>NC_070610.1:40863750-42177500 GCF_027172205.1 Podarcis raffonei
GTTGAAATTCCTTCCAAGTCATGTGTCTGTAAAGCAGAGAAGTTGTCATTTCCAAAGTACAGGTATCTCAGTTTTGGCAATTCAGAAAACAGTGGAGCTTCCCCAAGAATCTGGTAGCTGTTACCTATTAGGTTCAACTTCTGTAAGGAAGAAAGGGGCCTGAACCAAGAGGCCGACAAGTGAGACAGTTTGTTCTTTGATAAATCCAAGTATTCCAGCTTTACAAGGGAGCGGAAGGCGTTCTCATCAATTGTCCGAATTTGGTTAGATTGGAGCAAAAGAGTTTTCAGATTGATGGCAAACTTCAGGTCCTCTTCCCCGATGTGCTCTATACTGTTGGAGGTCAAATCCAGCTTCACAATATCATCTTCTAGCCCAGAAGGAACTGCACGTAAAGCCCTTGAAGAATAGTTGCAAAAGTGAGTGGCATCGCAAAACGGGCTGATCTGCTGGGCAGAGAGACTCACAGCTCCAACAGCAGAGATGAACCACAGGCACCAGACTTGCTCAAACATGACTGTCTAAATGGTGGAGGAGGGGTGAAAAAGGAAGAAAGAAACAGAAACAGAATTGTGTGAATTTGTTTTTAATTCACTATTAAAAGCATTTAATCACACAGTCAGTATTTTAACAACTTTTTATACAAACTGCTATAAGAAAGTTCACTGATAGATAGAGGCTTGACAAGAGGACCAATCAGGCGGTTGCCCCTGGCTTCAGCCACTAATATACAGACACCTTTAGGTGCCAAGCAAAAATGTTCCTTTTTAACATCCCATGCCCTTTTAAAATGTATTTGTTTGGGGTGGGGGTGGGCTATTGGGTTGCTGCTTTTATTTTTATTAGTTATTTTGTGGTTTTATATCTTGATTTCATTCTGTGAACCACCCTAAGACCCCTGGATATAGGGCAGTATAGAAATTCAATTAATAATAATATCAAGGGTGGCCTTCAATGAAGCTTTACTCACGAGTAGATCTAAAGAAATTAGTGACCCTAACTTAATGCCCATCCATTTCAAACTGAGTCAAACTTAGTTGAACCACAGGCTGTTTGGGGGGAATCGCTGCTGTGGGTATTTGCCAAAGCTGTTGCCATGGGCACTGCCACCTTGGAAGGTATCCTGCAGACAGGCAGTAAATCCAAAATGGCCATTCCAGATGTTTGGCAGCATCAGCTGCACTACATGGGCAATAGCTGTCCTACTGATTGTTATTTTGGTGCTCATAAACTAAACTGTAGCACAGGACAGCTATTGTCCATGTAAACAGTGCTTTAGTCTACATGGGCCAACTCTCATTCTCACAATTGTTGTAAAGCGACACAAGCCATCATTTTACAGACGGGGGAACCAAAGGAATCAACTGAAGGCTGCTCAACAAGTTGAGGGCTAGAGATGAATTTGAGCCCTGGTCTCTTGAAGACCAAACCAAAGAGCAGTAATTTCTGAGCTGTTTTGAAGCAGCCAAACTTTCGTCCTGCACTTTTGGTTCAGTTGGCTGCCCTCCCAGCAGCTTTTGCTTGGCTGGATCTTGTGCCAACAGATGGGAAAGTCCCAAAACTTCCCCCCTCCCACCACTGCCTGCACTTTCATATTCATGCAAGAAAGGCTGGTGACCTCGATTCATTCCAGATGCTTTTGCTGGGAATGTCCCAGGCACATTTATAACATAAACAACTGCACAAACCTGAAAAAAGCCTTTTCTCTCTCCCCCCCCCTCCATCTGCTATTGTCAAGTAGCAATTTGGAAACAACAAGCATTAGTTGGCAATGGGAAACCTACAGGCTGTTGCACACTTGCACCCAAGTTAATTGATCAACAGCACAATCCTAAACGTATCTACTCATAAGTAGGTCCTACTGAATTCAGTAGGGTTTGCCCTTGGGTAAATGGGGTTAGAACTGCAGCCTTAGTGTTTTAGCAGACAACAAATGGGCAAACAACAAATACAAATGAAGTAGCTTCTCCAAACACTGGGTTCTGAAAAACCGCTCACCTTCCCAGGGAGGTCGAGTTGCAGGCTGGCCACGAACACTCCCTGTGTACAGCAGGGGGCATAGTGATGCTGCCCATGTCATTGGGAGTCCTGGCCGTGTCACGCCCCACGGCTGACCAATATGGTCCATTGGGGGCGTGGCTTACCTGATTTAAACATCCGCGTGGCTGGGGGCTCAGTCTCCTTTTCTCCTCCTGCGTCAGATCTCCCACCCTATTTCTATGCATACGCCATCTTGTGCTTGCTATGGACTACAGTTAGTCGCCTGTTGAGGGAGCCAGGTAGGAATTTTCCCACTTGGGGAACTGGCACCAGCAATGTGGTTTTCACCTGCCTTGAAGCAATCGTCACAACTTTGTAAGGTTTGGCAGTTAGGCATTGGTAAACCAGGTTTATGGGAGGGGAGGTTGTGGCCTTTACCTGCCCCTCCTCTTTAAAGGTATTCTGTTAAAGGGATCCGGGGGTGTAGATCCTGTCCAAAGCCCGGGTAAGGGTTAGCGCCATGCCACGACCCCATCGGTGACCCTGGGGGAGCTCACAGTTGATAACATCAACAGGGTTCCCCCTACTGGTGGTTGACCCTTATGAGACTACCTGCATGATGGGCAGGAGTCAGATATAGTCGGTTTAGTTCCATTGCCTAAGTCAGGGGTAGGCAACCTAAGGTCCGCAGACCGGATGCAGCCCAATCGCCTTCTCAATCCAGCCCACAGACGGCCCAGGAATCAGTGTGTTTTTACATGAGCAGAATGTGTCCTTTTATTTAAAATGCACCTCTGGGTTATTTGTGGGGCATAGGAATTCATTCATCCCCCCCCAAAAAAAAAATAGTCCGGCCCACCACATGGTGAAGGACAGTGGACCGGCCCATGGCTGAAAAAGGTTGCTGACCCCTGGCCTAAGCCAATACCACTCACATCTGTAACCAATAAAGTTGTAGCCTTATTTATCCCATTAACCCAAAATATTGGTGTCCCTGTGTTTCATTATCTAAGAAATGGGTGGGGCTCGGGGGCTTGCCATGCAACACAGGATGGGCTCTGTCTGACACACTCAAGAACCCAATCAGCTTGCTAAATGTCATTGGGAAGATTTACTCGGGGTACCTGCTAAACAAACTATCGAAATGGATGGAGGACGACAATATCATTGCCGATGAACAGGCGGGTTTTCGCCCTGGAAGATCTACCATAGACCAAATATTAACCTTGAATCACCTGGCGGAAAAGTATGCCGGCAAAGCCCCAAAGGTTCTTCATGTGGCTTTTATTGACCTTAAGCAGGCATTTGATCGAATCTCTAGAAAGCAGCTATGGACAAAACTGGCTGCTACAAAGATCGATCGTCGTCTCCTTCATCTGATTATCAGCCTCCATACAAACACCTTTCTGAGAATCAGGCTAGACAATAAAGGCCTAGTCTCCAACCCTGTTACCACCACTAGAGGGGTAAGACAGGGTTGTCTATTGGCCCCAGCATTGTTTAGCTTTTACATTAACTCACTGGTGACTCACATGGCCAATGATGCTTTCCACCCCACCCCCCCAAATTAGCAGGCCGATCTCTGAATGTTCTTCTGTATGCGGATGACGCCGCACTTCTTGCCAGATCCCCTATTGGACTGAGGAGAACGTTGCAAGCTCTACATGAATACTGTGATCAGCATGAGCTCCAACCCAACTATGCTAAGACCAAGATCATGGTCTTCTCTGCCCAACCAAGACTCCATCGATGGTCGATGAACGGGATCCCCCTAGAGCAGGTTAACTGCTTTAAATATCTGGGACAAGTAATACAGTCAAATAGGTCTTTTCTGGCCCATAGAGACTATATAACAACTAATGCATCTAAAGCAGCCACCCAGATTAGATCTCTATATGCTAAGAATCAGGCTCAATCAGTGAAGATAGCTTTGAGACTCTTTCAAATGAAAGTCCTCCCCCTTCTTTTGGTGGGCATCTCTTTAGGCTCCCGTAGGGATTTTTTGAAACTGGATTCTATCCAAACGCGATTCCTTAGAGCCATCCTTAGGATTCCCCCCTCGGTAGCGGGTGCGGTTATGAGATTAGAGGTCGGCTGGCAAGCTCTACGGTATGTGGCCTTGAAGACGAAGCTCTGGCTATGGCTCAAGCTTTGTTTTAAACCAGTGGGTATTGCCCCCTTGATATTGAGGGACGATTTCCAATCATTGTGGGAAAGGGAGGTCATTAACGAGGTTCAATCCTGCGGATTGTCTCACCTTTACTTTGAGTCTATGACGTACAATCAAGCTAGAGCTGTGATCTCCCGGAGACTGAGTGACATTGCCAGACAAGAGGACATAGCCCAGGTAAAACCAGGGATATTCCTAGGGGACCAGATTTATCAGACCATACCAGCCCCCTACCTTGCAGAAATCCACTATGTGGAATACCGCAGACTTCTTACAGCGGCTAGATTAAATGTCCTTGACTCTGTGATATTGTGGGGAAGGTACAGGGGAGTACCATACGCCCAGAGAACCTGTCATTGTGCCATGGGTGTGGTTGAGTCCACCGAACACATTCTCTTGACTTGCCCTTCTTATGCAGAGCTTAGACAAAATTTTATAGACCCACTCCTATGTCAATTTAGCTTCCTACCCGGAGAAAACCAGGTTTTACACTTGCTGAATAATGTCACTAGAGCTATACCTTCCTTGGTGGCCAAATTTCTTTTTTTAGCTTTTAAGCGTCGCAAGACTGTAATTGACTGTATTGATATGGGGCTATCTGTTTAGCCCATTTTAGTGTTGGCTAAGTTCTAAAATCTTCCTGTGTATTGACAAATGTACTTTTTTCTGACTGACGGTCGAATAAAAGGTTGATGATGATGACAGAACCAGAAGGAAATCTGCTACCTGAATAGTTCACACCAAATGGTGCTTCCACAGTGGGGCTGTTGGGGGTCAGGGGGTGGGGGTCAGGGGCATCATTTCAAGCTACATGGCGCCTCCGTGCCTGGTGTGGGCAATTGCAGGCCGAATGAGCAATGGCAGTGGACTGCACAAGAGAAGGTGCATTGGAGGATACCCAGTGGCAAGGTCCCCATAAAAAAGAAAAAACCTGATGCTTACTTCATGCATGTCAAGCTATGTCTAAAACTTGGGAAGTTCTTATGACCATTTTTTCACACACAAATACCTGTGGATCGTTTCACTTTCAGACCTATTTGTAAACGTGTGACTAAAGTGGGAGAGAGAGGGGGAAAGGGCTTTCAAATGAGCATCGCCATGCAATGCATGTCAAAGATAATGCAGCTGCTTTTGCATCCCCATTGCAGAGGGAAGGAAAGTGGAAAAACAAAAATTAAGCAGCGCAGCACGTTTCCTCAGAAACAAACTCCATGAACTTTTCCCCCAGCATAAACGTGGAAAGAACTGCCCTGTCCGCAGCAGCGCAACCATCGGCTTAAGCTGCAATCCTATACTTATTAACTATCAGTAAATGCCATGGAACTCAGCGGGACGGACTTGTGAGCAGGAGGCTGTGGGCTTGCTTCGAAAGCGTCGAGCCGCAGCAAGAAGAAAACACATAAAAACACTAGAAAAATACAATACCCACCTGCAGCGCATGCAGAGTCTCTTCCAAGGGGTTGGGGCTCCTCAGGTGCGCAAAGTCCGCGTCGTCCTGCAAGAGTTGAAGGCGCCTCTCCGCCGCGCTCCCGGCTCCCTCCGCCGCTTCTCCGCAACTGGATTTCCCGGAGGGGAAGTGCCTGGCGGGCCTCCGAGGGTTTGCCTTGCAGACGCGGGCGAGGACGGAGCCAGAAGGGGAGGAGCGCGGCGGGCGGGCAGCCGGCCATTCGCCGGCGGGGGAGGGGGACGACTCGGTGCAGCCGTTGCCGCCAGGCTTCAGGTGCCGGAGTCGCCCCGGGGGCGGGGGCGAACAGACGCCCCCGGGCCCTGAAGCGCGAGGCCTCCCGGCGGGCGGAGGGACCCTTCGGCCTTGCCCCGCTGCCGAGTTAGCCGGAGGTCACCGCGCTTGCCGCTCGCCTCCGGAGTCGCTTGTGGCGGGCTTCTTACCCCGGGGCAGTAAGCCCGTTGCTCCCGCAGCACAGTGAGTGGCAGCACCGGGAGCAAATCGTGCAGAAGGGAAGCTTGAGGTTTCTGGGCGTGAGGGGCGACGAAGAGGGATAAGGGCTGCTCTCAAGTGAACGCACCATATTAAATGAACTTTTATTGAAGGCAGCCTTGGGTCACAGCTGCAGCACCATACATTTAAAGCCTCTGGCTTACCCAAAGAATCCTGGGAAATGTAGAATCATAGCATCGTAGCGCTGGAAGGAGCTCAAGGACTATTCCAGTCCAACCCCTTGCAATGCAGGAATCTCAAGCGTAGTTTGTTAAGAGTGCTCTGAAGAGGCTGAACTACAATTCCCAGGATTCTTTGGGGAGAGCTGGGTGCTTTCCATGCACGGTGTGGTTATGGGTTTCTAGGTCTTGATGGAGGAAGTGCTGCCTCAAAACACTTTGCTGCCTAAAATGGAGCCCTTCTCGTACATCCCTTCGCCACCCAGCACATTAAAAAGAGTTAGGATCCCTCCAGACCGGAGCAGAGTTCTTGGTGGGGGTGGGGATATATTTTGTGATATGCTATTGACACAACAATAATGCCTTAGTGGCCATTGACATATCAATCAGCTTGATCAGTTCTGCAAATTTCCCCAATGTTGCTGCATTATCGCCCATCTACAAGGGAACACTTGTGCTATAGCACAACCAAAGCAGAACATAAACAACGACACAACATTTGTGGTATGAAGAGTTAACAGGAATTCAGCAGGAAGATACAGGGCAAGCGATGATAGGAAACAAAGCATCCTGCTTTGAGGATGGAGTCCTGTTGCCTTTCCTGGTGTGGTGTGTAGAACAGGGAGAGGTGTCATCTTGTTCTTTGCCTCAGGCAGCAAAATGTCTTGGACCAGTCCTGGACAGCAAGCCTGGAAGGTGGGGAGCTGCTCAAGACATGATGAATCTTTGCCTACTTCTCCAGTGAATTTTTACACCTTTTTTTAAAAAATGGTGAACATTTTAAGTTGATCTCATCAGTGACTTTAACCATGATTACTAGGTTCCTCCTTCACTGCTTTTGAATACCAGTTACTGGGAATCGCAGGTCCTGTGTGTGGGCTTCCCACTGGGACATCTGGCAGCACCTAGGAGACAAGTCACTGGCTGTTCACTTGACACGTGCAGCAAAGGAGAACATCCAGTCCTCCAGTCTTCAGTTGGAAGCAAATATTGGACATTTTCCAGCCAATTCAAGGAAAGCTTTTACCATTGGAACAGGCTTATCGTCCGTTGCGTGGAGTTGGTTTACCAGGGAGTTCTTTTTAAGAACCTAAAAGTCCCCTTCTCTTAAATCAGTGCAACAGGAGCAAATTGTGTTTAACAGTTCTCACCTACAGATGTCCCTCTGCTAGCTGTTGTTTTTATGTTATTTTCAGCAAAGCCAGTGCACAGAGAAGCAAGCCATTTCGTATGTTATCCTGCAATACTGAAGTCATCTAAATAATTTTGTAGTGTCAGCAAACCTATACAACAGGTTCAGTAGAACAACACAGGAATCCTAGTAAATGAGGTCACAAGGGATCAGCAGCATGCCCTTTAGATCAGAGGGGTCAGCAGTGTGGAACCCACAGGCAAAAGTATGCCCCCAGTACTACTTCTGGTGCCCACAAAAGGTCTCAGTAAACATCCCCTAGAAGTCCACCGTGTATGAGAGATTTCACTTCATGCTCAGTACCTGTTTGTACTGGCTCAGCCTCTTCTAGACGGAACACCTCTCCTTAAACATGTTCACATATTTAAGGAAAAGAGGCATTTACCTTTTCTGAATGCCAGCACAAGTGCACACCATCTGTTCTGAACAAGAGTGAAGGTTCAAAGTGCTTCTCTGAACAAGCATGGCGGTGGCTGATGCAAGTGAGCGTTTCCCACACTGATGGGGTGCATGACCACATCATTTTGTGGTCCCATCTCTCTTTCTGTTTTCAGATATGGGAGCCATTTTGTGACTGCTGCCTGTGGCATATTCTCAAAACTGAAGGTAAAGGTACCCCTGCCCGTACGGGCCAGTCTTGACAGACTCTGGGGTTGTGCGCCCATCTCACTCAAGAGGCCGGGGGCCAGCGCTGTCCGCAGACACTTCCGGGTCACGTGGCCAGCGTGACAAGCTGCATCTGGCGAGCCAGCGCAGCACACGGAACGCCGTTTACCTTCCCGCTGGTAAGCGGTCCCTATTTATCTACTTGCACCCGGAGGTGCTTTCGAACTGCTAGGTTGGCAGGCGCTGGGACCGAGCAGCGGGAGCGCACCCCGCCGCGGGGATTCGAACCACCGACCTTTCGATCGGCAAGCCCTAGGCGCTGAGGCTTTTACCCACAGCGCCACCCGCGTCCCTCTCTCAAAACTGAAAGGTGCCTACAAAAAATCTGGCAACCTCTGATTCAGAAATTACGCAACAGCTTTTTAAAAAAACCTTTGTTTTACTTCCTCATGGACGGCGTTCTTCAGGCTCTTCCATCATGTTCATGTCTGTGGTTTCCTGTTAATGTCATCAGTGGCTAAATTAAATATATCCGTCTCATCAGCAGATTATCGGTCCCATGCAAGCCCTGATCTTCTGCCAAGGGCTTCTGCTTTTCCCCGCACTGTATGATGCAAGGGGTATTGGCTGGGCAGTGCACCTCTTGCAGCTCAATACCTGTCAAGCAGACACCACACTAAGCTTTCAACCACAAGTCCCCAAAAGGGAAGGGCAAGCAAAAGTGGTAGCAGAAGCAACTGCTCTCATTGGAAGACAATAAGCAGCAGAAATAACACCAGCACCAGCACCAGACTGCCCATCATAATAAAACATCAAACATTAAAAAACCTCCTGATACAGGGCTGCCTTCAGATGTCTTCTAAAAGTTGTATAGTTATTTATCTATGACAGCTGATGGGAGGGTGTCACCACTGAGAAGTCCCTCTGCCTAGTTCCCTGTAACTTTACTCTCACAGTGAGGAAACCTTAGTGTTCAGCCTGAATGATGGGGGTGGAGATGCTCCCTTCAGGTTATTGTTATTATAGTATTTATTTATATCCCACTTTCCCCCTGAAAGAGATGCAAGGCAGCTTACATATAAAATAAGAACAGCTAAAAAGTTGTTTTAATCAGACACTGATAGAATTAAAACTATATATATCTACTGTATATATCTTTATTGATATTGATAGGCATGCAGTGGAGCCTGCATGGATCAGAATTTTCTTTCTCCTAGATGGGCTACCTTCCCAGGTTGATGAGTCCCATCAGCACCCCCCACTTCCCCCTACAGCATTTGCAGAAACTGCCTTCTTGACTGTTGGGCCCACCATCCATCTTGTCCGCTCAATCTGCCAGAGCATTCAGGGGAAGCCTGAAGGCTATGGCTAGTTCACAAACAGGATTACATATAAAGCTTTTTTGTTTTGTTTTGTTAGCACATCTCAAACCCAAACCCAGCATGTTCAAAAGTAGTCTTGTTAAAGGCCATTCTTCAGTTCTGAAGCAATTTGCGCCATTTCTGAATATGCAAATGCAGATCCCAATTTACTCTTATTCTCAGACACACCCAGAGCCCACCAGCCCACCCATTTCCCCCTCCATTCCATGGAAGGAATTGTATTTTTCTTCTAGCTAGTATATGGTTATTCATCTGGCAGTAAGCTGCTCAGCTGCTAAATGCCTTTACTAAGTTTATGTTTTTCTCTGCCAAATTCTTCCTTGGAATTTCCAAGTGGAATTTCCAAGTGGAATTTCCAAGTGTGAAACAACTTGTGAAGGGTCGGGTGTTTAGACTGGCCTAAAAGTCTTATGATCTCCTTCATCCACACAAACCATTTCAGCTCTCAAGGTAAGTCCCAGGATTTTATAAGTGCTAGTGAAATAGTTTTAATTGTATTTATATGTATCCAGGGCTGGATTTAGGTTTGATGAGGCCCTAAGCTACTGAAAGTAATGGGGCCCTTTATCTATCCAGCTGTCCTTTGTCAACAACAAATTGTCGCTGTTTTTCATGTTGAATATATGCTCTATGGTAATTTATGGACCTAATAGGTATCTAAAGCCATTTGAACATAACAAATAGTAGCCAACACAACACAAAACACTGTTGCTGTATGTACGTTTTATCTTATTTGTTTTTTATATTATATTTTGGAAATGTACATCCAGGTTTTTCCCTTTAATTTTTTGGGGGGAATCCAAGGAGTGAGGCCCTAAGCTATAGCTTGTTTAGCTTATATGTAAATCCGGCACTGTGTGTATCCTCTTTAATGTTTGCTAAAGAAAACACTTGTTAAATGCTATGTAAACCTTGTTCAGAAAACCACTTCTATGTGATATTGGGTATGCAAAATAAAAACCATCATCATTTCAAAATATACTTTTGTCTAAAACAGGTAAGTAAACAGCAATGGGCAGAGCCATGGATAGAAGATTGATGGCATTGGGCTCCCAGTTCTCACCATTCCTGACCATTGATCATACTGGCTGGGGCTGATGGGGAGTCCACAAATATTTGAAAAGCTACAGGTTTCACTCTCCTAAGCAAGAGATAAGTGTCTCCTGGAATAGTTCCCTCAAATTCAAGAGTACACACTAGCTGTCAGGGAAAATAATTGATATGCCACAAATTAAGCAAGGGGGTCTTTAGATAAAGGCAAAGATACCCCTGACAGTTTAGTCTGGTCACGGACGACTCTGAGGTTGCAGCTCTCATCTCGCTCTATAGGCCGAGGGAGCCAGCGTTTGTCCGCAGACATGTTTGTCCAGCATGACTAAGCCACTTCTGGAGAACCAGAGCAGCGCATGGAAACGCCTTTTACCGCCAGAGCGGTACCTATTTATCTACTTGCACTTTGACGTGCTTTCAAACTGCTAGGCGTACAGGAGCTGGGACCAAGCAACGAGAGCTCACCCCATCACAGTGATTCGAATCGCTGACCTTCTGATCGGCAAGACCTAGGCTCTGTGGTTTAGACCACAGGGGACCCGCATCCCTTTTAGGGGGTCTTTAGGATAGAGCAAACAGCTGAAAGTATTTTTAATTGAGACATGCTTTGCTGTTACTTCCTCTGAAGTGCACAAAACAGACATGTATTCATTCAGCTGTGGGAATTTCTTCTTAAAATAGGATAGCTTATGTTACCTCTATAAAACACAGAGATTGCAACAACCAACTATTAAATGAATTATTGCTGTAGAATGTTGAATGACAATGAAGAGATGTCACCAGTTTCGTTCATTCTCATGATCTGGTGGGATCCAGAGTGCAGTTTTTGTATTTTTATGCCAACTTGCTGTTTTATAATCTTAACAAGTTTCCACATGTGTAAAATACAGTAAAATTAACCATGTGAGAACAGATTATTTTGCACATTTTGATTCTGTGGAGATTGCAAAACTTTTGTCAGAGAGACCAGTTTCCAGGTAGGGTATTTTCTACAAATACGATTTATGTTTTAATCTATTACCCAGTTCTAAAAAGCTATGCTTTAACTTCCTGCAATTGGCAGTAGCAATCCCCCCCCCCAAAAAAAATTATACTTTTGCTCACAATTGAGATTCTTCTTTCTAGGACTGTAAGCAGAAGTACTTCTGTAATCAATTAATATCCTGTAGGTTTGTTCCGGGCATGAATGATGACTGAATCCAATACCCTTTCCCCTCCTTTGTAAATACAGTTGTGAGAAACATTGTGTGGCACACTATTTCACCATTTTAACCCATTCCTCCTCAAGATGCTCAAAGGGAAATGGAGCATCCCTATTCCATGTTCACATGTAGGGTAAAGGTTAGGCTGTGAGACTATGTCTGTGCCCAGCGTCGCCCAGTGAGCTTCATGGCTGATTGGGGTCTGGAGCAGGTCTCCTTGGTGCAAGTTGGACACTAAGCATTGTACCACTCCAGCTCTTTTCTGCATATGAGCAACTTAGAAGGAGGCCATAAAGCCTCTGTTAACTCAGAACAAATGGTTTTCCTTAACCTATCACTTACAATAGGCCATAGTTCACAAGTAAAAAGGTGGGAGAGATAATATTCATGGCTAAAGAGCTTTGCTTACCATTTTTGTGTGCCTATAGCTTGTAGCCAATGTGACATATGTTCAATATGGTGGAACAGAACTTCAGTTTACTATCCCTCCCCGCACCCTTAATCTGCTCCAGGATGTATGGAAGGCTCGAGAGGACAGGAGAGAAAAAGGAAGTTTTGCTTCAAAGTCCATTGTTACACATCCCTAAGCTTATCTCCACCTTGTTGAACAGACTAGCTGCATCACTTGGTGCAAACCGATGTGCATTCTCTTCCGCAGCTCTGAGTCACTATGCATGACAACCAACATTAGACTGGCCAATATAGAGGAACAGAAACTTTGAAATCTACTGAAGCATATCCGTCCCATCTGCTGTGATGATCACTTTAAAAAACTGCTCTTTTACTTCCTTGTTAGACATGTCTTAAGGAGCTTTAAAACCATCTGATTCACTGAGAGTTACTAAGAGTGGTCAACTATGTGGAAATAATACATTAACTATAGAGAGTGTGTGTTTGTGGGTTTCTGTTTTGCTTTACAGAAGGTCTAGAAGAGGTGTGAGGAACCTCTGTGAAGGCAGAGGTTTAGTGCCATGACACTAAAGACCCAATTCTTACATTGTGTGGAACCGACCTTCCCTGTAGAGCCCAGCGATCATTTGGATATATAAGAGGTGAGGTATAGGTACGCAACACTGTTTTTCCTCAATGCAGTTCCCAAATGCAGTTCAGGCCTGTAAATATGGAACATTCTGTAAATAAATGTATTCAAGCTCACATTAGTGTCACTTGCAAACTTTAGTTGCTGTATAACGACATTGTTTCTAGAAAAAGAAAGCTAAAGTGTGGGGTTTGGGAAGGGGTTGCAGTCTGTGTTTTGGGAAATGACAGCAGGCTTCCTGTTTCCACAGAGGCAAGTGTGGATGTGTTAAGAAGCCACTTCTGCTTCAGCTACAAATTTCAATGACAAAGCAGAACCAGTTTGTGGTTCCACATAATCTCAAATCTCTAGAATTACCTTTGTTATATAAAAAAAATTATCACTTAAATAATAAAAAGGAGCAGAAATATAATTGTCAGGAAAATCTGGGATACAAGTGTAGTTATAACAGATTTTGAAAGCAATAAGGGAAAACTCCCATTTCAAATATACAACTGGACCATCAGTACTATTTACCTAAAACTAGGACACTAGTGAGCAGCTTCCTCTAATTTCTATTACTTGGGACCACTTGCATGATTGCTTTATCCCATATGTGCCTACTCAACCATATTTTGTTATATCTAAGCAGTATATAGATCTTGTTAATGAAAGTTAATAATAAAGTATTTAGTTTTGGAAACACTGTTTTGCTAATAACAGATTCAGACATAAAAAGCAGCCCTTCTTGAGCTACATGTTTTAAACAACAATGAAGGATTACATTAAAGGACCTAATTCCATATACAGTGGTACCTCGGGTTAAGTACTTACTTCGTTCTGGAGGTCTATTCTTAACCTGAAACTGTTCTTAACCTGAAGCACTACTTTAGCTAATGAGGCCTCAATACAGAACCCAATTATTAGTTATGCACTGGTAGTTGACTCCCCAGACCCTCAGGCCAGTGGTGTCGCAAAGTTCGGGGGGCGGGACGGGCGGTGTGCCCCGGGTTCCATGTTTGGGAGGGTGACAAGAAGGCACCCCGCTGGGTGCTTGCCTTGCTCCCCTGGCCCGAGCAACCATTGTGCTGCAGCAGCCGCATGTGGAGGATCCTCAGTTTACGGCTGCAGCCACGAGCAGAGGATCCCACCACTGTCCGTACGGCGTTCGAGCGGCGCTGGTGGCAAACCACTACGTACAACACATGCGCAGTGTCACACATGTGCTGTACGTAGTGACGTCGCACATGCACTGTACATAGCGGTTTGCCACCAGCGCCGCTGGAGCTCTGTACGGACGGCGGTGGGATCCCTCTGCTGCTGCCAGGAGCTGCTTACAGCAAGGCGGGGGCCCTGCTCCCAGCCTCCCTCCCTCCCTGGCTCACTGTAAGCAGCTCCCGCTTTGCTGCTTTACAGCAAGCTGGGTGGGAGGGGGATGGACAGGAGCCGTGGCTCCCGAGAGGACGCAGCTTTGCCAGCGCCCCGGCAAAGCTCCCCCCTTCCCCCGACGGCTCGGGGTACTTGGGAGTCGCGGGGGTGGGGGTGCAGATGCATAGGAGGGGGGGGTGGACATTCGGTGCCCGCCTGCAACTCCCAAGCCTACCCTGAGCTGTCAATCTGGGGACGGGGGGGAGGGACAAAAAAAATTTCGCACTGGGTACCACGTGGGCTTGCTATGCCTCAGGCAGCCTCTTGTAGGACTGCTGAGATCATCATTCCAACTGAAGGTGCCAGGAAATGGACTAAATCTTGGGCTGTTTTTGAAGCTGAGCTACTTGCTCTCTTTTTCTGTTGTTACCAGTCTTGATTTCTGGCACTCTATCATAGTATTTCAGAGTTGGAAAGGAAGAGGTCTAATAAGTCATCTAGTCCAACTCTCTGTTCCATGTAGGATCTACACAAGATGCAGCTATAGCACCTCTTGACACCTGAGTGCCCAGCCTTTGCTTAAAGTATCTCTAGTGAAGAAGAGTCCACCTCCAAGGGAGACTGTTCTGTTCTGTTCAACAACTCTTACCATTAGGAAGTGTCTTCTCCTGTGTTCACCCATCAGTTCTGGACTTGCACTTCTGGAGCGATGGAACAAGTATGCACCATCTTCTGTGTGACCGCCATTCAGATATTTGAAGACTTCGATTTAGGATGACAATGCCAAGACAGTTCTATAATAACAACAGAGTAATATGACTAATGGTGGTTGCAAAACTAGTTTCTCGACATACTGCTTTCAGAAAGAGTTCCTATAAACAGAAAGAATGCAGAGCTCTCAAAAACCTTAGCAAATTTGCTACTTCCTGCTAGTAAACACTGCACAACTAATTACAAAATGTATGACAGTTCCTGATCTAGTGGTTGAAAAACAAACAAACAGTCTTCCAGCAGGGAGAACCCACATTTTTCCATTGTCAAACTGTTCTGTCAAGCATATCTTAAGATTGAACTCAAATTTGCCTTCTTGTAACTTAATTCTATTAGAACCTAGTCCTGCTCCTTGGGGAAAGGGGAGAACTAGATGACCCTTGGTGTCCCTTCCAACTCCAGTTTCTATGATTCTAGGCTGCCAGGTTGCACTTTTATTTAGCTTGGGGTTTTTTTGGGGAGGAGAGATGTTGTTGTTCCATTTCTTAAAATATTATTTTCATAGATTTATCTGTTTTGTTTTATGATTGCTTTAATGAATATGCTGCTTGTTATTGTCGTAAGATGCTCTGAGTTACTTTCACAAAAAGTGCAATTAGTAAGTATAATAAACAACAACAATAAAAAGAAAACGGAAAATCCAGAAACCTCAGTAAAAAAAAGTTTTATTTTCCATACAAAAGTGCCAAAATATCCACCAACATTGAAGTCTAGTTCAACAACCAGCTTATTCTAGTAATCAAAACTGAAAGCATCTTTTATTTCACATTTTAAAAATAAAATTCCTTTTCACATGTTTCCACAGTAACCCGACTCCCTAGAAAGAGGGAAATTTGCATTCCGGTTGGCTGCTGAAGTCCATATGTCCAAGTTCATATAGGCACGGAATGGGTTAAATCTCGGGTAGCATTCCTGCTTGCAAAGAACTGCCTGGTTTTCCACCTGGGCTGAATGCTGAGTGGTGGCACTGACTGGGCAACAGCTTTCATAGATGTCACTCTGGGGGGCCCAAATGGAACCAAAGAGTCCAGACATGGGTGACAAACTCCTGGTGCTTGAGAGGTAGGACTGGAAGAGGAAAAAACAGGCAACACAAAACAACGTCATCATTACCACTATCCTTTATTAAATTTGTATACTGCCCTTCACCCAAAAACACAAAAGCAAAAGCAAACCAAACCAAACCATTAACCCCTTTCCTAAAGACACATTTAAAAGGCCATAGAATGTTAATCATCCCAAAGCTTCGTTGAAGAGAAAAGTTTTCATGAACTGGGTGTGCCATAAAACATACACATTTAGAAACAAAGAACTCAACAGATAATGTTTGGGAAAGCAGCTTGGGAGATAAAGAGATTCAATACCCCCGCAAAACTCCTTATTTAATTAGCTTAAGAGCAAATATTTAACAACATGCGCTCTTAAAATCGTTTCCTGCACGGCACTTATATAATAATAATAATAATAATAATAATAATAATAATAATAATTTTTATTTATATCCCGCCCTCCCCAGCCGAAGCCGGGCTCAGGGCGGCTAACAACAATCAAGTAATCAAACAATCAAATAATCCAACATTCTAAAAACATTTCATTATAAAAATTAATTAAAATCAAATTAATGGCAACAGTTAAGCAAAATTCTGTGCAGGTTGCCAGAGGAGGGAGTCAGGCTGCGCCCTGACCAAAGGCCTGGTGGAACAACTCTGTCTTGCAGGCGCTGCAGAAAGATGTCAGGTCCCGCAGGGCCCTAGTCTCTTGTGACAGAGTGTTCCACCAGATTGCAGCCGCAGCCGAGAAAGCCCTGGCTCTTGTTGAGGCCAGCCTAACCTCTCTGAGGCCTGGGACCTTCAGGATGTTTTTATTTGCAGACCGTGGGTTCCTCTGTGGGGCATACCAGGAGAGGCGGTCCCATAGGTACGAGGGTCCTAGGCCGTATAGGGCTTTAAAGGTTAAAACCAGCAGCTTAAACCTGATCCTGTACTCCACCGGGAGCCAGTGCAGCTGGTATAGTACTGGATGAATGTGATCTCGCAGCGAAGACCCCATAAGGAGTCTCGCCGTGGCATTCTGCACCCACTGGAGTTTCTGGGTCAGTCTCAAGGGCAGCCCCATGTAGAGCGAGTTACAATAATCCAGTCTGGAGGTGACCGTCGTGTGGATCACAGTGGCTAGGTCAGGGCGAGAGAGATAAGGGACCAACTGCTTAAAATGTGTCGTTTGTGTGGACAAACAACAGTAAGGCAAGACAACAGTGTGATATTGCCTGTTTTCTCACCCATCCCTTCACTCCTTCAGTCAGTGGGAAAACACACCCTCTTAAGGCGATTACTGACGGAGCCAAGCAGTGCATAAGGGAAGCAGCAGGGCCAGGAACAAGTCTGAGCACAGGTGTCCTGCTCCTGTCAAAACTGGAGAACTTTAAGATCTGCTCTGAATTGTCTCACCAGCACCATTCGCTTTATCACGAGTTTTAAAAAGCTTCTAAATGAAAGCACTACCTAAACAAAAAAACCTGAAACACAGAATGCTCTGTGCCACTCTGGAAAGAAATGAGCAACAATTCAGTGTCTCTTTTTTGGCCCTCCTTCAGTATTCAGAGCCAAAATAAACTCTGGAAAAAATAGCATTAAACTGATCGGCCTACAACAGGAACAAAAGCATATTCCAAAACAAAACAAAAATTCATGCTGGCAATTTCCTGACTACACTTCTGTTTCATCTGCTATTTCACCAGGTCCCACCCCCACCCCACCCCACTTTTTTATTTAAAAGAATCCCATACCGATGTGCCTAGCAAGTTGAAAAGATCAGCAAGAGGATGTAAGGGACAGTCACATATAACTAGATGGCTACTATGTTACTATATTATAGTAATATAACACCCGTTATACTCACTGTTGAATTGACGTAATTGCTTGGCTCCCAAGTTGGAGGGATATTAGGTGGGGTGCTCCAAGTAGATTGGCAGCTGTGATCAATGAAGGCTGTACTCTGAACTTCCGCAGTGCATGGGAAGCCATTATGATAGTTCATATTTTCTATAGTTTGGGAGAAAGGGCAGATTTGTCAACCAACAATTAACTTAATTCTGTAAGGTGGTTCTACATTTTTCTTAATTACTGCAGCAGTTGGATCCTATTAGCCTGCTGTGTTTGTGTGTTTGTAGATCACTGGGAGGTAGGGTGTGGGAAGAGGAAGATACAGGCTGTGCTGAGGAAGAATATAGATAGGCTTACTGGACCACAAAAGGGACACGGGTGGCACTGTAGGTTAAACCACAGAGCCTAGGACTTGCCAATCAGAAGGCCGGCAGTTTGAATCCCCACAATGGGTGAGCTCCCGTTGCTCGGTCCCTGCTCCTGCCAACCTAGCAGTTTGAAAGCACGTCAAAGTGCAAGTAGATAAATAGGTACCGTTTCTGCGCGCTGCTCTGGTTTGCCAGAAGCGGCTTAGTCATGCTGGCCACATGACCCGGAAGCTGTACGCCGGCTTCCTCGGCCAATAAAGCGAGATGAGCACTGCAACTCCAGAGTTGGTCACGACTGGACCTAATGGTCAGGGGTCCCTTTACCTTTACCTTACTGGATAACAAACATTATCTCCCAACAGATGTCCAAGGTGGACTTGAGCACTATAGTTACACAAGTCAGTGCAATGAGCTGGGAGGCATATGGGGCAGTGGGGAGATGGTAAGGTGTTCACAAGAGCTAAGATGAGACAGGGAAGCTGTCCTTTGATATATGGGATATGTCACCAGAACCCTGAGCACCTGATGGGAAAGGACAAGTGCCTGTTTCTAAACCACTCATGGTTTGGTAGGAGACTTACCTTCTGGAAAAGCATTGTACTCATTCACTTCCACTGGGCAGTACACGCTGGTAAACTGACCATCACAGGAGGGATTCCAATCAATGAAGCTACTAAAAGACAAAGCAAAACTTAGCATTTCAGGAACAAAAACAAAATACCCATGTACTAGCAGTTTACAAAACGATACCATTGTTTTAGTAAAATGTGTAACAGGAGGGGTGAGGGAAAGAAACTTGCCCATTGTGTAATGAAGGGTTTTCCTGGATCACGCATGGGATGTTGTTCTCAAGGTTGTAGTTCACACTATTTGGCAGGCACACAGGTTGAGGCGGCCACAGGTCCCCCGCTGGATAAAGACCTAGGAGGACAAGTAAAATTGAAATCATGACCTCTAAATTAACAGTCAAGCATTAGCACCACCAAGCAATTCAATTCTGCCTTTTCCAGCTGCATTTGCACAATCTCCACAAGCAAGAGTGAAATGCAGTGAGCCTTGCACTTTCTCTTCCCCTCTCCCTTTACCTCCTCCCATATAGCCAGGACGAGGGAATCAAAATCTTTTGGTTAAGTATGGCTTGTCATGTTGTACAGTCTGATACAAGTGTGGGTTTCACATTAACTATGGTTAAGTTTCAGAACAAGCCAACTTCAAAGAATAATTACTTAAACTGGCTTAGTTCAAATTAACTATGCTTTTAATAATTACGTTTCCAGGTCCAAGGAATACAACAAATTGGAATATTCTAATAATACTTAGCATTTTTGTGCACCTCTGTGTATTTAAAACATTTTGTGCCTTAGTTTTGATTTTATTTATATTGTGTACAATGCAATATTTACATACCATCCAGTAAACAAGGGTTTGTACCCAATGAAGTTGTCCCATTATCTAGTTTCATTTGGATTAACTAACCTTTATTTTTGTCTGGATCTACACTTATGTCAGGGAAGTTGGGGCATAGGTTTTCTGGATACTGAGGGACACCATTCACATCTCTGCTGAAGACAAGTGCGAACAAATTATTTTATATTTAGAAAAATCAACTATCCTTGTCCTAATACAAGGAAGCTATGTATGTCAAACAGATTTCCTGCAGGCATGGGGCGGGTGGGAAATCTATGCATTTCAATTAACAAACCCAATTTATCTACACACAAAAAGACACACACTAAACAGGTTCATACAAAAATAAATATATAGAGGTCTGTACGTGCTGCAAACATCATTTGTTTGGCAGTGGTGGGATAGTCATTTAATACCATAAGCAACATAAAGGCAATTGAAGAGTTACAAGCTATTAGAAAGAAAATATATTACAGCACATCTGTTTTGCATAAAATAAGATATAATGCAAAAACACTACTGAGCATTACAAATTTAGTTTAGTAGTATTCCCCCTCCCCAGTTCATTTGCTAATCACATTTGAATGTGATTATTTAAAGTATTTACCTGGTGTTGCAGATGTTGTGAGATGGGTTTAAAGAGATGGGTGTTTCAGCTGGAAAATCGCTGCATGAAATACTTTCCCCTATGCAAATGACAGAACAAAACTGAACACGACATTTTGGTAAAATAATACAATACAGTTTTCTACATACTAGGACTGCATAGATAATCAAGTACAAACATGTAACAGGTCAGAAGCTATGAACAAAATATTTATCAAGCATTTTCTTCTTTCTTTTGGGGGTGGGGGTGTATAGAGTTTTAGTATAGTTTCACAACAAAAAGTCCTGAACTGATATATAACAACAACAAAAAAGTAAAAATACATAAACGTAAGTAAAAATGTAAGCATGGTAAAAAATATCCCATCATGGCCCAAATGCCCAGAAAAAGTATTTGCCTGGCGCTGAAATGATGCCAAGGTTGATGCCAAGCAGATTATTGGAGGAAGAGATTTGTGTTGATAATAAGCAGGGCTGCAAAAAAGCTGTAGATTTATGCTGGTCTGCTTTATTTGCCTTACGAACCCCATACTAACTGCCAATGCTGAATGCAGTTTTAGGTTTCTGCAGCATAAACCATGGTAGAAGCAATTTGTAAGGTGATGTGGCTTTTCTCTCTTTGGCTGTATTTGAATATATAATTTATGTATTTATATTCACTTAATCCCATATTCAATAATTCTACAATGGTTTTAAGGGAGATGGAGAATTAAATATACCATTTTGATATATTTCTGTGATATGGCAGCATATAAATATTTTTTCTAAATGAATTTAATGTTGCCCAGTTAAGGCTTTAAAAGACAATTCTGTAATAATTGAGTTATTGCAGCAGCAGATTCTTCTTCTTTTGCAATTTTCAGACTCTAATGCCTCAAGAAATGCAGAATGCACACACTCTTACAGCACTTACTAGAAGGAAGGAAGTGCCTGCTAGGAATAATTGGCTTCTTGTCGCCATCGGAACTGCTAGTGCTGCTCCAGCTCCCCCAGCTGCCTCGACTGGCACGAACACTCCCTGAGGAACTCCCGCAGTCTGAGCTTGAATCCGAGCAAAACCTTTCCAGGCACTTCTTCTTCGGCCACTGATAGAAACCTTCTAGGCAATTTGGAAAATTCGTAACAAAACAGAAGTTTATGACTCGCAAACTTATTCCAGCTCGCTGGCAAATATATGCAATTGACCAGACACTGAACATTCTTATCCATTCTATATTTTGTTAACTAGGTAAACTACTGAACAGATTTAGCATATATTCCAAGTGGGTAAGTGGATAGAATATGATGGGACCAATTTATAAATGCTTTCTATGCCTGAGCTTCAGAAGCCTTCACAGATACATACTGATACGACATAATGTCAAGAGGAACACTTTTCCCCATTTGTGGTGGCTCAACTTCAGACCTTCCTATGCCAAGATCTTCCTGTGTTCCTGCCTCATCCACATTCCCAATCGTGAAGAGACTTCTAAGCACATTCACCCAAATATCCTTAGGAACCCAAACCTTCCTACTCAACAATGAGGCTGGAACTTGCATTCAGGCATCTTTAAGCTCCCCCCCACCCTCCCCACATTAGGAACTGAAGGTTGTCAAGTCTATTTATCACTGGCTTGAATTCCCCAATTCTTTCTCCTTGGCTGAGAATGTTCATACACAAAAGGGGATAAAGAACCAGAAGATTCATCACAATGTAGCACTGCTCTATCTTAAAGACAAAGTGCAATAGAAAAATAGGAGCGGAATCAAAAGCAAACTACTAAAACTAGTTATGCATAGCATTTGCTTTTTAGTCACTTTTGATTACATACCTGCTTCTCTTTGTGTGGGTAAGCCACCTCTCTCTTCTCCTTTACAAGTTTCTCCATTGCTCTGACCACACCAGTTTCTTATATTAACGTTAGTTCTAAGTTCAGGTCTTTCAAAACCACTACACACATGCTTCAACTCAGTCTGTTCAGGAACCCTACAAGCAGCAACAACAAAAGGGGGTGGTTATCTTACATGTGTTACATCTGTTAATTAGTTAACTTTGTGAAGAATCTGTTTGCATGCTACTGAAACAGAACAGTCCTGACACGGGTTCTCACATATAGTTTAGAGCAGCCTTTTGCAACTTGGTGCCACCCATATGTTTTTGGTGACAACTTCAATCAGCCTCAGTCAGTTGTAGCCAATGGTTAGGGATGATGAACATTGTAGTCGGAAACACCTGGGGAACACCAGGTTAGGGAAGGCTGGCCTAGAGGCTTGTTCAATGGCTCTAATGCCATTCTTGATTCTTTGGCAGAAGGGTAGGATGAAAATTAAGAATAGAAAGGAAAAAGTAAAAAAATCACAAAAGTAAAAATTAACCAAAAAATTGTTTTGTCAACAAAAATTAACAAGAAAAACAACAAGAAAAAGTGGTGGAAATACTGTTTGCATTCCTAAATTTAAAAATCTGAACATAAAGAAGCAGCCATACATACCTTACAGATAAATTAGCATGCTTCTTCTTATTCTTTCTGTTTGTCCTATTTCTGTTCCAGTTTGTATTTGGTACATGCCCTTCTCTTTTCTCTGGAGACCCATTTTTTCGGTGAGTATCTTCCTGCTGAAAGGTAAAAAAACAGGACTTATTAAGACATATTACTTAAGATTATGAGTTTGTATCAATGGCTTCAAAATCTGGCAGACTACAGTTGCACAACATTTTAATCAGAAAATAATTATCATGCAAAATTGTCATTAATATTAATGTTAAAAAAACTATAGTTTTGTGAAATGTGTTAGCATGCAATTTTTTTCTCCTCCATGTTCCTTGATTCTTTCCTCAGCGAAATACCACAGTCATAAAGGGCTGAAACAATGGCCTACACAATTTTGCCTTGATTAAAACCAGAACCACCTGTCAGATTTATGACTAGCTCAGTTTTAAACTTGCCCTCCATAAATTCTTCCTTTCTTCACTTTTTTTTTTAACCTCATCTGTTCTGATTACGTGAATTGCTATTTTATTAAGGGACAAACTTGCCTGAAAAGTTATTTCAAGCTTAGATTACACAGCTACAACTATTCCAAAGCAATGGGAACAGGGAATGCAAATTTCAACCGTAAGATTGTTTCTTCAAGAACACATAAGCACTACAAATCTGTACTGTTCAAATCAATGGGTATAAAGGGCCTCTCATAGGATATACTGTAGCAAAAGTTAGCATGTACTCAGCCTCTAGATTTCTAAAACAGGTCTTGGAATTCTCTATTTATAGTACGATATGAATGAAGGCAGGCTAAGTTTACACCACTATTTTTGAGGCTGAAGAAATGCCAGATTATATCCAATTATGTTGTCCCATTAGCTGTCTATACAATGGCACTTTATCTGCCTTTCCTTTCTCCATGCCCCCCACAATCTCTTCTGGGTTGAACATGGCACGAGGTGTTTAGGAAGTGACGGTTCCATTGCCCAGGTGGAAGTCCTTAAGCTAATGTGATGTCTTTGTTGAACACAACCCAATATGTAACCTATGCTATGTAAAAATGGCTATGCCATTCTTTCATCACATTTTTACTCGCAAAGTGATCACAAAGGTCACTGAATGAGCTAGAAACCCATGAGACAACAAGCTTGTGTAGAAACTTCCTTCAATTTCTACATACGGAAATACTTGGGTATACTTCTCCACTATAAACATATTCTGATTTCATCATCAGTTCATTACAGTCAACAACCAGAAATAGAAACATACAGTATGCCAAAATGCAAAATACAAGAAAAATTGTAACAGCGTAGCAACAGTAAGTCAGATATATACAAAGCCAAAGAGTAACCTCGGGTAAATAAATGCCTGGAGATAATCCTTCAAGCTTCACATAATTAATTGGCTCCTTATTCTCACTGCCAGCAATAGAAATCTGGCCACTATCAATGATACTCATGGGATCTTACGTCCAGTGCTTTTTTTCTGGGGGTATGCAGGGGCACACATACCTCTGAACATTTTGTGAATCTACCGTATTTTTTGCTCTATAAGACGCACCAAGTTTTTGGAGGAGGAAAACAAGGAAAAAAATATTCTGAATCTCAGAAGCCAGAACAGCAAGAGTGATCGCTGCGCAGTGAAAACAGCAATCCCTCTTGCTGTTCTGGCTTCTGGGATAGCTGCGCAACCTGCATTTGCTCCATAAGACACGCACACATTTCCCCTTACTTTTTAGGAGGGAAAACGTGAGTCTTATAGAGCAAAAAATACAGTAAGTTTGGCCTCACTGAGGAGCAGTATTTCAATATGAGTAGGAAAATGAGAGTACCCCTAAACATTTTTAAAGAAAAAAAGCACTGCTTATGTCCCAGTAATCCCCATTTTTATTTTTAGGTGTTTTTCTGCAATTGCATTTAAAATCCCAGTTCCAAAATGTTTAAAGCAGCATGTAACAATTCAAACCTCAGCAGAAGAAACTTCCCGTTTTCCACAGCACTGCGGTTCATCTTTAGGCCCTTTATTTATCGCCTTCTCTGCTGAGGGCTTTGTGTTGACCTGCTTTTTCAAAGAGTCACAGCTTTCTATTTCATTCCTGAGAGACACTTGTTGGCTATTCCCTTCAAAATAAAAACAAAAACGATACAGTATTTACCTCACCTTGTAAGAATATTTCAAGTGAAATTCAACTGCGTCAGGTAAGTGCTTACTCACACAATAACCACTGCACAAGGAACAGTACATTACCAAGCCCCCATCCCAGTGTGCTATTTATTTCCCTCCTTGTTTTCAGCCCTCCAAGACTTGAGAGGACAAAGTTATGAATGGGCAGAGATCTTCTACTCATGGAGAGTCTCTGCAGATGCGCTGGAGGGAATGGACCTTGGCAGTACCCTACTCCTTCACAAAATGGCAATCATGTGAGTAAGAAGAATGACTGAAGAGAGCTATAGGTGGGCTGTGTATGTTTGCTTTTGTGTAATACTGGTAATCCACATACTGCTCAAATTTTTTTTCCCCTTTTTCTTTGCTATGGATGTTGGTGGTTTTTATTTTCTTCACCATTTCTCCCCAACTGGCAAAAACCACGATGTATTTCAGTCTGCAACTCTATTTGCAACACTGGGTCTTAATTAGAATTTAAATAAAACTAAAGAATTTAAATTTCTACAAGCATTTAAACTGACTACAGTACACGTGCTTAAAAATAATGAAGTCTGTAAGTCCGATAAGAAATTACTGTATTCTTCCATATTTTTTTCCTTTTGATGTCATTTCAAAAATGCCCCCCTCTAATTCAGTATTAGTTCAGTTCAGACTACTCAAAACTATTTATTTCTGTATTTTTAAAAAAATGTTACCATTGTTTTTCCTAGAAACTTCTTGAAATTCTGGTTGTTGCTGAGGTGAATGTCTTGGGAAGCGACTTTCAGACAGCTTCTTTGATGACTTCAAAGGACACAGCTCAGGTTCTTTGAGCTCAGCTACATTTTCTGAAGTCTTAAGGTTCGTTTCCTTAGGAAACATACTTGTTCGAAGACCCTCCTTCAAATTGCACTCTGAAGAAGTATTTTTTATAGGTGTTGCATTTTTCAATGCACTCTCTTCTTTATCTAGAAAGTTCCCTGGGTGCGTCAAGTTCTTTTGCATGTTTACATTTATGCTACTGGCATATTTCAGGCTCAGCCAAGTCTCACTAACAGTGCAAATGTCCTCCTTTGCTGCTGGAGTCTGATTTTCAACCACTGGGTTCTGTTTGTCATCAGTTGTTAGACTAGTGGTGCTGGTTGCTGTGCTTGATTTTGGTTTACCATAGTATACAGAGCACTTGTGCTTCTTCTGAGAATGACTGTATGTTGCTGGACTCCTTTTGGCAGCATTCTGACTCCGGCTAGTTGCTGTGCCCACAGAAAGGGAGCCTTTCCCTTTCCCTTTATCAGAAGAACCGTAAGTATCCGTAAAGGTTTTGCAACTGCTCCTAGATCAGAAATAAAGTGATTACATTTATTTATGGCACAAAGATCATATTGTTCAAAAATCATTTTATCAAGACCGGGGAGAGACTGGAAAATAAGGCATAACACTGAACACTATTTTTTCCTGGAAGCCATGTTGATACTTTTTATCCTGTTTTGCAAAAAGTATATTTCATTATTTTAGCAACTGTACAGAAAATTAGCTTCAGATTAGTATCAAGAAGCACGACTGTCCCATATTTCCTGCCCCTCACCATCTCCATCATATACTGAAGGCAGGTTACATATTTCTCTCTTCCCACACTGAGGACACAACTTCTGTGATGTGTAATGAGCAGTTTTTTTATCAGCATCTGAACAGCAACATCAATTGTCAAGAAATTGTTCCTTTTTTTGAGGAATTAGCATTTCCAACCACCTATCTATTCTCAGAATCAAACAGCAACACCATCATCACTTTAAAGAGATTTTCACATCAAGGCACCTAACAGAAAGTTAATATTTATTACTTGTACGTTTCAGAGCTGATGATGTCCACAGAACTGTTGTTTGGCAGTGCAGAAGGACTGGGATTCTGCCTTTGTCTTGACTTCAAGAATTCCGATAGGATGTACTGCGCTTGCTGGAAAGCTATCAGAATCACACCCAGAAGAGACAAACTGCAAAACAGACAGACAGACAGGGAAAGACAAATGTTTTCAGCAAGATGTGTGTGTGTAGAAATAAATCAAGATTTACATTCAGGAGGTTGGAACTAACATCAAATTGAATGGGTTAATTGTGTTCAGTGTTGAAGTTGTTACAGCCAGCATTCATAAAGGTGGGATCACTGAGACTGACTGGAAATATTTCCCTCTGCATGGAACCTGGTAATCTTCAGATAGTTTACCGAGCATGTTATATCTCCAGCTAAAGGAGGGATTCCTTCTTCCCAACAACACTGTATTGCCTGGAGCATCCCTTCTTTAGGTATAACACTTCTTAATCTCAACCTGTCTGGAATTAGCCACTGCAACTCCCATCTTCTGTTTAATAGCCTGTCCTATGACTTTCTGCCTGCTACATCATACTTCCTGGGTATGTTTTCAAGGCATATAAAAAGGTATCCAACTTGTTCCCTAGATGCTGTAGCACTCCAACTCCCATCAGCCCCACCCACAACAAACAGCAAGGAATGCTGGGAGTTGTAGTCCAGTAACCTCTTGGACAGAACTAGATGCTCCATCTCTGTATTAGAAGGGTTTGCATTTAGCTGGGAAATGTGTTTCCTGCTCAAGGAAAAACCAGATCTAGTAAGACAGTGAGGAGGTGGCCAAGTTTCCTTTTCTTGATATCATCTTGCTGCTGCTTTAAAATCTAAGGTTTAGGTGTCTGAGACTGAAAATTTCCAGGCTTTATGCCACGAAGCAGTCTATAAATTTTTTAAGATGTATAAATAAATGCTTTACCTGACAAAGAGCACTGTAAGCCTCCAGAAGGACTCTTCCCAGCTGGGTCCTGGTACCACATCTGCACACAGTGGTAAAAGATGGTGAGGAAGAGTCACATTGAGAGTGAAGTGGAACTCGACACCACCAGCAGTCACCAGAGTCAGCTCACGGATAACCCACGAAGAAGTAAAATCTGGAGTAAACCTGCACACCAAAAAATTAAAAAGCCAGTGACATTTTGACGGGTTCTTTAGCTTTTATTGTTGCAGTTCTCTCTTTTGAGAATCAGGTCCCATGAAAGTCCTTTGTTCAACATCAAACCCCCTGCTTCCTCCTACCACTGTTTGTGATTCACTTGTGACCCCTGATCACAATGAGAATCCTTTAACACAGCACCTAATACACATGACTGTAGCCTGCACATACCCATGACATACAATAACCTTTATTCCCATCTGTCTGAAAAGAATTCAAGTAGAAGTCCTAGATGTTATTGAAACTCCTTGAGCAGGAGGTGCCTTCAGCAGGACACATAACTGCACTGCATGTTCCTCTGTATGCTTTCAATCAACCACTGTGGTCAGCATCATCACTATTCCTCTCAGCAAGATTTATGGCCCAAAGCACTTGGCTTCAGTCGGCGTGGGGAACTTTTTTGGCCACCCACCTGATGGGAAAATGACATTACGCCTGTCAAAAGTTGACCCATGTGGGTGCGGGGGAAGATCCTGCTTGAGCAATACTGAATTCGCCACACACCATTCAGTTCTGCTTTCAAAGTGGTTCAGGCACATCAGCAAGTTTCTAGCAGGAACTTGCTGGTATACCCAAACCAAGCAGGATCAAACACCCCATGTATCAGTGGATGTACAGCAAGTTCAATCCTGCTTTCTGCAATCACATCTCTACCTGCCCCACAACTGATGTCACACGGGACATCAGATGTGGGGCAGGTGGTGTGGTTTGGGGGAAATGGCCTCACAGGCCAAATGCAAAGGCTTAGTGGGTCAAGTTTGGTCCACAGGTCAGTGGTTGCCCACCTAGCTCTGTATTCTTTCCATACCCTTCTGTCCATGCTAGGCTCCCTGTGACTTGTATCACAAACATCCAGAGGTGTAACTTTTCAGTAGAGAAATCCTGTTCAGTGAAGCAACTCATAATTATATCTTGAGTAAAATATGTTATAACAGTATTTGATGAAAGTATTTCCATCTCGTATAAGGGCTTACAATCACCACATTTATGGCACTGTATGGAGACCAAGTTAGAAATCCTGAATATTGCTAGATCATTGATTCCAACTGAGTAAGATGAAAAGTGAAATAACGCATCAGCTGTCTAGTACCCAATCACATACCTTACCTAAAAGTCAGTCAGCTAGTTTGGCTTTGTTTGTAAATACAGTGGTACCTCAGGTTAAGTACTTAATTCATTCTGGAGGTCTTAACCTGAAGCACCACTTTAGCTAATGGGGCCTCCTGCTGCTGCCGCGCCACCAGAGCACAATTTCTGTTCTCATCCTGAAGCAAAGTTCTTAACCTGAAGCACTATTTCTGGGTTAGCAGAGTCTGTAACCTGAAGCGTATGTAACCTGAAGCATATGTAACCCGAGGTACCACTTTACACTGGGGCAGACAGTCATTTAATGGAGGAAGGCCCAATTCACATGCTGTCCCCGAAGAACTCCCAACCACTGCTTTGGGATGCTCAGGAGACTACAGGAGGAAAAGGCAGACTGGCAAAACTGCCCCACCAGTACCAGCGATAACATCCCATTAGCAAGACTTCAAGTAAAGGCTGGATCCACAAAATTTAAGGTACAAATGGATCTTCCCCCCTTTGGGTTAATTAAGAAGAATTAATTATGATTCATGTTGAATAATGTTCATTATAATGGAGATAGACTTCTTGATATTAAATCGATGAAAGATGTTCCCACTGCAGCCTTTAACTGTGCTACTCTGCTCTGCCCCATAACATGTTCCACAGTAGGATAAGTTATTTTTCCTTCAGCTCTGAAATTGCCCTCTCAAAGTTACAATGTTGTGCGGCATGACCCTAACTGGAAAACAAAATGCTTGACACACACAACAGACTGTAAGCTCTGCAGCCCTTAAGGCAAAGTTAGCACTGTAAAGAATGACACAATAGAGTGCTTCCAAACAGTCATAGAAACAAGGATAGCCTCTTCTTGGAATGTTTATTTATTTATATGAACTTTGTATGACACCTTGAGCTCCTTTGAGGTAGGATATAAGTGTAATAGTGTGGTTCCTTTTAAACTCAATTCTAAAGTAAGCCAGTTTGTCAATGGAAAGCGGCAAATGCTTACACAATGCTAATCTCCCGCGAAGAGTTCTGTGCCAGAAAAAAATCTTGGCAATTGAGTACTTCAAATCCATAACCCTGGCAGCTGTACCCATTAATCTTCATAGACGTTACAGTGATAGGAAGATGACCAACGTTTTCAACCTTAAAGTTCTTTGTGATGGATAAAATTTGCTTGCCATCTTTCAGTTCTAAAGAAAACAAAATGCAAGTTACTTCAAGGTAATCATTAAAAGTCATCTTGAGGGTACTTCTAAGTCGCAGAAACCGTACTTTCCTACAACTATGTTACAATATATTCAAGTCTTCATCCGTATTATGAAAGGGAGATGGGAATTGGAATGATGACATGTAATACTTCACATGCAACTCTTCCTAAATCAGGGCACACCGTCTATGTGAGGATTGCACATGTGTATTACCTTAAGTATGCGCAGCAACAACCATGGTTATGCATGTGAAAACAGATGTTTATGTTATTCACACATAGCTGTGCCCATGGGACTGGCCACTTTATCCTCCAAACCATGCACATCTGTTTGGTTAAACTAATCTCACTTAGTCCTTCTCAGATTGTCACTCACGTCTCCTGCAGTCCATAAGGGTTGATTCTGGCACCTTAAATCGAAGGGATCCTCCTGCCCCTGGCAACCTTCCCCCTACTTTCAACAGCTCTCTGGCTCCAATGCCTTCGACATAAACCACATCCAGAACAGTCAAATTATTCCTGCAATAAAGCAAGGATGCCTTTATAAATAAATAAATAAAAATTTAAAGGGGAAAAAGAAAAGCAGTCTTCCCACCAACTTGCAAGATGTGGGCATCTTTTGGTAAAATTCACTGCTATGCTTTGCCAAGACCAAATACAATTCCTGTGGATGCGAAATATTTCTATAATTTGCATATACAGTAAATCCAAGCTTTAAGAGGGAAAGTACCAAAGATCAAATTTGGATGTAGCCCTGGGGCCTACACTCACTGATGGAAATATGAAACAAAGCTTTCTAAAACAGTGCCTAATTCGCCCCACAGAATCTCGAGAAGAGACCTACCTGACCAGTATAAGGGAGTTTACCCTTTTGTAATCAATAGGCGTGAAGACAACACCAACTCTCTTAGTTTCTAAAGGCTGCAGTTTTAAATAAAGCAGCTCTGAACTAGATCCAATGTAATCATAGTCTTCCTGTAGTTCGTCCTGCAAAACAACATGAGCGAACCATTACTAAAACATCCATGCTCCTGAGGGAAATCAGGAAGATGAGAAGCAGAGAAGGAAAGACTACAGTTCCACTTGCCCTGCATACTTACGCCTGTCCTGCCTGACTGTCCCATTCCACTAATGAGGCAACAGAGCACCGTATTTTTCGCTCTATAAAACGCACTTTTTCCCCTCCAAAAATTAAGGCGAAATGTGTGTGCGTCTTACGGAGCAAATGCAGGCTCTATAAGTCTCCGCTGCGCCCCGAGGCTTCGTGTTGCTTTTGCTGAAGCCAGGAGAGGCGCTGGGCAGCTTTCCCTCTCTGCACAGCGCCCCTTCAGCGAAGCGGGAGGAGAAATGGAAGGGGCTCCGCTTCTCCGGCCGCTTAGCTGAAGGGGCGCTGCACAGAGACGGAGAGATTTTTTTTTCTTGTTCTCCCCCTCTAAAACTATGTGCATCTTATGGTCCAGTGCGTCCTACAGAGCGAAAAATACGGTATTTTATTTGCCCCATCTGCCCCAGTCATACCTCATCTTAATACTGGGGAAAGGGGAAGGATGAGCATACCAGGACACTGCCATTAACAAAGGGGAGAAAATGTTTACAGCAATGTGTGTGAGGGGTGGGGATACAGAAAATACAGGTGCCACCTGCCCGTGTCTACTGAGGTTTTCAGTGCTGTGGGTAGGAATAATAAAGCCGCATTTAACAGAGTTCCTGAACCCTTTCTGGAATTACAAGCACTCTTATTATCTGGTGTTTCCATTGAGGAGTGCAAAGTGCAAGTGTTTTGAAGATTTTTTTCTAAATCAGCAATATATTAAATAAATGTTATAACTCCAAATGTTTCAAAAATTGTTTTCCATTTAATAGCTAAATCAATGGTTCCCAACCCTGACCCTCCAGTAACTTGAAAATCTGATAGCCTTGGTGGACTACTTAATACTTTTTTCTGCCTGTTACAGCAAATGGAATCCACTGAGTTATATGCTGCATGTTTTTTAATTGTATTTCATTGCATCTCTTATGTCTTGTATGTTTTGTATTGCAACTTGAATTCCCTAGTGTTCAAACTGTAATATACAATATAAGAAACAATAGAAGAAATAAAAACACAATGACAATCAATATGGCTATTCAATGCATAGATGCTGCAGACTACCTGTATGAAGCTCACAGACCACTGTTGGTCCATGGACCACAGTTATAATAATAATAATAAATAATAAAATTTTATTTATATCCCGCCCTCCCCAGCCGAAGCTGGGCTCAGAGCGGCCAACAACAATAAAATTATACAACATTCTAAAATCATTTCATTATAAAATTAATTCAAATCAAATTAATGGCAACCATTGGGCTAGAGTGCTATGAGGATTACAGAAGGAGGGGGTCAGACTGTGCCTTGGCCAAAGGCCAGGTAGAACAGCTCTGCATTGCAGGCCCTGTGGAAAGATGTCAAATCCCGTAGGGCCCTAGTCTCTTGTGACAGAGCGCTCCACCAGTTTGGGAATTCCTGACCTAAGCAATCCAAAAATTAAATGCAGGTTACAGGTTATTTAAAAAATGGCCAACTCCTTTCATGCTCAAACATGTTTCTGCATAAACCACAAACTCTCAGCTGCGTGGTGGCTGTTTCTTTCCAATTTAATGCAAAGAGCACCTTAAGTTCCATTTCTGAGAGTGAAAAACATATATGAGAGTAACATGAGACACTGCTTACCCTGTGAGCATAATCTTCTGTCAATCTAAATTCAGTGGTTGTGAAGTTAATAGACTGTACATTTGCACCAAACCTATATAAACCAAGAAAAGAATATACATGTATAAACTCTTAAAAAAATTATAGAAAGTAAAGAACCATAAAAAGCCATTTTCATATAGTTCTCAATTATGAATGGAGGAAAAAGTAAGACAACTTCTCATGGCACTTCTATTAATTTGGGATATCTCAGTTGGTAGAGAATGTGAGTCTTAATCTCAGGGTCAGCCCCATGTTGGGCAAAAGATTCTTGCAGTGCACGGGGCTGGATGAGACGGTCCCTTCCAACGCTGCAAGTCTATGGTTCTAACCCTTGATCGCCACATGTTAGTGGCTGGTACAGTGGAACCTCGGTTCCCGAACTCCTCCGTTGCCATACATTTCGGTTCTCGAATGCCGAAAACCCAGAAGTAAATGCTTCCGTTTTCGAACGTTTTTCAGAACCTGAACATGTGACACAGCTTCCGCTGAGTAGAAGAAGCTCTTGCAACCAAAGGGAAGCCGTGCCTCCATTTTCGAACGTTTTGGAAGCCAAGCAGGCTTCTGGAGCGGACTTCATTCGAGAACCAAGGTACCACTTTATTGTGAAATAAGCCTAAATACAAGTGGGATCTTCCATGGCATTAGAAACTTTGTGCCAATACCATGAAGACCCTTTGCATGCACAGAACATGACTGGTAGATGCAAGCTCATTCCCCACCCACCCAAATACACGGAGGGAAAGGAACTATTTTCAGATTATACTATTTCTTAAATTACCACAAGAAACTATTTCTCATTACCATTTGCTGAGTAGAGTCAATGGAGCACGTGGATCCGGATAAAAAGAAAGAGGCAGGAGTTGCAACATAACTGGGAAAGATGAAGGGTTTCTTAGCGTAAAATATTTTACCTACATAATTGGGAAAAAACAACAATATTAATACTTCATGTTTTAGAATTCAAGCCTCTTCCCTACTCCCAAATTCTGCTATTTTTGGTACAAAACGTTTTTTTAAAAATCTGGAGTGTTTTCCGAAATATTTACAAATGTACAGAAATATTGACACATCTTATTCATGTTGATAAAAACTGCGAAATCAGAGCTAGAAACAATTTTGTCTGTCCTTTTCTTTTTGTTTTCAAAATAAGAGAGTGTCTTGAAAAAGAATGGGGTAGATTTAAGGTTTAAAAAAATTCTTTAAAAAGTACTGAATGCATTATACAATGAGACAATATAGGCTATGGCGTAGTTTGAATGTGATACTAAGCCAAAGCATGGCTTAACAAGAATGAGCAAACACACAGGTTCCCAGAGAGAAGATCACAGCTACTTCCCCCCTCTTCTGCTGTTGCTACCACCGTGCCTGAAAGGGTAAAGCATGAAAGCATAAGGCTTGGGCAGGCTTGTTCCCATCACAAGACATCACACTTTATCTGAACACAGTCTGTGTGGAATTTCACATATCCACAGCTATCAGGTTTTAATAGACCCATAAAGTTTAAAAGAACCTGGAGACTGCTGCTTTTAGCCTGCTTTTTCAGTTAATACATAAGACCCCAACAGGCCTGATAATGACATTAAGTACAGTCGTACCTCGGAAGTTGAACAAAATCTGTTCCAGAAGTCTGTTCAACTTCCAAAACGTTCGGAAACCAAGGCACAGTGGCATCGCAACAGGGGGGCGCTGTACCCCAGGTTCCATGTCTATGGGGGTAACAGTAAGCCACCCCACGGGGGCGCGAGCAGCCATCGCGCCAACACAGCCACATGTGGAAGATTCTCTGTTCATGGCTGCAGTCACGAGCAGAGGATCCCGGCGCCGATGGCAAACCGCTAAGTGCAGCACGTGTGTGGCGTCACATGCATGCGCTGTATGTAGCTACGCTGCACATGTGCTGTATAGCGGTTTGCCATCGGCGCTGCTCCAGCGCTGTATGGATGGTGCCGGGATACCTCCGTTGCCACTACAGCTGCAAGCAGAGGATCCTGGCACCGTCCGTACGGCGCTGGAGTGGCGCTGGCAGCAAACCGCTATACAGCGAATGTATGGTGTCGCTATGTACGGCACATGCGTTGTACATAGCGATGGCGCACGTACGCCCTACGTAGCGATGCCTGCCCCGGGTGTCACACCGCCTTCCTTCGCCCCTGCCCAAGGCATGGCTTCCAACTGGCTGCAGGAAGCTCCTGTAGCCAATTGGAAGCTGCGTAAGCTGCATCGGATGTTCAGGTTCCAAAGAACATTCGCAAACCAGAACACTCACTGGTTTGCAGCGTTCAGGAGCCAAAACGTTTGAGTTGCAAGGCGTTCGTCAACCAAGGTACGACTGTATAAGACAATGAGTATAAGTACTTACAATTTTCTATTTTCAAAACCAAAAATGGAACTGAGACAAGTGAGGAATTATGACAAAAAGTTTAATAAATCTAAAAATGGCCTCACCATGCTATTCATTGGTGCAGCTGCACTGAAGTTCAATGTGAGACCAAGCTCTGTAACCAAGTGGGGTAAAGGTAATGCAAAGGATTCTTCTTTATGATCCTTCTGATGAGACGCTTGAACAAGTTCCCCAATATTTCTCCTGTTAATAAGAACATAAATAAGAGAGGTTTCAAGACACCCCGTTTCAATTTACTAGCTATGTCAACATTAGTGATAAATCGATCCATCCTCCTCCCTCCCAATTTTAGTTTTGGACAGATATCCTTTGTTTAGTTTAATCTCTTCATTCAGTTGCTAATAACTGTTTTGCAGTGCTGTGAAATGGTCGTTATGCTTATGAGGCTGTGTAGTTTGTATTGTTTTACGTTTGGAAAATGTAATAAAAAGTATCAAAAAAGAACAAGAAACTTTTGGCTTGCCATGTTATGACAGATCATCTCTTTCAGAGACAGAAATCTCCAAGAGCCCTCTAATTATGGCCTTGTGTTTGCAATATTTTAGAATCTTCAGTTTCATCCTTTTACTTTTAAATCTCCTACTAGAGATTCTACAACACAGTGCCATACCTTTTTTAAAAAAGAGTGAGAGAACTGTAAATGTTTTATGGCCACTTAATGAAAATTTGACAATGAATTCTGCACACTTCTAAGGGCTGATGCAAGCACAATGCTTCAGATTCCTTCACTTCAGTGAAAGCATTAGAATCACACTCATTTGTTCCCTTCTTCAATGCAAAACCCTTGTTGGTTTTAACTATGGTTCAAGCATATGCTTGCCCCAGTTTTAACCATGGTGAATGCTAACCAGGGTCCATTATTGCTCAGGAACTACATGGTTTATAAACATCTGGTCAAAACCAATGCTGATGGTAAATGCCAAAGCTTCAGCAGCTCAGGTGGGCTGGCCACTGACACCATTCTTGTGTCCCTCTTTTAGACTTTGAAGGAGGAGGAGGAGGAGGAGGAGAGGTTTGGACTCGATATCCCGCCTTTCACTCCCCTTAAGAAGTCTCAAAGCAGCTAACAATCTCCTTTCCCTTCCTCTCCCACAACAAACACTCTGTGAGGTGAGTGGGGCTGAGAGACTTCAGAGAAGTGTGACCAGCCCAAGGTGACCCAGCAGCTGCATGTGGAGGAGTGGGGAAATCGAACCCGGTTCACCAGATTACGAGTCCACTGCTCTTAACCACTACACCACACTGGCTTCCAGTACTGGTTCTTATAGGAGGCAGCAGTAGCAGACCTCTTTGATGTGGCACCTTCCAGGCAAATCATTTCCTTTCCCCACTTGGGACATTGTAGGGAATGGAGTACTGTGACTGGAAGCAACTGAATGAGAGCCATCTTCTGCTGCTGTCAACAGTGAATGAAAATTTCAGAAAACGAGAAGCAGCGAAAGGAAGTAATTGAAAGGTTGTAACCCCTGACTTCAGTGGTGGAGGCAAAGCATTTTTAAGAGCTGAAAAGGGGGGTAGTCTGGAAAGAGAAAAGGCCCCCATAGGAGGGAACACATTGTTAGGCACTATAAGGAGTCTCTCAATCTTGCAGCTATTTCTAGTGCATGTAAAAGCCTGAACTGTAGTTAAAGCTAGCAGGAAGTAGTTTGGGGATTTAGGAGGACAGGGGGTACTGGAAGGAAGCAGAAGATGCATGTAATATTATGGTCCACAGCCTGTTCCCTTAACCATGCTTAAGGAATCAGGAGTGCTTATGTCTGCACCCTCTGTAATGCAGGATGTGACTATTTAGTATTAGCCCTTACATCATGGATTTTAACACGTTGACTGTAAGCATAGCAAGATTTTACCACTCTAATGTTGAAATCAAGAACATTCTGTATACACACCTGCAAATTTCATTGTGCTTAATTTTTTGCCATTTTTCGTGGAGCTGATATGCAAGGTCAGAATCCACACTCCATGTAGAACTGTCCAGAGATAGGCTCCTTTCCCAAAGCAGATTTGCTAAAATAATAACATTCCGTTTCATTGATACATAATATTTGTTTATTGCTTCTTTTGTTCCAAAATTTGATTTCAAGAAGTCATAAAGAGAGCACATTTAGAAATAGTATGACGAATGCATAACAGCTCTTAAACAACCCCCCCATATTTATGCACAAGACCACAAACTTCTATATTTTTTAAAAAATATGCCCCAATATTATTCTCTCCCTCTTGCACAATTTTCTGTCCCACCTTCCCTTTTAGGCTCTTGCAAAACCAGCACCCCTGCCATGCTCACAAATCTGCATTGCCTCTTTCCCCAGAACAAAAGCAGACTATCTAAAGCAGACTGACTTCACTATAAGATGTTCAACATAGCATGACCAGAAGGCTGCTAAAATCTACCAAGAAGTTAGGTGTTCAGAAAGAAATAATTTTTACTTAAAAAAACAACACATCTTATTTATACATTAGTATCATAGATGGGAACATCCTTCTTTTCTGCTTTTACCTGTGTCTGACATTCGCAAGGAACAGTACACATCACGATGTGCTATGGCTTCAAAATGAAGATCTCCCTTCTGAAAAACATTGATTAAAGCACTAAATAAATTAACAAATATTGCAGGGGGTCGGACTAGATGACCCTTGGGGTCCCGTCCAACTCTTCAATTCTATGATTGTATTTAAGTCAGCATGTAAAGAACAACTCTACGGTTTTCAATATTTCCCCACACCCAATGTTTTTTTAAAAATACAAATGAGGGGAGGAAATCAAGCCACTTTGCACATTAGATGGAAGTGATGAAAAGTGCTTGCACCTTAAACCATCTCCACTAGCTTTCAGAATCATGTGCACTTTCAATTTCCACCACTTAAAATAATATGCAAAGTGTTCCATAGTATCCTGGTTTGAGTTCTGCACCCTATTCAATACAATACAAAATGAATTCATAAGGAATATTTGATGCTCCAGTGACTCTGCGTAAATTAAGACTTCATTCAACCATTTTCCTAACAACATTTTCCTAACTTGAAATTTGGATAAACCTCCCAAAAATCTAATACTCTGAAAAGGTAGTATCACTTCAAAAATTAATTACTACTCTATGAACTGTAAAATATGCAAGTCAGAATATACTACTGTAAACATATGCAATTCAATATACTACCTGGGACAAAGCAGAATAAATTTGCAGCGGTATCTCGAATATCACTCCAATATTTGTGGCCACAAAAATATTGGAAAATAAACTTGTTACTGATTCTTTGATGTGGAGTTTCAAGGAAAACACATTCCAACATCCTGGAGGTAGAGTCAAAGGATCTGTGAAGTTCAGAACCTAATGGCAAAAAACATCAGATCAAACCAAGTGCATATAAAGTACATCTACATGCAAGTCTTGCGCCGTTTGTTATCTTCTGCTTCTAATAATACACGGGGAGTGGCAGATTGGGTCCTAGCTAAAGAAATTTATCTAATTATTCATGTATAAGCAGGGCTGCTTGCATTCCTTAACAGTCATGCTGTGCATGTATGGAATTTGGCAATGGGTGAAAAAATCGGCACCATGACAGCCTCAAGCCTCCCATGAGGAAAGATTCGAAAAATGTGCAGGCAATGCCTGGCAACATTTCAGAATACAGAAATGGGAAGATAAGCTATTATTTTCATCTGGTCAGCTTGGGACTTTTATGCCCTGAATAAGCTCTTCCCAAATTCCACAACTAGCAGACTAAAATAAACACAAAATAAGCAGTTTAATATAACTGTTCACAATTTATCAACCAGCAACACAATTTAAACTTTTCTTGGTTCTTCTGATGTGATTCTTTTTTTTTAGGGCTGAGTACACACGCCCAGTATATAAATGGAGATTTTAATGAATGGGATGCTGATATACATTGCTAATTGTTTAAGGAAAAGTACCAAGTGAGGCTTACAAGAAAAACTCACCTTTAAAATATCCTTTGTTTCTCTTGAAACATATACGTCATTTAGCACAATGCTAAAATCAAAATTGTTGGTAAACCATATTAACCAAGATGCAGAAATACTGCGATGTGGTTCTATATAAAATACCGTTGCAAATGGATCGATTCCAACATACCTGTAGACAGAAAACAGTTCACTGCTGTTATTTACTTGCAAAAAATCACACCCTGCCTTATGGTCTAACCAGGATCTTTAAAGCATACCTTTTTATTATTGCTGTTTATCAAATAATATTGTCTTATTTGATTATATTTCTGTATTGTTGCGTGTGCATATACATACATTTTTCAGACTTATAAACCACCTGGTGAGAGTAGCATGCCCTGGAAGTTGCATTAAGAATTATTCAAATGGATGAAATCAAAGTAAATATAAGGGTAAGATCACAAATTAGATAGGGCTGCTTCACATCTGCATACATCATTTGCATCACAGGTGAATATGTGAACTGACTTCACTGAAAGCCTATTTGAAGGCAAGGAAGAAACTTCTATCCATGCTATTTGATTTGAACTATGTCTTCCACATGAGCCAGGACATCACGTGATGTTGTACTCACAAAGTGTGACTATGCACACTTCATAAGTAGAACATCTGAGAACATAGGTAAAGGTAAAGGGACCCCTGACCATTAGGCCCAGTCGTGACCGACTCTGAGGTTGCGGCGCTCATCTCGCTTTACTGGCCGAGGGAGCTGGCGTACAGCTTCCGGGTCATGTGGCCAGCATGACTAAGCCGCTTCTGGCGAACCAGAGCAGCACACGGAAATGCCATTTACCTTCCTGCCGGAGCGGGACCTATTTATCTACTTGCACTTTGACGTGCTTTCGAATTGCTAGGTTGGGAGGAGCAGGGACCGAACAATGGGAGCTCACCCCGTGGCGGGGATTCGAACTGCTGACCTTCTGATCGGCAAGTCCTAGGCTCTGTGGTTTAACCACAGCGCCACCCGCGTCCTGTCTGAGAACACAGCATGTGGTTCTTGTGGTTCTTTCCCTAGATCCACTACATTGGAAATATACATCATACATAAGCTGGCTTGGTCATGTACACAGAATGGAAGATGGCAGGATTCCCAAAGATGTGCTTTACAGGGAGCTGGCTTCATGCACCAGGCCTGCTGGCTGACCAACTCTGTGTCATGAGATAAAGGTTCTTGAGAGCAGAAGAAGTAAGGCAAGGCCTACAAAATCATTCAAGCCTGCTAGCTGTAACCGTTTGCAGCAAGCTGCAAAGTCACTGTGACTCGTGACTTATCTTGAATGCCCTATAAAAGTAGCCAGGCTCTCTATGGGCCTCAGTCAGTCAGTGCCTGTTTGTCTCAGCCGGTGTGTGTATCTGTATTGTTTAAGGCAGAGTGGCTCCAGGACTCCAGTTAATCAGTAACTAAGACAATGCCTCTGTGAAGAGTTAGATAGCTGCTATGAGCACTCTGTGTATGCTCTTTGACTATACTGTTTATGAACAACTTTATTTTCTCAAGTAAAAGTTTTATTCTGTTTATAAAGAAGACTGTGAGATTAATTTACCACTGCACGACACTCTGTGTTACAAAGATGTCTGCAAATGTGACACAAAGGCTGGCAACATTAACTCTGCCATGTGGAAATCACTTGCAGACAACCGCAGTGTCTGGAGACAGAAAGAGAGGTCATGTATCCACAGCAGTGACCGCTGGGAGAAGTGCAGAGAGAAGAAATGCCATGGTGTATTACTAACAGTGAAACCAGACACCTTCACTTGCCCCAGCTGCTATAAAACAGGGCTTCCCCTTATTAGTCTCTACAACCACCTCTCCAACAGTTTGACTTTACCCCCAAAGGTGTACTCTTCCATTGTCTCTTGAGACAACGGCAGTACATGGAAATCTCTATATGCCCTGGATATGTAATGTGGAGGTGGGATTTGTAGAGCTCCGTGACATTTAAAGAAGCCCTGCAAGTCATTTGTGCTCTGCCACATGAACTAGACCAGAGCTAGAACACCCTTCTGTTTTCACACAAATTTACTATATAGAGCATGAACTTCAAAAAATGTTCTAAACTTCTTTGCTTTGGTATATGTTTAATAATTTAAAATGGCAGCATTAAGCAAAAAAAACTCACCCTTCCATTACAGGATGGGAATGGCATGCTTTTGGCAAAGCTGTACTGTCTAACAGATTCGTCCTCTCATTAGCAATGTGATTGCTTCCAGGGCCACACAACGTACCTGTGCCAAGGAAAACAGACATCTTATTGTAGCACACACTTTTTAATATATAGTCTGAGAATGTTGTTATTCTAAGGAGGCTAAATGCAGTGCTCTTGATTCAGCCTTATCTACATTTTGACGTTTTATTGGGTGTTCAAAGGGTTCCATTTTTCCTGCACAGTTATGCCAATATCTCAGGATATATTACTGATTGGGATGGAATGTGATCCAAATCAAACAAATGTGGGTTCAGGATGACTAAATCTCTCTGGTTATGAGAGATTTCTTGCCTGAGCTTTTGCAGGTTAACTCCAGAAGCATGCTCCACTGACTTCAATGGGGCTTACTCACATCAGCCCTATTATGTGCAATCAGGCTATACTACTGAATTCCTTCTTCTGTTTCTGCATCACAATAATGAGCCCATAGCAGACTTCCATTTGTTTACTACAATTTTAAGAGCTTCTTTCCCCAACTGATGAACACCAGTGCATTGTTAGGTAATGTGGAGTGTCAGCAGACTGCAGTTCTATACCAAGTGCTGGAGGAGCAGAATTACAGATTGAAATGCAAAGTTGCACAGAGTGACTCAGAAATAAAATTGAATTATTTTTTAATGCTCAAATACAAGCCAAATCTTGAGATCTGTGCACACTCCTAAAGCATTTGTCCTTGTTTATGAATAAAACCAAGGCATTTGTAAATTTCATTAACATAGTACATAACATTGTGTTGTAGGTACATTGCACATAATAGATTTACAGCACAACACTAAATGCCATGAACTTTTGTGCAAGTTACCAGCAGGTAAGCAGGTAAGTGTGCAAGCTTAAGTTGACAAGAATGCAAGTATTTCTGACAAGAATGCAATTATTTCATCTCCCCACACACCACTGCACAGAAAAATGTTTATTCCATGGCTTCAAGATGTCCTGAACTTTACATCTCTCTTTTTGGGGCTGCGGGGGGTGGGGTGGGGGGACAGATGTGCTAGAAGTGATCATGAAAATGGACACTTAATATATAATCTTCAGGAAGTGTATCTGTTACATGCCATATCCTCTTTAATAAACTTTGTCATATTGTATAATGGGGAAGGTATACATCAGACTATGTTGTATTGAATACACTGTACCTTTACAAACAACAGAAGCAACTCTTGTGAAATTTGTGGTCAGTGATGGCAGCAATATTGGCTCAAACTGCACAGAAAATTTTCCTTCCTGTGACAAGTGTTTTACATCCTACAAAGAAATCACATTAGTATACATTAGTATAATGCTATAACTGCCTTAGCTGCTGTGAAGTTCATCTTCACGACAATTTAAACTGCAATTTGTCAGATCAAATCTCAAATCATCTACATTCACCCAAGGATAGTTCTTAAGCTAATTATGATACTCTTAACAATCAGACGTGGATCCCTTTTGTGAATCTGATAAAAGCTATAGACTCATTTCCCAGAAAAATGCACACAAACATATACATACACAATTTTACATGCAGTTTCATTTACAACATTGGGTGGGATAAATTGCACCTGGTTCAAGGAACCCCTGAAGCTATCCATGGACTCCCTAGGGTTCCCTGGACCACAAGTTAAGAACCCCTGTACTAAATTATGTATTTTTAAAAAAGTTACCTGCACATAAAGAAGGTTGCTCCCTGAATGCAACACATACAAGACTACTGGGGAATCATCTGTTCAAAAAAAGAATAACAGACAAAAGGTCAAACCATATTTGTGTCCATTGCTGCAAGAACATACTATATCAATGAAACATACATGCAGACACATCTTGGACTTACCAGAGGTCTGTGTTTTGTCCATTGCTACATAAACTACAAAAAGGTTTTCCAGTAAGTACTGTCTAAGGTCCACAAATTCATGTTGCATATTTTCCATTTTGACCATTAAGCTTATCTCTAGCAGCATTAGGCCATCAGATGCAAAGCAGCAACTCTAATGCAAAACAGAAAGGGAAATCCAAAAAATTATTCACATGAGAACAATCAGAATGATTCATTCAGAACTGCAAGACTTAACCTGCTATGGTCCCTTTAAAAAAATCCTGGTGTCTAGCATGCCAAAAGAGGAGATGTTTTGCTGGGAATCTGAAGAGAAAGTTATACTAATTTAGGAAATAATGTTCTGCTACAAATGCACAGCAATGGGACAGCATGATATACATTCTGCCTCTTTAGGATAAATACTGTTCCTCTGCACATTCTGCACTGGAAATCCTCTAGCTATACACAGTTAAGGAAACAAAAATGATGGGTGGGTAAAAAGTAAAAGGGGCCCCTGACCATTAGGTCCAGTCGTGACTGACTCTGAGGTTGCAGCGCTCATCTCACTTTATTGGCCGAGGGAACCGGCGTACAGCTTCCGGGTCATGTGGCCAGCATGACTAAGCCGCTTCTGGCGAACCAGAGCAGTGCATGGAAATGCCGTTTACCTTCCCGCCAGAGCGGTACCTATTTATCTACTTGCACTTTGACGTGCTTTCGAACTGCTAGGTTGGCAGGAGCAGGGACCAGGATGGGTGGGTACATAAGTGTAAATAGACATGTACATACAGTTTTCTAACGTGACCATTATATCTTTCTTCTAAAAGTTAGTTTAGCACCTTCAAAAGAGAATTACCGTAAATCTACAGTCATATATGGACAGTGGACAAGGCAGACCTCCACTTCTTAATCCACAAAAGTATATTCCAGTAAGAGTGTGCCTTTTAACTGTTAGGCACTTCTTGATATGGAATGGCAACAGGGGTGCCAACTTAAATAAAATATTGGGGGGGGCAGGTAAACCCCACCCTACATAATCGATCACATGATGCGGTGCATGCACACCATTTGAAGGGCAGTGCCCATAAACTTAAGGGGGGCAGCCCCCTCAATTATTTTACGGGGGGGGGCGAAAACCACTTGGCCCCTAGGAGTTGGCTCCTATGAATGGTAAAATGTGGGAACTGGTGACAAGAAACTTTGAGCCAATCTTCAGGTCACACTGATGACAAGCAAAGGACAGTCTGTCTTATACTGTACATCTTTAAATATATGATAGATTGTATGTATGTATATATGCGATGTAAGCAAACAGGAAATCACAGAATTTATGTTCTAAAATAGGCAGAGTGATTTTCTAAGTTGTGTGTGATAGAGGTAAAGAGGCAGAATCTAAAAAGGAAGCAGTCATGCTGGAAGAAAACAGATACACTGAATTAAAGTTACTGTGAGCAGATAGAGCCTAGGTCAATATGGTAGTTGGTAATTTCCCGTAGAGAAAATATTTGGGAATAAGCAAAGATTTGGGAATAAGAAATATCCAATCTAGATGGTGAATGGCTCAATGAATCCATGCAGTTCCAACCTGAATATTGTTGTCTTCCTTATAAAGACAACAATATTCAGGTTGGAACTGCAAGGATTCGTTGAGCCATTCACCATCTAGATTGGATCTACTTGATGGCATGCAGCCATAAAAATGGCACTGCTAAGACATAGTCCTCAGAATGATGTTACGGCTTTTTGCACGGTCAGCATCAGATTTGGCATAAGACATTCTTAACGGCCAAAGACAGGCTGCAATTCAAAAAGCGAATGATGCCAGTCAGATCACAGTTGGCAAGATCAATGGGGGAAATTCCCAAAGAATTCAATGCACTACATAGAATGTACCAACGTAACTTGCTCATTATGCCAGCATACACAGGATGAAAGGGATCAGTGAGGAGGTAATGCTCCAACAACAGAGTAATCTCAGCATACAATATCACTTAAGCACCTACTTCCCAGTGCAGTGTCACATAGAATCACAGAACAGTAGAGTTGAAAGAGACCCCCAAGGGTCATCTAGTCCAACTCCTTGCTCTGCAGGAATTTCAACCAAAGCATCTATACCCTGGGTTAGCTGTTCCATGGAATAGACCTAAAGTTGTCACAGAAGCTAAAATATCCTGAATTAGCCTTAAGGATTCACCCTTGTTCATATACGTTGATGCCCCCAAAACAGTAAGTAAAGGCTACTTCAAGACCACAGCTGAGTCCAGCTCAACTAGCTTAGCTGTGTGTGGCTGGTGTAGTCTCTGATTTAGGAAGAAAAGTATACACCGTACCTTAAAATGCTGATACAATTTGTTAAGTAATCGGCATTCAAGACGAACTTTTAAGTGACTGACATTCCTAGTTTCTGCCTGGAAAAACAAACAAAAAACCAGAGTCAAAGAAGGTCAAACCAGTATGGTGTGTAGACATGTGATGGAGTGCTTAGAATGTTAGACTAGGACCAGGTTTCAGATCCTCACTTGCCCGTGACGCTCACTGAGTAATTTTGAACCAGTGTCTGTCCGTCTGCTAGGGTTATTGCGAGGATGGGAGGGGGAAAGCAATGTATGCCATCTTGAGCGCCTTGGATAAAAATGTTATAATAAATGTGATAATGAACTCTACATTTTTATTATCAGCAACCTTGACAATTATATAATTCTGACAACTTTTTATAGTTGCCTTCTGTGTTTTACGTGGTTGATTACATTGATACATACCTAAAATATTTTAGCAAATTCAACCATATGCCAAAAAATGGGTCTATTTTCAAACAAATATGGCAACTTATGGTCCTAAATTTGGTCCTCAAGAATACTTAGAGCTTGTATACCCTATATAAATCAGGTATTTTGAAATTAAATTCACTAATAAACAGTACCATTGCCAAAGTCAGCTTTCCATTATATCAATTTATTTTCTGGTTAAGAATCCTTTCAAATACCCATGAGGGGGAGCTATAGCACATCTAATCATACCATTATTTAACTGTTTAATTATTTGCTGGTTCTTTTTTTCAAACGTGAATCTCAATTTCTTTTCCTAAAACCACCATATTTTGCAGCAATTCAAGGTCAAAAGATGGTAACAATAATTGGTTTTGTCAGTTACACATGAGAACCATCAGAAACCTTCACATAAACCTTCACAATGAACAGCCACTTATCCATGCAGTAAGAATTGCAGAACATCTTCGGTGCCAACTCTCAAAGAACAGAGTATCTTCTATGTAGCTGTTATGTTACAGAATAAACTGCCTTAGTGTTATTAACGCTAAAGCCAGTACACTTCTGTTGCCACATTTAATATAGCAAACCTGTTCCCCTTGCTTCTGCCACAGCAGGCAGAGCCAGTGATCGAGTTTGCAATAATTTCATAAAGCATTTAAAGTAACTTTAAGGGATAAATAAATACAAATCCATCCTTTCCTCTGTGTGTGTTTTAAATACTTGCAAACAAAACTTTGCTTTGTGCAAAGCAGACGCATAAAAAGTGGCTCAAACCAGATTATGATAATCATTGCTGCTGCTGCTGCTGCTGCTGCTGCTGCTGCTGCTGCTGGACAAGCAGCAGAACAATTACATAGATGTTTCCCAACAAGGAAGACCCACAAGCATTGTTACACATTTCACTAATGGTAGGCATGTTTGTTTTTGCGCTCACGTAGCTTCTCCCTTTATAAAATGCATGTAATGCTTCCAGTCAAGTTTTCAAGTATAAACTCAGCAAGATGGCATCCCAGCTGGCACTGGCCTAGCAACCATTAGAGAAAAACTAGCCTAATCTTTAGCTGTAGATTTCAAGATTATTTGACTTCGAAGATTCTAACAACAATATTTTAACACCAGATTTTTTTATTTTTTTTTAATGTACAAATGAGGAGCTGGGTCGCAATATGAAAGAAACTTGCTGTGGCAAAGGATTCAGGTAGGTAGCTGTGTTGGTCTGACACAGTCGAAATAAATAAATAAAATTTAAAAATATCCAGTAGCACCTTAGAGACCAACTAAGTTTGTTCTGGGTATAAGCTTTTGTGTGCATGGTATCTGAAGAAGTATAGCTGGTCTTAGAACTTAGCTGGTCTCTAAGGTGCTACTGGACAATTCTTTAAATTTTAAAATTTATTTGCTGTGGCAAAGTTAGGAAAGAGACCCTGAGCAATACTCTTAAAAAAACACACTAATTTTGAATGCCAGGTCCTGCCCAGAAATGCTGGAAATAGTACTGGAACCTACAGTCTCCAGTGCGACAACTCTGGACACAATGGCACTGCGCAGGATTTGTCCTGCTGACTGCAAGACCTCGAGTCCCCCCCCCCACACTAAGCATGAGGTAGTTGAGGGCGGTTACCTATTCCCCTTGAGAAGTACATAGAACTAGGGGAAGGAAGCTGGTTTATCTGATGCCCTTTCCCCACTTCCTCTTTCACCTCTAGGTGCTTTTTAAAGCTCAGACTGCTACGCGAGCTGCTGATCTGAGCCTTGAAGAGGAAGTGGAGAGAATGTGTTGCTTTCTCTCTGTCTGTTTCTTTTTTCTTGGGCTGGTGGGGTGGGGAGCAGGTACAGATTGATCCGGAGAGAAAAGCAAGATGCTGAAATTAAATACTCTGTTCTCAAGGGTTTATCACAAGACATTGTGTGTGTGGGCATAGATTTGGAATACACAAAGCTTATTCAAATCCTGGCCTCTTCTGATCTGCACAGCCTGTCTGTTTGGTCCACATCAGGGTTTACCAACATTTTGGGGATGGTGGGCCAGATTTGGGGGGTTTGAGTGTGTGTTATAGGGCACGAAGAATGAAGGTTACTTCCATACATTTTGCCTGGTATGCAATTTTTGTTTTGTTTTGTTATTATACTTCCATTTGCCTACAAATCTATATATAATCAGCAATGAGAAGTAAGAAATATTGTTATTCCAAAGAGCAGCTACTTCTAGTGTACCATCATACCTCTTGTTGTGTTTGCTTCACGTTGCGGATTTTCGGGTTGCAAACGCGGCAAACCCAGAAGTGTATACTTCCGGGTTTCGCCCCACGTGCATGTGCAGAAGTGTTCTGCATGCTTCGCACATGCGTAGAAGCGCTCTATCCTACTCCACGATTGCGCACAAGCGCAGCACTAGTTGCAGACTTTTCGGGGTGCAAATGGCACCCTGGAACGGATCGTGTCTGCAACTAGAGGTACCACTGTACTGGAGAGCAGCAAAGGGCAACGCAGGAAATGAAACTAGGACATGTGTGCATAGTACCTGGGGTTTCAGTGGTCAATTGTGCAACTCACAGGAATGATTATTGTTCCTCCATTTGTACTGTTGCAGAGCGAGATGCTATCAACAATACTACTATCTCCCTCCCCCCTACAATATTCTGCCAAGAATCAACAACAATAGCCCTTAAAACCCCATGGTACCATTTCCATTAACATTAAACAGAAAGCTGAGGTACAGTTCTTTTTGAAAAACAAAGCAACCTTACATGGTCCCTAAAATATAACTTTTTTTAAAAAAAGTTACTATACCAGTGTCTGTGAGATCTGGATACTGTTGATATGTGGAAGCAGTAAATAAGTATTTGCTAGCTGCTTTCTAGAGTCTTCTGAAATGGTCCTTGAAGTTCCTGTTCCAAAGACCTGGTGTAAAACAGTACATTACATTCACTATTTTCAAACAAAAATAACATGCTTTAGCATGTTACATGCTAAAATAGCAGAATATATTGAAATTATTCAGTAACACACCTGCACCAAATGTTCATATATAAAAACATTTCCAGAGTGCAAGGCCTCTCCGCACAATGGTTTACAACATTTTTCCCCCTGTTTATTGCTTCTTCAGCAATATTTTAAAAATTGGGGGGAAGGTTCTGCTTCACTAGGTGATTCCAGGCAATTGGGGATGACAGTCAATGTGATTATATTAATGCCATGTGGTCAGTAAGATATGGCATGTGGTGACATCTCAATGTCAATTCAGAGTGAAGGCGATTTCTGTTTGAGCATGAACTAAAAAAAAATGTCCAGACCACAGCTACCATATTGAACCATTCTAGACAATTTTATATGCCATTCCTAAAAGTACCACTTTTCATCTACCTGGGCCAGGTCTGATAAACATAAAAAGAGTAAGAACAAATCTAGGCATTTTATGCATCAAATAGCAAAAGATGCATTAAAATGTGAATAGGACTTTCACAATGAATAATGTGACAGAAGTCTCCAAATAGGCTGCTGAGGGGAAACTGAAAGATAAGTGTGCTAACATTTGTTTCTGCTATTTAGATGGTTATATAGTATTTTACTTGGACAGTGGCTTTCTATATGAGATTTCTAAGGAAGAGGGAAGATAATCTCCTAGTAATTCTTGCTGAAGTGGTTCCGCAGTGCAAGTTATGAAACTGAAGCAAGGAGATCAAAGACAGAACAGTCTTTTAAACTAATGATTGTGGTTCCATAAGTCCACTTTTCTGACAAGTGTTACACAAAAATGCCCTCTCTTGAGCTCTTATGAACTAGGACTTGGAGAAAGCAAAAAAATAATAATGTATATATATATCTCTCTCTCTCTGCGGCAATAATCCAAACCAAACGGACAATTTCCCCTTCCCTCACAGAAGCTGGACTGTTTGGTTCCTAAGGCAACTGAAGAGAATCAAGAGGAGTGAAGGCACCAGTGGCAGGAAATTTACTAGAGTAAATTAACATTCCAGGGTAGCCACAGTTGCTTGGTCAAGAAGAACCAGAGGCTTTGCCACCTCAGACACAATGCAAGTGAGATTACCATTTCACAAAAATTTAACATGGCAATTTTTTTAAATTATTATTATTATTATTTACAACTTTACGATCTCTGAAGCCTAGAACTCATTCATTTGCCTTAGTACATGCAAAAAAAGGGAAATGGGCATAGCAGATGCAGTGTGGGTGTGTGGGTTGGTGGCTGCAAGAGAGGTGATCACAGGGGAACAGCAGACAGATGTGAAGGAACCTCCTCCAGCATTATTTGCATGACTTTCAGTGCATGTTTATTCAGAAGTGTTGGTGAGGCTGTGGGAAAGTATTTCTAGCACTTATTCATGAGATGGGTGCTATAAACAAACGAGGGGCCTAAAAACAGAAGAATATATACTATATTTGGGGGTCTTGGGTATTGCTGCCTGAACAATTCAAATTAATAACTACACCAGGTGTCACAAGAGCAACTGAGTATCAGCTGCAGTTTTCTAATACATCTGAAGCACTTTCATTTAGCACATAGTCTTACATAAGAAAAAGGTGAAGGAAACTTTTGTACTAGATATGTAATTATTTAGAAACTTTTATGATGAAGGCCCAAGGTTTAAAAGCATATTATATTATATTAATTATAATTTACACAAGTAAATATTATTTTTTCTTCTTTTTAAAGCCCAGTTAAATGTTACTAACCTTTTGTTTCTCTGTTATTTTAAAAATTCTATTCACAAATTCCACAGTAAACTGTTTTTTTAGAACTCCTTACAGATCCCTTCAGTTTATCAATGAAGTGTTATTGATCCAAGAGGTAGAGTGTGTGCAAACCTGTGACACAATCCAGATCACTGAGAAAATTCTCTTCTGCTAGTCCCTTTGAAGTGAGTGCTACTGAAGGGTGTGTGTGTTTATTGGGTTGGTTTTATTTTTATTATTCATTTCATATTTTTATATTGTGATTTGATGTTGCAACCGCACCAAGACCTGCGGGCATAGGGTGGTATACAAATTTAATAAGTAAATAATGAATGAAGATCCCAAATTGTCTTATACATGCACAATGCAAACTGGTGTACAACACCAAATTTTGCATGCAAAGTTTAAGATCATAGTGAATGCCAAGAGCCCTGCTGGTTCAAACCAAAGGTCCATCTAGTCACATTATGCCCTCTTACATGGTCAATAAAATGTGTATGGGAAGCGTGCAAGAATGACACATGTGCAATAGCAGTCCCCTGCTTGTGCTGCTCAACAACTGCCATTCAAATACAATGCAGCCCTTACTGCACAAGGATCATGAGCAAAGGCACAGCCACACCCTGCCTCTGCTTCAACTGAGGAGTCTTTAACTCATCATGCCACGTCCAAGGTTTGGAAGGAGCAGGAAGGCTTGTAGTACACTGCAGTCATCCTGGCTCCAGCAAGTGATATGTGCTATAAGATCCAGATGTCACTGCATAGACAATGGCAGCATTGCCTTAGTTCTCCAACCTACTGAGGCACAGCCTAGGAAGACCTTCAGGTATAAAACTGAGGCATAATTCCTTGTATAATCTGTATAACACGGATTTTCTGGATGTCTCTACACTTTTTTCTGTAGCAGCAAATAAATCATGGCCAAGCAGGGCTACATATACTTTTAGAACTACTGTATTTAATTGTCTGTAATGCTTAACATGGAATACAATTTTTTTTTCCAGGTTAGAAAGGCTTACTTGAAAATGTACCTACAGGATGGTTGTCTTCAACTACCAGAGGGGAAAGTCGCCCACTTGCTTCTTCTCCAACACAAATGTAGAAAATGTTTAAGCCATTTGGGACCAGAAAAACAGACCCCTTAAAGCTTCAGTCCCTTGGAAATCATAATGCTCTCTGCAAGTATTATTTATTCATGACCAAGAACTGCTGGCAATGTTTCCTGGTTTTGCCCACTATTACGTCATTTGAAAAACAAATTACCTTCTAAATCTCAAGCTGATGAACAAAAGATTACCTGATATGAAAATATTCCATGAGATGAGGTATTTATAAATAATGTACTTTCAAAACTGCCTTCTTCTAATGGAAGAAACAGTACTCTGAAACAATTTTTTCCCATTGCTGGAATCACCTACAGATAAAATAAAAGTATCTGGTGTTCAATAGAATTAATTGCATTAATTTTATTACAGACTTGTAAATTTTAAAAAGTGGGTCACCACCCACCCCTTGCCCCACTAGACTAAATATAGTGACAGTGGTCCATAGCCACCATGCTCCCCTGCACCTTCCTATATGTAGTCTGAAGAGCAATAAGAAACAAGGAGGGGCAGCTATAAAGAGACTGCATGCTAAGACAGAGGCTGGCTTCAAATGCAGCACTAAAACATGACTTAGCATTATAATCGTAACAACCAGGAACCTCAGGCTCATATGCCCCCTCCTCCCTTTTCCTACAAGTCACAATGAGAAGCTTTCAATCATGGTTAGCAGCAAACCATAGTAGCTTGCCAATGCATCCAAACTTATATAACCACCGCTATTTAACTTAAACCAGGATTGCAAGTCACTTTACTTACAGAGATAGAGTCTGGATGCAACCCAATCATGGTTTAGCATGATATGAATCATAGCTGTCAACTTTCAAATTTGAAAATAAGGGATCAGCAGCCTCACCTGTCCTGGGGACAGTCTACGGGATATTTAACAATCCGGGATAGCAGCAGGAAGCATTGGGAAACGGCCCTGGGATAAGGGAATTTCCCGCCCCCAAAAAGGGAAGGTTGACAGCTATGATATGAATGAGCTTGGGTTTGCATGCTTCCCCTCAGCCCTCTCCTCTGGCTCCAGAGCACAAGGAGGAAATTGGAAACATAAACTTTAAAGGAGCATATCATTACATTCAAACTGGGAACTCTCATAAGTTTAAATGATTGTTTGTTGAAACAACCACAGTTTGACCTTGGCTGGTTTCAACAAATCATAGTTTAAACAAGCTACATGTGTAAAAAAAAATAACCCACTGTTAGAAAATAAAATAAAAGCTAGTTCAATAAAACAAGAAGCTTCTCATAGCAGAGGAGAGTAACAAGGGGGAAAGGGCAGAGTCTTCTGAGGGAGTAAGAGTCATTTGGAGGGCGGAGAATGATTGAGCTGGAGGAGAGAAGACAACTGACAAGGATGTATTGAGTTTTAAGTGTATTGGAATCCAAATGCAGGTGAAGCCACAAGCAACAGAGGCTGAAAAAGCAACGAGCAACAGTGAAAATTAGATACTTCTAAGGGACACAGAAGGCATTTATTTTTATTTTTTTGGCACCGAAAATGTATGGGAAAATGTTCAGCTCAGCCCTAATAGAAATAAATGGGAAGACCAAGAACAAGCTGATGGCTGGGAAAGTAGGAAAGAAAGACCAGTTAGCTAACGCTTTAGGGCCAAGGAAAGCATGAAACTCTGGCACTCTGCCCTAGCATAGTTTCCAAAAGTACATCAGCACTCACCCTGCTATGAACAGGAGACACATGAAAATGCCTAGTAGCTGTAAACATTGAATTCACTATAACATCTTTATCCTTACTAGGATTGTAAGCACATAGCATTTTAGCTTTAGGCAGTCCCAGCAACCTAAGGGAGAGAAGAAAGGGAAGTATTAATGGCAATGGAAAAAATGCAGTCATGTTTTCCACTCCACACGCAAACATACAGTGTTCAGAAAAACCCCTACAACTTGGGCCCATTGGAATTTAAACCAAAGATAACTTTGTGATACAGACACAATGTGATTTGGCATGACATGAACAAATCCAAGCCAAAAGCCACCTCCTCCTCATCCAGAGTTCCCTTTTCATGAGAACCAGCAGAACATGGTTATAGCTTGCAGGTAATCCTGGGTCCAACACTGTCACTTGAGGCCTTGATGGCTAGGAGTGCCTATTTCTAATTCCAACTGGTTCACCAGCTACAGCCCCTTTTGGACAGAGATAACTTGGCTATGGAACTCCATGCTCTGGTAACTTCCAGATTGGATTACTGCAGTGCGCTCTACATAGGGCTGCTCTTGAAGATAACTCTGAATGCAGTGGTTCAAAATGCAGTGGCCAGATTGCTGGATTGCTGACTAAGGCTGCCTTTAGAACTCTTACGGTTGTTCTAAAACTGCTATGTTTGCTGTCAGTTCATTTCCAGGCTCAATTCAAGGTGTTTAGTGTGTAAGGCCCTATAGGACTTTAGCCCCCAAAATCTGAGAGACTACCTCCTTCTCTACAGACCTTCTCTGGAGTTAAGATCAGAAGGTGGGCCCCTTTTGGTGGTTCTGCCCTCCTCAGAAGTACAAGGAAGGGCCCCCCAGAAAAGGGTGTTATGAAATTCCCTCCCACAGAGAGGTGTCTGCCACCTTCATCTTTCAGCAAATCTGAAGACACCTAGCCCTTTGACACCTGAGATGGTTATTCTCAAGACCCATCCTATTCCTGTGGCTGTAACTTGTTTTAACTGTTTTTAATTCAGAATCTTCTATTGTAACAACCAGCCCTGGGGCCCGCTGGTGAAGGGGAGGTGGTGTTATTATTATTATTAGTTGTGTGTTGCAATCCTGCTTGAGTAAGAACTATGTACTCTAAGCTGCCAAGGAACCGGACACAGAAAAGGAGGGTGGAAACATTGTATGCAATGCAAAATGGAAGGGAATTAAAGACTCTTCTGGGGAAAGAATTTCCTGGGATACAGAATAAAAGTATGCAAAATACTCACTGCATTCCAAAATGAAGAATTGAAGGGTGAAAATGAAGGACCCTCCCATTTGACATTTTCGCAGAGAAGCTGAAAAAGAAGAGAACAGTAATTATAAAACCATATCCCTTTTCACAAGATCTCAGATTATATGTAGACTGTACTGGCATCGCTCGATTTGCCTTTAAGAATACAAGGAAAATCAAGACCATAACTGCCACGCCACAATTCAAAATTAACTCTATCAAAAACTGTTACTGATTCACGCAACTTCATTCTAAAATACAGTCATACCTCAGGTTAAATATGCTTCAGGTTGAGAGTTTTCAGGTTATGCTCCGCGGTGACCCGGAAGTAACGGAATGCGTTACTTCCGGGTTTCGCCGCTAGCACATGCACAGACGCGCAAAATGAAGTCACGCGCATGCACAGAAGCAGCGAATCGCGACCTGCGCACGCGCGGGTTGCATTCTACTCAGGATGTGAATGGGGCTCCGGAATGGATCCCGTTCGCATCCAGAGCTACCGCTGTATTAAGAATGCACATGCACAATTAATTATTTCTAGAAACCTGCAAGCACAAACCTGGAATACAGGCCTGACAACAGTCCCATTCAGGCATTCAGCTGAAAGTGTGAGAGCATTAGTGTGTACAGGTGCACTGCCCTCAGTCCCAATGTCCCTGCCTGCTTCATCCTGACCTTCCTACAGATGAAGTGGGCTGAGATGGTGCGTACATCACTTGCCTCTATTCCATTTATGGCATGTCTTTGGCTGAATGTCTGAAGAGGGCTAATATGCTTAGGCAAAAGTCTGTAACAACCAAATAAAATTAATAAGGGACAACATAAGCAACTGGGACAGGGGAAAGGGAGAAATCCAATTATAAGCAATAAAATACCATAAACTTGATATACTCCTCATAACAGCTTAACATTTGTACAATTTGTACAAAATTACATCAGATTCTGAAAGTTGTATTCTCCTCCCGTTGCCATTTAGTATTCAAATTTTTATAAGGGATAGATCCAAATATGTATTCTGAACAGAAAGCAGCACAACCCCCACCTTCCGCAGAGAATAGACAAAAATAAATAAATGATGTGGAAGAGATCCCACATCAACAGTCCTCAAACACAACTCCCCTGGTTCATAAATAGCCTCATGACAACTGTGGATAACCATCGTGGGCATTGTTCAAAATCAAGAGGACACTTATAGACACTCTCGGGTTAACAAGAAATGAACTCTGATAAAGGTCAGGTTCGCACATAACAATAAGTTTGGCTCACTTAACCCACAGTATGAAAAAGCATCATGCTAGTACACAACGTATTTGCTTCCACTTTGCTCCTTCCTTGGTGCAATGGTAGGGAGAAACCCAGAGAATTAAAGCTCACAAAGCAAAACACGTCAGCAACGAACCAGGATTTTACTCCTGGGAAAATAAATATATTTGTACTATCTGAGGAGAAACCAGAGCATAAAGTTTATCAATTGGCACGTTAAGACTTAATTTAAAAGCCTTATTATTAAAATCAGCAGTGGAGCTTCAGAGGCTCACATAATTCAATATGCTCTCTTGACTTTCTACCCGGCCAACTTGGCACACCTTTCCAGACCACCTGCAAGTTTGTTTTCCTCCCTCTTTTGTTGCTCAAAGCTTTTATTCCTAATATGAATTATTGTAAAAGAGCCGAAATCTGTGATCCTATGGACACTTCCCTAGGGTAAGCCCTACTGTATATGGTACTTACTTCAGAGTAAATATGCATAGGGTTGCACTAGTTTCTAAAGTAAGATTCTCACAAATATATACATGAAGCAATTACATATGCTCCCCCTCCCCCAAACTATTTTATGGTCTAACAGGTTCTTTGCTTTCTAAAATGTTGATAAATAAAATCTTTTTTTAAAAAAACCAAGCAGCAATACACATATTTGTTTGCTTATTTTTATCTGCAGTGGGGAAATCTTTCTTGCCAAGTTCTCAGAGGTTTTACATTTCAGGTTTTTAAAAAAACACACTTTAAAAAAGCACAGAGTTTACCCAAAAACTTACACAGGAGCTTGAACCTAGTTTTAATCATCATAGGCGCAATGCCAAAGAAAAGCACATGTTATTGCATGCCTAGGTTTGTGATTTTCCCAGTTCACTCCCATGAACACAAGGCCTATTCCATACACACAAGCCTGCAGCTACATTGATTTCAATAGATGCCAAACAGCAACACTGCATGGAAACATGACTTCATAGTTAGTTAGTTAGTTAGTTAGTTAGTTAGTTAGTGTGTTTGTTAATGCATTTCTTCTCCACTTCTTATCCAAGGAGCTCAAGGTGATGCACATGGTTCTCCCTCTCCCTAGCTTTTCCTCACAGCAGCCCCGTGAGGTGGGTTAGACTGATTGACACTGGCTGGCCCAAGGTCAGCTAGTGAGCTTCATGGCAGAGTGGAGAGTCACTCAAGTCTTAGGCCATCATTTTAACCACTACACGACCCTGACTTTGTTTTATTTATTTATGGATTGGTTCCATTTACAGACCACTTACTATCTGAGTATCTTGAAATGGTTTACACTGATTAAAATACATAAATATACATCTAAACACAGTAAGTACCATCAAAACCATATAAGTACCATCAAAACATGAATACATAAACAATATCAATATACCTAAAAACAATATTGATAAAAGTCTAACAGCACTACAAGGCAGTATAATGTGAAACTACCATCAAAACAACACACATGATTCATTCACTCATTCATATAACCAACTCAACCCATCTCATTCATGCTCCATTCCACACAACTAGTATAATCATTCAAGACCTCAAACATCTCCATCAACCAACCACATGGATCTACACCACTCTCTAAACCAGAGAGCCAGATTTGATGAAGTGAAGGGCTGTGAGGGCCGACCAAAGGTCCACCCAAAGTTGTTGACTTTTTTTTAGGATTGAAGTTGTTGACCTTTTTGTTGTTGCGTTTTTTTGGGGGGGGGTTACCCCAGGAAATAAACTGCCACAGAGGCCGGATTAAACCAACCGGAAGGCCGGATTAGGCCCCTGAAATGGACTTTGGACATGCCTGCTCTAAACCATATGACAACCCACAGTCAAGGATTGCTGCCAAGCATATACGTTACTCTCCCAAACTCTAAAGTAGCACTGGCCTCGTGTCCCACATCCCCGGTACCATCAAATACTCTCCTTCCCTTCTCTCACTTGAGAGGGGCTGAATTCTATACCAGAGCAGGCTTTCACCCTGGAAAATATGGAACTACTTCCATCCATCCATCCATCCACTCACTCTCAACTACATAATTATAACATGCATTGCACTGCACAACCTCAACTCTTGATAAGTACCAAATCAGCACTGGAAAAAGTCACAAACACCAGTGACACCTTGCTGGCCAGCATCTCATGCGCTGGCTACTACTCCCCCATCCCACCCCAATATAGGTGCTCATCAGAGAAAGGCGGAACTGTGTTAACATCAAAATTGAGCTCAACAAAACTTCTGTCATCTTGTCAAGTCATTGTTTGTTAAAAAACAAAACACTGAAAATAAGGTTTTAGGAACCATTTGTCCAGATCAAGAAAAATGGACTAGAGAACTAGTTCTTCCTGTGCTTAGATTTCATGACATTTAAAGTGACAGGCACAGCTGTTTCCCATGTACCTCCTCTGGCAGCAGACCATTATATTCAGATATGGCCACAAACAAGAACCATTTAGTTTACTACAAAACATGAAAGAGAACACGTTGCCTCTAAAGCAAAAAAACCCATAAGCAGACAAAAAGGCACTTTAGCTCCAATCTTCAAAGTACTGTTTTTCCAGGTGTCATATTAGGGATAAGGCTTTAGGGATAAGGCTTACTTATTCCTCTTCATGAGTGAACAGGAGAGCAAATACAGGAGATCTGCATGCATAAGATCTGGCAATTTCAACTGTACTTAGGGAGGGGAGTGTCTTGAGTATTGAATAATGGGCAGGTTTTGTGAGTCTAAGGGCACATGCTCATTTACTTTTATCTGCATATAGCACCTAATATACTTGACATACATTTATGAACATTAGGTGATAATGAAATCTAAACAACATAGTGTTTAGCATAGCCTCTCGGAGTGCCAACATGTAGTAAGAGATCAGGATCTAACGAGCTTACCTGCATTCTGCAACCTCCAGAACAATTTGTGTGGTAGATGTCATGTTTTAACAGAGACTTACATGTGTAGACCCAAGTTCCTGTGGTCTCAATCCATGCAATTTATACTGCCTTGCCCTGATGTTAGATTTTATAACCAAATATGTGTTAGCCTCCAATTTGTGCATGCAGACCTCTGTTCCAATATGTACATGTCAGTTGGAAGACTAGTCTTGCTTAACTCTGATTAGCCATTGTGCATAGGCACAATGTAGTCTAATATCAAACAGGGTGCTTCTGGGGGGCGGGGATGCCAAAGCTTTTGTTAATGCTGTGTATTAAGTGCTTGTTGGTGTTGTTGTTTAGTCGTGTCCGACTCTTCGTGACCCCATGGACCAGAGCACGCCACGCACTCCTGTCTTCCACTGCCTCCCGCAGTTTGGTCAAACTCATGCTGATAGCTTCAAGAACACCATCCAACCATCTCATCCTCTGTCGTCCCCTTCTCCTTGTGCCCTCAATCTTTCCCAACATCAGGGTCTTTCCAGGGAGTCTTCTCTTCTCGTGAGGTGGCCAAAGTATTGGAGCCTCAGCTTCAGGATCTGTCCTTCCAGTGAGCGCTCAGGGCTGATTTCCTTAAGAATGAATAGGTTTGATCTTCTTGCAGTCCATGGGACTCTCAAGAGTCTCCTCCAGCACCAGTAGTAAGTGCTAGCCCTGTGCTAGAACTTTCTAATCATCTGGAAGTTGGAAATAAGCCGCATGAGGGCCGGAGTCAAGTGAGGGGGACCATCTAAATGGGTGGGGGCACTAGAAGGATGTCAGAGGGGGGTGGGTTGATTTTCTGAGATGCAGCAGGAGGGAAAGATCTCCCCTGTAATGCAACTGAGCAAAATGGCCAGCGTCTATAGAAGGAAGTACCATTCCTGTTCTGGACACACTTGCCTGCTGAGTTACCACTCCCACAACAGAACAGCAGCTGCCCAAGTTTCCTCCACCCTCCTGGCTCTAGGTATGCTTTATTGCCATGCCCATCCCTCCTTCTCAGACTCTCTCCCCTTGGCAGCATAAGGTGACAAGCAGGCAGACAAAAGGAACTTGCAGACGCAAGAACTGGCAGCTGAGAGTGCTGCAGGGCTGAGGGGGAAGGGATCAAGCAGCTCTTTCGCCTTCTCTCACAAGATCTGGCCACCACTTTCTCACTATCTGCAACACTGCTGCTGCTGCTCTGCGGAAGATGCTTATGAATAAAACCATATTATGCACTTACGCCCGTCAGCAGTGGTGCATATAGAAATGTGTTTTAAAAAACAAGATGGACAGGGCATGTGAGATAACTGACAAGAGTCCCCAAACCTACAGACACTTTATCAGTTTTACTCATTGAAGAATAGAGAGAGATGGTGATGAAGACACTGGCACGGAATTGCATTTTAAATGTAATAGACAAACACACAAAAACGAAGGATGGAATAAGCAGAACATGAATGGGTCAGGATAGGAAATGAACTGTTTCAGGAGAATGTCACCTGGATTGTTCGCAAAAAAAACCCAAGTGACCTAATAATGAATAAAGGGCTAATGTGGAAGCACTCCTTGTTTGTACTTTTAAGCACTATAGGCATAGTGAAAAAGAGCCAAAAAGTAATGTCAATAGGTGCCCATGAAAATATTTCCCTAGTTACTATCATACTAGTAGTGAAATGAATACAAAGCCATAGGAAAGTAACAGAAGAGTTAAAAATACATTGCGTTAGCATCATAGCATGTTGTTGGGTTTAGATTAATTAGGGTTTAAGGCTCATTGTGCTTAAATATTTTCAAGCCAGAACTCTAATATTTCACCTTCTTGTATATGTGTTTATTACAGCAGTGTGGTGTGAACTTAGAATCTCATTTCCCAACAGAAACTGGGATACAGAAAGAAGTGCAATGTAGTGGCAAGGTAATAGGAAGTTAACACACTTGATAAAAAGGCTATTACATCCAACCAGAAGTAGTTACCTCATTTCTCAACAGAAATTGGGAAGCTGAAAGGAAATGCAAGGTAGTTTCAAAGTAATAGGAAGTTAACACACTTGTTTAAAATGTCATTACATCCAGCTACCTGTTTTTGTGTGCATGTATCTACTGATCCCATCCCTATTTCAATCTTTTCAGAACCAGTTTAAACTAGGCCATGAAACATTACATAGCCTAAGATATCTGGAAATGCAAAGTAAGCTAGATCAGTTTAATTATTAATACAGTATCCACATTCTGATAATAACATGTCACTATAAACTCTCCTGTTGGTTGTCAATTAAAACCATATTTTGGATCCTTCCGTTTTCTTCATAAGTGAAATAATACAGATTCAGGAAATAGTAGGATACAGCTATGACCTGAAGGATATGCAATGCTTTCCAGTGCATGTGATATATACTAGCATGAAGAAGTAAATTGCTTCCCTTCCCCCGATTCCATCCTAAAAAGGGAAAACAGCCAAATGGGAAGCTAAACAAAGCCTGAAAAATGTAAAGCCAAGTCTTGTGAACTTGCAAATTCCCATATGGTTTATACATTTCATTTGACATATCTCAGCTCCGTCAGAAAACAGCATGTGATTTTGCATGTCATGCAAGAGTAAACATTCAATCACAACTAATTTGTACAGAATAAAAGCAACAATATAAAATGTTACATTCAGGAGCAGCGTAATGATCTCAAGAGTCTTCAGCGTGAATCTTTTTTTAAAAACAGGAAATAAGAGTGATACATGCGGTTGAGAGTATATTTGTGTAGGGGATGGGAATCAATGTTATAGATATCAAGTCAGCCATGAACAGAACACTGGGTGGCCTTAGACTCTCATTCTCAGGATCCCATCCGGAATGCAGCCTGGCCCTATTATAAACCAGACTGAGCCATTCATATTGGCTTTGAGACCTGGAAGACCTGCTCCCTTGCCTTGCATTTTTCCATCAGGCCTGACAGGGTGGGGCCCTGACTCCCAACTACAAAAGCTGAAGCTGCTGAAGAAACCAGAGATCATCTTGGCTGCCTCTTAGTACAGATCCAGGTCACTGAGTCTGAGCTTCCACAGCTGCCACCTGCCGTGAACCACCCTAGGCAGGATTGGTAGCAGCAGCAGCAGCAGCAGCAGCAGCAATGTCCTATGCTTAAGATAATATTGTATTGTCTTGCTAAGTATGCTGTTTTAAATGTGCATTTTACATTTGACTTCCTTTAGTAATGTTTTCTCTGGAAATGTTTAAGATTTAAAAAATGTGTTAACATTACATGCGCAATCTGTAGTTGATCTCCTTTGCAATGTTTTATTTTGGAATCTTTTAAGATAATATTTTAGTTTCCTGTTCATTCTGTTGCTTTGAATGTATGCATTATATTTGGCTTTCTTCAGTAATGTTTTATTCTGGATTGCTTTATTTGATGTTTTAATGCAGGTTTGTAAATCACTTTGAGGTGTTTTATTTCCTTAAAAATATAAAGCAGTATAGAAACGAAATGAATCATCGTCATCAACTTAATCACAGCAGAAAGAGTACATCACTATGGATTGGCTGGGTGGCTCCCACACCACTGAAGCCTTTGCCACCAGCTCCCTGGTGGGTGCTCCATGGCCAGGCCAGAACTCTACTGACTGGGCCATGAAACACCTCAGGTGGCTTAATTACTCTTCAGATTGAAGTGGACCTCCTGCTACACTTAAAGAGTACAGCCATGACTAAGGTCAGGCAGCAGGGGAAAGAAGCCTTATACAGGTCTCCCAGAAGACTCAGCTGACCAAGCCTCATGATACTGTGTCACTGGGCTGGATGAAGTCTCACGGAACTTGTCAGTGGCTGTAGCAAGTGGTGGTGACATGGCCTGCCTCAAAAGCAGCAAAACTGGTGGGTACCTAACAGCGTTGTTTTAAGGACTATCAAGACAGCAGGTGTGAAGAGCTATACAAATACAAAGGACCTGTTTTTCTTATTAGTAACCAAACTGCCACACTACGAAAGTGACTATTTATCTTATTGGGCATATCTTAGCTGTTCATTAAGTCAGGTGACCGTAGAACAGATTAAGTGTATTTACACAGCGATTTAGCAGAGCAAATGGCATGCAACACTACCTCCAAGAGAGTTGCTTGTCAAATCATTATTCACCTGATCCACTGGCATTTTGCAACTCAGTGTACGTGTGTCATATATTAATCACTATCTGGGGTAGGGGGCTTGAGTGTACACACAGAGCTTCACAATTAATTTCAATGGAGAGACGGTTCTGGGAATATTCTTTGTAAGCTGTTACCCTGAAGCAAAACTCTTCTACAGGAGCTCCCATAGTAACACAAACATCCTAATACAAACACTGTTACAGGTGTTAATTAACCCCAGCAATACTGAGGTGTTTGAGGTAGCATTTCATGCTACTGTGCAGTAGTCATTGCGCTAATTTTGCATCTATTTCAGCTTTAACATAATTATCACATTTCTTTTTTTACATTTCATTTCCATGTGTATTATACCTACCGACAGAAAATGGCATTTCAGCCATATTATAAAGTAGGCTCTGGTCCACATGCCAAAATAAATTTGTTATTTTGGAAGGTGCCACACTTCTCTTGCTTTTTTAACACTGTTTTGAGCTTCAGCCTTTGTTTTTGCCACTACAAACTCATATTTTACCTGCAACTTTATAAATCTATATTGCCACTTTGCATAATCTACCAAATGAAATTCTAATGGTTTCCATGGTATAGTTGGTTCCCCCCCCTTAAGCATAGGGTAGAAAAGGCCAATCATTTTTATGCTACAAAATGGAGATGAAAGACAGATTTTGTGTGTGTGCTCTTACTGAAGTTGTTTGCAATGCATGTTTCTTTATCAGCATTCTGCTTAGTGGTAAGATAAAGACAACATGAGTAGCACAACTTACTGCTAAAAGCAAGTCAAAAACATTCCTCTAGCATTCTTATAATCTACTCAAAGAACAGGTGAAATTGTTTGGTATACAAAATCCTACTGCTAAAGTTATAAAAATGCACTAAACTAAAAAGAACACCTATTGGCTAAACAAGTGACAGAATTGCTGTTAGGACAGATGCCAGTGTCGATGTAGAAATCGGCACACACACACAAAAAAAGAAAGAAATCGGCACACTCTTACTCAACATCTGGGACCTGTGCACTATTACTTTATGTGCTCACATTTCAACATCTTGGGCAATCACCCCACACAGCAAATTCATCCAAGACAGTAAACAATATAAAATTCTGTAGTATTAAACCAAGCTTGAAAAACCTAAAAACAACTATGAATCCTTATGCTAAATATGAAAGTGTCTTTTTCATTTTGTGTGAAACATCTCAACAACAAAAACAAATCCCCCATAGGTTTTTTTTTTCTCTACTTGTGCAAGCCTCGGGGCTTTCCACTTGCACAGGTGGTACTGTTTTGGCTACATAATCAATGGCACTTACAACATGAACGTTGGATATAGAGGGACTGATTATCAAAATGTCACGACAGAGCATCTTTCCCCCCACTGCTAGAGCAGATATTCAATTTCTGATAGATACCATTATGGGGTTTTTTTATGGGGTTCCCCCTAAATTTTTAATTTAGTAAATTGTAGACTTTAGCTAATATTTGGAGTACTAAGGGAAGATGCCTGGCACGGTGTAAAAATACAGGCTGAGCCAGTTCTTCTGTTTAAGGAGATCAGTTGACAGAGGTGCCATCAAAGACAGGTGAGGGAAGGGCCATTGCCTTGACAAAAGATATCGGCCTTCAGTGTCAGTCAAGGGGGGGGGAGTTCCTCCCCCAGCTGTGTGTAAGCAAGAGACAATAGCAGAGTTGGGAGGGAGAAATTGCTAGGGTTACGGGAGGTGTGATGTCACCACAGGAAAAAAGAATGCCCTTTTTACACACAGCCTGAGTTGCATTTGGAGGATTTTGGGGAAGAATGAGGAAGGGGCCAGAACTCCATGCATACAGGCTGGGAGAGGCTGCACTGAAAAACTGGGGAGCATGACTGGCTTTGCTCTGGCCGCAAGCTTGCTGAAGCTATGAGGGGAGCAACAAGAGAGACTAATGGGGTGTAATGTTCTGCACCCCCTCCACTGAAAACTCAGCTGTAAATATGTGTAAATAAACCATATTTTTAAAAGACAGGACAGTGTCTGCTGTGCCTCATTCCAAAAGAACACAAACCCTGGTTAAGTGCCAAGACCCCTGGAATTTGCTGCCACTCAGCAGAGATTGGGGTGACCTATAACAATGCACAACAACTTATAAGTAGCATCTGATAGATCTAAACACAAAGGACATGCCCTAAGAAAACTAGCTACAGGGAGAGTTGAATGCTATGCAGTTGCTTCTAATGTTACTGGGTGATATCCAAGTAAGTTATGCTCAAGAGCAGACGCATTGAAATTAGCAGACTAATTGATTTCAATGGTAATAGTCAATGACTAACACTGAATATCATCTATTATCCACAGGAAGAGAGAACCTAATATCATCACAAACAACTTCATTATGGCCTAATCTACACAGAAACAGCAACTGTAAACTGCTTCTCAGGTATAGGAGTACAGATGTGGATTTTAGTGTGGTGGGGGCATATTCTTGACTAATCTACCATGAAAAAAACCATACACAGGGAATGCTAATTACCACATTAGGGGAGAAAGAAAGGCTGGAATTCTGTTACCTCACTTCCAATCTTCTCCTTTATTTTCAACTTTTTCCAGCTGCTCTTGCCTCTGTAGCCTGGTAAGAATCTGAGGCAGGCTAGCCCCCTCTCCCCAAATCAATAAACTAGAGTAAAATAGCCATGGGCATAGCCAGGGGGGACAGGAAGGGGCAGCTGCCCCCCCAATCAATAAAAATACATAGCAAACTGAGGTTTTCCCCCCACTAACAAAAATCCTGGCTATGCCCATGAAAATAGCTGTTGGGTTCACAGTTAAAACAAGCGATGATTAGCAAGCCAGCAAAAAAACGCATAGTTTGCTTCCAGAAAACAAACCATGGTGGGTTCAGACATTTAAACAAACCACAACTTGGCTAAACCAACCATGTCTTCACATTATGTTCCAACCAGGCCATTATGAAATTGGGTAGACTGAGAGTGATTGAGCCAAAGTCACTCAAGTGAGCTTCATGACTTAAATAAAGATCTTAACATAAATCTCACTGGGCCAAGTCCATTGCTCTATCCACACAACACCAAACAAATGCAGTCGCTCCATCTGCAGTCTGAAGGTGGAACAGTTTTACCTCTTCATTTGCTGTTCGTGTGTAACTGTCCGAAGAACTACTGTGACACACATCTTGCTCATGGTCAGAGCTACAGTTTAAGAGGTGGATCTGACCACAGGTGATTTTGCATGTCAGAGCTCTAGTATATTCTTTGGAAGCTATATTGTCAGAGGGAACTCAAAACCAGTAGCAGCTCTCATATTTGTAATCTGCACCACCAGATGGGAACACGTGATAATAGCATTCTTAAAACTTGCAACTTTCTTAAGGATGCATTGGAAATCAGATATTCCTTCAAATTTTCATGTTTTTGCTTTGCAGTTGTGTCCACTTCTTAATTTGTTTTTGTCACACTTGTATTTTGCTCACTCGTCAAGGAATTCAAGGTATGTGGATATTATCCCACATAAAATAGGAAAGGTTATGTAATAAGTAATTTGTTCAATGCTATCCAGTGAACCCTTTAGCAACCCAATGTCTGCAGCCAAAGACATTATCAGTCATTAACTGAGCAGTAATAAAAAGGTTCCAAACTCATCTTTGTGGTCATGCTGAAAAGGAGAGGGCTTGAAGTTCACCTTGGCTTATTCATGTCACACTGAACGTTCTGCCATGACATCCAGATGTTGACACGACTCTCCTTGTAAACAGCCTGTCTTTAAAGGCAGTATGGAACATAACACCCTAGGTTATCCTTAAAATGTACAGTACCTTCTTTTAGGACTTTGGGATGAAGCCAAGTAGTAATCTCAACCTTTTTAACTAGAATTCTAATTGACACTGCTAAGGTATATTTGTAAAAAGGAGGGAGAAGAGCAGTATAAATCAGCTGCGCAAGAGTATACCTCTTTAAAAGACAAATACACACACACACTCCCAAACATGTTATCTTTAAAACAGGGTATAAAAACCAGACAATCTGAGCTGCACTTAGAAAGACCGCAATCTTAGAAATTCACCAGTGCTGTAAAAAGTGGACGATTACTACCAGTAATCGTACTTGCTAGCAGGACTTATTTACAATGGGAGGAGGAGGGGAGTGACAGGATGGGGGATGGGACAAGAGACTCAAAGTGGAAACATTGCAACAGAAATCAAATTGGCACTGAAGAAAAGCAGTTAACAGCCACAACAAAGCATGTAAGTCATGGGTCAAGGAGCTGGTCAAGTAGAAGAGCCCCTTCAGCTCCTGGCATTCTGTTGCTACTTGCCGTGAACAAGGCTTTGAAAATGACAAACAGCAAGATATTGTGGAAGAGTCTTTCAACACAATCTAACCCCTCAGAAGGCAGCACATTTTCCATGTCGTTGCAAAAGCTTTTTAAAAAACAAAAAAACAAAAAAGCATTGCTACACCCAAGTTTAGATAACACTTCACCTCTAAAATATAAGTTTTGGCTAGGTCTACTCAACTAAGAAACCACAGGGAAAATGAAACCTCATTCAGTAAATTTACGATTTGTCCTCTCAAGCACAACAGATGGTTCAGAACATTTGCGTTGCCAACTGTATTTATCTGACTAGATCTCCGAGTCTGTTTTCTTTCATTTCGCTTTAGTTATTTCATCTCTGAAGCATCATTTCCCAGTTAAGATTATATCCAGCATTTTTCTCAGATATATCCCTGCTTCTAGTTAAAACATTTAATTTCTGGTTTTTCATACTCCTTTTTTTTCAAAACTGAGAACTTGTCCACCACAATTCTTGGATTTAGGCATAATAACAAGCTATGCTTTAGTTTCCCTCTCCTTACAAGAGCTGCAATATCAGCTGTGTTTGTTATGTCCAAACCCATACAAATTGTGTTTAGTCTCAACTCAAGGGAAACAAGCCAAGTGGTTTCTAATATTGGCCTGTTTCCCAACCCGGGGTAGCTGATGTGCGTTCTCCAGATGTTTGACATCAACTCCCATCAACCCCAGCCAGCATATCCAATGGTTAAGCAACATGGAAGTTGTAGTCCAATACCCACATGGCATCTCAATGGCTATTCCTGTCATTAACACAGCTTGTCCAGATTCAGGCATAGGAACAAACTGTGCTTAGTTGAAAAGAGAAAGATAAAACATCTAATCTCTTCCTTGCAGGTACGGCCTGTGGCTTGATCACTTTACACTAAATGATCGTTTAGCATTACTTTCAAACATAGCCAGCAAAACATTCTGATTTTAAACCTCTTACACTCCTCACAATTATATTAAGCTCCACTTTCTTGTTCCAGCCTCTTGCAGCAAAAGTGGCAATTATGTCTGCCTGCATTTCTTTCATAAAATATTAACAAGATATTTGTCTTTTAAGATTAATTTGAAATTGGAACTCCATTAAATACACACAAAAGAGAAACAACAGTCAGAAAAATAATTGAGAGAAGCATTAGCAATGGGAAAATGGTATGTATTAAATTACTTCAGTTCAAGATAGGAATCGAGGATTATTCTGACACTTGGCTGCCCTTTGACGAATACCCAGACAAAGCAACTGTCACTAGCTATAAAACTTAAGAGACTATGTTCTTTCTTTTGTCCTCAAATGCTATTTTCACCAGCTGCTGTTGGGATAATCTTGAGGAAAACGCACACCAGATAATTAATTTGAAGTAATTTCAGCTTCCTTCTCTCCTTAATAAATTTTTAATGCAACCTACAAAACTGATGCTTACTGTTATTTACAAGGTTCAAGAACTAAAATATATAGGTAATAAAATTGCCATATTTACTTTAGCAAAACAAGAACAAAAAAATTACCACAAACAGGATAGCATATTGATAAATATATCAAAAAGTGGTACATTAGAATAGGTTAAACACATCAGTACAGAGAAAGAGAATTCCATTATTGGTATAACAGAAATTATGAGATGGTGAAATTACTGTTTATGAGGATCTGTATTTTAGGCGCTTGATTACCCTTTTGGGGTCATAGTTTAAACAGAGCAGAGCTTACAGAACCAGTGAACCGGCACAAGGAGCTAATGGCAAGAAGAGGCTACTACACCTCATCAGTCTAGCCAGAACAGGAGATCTAGGTAGTCAACAGGGCAGAGATGAGAACCTGTGATCTTGCAGATGTTCCTAGACTCCTGGCCATTGGGCTTGCTGACTGATGTGAGCTGGAGTGTTAGAACATCTAGAGGACCACAGTTTCCCCAAGCCTACAATGAGGAGTGGCTTGGTTTGGGAAGTTTTTTATGCTAAAAGGCAAAAGTTAACTAGCTACAATTGACCATTATCACTATCTACAACATGGTAATATTGCTCTCATTATACAGAGTTGCTGCTCTAGAAATGCCTGTACCATAACTAGGATAGCCACCTTTTGGAGCTTGACCATCTGCCTGACCCAGTATAAATCACTCTGGTCATTCCAATTGATGACCATACAGTTATGAGCCCCTGAAACAGATCCGTTTTGCTTGTTGTCTGTGCACTCAAACACTGTTTTAATGTTTTGTTTTTATTATACATTGGTACCTCGGGTTACAGACGCTTCAGGTTACAGACTCCGCTAACCCAGAAATAGTACCTCAGGTTAAGAACTTTGCTTCAGGATGAGAACAGAAATTGTGTTCCGGCGGTGTGGTGGCAGCGGGAGGCCCCGTTAGCTAAAGTGGTGCTTCAGGTTAAGAACAGTTTCAGGTTAAGAACGGACCTCCAGAATGAATTAAGTTCTTAACCCGAGGTACCACTGTATTGTACTCTGCTGTATTGTGTACAATATCATAATGAGATCCCACTGGGATCTAATTGCCTGGAGCAGCTTAGTGGGCTGGAGAAAGCAGTTTGGATTCGAAGTACTTCTTCCAAATGGAGCACTTTTCTCTCTGCAGAGAAAAAAACTGTTCCGTTTGCAGGCAGCACTTTGAATACAAACCACTTCCCCAACATATGTAGGAAAAAATGGTACATCTTTAAACAGGTCATTCCTCCTTCTACAGAGGAAGGAGTTTGTGTTTCAAGTGATTGCTCCAAAAAGACTCAGAAGAAGTGCCCAGTAACTGCAAATGAGCTGATCAGCAGTTACAGGAAACCCCCTTGAAGGTGCACTCTCACTGCCAATCAGCTGATTGTCGCTGGAAGTGCATCTACAAAGGAGTGCACCTGTAATGTAATGTAACCACTGGCCAGCTGATCTGCAGTTACAATGATCTTTTAACTCTGACATGCACTGTCCGCATGACATTAGACCATCAGGTGACTGGCAGGCAGGCAATCTCACCCACCCATCAAAGTTGGCCTACGGATACAGCAGGGGGAGGATGAAGAATAGTGATCAAAGTTACCAACAGTATGGATGTCCAGCAACGTAGTTGCTCCTGAACAGACTCAATCCCAGCTCCTAAAAGAACCAGATCTCCCTTTCTGCATATTCTGATCTCTAACCTATATAGAAACATTTTTTTTAGTAGCACATAACATATATAACCTCATTTTCCAAGTCCTAAAATGTCTGATGGTTCAATGTCAAGGAGACTGATGCTAGACAAACAACTGAACTTTAGATTAGATTTATAATGTAGATAGCATGTCTTGTGATTTTACTGCCGCTTCTGTGTTTATTTTGTAACACTCCCCCTCTCCCAATCCTGACACAGAGCAGTCTTAACTGAAATATATATTAACTGTGCAACAGGGTGCATGTTAACTCAGTAGTAAATCCCACTGAGTCCAATAAGGTTTACTGCTTAGTAGGCTTAATACTGGAATTGCAGCTTTGACATGCAGTACATAAAGGTATAGACATGTGCAGTACCGTACAAGAAATACGTGTTACTGCCTTTTTTACTTTCATTTGTATTAACAAATAAACATTAACTCTCAGAAGAACATAAATACACTAGCAGTTTCCTGATCCTTATACTAAGTACATAATACCTTATACTTTCCGAATAACTTTTAGAAACTCAAGGACCATTAACTTGAACCCATAATGGAAATCTTTTATAAACTCAAGGACCATAAAATATTTCAGACTTTAAAATGATTTGAAGAATAGTCAGATTAAGAATGATTATGTTGGTTTAAAGGCTCCTGGAAAACAAAACCCTCTTCAAATGTTAGGATTGTAAACAAGCTAAAGGCATTTATATGAGGCTTCACCAAAATGTTTCAAATGTCACAACTCTGACATCCAAGAAAGCTGTTTTTAATCAATACAGGAATAACAAAGCTATTTTCCACATTCATGTTCTTCTATGCAGTATTTTTGTTTTCCTTTTAAGTAAAAGATCTTTTGAGATGCCCTCCACCCTCAAAAGATAAAACTGTAGACTGTGCAATGTGCTGTGAAAAATACCAGCAGCACAAACAGCACCACAATCCTGGCTCTCATGCAGCTGGAGAACCTTGATATGATATATATACAATGTTACTAGAGGCTTTTATAAGAATAATAAAAAGTAGTAACCACATCATGCTTATTCTGCATGGATTCCATACTAGCTCCCCACCACCAAAAAACTAGTAATTATCCATTAACAACAGAGACATCACATATCTCTATAGATTCATATAATTGCTTATATCCAGAGCAATCAACTTTGTGACTTACTGTACATTTTCCCAGGAGTACTAAGAACTAGAATGGAATTTGCCCACATGGAACTACCAATAGTGACACATAAATACTAGATTCATTAAGGCATGTCCCCTGATAGTTTCCTTGAACTCCCAGCTGCTACCCTTTTGTGGTTGCAAAAACATAATTTGCTGAGATTCCCATGTGGAGCACAAGGACAACCTGTTTTGGCACAAAAACCAAATCTCATGTCAGCTTCTCAATGAGCAGACTGGTAATGTGTTGCACACCATTTTAACATGGTAAAATGCACTTGGAGGACAAGCAGAAAGGCTGATTGTCTGGAGTTTAATAAGTAGAAAAGTAGTGTCTCTGAAAAAGTTTAGCATAATCAGATATAGGCAGTCTGGCTGACCTATTTCAACTATGGCAGTTATTACATTATTTCAACTGGTTCACCTGGTGCAGGGAATTGCTTTCTCCACTAACATGTGAATAATGTAAACAATGTATTCAGTTTCAGCCTTCCCACTGGATACTGGCATCAAAACATAGCAGTGGGAGCTTGGCCTCAAGGGTCCACCTAAGAAGTCAGAATATGTATTTCAATCTACAGTACTGCTGGAACTTATTACCACCCCATTTCTAATGATGCTCTTCAACTCATAGCTTCCATTATCCCCAAAGGACCCGCCCATAATTTAGGAAGGAGCAGGTAGAACATTCAATGTCTCCTAGTTTGAGATGGTTTCTTTATCAGCTAGATAAAGAAAGTAGATTCAATTAAAGCATTCACCTAGTAAATGGCTACATTTCCTACACTAAACAAAATACCAACTACCCGGTAAAGACTAAGACCAATGAGAGACACATGAGCTAAATCTTCCCTTTGGTTATGGGAAACTAATAGTCCATTAGGATACATTTATGGTGACCAGCCTACAAAGCTGCAAAGAGAAAGACTTCTTCAAAAATGTCTAGCATGATGGCATCTTGGACAATGACATTTATATATTCAGTTCTAACCCAAAGCAGACATTTGGATTTTGGATATAAAGAAAACAGGTAATAGAATCACCATCTTATCTGCACATCATATTAAATGACCTTATAGAGATATTCTGAGGTTTGCCTACACACATACACACAGGAAGTCAGTTGTCTGTGCATCACCGGTTATTTCTAAAATTAGACTAAGAAGTTAAGAGTTAATTAACATGATAGCAGATCGCTACAGAGTTATCTGTAATTAACATGATAGCAGATCGCTAAGAGTTAATTAACATGATAGCAGATCGCTACAAGATACTTTATCAACTTTCAGAAATTGTTATGCATTTAGCTTTTGCCCATTAATTTGTACCTGTTCTTTATAGAAATCGGGGGTGGAGGGGGAGTTTTGGGAGTTGGTTGGATCTGGCCTGTGCTTACTTTTATCCAAATATAGGAAAATAAATTCTTAAGAAAAGTTGAAGATATATTCCAACTTCTAGATTCTCTCTCCATGCTATTGGAATATTAAGGGAATGTTCCCATGAATAAGTGAAAGGAGCTAGATTGCTCAAAACAGAACAGGTCTTTTCTTCACCTGCTAAAGCAATTCCATGATCCAAGTTCATTGAATATATGAACAGAAGACAGATCACCGAATAGGAGGAATACATACCTATCAGCTTATTAAAATTGTGAAAGCGTATCTTCTGGGATAATAAAGAATAACGGAGACCAATTTTAACCTGTGAAGTCTGGTGTAGGCATTAGGCAGCAGCTCACTTCAAACCAGTTTTAAAACCACTCATTTTTAGATGTCTCGCATGCACACAACACATGTTGAGAGAAGGCTACTGAGGGAGGTCAAAGCATCTCCTAACTCCTATCAGCCCCAGAAAACATGGCCAGTGGCCAGGGATTATGGGAGCTGTAGTTCAACAACATTTGGAGAGTCTAAGGTTCCCCACACCTGCTCTAGGAAGTATCATTGAAGTCTAATAGTTTGAGAATGGGCCCAACTTTTTTAAATCTTTTTTTAGACTAAAAGAAAAAGTGCCATCGAAATTATGGAAGATGTACTCTATAGAGTACTAGTTGAAAGTTGGACTTTGCTCTTAACTGGGTGCACCAAGCCATTCTGTTTTCACTGCAAAGGTAAGCCAGTCTTTGCTCCAATCATTAATAGCTGTACTAAAGAATTCCAGGCAGAAAAACCAACACTGTCAACTTTGTTAAGGAAAAATAAAGTGTGAGAGATAGTTGATATAACCAGTTTTTTGTGTTGTTGTTTTTTTTTAACTCCACAAGGTGGGTAATAACCATAGGTTTGCTTGCAAGATGAAGCCATACCAAGATCTAATTCTATACTACAATACCAGGAAAGACCAGAGTGAGTTAAAAGACATCAAGCCCAGGACCAGGTGAGCCTCCCTGGAGAGAGCATTTTAGACTTGGGGTGTCTGCACTAAAAGGTCCTATTCCTTATCACCTTACATCTGAAAGGAGACACACCCAGAGAGGACCTCGAATGAAGATCTGAATACTCATGCAGGTTATATGAGGAAAGACAGTCTTTGATATCACTTTTAAAACTCTATAGATGGAGCAGGGTAAAGCCCCAAAATGGACCATAAAGGAACTCGGTGTGGGTTTAAAACTGGTTACATGGGCTAGGTTTCTGGAGCCTAAGTTAACCATCTAGCTGCTGTGCTTTGTATTACCTAAGGTTCCTGAACCATCTTCAAGGGCAGCACCACATACAATGCATTGGAGTAATCCAAATGGATTAGTGTTTTTATACAACTAGTTAATGCCATAAGGTTATTAAAAATATACCGTATGTACTGGCTAATGCTAGTCATGATATGGTATGAATGCCCTTGAACAGAACAGCTGCTGAGAGAGAATGCAGCTGCAGCAGGTGACACATTTACCTTACCAAAAGGCCTGAAAATGCCAAGTTCTTCAATGCCAAGTAGATTTCAATTTTTACATTCAGAAAACTAAATGAAGCAATACGCTTCTCAAAACAGCCTTGACTGGAAAAAAAAATCCTGTTTTTTTCCTTGGCAGGAAAACAAGGAGCAGTGCAATTACCATCTGCTCTAGGCTTTAATCATTTGCTGGCAATAAGAAGGTAAAAGAAACTTGATCATACTCTTAGACAGTAAGACTGAATATGCATTAATAAGAAAACCTGAATTCAGTTTTAATTAAACAAAGCATCAACAAGGCACCCCCCCTCTCTCTTCTGTATTTTATTTCTGTTAGTATGGATTCTCTGGAAAAAGACTCTTTTATCAGAAGAGACCCTGGTACTTCAACATTTTAAAAAATTAAACTTATAATGCATGGGTAATGAATACTGCATGAGAAGCATTTTTTAATTATTATTATTAAAGCCTCATTCATTGATCTATTGATAAATAAACCAGATTTCCATAGAAATATTGCAGGGCAACATACAACATAAAACCACAACACTGACAAAAACAACAGGTTAAGCTGTTAATCTTCATCACTCAACTAAGAGAGCAAGCATAAATTAAATTATTCAAAGTAACCGACTTCATTATTACTATAGGGAATAATGCAAACATACTTTATTGTTGTATGATGGAAGATGTTTATTTTTATCTTAACACTACTTACCTCTGCTCTTGTGGATGTTCTTCCACATCCTCCTCTGATTCAGCCTAGTGGACAGAGAAAATACCATGAAATATAAGCAGCAAATATAAGTTTCCAGCATACATTTGTATTTTAGCAATCCCAGAGCTGTTTAAGGATATTCTGTTCAGTGGGACCCCCTATACTGAATGATGTTTGAATCAGCCCACTTCATTTTGCTAATCACTGATTCATCAGCGAACAAGACAAATTTAAGAACCAGTACAAGTGAGTTCAATATAGCTGAGGAAATTGCAGAGTCTGGTTTATCACATTTATCAGTTTAACAGTGGTCAATAATTTTAAACAAACAAATAATACCTTATTCTAAATTAAATTCATTCATCTGTCCAGACTACATTTTTTAAATAAAAAAGTTAAGATGTGAAAGAATAGCAAGCATCACTTCTGAGATTAGTAAAAGCAGTCAGTATAATTTCAGAAGGTAGCATAAACAGCCAAGTATATCACTCCAAACGGTCTTCAGAAAACCCCACAAGCACTGAAGCATCATTTCCTAACCTTACAACCTCCCTAAATTGTTGGGACTATTTTCAGGCTGGAGGGTGCCAAATTGTTTTTTGTTTTTTTCAGTACAACCTCCCCTCAGAACTGGAATTTTGAAATACTGAGTCATTTTCATCCTTTCAAACAACAGTGCCTATCAGTCCTCACCACTGCTGTGCTGTTTGGGACTGATGGGAACTTGAGTCCAACAGCATCGAGGAGAACATACAAATTTGAGGAACCACTTAAGTACCTGTGAACATCCAGGTACTTGGTTCTAATGAAAATTATTTTGTTTTACTTGAGGTACCTTAAGTGCCAGGATGAAACACATCTGTTGCTTGTTGCCCACCCAAAAACCTAAAGTGTGTGCATTTAGACAAAATGAATCTGTATCAGTCATCCAGAGAAAACAGATGTACAAGCCATAAAATGTACCCATATAAGCTTTGCTCCTTCTGAGTTCATATAAAAACAAACCACTCAAGTGACCAACATCCAAGCCTATCTTAGAAGAAAGGTCCAAGGATAAAATGATGCAGCACTTCATAGGTCAAACATATGCATTTTAATTGTTGTATTTTAGGGTTGCCATATTTCAAAAGGTACAACTCCTAACACCCGCAAACTTTGTTGAGCTTTTCTGGGGAAACCTCCCCCCATGGTGTTTTAAAGCTTTTTGGAGCTGTTTCCGCTGCTTTTTCCATAGCACTACCATAGATCCAGGTTTTCCCTGACTAAATTCCCCTGGCGCCATTTTTACACCAGAAAACCAGGACATGTCAGGAATTTTCCTGACATATGGCAAGCCTATTGTTTTTCTACCCCTACCTCACTCCTATGTGTCCTCAGATATAGGAATGAGCAGCAAGAATAACTCATGTTTAACAAGTAATGGGGGGGGCATCCAAAGGTTTACATGGCAGCAGGCCCATCTGCACTGCCAACTCTATTCTCATGGAAGTTTGACCAACTCCTCTGAACACATATGAATACATGCATTTGTAAATGTGTGTCCAGCAAGATTATCCAGGCATCTTTTATTTAATGTTCAGCATCTTATTAACTCCACAAGCTAACTATACCATGATATCATTTCAGATAGCATTTGATTTCAGTATGTCAAAAAACTAGCTATCTATAATTCACTGTATAAAATATAGTTGAGCATAATATAATATGTGGATAGGATACCAGTGCACAGTCACTGTCAAGATAAGTCTGGAAGAATCACTTACAAATTGATGCTGTCCACCTATTCTGCAGTTAGGTAAAGGCCCCTGACCATTAGGTCCAGTCGTGACAGACTCTGGGGTTGCAGCGCTCGTCTCGCTTTATTGGCCGAGGGAGCCGGCGCACAGCTTCTGGGTCACATGGCCAGCATGACTAAGCCGCTTCTGGCGAACCAGAGCAGTGCGCGGAAACGCCGTTTACCTTCTCGCTGGAGTGGTACCTATTTATCTACTTGCACTTTGACGTGCTTTTGAACTGCTAGGTTGGCAGGAGCAGGGACCAAGCAAGGGGAGCGCACCCCGTTGCGGGGATTCGAACTGCCGATCTTCTGATCTGCAAATCCTAGGCTCTGTGGTTTAACCCACAGCACCACCCGTGTCCACCAAATGTCAATAATAAAAGCACCATCCATATTTTTTTTCTTTTTTTAAGTTGGCTAACAGCCTACATATCAGCAGAAAATTACAGCTGCTTGAAAACTCCTGGGAGAGTCCCGGAAATCACAGATTCATAAAAGATGGGAATGGCATTCCATTCATAAGCTCAGACTCTGGGAAACCAATGTCCCCAAAGCCCATTGCTGGCAACCCAGTGACTCATGGCAAGTAGTGAATCCAGTGTCATACATTTTGGAATCTAGGTGGATATGCTCAAATTATATTTATACCTCCCAATTCTCTCTTGAAGAATCTCTGTCAAGAGGAAAGAGAAGAATCCATTTTCCCCATGAAACCACATGCAACCTCTGAAAGTTGCAACAGCTTCAACTATAGCTTTGTAACACAGGTGTGTATGTGCGGATGTGTGCAAATAATACCCTTAAAATAGACAAACGGGTGCATTCTCCTTACAGTTGGCTATATTCTTGCATGCTGGTTTGACGGCCAATGCCCTTAAGGATTTTGCTTTCCCCTTCCTTCAAAATGTTTCTAGGTTTGCTCAATTGAACTATATAGACAGCCCTAATAAAACATTTCATGAATCCGTTGGCTATGGGGAAATTTAGAACAAAGCACTTTTTAGCTCCGGGTCATGGCTTGTGGCATGTTATCAGGATAAAGTTAATCTGTAATGGAGTTTAATTGTGGTATAAATGTGATTTAACACAAAGACTGAAACGACCTTCAGACTCCTTGTAGGCCTGTAATTCTGTAACCAGAGTCTGCTATGCAGATTCCATATTTAGAGTTATTTTAAACCATCAATGGTAGTTCTTCAGTTTTTTTAACCAATCTCCCTTCTCTCTCTCTCTCTCTCTCTCTCTCTCTCTCTCTCTCTCTCTCTCTCTCTCTCTGAAAGTTTGCAACAGTGTATTGTCAAAATATAGATGAAGGAAAGTATTACCAGCAGTCCTACACAAGCTAGTGATTAACTCTATCTGGCTGTAGCTCTTCATGCAACAAGCAAAAACAAAGATAGGGCTCTAATCAGCTGGCAGCCTCTGCACCAATTTCTTCATGTATCTGGGGCAGTGTTCATATTTGGAGAAGCAGCAGCTGCTGCTTTATGTTTCCAGACTTGGCTTTGTCCAGCTTAATTTTTCTTGGTTTCAATGTTTCTTTTGTTTCTCATTAGTTTCAAGTTATAACTGTATCATATATTTTGTATCAGTCTGATTCCAAGAACTTTAGGAAATGCCCACAGTAGCTTAAGTAAAATAAATGTGGAAGCTTGCTGATAATTGAGACAAAACTGTATTTGTAACACCTTCACAGCTGCTCCATTTTATTTAATCTTTGCCCACAAGTACCACCAAAATAAAAAAGGAAATACTAGTCCTTAAAAAAAAAACACAACAAATTAACCAATGCTCCCACAAAGGAAAGTTCAAAGGAAACCTGCTATTTGTGGTTGCTTTTATATGCATTTTGATGGCATATATTCACATACAGCAATCACTGTTGTAGTGATGTATAAATACAAAAACATGCTTGTTTAAAGCACACCAAATACAACTCAGGTTCGGCTCTCCTTGGGCACCAAGGAGTGCAGTTAAGAGGTTGGGGGTAGGGACGGCATCAGATATAGCCACTGCCACAAAGTCATTCCTACTTCCCTGAAAGTTAACTGGAAATCATTTCTTGAATGGGCTAGGCCTCCCTAGACGGCCTCGTCATACAGCTGAGGGCACACAAGGAAATTTAGGTAACCACAGACACATATATGTATATGCAACATTTCTTTCCAATTCATAGTGGATAGGAGGGCTTGTTCGCACAGACATCATTGGGAGAATGGTCACTGCACAACTGCTTGGCAGAAAGTGAGGGTTTTCTCCATGCAGCCTGGTAAGCTTAAGTTGGCTATTTTATTTTTTTCAACTTGCAAGTGACTAAAAATAGGTATACTATGGCACAATATTATTTCAGTAGAGCAGTTATAGCACTGTCTCATCCCATATTACTTAACCACATTTGCACTGTATCATATGCACCCAAATGCACTCATATTTCCTTCAACCAGTGTTCAGGTAAGTTTTACTCAGACCATTTATGTCTGGTCCATTCATTTCAATGGGTCTACTCTGAGTAAAACTTAGTTGCATACTACCTTTTACCTCTACATATAGAAAAGGTCTCTTCTACCCTCCGGTGGCATTCCAAAGCCATCCAACAATGACTAAAGTTCTGACAGAACTTAAAATAATTACTCCGGTGGCTGGGTATTTTCACAAACAAAAACTTAACCCTCAATTCATTTTGTTAACTATAACATTTTGTTAATATATTTCCTGCATTGCAGGAGGTTGGACTAGAAGATCCTTGGGGGTGCCAATTCTACAATTCTATGATCTTGGCATTGGAATTTCATACAGGCTGAACAAAAATTGGCAAGCCATAGGGAGAAATGAAACAATATGAATCTAAAAACTAAATCCCTTCCTTGTAAGGCATTTTAAGAAGTAGTCAAACAAAGATCAACATGGCCCTTCTGTTTGGCATGCACTTCTCCTAGCAGCTACAGCAAAGAATGATGATCTGTCAGCAATTCACTGCTGCTTCTTAGAACTGTCAGCAGTGAGATATCTAAATGAGTTTGACTCTATTTTGATACTAGTATGTCTGCCAATAAAAAAATAAAAAATGAGCAGGAATTCATCACCTAAAAAGTTTTCAAAGTGATGTACAGTGGTACCTCGGGTTAAGTACTTATGTACCGTATTTTTCGCTCTATAACACGCACCCGACCATAACACGTACGTAGTTTTTAGAGGAGGAAAATCCGTAGGCATGCCACCCGTAGGCATTCCCTCCATAACACGCACAGACATTTCCCCTTACTTTTTAGGAGGGAAAAAGTGAGTGTTATGGTGCAAAAAATACGGTAATTCATTCCGGAGGTCCGTACTTAACCTGAAACTGTTCTTAACCTGAAGCACCACTTTAGCTAATGGGGCCTCCTGCTGCTGCCGTGCCGCTGGAGCATGATTTCTGTTCTCATCCTGAAGCAAAGTTCTTAACCTGAAGCACTATTTCTGGCTTAGCGGAGTCTGTAACCTGAAGCGTATGGTACCCGAGGTACCACTGTAATACAATACACTAAGGAAATAAGAACTTTCCTTTTCTAATAGCTTGGAAAATGTTCTTGGTAGAAAAGAAGAAAGACTATTTTACGTTGAAGTTGAAAGAATTATTTTCCCTACACTGGCGTACAAGAAACAATATTTACGGATATGCTATATACACTGCATAATAATGAAATGCCACATTGCATCCACCACAAAAATCTCAAATAAACCCCCAAAAGGCAAATGATGACCTCAGCATGCTCTGCTGATGCAGAGACTCTTGGGGGGGGGGACTGAATGGAGTGATGAGGGCCATAACTAGAAGCACTCAACACTGCAACATTTTATCACAGGGTCCTACTTGCGTATATCTAATTGCCCAAGTGTTCCCACCAGGACTAAAACAATCCTAGAATAGGTCAAGGAATCACTAGCTGACCTCATCTATTAGGTCATTATGACTCTGAATTATTTAGGAAAGAATAATCTCAGTGGCACACCAAGCCACCACTCTGCCAGTTCTCAATCTCTGTTCACCTAACTCCCCTCAATATTAGATACCAACTTTAACAGCAGCTAGAAACATAGAATTGTAGAGTTGGACCAGGTGCGCAGCCTGGGAGTCATTTTGGACTCACAGCTGTCCATGGAGGCACAGGTCAAATCTGTGTCCAGGGCAGCTGTTTACCAGCTCCATCTGGTACGTAGGCTGAGACCCTATCTGCCTGCAGACTGTCTCGCCAGAGTGGTGCATGCTCTGGTTATCTCCTGCTTGGACTACTGCAATGCACTCTATGTGGGGCTACCTTTGAAGGTGACTCAGAAACTACAACTAATCCAGAATGCGGCAGCTAGACTGGTGACTGGGGGCGGCCGCCGAGACCATATAACACCGGTCTTGAAAGACCTACATTGGCTCCCAGTATGTTTCCGAGCACAATTCAAAATGTTGGTGCTGACCTTTAAAGCCCTAAACGGCCTCGGTCCAGTATACCTGAAGGAGCGTCTCCACCCCCATCATTCTGCCCGGACGCTGAGGTCCAGCGCCGAGGGCCTTCTGGCGGTTCCCTCATTGTGAGAAGCAAAGCTACAGGGAACCAGGCAGAGGGCCTTCTCAGTAGTGGCGCCCGCCCTGTGGAACGCCCTTCCAGCAGATGTCAAAGCGATAAACAACTACCTGACATTCAGAAGACATCTTAAGGCAGCCCTGTTCAGGGAAGTTTTTAACGTGTGATATTTTACTGTATTTTTGGTTTCTATGGAAGCCGCCCAGAGTGGCTGGGGAGGCCCAGCCAGATGGGCGGGGTATAAATAATAAATTATTATTATTATTGTTGGAAGGGGTTATGACCGCCAGGAAGTCCAACCTTCTCCAATGCAGGAATATTTTGCCCAACGTGGGTCTCGAACCCACAACCCTGAGATTAAGAGTCTTGTGCTCTACCAACTGAGACATCCCAGGTGTCTGGTAAGAAGACCCAAAACCATAAGATAGGGTGCAATAAACTAGGCTGATCAGAATCCCTTTGGATCAGAACACACCAATGTAGTTAACCAAATGACCAGGTTTTATTTACAAAACACACAGAACAGGGAATTACAGCTAACTAAATAAGCAAAGAAAATGTTTGTTCTAAACTTCCCCTAACATATGTGACAGCAGGTCATAACTTTCATGCAGCAGATGATACAAATTAAAAGGCAACAGTTACCAGGAAATCAAAAGATAGAAAACAGCTATCCTATCAATGTCAACTGAATACACTTGATCATGCATTTGTAAGTATTTGCTTGCAGAACTGATGCAGTGGTCTGACTAGCTACCGGATACTGAGAAGGGGTGAGGTAGAGGTCAATCCTACCCGCAAGGTACTGAGTTATAAGTAATACAAATTATGCACAATAAACAGTTGCATCCCTAACTTCCATGACAACCATAGTTCAGATCTACCTTGCCTAACCTTTTCTCCTCCAGAATGGAGCTGATGAGAATTGTACTACAAACATCTGGCAGATACTAACTTGGTGAGGACTCTTTTGAATTACTGTGAACAAACTACAGTGGGCCTTAAGTATGAATGTTCCCCTTTCCTCTGCCTCATGTAAGCAGGTGTGAATCCTTCTGCTTCACACTAGAACAAACAACAGTCATGTCATGTCTTGTGGAACTGTGGTTTCTTCTAACTGAAATCAGTAAACGAATCAGAAAACCAAGCCACCTTCATTTCACTCCTTGTTTACACTGTGCTTTTACTTTCCAATGAATATTCAAATCAGCTATGTAAACTGCTACCACAATATCACTAAGAACAATAAAGCAAGAAATAACACTCCGGGGACATCCATAATTAATCTAAAAAAAATTAATAGTAATTGGTATCTATTTCATATAAAATATAAGAGTATTAACATCGGAATACTAATAAACATCCCTACACATGCATCCCAAATCCAATATTATCCCAGAAACATAGAAAAGATTCCTAACAGCTGTAAATTAAGTTATAAAAAAGTGCACAGTTAAATAGAACTGCAGTAAGACAAAATAAGTAAAGGTAAAGGTAAAGGGACCCCTGACCATTAGGTCCAGTCGTGGCCGACTCTGGGGTTGCGGTGCTCATCTCGCTTTATTGGCCGAGGGAGCTGGAGTACAGCTTCCAGGTCATGTGGCCAGCATGACTAAACCGCTTCTGGCAAACCAGAGCAGCACACGGAAACGCCGTTTACCTTCCCGCCAGAGTGATACCTATTTATCTACTTGCAAGTTTTGGTGTGCTTTCGAACTGCTAGGTTGGCAGGAGCAGGGACTGAGCAACGGGAGCTAACCCTGTTGTGGGGATTCAAACCACCGACCTTCTGATCGTCAAGTCCTAGGCTCTGTGGTTTAACCCACAGCACCATACGCGTCCCATAAGTAAATAAGTACTGGAGCAATAAAAAGCTCATGCTTCATACAATTAACCCATCCCACCCTACCCACATATCACAAGTCAAAGTTCAACAATAAACTAAAAACAATGGGACTCTGGATATGCAGCAGCTCTCGCCCTCATCCTGGGCCATCACCTTCTGTCTTCTGCAAGAGACTACAACCCCATCATCCCTAAATATTGACCATGCTAGCTGGAGCTGATGGGAGCTAGTAGCCAACAATACCTACAGGGCACCATGTTGACTACCATAGCCCTAACAAAGCCTTCTCTCACAAGAAAGATCCCAGGGGACTTGCATCAGAAAGGAGAAGAACATTCTCACCACTACATGCTACATGAAGAGGCAATGTGCAAAAGGGGAAACCCGTCAGTCAACCCACCACCCGCTCATGTAAAATATAGCCTCTTCCGCAGAAGCTGCAGCAGGATGTATGCTCTTCAGCAGATGTATTGCTAGTTCAAACAGAGAGTCTTCTGAAGTGTTAGCAGAGGTGGTTCCCAGGCTTGTAGGCAGTGAAGGTGGCTTAGAGCAGGGTTTCCCAAGCTTGGGTCTCCAGTTGTTTTTGGACTACAATTCCCATCTTCCCTGACCACTGGTCATACTAGCTAGGGGTGATGGGGGTTGTAGTCCCTGTGTTGCTGAACTGCAACTCCTAGTAGTTCCAGCACCATGACCAATGGCCAGGTGTTATGACTTATTGTTCAGAAACATCTGCAGGTTTAAAGGTTCCCCACACCTGCTTCAGTACACCAGACTTTACTAGATCAATCTACTAATATCCTGACACTGCACTGGTGAATTGAGATTTCTGCAATGTACAATCATGCATTTCTCCGAAAACTGCATTTATTGATGCTTCCCTGTGTACAACTACAGACAAACCATTTTTTTTTTAAGTTGCAGCTGCTTGGTTTTTTTTTTTTTTTCCATTGTATCTGTAACAAGAAATGGCAATTTCTCCCCACCTGCACTCAGCCTACCAATTCATTTGCTTTAAACGTAGTATAAATAAACAAATAATTATTTCATTTGGAAACATTCAACATGTTAACTAAGTAAGTAAGTCATCTGGTTTTCAAATTTCAGGCTTCAGGCATTTGTATGCCGACAAGCTATTATCAGCTGCTGAAGACATTTTTATTAGTCAGACACTTCAATAATTGTTATGTATGGTTTGAATTGTGTTAATGTACAATGCCCTGATATTTATAATATAGCAGTATATTCATACTTGTATAAATAAAAATAAATTCCTTTCAATAAAATATTAACTTAAATTGAGAATAGCCTGTTCACTATGCATAAAAATTCTAAAACACTGTATTTTCTCACTTTACTATGGTTGGCATTTAAGGGGAAAACGAAAGATGCTATGTTGTAAATGTGAGGGGAAAATAAGTGTTACAGTTTATAAACTGATGCAGTCTCGAAAAGCACTAAACCAACAGAAGAGAAAAGCAGAACTGATCCTATGCACTGAATTTAATAAGACTTGCTCCCTGCAGGAGTAATGCTGCGATGCTGCATCAATTGGGTTTGTCTTACAAATATCAGTTGCAGCCAGACTTCAGTGCGCCTCCCAACAGCATCACATGTTATTTGATGCCTACCCAATTCCCCTTTCAGAAGCATAATGAAATCATAACTGCGTCTGCTGCCAAAATCCTGGCAAGGTGAGGCGGAAGCGCCACTTCCGGTACTGACCGGGTCTCACCATCTCCGAATCCGAAGCCACCGTAACTTGCAAAATCATGCAAGGTTGAAAAAAGGGCAAACAGACTGAGCTTCAGGCAGCATCGTCGAGGAGGGCAAACTCCCGTTGCGCAGAGTTAAAGGCAGGAGAACTTCTCCCCAAGGCCACCTTCCTACGCCTGCGCAATACCCCGCGCGCGCCCCTCCCCCGCGCCCCGCCCCTCATTTCCTTACCTGAGCAGGCAGCAGGAGCTCCCCTTCCTCCGCTTGCCACAACTCCACCACGTTGGGGATGGGGTCCATGGCTAGGGGCGGAAACAAAACAGAAAGCTCCTTTCAATTTCCACCAGCAACAAGAGAGGGGGACGTGCAGAGGCCTGTGGCCTCGACCCACACGCACACGGCGCGAGCTGGGCTCGCGGGCCTTTCACAGCCAGAGCGCTGCAGGCGGCAGCAGCAGCAGCAGCAGGAGGCTGGGCTTTGTTTTGTTTCGTCCCTGAGACGCTTCCATATTAAAACGCTGCTGCTGCAGCAGCAAAAGCAACGTGCGAAACGCAGGCAGACTCGGCGCACAAAAGGGGCGTCGGAAGCCAGGGTTTTGTGGGGGGTTTTTTTGACGGAAAGATCAGCCTGGGGCCGAGTCCAAACAAGGGCCTCCTCTTCCTCCAAGCGGTGACCCGCGAGGGCTGCAGACAGGGCGGCATCGCCGACGCCGCCTAAGCAGCAGCAGCAGCAGCAGCAGCGCGAGCCCGTGCAGCGGCAGCGCGCCAGGAAAGGAAGGAGTCCCGCATTGTGGGCCGCCGCCGCCGCCCGCTTTTTTCCCCGCCGCCTGCCCGCCTGTCACAAGGTCGCAGCCGCCCTTCGCAGTCCAAACAAAGCGAATAAACAAATAAGAAGCAAAACGGAGCTCCGCGGACGAGGCAGGAAGAGGAACTCCGTCGCCTCAGCGGGGCTGGGAACCATTAAGGCGGCAGCGCAGAGCCGCTGCACAAAGGCAGGATGAGGAGGGCGGCTCGTGGGGGCCCGTGTGGGGGTCTCCCTTCGTTCCAGCCCCGTTTTACCTCAGCGCCGCTTTGCAAAAAGCCCCCCTTCTCCTTTCCAAGCTGGCCGCCTCTTCCAGCCATTCATTCTTACCTTGGCCCTGCGCTTCTCCCGGGCGAAAGCAGGGCAAGAGGACCTGAAAGACGCCGAGCAGGAGGTTCATGGCCGTGGCCGCGCGGCAGTAGCTGCTCTGCGGCGGGTAGCGCAGCCCCGCCATGCTGCCTGGTCTCGGCTCGCTCGCCTCGCCTCGCCTCTGCTCTGCGCTCAGGCTCGGAGCTGGCTGGCCGAGCTACAGCTGTTGCTGCTGCTGCGGTGGCGGCCGCCGCCTCCCTCTGCTGCGCGCGCGTGTGCGACACAGATAGGGAGGAAGAGAGCGCGGCGAGGCGCGGGGTGGGACATGTTCAATGAGAAGGCAGCTTTCCCCTCCTCGCGCTGGGCTCCGCCCCGCGGGAGGAGGAGGAGGCGGAGGCGCTGCTCTTTCCCCAGAGCACATGGGAATGCGAGCCAGGCCGATGCGCACGAGGGGAAGACAGGAGAGAGCGGGGAAGGCCCTCGGCAGACGGAGCGGGCCACAGCTTGAAGCCCCTGCTCTGCGCCAGAAGAACGGAAGCCCCTCCAGAGCAGTCACCAGACACCCGCACAACAGGGCTGGGGGGGGGGGGAATTCCCGCCAGTCATGATGACTGCAGAACCCAAGTTATTTGACCCCAGAAGCATGTTTATTTGTTGTCCTCTCAGGACCTCTGGGTGGCTTGACGTGGTAAGCCTTGTTCTCCAGCCCTGCCAACCATTTTATAAGCACATTCATTCGATGAAATATGCGTCTGAGAAACTGGTCTGAGACCAGAGCGAGTTCCCATGGCTGAGGGTTAGGCTGCATGCATGCCATACATTTCACACACCCAGTTTTTTTTTGGGGGGGGTTGTAGTTTATTCCCAAAGAGCTACAATTCCCAGTGCCCTGAAACTAGAGTTCCCATGTGGGGGACAGGACGGTAAAGGTAAAGGGACCCCTGCCCATTAGGTCCAGCCGTGACCGACTCTGGGTGGGGTTGCGGTGCTCATCTCGCTTTATTGGCCGAGGAAGCCAGTGTACAGCTTCCGGGTCATGTGGCCAGCATGACTAAGCCGCTTCTGGCAAACCAGAACAGCGCACGGAAATGCCGTTTACCTTCCCGTTGGAGCGATACCTATTTATCTACTTGCACTGGCATGTTTTCAAACTGCTAGGTTGGCAGGAGCAGGGACCGAGCAATGGGAGCTCACCCCGTTGCAGGGATTCGAACTGCCAACCTTCTGATCAGCAAGTCCTAGGCTCTGTGGTTTAACCCACAGCACCACCGCGTCCGGACAGGACGGTAAATGTGCTTTAAATGTATGGTGTGCATGCAAGTCATCTGCCAAGTCTTACTTTAGTCCCGCACGTTAACCCATGTGCCACACTGGCTCTCCAGTTACAGATGCAGTGTGAATCTCATGAGAAACTTAGCTAGAAACTCAGATTCTAGATGAGAAGGACTTTCCAGTTTGATTTCATGAGGGTCCTCCTTTACTTTCTGATGTTGGAACACAACACAGTAGAGGGTCTTGTTGCAGCTTAAAAGACTACACTGTGCATCCCGTCCACCAAAGTGTCTGCCTTCTTGAGGTACCACACGACACTCTTATATTTTTGCTGCAACACCCAAACACAAAACAATGTATCTGAATCATAACTGGATCCAGATAATATGTTGCTACCTCTTTATCTCTACCTACAAAGGGCACAGGAAGAGTTTTTTGAGAACATTATGAGTGTTAAGAAACAATTTTCCGTTGTTGATAAATCATCTACCCACACGCAGGCCAATATTATACAAATTTAAAACAAAGTATCGCTGAGTTCAGAATGAGTTATTGGCTGTTTAACATAACAGCCTAGAATGCAAATACCAAGTGCAAACAACACATTAGAGGCATTGCTCAGTGACAGCAGTTCTGTAGCAAACATTTGCCTGGCTGTGCATTATTCCGTTTCATAGGTGATCAAAACTCACACCAATAAAATAATAGTAATAGTAATATTATAACGCCTCGTACAAATTCACAAATTTTAGAACTTTCAAAACCTGAAAAACAAAAACACCTAGTCTATGTCAGCAAAGATACTGCACTCATTCGAAAAACAGCAGCAAAGAGGTGGCATTTCAGTAGGTTAGGCTTCGACAGCACTCTGGTGTCAAGTACAAATGAAATATTATCTAAAAGGGGGGCTCTGGTGGTTGTTCCATCTTCATACCAACTTTGTGGTCAAAGTAGAATTAAAACTAGAGGGGGGAAATATTAATGGGATATTTTAATTGAATGTTGTGCTTCATCCCCCCCCCCCAAAATAAGCATATTTACTCCCAGTTTGAGGCTTGCTTTCCTCCTAGCAGTCTTGCAGATGGATAGAATTGTCCCTTTATTCCATGGGTAGGCAAACTAAGGCCCGGGGGCCGGATCTAACCCAATCGCCTTCTAAATCTGGCCCACAGATGGTCCGGTAATCAGCGTGTTTTTACGTGAGTAGAATGTGTTCTTTTATTTAAAATGCAGCTCTGGGTTATTTGTGGAGCCTGCCTGGTGTTTTTACATGAGTAGTATGTGTGCTTTTATTTAAAATGCATCTCTGGGTTATTTGTGGGGCAAAGGAATTTGTTCATTTCCCCCCCCCAAAAAAAAAATATAGTCCAGCCCCCCACAAGGTCTGAGGGACAGTGGACCAGCCCATGGCTGAAAAAGTTTGCTGATCCCTGCTTATCCCTTTCCATCGCCTCACATAATCTCTTATTCCTCCAAGACTAGGGTAGGGATTTATTTTTTTCCAGCCTCAGGGCTGCATTCCCTCAAGGGGGGATTTCTGGGCTGACCCCACCCTACCTGCATGTCAGGGGTAGGTGAGGCCAGAGGCAAAAATGGGCTACATTCCAGCTTCACCAAAGGCAGTGTGGTGAACACACACAACCTCCATCCAGACAAGCAAGAGACATTGTCCCAGTTCAAGGCCACATTCTAGCCAGGCAGAAGCACTTGAGGAGGGTGTGGGAGCAGGACAAGTGATGGATATGGCCTGGGGAAGAGTCTCCAAGGTCAGACAGGGAGGCCTAGGGAGCCCCACCCTTGAAGTTCTCAACCCCTGATCTGTGAACTCCACAATATTAAAGCAAGAAACAAGCTCTGAAATGCAGAGGTAGGTGAGCAAGCTCCCAACACGAAGTTCCACTTGCCCTCTTCAGCAAACAGTGAGCCCCACCCTTTCTTAGATCACGGATAATTGCTGGTTCACAGCTGCTTAAATTCAGCATTCAAAAACTTTAATTTCTCTTCACTTAAAAAGGCACGCCCTGAGTACGTGCAAAGAGATAAAGGGGTGCTGAGTTTTCCCTTTCTGTTTTTTTAAAGCAGAAGAATACTTCGTCAGGAAGCAGCCCCAAAAGATGCAGAGAGAAGGGGGAGAGCAAAAGCGGTTCTTTTTTTTAAAAGCAATTATTGTTTCTTCTGCCAAGATATATTAGAATTGTGGTTTCTTTTCTATACACTGCATAATTACGTAGTATTTTTACATATTTCTTAGACTCTTTTTGTTACATATATGTGTATCAAAGCTTTGCAGAAAGTAGTTCATATGATTCTATTTTTGTGTGCATTTGCCATTTTTAAAATGCAAAGGATAGAAAGAAATAGAGGGGCAGTCATACAATTAGGTGTTTAGAAATGTTTTTTAAAATAATAATAATAATATTGCTTTTTCTTCTTTAAATGCACCCATTATTTGACAAAAGAAATGGTTTGTGCTCTGTATTGTGAACATTCTGTATATTTAAAAATATAGTTTTGCTTCAAGGTTTAGTCAGGGAGCACCTTGCTTTCTGCAGAGTAGCGTGCATCAAACATATGGCTGTTTCCATCCAGTATCGGGGATTCCCCTGACTGATTGTGGAGACTTAACTTAATCAAGCAAGGCACAGCCTGCAGGCTAATCACTTTCCCCCAGCCTAAAACAGTGTCTCAATTTGTATGCACCTGCAGCAATGCAAGAGTCACTTCCCCATTACATAACTCCACATTGCTCTAACTACATGCTACTTTAACAATCTGATTAGCAATCATGGCCTGGGTGTTTTGAAATGAAATACTTAAGCATGGGGACCCCCAAGGGATCATCATCTGCTATACTGTTACCACCAACACCCCCAGAGTGGCAATTAGAATCGGAGGGGGCTCCCAATGACATAATTTTCCCTGATGCCAATTGCTATGGGGGATTTTTTACTGAGATCACAGCAGAAGAGCAGAGCAGAGGCTTAAACTACACCTCTCTATGCACTGCAGTACCAATGGCAACCACTTACACCTAGTATTAAATTCAAAACACCCGGGACATGATTTCAGTGTGTGATTGAAGCACTCACATAGGTTGAGGTGGGGCCAGACCTCTAATTATGTGGTATACTCACACAAATGGCCAGTAGACAGTTGTGTATTTATGTTTACTGAAAAGCATATACCCCATGTTTGCATTCAATTTACATCACATTCCAAAACAACAACAATAAAATTGACTGACATGCCACACAAACCCAGGGCCAAAGAGACATGCAGTCAGTAACATCACAGGAAAGCAACTAAAACAACTGGCAGTATTTGGGAGAAATAATAGTTTTCACTTGAAGATTTAGGAGTAAGAAAGTTCTGATTTGCAGAAGACATTGAGAATTTGGATGGGGAGCCCATGGAGTGGAGATGCTTTGTGGGGATAGGAACCACTGTTCACATTAATGCAACAGCGGCACTAAGCAAACGTGTGGAGAGGGCTCTCTACAAGAGGATTGCCTTAACTGAGAAGGCTCTGTTCATGGTTCCACAGCCCTCAAATACCCATTTAGGATTTTAAAGGCTAAATCCAGAACTGGAATTGTGCCAGTGGAGGCTGGTCCATTAGAGCAAATGGGGCACAGTCCCACTAACCTCTGCTTGTCATCAGCCTGTCACCACTTGCCTGCCTTCTTACTTACTTACAATCTAGGAGGCGACCCTGCTTGCTGTCTGCTTCTCAGTTTTGCCCTTGTTAAACTCAAAGGGAAGAGGATGTCCTTGACTCTGGCACCAAGGATTGCTCCCATCTGTGCTTTCCACCTTTCTGGTCCCAGAAGACACACCCAGCCATCATTGGTGCCAAGGAAGAAACAAAAAGCCTGTGGTTAACACTGTGTAGACATGATTGGTGCAGCACAACCTAGTTAGTACCAGGGTGCTGTATCCTGAAAAACAGCTGCTTTTCATAGGACAGTCCATATATAATGTGGCAGTAATTAGATATTCCCAAGGCATGTACGGCTGTGACCTCTTTGCTCTATTTTATTTATATTACAGTGGTACCTCAGGTTAAGTACTTAATTCATTCCGGAGGTCCGTTCTTAACCTGAAAGTGTTCTTAACCTGAAGCACCACTTTAACTAATGGGAATATCTGCTCTGGCCGCGCAGCCAGAGCATGATTTCTGTTCTCATCCTGAAGCAAAGTTCTTAACCTGAAGCACTATTTCTGGGTTAGCGGAGTCTGTAACCTGAAGCATATGTAACCTGAGGTACCACGGGATTGTTTTTTTCTTTATAAAAGCACTAATTAATAAATAAAATATCGAAGCTGTTCATGCCAACTGTACATAAAAACCATACAACTTTTTGCAAGTAGAATATAGTGGTACCTCAGGTTACATACGCTTCAGGTTACAGACTCTGCTAACCCAGAAAGTGCTTCAGGTTAAGAACTTTGCTTCAGGATAAGAACAGAAATCGGGCTCCAGCGGCACGGCAGCAGCGGGAGGCCCCATTAGCTAAAGTGGTGCTTCAGGTTAAGAACAGACCTCCGGAACGAATTAAATACTTAACCTGAGGTACCACTGTACCGTTTGACAGCTAAGAATGAATTCACTGCAATTTTATAATCTTCATAGCTTCAGACCATATTATCTTGCTTTGGTACACACACCTGCTTGCACACGCATCGAGGGCTGCCTACTCACTGTAGGCACTGGAAAAAACAACGCCTTCTGCTTGCAAAAAGTTATCTGCTCGCCTTTTGCCTCCTGGAAAGCATACAGCATTGGGCGAGCCTTGAAGAACTCAGGTGTGACTTCCTGTTGAATTACAAGATGAACTTTCCACCCCTTAAGTAACCCCCAGTTCACTAACCACTGAGTCATGTTTTATACACAATGCTTACATGGCATCTGTCAATGCCTGGAAAGCTGACCAGTCCAACTGGAAATATTTGAGTCAGCCATACTCTTAAAGAGCCTGGTCATTCCTGAAATCAACAATTAAAGCTTGCTCTTTTCATCCTGAGGTGAACGTTTGCTTGCCGTTTCGCTAATAATTGCACGATGTGTCAGGTATGGAAAAGCAAGGGAGTATATATTATTGAGCATAACAGGTGAAACTTAAAGCCTATAATACTCCTGTGAATACCACTCTTCATCGAAAAACACACATACTGAAACCCCTTTAATATATGTCAATATCCATTATGGTGGTATCGCTGATGCTCCTACCAACTCATGCAAAGCCACTGTTCAGGGCCAAGGAAGACAAAATGTCCTGTTCACAGTGGAGATGTCCTTGTGTGTACCAGTCCTTTTGACGTTCCCAGGCTAGGTGTTCCCTTTCTCTATAGTTGCTGCTGACACATTTGAGAAAACAGCAGCAGTCTGACCAATTACTAATGTGGCATAATTTGATTATTAGAAGAAAATGCTGATACGAACACACCATGTGTTTTTCTTTCTGCTCAATCTACATTGTTCAGCATAAGTAGTCCTCTACTTAAGTACCACAGATACTTATCCAAAGCATAATTTTGGAGTCCACTCCTGTCAGGCCTACTGCGTTATAACAGCGTTCCAAGCTTTGTAAGCTTCGTTGAGTTTTGGGAAGCCTGTTTGAGCATTGTCCGTGCTTAAAAAGGCATTTAAAACTGAATGCAAAGCTTTGAAATCTTCCAAGACAATGAAGCTGGATGGATTCCCTGAAGTCATAAATGATCTCACAGCACTTTTAAATACAGCAACAATAAACATGGAACTGAACTGAACCCTGTAAGACATAGGTCCAAAAAGACTCTCAAGAACTGACAGGTAAGAATGGATAAAGTTTCTTGTTGGATTTAATTAAGAGTTCTGTTTCTGCTAAGAAATTAAACAAATCCAAGCTTGAATTGTCTTTTTTTTTAAAAAAATAAATAAATCTCCTTATTCATTCCAGAATTCTAGATGAGGTGCTAGATTGTTGCAAAGTGTCCCATGGCAGCTTAAAGATTGAATAACGTATTGTGAAATGAGCTTTTATGAGATGTAGCCACTGAATCGTAATGTTGGAAGGGACCCCGAGGGTCATCTAGTCTAACCCCCTGCAATGCAGGAATCTCAGTCTACTACTTCGTCATAACAAAACAAAAAACAAAAACAACCTGGTAGGCTTAGGGTTAAACTAGATCTGACATGTAGGATATATGAATGCATCCCCAATAGCTTAAGAAGGGGCAAACAACATAGGGGTGCAATAGGCATTGGGGAATTAGTGTAGAAGAAAACGATTAGACCCACTTCCAATGCCATAGTCCCTATTCAAATAACAGAGTTGCTTTTAGCCATACACAGAGATGCTGGAAGATGCATTCATGCATCTTCAACATCATGTCAAGTTTGGCCCACGTGTACATTAGTGGAGAAACCTTTCCAGCACTGCGTATCAAAACATTTCTTTCACTGTATCTAAAAACTTACCAAGATTCATATTGGAGGAAGCTGAAGTAATGTACAAAGGTTCATGGTACTGTAACTCAGTAATCCTATCCAGGTTTAGTCAGAAGTATATACCACAATGCTAAATGAGGCGTGCTCCCAGGTAAGTATGCATAGGATTGTAGTCTAACTTTGTTCCTGTCTTATTTCTATTCCACCATTCCTCCATATTCCTCCTTTTACCTTTACAGCAATTCTGGAAATAATTCTGGTTGGCCGAGGGATAAGGACCAGTCAAGGCCACCTGCTGAGTGGTGTTATGATCTTGCATCAGACCTTCCAGGTAACAAGAATTCTCACACTGGAGCTCACTAACCACATTGGCTTCGGCTACTGCAGCCATAACAAAGATAAGGGAGAAGGACTGCTTCAAAGTTTTTACTGAGGCTGAACAGACCAGCTTGCCTATTTCACTGATGAACAAGGACAGTAAAAAATAAATAAGAAGATTTTGCTTGTCATCTAGTTAAGAATTCCAAATTTTCCTCACTCCCATGGATTTAGGGGAAAACATATCCTTTCACAAGGATCTCAAAACAAACAAGCTTGTAATTTTAAATAATCTAAGCAGGAGGTCTTCAAATATGTATGACTTTTCTAATACATTGCATTCTTTTTTTCCATTTCCTTTCATTTCAACCATCTTGCAGTTTTTAGCACAGGCCCAGAACTCCTGAGCCTATTCACTTGCATTTCTTGTCGACAGTTGAAAACCAGCAGCTGGGACAGAAACAGTCGATCTTTAACACAGCGCTGGAGGATTAGACATGCAGCTTCTGTTCCTAAAAAGAGCCATGTTCATAATGCTTAGCATGCCACACGGACATTTAATTCAACAGGGAGTCTGGAAGTCAAAACAATTGTTTCTTTTTAATGTTCTTCTATAAAACCAGAAGAGCAAGAGTAACAGTTGTGATATTGCTATAAATGCGGCAGTGTTTAAAGAGTTCCATTAAAAAGACAGTAAGGTTTGGAAACCTTACTGATTGCCATGTCTGCCCTGAAAATCTATTTGTTGTTGTTACAAACCATTAGTTTAATTCTTGACTGTGGTTTTTTTTTAAAATGAGACAAACAAAAACCCCACTAACACCTCTGTGCAGGTACTCTGGCATAATGTCTCAGCAAACATTAAGCAGGTAAGATTGAAAAGACCTATTCTTCTTTCTTTTTTGCAACCCAACTGTATATTTCTCTAACTGTATGCAGGAATGCTACTGCTCCTTTTGCCCTGGACAAATATTGGCTGCCACGGCTAAGCACTTAAAGGTGGAACCAATACGGTAGATACGGGATCCAGACAACACAGAGTTGATGCTGGTATAAAAACTTAAGACATATATGTCTTTCATAGAACGGGTTAAAATATCTCTATTGAAGCAAGTTTGAAGCCAAGGGTTTCTTTCCTAGATCAGGAGTAGGGGGTGATTTTCAATCTGAGGGCCCACATTCCCATGTGGAATCATGAAAAACAATTATCACAGTTATCCTTGCAGTATTTAAATTTGGATCAGGCTCTACTGTGTGTGTACTTCCAGTACATTTGATTAGAATATCTACCACCAGGAACATAGATTTTAAAATAATTCTCCCAAAGGTTACATAACTAGTATTCCCCACTGTGATGGGAGACTATTTGGAAAGGTTTTGGATATTTTGGAAAGGTTGTAAGAGTCTTCCCCCCCCCTTTGGTCTTAATGAGCCTTTGGTGAGTCTGTTTAATTTTGCCCACCTGCATACTGAATTTGGTTCAATTTGTTGATCCTTGCTGCCTGATGTTCCAGCTTATCGTTTTATTACATTTTGCATTTATTTTATGTATGTAAGCAACTCCTTTGAGTAAGTTGCATAACAGTTCAATTAAGCAGCATGATATTACAACTTTGGAGCTATTCTCTGCAGAGGCAAAAAACAAAACAAAAACAAATAAACAGGGTTGTCTAACCTCATTGCAAAATTATATTGGAAGAAACAGAATGATGGAGTGGTTCGAATGTTGGACTAACGTAAGAAGATAAAGAATCTGCAGAATCAGGCCAGTGGCCCATCTAATCCAATATCCTGTTCTCTCAGTGACCAATTAGGTGCTTGAGGAACCCAGTGTTACAGGAAAATGAGTGAATTTGTTCATTACTCCCATTCAGGAGCATGTTCCAAACCCAGATATTAATTTACCCCCAGAATCAGAATCCATATGCAATAGTAGATACTATTAAAACATCAATGGAATGTGCAGCTATATATTCCTTGTTGGTTCAAGGTGCAGACAGTTGCCAACAAACTCCTCGTACAGAATATGAGTTGTGGTAGGGGGTACTATATCTCAAGGGAATTGCATGTATTTTGAAAGGATCCCTGTTTCAATCTGCAGAATTTTCAGTTAAAAATGGATCTAGGATAACAAAACTGGGAAATACCAATCAGCCCTGTACTTGGCTAAAAGGACCAAGGGTCTGATTCAGTATGTGGCTCATATTATCTCTATACAGGAACAGTTTCATAGTATCTTAGACACACTGGGCGATTAGCAGCATACAGTATATAAAACCTGGTGCTGACTAGGAACTTAGGAAAATGCCTTACAATCAACCCTTCTTGCACAGTGTAGTCAACTGAAGTGGCACCAGCACTCTAGGAATTTAAACGGTTTAATTCGTTTCTGGAGATGCTGCGGGATTTAATCTTGTGCATTCAAGGAATGTGCTTTACCACTGAGCTATAGTCCTTACTACATGCAAACTAATTAACCACACACCATTTTTTAAAAAAAGAATTGTTTTTTAGTTTTAAATGAATACTACCAATAAACTTGTAAGCTTTATTATGCATGTGTGCATTTTGCATATCCTCCTTATATATCCATAAATAATTGATCAAAGGGAAATGTAACATCTGTTCTCTATCTGTTAACCTTCAGATACACATTTAAGCATATTTATAAAAATCTAACACTTACTCTTTCCATACACAATCCCACCTTTTTCTATTAACTTTTGGAATTAAATTCAGCATTATAGGTGATTCTGACTACATCTTGGACCTAAACATTTGCTGCTTCTTTTTTGCTTGCTAGAGCAAGTAATTTTGCTCTTGCCTCATTTTGTCTGTGAGTTATGTTGTAGTAAGCATCAATATTTGTCCAGTGTCTCATCAAAATGCATATTTTCAAATTGATATTCACTTCAGCAAATAATTGTGAACGCTACTTTCCTTCCTCTGCTTTGTTAGGTACAATTGACAGGTAAGAAGTTTGTCTATCCCCAAATATAAAAATGCACTGCATGTTTAATATGCTTAAGCTTTTCTGACTAATTGTATCCACCTCTCTCTTACTGGTTACATACACAGCAATTCATTTTTAATTAGATATATTTATATCTTTACCCTGATGCCAGAATTTCTTATAAACTGATTGTTAGAGTAGGTAGGTAAGCTTCAGTGGAAAACATAATACAGCTGCAAACATTCCCTTGCTGCTGATTCAAGACATATGTTCTCTTCTCATACAGCAGACTCCAATTCCTGCTAATGGGGCACAGCTACTTCTCCAGGCATTGTATGAAAATAATCAAGTAGTGAGTGAACTACAGATTAAACCTTTGTGAGCCTTTTATCACAATTTAGCCCCAGACCTAGAATTCAGAACCTGTAAGTATACCAACACAGTAAAAAAATTCCTTCCAGTAGCACTTTAGAGACCAACTAAGTTTGTTATTCGTATGAGCTTCCGTGTCAAGAAGTGTGCATGCATCAATAAGAGAGACTGTAAACTGTTTCAATATGCAGTGACTGCCGCAAGGATACTTCTGGCCCAAAGATGGAAACAGGAAGAAATTCCAACAGTGGAAGAATGGAGAAGGAAATTGACCGAATATGCAGAATTGGACAAATTGACTGGGAAGATACGATACCAGAAAGACCAAAAGTTTATCGAGGACTGGGGGAAATTTACAGAATATCTGAAAAATATATGTGATAGACAACGCTTGTTGGTTTTGAAGAGACTCTGTGAAATAGTAAGAAATACTGCAAAAAAGAGAGGAAAAGGAGTGGGGAAAGGCAATATCATGTTTAGAAATGCGTCAATAAATAGAAATTTTTCGAAAGATTGACAGAGAAACTGAGGGAAGTCAAAAATTGAAGCATGAGTGTAAAATAATTTGTTGACTGTATAAAACTTGTTTGGAAAATGAATAAAAATTATTAAAAAAAAAAGAAGAAGTGTGCATGCACACAAAAACTCATACCAATAACAAACTTAGTTGGTCTCTAAGGTGCTACTGGAAGGAATTTTTTAATTTTGTTTCGACTATGGCAGACCATCACGGCTACCTACCCGTAACTATACCAATACAGACATTGTAGAGTTCCTCACTATTTTGTTTGAAATGTACATGTTTTCCTCTGAAATAAATATTTCTCAAGCCGATCAATGGTCTTTAAATTTTATGAATAACTAAATTCAGTCTTTTTTGGGGGGGGGGTAGGGAAACAGTAGGGGCACATGCCCAGGGCTCACACATGCAGAGAGAAACATAAGTACTGACAAAAAGTACATTTTAACTCGGAAGAAAAGGACAGGGAAGGGTCAAATGGACAGAAGAGGGGCAGCCACAGAAAGCTCTGCTCCAAGATATTGTGGAGTAGACCTGATATTTTGGGGACTTTAAGGAGAAACTCTCCTGCAGAACATAGTGACGTACTGAGTACAGTGGTACCTCGGGTTACATAAGCTTCAGTTTACAGACGCTTCAGGTTACAGACTCCGCTAACCCAGAAATATTACCTTGGGTTAAGAACTTTGCTTCAGGATGAGAACAGAAATCACGCGGCAGTGGCGGCAGGAGGCCCCTTTAGCTACAGTGGTGCTTCAGGTTAAGAACAGTTTCAGGTTAAGAACAGACCTCCGGAACGAAGTAAGTACGTAACCAGAGGTACCACTGTATATAAAGGATAAGACAGTCTCTCAAGTAACCTAGTCCTGAGGTGTATAGGGACTATTATTATTAATTATTATTATTATTATTATTATTATATTGAATACCGCCCTATACCTGCAGGACTCAGGGCGGTTTACAAAATAAAATCATGTCAGTACCAAAACCTTGAATTTGATTTTGTAGAAGACTGGTAAGTAGTGGAAGTCCCAGAAACAAAGTGTTATGTGCTAGGAGTAGTTTACCCTCTCAGGCAACCTAGCAGCCATGTTCTGCACCAACAGCAACCTCCAGACCAACCTCAAAGGTAAGCCCCACAAAGAAGGCATTGCAGCGGCCTAGTTGACATGCTCTATATGAGGAGTGGGAAACCTGAGGTCTAAGAGCCTAATGAGGCCCTCCAGGACTCCCTCCAGGCCAGCCCCCTCACCAGCCCCGCTCTGCATCCTCTTCATGTGCTTCTGCCTGACTGAACTGTGATTTGTCCATTTGTTTGCTTTAAATTCATCACCAAGCTACTTAACAGATAAAAATACTGAACAATAAACAGTACAATCAAAACAAAGATACAGTAAAGAGTATTATATGAACGGGGGGGGGGGTCCCCCAAAATCTTTTGCTTGCCTGGATGGAGATGTGGGTGCAGAAACCTCTGACCAAATGTAACCTACTGTGGAAAATTCAGATTGATAGCTCTACCCATGTTTGCCTCTGGCCCCACCCACCAATGGAAGGCTCCTCACACAGAATAAAATGGTTTCCCAGCCCTGCTTTATGTTCCCGAACTTCTCTCTCTCTTGCCATCCTTGAACTGTTTCTTCTTCAGACCACAGTTCCTGGCTTTGCAGCTTCAGTATGGAAGGGATGCTTGGTCCCTGACAACAAACTAGAAAGTGCTACTCTCTTCTATGAACTACAGTGGTACCTCAGGATGCGAACAGGATCCGTTCCAAAGCCCCGTTCGCATCCAGAAGCAAATGTAACTAGCGACAGCATGTCTGCACACACGCGCATCACTTTTCATCGCTTCTGCGCATGATGTCATTTTGAGCATCTGTGCATGCGCGAGCGGCAAAACCCGGAAGTAACGCGCTTCGTTACTTCCGGGTGGCCATGGAGCGCAACTCAAACACGCTCAACATGAAGCATATTCAACCCGAGGTATGACTGTATGTTGAAAGAGAAAGATGCTCATCTACTTTATGCTTAAGACTGGAGAAAGAATCCAGCATGCACACTTCCAGAATGAGATTAAAGCTGGTGGAGACGTCACGTCTTTATAATAAATAGAAGTACACACACAATCTATATAAACACACACATATACATATGTGCAAACATACGCACAAACACCAAAGGTATGGCAAGGGAACTACTATATTCTCCAGACAGCTGTAGAAATGTTATGACTGAGTTGCTGGGGTTGCCATGATATTGGTAACCTTCTCTTGGGTAAGGTCAGACAGCAGTCTGACTTCGAGGCTTGACACAAGACTAAGCACATTACATCCAGTCGTCATCAAAGCCCCACAGGCCTAGTGCTATGTTCGACACACTAAATAAGTCAAGTCAAGATCATGACCAAAATACCAGCTGTAACGTGCCTGGACTTGTTGGGAGTTAAGAGCACTGACATTGCAGTCTGAGAGGAAAGATTGACAGGGTTGGTAAGGCCTTTGTTTTTATTCCTCCCCCTGCCCCACCCTGTCCCGGGAGGAATCCGAAGCCCATCTATAACATTGAGAGAAACTGTAAGGAGCAGTTTCAGAGACATGGTGCTATAAGGCCAGTGTACTTGTGTAGAAATATAGAGCTGAAATTACATAGCCTCAGAATTCTTCAGCCTGTAATATATTTCAAAGACTCTCTGCTAGCAAGAAAACAAGCCTTCGAAAGGTACTTAAAAAACTTATCATCCCTGTGGACCATGGGGAACAGTAAACGAGAAGACCTCAGCCTAACAGCACAGAGGGAAATAATTAGTGAAACTGAAACAAAAACATACAGAGGCCGGGATCCAAAGAGCTACTTGAAAGCATGCCCAGCAAGAGCCTTTTCTTCTCCTTTGAACAGTAGATCCCAAACATTATCTGATAAAACTGCTTTTGAAAGCCTTCTCAGAGTTAGAGGGACATTGATAGTGTTCTGCAGTCCTTGGGTGTCCTACTTTCCTAGCCTAGGACCAGCCCAATAATTAAATTTTACTGCCCAAAGTGAAGGACAAGACAGCACCCCACACTCTGTGTTCAGCCCCCAGTTAGACTTTGAAACACTGGTGAGGAGACAGCATTTTCCATCACATTTGAGAGAAGCAAACTACCTTAGCAGGCACAGGGCAAACTGCACAGCAAACACAGCTCCAACAACTCACTGCTGTTCGCCACCCAGCATCCACTACTTCAGATGGTCACCTCACTGTGCCTGACCCAGACTGCTTTAGACAGGAAAGGAAGCAGGGATATCACGGACAGGCTAGTCCATCACTCAGAGATTATTAAGGCTTCATACAGAAAAAAGAATTTGGGTTGTCCGTAATGGAAACCCACAACAGTGGTGGAAATTATGAGGGTGAATGTTGTCTGCAGCAGCAGAGGCCCTAGGGATAGGGAAGAAACTTAGTTCAGTTTGCAGTTTCATGTGTGCCTACTTAATCTGCATGTACCAAAACAGGACATGCAGTGCAGCCAACTTTAGAAATTCACACTTTCCCCAATTTTGTGATGCAGCTCTGTGAGGTCAAAAAGGGGTCTCCAAACAACTCTCAGCAACTGCAAGAAACAACTGCGGCCTGGATCTGTTGGCTGTCCAAAGTGGCATGATACCACTTTAAATCTATAGTGCAAATAGGGTCAAGATGGAATAAATGTGCACCACAAGCTGAGTCAGGACTGACAGATCTAGTACTGCCACTTCCAACAGCAGTGAGCCACTTGGGAGAAAAACGGAAAGAGGGCACTCATTGGCAAAGCGCAGATACGGCTCAGACAGCAATGGAGCGCCAGGCAACAACTTATTCTGAAGGATTCCTTGAGATGTATGGGAATATCTTCTAATGGAAAAGACAGCCTTTTAAAGTAAAATAGCAAAAAGAGAGAGAGGCCCAAACAGAAACTGTGTAATAATGTCTTATTTTTCCTATTTTTCTTTCTGCCTAGTGATTGGGGGGTGGAGTTTACAGCCAAAACCTGTATGAGCCTGCATCTACCAATTCTTTGCCATATTACATAACAAAACCTGTGGTTTTCCTATTCAAAACGTGCCATTAAAATGTCATTTTTGCCTATTAGCACCAGCCTTCTACCGTGGAGCCAAATAATCTACTTTTTTGTTTTTTTTAAAAAAATTACTGCTGAAAAAAATGTAATCACCTGTATACACATATATTCACCATCCTTGCAATTATTGAAAATCAGGAAATAATGAAATGCTTTAGTGAGTAATAGTTATTCAACTGACAGATACACCAGTCAAGTACACAGCCATGTATTTTAAGATGATGGGACAATTTCCTAATAAGCATTATTTATAACAAGAGAATGGACCATCTTTCATGCTTAAAAATAAGGATTAGGGTTCTTGCCCACACCGATGCAAGATTCATGGCTCACACAAAGAAAGAGTGCTAAACCTGTAAACCACAACTGGGAATAATCTTTTTAGCAATTTACTATGTTTAGGCTTAATGTTGTTAAGTGAGGTCTGTGCTTTCTTAACATACAGAGAATAATCAAAAAGAGCTTAATGTTTTATGGAAATATTTAAGTTAAACATATGTAATTTAGGGAGCAAGAGGGCAATCTCTAATCAAACATTTGATACTTGGGACATTTGGATACAGTTAAGGACTCTAACCTTGATGTGGGGAACACATATGGAGCTAAGTAGTAAGGAACTTTTAAGGCTCCAATAAACTCTCACCCATGACTTACTAGTGGGATTTCTCTATCTGCAAGATGCTTACTGGAGGGGCAACATCCATTTGATCCCCATAAACAGTCCTCTATCCAACATTAGTAAGATTTTTTCCAACCAAGAACTGGTCAGATGAAAGAGTGTTAATTAGTGTTTCATATCACTAGTTAAGAGAAAAGAAAGGGATTGGGTGAAACATGAGGTAGATGAAGCACTCAGGAATTCTAGTGTGTCCTAAAGACAATGAAATCTGTGAGATTAAATTCTTGTATGTTTGTGTATATATACGGGTATATGAGGGTTTTGTTTTTGTTTTTTGACTGTTATTTCTTTGTGTGTGTAGATATGCAGTCAGGGGAAAAAGAAAGTACACCCTGTCTGAATTCTGTGGTTTTACATATCAGGACATAATTAACAATCATCCGTTCCTTAGCAGGTCTTAAAATAAGGTAAATACAACCTCAGATGAACAACAACACATATTACACCGTGTAAAAAAACAAATTGTTAAAACATTGCAAACGTCATCCTAGTAAACTTACAAATCTGTTTGTACTTATACAAACTTAACATTGGCACATTAAGAACAGCATGTAGAGAATTTGTGAGAACACTCATGTTTTGAAGTTTACATAACTTTTATTTACTACTGTTTATAAATGGAGTAATTTATAATTAAGATGTGTGCTGCTTACAGTACTTGACAAAATGTATTTTTAAAAGACCAGTATTTGCAACATATTAGCTGTTTCTGAACTTATTGCCTCAACTGCACTGTAACTCCATCAACTGAAGAACCTATTATAAGTCAATAAGAATCTGATTCTAGTGATTTGACCAACTCCGAACCAGGTGTGAAAGTATCTGAGGATTTTCCACATCCACGCTCATCTCCGTGTGAAGCATTCTTGCATCAGGAATGTATTTTTTTTATGGATAACATGATGTGCTACCTGGAATCCATATGCACCTGCAGCTTCCCAGAAACCATTTCTGTGACCATATCAGCTTAAAAGTCTGCTGCTGTGAAAATGGAAAGTGCCATCGCAATATCCCAGGACAAATATTATGTTTTTCCAGGGACAGGTGGGACACTGAAAGAACTGTTCCTAAGTATAAAAACATGAGCAGACATAGTAAGTCAAGATAGTATTTTTCTTTCTCTTTATGATTCTTTCAGAAACCTACTGGTATTTTGTCAGCAGACGTGTGTGGTAGTTATCACTAACCACACCTACTGAATCAAATATGGTCCAGAGGGCTCTAGTTAGTTTATGATCCCTAACTAGGGAGCGTGTGGCACTGTGGTCTAAACCACTGAGGCTCTTGGGCTTGCTGATCAGAATGTGTGCAGTTTGAATCCCGGCGACGGGGTGAGCTCCCGTTGCTGTGTCCCAGCTCCTGCCAACCTAGCAGCTCGAAAGCACACCAGCGCAAGTAGATAACTAGGTAGGGCTGTGGCGGGAAGGTAAATGGCATTTCTGTGCATCACGGTGTTCCATTGCACCGGAAGTGGTTTAGTCATGCTGGCCACATGACCCAGAAAGCTGTCTGTGGACAAACGCTGGCTCCCTCGGCCTGAAAGCGAGATGAGCACCGCAACCCCAGACACCTTTGACTGGACTTAACTGTCCGGGGTCCTTTACCTTTTACTTTTATGATCCTTAACACTTTGCAGTGCCAGGGAGAGGTACACAGAGATGGCTCTTGACCACTGATGGCATCCTAAACAATGAACATCTTTGGTATCTGTACTTTATTTGACCAACTTTTGACTATCTTAACCCCCCCCCAAAAAAATCTCTAGCTCATTTCATCACACTGAAACACAATCTGCATGCATGATTTATCTCTGTCCTGTAAGATGACAAATTGACAAGCCTGGATCTGATCACAACCACTCACACGTAGACAGAGTTTGTTGAATGGACACCAATATAAGAATCTCCCCCCACCCCAAAAGTAACAAACAGAACATTAAGGGAACACTGGTCTCATGAGTTAGTCTGCCAGCTTTGCATGAGAAGATAAACTGGCTGAGTTCTTTGTTTCAGCAGTTAAGTGAACAGGTAACTGTTCCTAAATCTGGTCATGGAGTTAATCCTTCAAATTATAATTAAACAGAGTATCTATCCAAGAAGGCACATAAGAAATGGTGTGAATTCAGGCAATAATTTACCAAGTGGCAATTTTATAATCATCGGGTAAGCCAGCAGAAATTCACTATTTCTCATTTTCTGCAGATATCTGGAAATGCAGTAGATTTCTCACCATCCCTTTGGCAAGATATGGCTGACAAACAGCTTACCGCATGTCAAGTTATAATTTGGTACATGGCCATCTGTATCCAACCATCATCACCAGATGTTAAACAAGCAGCAAAAAGGCAAAACATCTGAGAGCTCCAAACAGAGGGCAGCTAAAAGCTGCATTTTTCTCACATCTGGCACTCATTTATATTTCCTGTTGGTTTTTGTCACGAAGAAGCTGAAAAAGTGGATTTTACAAGTTCATCTTAATACCCATACTTCCTTTCCTAGCATGACCAACTAGTAGTGAACTATATGCGCTTACCCTAGATAGATATTTATGGCAGCCATTTGGAAGTATAATAACTATGCTTCTACATACTGTTCACAGGACATGGGATTCAGTTGTAAATATTGTTAGTGGATCATCATGAACGACAGCCGCCAGTTTTAAAAAATATTTTAAATTTACTGAAAAACCTGCAGGTGAAATCAAAATTATCTCAACATAGGACAGGTGAATATATATTTTTGTGTATGAACTTTTTGACAAGCGAAATGATTCCCCAGTGATATAATAATAATAATAATAATAATAATAATAATAATAATAATATATACCCCGCCCATCTGGCTGGGTTTCCCCAGCCACTCTGGGCAGCTTCCAACAAAATTCTAAAAATACAATAAAACATCAAACATTTAAAACTTCCCTAAATATTCCACAACGGTGCAAGGACTTGATTTAGGGATGCAAAAGCACTAATATTTGGATTAAAAAAGTATCTCCCAATTAGCCCTGCAAACCTCACATACACACACACCCTGCACAAGAACAGATCACATCATTTTGGATACATCATGTTCTGTATGTCTATGCGTCTTAGTTTACTTTTCAAATTCAAACTTCAGGTAAATATCAATTTGACACTGATATCAATTTGACACTTATGTGGTTACACCTTAAGTTACACTTCACCTTTTGTTATTTAACGAACAGACTTGAGGAAAATTTTGCTGCAGCTGTTCAACTTATTCATATGAAACTGACAAAAGAACAAGACAGTGCATAACTCAAAGAAAGATAACTATGAAAAGAGTTAAATAAACTGCTTGTAAAAAACTCCCACACCTGAACAATTAACAGGACTTTGAAAACACAAGAAATCAAGTTATAGCTTTAGAAGTTGTCCAAAGGACTTGAGTAAGACATGTAGACTTTCATGTTTAGGGCTGCTTTCACTTTTCTCTTTTCTCTCTCTCTTTTTTAAAATATAGTTAAGCAGGATTGAACAATGAAATTTTAGCAGGAGGGCTTATTATGGAGATAACTCTAGTTCCCCTCCCCCTACATTTGTAGTTGCAAGAGTCAAACAGGAAAATGCCTATGAGTAAGATAAAAACTGAAGATACTGCAACCAAGCCACAACAGAGGAAACATATATTCTCTTTACCAGCCTTTCTACAGTTCTGTTGCACAGAATTTTATAGTACCTTTAGCCTGGCTCCAACTGGAGGATTATGGTCTTTGTCTGTATCAAGCTTAAAAACTGTATTGTTCTACGGATTATTTTTCTAAGTGGTGAGGCTGCAGTTTAGTTATAGTGTTTTGGTTATATATGATTAATGTAATTAAAGACACATCTAGCTTTGACCCTTTGACCATTTTGCTGGGTTTTGTAATTTTATGTTTTCAAGCAAGATATTAAATTGATAACAAGTTTCTTTGTAACTGCCAGGGTAGGGTTAGCATCTGCATCAAAATCAGGTGACTAGTTAGATTTTTGGAAAAGCACAGAACATATTGTTAACATTAAGTTGTGGGAAAGAAGACAAAAAATAAATAGCTTCCAGGAAAAAAATGGTTTTGTTTTTGTGGTCAGAACGCATATTTTGAATTACTGAATTATTAAGGTTTCAGTGGAGTTAATATTGTACTATGTTTTGTTTACGTTTTGGATGTCTTTCATCTCCTTGCTCTTAAGGAAGCACATATATTATTAGTATTTATCATTTCACAAAGCACACTGCAAATCAAGAATCTGAATTGTTTATTTTTCACAATAACAGAGCCAGATAAGTTACAGGTGGGTGATTAAAGCTGAAAGACATTTGACTGGTCCAAGGCCACAGCAGATGGTCAATGGGAGAGATGAGGCTTGTTGAGGGTTTTCAGGATTAGATGCCATTTTCTCAATAATAGCTAAAACGTTGCATTTCGAGGCATGCAAAGATAGGTGTATTAAGAAAAAATACTGTAATTTTTTTTAACAAGAAAGATCCCTGATGGCTGATTGCCTTGCGGTGGCAGACTTCCCCATTCATTCAGTCCATTCTCCATTTTGCCCTGTTGTTCTTGCCACCATAAAGTCCACTGGGTTCATATCCTAGGGCTGCAAAGAGGGGACAATATTGGGAAATGTGCGTACACATCAGCACTCTGTCCACAGGCGGATGCCTGGGAGCTGTGTATGCACACGTCCAACCAGAACCACTTTCCACAGATCTAGCATGTGAAACCCAGCCAGCTTTGGCAGCAAAGTAGCATCAATGGGAGAAATGCAGGGGGGCTGATCCAGATGAGGTGCAGGTAAAGGCAGCTGCCAGGTGACTTCAGTGCAGGTAGTGCTGTTTGCCGTGGGATTGTGAATGAATGAACGAATGAGAAGCAGGAACTTGAGGAAGATGCCACAGCTGTGTAGCAACTGTTTATTTCAAGTCTTGTAGAAAGGCCATCAATGAGTAACACAATATTACAATGACTGAAACTGCAGTCATGGTGGGTGTGAGGATAATTTCCAGCACTTGTGCTATTTCGCACTATTGTCAGCGAATTGTGATTGCTACATTTTACTAATCTACTGCCTCTTCTGCTTGTCCCAGGAAAATATTGTTAATGGCCACCCTGATCTCTGCCAAGTGGTCTTAGCACTCAATCAGGGTTTGGGTTTCCTTTGGGGAAATGAGGCACAGCAGTTTCTGCAGTGTCTTTAGGAAGTGTGGTTTATTCGCACATATATACACCTGAAGTTTATAGAGAGAGAGTTCACAGCATTCACATCTAAAGAGGCTTGTCCTTCCCAGCTGTGCAGTCTTGGATTCAGAGGCATCCGAAGCGCCACCCCCATGTCTCTCTGTAACAGCTTGCTTCAGCCAACCAGCATGGCTCATGCCCTTCAGTCTCTATGGATTTCTCCCCACTTCCTCCTTCTTCTTCCCAGCAGCACTTGGGAGGAAACAACAACTTCCCTTCTGCTTCCAGCATCGTCCCCCACCCAGTCACCCTGGCAAGCTCTTTCTTTTGTTTTGTAAGCCTTTTGTTTCTTCAACATAGCTGAATTCATGAATTTATGAGTTTGCTCAAATTCTAACCCTTCACTGAATGTAGAGATTATAGGGGGGTCTGGTTCCCCCACCCCAAATTTTAACAATATCTTCAGGATCATGTACAGCCCCATTATGTCTTTTATCTGGGACTACCTGGTTTTTCAAAATTGCTCAGTGATCCTAGACCATAGCTTAGGAAAACTGACTAAACCAATAAGAGATTAACTGCATTGCCTATTCTTTGTGCATATCTAGTGCACTGCATGAAATGAATATAGCTGTTCATTCATATCTTCCCCCCAAAACTTTTAATTACAGATGTAATTTATTTCACCGCCTTATTTATTTCCAGCATAAAACACGGTTTCCGGTTTCTCTCTCTCACCCACATTTTTGGCCTAGGCCGCAACACTTTCTGACATAATGCAGCTAGCAAAATGGACATTATAGCATCTACCTTAATAATAGACTTGATTATAATTAGCTCTCATTTTGCATTGCAGGAGGTTGGACTAGTTGACCCTTGGGGTCCCTTCCAAGTCTGCAATTCTATGATTCTATGAGATAAAATTACTGGGTCACAGAGTGAAAGCAAAAATATATTTTCAATGTATTTTAAGATTTTATTAACCAAAATACAAATAATGGTAAAAGAAAAAGAAACTTCAGAATGAAAACAAAATCTCTTGAACAATATTAAATTACTTGCCATTCTTACTAAACCTTTCTAATTGATGTAGTCAAAGTCTTCAGGAATGCCAAATGTTTTGTCAATTTTGCTCTCTTCAAATGCAAACTTCCGTTTGGCCCAAGATTTTGCTGCAAAGATATTATCTGTGGACAAAATAGGGGTGGGGAAAAAAACATTAAATAAGATGGTTTTTGTTTTCAAGAAATAAAGTTTTTAGAACGGAGAGTTCCATTCCATAATTTTAATCATCAGGGATTTCTATTTTATTTTTTAAAGAAGATCCACTGCCAGTGTGAAAGAGCAGGGCCAGTCTACACATTACCATTCCATGCCAAGGTCTTCCTCAAAGTGATTTTTCTGCCTTTCTGTTGCAACACCTAACACTGGTTACCATGGACTTGTCTGTATGTTACCCATAGAGATTCTTCACCAGTCTCAAACCTCCAACAGGACATCTGATGGGAGGAAACTCTCCACAACAGGAGTTGTCAAGTGGTAACTGGTATCAGATCTTGCAACAGAACTGGAAAATCACAAGGAAGGGGACCAGGGCAAATTAGTAGTCAACACATATCTAGTTCTTAAAACAGCATTGCTTGCAAACACTTAAAGAGGAGTAACAGAGCAGCTCAACAACAAACAAGCAAAAAGGAGATTTGTTATTTTTATCCTGCCCTTCAGCATTGCTGCTCTGAAGGTGGTTTTAAAAGGTCTATGAAAATAAACAAAGAGTTGATGCCTGGCCTGCTAAGCTTTCCTGGCAAGGACATTCCAAAAAATGGAATGGCCATTCTCCAAGAGCCACCTGCCTAACTTCTGATGGTGGGGGCAGGGGGCAGCTGGAGAAGGGCTTTGGAAGATAATAATAAAAGAGAACTTTATGTGGGATAAAGCAATCCATTATATTTAGTTATATTTTGCACCTTCTGTGATGCATGTTCAATAGATCAATTTAGTGAGTGGAATGTGCATGTTTTATTTTCTACTGGACTTTATCAGGGTGAATAAGTGATGCAGCTGAATCCTAGACAAACATCAATTGCTTTAGACATGATAACAAGGTGTCATGTGAAGCAGTTGCGAAGTGCAAAATTCCATTTATATGGTACCATTGATCCCCATAAACATGGATATCTGGTGATAACGAATAAGAAGAGCTTGCTGTAATCTAAGATATGCTGTGGAATCAAATTTAAAAGGCACAATTGTGTCCTCCAGGCTCACCTGCATCAGTCTTTTACTGGCTGAAAGTCAAGCACTTTGCTAGTTTGCAGAGAAAGCCCCCCGTTATAGGCTGTGCAGAAATGAAATGCAAATAACAAATTCTCCTACTGCGCACGTTATTTGCAGACTGGGTTTGCTTAACATATACAGTGATTTGAAACTGAACAAAAATGATAATGATATGTGGCAATGACTCCAGCTGTTAAGAACACATGAAATAAATTTATAATGATGCATTCATGAGAAGGAGCATTCATGTGCAGTATTTTCCTGAGCAATGGCAAACACTACCAATTAAATAATATTTAAAAATTGTATAGCAGCTCTGGTAAGAGCTAACAAATTGCAAGTTTTATGAATGATTGCTTCTTCTCTTGAGTTTATTTTTCCTCGAGGAAGGGACAGGGATGTTGCTAAGGAATGCAAATGCAGACACACCAGTCCATCTGTTGGCTGCTTCCTTAGCCACTTTATTTGCTTGACCTGGAAAAAAAACACCAAGAAACAACAGGAAATCAATACCAGCAATTCCTACTCATGTAATGCAACAGCCTTAAGGGGTTAAAATGGCATTGTAAAGTGGTTTTGTGAACACACAGCACAATTCTTATTTTGCAACAGCTTGAAAATGTTTTACTTTTGAACTTATTATTCCACCAAACCTTCAAGTAAGATTAACATGTGGTTTCTACAAGTATGCTAAAAAATGTCACGTAGCAACTTTGGAACTGTAACCTGCTTTCATGCACCAGAAATGGCTCCGCACACAGGCTGGGAAAAATTGGGCTCAATAAGATTGGGATCTAACTGTTCACATCCCTCTTGCAGTTCTGTTGACCACATCCCCACCTGCTTGCTCAACTTGCTTTTAGGACCACATATTTGTGGCCCTCAACACATCCTATTCCAGAATCATGACTTTTGTGGTGCATCATTAGAAATGTCTGCATCATCATCTCTCTTGATACAGCTAAAGAAAATTATACGGTTGAAAAAAGGAAATCATCCACGTGGTTTTTCACTCTCTCTCTCTCACCACACATTCACACAAAAAGAAAACATGGACAAATTAGAGATTCTTTCACCTCCTGGCGAAATTTCTCTTTCTTTCTTTTTAAGTGATTGGAGTGACCTTGCTCATGGGCCACTTCACATGTTCTTTCCAATCACCTTCCTCACTCATGAGGGCAATTTATTCAAGTGACCAGCATTATATGGGAACCAGTCGCTATCAGCCTCAAGCACTGCAACTTTCATAACGGAAGAACATGCTTCCTAGACTGAGGTTTATAAGTTCCATGCTGACACACTAGCCTGCTTGTGCAAACAGCTAACTTGTGGAAGTAAGGCAAGCACTCCAAGGAATGTATAAAACAGTAGCTTAAACATGTACCCAAATAATCCTTTTAAAATAGTCTTAAGATCAGTCCACAAACACTGTGAAGCGGGATGGTGCTGGGGAACTGTATACAAAGCAAACAACTCTCTTTCAGATCTTTCAGCTTTTCCCCTCTGGAGTGTATACAGAGGCAGACTCAGATTCCCATACTGAAAGCCTGAAAGAGCTGTCATGTTTCTCACACCCACACACACCCCTCTGTCTTGCCAGTGCTTGCCTATATTATTTATTGGCAGTGGTCAATGCACAGCCTACAGCTTGTCTCTAGGGACGCTGAGAAATTAAAGAAACATAAAATGTTTCATTGTTATGATGTTTGTACTGTAGGCAAGACTTACTCAACTTGCAAAATGAGCTGCCGTCAAACTCAAGAGGAAGGCTAATGTACATTATCTGAGGCTAAGTACTGTTCTCAGCTCGGTTCACAAGGTATTTGTATTTTTTATTTCTTAAAAAAACACAATGAAAATGGGCCTCTGCCCTTTTGTGTTTGCTGTGACATAGAAATAGGAAGTTTAAATTATCTTTCTACATTTTTTATTTTAATTTTTTAAAATAAATAAATAAATAAAATAAGCCCAATATAAAGGGCATAAGGAAATACTGTTTCAGCAGGTTGAAAGCAACATAAGGTTGCACTCATCAGACTTGTTGTTTCAAAACATTGGTTTTGTTCCCAAACATTTTCTTTTAAATCAACTTTTTTTAAAAAACCAACACTTGTTTTAAGTTTTCAGAGAGGGCATAAAATAAGCTTACTTTTTAATGATGCTGCAAAACATTAAAAAGTCTCCCAGTAACCCTTCATTTTCAATGTGATTATTAGATAAGAAGGTGGTACAGTGTGGGTCCACAACTGAATCCGACAAAGAGTATAATTATGCACTGCAGCTGTCTTTACGGACATCCGGCATCTACAAAGACAATACGGTACTTTACCCCAAATATTTCACATGGAGGTTTTTGGTGCACCCCAAACTGTGCTTTAATAGGAAAAAATATTAAATGATTTTGCTAGTCTAAATAAGGTTCTAAGAGCCACTGGAGTTTTAACTATGTTTACCTAGTTGCTATCTTACAAGTTTGGAGACATGGAAAGGATCAAACCTTTTCACATGCTGCTGCCAAAACAGTGACATCTCTTTGTAGTCTTCACTCCCTATATTTTACACAAGCTCCCATAATTCTCTCCCCTACATACACACCATTGTCTTATATGCATCACTTTTCTCCCTATGCCTAGAAGAACATTTTTCATTGCCAACAGCAGCTTTTCATTGGCCTTAAGCTCCATCCTGGTCTTGTCTGTAAGCCAGATGTGGCTAAGCTTTGGTCCTCCAAATGTTGGTGGACTAGAACTCCTCTATCACCCACTAACTCAGGGGTGCCCAAACTTTTTTCAAAGAGGGCCAGATTTGATGAAGTGAACATGCATGAGGGCTGACCAGAGTTGCTGAGCTTTTTTTTACAATTTTACCTCAAAGTTTAAAGGATTTAACCCCAGGACATATACTGCCACAGTGGCTGGATTAGGCCCCTGAAACAGACTTTGGACATGCTTGCACTAACTGAAGGGCAGTTGTGGTCCAACAACATCTTGAGGGCCACAAGTTTCCCAACCCTGCCATAAGCTACAAACCAGGCAGAGAGCCTTCTCAGTAGTGGCTCCCGCCTTGTAGAACGCCCTCCCATCAGATGTCAAGGAAATAAACAACTATCTGACTTCTAGAAGAAATCGGAAAGCAGCCCTGTTTAGGGAAGTTTTTAATGTTTGAACTTCTTTCTTATTTTTAATATTCTGTTCGGAGCCGCCCAGAGTGGCTGGGGAAACCCAGCCAGATGGGCGGGATATAGATAGATAGATAGATAGATAGATAGATAGATAGATAGATAGATAGATGATAGATAGATAGATAGATAGATAAAAACAACATTGCTACTATTTTCTACACCTAGTCTGGAACAAACACTGCCAGCAAAACATTATCTGTACTACTCCAAGACTTTTTCAAGAGAAAAGTCTTGACTCAAAGAAAAGATTGTCTAAGGCACAGACGGAATCACTGCCTGCAAATGTGGACAGGATGTAGTAGCAGACACCAAACTCAATAGAGCAGGAACCTGTAGTCCCCCAAAGGCTGTTCGATAACACCTCCCACCATACTTAACCATGCTGGCTGGAACTGATGGGAGCTGGAATCCAATAACATTTAAAGAGCCACAGGTCAGTCATCTCTGCATTAGAAACTGAGAGTACTTCTGTACAGGGCGTTTCCAAGTTCACATCATTTGGTGGAGCTTAATGGGAAGTTGCTTGTAAATGGCCTTTTGCAAACTTAAGGGATGTAAATTCTGGGATGGGACTGGGATAATTGCTGTGAGCAAAGCAGTAAGCATTTTGCACTATCTAAGAATTGGATACGTTGGAGTAAGATAATGTCTCAAAGTATTTGTAGAGTTGATATAAAAGATCAGAAGAAAATATTGGGAAAAGTTCAATAATCAATGGTTATAAATGATAGGACTCTTAATCCTCAGTAACCTTATTACCCTGCGTTGAGGATTTGGCAGCCTGGGTTTTTGCATAGTCCTACTAACAGCAAGCATCATTTGAATTTTCAGCAAGAAGTATCTGCAAACAATACTGGCCCTTTCATCTTTTAAGGCAACTTGACAAGATGTAAAATGAAACCTTTTAGAAAACAGGAACCTCAGGTTCTTGACCCTGAAAAAAGCATCAAGTATGTTCAGATAGAAAGAGTATCTAAATTTACAAAACAAGAAGTGGCTCGGGCCAGTGTAAGCTATCAGGTTTCAAATGTCTACCAGCAAGCAGGATTTATGGGTTTCTTTTAGCCAGCAATGGTCCAATCTCCTAGGAGACTTTCAAATTAAAGGTAAAGGTAAAGGTACCCCTGCCCATACGGGCCAGTCTTGACAGACTCTAGGGTTGTGCGCCCATCTCACTCTATAGGCCGGGGGCCAGCGCTGTCCGCAGACACTTCTGGGTCACGTGGCCAGCGTGACAAGCTGCATCTGGCGAGCCAGCGCAGCACACGGAACGCCGTTTACCTTCCCGCTAGTAAGCGGTCCCTATTTATCTACTTGCACCCAGGGGTGCTTAAATAGCACATAGTAACTCACATTTTTACTCTGATATTCCTGAGCAATTACTTCAGCAACACTTGCAAAGGCTGGAATGACTGTATTCCAGCACCATTTGAAATCAGGGTAGAAGCTCTAAAATTGCAGCTGTGCAGTTCTACTGAATCATGCTTTGCACTTAAATAGTGAGATGATTACAGTGAAAAGCAAAGAATGTTCCACAAATCATGAGAAACATAACCTACTCTACAGGCCATCACTAACTTCTGAAACAGAAAAATTACTACAGCAATTCTAGAGCAGAACATTTTTCACTTTCAGTTACTTATACATTCACTCAATATATGCCCACTTGACTGCTTCAATCTGAGGAACTGGCATAATATTTGTTCCACACTTGGAAGATTTTCTCTCTTTTTAGCTTGGCAGCACCTACACTTTGGAAAACTTTGCCTATTGACATCAGACAGGCACCTTGGCTGCACACTTTTTGGTGACTACTAAAAAAAAATTGTGCAGACAAACCTATCCAGACAAGTAGAAGTTAGCATGTGTTTTAATTGTTTTTAGCTTAAGAGCTGGTATTCAATTATATTCTGATTTTTTAAGAATACATTTGTCTTTTATTGACGATTTCAGTGTGTGGCTTTTTTTGTAAACTACTTTGATGTTCTATTTACAATAATAAATTTTGTTAAATAAAAAATAAAGATGTAAAATGTGTTTCCTTGACAGCGTTCTTCAGGTCCTCTGAAATTATTGAACCTAAATTAGTCATATACATCAACTTAAACAGGTCCAACTTGGAGTAGAGCTAGCACTGGCTACCACTCACAAATAACATGTGACAATACAAAACAACATGTGATAATAGCTGTACTACTACATCTCTGCTTTTGGAGAGAGCTCTTTCATGACTCCACACACACTTGAGACATACTCTGCTTAAGAAGGAATCAACTTTCTATGCCAATCTGCAGTGAGGCTTGTTTGCACACATTTGGATAGTTACCACAGTACAGCATTTTCTAATCTGGGGTCTTAAGTGCCTGCACTTTGTTTCTGCTATATATTATGCTACATACATCTTATATTACTCAAATGTGATGTTAACTCTATCCTTTTGGTAGCTGGGTGAAGCACCAAGTTTCTTAAATATCAAAGCTATGTTAAAATTAAGAAAGAAAAGAAATGACTAAATTCTGCATCAGGATCAAATTCTGTTACAGGAAAAAGAAATATGCAGACCATTCCAATATATGCAAATATGTTTTGCATCATTCTACAATAGCATGAAAACAACAAACTGAAAAGACCTACTCTGACTGCTAACATGTCACTAAACATGCACATAACTTTATCTTTACACAGGAAATAGGAACCTTTAAAAATGAAAACCACTATTTTTAGGATGCTAAATTCTTTGACAATACCAAGTGTGGTCATAAAACATGCAATGGCTAGATCAGGGATGAGGAACCTGTGGCCCTCCAGATGTTGTTGGACTCCGGACTCCAACCCCCATCATTCCTGACAAGACCAGGAAAGACCTTTCTTCCTGCCCTCTTCCATTTTTGGGATGACCAAGAGGCAAAGCCAACTTATGCTCTCTGTCCACACAACAGAAAAGTCTGAGAGGCGGCTACGTGAAGACGACTGGGAACTGCTGTGGTGGGGGAGAGCCTCAAACTACAAACAGCAGATTTTCAGCCCATCTTCTAGTGCTGACCGTGGAGCTGAGTTATGAGCAAAAAGCTCTTTTATTTCAAGAGAGAGAAAGAAACCCCAAATAGGTCAATAGTGTGTGGGCAGTACAACTAAGCCTAGCGTATGGTTGTAGACAATGTATTTGTGTGGAGTTGACAGAAGTCTTTTGTTACATAGCCCTGACAAACCCTATCAGACACTTTTTGGAGAGACAGTACTTCTGTACTGATGAGATTTGACAGTCTGACCTTTCCATAAGGGACATGGGAAGCCTGCATTGATGAGACTTGACAGATTTCTTTTTAAAAAATTTTTTAAAAACAGCTCACAAAGATCTAATGCTTTAACAATGCAGCCCCACAATGGCACAGCTAGCACAGTAGTCTTTAATATGCACTGCTCTTAAGTGTAAAGGCAGATGCGACATTGTTTTATGCACTTCCTTAGCTTTACAGAAGGCCTCTACAGATGTTGGGTCAAAGGAAATGCATAATTAATGTGCACAATGACATTTGTTCAAGGATTTAACTAAGACACAGTCACAACAGAGATCCTCCAAAATCTGCATTGCACAAAAAGCTTTATCGCACTGCAGAAGCGGAAGCAGCCCTCACTCAAAAGGGCAGGTCAATTTACTCACATGCTGGATCAATGCAGGAGGTACATATTAAATGGTCAACTCATGGACTTTGTGTCTGTCCAGATGATCACACCATGGGTATTTTGTCTGTATCATACCATGCTGGCAGGAAGGATGTGTGTTATCAGCATTCCCTCCATTTCTGACGTTCATTTTCGAACCTCAATACTTATGTAGCCAAAACAGCACCAGCAACATGCAACAGAGAGGGATCAGCATCCTCATGAGAATCGAGAGGTTTGCAAAAGTAAAAAAAAATAAAATGTATTTTTAAAAACAGCTTTTGAAAAAAACAAAGCGAAGAGTGTGAAAGTGTATATGAGTAATCTGCAGGGTGGGGGCAGAAAGAGAATGCAGATAACTATCGTTCTTCAAATGGTGTGGCTTTCCTGCTCTGAGCAACCAGACTACTTTGAAGATGCAGATTCTATCACCTGACAGCCAACCTGATCTGTATTTTCAAGGTCTTCCAGGTGTTCCCATTCAGAAACACCAGCTGCCTTTCTTTCTGATAAGGGAGAACTTTGAAGCCCGCCCCCCCACCCGCAACAAGTTGTTGCTGGGCCCCATTTGTTTATTCAAATACAGAAGCATCTGTGTATAACCATTACCACCTTCCTGCTATGAGGAAATTTAAACCTCCAGACCAGGGTTTCCCAAACTGTGGGCCACAAGCTTCATGCAGGTGATCCACAGCACGCCTGTGGATGTTGAAGATGGGAGACAGCACATACATTGCCCTGAATATTCATATTGATTTCTAATTGTATTTCTATTGCTTCTTTTAGTTCTTATATTGTATTTCATTTGAATTCTGTGGAATTACAATTGCTACAGCAGGCAGAAAAATTGTTATATGGTTCGCTAAGACCCTCAGCAATTTTCATGTGGTCCACGGGGGGAAATGTTTGGGCTACTAATCTAAACAAGCAAAGGCAAAATAGGGATGGGCAGAAGTAAAGAAAGACAACAGTTGTGGAAAAAACAAAAAACAAAACTAACAAAATATGGCAAGTAGGGAATGTGCCAAAGAGCAAATTCTTTTCTGAGATGGATGAACAAACACTGAATCTTGTGCTTCCTATTCAGTAACTATTATTTGTCTCCTCTCCTACCAAAGAACTGAAAACAACATTTTTATCTGTACCACTAGCCTGTAAGACAGGTTAGGCTGAAAGAAAGTGACTTCCCTAGGACTACCCAACAAGTTTAAGAGATGAAATATCTTGTTTTTTAATCCAAATCTACTCTTCTACTAACTGTACAATAGTGGTTCACACACATATTCAAGCAAAACGTTCAAAATATATGTACACACTCACAGAGTCTGAACTGGTGGTGACTGACTAACAGGAAAGGGTCTACCCTTTCTACTAAACAGGAAACGATCAATTAAGTAGGTCTACCAGCAGATACTTTGGCTACACAACAGAACTTTTCTGTTTTCTCTTTGGCCTTTGCCCCCAACCCTAACCCTTATATCTGTTCATGGGGTTCCTCCCAACCCTAAGGAGCAGATTTTTTTTAAAGTGACAACCCAGCAGAAATATATAAGGTTATAAAATTATTCAAGGAATTGAGTAAGTGGCAAGAGAGAATTTTGTCATTCTCATTCATGATGCTAACATTTGTGGACATCCAATAAAATCGATCAGCAATAGTCTCAGGAGGAAAAAACCCAAAGTACTCTATTTTTCGCTCTATAACACGCACTTCCCCCTCCTAAAAAGTAAGGGGAAATGTGTGTGCGTCTTATGGACCGAATGCAGGCGGGAGGCTCTGCTCGGCGCTCCCTTTAAAGAGCTGCGAGGAGCGTGTGTGTGGGTCTTGGGGGCTTTTCCCCAAGAGCCAGTGACGGGCTGCCCTTCTCCCTCCCCGGGGAAAAGCCTGCAAGCGCCGCACACACACTCCACGCGGCTCGTGAAAGGGAGCGCTGAGCAGAGCCTGGGATGAATACAGGCTCTGCTCAGCGCTCCCTTTAAATAATATTTTTTTCCTTGCATTCCCCCTCTGAAAACTAGGTGTGTCTTATGGTCAGGTGCATCTTATGGGGTGAAAAATACGGTACTTCTTCACACAGCCCATAAGCAGTTCATGGCACTCATTGCCACAGGACGTGGCGATGACCACTAGCATAAATAGCTTTCAAGGGGATTAAACAAAATGTATGGAATCTGCCAACAGTTGTTAGGACAACATGCTGCGTGCCACTGAATATCAGCTGCTGGGGACCAACAGTAGGAGAGGGACATTGTCTTCATACCCTGATTGTGAGCTTCTTAGAAGAATCTGGCTGATCAATGTGGGAAACAAGATGCTGAACCAAATGAACTTTTGGTTTGATCCAGCAGGACATAATCTTATTTTCATTTCTATAGCGCTTTCCCTTCCCTTCCCATTTCACAGTCCGCTCATACTATGTCTACAATATTTATCACCCTGCTTTGTGTAAGTTACTTATCTAGATTACTCATGGTGAGCCATTTTTAGTGGCCTGTCAACCTCTTTAAACAAGGTACCTCTTCTTACCCTTTGAAAATCACCACTTCTCACCCTGGTGTGGTGCCACTGTTAGATCTTATAGAGAAAACAGGAACGAGTGCTGACAGGCAGCCACCAATATCACACTTATTTCCTAAACAACCCCCCTGCTCTGCTGAGTGTGCATGTGCATCTGCCTGCTTGGTGAGCATGTGTGCACATGTGGAAGTGAGCATGTGCTGGCAGTCGCGGTGGGCAACCCGCAATGCAGAACTTGGGCTGAGAAAGGTTACCCACCCCTTATCTAGGTGGGGGTGGCCAACTGTTCTAACACAACTCACTATTCACAATGAACAAATCCTATATGCATGAATCTAATACAGGTTTTGCAGGAGCTTAAGGAAACCTTTAATCAAGAGAAACAGCAATATTAAAACAATGACACATTGGTCGGAACATTTACTCTTGAAGCTATAGCTGATCAGGCTGATCCACAACCTGCTGAAAGTAATAGCTGAGTACCTAGTCCTGTTCTGTTAAATAAAATAACTTGAAGCATATACAAAGTAATGCATAAATGTATTTGGCACGTATTTAAAAAGCACCTGCCGCATTAATATTCTCCAACATTAAAGAATGATTAACCATGACACCCCACGGTTGGTACCCTATCCCAGGCATAGGCAAACTCGGCCCTCCAGATGTTTTGGGGCTACAACTCCCATCATCCCTAGCTAACAGGACCAGTGGTCAGGGATGGTGGGAGTTGTAGTCCCAAAACATCTGGAGGGCCAAGTTTGCCTGTGCCTGCCCTATCCCCACACAATCTGAAAGCATGCAAGATTGTAAGGGAGCAAAAGAAGAGCCTTGCTGGATTAAACCAATGGCACCATCTAGTCCAGTATCCTGTTCTCACAGTGGCCAATCTGTTGTCTACAGGAAGCCACAAACAGGACACCAAGACCAAAGTACCCTCCTCATTTGTCTTCCCCGGTTCCTGGTATTCAGTCATACTGCTTCCAAAACTGGATGCAGTACACAGCTATCATGGCTTGCCTTATCTTCTCTGAACTTGCCCAATACATTTTTAAAGCCATCTAAGTTGGTGGCCATCAGTACATCTGACGGGACTGGATGCCGGACGTTAACTTTGCACTGCCTGAAGAAGTGCTTTCTTTTGCCTGTCCTGAATCTTTAATTTGTCTGTCCTGTATATATTTCAACATTCATAGAATTTTATTTTTTGTTGCAGTGGCTGCACACTACCTTGACATTTTCATTGGGCAGCCACCATGATCCCAACATCTCTTTCTTGGTGCAGTCATGATCAGGATAGGTTTTATGGGATGTAAAGTTCAAAGATTTGCAGCAAAAACACACTACAGCAAACACGGTGTCAGGGAACTGCCATCGGTTCAGGAGGGAGAGAGGAAAAGCCGAACGGATTATAGAGAGCCTCCAAGGATCGTGGGAAGCAGCTCCTCTTCAATGGAGGAGAGTAACCATGCCTCCAGTGGAGAGGAGCTGCAGGGCTCGGAGGAGGCGAGGCGGTGCCAGGACACCTTGCCTGGGCAAAGCGGAGAGGAGAGGGGTCCTCCGTTACCCACGCCCTCCTTGCGCAGTAGGCTTCCGCGCAGAGAGAGGAAGCGCAGACTGGGCGTCAAGAAATTGCTTTGCTGGGGACAGCCGCCCACTCACGGATTCTGCCAGCAATTGAGTCAGCCACGGGAGAGTGGCGCTCCGCACAGATAAGGTTAATTTTTGCAGCAAAAGCAAGGCTTCTCAGCCGAGCAGGGAGATATTTGCCTGCTTGCTCTCGAGCAACCCCTTGGAAACCTAACACATGGCAACACCTTCATCAAATTCAATCAGTTGAATTTAAATCTGTCACTTTTTCACAATTAGTCAACTAAAGCTTAACATTTAATCAAACAACCACCACGAAGCTTTTTGTATCCAATAATCCTGTAAAAGAAGACTGGAAAGTGGAATAATTGTAGGCTACAAGATGGTGGTCTCTTCCCCCACTCACAGAGAACAAGAAGAAAGACCCCTAAAGCATACTTTCCTCCAGGTTCAGAGCACTAAACAGATCCTCGCCTCCCTATGACCAGTATCCCTTTCCTCATTTTGCCACAGACAGTACAATGAACAGCTGTTAACGTATAGAAAGAAAATTCAGATTTTTTTTTCATTTCTGAAGTCACAAGAGATTTCTAAGTTGTTAGGAAGTAGTTTGAGCAAGCACTTAAAATGCCCCATTCTACAGGGCATTCATTCACTGAAAAATTAACTGCATTCATTCCATATGAATCTTAGAATTTCATTTCCTTAAAGGAACCAATACATCCCTGTATATTTTTCACTAGATTTCTGCGGTAGTGGTGCTTTGTAATTACCAAAGTAATTTGGCTTCAGCTATCAGTGCTTTACTGCAGCTTGATTGAATGGCACACTATCCACGACAGGGGAAAATACAAGTCTGAGATCATTTCCCAGAGAGAGGAATATTTCAATTTAATAATTATTTTATTGAAGAATCAACTAATTCTGTAGAAGGCTCAGCACAGACATTAGTTTCCCTGCCATTGACAAGCTAACTGAGTTATTTAAAAGTTTTGCTAATGACTGATGTTTCAGACAACACACCTGATATGTCCCAAAATTTCAGTTACTACACAGTGCGCTAAAATAACTCTAGACACAACTTACGGATTTCTTCAACAATATCCGGATCACATTCTTTGTATTTATCTATTTCTGCCTTTAATTGGTCTCTCTTCTGACGAAGGGCAGTAAGTTCCTTTATGAGTGCCGCACGTTCTGCCTGTGTTCAAAAATTAACCAGTGTTCTTAAAAGGTGTCAATTACAACCTAAGTGTGGCACTCTACCCTCTTTTCTCTCTAAGGATGCAAGCACCAGATCTAGAGCTATGACACTGATTCAACGAACCAGACTTTATACATATTTGGGCTAAGTGGCATTGCTTGTAAAAAGTTCAAGCAGTTTTCAGTACAGTAAGGTCGTATCTTAAGTGTGATTAACTTGTGTGATTTCAGCCTTGCATGGCTGAAATCCCAGTGATTAACTGAATGCAAAGGTGGAAAACTTAAAAGCTCCTTCTGAGCTGGGTTTTCCCAGCACAGAAAGAGCCTTCCAGATGGTCACACAGGGTTGGGTCCAATAATAATAATAATAATAATAATAATAACAACAACAACAATAATAATAACAACAATAATAATAAATTTTATTTATATCCTGCCCTCCCCAGCCGAAGCTGGGCTCAGGGTGGCTAACAACAATCAAACAATCAAACAATCAAATAATCCAACATTCTAAAAACATTTCATTATAAAAATGCAGTGGTTCAGGTATACATGATTTTGCATATATGTGCCAATCCCGGAACCTAACTCCAACGCAAGACATGATCGTACTGTATTATACTACTGCATTTGCCAGCAACGTTGAAATAGCATCTAATAACATCATAGTTGCGAAAATGTTCTGGTGCAGAAGTAGGCATGTCCCCCCCTGAATATTTAACTTTTATTTGCAAGTGCAGTAAGCCTTAGTAAGAAAAGCATTTTAAAAAAATAACAAGATCAATATAAGACTTCCCCCCCTTTCTTCCTATGCTTCTGCCCCCAATACAATACAAAGTTTTGCCTATGCCACCTGCTGCCACAAATGCATCCCAATTTAAAAAATAACACCCACCTTTAACACCCCAAAGTTTTCAGATTATGTTTTATTGTGGATACTTCAAATTCAGTAAAACTTACAGTGTCTTGGCGCCCAATTTTTGATTTCTCAATGCTTTCTTGTAAGCTTTTTTTCTTTTGGCTATATTCTGAGAACTGAAGGGAGAGAAGAAACAGAAGTCAAAACAATTTATTTTTAGTAAAAATCTCTTCATCTTTATATTTGACTGTACTGTTACAATTTTTCAGCTCAAGAAATAACAGAGTAAGTCTGCTACAGGCCTAACCTTCAGTGATAAATCAGGATTCTGACCAAGACATGACTATTTCATAAACTCTCTTTAATCTTGAAGCATTTTAAATAGCAAAATAGGGTACAGGGAACATGACCAACTTCTTTTTACACCCTCCTAAGGGAAAAGGCAGGGATATTAAATGGGTTGATTTGATGCACACCTAGTGTCAAGAAACAAGGCTAGATAATCCCAAATTCCAAACACCCATCCTAGAGCTTGAGGAGCACTTCATTTCTTATAGATCACTTTCAGTATTTTGTCCTAGTTCTCACAAATAGCAGATGAGGAAGGAAATCTAATTCTGGACTGTAGCACTTCAGACCGCAAGTGCATCTTTAAGTTTCCAAGCATGCAACATCAAGTCTCTTGCCGTGGTGGCGGTGGGATACCCTCATCTGCTTCAGATCAAGTGGTGGATCACGTAGAGATTTGCCATCACAATTTCTTTTCAGGAGAACTCCAATATGGGGGGGGGTCTGCCTCTCCCACAATGTGAAATTTGCACATATAACCATTTATGGATATGATGGATCTGCTACACTGAAGCAACACATTTGTTCTGGGTGAAACAACAAAGATACCTACATATCAAAGGGGTACAACAACTGAATCACCAAGCTGAATACAACCTACCAGCCATGTACTGGGGCCAGTGAGCTTTTAAACTTCTTGCTATGGTATCTTCAAAACTGCATCAAGGTGGTTTATGAAACCACTGAAAGGTCACCATAAACAGCTGGTGGGTGTCAAGCTGTGCAGGCCTTCTAGATACCATGCAACAAAGACAGACGGGGTTTAATGAAATGAACAGCAACTATATTTATTATGAATTCAAGCAGAGTTCATGTGAATACACTTACACAGCTCTTTTCAGCATTAAAAAAAGACTAGATGGGATTCCAGTGTACGTTCATAGTTTATTAGCAACTACTGTCAAAAAAGCACCATTGGCTAAGCAGTAACCTTACATGCTCCTAAGTTGCCCAGCAATTCAATTATCAACAAAATATAGTGCATATAATACTTATAATGCAGAGGCTATTGTGTTTCTAAGGCCTCCAGAAATCCTGCTTACATAGCACTTTTTCAGATTCATTCTTCCAGCACAAGACTAAGAACAGTTCACAACACATTATTCAAATGACATTGCTAAGGTTCTCTTTTGTTGACTCACTGACAAGTACTTACAGCTCCCACTCTATCCACATCGCCTTTTATGGTGAAGCCTTTTTAAAAGGTGTCCTTCCACTGCAAAGATTTGCAGACCTCATCTCCTGGTTTTTTTCTAGTCAAATGCAGAAACTCAGATACCCGCTTTCCGGATTCCAAAACTTTAAAGCAGACTAACATGAAATCTTCCCTTAAACTTGTTTTACAACTCTGTTTAGTAGTACAGTGGTGCCTTGGTTGTCGAACTTAATCCGTTCGACTCCTGGAACCGTTCAAAACCCAAGACGCGGCTTCCAATTGGCCGCAGGAGCTTCCTGCACTCAAGCAGAAGCCGCGTTGGAAGTTCGGCTTCCAAAAAAAGTTCGCAAACCAGAACACTTACTTCCGGGTTTGCGGCGTTCAGGAGCCAATTTGTTCGGGAGCCAAGCCGTTCGACAACCAAGGTACCACTGTAGTAGAAAAGTTTCTTCAAACCTCACTGCAGTGCTAAGAACACATATTAGAAGAAGAAAAAAGTTGTGATGAAATCAATGACCCTTTCTCCCAGATAGCCATGTTTACGATCATGGTGTTGCTCACGCAAATGCAAGCCCTAATCATAAAATATGAACTGGCTAGAATTCAAACCAATGTCCTTTAAGTGCAGGCACTGAAAAGTATTCCCTGCTACAATGACCTTTTAAAACTGTAACACACTTAATATTTTATAGCCAGGAAAACAATGTAAATATGGCATAAGGACATATTAAAACACACACAAACTGCAATGCTAAAGTAATCACAAGTGAGTTCTGACTATTGCTTTTTTCCTCCAGGGAGTACTCAAGGATACATAGTACCGGCACTCCCCCCCCCCCAAGAAAAGCTCTGGTTAAAAGTGTGGCATTTGTTATAACAACTTCATGGTGAGTACTGGCACCTTTTTTCTAGAAGAAAAGCACTGGTTCTGACCACCATACAAATCCTATGTTCTTAACCAGTGATAATGGTTTGCACACCTGCAATCTAGAAAGGCATGCACACATGCATACATCATAGAAATAAAATTTAAAAACTGACTGTTATGCCATGAATCTGGCCACATCCTCAGGAACAGGGAAATGTTAGTAGCCTGGTTTACACATTAAATCTAAACCACAGATAAAGCAAACTGGTTTAAAGTGAACACACAGGGAAACAAGCCAGAATCTGGTTTATCATGATGTCCGAACGTACTCCTAGTTTGTTTCTCTCCAAATAAACCATGAACGTTGCCAAGGTTTGTTCTTGGCTTAATGTTTGTGGTTTGTTTGGGGGAAACAAACCACAAGCCCAGGTTCCAATGTCACAACAAGCCAGACTCTGGCTTGCGTCCTGGAATTCCAGCAGGAGCAGGGAAGGACACATGCAACAAGTCTTGGTGCAACCCAAATAGCATCTAAGAGAGTTTCATTTTCATGTCCACTGCTACTTTCCCTTTCCAGCAGACTCCAGTGTCAGTCAAAATCCCTCACCCCATTGGCTTCTGTTTATGTTCTATCTAGCCAGCTAATGCATTCTGGAGAACTCAAAAGCTTGCACACTATTTGTAACATTTTGGTTGCCCTAATAATGGTAATGCCCTACTATGTATTCCAAAAAAGTACCTGGCTTCAGCATTTACCGGTAAATGCTAGTTGGTAAATGTAATCTAGTTTACAAGGAACTGTCTGGATCTATTGGGAAGAATACAGTGCATTGATTTCATCAGCACAAGGACTTTTGGCTGCAGAACAGAACCTTCCTCCCCTCTCCTCTCCCCCCCCCCCCACTTAATCTGTTCTGTTTTGGGGGGTTCTCAAGCCTCTGGAGCAGATTATGGGAGGTTGCACACAGAGAGAGGAAAATAAAGGAAGTCCCTGTCGCACAAACAGAAATCCTTGTGGCATTGGATCAAGTACACTGGATACCACCCATAGATCTGCAAGCAACTCTTAGACACCAGCTGCCCTCTACTTGTAGCAAGCAGACAATAACATCCAGATTAATACACTGGATTTGTTGAGCGGTTCTGTCATAACTGCAGTAAGACTTTTGATTAACTATATAGTGATATTCTACAACAGATCATTTTATCAGTGCAGTGCATCTCTTATTTTCTTATTTAATTAATTCTGTTCATGGCATATATATTGCAAAAAGTGTGCAATTGCAAAAAGTGTGTGTGTATGTGTGTGTGTGTTTTGCTTTGCCAATTAGAAAACCTTACAGCTAGCAAACAGAAACTAATTAATTCAGGCAAAGTATTGCTTTTCATAGTAAGACAAAATTGGAACGGGAACATTTTTGTATATTGAAAAGGCAGAGCAAAGCCTCAGTGCCTCATAACTGAGCTCTCTGGCTTGGCCTGAGGGACAGATGGTTGGTACACCAATTCAGTTTTAAAAGAGGCAGCAGAGAATAAAAAGGAGAGCTTTAACTGCATCTACCCAAAATCAGCAAGCATGTGTGATTTTGCATATCCATAATCCTCCCACATGCTTTACCTGGCACCAAATCCCATTTAGCATTTTGATGAGCTATTTTCTGTTCCATAATCACCAATCCATCTCCTCAGAAGTAAATCCAACTCAAGCTGCTATGGACTTACAACTGAAGACATTTTTGTTTCAACAACCTTTTTTCAGCTGGATTGGGGGGAGAATGTTTTAAAACCTATTTCAGTTGTTTTTATTGTAAATCACCTTGAAATCTATATATGAAATGTGATTCATAAAATCATCACCATCACCATGAGGATGGCAGGCTAAAACTATGCATTGGAGCAGAGGTCTAAGTCACAAGAGGTCTTAACGTTAGGAGCAAAGTGAAGAGGTGTAGAACCTAAGCAATACAGGAAGTCACCCTTGTCTAGGATTATCAGTCTCTCTACAGTAGGTACCCAATCTACCAAGCAACCTAGAATGCAGACTGTGAATGAATTAAGCAATGTCTTCTAGCTCATACTGACAGCTGCAAACATGATGGAATTCTGCAATTCTAACTCAAAATTGCCTATTCACAGTACAACTATTACAGACCAACTAAACAGAAAGGTTTCCTATACTCTTGGGCTTTCTACTTTCAACATTCTAGACATTCTGGCCCAGTTCAAAGCCCCCTTGGGAGTGAAAAAAGAGAAACAAGTCAGAGATTCCTCCATCTTGTATGTGAATTAGGCAAGCACCACGAATGCAAATGTTAGCTGCCCAGCTGTCAACTAACTTGAGCTTCAGTTCCCATGTCCTCCTGTGCATCGACTTCTCTGTTTCTTTCACTGTTTGGCTGCAGTGTTCCTGATCTCCCCGCCGTTTATGGTTCATTTTCCCACTGGTATATCTGCTTCTACTGAAAATGTACTTGCTACTCTGCACCCCAAACCTACAGCTAATCAGTTCACCCAAGGCTGTTCATGTGCCGGCTAGCCTCAGCACAGTCTGCTGTTAACTCCAAATGCCCAGGGGCAGCCCTCCTTTTCCACTTACAAACTTTTTTTTCCCTGGCAAAGCTTTGAGAACTACAATGCAGGCAGAAATCCCACAATTAAACCTGTTCCCAGCATGGAGAAGCTATGACTGGATAAACATGACCTGCAAAATGTATGCCTGCGATGCAAATGTTAAAAGCACAGAAACAGTGCGAAATCAACGACTGACAATACATTTTGGCATCTGAGGTGAACCACAAAATGGTCTTAGAATTAAACCCCAAAGTATAATTCTAAGACCCAAACAGGGCATGATCAGGTCTGTAGGGGTGTTTTTAAAAATAATATTTATTTATTTTTTACTCTACTTTAATTTGGCTGTTGGCCATCTATCTACACTGATTACAGTTTGTCGTCATTCAAAAAGTAGCATAACCCTAGGTTTTGTCTGGTCTTGGGTGGAATTGTGTTGAAGTATCTCATCTGCCAAAGGCTCAGGAATGATGATTTGGGCTTAGTCACTTTCAGTCTCAGTTTCCTGTAAATGAAAGTGATTGTAATGTTTCTGAATACTCTTGAGAAGAGAGGCAAGATAAAGGTTTGAAAAACACATTTGTAACGGAAGTTCCATGTAAATTAATTAAAATGGGTGGATGTTGTTGTTTAGTCACTTAGTTGACTAAGAGAGCCAGTGTGGTGTAGTGGTTAAGAGCGGTAGTCTCGTAATCTGGGGAATCGGGTTCGCGTCTCCGCTCCTCCACATGCAGCTGCTGGGTGACCTTGGGCCAGTCACACTTCTTTGAAGTCTCTCAGCCCCACTCACCTCACAGAGTGTTTGATGTGGGGGAGGAAGGGAAAGGAGAATGTTAGCCACTTTGAGACTCCTGAAGGGGAGTGAAAGGCGGGATATCAAATCCAAACTCCCTTCTTCTTCTTCTTCTTCTTCTTCTTCTTCTTCTTCTTCTTCTTCTGCCCGACTCTTCGTGACCCTATGGACCAGAGCACGCCAGGCACTCCTGTCTTCCACTGCCTCCCACAGTTTGGTCAAACTCATATTGGTAGCTTCGAGAACACTGTCCAACCATCTCGTCCTCTGCCGTCCCCTTCTTCTTGTGCCCTCAATCTTTCCCAACATCAGGGTCTTTTCCAGGGAGTCTTCTCTTCTCATGAGGTGGCCAAAGTCTTGGAGCCTCAGCTTCAGGATCTGTCCTTCCAGTGAGCACTCAGGGCTGATTTCCTTCAGAATGGATGCGTTTGATCTTCTTGCAGTCCATGGGACTCTCAAGAGTCTCCTCCAGTACCATAGTTCAAAAGCATCAATTCTTCGGCGACCGGCCTTCTTTATGGTCCAGCTCTCACTTCCACACATCACTACTGGGAAAACCATTGCTTTGACTATACGGACCTTTGTTGGCAAGGTGATGTCTCTGCTTTATGGGTGGATAGGATACTATATTTCTAGAGTAAGGCTCACTAATTACCAGAAACATACAAATCAGGTGTTTTTGCTATTACCTTCCACATCACAGATGGCTTGATATAGGACATAATGGTCCAAAAATTGTGATTCTCCAGGAATATGGGGGCCATTTCACCAAGTCAGAATGCACCCAGGTTTAGTCATACTGTTAAAAATTCCAAGGAGCAGAAAAAGTCTTGTTTTCCTGGTTGGGTGCAGATGAGTCAGACACCACTGCTGGTCCAAAATGTGCTGGGTGTGGTTCAGCAATTCCTCAAAGGCTAAAAAAACTGTAGGGTTTTATAACAGCAGTTGCTGAATGGGTGTCTTTGAATACTGACAGAACTTTCTTTTGAGGGGAGTAAATCTTCCCAGTCTATGTATAAAGCATGAATTTGGTTGCATGTGGATAAAAACACATTTTAGCATATGGATCTTCTAGACCAAAGGCAACACAGAAATTTGTTGGTATGCGAAGCAGAACATTAAGGCCCAATTCAAATGTGGGGAATTTTTTAAATTTTTTGGGGGGGGCATATTGTGCAGTCCTTTTTGGACTGCCACTTCTGATTGCAAACTGCAAGATCACATGTTTGAAAACTTCCTTACGAAAACGATTCCCTGTTTGTTGAAAGCTTGCACATCAGGGCAAAACGAGGCCAAGGGAATCTCTGACCAGACACTTTGGGAGTTTAAATATTTCAGCCCCACAAACTCCTTGGAGCCAGTTTGAAACCTTCTCTGTAGTTTAGGCCCAGTTTGGTTTGCCAAGTCTGCAGCTCTCCCGGCTATTTAGCCCACTAAATGTTGTTGTTGTTGTTGTTGTTTAGTCGTTTAGTCGTGTCCGACTCTTCGTGACCCCATGGACCAGAGCACGCCAGGCACCTCTGTCCTCCACTACCTCCCGCAGTTTGGTCAGACTCATGTTTGTGGCTTCGAGAACACTATCCAACCATCTCATCCTCTGTCGCCCCCTTCTCCTTGTGCCCTCCATCTTTCCCAGCATCAGTGTCTTCTCCAGGGAGTCTTCTCTTCTCATGAGGTGGCCAAAGTACTGGAGCCTCAGCTTCACGATCTGTCCTTCCAGTGAGCACTCAGGGCTGATTTCATTAAGAATGGATGCGTTTGATCTTCTTGCAGTCCATGGGACTCTCAAGAGTCTTCTCCAGCACCATAATTCAAAAGCATCAATTCTTCAGCGATCAGCCTTCTTTATGGTCCAGCTCTCACTTCCACACATCACTACTGGGAAAACCATGGCTTTAACTATACGGACCTTTGTTGGCAAGGTGACGTCTCTACTTCTCAAGATGCTGTCTAGGCCTGTCATTGCCCTTCTCCCAAGAAGCAGGCGTCTTTTAATTTCGTGGCTGCTGTCACCATCTGCAGTGATCATGGAGCCCAAGAAAGTAAAATCTCTCACTGCCTCCATTTCTTCCCCTTCTATTTGCCAGGAGGTGATGGGACCAGTGGCCATGATCTTCGTTTTTTTGATGTTGAGCCTCAGACCATATTTTGCGCTCTCCTCTTTCACCCTCATTAAAAGGTTCTTTAATTCCTCCTCACTTTCTGCCATCAAGGTTGTGTCATCTGCATATCTGAGGTTGTTGATATTTCTTCCGGCAATCTTAATTCCAGCTTGGGATTCATCCAGCCCAGCCTTTCGCATGATGTATTCTGCGTATAAATTAAATAAGCAGGGAGACAAAATACAGCCTTGTCGTACGCCTTTCCCAATTTTGAACCAATCAGTTGTTCCATATCCAGTTCTAACTGTAGCTTCTTGTCCCACATAGAGATTTCTCAGGAGACAGATGAGGTGATCAGGCACTCCCATTTCTTTAAGAACTTGCCATAGTTTGCTGTGGTCAACACAGTCAAAGGCTTTTGCATAGTCAATGAAGCAGAAGTAGATGTCTTTCTGGAACTCTCTAGCTTTCTCCATAATCCAGCGCATGTTTGCAATTTGGTCTCTGGTTCCTCTGCCTCTTCTAAATCCAGCTTGCACTTCTGGGAGTTCTCGATCCACATACTGTTTGAGCCTTCCTTGTAGAATTTTAAGCATAACCTTGCTAGCGTGTGAAATGAGTGCAATTGTGCGGTAGTTGGAGCATTCTTTGGCACTGCCCTTCTTTGGGATTGGGATGTAGACTGATCTTCTCCAATCTTCTGGCCACTGCTGAGTTTTCCAAATTTGCTGGCATATTGAGTGTAGCACCTTAACAGCATCATCTTTTAAAATTTTAAATAGTTCAGCTGGAATACCATCACTTCCACTGGCCTTGTTATTTGCAGTGCTTTCTAAGGCCCATTTGACTTCACTTTCCAGGATGTCTGGCTCAAGGTCAGCAACCACACTACCTGGGGTGTACGAGACATCCATATCTTTCTGGTATAATTCCTCTGTGTATTCTTGCCACCTCTTCTTGATGTCTTCTGCTTCTGTTAGGTCCTTACCACTTTTGTCCTTTATTATGGTAATCTTTGTACGAAATGTTCCTTTCATATCTCCAATTTTCTTGAACAGATCTCTGGTTCTTCCTATTCTGTTGTTTTCCTCTATTTGTTTGCATTGCTCGTTTAAGAAGGCCTTCTTGTCTCTCCTTGCTATTCTTTGGAAATCTGCATTCAATTTCCTGTATCTTTCACTATCTCCCTCGCATTTTGCTTGCCTTCTCTCCTCCGCTATTTGTAAGGCCTCGTTGGACAGCCACTTTGCTTTCTTGCATTTCCTTTTCATTGGGATGGTTTTCGTTCCTGCCTCCTGTACAATGTTACGAGCCTCCATCCATAGTTCTTCAGGCACTCTGTCCACCAAATCTAAATCCTTAAACCTGTTCGTCACTTCCACTGTGTATTCATAAGGGATTTGACTTAGATTGTATCTTACCGGCCCAGTGGTTTTTCCTACTTTCTTCAGTTTAAGCTTGAATTTTGCTATAAGAAGCTGATGATCTGAGCCACAGTCAGCTCCAGGTCTTGTTTTTGCTGACTGTATAGAGCTTCTCCATCTTTGGCTGCAGAGAATATAATCAATCTGATTTCGATACTGCCCATCTGGTGATGTCCATGTGTAGAGTCGTCTCTTGTGTTGTTGGAAAAGCGTGTTTGTGATGACCAGCTTGTTCTCTTGACAGAACTCTATTAGCCTTTGCCCTGCTTCGTTTTGATCTCCAAGGCCAAACTTGCCAGTTGTTCCTTTTATCTCTTGATTCCCTACTTTAGCATTCCAATCCCCTATAATGAGAAGAACATCCTTCTTTGGTGTCACTTCTATAAGGTCTTGTAAGTCTTCATAGAATTGATCTATTTCAGTTTCTTCAGCACCAGTGGTTGGTGCATAAACTTGGATTACTGTGATGTTAAAAGGTCTGCCTTGGATTCGTATCGAGATCATTCTATCATTTTTGAGATTGCATCCCAGTACAGCTTTTGCCACTCTTTTGTTGACTATGAGGGCCACTCCATTTCTTTTACGGGTTTCTTGCCCACAGTAGTAGATGTGATGGTCATCCGCACTGAATTCGCCCATTCCCGTCCATTTTAGTTCACTGATGCCCAGGATGTCAATATTTATTCTTGCCATCTCATTTTTGACCACCTCCAACTTACCCAGGCTCATGGTTCTTACATTCCAGGTTCCTATGCAATATTTTTCTTTACAGCATTGGACTTTCCTTTCGCTTCCAGGCATATCCGCAACTGAGCGTCCTTTCGGCTTTGGCCCAGCCGCTTCATCAGCTCTGGATCTACTTGTACTTGCCCTCCGCTCTTCCCCAGTAGCATGTTGGACACCTTCCGACCTGAGGGGCTCATCTTCCAGCGTCATAACTTTTATATGCCTGTTGTCTTTGTCCATGGAGTTTTCTTGGCAAGGATACTGGAGTGGCTTGCCGGTTCCTCCTCCAGGTGGATCACGTTTGGTCAAAACTCTCCACTATGACCTGTTCATCTTGTGTGCCCTGCTCGGCGTAGTTCATAGCTTCTCTGAGTTCTTCAAGCCCCTTCGCCACGGCAAGGCAGTGATCCATGAAGGGGAGCCCACTAAATAGCATTTCCATATTTTCCTACATCCCAAGGCCTCGTGCACAGCAGCAGCATCTCATGTGCCTGAACCTCTGCAAAATGTACCTCCAAGGGCTCCTGGGTGTTTACTAGTGTTGTCAGGAATTCTGGTGCTTGGGATTTTGCACCAGTGTTCTAGAACAGCATAGAGACGATGTTGCAAGGCTCTTCCAAGCTCCTGTTTGGACTACTGAAATGCACTGCAGGTGGGACTACCTTTGAAGGCTGCTGACAAACTTCAATTATTTCAAAATAGAGCTTTGATTTTGCTAATTGGGACTGGAAAGTAAGAGTATTTATCAACTTCACTACTCCCAATCCACTTCCAGGCCCAATTTAACGGACTAGCTTTGACCTTTAATGCTTTGGGGGAGGGCCATAGGTCAGTGATATTCACCAGCAACTTCAAGTAGGCCTGGGAATGTCTTCTGGATGAAATCGCAACATCAATACAAAGAACACTGATCTAGAGCAGGCATGTCCAACCAGTCGATCACTATCTTGGTTGATCGCGGGGCATCCCTGGTCGACTGTGTGATCCAGATCAATTGGCGAAAAAAAAGGTCAACAACTGTAGGAGTAGATTGCAGTCTCTTGGGAGTTGGACATACCTGATCTAGAGAGACTAATAGGTCTGATTCCGTATAAAGCAGCTGCCTGTGTGACAAAGGTACCTTAAAGATCACCTGTCTCCACCTATTCTTCTGTTTAGCGAAGTTTTTTAATGTTTGATGTTTTATCGCATTTTTAATATTCTGTTGGGAGCCGCCCAGAGTGGCTGGGGAAACCCAGCCAGATGGGTGGAGTATAATAATAATAATAATAATAATAATTATTATTATTATTATTATTATATTTTTACTGAGGTCCTTCTCCAGGTGCCATCAATGGATGACAATTGGTATAAGACCCTTTTTAGTGGTGGTACTTTGAGTTTACTTTGTTGTCATTTCAGCACCAGGTAATTTTATTCCAGCCCAGGTTTCTATTTCCTGATTTTTAAAAAAATAAATTGTTTTACCAGAGCCCATTCCAAATTGACCTGTGAGAAGGAGGGTGATTTAAGCACGCCTGGTTATAGAAACTGGTTATCAACTGACATTTATTCTGATATCAATTTACTATGACAGCACACTTCAATAAAGACACAACCAGCATACTAGGTTGCTTGTTATGTCAACATGCATTGCTTTAAACTCTCACTCCTGCCTTTGTGACTCATACACAGCTGTCCCCACTCCTAAGAAAAGTTCCGTTTTCTGTCCTTTAAGCAGTGCCCTATGAGTAGAGACTAGATTGCATTCTGTGTTCTGTACAGCATGTTGTTTATGAAAAGAAGTGGTAAATAATAAAAGCTGCAACAATGGAATCTTTGGGGGCACCTGTGCCATAAATCCAATAAGCATCAAATAGAAAATAACACAGTCACTGACATCTCATTAGACTATTTTACAATCCTGTAAGCCATACTCAAATGAGGCACACAATTAAGTTACTTTTCTGAAGAATTACATTGTGAGCCTGCAGGCAACACCAGTTGTAAAATTCTTTTTGTACAAGGCTTCGTTAGAGCCCGTATATAAATATTATGACAATATCCTCCCCCACACTAGTAACTAATAGGTATACCTTAAACCTTATGTAACCAGATAAAAACATACTTAAGAAATGTTGTAACAGTCCTGTCTTCTTGAACTCTGCAGGATAACAGAGGTAGGTGGGGGTGGCCAACTGTTCTAACACAACTCACTATTCACAATGAACAAATCCTATATGCATGAATCTAATACAGGTTTTGCAGGAGCTTAAGGAAACCTTTAATCAAGAGAAACAGCAATATTAAAACAATGACACATTGGTCGGAACATTTACTCTTGAAGCTATAGCTGATCAGGCTGATCCACAACCTGCTGAAAGTAATAGCTGAGTACCTAGTCCTGTTCTGTTAAATAAAATAACTTGAAGCATATACAAAGTAATGCATAAATGTATTTGGCACGTATTTAAAAAGCACCTGCCGCATTAATATTCTCCAACATTAAAGAATGATTAACCATGACACCCCACGGTTGGTACCCTATCCCAGGCATAGGCAAACTCGGCCCTCCAGATGTTTTGGGGCTACAACTCCCATCATCCCTAGCTAACAGGACCAGTGGTCAGGGATGGTGGGAGTTGTAGTCCCAAAACATCTGGAGGGCCAAGTTTGCCTGTGCCTGCCCTATCCCCACACAATCTGAAAGCATGCAAGATTGTAAGGGAGCAAAAGAAGAGCCTTGCTGGATTAAACCAATGGCACCATCTAGTCCAGTATCCTGTTCTCACAGTGGCCAATCTGTTGTCTACAGGAAGCCACAAACAGGACACCAAGACCAAAGTACCCTCCTCATTTGTCTTCCCCGGTTCCTGGTATTCAGTCATACTGCTTCCAAAACTGGATGCAGTACACAGCTATCATGGCTTGCCTTATCTTCTCTGAACTTGCCCAATACATTTTTAAAGCCATCTAAGTTGGTGGCCATCAGTACATCTGACGGGACTGGATGCCGGACGTTAACTTTGCACTGCCTGAAGAAGTGCTTTCTTTTGCCTGTCCTGAATCTTTAATTTGTCTGTCCTGTATATATTTCAACATTCATAGAATTTTATTTTTTGTTGCAGTGGCTGCACACTACCTTGACATTTTCATTGGGCAGCCACCATGATCCCAACATCTCTTTCTTGGTGCAGTCATGATCAGGATAGGTTTTATGGGATGTAAAGTTCAAAGATTTGCAGCAAAAACACACTACAGCAAACACGGTGTCAGGGAACTGCCATCGGTTCAGGAGGGAGAGAGGAAAAGCCGAACGGATTATAGAGAGCCTCCAAGGATCGTGGGAAGCAGCTCCTCTTCAATGGAGGAGAGTAACCATGCCTCCAGTGGAGAGGAGCTGCAGGGCTCGGAGGAGGCGAGGCGGTGCCAGGACACCTTGCCTGGGCAAAGCGGAGAGGAGAGGGGTCCTCCGTTACCCACGCCCTCCTTGCGCAGTAGGCTTCCGCGCAGAGAGAGGAAGCGCAGACTGGGCGTCAAGAAATTGCTTTGCTGGGGACAGCCGCCCACTCACGGATTCTGCCAGCAATTGAGTCAGCCACGGGAGAGTGGCGCTCCGCACAGATAAGGTTAATTTTTGCAGCAAAAGCAAGGCTTCTCAGCCGAGCAGGGAGATATTTGCCTGCTTGCTCTCGAGCAACCCCTTGGAAACCTAACACATGGCAACACCTTCATCAAATTCAATCAGTTGAATTTAAATCTGTCACTTTTTCACAATTAGTCAACTAAAGCTTAACATTTAATCAAACAACCACCACGAAGCTTTTTGTATCCAATAATCCTGTAAAAGAAGACTGGAAAGTGGAATAATTGTAGGCTACAAGATGGTGGTCTCTTCCCCCACTCACAGAGAACAAGAAGAAAGACCCCTAAAGCATACTTTCCTCCAGGTTCAGAGCACTAAACAGATCCTCGCCTCCCTATGACCAGTATCCCTTTCCTCATTTTGCCACAGACAGTACAATGAACAGCTGTTAACGTATAGAAAGAAAATTCAGATTTTTTTTTCATTTCTGAAGTCACAAGAGATTTCTAAGTTGTTAGGAAGTAGTTTGAGCAAGCACTTAAAATGCCCCATTCTACAGGGCATTCATTCACTGAAAAATTAACTGCATTCATTCCATATGAATCTTAGAATTTCATTTCCTTAAAGGAACCAATACATCCCTGTATATTTTTCACTAGATTTCTGCGGTAGTGGTGCTTTGTAATTACCAAAGTAATTTGGCTTCAGCTATCAGTGCTTTACTGCAGCTTGATTGAATGGCACACTATCCACGACAGGGGAAAATACAAGTCTGAGATCATTTCCCAGAGAGAGGAATATTTCAATTTAATAATTATTTTATTGAAGAATCAACTAATTCTGTAGAAGGCTCAGCACAGATGGAACACACTGTTGTTCCTTTACAGTAGTAAAGAAATCAAGAACAGACCATGGGATTGTGTATTTCCTCCAACCTTCCCTAAGGCACAAACTCTGCTTTTTGAAAAGAGACCATACATTGGATTATTCCTCCACCCCACGCCCTGCTGCCCTTAACTATGTATGCATCTAAGTTAATAATAGTTAAGACTATGAATGCTGAGGTCATAATCTAGAATTTAAACATCTTGGATGCAAAATGATTATTATGCCCAGTAAATATTTTAAGTGCTATCTATTAAGCATACAGCTCAAAACATATGCCTAGGGCCAAAGAACTAGGTTACATGCAGAGACATTCTGAAAGTCTTTGTGCCCTAAAGAACGGATTATAAATAGTTGTAATGAATAAATATTTGAGAGAAAAGGCCAGTGGCTTCAAATTATGTAACAGGCCAGGTTTACAACCACCACTATGTTGGTTTATTAACTAATGTGAGAATAGAAGAGGGGGGAAATGTTACTTGAGAGTATGCTGGCCTTCAGGCATCCCTCCATTCATATGTGGTGGATGGCAGGTAGACTATAAACCTTGAATTACCTGATTCTGCAGTTCCTCCAGTTTACGCTTTCTTGCATGAAGAGCTTTACTTGGAAAAGCCCAAAAATAATTTGAAGTCCCAATCCTGTCCGTGTCCACCATACTATCATCGACTAAGCTCTGTAAGACCTCCTTCACCGACATAGCAGCTGTCAAGGACAAAAACACTGCATTAGAACACTTTTACTGGACATTGAGAACTCTGGCTAATTCTGAAACCATACTATATACTACAAGTATGGTACTTGGGCAAATTCTGCCAGTCACTGCAGGACAGTATGGATTAAATTAGGCTTGCTGAGCATGAGCTTCCCATAGGCTGGCAACTGTGAGAACAGGGTGCTGGGCTAGATGAGCCACTGGCCTGACCCAGGAAGCTCATATTGCACTTCTGAGAGAATCTCTGCCACAAGGCATGAAAGTTGTCATGTGATGGGAAGATAGTCATGTGACATACACCTCAGAGGATGACATAAGACTCTACTCTAGCGGAATAACTAAGGGTGCTTCTGTAGGGTATGCTACTGTCAATACCAAGACGCCACTTCTTTTAAAATAAAAATTTAATTTTTATTAAAGATTTCTTAGTCTACAAAAATATGTGCATTGTCTCTTTTTTCAAGTTGTGTTTTCTACAGATCACTTATTTGTTGTGAGACATTAGTGTTGCACGCAGTATTTAGGTTGGGAAGAAAAGAGGGGGAAGGAGCATGGGGTGGAGTGGAGTGGCAATGCTTCTATTTTTCTACTTAGTGTATGTGTGGGGTTCTGTGTCAGTGTCACATGTGTGGGTTCTCCTTCTATTCACCTGTTATATTTCCTTGGTGGTGAGAAGGGTTGGGGTGGCCTAGGGTGTGCTTGGTTGTCTTTGGTTGGATGTGGTGAGATTTGTTTATGTGTGTGAGTGTGTGGGTTTTTGGGTCAGGCTAGACATATTGATTTGTATGCTGTCAGCGGTTTATTGTTGTTATCTTGTTGGGCTATGAATGTGATAAAGGGAAACCCAACCAGGGTGAAGGTGTCTTCTTCTATTTGTCCCCATGTTAGTTGATTGGTTAATTTTTCTTCTAGTAAGGCTGTTTCCTATACTATTTGATACCATCGGACCATGTTTACTCCTGACAGGTCTATCCAGTCTGGCTATGATGCTTCTGGCTGCTGAGAGTAGGTGGGTTATGAGCTCTTTATAATGTGAGTGGGCATTATTATCTTGGAAGATGTCAAGTGGCCACGTCCGTAGAGTTTCCAAGGGACTTATTGAACTCATCCAACAGCTATCATTGCGAGGTCATGGTATTATTATTATTACTAATATTATTTATTAAATTAAACTGGAAGGGGTATTGTTTTTATATTCTACCTGTTCCAAGATAATTCTGAATAGTAGCATGATGCAAGTTTTATTTATTTGGGTATCTAGCCCTTGCCAGCTTAAATCTCACAGCTCATTATAATTTCTAAAATAAGCCAGTGAAAAGGAAATGCATACAAAGTCTCGGGCACAGAAAACTTAGCTCTAGTCTCCAAAATCAGCCCAAATAAAAGTTATTTAGTGTATTGAATCACATTGTACTCAGGGTAGCCCACTAAAATGAATGATTCTACATTAGTAATTTCTAATAATGTCAATTGGATACAAGTCATCATATCTAGAGCAGGTATGGGGAATCTCTGGCTCTTGAAATGTTGTTGGCATACAATTCCCATAATCTCTGACTACTGGCCACGTAACCCCTGATTTAGATGTTGTTCAGAGTACAGAAAATTTGTAGAGTAAAAAAATTTAAGACTTGTTTAAGCATTGCTGAAATTGCCTCTCTATGTCCCCCTGCTGCCCAAATCTGGCACACAGATGACATAACCACAGCTGACATATTGCAGAGGGACACAGGGAATAGAACTGGTCTCTTTGGCAGGTATATCAGAAACAATTATATGCAACATACTTTGAATTCCTAAAATGGGCTACAAAACCAAAAAAATTAAGCATTCACCTTTTATTAAAAAAAAAATCACTTGTCTGGCCAAAGAAGAAAACAACTACCTTCCCCCACAGCCCATTTTTAGCATTTCAATTATATATTAATTATGGAGCAAGAGGCTTCATTTCGATGGAATGAGCACTGTCAGCAGGGCACCTTATAAGAAGTGTTATATGTGTGTAGAAATTCCACACCAACAACAAGGTCAGTATGTTTTGTTTCTCCCTTGTCCCTCCCTTATCAGCCTACAGCAACTATAGGGAACTATCCAGCTTGCAGGCCTAATTCAGTCCACTGGGCCTCTCCATTTGGTCCATCAGGCTGTTCTAGCCAAGCCACACCCACATCAGGTATGAGGCATGCAAATAAGTGGTTGGGCCAAAGGGAGTCTGCAAGCACCACAGACCAGCAGATTGGCAACTCCTGCAAATACCTGTGCATAGCTTTCTGCAAGCACTGACAAGCAGGTGTCAAGGCTTGCATAACTCCATACATGGTACTGTGCAAATCCCAACAATCAGCTGATTGACACCAAGACAAAAATGGGTTCCCTGGTGTGACTGTGACAACAGGTGATTGATATGTGGGCACCCCCATCTACCTGCCAAACTTGGCCCATGGGGCAAGGGGTGGAAGGGAGAAGTAAGGATCTGCCTGATGGTCAGATCCAGTTCCCTACCCCTCACCTACACCATGAAGGGCACAGCACTCCTATAGTTCCTTACAATACTGCTATTTAGATCACGTTCTTAAAGTTTATGCATGAACAGGATGTGATACATAGCTGTCAACGTTTCCCCCCTTTTAAGGGAAATTTCCTTATTCCGAATAGGATTCCTCACAAGAAAAGGGAAAAGTTGACAGCTATGATGTGATACCCTTGCAAAACGGTTTGCTATTCGGAGTAAAAGGTTGGTGGGAAATAAGTCTAGGTACTCACTGATTCCTTTCTCTTTTGGAGCAATTTTCTCAATGTCTTTTAGTTGGAATACATCTTTCTGTCACAAATAAAAATAACATACACATCATCCATAATCACACAATGACTCTGAAATTCCTTCAATTAATCTAAGGGCTTGTGGTTTTAAGAGTAACATTTATGACTCAGTGCTCTTTGCAGCTTACATAAGTTACTGCACCACATTACTGCTTTCACATATGGGAACTGGTAATCCTTCTGATTAATTTCCTACCTGCGCCTTTCTGGGAGCAAAAGAAGCTCCCAGGAATTATCTAAGGTCATATTCCATACCGTACTGTACATTGAAAGCACTCTCATACCATTTTAGCAGTCATAGCTTTTCCCCAAGGAATCTTGAGAACTGTAGTTTGTCAAGGGTTCTAGGAAATGTAGTTCTTTGAGGGTAAATTACAGTTACCAGGCCTCCTAGGAGAAGACATGACTGTTAAAGCAGTATTAATGTAGTTTAAATGTATGGTGTGAATGTGATCTAAAACCACCTTACTTATTTGTGATCAAGACAAGTCTACACTTGCTACTGGGCAAATTGGAAACAGTAAATTATCCATATATACACACACACACACACACATATATATACATACACACACACACACACACACACACACATATATATATATATATATATATATATATATATATATATATATATGAAGTCTCAAGCATGAAGACATTTCTGCATTTTGGACAAACACCGACTCCCTTGGCCTAAAAAGTAAGATTAGCGCCGCACCCCATAGTCACCTTTGACTAGGGGTTATTTAGGTTTATGCAATTCAGAGCTACATACAGATTGATTTCTGAAAACATCTTGGAACATCTTACTTTAAAGAAAGAATGGAAAAGCTGCATCCCTTCAAAATGCTGCTGTACTCCAATTCCCACCAGCCTGTCAGCATGGCCAATGGTTGGGGATGATGGGAGCTGTAGTCCAAGAATGTGTGGGGTTTAAACATCTCTGCTTTAATTAATGCAGTCCTGGTTGTCAACCACACAGGTAGCCAACTTCAATAGGTGCTCACCATACCAGAAGGAGAATGCAGGTCAAAGGCTCTCATACTGGTTTTGGTACAGCCAGCTCTCTGTGCAAGCTGAGAGTACACCCCATTGTAGTACACATCCTTTCTGACATTATGGGGGCTTCTGGCACAAGCATTCAGTTTGCAGCAATCAGTTCTGGGCCAGCCCTACACACATTTGGCAACTGTATGTTTCAATTCTGGGTCAATACATGCTGTGAAAATATTCATAAGGTTACCTACAACAACAAAGTATTACTTACTGTTTCAAAAAATATTTCCATCATCCGTGTTCTCTTCTCTTCAACACTCAGCCCCCTTTTCTTTGACTGAATAGGGGGAAAAACATGTTATGTTGTCGTGTATATAAACAGAGTGCTTTGGCTCAAAAGTCCCCAAAGCAGTGAACAGAATATAAATACAAAAGAAAGATACAATAAAAAGCAACAATTGAACTGCTCAGTATACACATTAACTTCCTATGCCTCCCATATGGACTGTTAAGTAGTGTTTTAGTAGATGGCTTTGGGTTATAGTAGTTATAAGCCTACTATGCAAGAACCTTCCATCTTGGCTTGAATCCAAATGAGACAATTGGCTAAATCTCTGCTGGAAGGAATAAGAAGCTCATAAATTGGTGCTGCATTAAAAGATGGGAAAGAAGGGTGGCAAGATACGTTGTGAGGTCATGGTGTTACACCTGGTGTGGGTCTGGCAACATAAGTGCATTAAGACTTTAATTGGTATTATTAGATTATATTGATTTTGGCGTATGTAGTCGATGAACTACTAAGACCTAATTACCGGAATATGCAGAATCAGTTTCTGTTCATGTTCAGCCCTTCAGAAGAAAAGCCTGCTGTGACAACCCCCCTTGAATAAAAACTGCATGCAATTCTGAGAATATGAGTGGGAATGCACATTCAGAGCGATCTCCTGGGTTTTCCTTGCAGCAGTTGTTGGCACTTTTAAATTTTTTTAAAGAAGCTTAGCAATTAGCTGTTACAGGGAAAGTCAAGGGTCGGAGGGGAACCCATAATGGTATGCCCAGGACTCTTGCTGCAAACTACATAACCTCTCCTTCCAAATACATTTGAATGAATCCTAAATATTGCTAGCCTGTCCTACACTGCAAACCTATGCATGTCTATTCTGAATTCAGTGGGACGCTCTTCCAGGTAAGCATATGATTCCACCACTCATTATCCACCACAAGCATTATCAAGCATGATGACCCACATTCAGAATATTGGCAGGCAGCACATTTAGGATGAGTAACAACATTTGAAACAATGACTAACACCACCTGCAAAATAAGCGTCTTCTTTTTAAGTAAACTACCACAGAAGTAATTGTTTGCTTACTCCAAACCTCTCTTCCCTTGCCTCTCTCATCTATGCCATGCCAAGAGATGGCATACAACAGGAAAATCTGAGACTTCCCAGAATAATCAATACATTTTGATTACTTGATACTTTTGCATCTACTCATGTCTCCTTAGAAGTCACACTTCCTTCAGTTAGATATATTCCAAATTAAGCATGCACAGGGTTGCTATGCATGGCTCATTTCCAGTACAGTGGTACCTCTGGTTAAGAACTTAATTTGTTCTGGAGGTCTGTTCTTAACCTGAAACCGTTCCTAACCTGAGGTACCACTTTAGCTAATAGGGCCTTCCACTGCCGCTGCACCGCAGGCATCCAATTTCTGTTCTCATCCTGAGGTAAAATTCTTAACCCGAGGTACTACTTCCGGGTTAGCGGAGTCTGTAACCTGAAGCATTTGTAACCCATTGTACCACTGTAATAGAATGCATATTTTTAAGGAAGCAGCAACAGCAGTAACCACCATTCACACAGCAAGAGGGCTGTTCCCCCCCCCCCGCAGCAACATCCTCAGTAATATATAAATGTGTGTCACAGTGGCCTTGTAAATGAGACCACAATATACTTGCCTGCAAACAAAACAAACCATAGCCCTGAAAGAGCTTGTATAGTCTGTTTCCATACTGGCTGCAGAGTAGGTGGAAGCCCTTCTGTGTGGCCAGCATAGAAACACAAAATAATGGCCTAGGCTATTTTTTTTTAATTAAAAAAAAAACTTTTTCTTAAATAGGCTTAGAGAAAAGACATAGCCGAGTTTACTTAATCCACAGAAATCAAGTGGACTGGAGGAGAAGAAATGGAGAAAGATCTACCCCTCTTCCATCAGCCAATTCACTCACCTGCACAAAATTCCTAGTTGCCTGTGGCTACCAGGCACAATATTAAATATAGGGCTGGGACACATGCTCTGTTATACGTGTTATATCTGGGGAGCGTAACACAAAAACTAAAATGCACTTGGGAGACATATTGCATTAAAAAAGTCTCAAGCCACAGTGTGGAAAAAAAACCCTTTCACTCTCTTGGGGAAGCAAGTTAAGTAAACATGCCAGGACGTGGGTTTTCAACCCAAAGCAGTGACAAGATGCAATATTAAGTTTCTGTCCTACAGAGAGTTCTATTATACTTGCCTGGAAATGCTGACATCTACATGCTCTTTAACCCAGCGTGGTTTTACTTGTGATTCTCAGAATGTGTGAGAAGCAACAGGTGTTATAAGTGTTAAAAACTCAGCAGCATGAGAACTTTAGCGGAGCTGCTGGCAGCAGGACTGAAGAGAGGTTGTGGTAACTGACCTGGTTCAACCCAAACAGAGATTTTTAACCCCTCATTTCATTTACTGAGCGGTGCTAGTCTGCAAGGTATTTCCTGCAGGTTCATGGCACTGCAATGTGGATAAGCAGCTGCATCTCTACTAGTTGTGCGCATGAAAGCCTACTACTTGCAAACCAGACAAAGAATAAGAATTACAGTTTATCATACAGGATGCTGGTAATGTAAGTCAGCTTCCCACATGTTCCTGCGTGTCTTCCTTTTCATTGAAACTTACTTGTTGAGTATGTGCAGTATAATCAAAGGCTATGGGGAAATGAACAACTGGTCATTCAAACTTATGCTATAGTCCATGCACAAAGACCAGGAGCTTGCTGCCTTTCGCTAGTATGCAAGCAGATTTTGGGGGGGGGGGATTTAAATATTTAGCCCACTCCTAGCTCAAAAGCTTAACGTGAATTATATTCTCTCTAGATCACCCTGAATAACTCATCGTCCAGGACGCTTAGGAAGTAAAGATATATGAGTGTTCTTCAGTTCACACCTTACGGGTTCCCATCTTTTCTTCTGGCACTGTTCCCCTGTACTAAACAACTGCACAACTGATAAAATTTAGGCACTCGTCATCCTTTTCTATCACTGAACCTCTATGGGCTACAAAAGGCTCTGCTTCTGAACTTTCATGCAGCTGTTAAAGCTGACATATAGAAAGGAAAATTGGTAGCCCAAGGATGGCATCATGATCAAAAGACAAGCATCTTAGCCATGCTAGGTTCATTAGAACTAACATAATTCATTATACTATGTTTTACATCCACTGTCAGAGGCATTATGCCTCTGTATATCAGTTGATAGGAACTGAAGGTGGGCAGAGTACTGTTGTGCTCATGTTCAGTGTGCAGGCTTCCCACAAGCATCTGGCAGGCCAGTGTGAGAACAGGATGTTGGACTACATGGGCCATTGGCCTGATCTGGCAGGGTTGTCTTATGTTCTTAATTCCAATTTAAACAGATTAGACATAAATTCACAGAGAATCAGTCTTTCAGCCACTAGCAGTAACAGTAAAAGCAGTACATTATCTCTAGGACTGATGGGATTTTAGCACAATGACAGGGAATGACCATTACTATTATGATCACTTTGTAAGCCTTCGTCATTTGGCTAACCAATATATGGCCCTGCACTGGTTCAGCAAAGAAATATATATATATACAGTACAGTGGGATGGGACAGACAGCACCTATTCTAGATTATTAATGAGCAACCCAACCCAAAGCATTCAGAGCTAAAGTCAAGCCCTACTATGTTGAATGGGGCTTACTTCCTCAGGTAAGCAGTCATAAGAATACAACTGTAGTGTAACAAAATTTAGGTTGTGTATATGTAAGAGAGATATAAGAGAAGAATGGTGTTACAGTTAAGAGTACAGTGGTACCTCAGGTTACAGACACTTCAGGTTACAGACGCTTCAGGTTACAGACTCCGCTAACGCAGAAATAGTACCTCAGGTTAAGAACTTTGCTTCAGGATGAGAACAGAAATCGTGCTCTGGCAGCGCGGCAGCAGCAGGAGGCCCCATTAGCTAAAGTGGTACCTCAGGTTAAGAACCGTTTCAGGTTAAGAACGGACCTCCAGAGCGAATTAAGTTCTTAACCCAAGGTATTGAACTGCAGAATAAACAACTTCAAATCTCAATTTGGCCACCCAGAAACAACTGGCTGTCCACTGTGGAAAATAATAATACTGCAATGTTAAATTACAGCTGGTGGGACCCGGGCTCAGAGACCTGAACAGCAATGAAGCTCACTGTGTGACCTTGAGCTGGTAACGTTTCAGAGTGCTATAACCAGGATGAGTAGGGACAAACTAGGTTAGGGTTTGAGTCATTTGTACTTCTACTATGAAGTTCTACAAACTATACAGTGGGACATAGTGTGGGTGGTTTAGTACAGTGATTCCCAAACTTTCCCACAGACTGGTTGAAAAACGTCAAAGGTCTTGGCAGACTACTTAATAATATTTCTGTCTGTTGCAACAACTGCAATGTGCTATGCTAGATGCCGTTTGGTTTTTAATTGCTTTTTAATTTTTTTATATTTTATTCCATAGAATTCAAATTGCAACACGCTAATATACAATAAATAAAAGAACCTGTGAAAATAACATTAGGATTCCATACAAACATTTCACGCATTGGATGAGCAGTCTTCCAGTCATAAATCCACAGACCTTCCAGGATCTCTCCGAATGAAACTCACTGACTGCTGGTGGTCCCTGAACCCCTCTTTGGGGAACCTCCTTCTCTGGTATAAACCACTATGAATGCCTCAATGGCACACTGCTGAATACAGCTACAAAAAGGACACCCGTCTCCCCCATTTATTTAGCTAATGTTTGCTTATCTCCCATCAAAATCAATGCCTGTCTTCAGAGAGACGTCAACCCCCCTCATTCTGACCGCAGGCACGATGACGCAATTCACTGTCACTTTCGGACCTAGCCTACCTCGCAGGATTGTTGAGAGGACAACATGGAAGATAGTTTGGGGGGCTGCCTTGGAAGAAGGGCGGGATATATATATATATATGGGAAAGCAGAGACATAACCTTGTCAACAAAGGTCTGTATAGTTAAAGCTATGGTTTTCCCAGTAGTGATGTATGGAAGTGAGAGCTGGACCATAAAGAAGGCCAGTCGCCGAAGAATTGATGCTTTTGAACTATGGTACTGGAGGAGACTCTTGAGAGTCCCATGGACTGCAAGAACAAACCTATCCATTCTTAAGGAAATCAGCCCTGAGTGCTCACTGGAAGGACAGATCCAGAAGCTGAGGCTCCAATACTTTGGCCACCTCATGAGAAGAGAAGACTCCCTGGAAAAGACCCTGATGTTGGGAAAGATGGAGGGCACAAGGAGAAGAGGACGAGATGGTTGGATGGTGTTCGCGAAGCTACCAGCATGAGTTTGACCAAACTGCGGGAGGCAGTGGAAGACAGAAGTGCCTGGCGTGCTCTGGTCCATGGGGTCACGAAGAGTCGGACACAACTAAACGACTAAACAACAACAACATATGGGAAAGAAGTCCATTAATGTGGAGGGCCTTTTTTTCTGAGGCAGCTGTGCTCTCATATAAAGCAAGGGAGCAGGAGAGCTACTTTAAGGGGTCGCCCCCTCCGCGCTGCGCCTGCCGAATAGCCGCCTGCGCCGACCCCGCGAGCAGCGCATTCCACCCGCTCCACTGCAACCTGAACCCGCCCTCAGCCACAGCATCCCCGCCGCACAGGGAACCGGTTGGCGGCGCGGGAGGAGCCCGGCAAGAGCGCGGAGAGCCCAAGAGGCGGCGGCGGCGGCGATAGCTTACCATGTCTCTTCCTTCCCTCCCCGGATGGCGGGAATTTGAGTTTGAGGGAAAGAGACGCCGACGCTGCTCCGCCCCCTCCCTCTCTGGTACGCTACCGCCACCTGACGCCTTTAAGGAGGTACTGCAGCCCCGCCGAGCCCTACCCTTTATAACTCGCCGCCTCTCTCGCTCCACCCTTATCTCCATAGAGCTAGGAGGGAGAAAAGTGGGAGAAGCGCGCGCCAGAGAACACACTTCCGGGAACGTTTTCGCCGGCTTCCCTTAATCCCCCGCCCTCCCAAAATGGACGTCGCCGTAGCCGAGCTCTTGGTATCTCAGTTGCTGGGTTTGGATTGCAGATACGTTTGCTTACTTGCTTTCCGTGGAGGGTTTGGGTTGTTTTTTTTTACCGTTGTTGATTTGCTCTTTATTTGTTATTACGTTTTTAATGACCGCTGTTGGAACACAGTATGTTGCAAACTCGCACAGTGAGTTAGTTATCTAAATAAAGTTATTAATAAGCCCACAATATAGACGTCTGAAACAAGGAACAAAATTGGAAAGGGGATCTCTCTCTTTCTCTCTCGTTCATTTGTCTTTCAACAAACGCGCAGCAGCATAAAACAGTAGCGCGTTTTCAGTCTGAAAAATAAAAGGACCACGCTTCAGCCGGCTTCCGGGACTCTAATCTAAGCTCCCCACCCCAAGTCTATGTTCCGCGATGCTTTTTCGCACGGGGGTTTCTCCCTGCTCCTTACTCTACATCTGACAAGAGTGAGAAAACCTACCAGCAGTACAGTATTCTGCTATGCCTCCAATGCAATCCCGCATAAGTAGTATGTCTACCTGCAAAGATTATGAAACACAGTTAATTCTCACGAGAACCTTTGAAAGGATGTGGTGCTTCTTTTATTTAAAGCCATTTGTATACCACTTCACTGTAAATACCATATTTTTCGTCCCATAGGACGCTCCGTCCCATAGACACACCTAGTTTTTTGGGGGGGGAATAAAGGGAAAAAAATTTCCCTTTATTTCCCCCCCCCAAAAAAAACCAGGTCAGGGAACAGCGGTATGGCGGCACTGCGCATCCCCGCTGTCCCCCGAGCTTGTGGGGCTGGCCGATGTCTGTCCGGCGCGCGGGATGCTCTGCTTTAGGGCGCCCCGGGCGGCAGGCTGCTATCCGCAGCGTGGGGAGCCCTGGGGGAACTCCCGCAGGGCTACCGACGCTGTGGGTGTCTGCCCGGTGCTAGGGGCGCTCTGCTTCAGAGCGGCCCTCGCGCTGGGCGACAGGCTGCTATCCGCAGCCTAGGGAGCCCTGCGGGAACTCCTGCGGGCTCCCCAGGCTTGCTGATAGCTTCCTGAAGCCTGGAGAGCAAGAGGGGTCGGTGCACACCGACCCCTCTCGCTCTCCAAGCTTCAGCGAAAGCCTGTATTCGCCCCATAGGACGCACACAGATTTCCCCTTCATTTTTGGAGGGGAAAAAGTGTGTCCTATAGGGCGAAAAATACGGTAAAACCTCTAAACAGCCACAAACGCAGCTTGCGTCACTACCACAAATCATGCAGTAGGTTTTTCTGCATTTGGAGAATCGAAGGGGTCGTTTAGTCAGAATTAGCAATAGTGCTATCTACATCATAAAAGTCTGTCTGTTTCCACTACATGCTTCCTGTACATTGGTAAACCAACAAAGTATGGTAATCCTAAAAGTCTCAAGTGCTACTTTACTCTTATAAAGAAAACTGGACTCTTCTAGAATTTTTGCTACTTGGGCAAACAGGACACATAAAAACACTATCAGCTACTTACTGTATTTTAATTCCTATGTACCGTATATAAACCTCCAGTAGGTGCACTGGTAGCACAGTTTCTCAGCCAGTTCACAGCTCCTATTTCAAATTTCATATTGAACATGTGGATATCAGGGCCTGAAGTTGGGATCTTAGCACACCCTCTATGCCTTGGGTGTACGTATGTGTGGAGATGACCTAATGTTCATTAGAATATCTTCCCCTCTGCTTCTTTGTATATGTGTTATAAAATTATGTTCTTCAGTACATATTCTTCTCCTGCCCTATTAACAAGAAGTGCTCAACAAAGCAATTCAAACAAATCAATACAACATTGTAAAAAAAAAAAAGGAAACACAAATTATTCATTTATTTTTATTTCTGGGGTTTGTGCATGATAAAAGATACACATTTGACTGAATTTTCCTATTGTTCCAACACAAGGTATTTTCTTTTCAGCTTTCTCTGTTAGATAAAGCATTAAAATACCATGGCATACACAAAGCTAAACCTACACACAAACACTCTTCAATGAACACCTTTCATCCTCAGCCTTAACTAGACATAGTTTATATTTCTTCTCAACAAGAGAGGGTGCATGGCTGTGGTGGGAAAGAAAGAAAAATTGACTTAAGATACTTCAGCATCGTTTTCAGAGAGTGCAAGACTTTATAGCATTCTTTAAACAAAACATGAAACTGGCTTACAAAGCTGGAATGTACAAAAAAAGTCGTTCACTCCAAGGACTGGAAAGGTACAACATATTGAACAATTCAGTTTCTAGCGCAGGGAGATTACAATACGCGATGCACATTATGGAACATTCCCATGTCATAAAGCAAGAAAGCAAACCACCAGGGTTAAGGCTGTGTTGCTCACAAACATCCACTTAAGTGTGGTACATTCATCGGAAACTACCACCATTTTGGAATCATCCTATGCTAAATACAAACATCTCCCATACATTCTCCAAACACAGACCTTGAAAATCATTGCTCACAGTTCATCTTCAACAGCATTTTCAATGGACATTAACATTTTGTTTCTTACTGTCATCCATTAAAAAGAAAATTAAAAAATTCATTTCCTCACACAACAAGCATAACTTAATGGGCACTTGTTTTCATTATGGCAACACTAGATCCTTAGTCATCAAAGAAAAAAATCAGCTGTAAAGTTGAAAGCCCTGTAATGTTTACAAAGGACAACAACAATAGACAATATTTTTCTTGCTACTTTGCTGAAACTTTAAATCAGTGTAAAAACTTTACTAGTATTTATCAGTTTTCCTTTTTTACAGTTTAAAAAAATCATTCAATGTACAGTTTGCAAGTTTATTGAAAAATGAACTGACAACATTTTTAGGCTTATTTTTAGCAAATGTTTACCTTAATTAAACACATGTACTTGCACTGCTCGTGATGCATTTACTACTTATTACTCTACCTTTGGGCACCACTTGACAGAAGATGGACACTGCAAACATAAACCAGAATCACCAAAAAAACACCATGGGGCAACCTTTTACTACCAATCCATTTTAAGTCTGTAGTGCAGATGTGTCCTAGGCTGTGGGTTTGGCAGTGTAAGTGGGGATGGGTCATGCCTTAGATCAGGGATTGGGAATGTGTGGCCTTTCATATGTTGCAATACAGATTCCATCATCTCTGATCACTGGCCCATGGGGCTGATCGAAGTTAAGAGTCCAACAATATCAGCAGAGCCACAGGTGCCTTATCCCTGCCTTTGTAAACTCTGTAATTCTGGCAAATGTTTGCCCGGCCCCCCAAAAATGACTTTAAAAAAAGAAGTTACATTTATACAATGGTTATTTTTTCATTTCTTCCATCAGCTAACCAGGTAAAGGGCAACAATTGTGAACAACTGGAAATTGGTGAGCAAGAAACATTTTGATTATTGCTAGCTAATTTTCAAACGCTCATTTTGCCACCTGCTCGGTTAGCTGATGTTGCTAAGCTTTCAAAATATCATCTGGCAAAAACATGAAATTCAACAATGGTCCAGACTAGCACCAGTTTGTAAATAGTGTGCATCGCCAACAGATTATAAATCTTAACAATTCATCAAGGAAGAACCAGGATCTTTTAAAAAAAAAAAGTTAGATATTGAGGGAAAGGCCACATTACCCTTAACATATGTTAGCTTTGTTGTAAAGGAAATAAGCAATAATTAAAATTTGAGTTGGTAGTACATACAACATTACTAAGGTATTATTTACTAGGATTAAGGAACAATTACTTTAGGAAAGCATTTGAAGGACAATGTCCGCATGCATGAAATGGTCTCCAAGTGTGAATTTATAACAATTTAAGTTTGGATGCTTCCCTAATACAATTCACTGGGAAGGGCGCCTACAAAAATTCCATTGAGATGTGAGCACAGATCTTCACTTGAAGTGAGAAGGTATCATGATGGACAGTTGTGCTCCTAGATCCAGTTTAAGAAATTGCCGAACTAAGAACAGTAACATTCAAGTGAATATTTCCTTTTGTCACAAGAACATGTTTATAAAAGCATAAGCATCTAAAATTTTAAGCCAGATTGGTTTGACAATATGTTGTGAATTACGTCTATAGTAATAACATACTTAACAGTTTGTGAGTTCCTTTATATTAAAAGTTCAATAACAATTACGAGACAGCTTAAGGTTTTTTTTGTTTTGTTTCTGCTTGCATGGCTTAATAAATACATATAAAATTGTAAATAGGATATCCCTTTTCACAAAGAATTTAAATAGGTTTCAAGGTGGTTCAGTGTCTGAGACTAATAGCATGCAGTGTCTGTCTATTGCCTTTGCAGACACTCAAAAATATTAATCCAGGAACCATAAATTTAGATTCTTAGCATTACTCATTTAAGATGTTTATTTTATAACAGTAAGTGAGAAGGAGTAAAAGCCTTTAAACAGTGCTTATCTATTCCTTAGTTTAAAACAACCAACTTTTTAGTTACTGTATTGTGGGCAAAGTAGGTAATAATCTTCATTTTTGCAAGTCTTCTCATTGTACTCATTATTTAAATGTTTTAAGGCTCTACCCACCCCAAAAGTGCAGGCTGGCTGATATTAAGATTCCACCCTGATAGGTCAAACTAAAGATCAAGAAGAAAAACGTAAAATTTGGGATTCACGAACCACACCATCAGGAATCTTCTTGCGTAAGGCCGGAGGCAATTCATGACCCCCACACTGCTGTAAAATGTATTTTTCTCACTTGATGTAACAACGTAGGCAAAAGTGTATTTGATGGAAATAACTTAAGCAAAAGGAGAAAACACATTGCAAGCACTGAGGTGAATCTGATAATTATAAGTTGCAAGACTTGTATGTGGGAAGGGGAAGAGAGGGAAATAGACCCTTTCAGAACATTCTCTCATACACAGGGTTATGCACATTCCTGTTTGTTATCACCTACATTTATGCTCCTTGTTCTTTTGTTCCCCACACTACATGCGCATATGAGGGAGGAAGTCATGAACAGTTTTTTAAACCCCTCTGTAGAACACTCTCGCACTCATAAGGATCTTCCAAGACTTGTTCAATTAATTCTGGTGCTCCGTCTTTCTGGAATTCAAACAAATGCACACCTGCTTTGGTAACCCTTGGTTTTACCCAAAATGAAACAAACAAACAAAAAAAACTGTCGACCACCAAACTCTCCTTTGGTTGCACAAGGCAGGCCCTCAGATGTGGTACATGTGTGGCTTATTATCCTATGTGAAAATGGGCAATTGGAACAAAGCAGATTGCTTTCATAAACCATAGCAAGAACCTGTCTGAAACACGGGTGTCAGGTGTGAAGCTAGCGAGGTTGACATAACGGCAATTAACTTTCTAATGAATCAGTACAGCGCTAATAGGAAACTGATTTTATGAAGTGCCAGCAGTAATCTATCCCTATTGGAATATATTCCCATAGCTTTTTAGAAGTTTCAGGCTTCCGGAAAAATCCCTACAACACACACTGAGCAGTAGGAAAATTGATAAACATGTACATCAATCCCACAGAGGGCAAGAAGTTTGCATTGATTTTTGTAGTGCTAGAAGTTAAGCTGTGTGAGGTCTGACAGGAAGGGCTAACCATATCTCTTTACTAAAAGAAACTACTCATTACAGTTACTAAGACTGAAGAATGTTACAAGTGTAATACTTACTAGCGCTATGCGATCTAGAAGACTCCCAGACTTCCTGCTGGGTTAAATAATGCTCTACAGTAACAATTTCCAAAAATGGAAGCTTTAAACAAGTGCTCCCATTCACATGTTAAATAAACGCTTTAGATCATGTTGCTTTTAAAATTCTTTTCCCTCCTTCAGAACCTCAACCCCCCCCCCAGTCAATTACATGAACGCCTGATCTACAAGCTGCAGTTCACATGTCTAGTATCCCATTGTCTCTAAATTCGGTGGGGAGGGAAGAGGGTCTTATTTATTAATCCTTATAATCAGTTCAGTGCGTAACGTATGAGGTGCAAGTCCTATGTAAACAAGGTAGGTTTGGAAATTAAAAAAAACCAAAAACTGGAGACTCCTTCAGTATTAAAATTGAAATATTTAAGAAGTAGACATCCTACACACACAAAAAGATCTATGTTGGCCCTCAGAGGCTAGTAACTTCTTGAGCAGGAGCTGCTGCAGTTGTTACTGTAAGTATCGATAGACTTTGAAGCAGTGATTGCCAGAGTCTGCAACGACAACATGACCATCTGAAGTAAGGGCCAAACCTTGGGGACCATAAAGTGGATCTGCGGATGTATTAATATAGGATAAAAAGGATCCACTCCCATCAAAAACCTGCAAAAAAGGCAAAGAGAGAATGTCAGCCAAAGACAGTGAACTGTGGATACCTAGAAGCTAATATGCATAAATGCAGGCAGCCACGCAGATTCACATGAAGTAAATAGAATTATAGAAGGTGGCAAAGTCACCAGCTACAACCCTATCTGCTGAAAGTCTGCCATGGTCACACCCAGACTAGATTGACATAATTTAATCTGCCTGAGGCTGTATTTAGAGATAGTTCGCAGCCACCCAGAGTGGCTGGGGAAACCCAGTGAGATGGGCGGGTATAACAACAACAACAACAACAGCAGCAACAACAACAACAACAACAGGAATGCAGCTGCAAGGATGCTTGCTGGGACCTAGGCTCAGAGCATAGACACACCAATACTTTCTAATCATTTTCAGGCTCAATTTAAAGCACTGGCATTGCTCTTTAAAGCTCTAAACATTTTGGGAACAGGTTACCTGAAGGGCTGTCTGCACCCATAGAAAACTCTCAGACCTGCATTTAAGAGCTACCAGACTGGTGGGCATCAGAGACAGAGCCTTTTCAACAGTGGCCCAAATAACCTTGGAATTCTCTCCCAGTACGTATGGCCCATCTTAATATAAATTAAAAAAAACTGTTTTGAACTCCATTCTCTTAAAAGTGCCCTGGGTTGGGTACTAAATTGCTTGAAACAGCTGCTGTTGTTCTTAAGTTTTTCTGTAATTGGGTTTTATAGGTATATTAGAAGTTGGTTTATGGAGTAATTATCTTTTGTAAATTGCCTTAGGAGGGTTTTGTCCTGAAACGCAAAACATCCAAGTATTTTAAATTGAATCAATCTATTATCTATGCTCTGCCCTATCTAGTTCTCTGCTACCAGGTTAGAACAGGAAACACTTCTTGCTGCTGTTGTGTTTAGAGGCTTGGGGTTCTTAGAAATAAGAACCTGGACTCAGGTTATGCTTGTTAAGACTTAGAGGTTTATTTTAGAATTCTTTCCTAACGTACAGGCTGGCATTCCCCTTATGTTAAATCACTCTTTAATTCAGATCTTGTGTGTGAGTCCTTTTATTGGGTACAAGGGGAGATAAAGGGTAATATAATCATGCATTCAGACAATGCATTGGGGTTTCCACTCCTCTCAGAAGGATGTGTTTAGATCCTAACATGGGCACACCTTTAATCCTGACATATGCTTCTTACCAGCTGAAGAGCCACAAGTTCCCCTTCCCTTAACTACACAGCTACTCCATTACTCATTGATATTTTCTCTCAATAAGGTGCAATGCTTATCTCAGAGGAAGACTGAGTTGGAAAGTCAATGGGACTCTTACTTAATTCGTAAATATGCAAGAGACTGTGTTGAACATTTTGGAGATGGGATGCTTGGACCCGAAGATGAGGAAACATCCCCATCCAAACAACATACATAATACTGAGCCAACTGACTTAAAAATCACTTGTTCACCTGTATTCGACTGTTTCCCCAGTCTGCTACAATAATATTTCCATTAGAATCTACAGCTACTCCTGTTGGAGCGTTGAACTGTCCATTCCCTTCTCCATTAGATCCAAATTTCAACATGAATTCACCTTCCTGGTTAAATACCTGAATAAATTAAAAAAAATAAATCAAGACACAAATTATATAGTACTTGATGATGATGGTTAAGAGCCTAAAGCCAAAACTAAATAGTTATCATCCTCAGACGTATAAATCAAAACTTAATGGAAGACAAACATTCCCTTTCTGAGGCAACAGGAAGAAACCAAGTCAGAGACAAAAGTATAGTTAAACCAACCAAAAATGACAGTACTGTCTGCAGAAGAAAATTATAGCAATCTGTGCAAGAAGGAACCAGCAAGTTGTTGTTTTGTAAAGCCTAAAATATTAAAGCCATCCTAAGCTGCTGACACACAATGGCCTAGCTGAACAAACAAGGGTCTTAAGTCTACTGTTGCTGTTCTACTGGGAGCTAAGCCATGGTGGCTTCTGAACCCAGACTCATTGCTTATCTCTCCCAAACAAAGCATGTGTGGTAAGCCACAAACAAACCCTGGTTACAGTTCATGATTTGCTTGCAAGAAGAAATTATTCTCACACACACAAAAATCATTTTTTGTTTTTCTGTAACAGGATCCTATTGCAAACACATATAGGATTGCACTGCACATCTCTGGAGCAGGTCACATGTAGCAGCAAGCCATTGTTTGGTATTGCAGGCACAAGCAGGAATAAGCCATAGTCACTCAAATTCATGCATTCTCCCCTTCCCTCCTTCTGTGTGGCTGGGAGAGTGGGTTTCCATCAGAATTGATTTTCACTTTCTCCTAATCTTATCATTGCAAGCAAACCAACGATGGTGATTCAATGAGGGTGGGGAGCACCCAGGTTAATTTAAGAAGCCAGCTTCAAAGGAGCAGAGTTTGTAGCTGGCTTGTTTTGAAACAGGCCAGAATTAGTTATCAACCACTATCTTTGGTTTGCACACAAGGGCAACCCAATTTGGGAAAGTAAAGCTGCCAAAGTCCTCCTCCCAACTGCATATGAAGAGGGTGGGCATACAAGCCACTCATGCTCACTCCAACTCATGTCCATAGTGCTAAACCATGGTTAGCATTACATAGTCATTTGTGCAATGCAGTTCCTTCTTATTCTCCTCTTCCCAACAGCCCTCTGTATGCTCCCAACATCTGTTCTGGAGGGTTGGGGAGGTGTTCGGGGGCCTGGAGGGTGGGAAGAGAAACTAGAAGTCCCATCATGCAAACATTTTTTTTCAGTTCCAAAAATTGAAAGTGTGTGATGCCCAGTATTACAGAATTAATGTCATGTATGCCCATTTTTAAACAAGAGCCCCAAATCCAATTTCCTAGTGCATCCTCCCTCCCATGTGGGGGTTTCCTTTCACTGTAATCAGTAACATTCCCACGCATGGAGAGCTGAAGGGGGGGGGGAGGATTTGCTTTCCTAGCAATTTATATATGTTTGTTTTTTACATACACACAGAACCATAAGTATGCATGAAAGCTTGGCTTCATGACAACTTTATAATACAATCCATGCTTTTCAATAAAATTATATTTGCATGCTTCCATTTCCTTGTATTTTTGGGTATGATACATAGTAGACTGTCCTGTGTAAATGAAATGTGGCAACATTTACGTAGGAGTTAGCAGAAGGTCAAGGCCGTTTTCTAGTTATACTACAAATCAGTGTGTCGAAAATATTCCCTGAGCTGCAAGGCCACAACAATTACAGAGAAAGGTTTGGAAAGTTGCCCTTGCCCATTTCAGTATCGCTGGGGAAGCCAGAAGGAAGGGAGGATGTTAGCTACAATCCTGGCCACAGTGTATTTTGAAAACCATGTGCTGGGCCGTACCTTTGGAACCAGGAGCTTAATCCAGATCGGTTTTGAGTTCCCTTCCATTTTATTAGCAGGATGGCAATGAAATTTCTTCCCCATTTTCAGTCAGATTTCTAACATACTGTATTTTATTTCCTTGTTTGCCAGAGCCTGGCCATAGAACTGAAAACCTCTGTTGTCATTAGGAAATCCTGCATTGCTGAACAATTGCTGCTTCTCAGGGTGTATGTTTATTAAAATAGGAGCTCCCCCCTGCTGCTAAACTCTGCCAACAATCTACTTAGGGTCTCCCCTGTGGTCTTGCTTCCTTAATTGTAATCCAAAACCACAGGAACAGTTATTTCCTGCCTAATACCAGAAGCCTATGAAAAACAGTCTCAATTCAAAATTGCCCATTTGGCTCCAACTTAAGAGTTATACTTCTCAGCTGTATGTAGATTGAAAGAAGCCCTATAATAGCCCAAGCCACATTTCACTTGCCCACGTGGGACTTGTGCCTTCCTGCTGCTCTTAGCTTTGTTCTACACATTACTTTTATCACAGAACCCACTTGGAAAGGTCTCTGTATGGCTTCTGTAGGGTGTAGCAATGGTCACTGAGTGCAGGGTGGGCAGAAGGCAGACTGAGATCTATTGGTAGATCTCTGGGTGATTTGCAGTAGATGGACAGGGTCCATCAAATTCCTCATTCCAGCTTTGTATAATGTAGCTTCCTATGCAGCCAATGGCACATATGGCTTACTTCTATGTAGTAATTTTGCAATTAAGTTAAGTGACCCAGAGTATCCTGAATACTTGGCACAAGAGTAACTTTCTCCAGGGGACAACTAGCATTTCAAAATGATGGTGTGAAAAGACTCCAAGAGCTCCTTTCTAGAGATCCAACTTCATACTTCTTGAACCAATTTAAAAGAACATACACAGCTTTATTTTAAAAGAGCAAAGCAAGAGACTTAATCCAAGTATTTCCCCACTTCTAAATGTAAACAATTATTTCTTGTTGGCTGATGCAGAACACCTGTGAATTTAACTACATATTGGGAGTAACAGCTTCAATGCATTATCAATGGGATTTTATATTTTATGAAGAAGTAACAGCATCGTACCTTGACCGAGTGGTTGTGGAAATCGGTAATAATAATTTCATTATTGTGGTTGACGGCTGCAAAATGAGGCCCTGCGATAATGGAAGGAAGGAAGTTCAATGCAGGAAGAAAGATAAATCATGACAACAATATTTCAATCCATGTGAAGTAGCAGTTTGTATGTGGGTTCTGATCAAAATGGTTGATGTGGACCAATGCGCTAGCAGCATGCCTGATTGGAGGTGGCTCTGGAAAAGGCAGCACCAGGTGGTGCTTTAAGGTTCCATTTTGAACTCTACATGTTGCTGCATTCACTATCACATGTTAATGGCTGAAGAAGAACATAATCAGCTATGAACTCAATAAAATTATGAACTTGGGCACAGTACAAGTACTCTAGAGAACAATAAATAAAAAGGTTTCTATCTGGCCAGCTTCAAAACCAGTTTGACTGGTTTCCATCCACTAAATGTTTAGTACAACTTTCAAGTTGAACAATAGACTACTTAAAATTTGTTTAACATCTGCAAGTGAGCATGCTTCTTGTTCTTGGTCATGCTGGCTGGGGCTGATGGGAATTGGGGTCTAGCCAGATGTGGAGATCATCACATTGACTCCCTCTGTCTTAAAACGTGACATGATCAGCAAGCCACAGGAGTCAGACCAGAGGAGTTTTGTTGTTCCTGAAAGACTGCTTCCCCTCACCCCAAAGGCCTAAGGAACAACTAGAGTGAAAATTACGCCCACATTTCAGGGTTTTCACTGATTTTATATCTGCTGCTTTTTGTATTTTTACTGTTGCTGCAATAATAGTTTTTGTTGCTGATATTTCTGATCTGTTTTATATTTGTTTTATGGTTCTCCTTTGCAAGCTATCTTGAAAATCCATATTAATAAAATGGGGGGGGGGGGGAAGAAAGAATTACAGTTCCCAAGACTGTTTGGGAAAAGCAGCTTACCCCCCACATAGCTACAATTCCCAGCATCCTTAATAAACTGCAGTTCCCATTAGTATTTAAGGAAAATAATGTACTTTAAATGTATGGTGTGCCCTCAACCCATGTGTTTACTGAGCCCCTGTAGTACCTTTTTAAAAAAAGAAAAAGCAATTGTATGTCTCAAGTTTAGTAAAGCAAATACAACAGTCTCATGACAAACAAATTTATATACTATTTTTGTGCTGTGTATTTTGGGTATAAGGACCACAATAAAGCTGTATGTGTTTATTACAACATAATTGTTCATGGACTAGAGCAGTGGTGTCCAAACATTTTTCAAATAGGGCCAGATTTGATGAAGTAAAGGGCTGTGAGAGCCGACCAAAGTTGAAAGTTGTTGTTCTTTTTTTAATATTGAAATTCTCAAGGGTTTTTTTTTTATTAGGATTTTACCCCAGGAAATAGACTACCACAGGGGCTGGATTAAACCGACCGGTGGGCTGGATTAGGACTTTGGACATGCCTGGACTAGAGGGTTGCCATATTTCAAAATGTTGTTGACCTTTTTTTGTCAAAGCTGTCAAAATTTTGGCGATGTCCAGGAAATTATGGATGTGTGACAGCACTAATGGACTACAGTCTACTTATTGTGTCTTGCTTACTGTGGTGATGTTAGAGTGATGCTTTTTCAGCATGCTCAAATACACACACACGATCTGGATAAAAGAAAATGCATTTTAGACAGCAACTGATACCTGCAAACTGCTTATCTCCATTGCCTCGGCTTCCAAACCTGGTTACTATTTTTCCATTTGGCTGGAAGATAAACACACAACATGCTTTGTTGTCCACCACAATGATGTGCCCATTGCGATCCACAGAAACACCTTTTGGTCCCATGAGCTTTCCAGATCCAATTTTTGTCTATAGGAGCAAAGAAAGAGATTAAAGTTGCTTCAGACATACACACATTTGGACTGCTGTAATGTTCTCTGGGTTTTTAGCGTTGCCACTATTCATACTTGGGAGAAGATTCTGTAGTAAATTAGTGCAAGAGATTGGTAGTAATGACTTTCATTGTGATCTATATCGGGAGTGGGGATCCTCATGCCTCTCTGTTTGGCCCTCTGAAATCCCCTCAGGCCACAACACTTACTATCCCTGCTTTTGCACCCTGTTTTTTTGCCTGGTTAAAATGCAACCGTGATCTCCGTTAATGACTCTTGTGGGCCTGGATGGAAGCAGAGAGGGCTATGAGAGTGTTGTAGAAAGTGTCCTAGTGTACATAGGTAAAAATGTATATTGGTTACATTATCCACTTCTGTTTCTGGCACTCAGAAGGTTGCCCAGAACGGAATGAGATTCCCACCCTGTATGATTTTAAGTCAATACCAGGGCAAATGTTTAGCGTCTTCCCCCCACCCCACCCTTCCTTCCATCTCAGAACAAACAAAATAATTTCATCTGCATGAATTTGTCCATCCTTTCCCTCATCACCAAGTTAGTTCTTCAATCAAGAACTACAGAATCAATTCCCCAAGCCTTCAGAAAAATCATTGGTTTACCAAACTATTAATTTTAAAATGGCGGTGAGTTTCCTTGTATTTTTTTATTTGTACTTACCTTAAATTTTCCATCAGAGGAGAATATGCTAACCCACTTATTGTCATAGTCGGCAATAATGATGTCACCACAAGGATGCACAGCCACTCCCGTAGGCCGCTGCAACTGACCAGGGGACCTTCCCCGGATACCAAAACGACTCTTGAACTGGCCATCAGTGGAAAATATCTGTAATTTTCAAAAATAGTTTTTTCACATAAGATGTATCCATGTATACACATCCATGAGATTAAAGGTGGGGTGCAGATTTAAATAAATGAATGAATTTTTAACGGGAAAGTGGCATTTGAGTCATTACGTGAACTTAACGCAGAAGTAATTATGAATCCTTCACTATCAAGATCTTATAATCTTGACACTTCAGAGAACATGTTTCTTTTCCGCATTTGATCAGTACTGTATCTTTCCAAAACAATCCATTATGGGTAAAGAGAAGAAAAACGAGCATACCTGCACACACTGATTATTGCTGTCCGCTATTAATATTTTTCCATTTGTAGATGCAGCTACTCCCTGAAGATTTGTAAACTCCCCTTTGTTTCTCCCTTTGGTACCTAAAAGGAGATGTACATATAAAAACAATTAGGGAAGAAGTTATGTACATGGCTGCAAAAACTCTCTAGGTCCAATCAGCAGTTTCATCATTAGGAGTCTAGTTGTATTACATGGAAAGGGGCTTCACAATGGTTGGGGTAGAGAAAATAAACCATTATCATGAATATACAATATAAAGATCAACAGGGGAAGGTCCACAATCTCCAGAACAGGGGTGTCTAGGACTCTGGGGGAGCTGAGTGTGTTGCTCTCTCCTTTCTCCCCCACTATGGGCAGGGACTTCTGTGTCCAAGAGGGAATTCCAGCTGCCTTTCAAGATAATAAGGTTTTGGAATACGCCTTTGAGGGATGAGATAAACAGGCAGTCTTGTGACAGAAATATTGTTTTTGAATTATGAACTCCATAAGCAATATAGATGGGGTGATTCCCCCACCCAGAAGTGCATACAACAATTACTAAATACAATATTTTTGGCACAGAAAATTAGAGGGAGAGCCATCTAGTTAGGAAAGTCCAACTACAGTAGGACTAAGGCTCACTTACAACAAGCTTAACAATATTATGTGTGTTTTAACAAATTAAATAGAGTGAGATTATGATTTTGGGGGAACATGAAGAGTGTGTGTATGAACTTAACAGTGCTTTTTGTTGCTATTTTTTAATGTTGTTAGTATTGTTTTACAGATTACAAAAGCCATACTGATTTGTTAATTATATGACTTTTGCTGTAATTTTGATGTTCAGCTTCTTTTTTAGTTGATGTTTTGTGAGCAGCGTTTTGTAGATTGCATCTGTTTTATTGATGATTTGTTAATTATTTTATATGATTCACACTGCATCTGTGATGTGCTATTATGTTTTATTGTGTTGTTGTTATTTATTGCTTGTAGGCCACTATGCATGTCTATGCCACTTTTCATTCAAATGAATATCCATCGATCAACCAACACCTCTGAGCTAGATAATATCCTATGGCAGGGATGGGAAACCAAGGACCCTCCAAAGGTTGCTGGACTACAGCTTCCATCATTTGGTCATGCTGGTTGCAGCTGATAGGAACCGGAGTCCAACAATTGCTTGAGTGCCACAGGTTCTTCTCTCCTACTTAGTGTTGACATTTATCCCAAAACAATACAGTTTCACACACTCTGTTTGCAGCTGGACATTGCAATCCAAATAATTTAGAAGGCAAAGCACTCCATACCTACTCTGAAGATCAGGTCATCTTCAATGGGATTCTCTTTCCTTTTGCCAGTGCTGTACATACTAGCTGGTCTTTTCACAGCTTTCTGCTTCACATGTCCACTGCCAGGAGACTTCACACGCCTCTTAACTCCTTCGGTGGTAGGGGACACATCGGCCGACCTGATTACCTTGAGTTTGAACGGGCTGCCCCTGATATGCTGATCATAGAGTCTCAAGGAAAGGGTAAAGTCCCCTTCTTTCTGGACAGTATACAAAAATTCGTAAGTGCCATTTTTATTGTCAAGTATTTCTCCGTCCGCCACACTCCCATCAGGCGTGCTGAGCTCAGCCGTGAGGTAAGCATTCCCAGATTTACAGAGCTCACCATCCTTGTCCTTGGTAGTGATGGTGACCGACATCGGCTGTCCTATCACCGTCTGCTTCAGTCCTTCACCCGTGGCCACTGTTTCAGAAGCAACAGCATTTGTGGTTAAAATAGTACCAAGATTATGAATGGACTTCTTCAGCCCATCCGTTTCCACTATGAAGTCCAGTTGATCATTCTCACGAGGCTGCAGTGGGAAGTCGCGGACAGCCAGCTCGTTCAGCTTATCGCTCATCTGCTTCTTAACAAGCAAGACTTCCGTCTCGGTTCCATGGTTGAGTGCTTGGGCTGTAAAGTTGCTACAACTCTTTATGTTTTCCTGTCCTTCCAATAGGCTATCAAGCTGAGTCTGCAGGACCTGGATAGACAGAATGCTGTGGTTATATAGATTTGAGTTTTAAACCAAGTAGCCCAAAAAATAAATAAATGAATTCCCACCTATCATGGGAAATGTAGAGGTATGACCTTGAACGGAATAATGTTGCAGAAAATTTGTTGGGCTCTATTAAAACAAAACAAAACAAAACAAAACAAAACAAAACAAAACAAAACAAAACAAAACAAAACAAAACACATGAATAGCATTGATCAAATAAGTGCTAAGTTCTCTTGGATGATTTTTTTTTTAAAAAAAGCTTCCAGTTTGGAGAGCTTTTGTTCATGACATTATTTTGACATAAAACTAAACTGTTGTTGTATTTTTGTATTACATGAACAAGCCTTGGGCCAAACTGAAGACAGATAAACTTTTTCATATGAGGATATATGGAAAACACCCAGAACACTGTATTTCCTCCACTCCCCAAGATAGGGACACTTAGCTTTTATAAGATTTTTACAACTATTTGACTAATAACATCCAGAAAAGAAAAGTAAAAAATGAAAATACAACCAATAACTATGAAACAATGATGCAATATAAAGTTGTTGTTGCCATAGTTTTTGTTTTTTTAATAAAAAAATCGTAACAATTAAAAATATATCTCTGACTCAAGTGTTACATATCACTTCTGCATTTTTGTAAGGGAATTTTGTTGGATAAAATGAATTTGTTCAAGGATGTGCTGAATTAATTGTGTTCCCAATTAACCTTACATGGCAAACATGCCATTTCCTAGCCTCTCTCTCAGCTAAAGATTAGATTTCAGACATTGTTTCTCCCAGCAGCATCACCCAACAAATGAAATAAAATATGACTGAAAAGAACAAGGGTCTTACTTTATGTTTAAGGCCATAATTCACTTCCAATTCCATGAGCAACACACTCTTGCGGACATTTAAAGTCTTCTGGAGTTCATCAAAAGTGGAATGAATGTCATCTACGATGCTGGTCTTTTGGTTGGTCAGCTGATGTATAATTTCAGATAGGAAATGAAGTGCTGTATCTATCTCTGGAAGCCTGTTGGAATCGTAAATCACAAGTGCTGTTTGAAATAGAATTGCCATAGTTTTTCCTTGTGAAATCATGCAACAAGATTTTTATTCTTGGTGATTACAATGGGATAAAGATACAAATCAGATTTCAAGTGTTTCTTAGAAGAATTCTGTTACAGAGACTTTATAGCACAAGGAAAAGGATGGGGAAAGAGGCAAGAGAAAGCAAGCTCAGGCACCCCTTTTGAAATTCTTTATATAACATAGTTACAATGGTACCTCAGGTTACATACGCTTCAGGTTACAGACTCCACTAACCCAGAAATAGTGCTTCAGGTTAAGAACTTTGCTTCAGGATAAGAACAGAAATCGTGCTTCTGCAGCATGGAGGCAGCAGGAGGCCCCATTAGCTAAATTGGTGCTTCAGGTTAAGAACAGTTTCAGGTTAAGAACGGATCTCCGGAACGAATTAAGTACTTAACCTGAGGTACCACTGTATATAGTTCTCTCTACAGTGGTACCTCGGTTTTTGAACGTAATCCGTTCTGGAAGACAGTTCGACTTCCAAAACATTTGAAAACCGAAGGCGGTCTGCAAATTTAATTGAGAAAATTGAGAAACACTCAGTGGAAGCCATTTGACTTCTGAGGCGCATTCGGAAATGGATGCATTTACTTTTCGGTTTTCGGCAGTCGAAAACCAAAATGTTCAACTTTTGAGACATTCGAAAACCGAGGTACCACTGTATTCTGCCTTGGAAAGCAGACTGGCTGCCTTGGAAAGCAGAGGACCCTGGGAAGAACCCCTCCCTTGGAGATCTCAGAGCAGAGAGAGCAGGTGACAATGTCTGGGGTGTGAGGTCGGGGCTACTCCTACCACACTGTGTGTTAAAGCATGCACATTGCAGAAGAAGTTCCATACCTTTTGTTGACAGCATCTAGCTGTGCTTGAAGCGAAGCCTTGTGTTGTTCTACTACATCTTTGAGAGGTACTGTGGGGTGCTCTGCATGCTCGCCTTCTGTACATTCCCGGCACATGGCTGTCTCACAAGACTGGCAGTAAAATTCCATCAGCTGATTACAGAGAGGGAGAGTGTGACTATCAGCAGTTTTTCCAAATAGAGACACACCATTTTGAATACTGAGCCTGTCTACTCAGATACAAGCCCTATTGAATTCCCAGGTAAGAAGGGCAAGGATTGCAGCCTTAGCCCCACAGACTTCCATGGGCTTGCTTTTGAACAAATGCGCATTGGATTGTTCTGCTAATGCCCTGTGCTGGGAAAAAATTCTGCTACAAATCCTGCAAGCAAAAAAAGTCAACAGAATGGGATTTATGTGATAAATAGCCATGTGAGCTGATGACTGGAGTTCAAACCTATTGCACCATCAAACAAAACGTTTGCTTGTGATTAAAATGTTAAAAAGCAGTGATTATGTTTAATGCCATGGATTTATAGCTGTGGTTTGTATGAACCATTATGTTGTATTTTTCCCTACTTTTAAGAATCACAAATAAATACATACACAATTTAGGGTACTTTAAATTCCAAAAGGCACACTCACGGCTGTCATGTTCTTTCTCATGGCTGTCATTTTCTCACTATTTGGTTTCAGATAAAACTGTCATGCCTTGTGCTTTAGGAGTATTAAGTTACTTCACAAATGCCTAAGGCATTAGTGATGCACTCTGAATTACAAAACAGAATGGCATCAGGTTTGCATATAATGAGGGCCATATTTTTGGCAGCCAAAAGCTTAACAGAGAGTGATCATTGCTGCTTAGGGCTGGCATTTAAAAGTTTACCAGAGGGAGAGAGCATCAGTTATTTTTCAAACTAAGCAAGAGAACATTAAAAGGAATTATATAAAAAGGACTCGGTGAGGCCAAGAAGCTCTTGCAGATCCACATAAATAGAAGCTTTTCATCTAACAAAGGATAAAACATTTTCACTTTCTTATTTCTAGTCTGCAACCTACAAAAGAAAAAGGACTGAAGAAGTTTCCACAATCTGTTTAAGGTCGTTTTGAATGGCACTACTGTTACTTAGTGGAGTCTGGATACTTCAGAAAGATAAAGATATTTTGCGCTCCCAAGATGGTTTGGATACTTCCGAAAGAAAGAAAGAAAGAAAGAAAGAAAGAAAGAAGGCAAACTCCATGAAATGAAAAACTGTCTCATTGAAGGAAAGCCAGGAACTTATTGCTTAAAACTAGGATGTCATGGTCACAACAAGAATATATAGTTTGTAAGGAGTGGACCTTACTGATCATAAATCTTCTGATTTGCAGATGAAAACCAGGTACATATGCTACCAACCTACCTACAAAAAAGGTGTATTTTTGTCTTGTAATACTGGATCTGTTTTTTTAAGTCACATTCATAAATTTCATACACTATTTAATTGTAAAAAATGGTTTACAGAAAGATAAAAAAATAAAATCAAGAAAAAATCACAATCCTGCTTTGAGTGATACATTAGCAGAAGGGGGGTTTGAGGAACAAAGGAGAACAATGATCATAATTGGAGGAGAGGAAGAGGAGAGAGCAGGGGAACATGGTGCTCTCCAGATTTCTGGCCTACAGTTCCCATCTTCCTTGACTGTAGGCCATGTTGGCTGAGGCTGATGGAAGCTGGAGGCCAATGACATCAGGAGGGCCATAAGTGTATAGCACCGTGTGTTACATCCAGGAGTCATGCTGCCAAGCACTTGATTGCATTTCAATTTTACGAAAAGCTTCCTAATCAAGTGCAGCAATGCTTGCAATGCCGCTCACATTATATTGGCACACTTTGAATGCAAGATAGTGCTTGGTGATGCAACAACAAGGATGCCAACCCACCAGTTCAAGTGGAATAATGACATAATTCTGCCCATATGCTCCATTTATTCCCAAGGACCCTTTTTAGCATATGTGCCCTATGCAGATTTTTCATCTTTCAGTGCCACTGATTACCATAACCGGAAAACAATTGTGCCAGGTGGTGTAAAGCTGAATCTAATATTATTTCTCTTGAATGGTTTTTGTCCACATGCAGGCTATGACCTGCTATCAGAAAGGAATACTCCCAAACCTTGTACCTAGGCCAGATTAGCTAAGAACTTGCTGGGAAAGGGATTGCTTTCCCTCCTGTTCAAGGGCAGACTTGGGGAATATTTTACAATATGAGCCCAAAATTGGCACCCCCAAATGGATCTTCTCAATTATGGAGCTTATCAATTTTTCATGCCCTGTACTGGTGAACAGCCCACACCACCCTAAATCTGACATTGTTCTGGTTGGTTTGGTTTGTTGCTCTGGAAATATTTGCTCTGCAGACACCTCCTGCAGTTCACTTGCTCCATAATTTACCTATTATGATCTGGATTGCCTAGGTCAGCCTTCCACAGCAAAGTGTTTTCCAGATGCTTCTTAGGGTCCCACCTCCACCCACCCTGATGATTGGCAATGCTGGGCAGGGCTGATGGGGAGTTGCAATTCAACAACATCTGAAGTGCACCAGGTTGGTAAAGATTGAAAATATACTGATGATAGGAAAGGACTCACAACAGTGGTGGTAATGGAGAAGGAAATGGAATTTCAACTCAATGAATACTTGATTTCATTTATGGATGAAAAGAAGAGCAAAAGTAGCAATACACCTTTTTAATTATAGACAGCTGCTTTCACTTAAAACTAAAATGGATGTACAAAATACAGCTTAAATGAATTATAGAACATTAACATCTCATCTTGATAGCCAGAAAGCACATTTACTAACCATGATCAATATCATGACATGTCAATGCAATGCCCTACAAAACAAAAACATAACCAAAACTATCAATATTGGGCTGACTGAGAGTTAATTTGATGTCACACAAAAATTCATCCAAATTCACTCTCTAGTACAGTATCCAATGAAAGTATTCAATCGATTGAATAAAATCTATCAAGCAAACGATTTATGTTGTCATTGCAGAAATTAATAAATCATTTGCAAGTCCAATAGTCCCCAACTTTCATTTCAGGGCGAGCCACTGAAAATTGCAATTTTCCTGCCAAATAAATTGATGAAGCCTTATTTATAGGCACCTAGTCCACTTACATTTCCTTCATGATTGGGGCAGGAGAGTGGCTTCCCTGCAGCAACAGCTGTGACAGTCTCCAAGATGGAAGACTCCTCAATGCTATTGTCTGGAGTTCGCTGCAGGACATCCATCAGGTTGGTGATGAAGAAGTTGTTCTGAAGAGCAGAAACCCCTTTCTCTGGCAAGATGGATGTTTGGCGGCACACTGGGCAAGAAAGGGTTAAGCTGTGGGCTGGAATGTAATTCTGTAGGCACCTAATGAGGATGGTAAAAAGATAAGCCAGTATCAAAAGCAAAAAGTAAACTGTGTTGTTTGCGATTTCCTAGTAGGAGAATAGAAGAGTAATCATGAACACAGCTTTACTTTTTCACTTTGCAACTCATATCAAGAGGGAAGAACAAAACACTCTAACTGCCTTCTGTTGCCGTCCAGAAGTTATTGGATCCCAACTCCCATCAGCCCCAGCCAGCTTGGCCAATGGATGGGAGTTGTAGTACAGCAACATGTGGACAGCCACAGATGGGGGTGAGTGCTAGAGGGTTCTACCTAAATAAAAAGGCAATGATGTAGTGAGATGACTGAAGACAGTATAAACTGGAGAAAAGGTGGGAATGCATTAGTGCAAGAAGAAGAGACTGCCCCAGGCTGCACTATCAAAACAGCAACTTTCTCCAGAGAGCACATTTTGGTATGACAGAAGCTTTGTTTCTTGCAGTGTACCCACTCATTTTTATTAGGACCCTGTCACCTGTGGCTTATATATATACACCACCTAAATCTGCACAATCTGAGAACAGAGATAGTAGTAGATAAGAGTGCAGAAGACAAGCAATGCATTTTAAACGCTCCTTTAAAAACATGAATGATTATGACTCCTGTGGACAGCCTTAGCTTCTGCTCACAGGAATTACTTCCTGACCCTACAGTCTTGCGCTGTGAAGTGTGTTCTTCTCCACAACCATTATAGGTTACAAGAGCATCTTTTCATCTGCTTGTTCTCACGCTCTGCTCCAAAGCTTGGGGGGAAACACTGCAATGTATCACTTGCCATTTTCATCTTACATTAATAAAAGCAACAACAGCATTATGGCTATTCAAATTGTTTTCCAGGCTCCACGTCACAGGATGATGAACCATTCTGGAGGGTTATTCTTACAGTCACCTTAGCTTTTGTGAGGGAAAAGCCCAGCCTTTACTGACTTCTAAGTGCTGCAGCCCGTGGTGAGGCAATTATGTGCATCTGTCACCACAGGCTGTTTTAAGCCCAGGTTTGGCTTTGGGCCCATCACTCTGAGCATTTGCACTAGCGTGCCAAAAGATGAATCCAGACAAAAATCAGCCCATGGCGGCAAATGCATATGACTACCTTTCAGGCTGAAGCGGATTCTAATGTAATACACCAAGAAAACCTGAGCTCTTTTCTAAAATGTATAGAAAGATAAGGGTCATTAGCAGCGCTGCATTCGAAACATTAAAAAAGAACAAAGCAAATGCTTATGGAACATGGCAGACTAAGCAGTTTAACAAAATGAAAACAGACAAACCATGAAAAGCCAAAAGCAGAAATGGTGGAAATGTCGTTTCCACTTTCAGACAGCGCTGCAGCATTTTTTTAAATGATAAGGCTTCTCTGCTTCTTTTCCTGGAAAGGAAACGCAACGTAGGGAAAAATGCCACCGGTTCAAGTCCTGCATATCTTCTAGCTGCAACCTGGTGCCCTCCATATGTTGTTGGATTACATTTTCCATCAGCCCCAGACAGCAAGGCCATGCCAGCTGGGACTGATAGGAGTTGTAGGCCAAAGTCCTGAATCATCTAATCTCTGGCACTTTATGTTCAGATATTGCATCCTTCAGTTCTGAACGTGTTCCACTTGGAACCAAGCTCTACTCATGCTGAAGAAATCTACTTTTAAGCTAAATGGGCTAAGTTTCATTGCCTAAATTCAGATCAAATATCCCAGTAAGAAATTATTGCTACCACCCTTTTATGTGTAATTGTATTGCTGACATGGAAGGCCATATCTTAAAAATAAAAACAGGCTGAACATTCACAATAAAGACAGAATTGTTTACCAAAAGAGCACAGATTACTTTTGCAATACAGAAATATCTGAATCCTGTCTTTCTTCTTATAAATCAAAATGAGCCCAGGGGCACTTTACCTTCCTACTCATTAAGTTTTATATTTCAGGAGAACTTGTTGACTGGATTGAGGAGTTCATTGAATTAACAGTGTAACTCTAGACATCTGGGAACAGATCACTGTGGCAATCCAGACAGACAAGCCAGCTGTAATGCACTTTTGGTTGGGGGAAACAGAAACCATCCTCTTACCTCTCACAGAAAGTGTGCAGACAGGGGAGTACTTTGGGATTCTTGTAACGGTCCAGGCATATGCTGCAGATCAGAAATTGTTTGTCAATCTGACGCACCACAGGACTTGGGATGTTGGCGCCTTCACTGGCCATCCTAGACCACTGACATGTGGGTCCTGTTCTCTTTTGCCCTGCACGCTGCTGAAAGGTTCAAGCAAACAACAGCATTTTAGAAGCCATGGGGAATTGACTTCCTGTTAACAATGGATCCCAGTGGGTTTCATCCCGATTCAAGATTTATAAGAAGGCAGTGCGTAGTGCTTGGAAATGCTACACTAGAAATACTTGCTTTAAAAGCATCTGGGCAGATTGCCAAGGCAAAAAAACTACTACAATGCATTAGCTTCTAAAATTCATTCTTTATATTTATATCCTGTTCCCACTATCTTCCCATCCAAGAACTGACAAGGCTAAAACCTGGCCATACTTTTGTGATATTGAGTATTAGAAAAACGGTGCCCTAACCAACTGAACATGCTTTCAGATTGGATGGGTGTACATTTCTAATGCTATAGAATGAGCATAGGTCACTGGTGGAGCACATGAGTTGCATAGAGTAGGTTGGATTTCTGCCATCACCACTTGAAAGAATTGGATAACATGTGGTGCAAAATACACCTCTCTGTTTTTGACCTTCCCATATTTCTAAGACACTCTCACCAATATAATATTGCATACATCATCAGCTACAGCTGTACACCAGTGGCTGGTCGTGCTGTTATACCTCATAGCCTGCAGTTAATAGGAAGAACATAGTAGTCAGACCATCTATATCAGTGCAGTCTAAATCTGAAGTAAGAAACCATTTTCATGCTGAAAATCACATTACTGCCGCTGTAGAATGTATTTGAGGGCCACATTCCATTAGCAGGAAGGTAAGACTCAGTCACACAGAGTTAAAACACAGATCTCTTTCTCACACAGCTTTTGCCCATGGAAACAAAGGCATATATTTGACTAAGTAACTCCATTCATATGCTATCTTTCATTTCCCCCATAAACCCTTCTTTTAGACAAAGCTAGTTAAAAATAAAGACAAAAGCTTTCCAACAGCCTTACTGCACAAAAGCCAAACAGGACACAGTAATACCAATAGAAGAAGGCAAACATCATCTTTGCACATATGAACTGTAAGTTGTTCCTTGGATTTATGGAAAGCCTCAAACTTCAAAATGCAATTGCATCTCAAAAATTGCATGCCTGCAATTGCAAAGCATCAATTGCAAACCACATAAATATTTCATTTCCATTCTACAGCAAGTGCAAATAAGCAAAATAGGCATAATACATATAGAACCTAACAAGATACATAATGCTTTTCAACAAAGACAACATAAATTCCCTATACCAGCTAGTGGTTAGCATGTTGAACTAGGAATGGAGAGAGAGATGGGTTCAAACCTCTACTCAGCCATCAAGCTGACTGGACAGCCGTTACCTCTTAGCCCCAGGGGTGGCTAACCTCTTGATGTTGTTGGACATGTTGTAAGTCCCATCAGACCCAGCCAGCATGGCCAATAATGAGGGATGATGGGAGTTGTAGTCCAAGAGTAGCTGGAGGGTCACAGGTTAGCAAGGGGAAACCACATATGCCACTCTGAGCTATTGGAAGAGCAAGATAATAATAACAACAACAACAATAATAATAATTTATTATTTATTATTTATACCCCGCCCATCTGGCTGGGCTTCCCCAGCCACTCTGGGCGGCTTCCCAAAAAATATTAAAATACTATAATACATCAAACATTAAAAGCTTCCCTAAACAGGGCTGCCTTCAGATGTCTTCTAAAAGTCTGGTAGTTGTTGTTCATAGTCCTCAAATAGAGGACATATCAGATATTAAACTGATAAGAACAGATACTACACTTGATCTTAGCCAAAAGGCTGAGAAGCGATAGAAATGGAATAAATATTTTTTTGCCTGTGCACAGAAACCAACACCTTTTACTATTTCCTTCTTCCTAAGTCACATTCAGGTTTTGTTTTAGCTGCAGTTGAAAAACTTGAGTAGGGAAATGAATGGATGCACATGCACCAGCCACACCCCCAAAGTCCCCATTGACTCAGCTTTTCACCTTTCCACAATCAGCTTCACCATACAGCGTAGGTTTTCATGCACATTCAACTGAATTACTTAGGAGCCTCCCTCCAGGGAACCCTGAGAACATAGAGCTACCGATTAGAAGGATGCTTTTAAGCACACGCACCCAAACATGCCCAGAATCCTCTTTCAGACTTGAATGGATTTGACTGGGTGGAGACGTTCAAACTGTTCCAAGTCTAGTGACTAGGGTGTTTGTTAATGTCTTGTTCTTATTACACAAAGAGGATATTATACAGTATTAGGCCTCCTACTATGCTGCTGTTGGGGTCTGTGAATATTCTGATACCCAAGGTCCCAGTCCAGATAAGATTTATACATACTTAGTCATGTATGTAAAAGGAGGAAGATAAAAGACAAAAGAGTTACAAGTGTTGCTTTGTTCTCTGGGCAAGGAACTCTAAAAGGTTCCCACATCCCCACTTAAATTTCTACCGGATAGCCCCCTCCTAAGCATGTTTAACAAATAATAATAATAAGTTCAGCCTGGTTAATGGGGCTTACTCCCAAGTAAATAGGTGTAAGAATACAGAAAGCGAGTTGCTAATAGCTACACAATGGCTGCATCCTCCAAACAGGGTGTGTGAGAGAAGCCATGAGCTCAAACACTCCTTCCTGCCCTGACACATGTGGCTTAATAGGCAACTTCCAAGTCTAATCAAAACATAGTTGTGCATCTTATCAACACTACAAAAATATGGTTTGAGCAAGCTCTGGTTTGGAGGATCATCTGAATGCAGTGAGAGACACCATGGATTGCACAAACTAGAACCCATGTCTCCTTGTCCCAAGAAGTCTTTCTACTGTCTATAACAGATTGGTTCTGTTTGCTGAAACTCATCTTAATGAACTTCATATGATAAAGCAGGTAAGTTTTATGTTCAGAACACAATTTATTTTTCCGGATGTTGCACAGATTCACCTGAACAGCACATACTGTACATAATGTAGTATGCTGCAGAGGTGGAATAAATTTGGATTGAAAGGGCTCTGTAACAAGGAAGGTTTATAAACTGTGCTAAAAATTTAGTGCAAAGCTATAAAAAGACAAGCTGTTATCTTTAAGTTGGGAAGCAAGTTCTTTTCATCCATTTTTAAGACGGGCAGAAGGGGTGACACGTGCACTCTCTGGATGAACAAACCTACAAAAATTCTCACTATGACTAAATAAATGCCTCCAGAGAAAAACAAAAACCAAATCCAGAGTTCAAGCTTTAAATACCTAGCAGTCTTTGATGAGAGATCAATGCTTGCATCAAGCAGCCTCACAGAAAAATGACATCATCATCATCATTCCTTCTTGCAGGTTTCTAATTATAAAATATGTACAAAGCAGTGCCCAATTTCTAATTAAAATTGTCTTTAAGAAACACAGTATATGCGTGTGCACATATTGCAAGAACACTAATAGTAAGTGTATATCAAGAGAGAAAGGAGGGAAGAAAGAAATCAGTAGTGTGTGCAGCCACACCCATCTGAAACAAAACTCCTAATAAAATAAACCATTTAGAGCTTTAAAAAGAAATATTTTACTGAGTTTTAATAAACATACTTCTCTCAGAATTATGGCTTTACACAATGAAAGTATAAAGAAGATTGAGGGCAGCCTGTTCAATAGGTATAGGATTTTCAAATAAAGGCAGTGCTCCACCCAACCAGAGCTGTGATTAGACTCTGAAAGATCAGACTGAATCGCCTACGACTTATCAATGGTGAGCACAACCCAGAGGGTCTAAGCCATGCATTATGAATGAATAGGTTTCCAATAGCAACGTTTGCAATGGAACTCGCAAGCTCCAGAACTGCAGGCAAGGGTGGGACTCCTGCTATATAAATGCAGCTTCAAAGACAGGATAAGCTATAGGTAGAATTACTCAAGCACAGCACAGCAAACCCAAACCAGAGAGACAAGGCAATAAAAACAGTCTGTTATATTCAAATGATTATTATTATTAATCATCATCATCATGAAGTAAGACTATCTTGTACATATGCACACGCCCCTCCACATTTTTGCTTTCTCACATTGTTTTTAAAATCATCTTGCTCACATATGGTTTAAATAACTTTTCTAGCCTTAAAAGCATGCGTCATCATCATCATCATTATGTAAAGCAAGGAGCTGCAATGGGGGATGGGAGCAAAAAGGCATAACGTTACTAGCCACCAGGCACAATACTGAACAAACAAATGCTCGAGACGTACCCATCTTCACGAAAAGGAGCTTAAATCAATGCACTGCCAAGTGAAAAAAGGGAAAAGCCTTTCCAGGATGGAGTTGTGTCCTGCAGTCGTCCAAAGGAGCCAACCATAATTACAGTGATGTATCACATCTGAAAGCCTCACGTGTGGAACTCTTAGAAAATTCCTGTTAGCCGTTACTAGAGACGCAGCGTTATTTTCTTGCTTAAGCTAACAATGCTCCACCACTCCGTGGAGAGAATCCTGGAAGTAATAAAAGGAGGCCCAGCCAAGCAGTCATTAATTTCCCTCCCCCCACTCTCCGGGTCACTGACAAAGTGGGAGACCCCCCCACCACACCCCCCGTAAGGATTCCAGCCAATCAATCTTTATTTAGTACATCTTTCTCACTCAACCCGTAGCTGAAAGACTGCAGCAAACCGTGCAAGGGATTGTGGGATAGGGATGCAGCATAGAGCTGCAATGAGATTCGCCGGGTGGATTTTTTCCTTCTTCCTCTTTTCTAGTCAGCAATCAGCTGTTTCAGGGCTCAGATGCTGGATATGGTCTATATGGAATGCTATTACAGGATTAGCAGGCAAGGAAAGCTACATTCTGGTTTGGCAGCAAAAAACACACGTAAGTATTTTTCTCTCAACACTGAAGTATAGATCCAGTACTGATGCTCTAATTCAACACACATTTATTTGGAAGGAAGTGTTATTGGTTTTTAATGGGATGTAATCAATGAAAATGAGAGAGGGAGAAATCTCTAACCGGCCTCTCTCTGCTGCTCATATTTTTATGTCATGACCCCCATGTTTAATGCAATAATCCTTTTGTATCTGCTTAATGTGTAATGTGCAGAATGAGATGAGGTCACCAATCTGCCCCAAAGTGTACCAAGTTTCTAAGTACCAGAACCATCCCCTGAAATCACCTAATATTTCTCAACTCAGAGAAAGCGAATAAGAATTGAGTCTATTCAACTTCATCATAAAGTTGTTGTTGTTGTTGTTATTTTTATTATTATATTAATATTATTAAGTTATGCACAGGTTGCCTCGTCTCAGGACCCCAAATTTAAGTAGCCTAATTTGAACACAAAATATTTGCCAATTATAAAAAAAGCATTTTTTAAAGTTCCTTTTGGCAACTACTCAACCAAATTGAGCAAGAAAAACAGAAACAGTTAGTTGTATCCAAGGCTATATGAAATTTCAAGAATGAAGTGGGACTTTCATTTCCTCCCCTACTTTTGTGCATCTCAGATTTGCTTCCCCAATTTCTAGCCTGTGGGTCTAATAAGGCAGTTTTCCAAATTACTGAAACCTGTGGCACTAGGTGTGAGGGTGGTTAGGAGATGGCTACAAAGTTGGGAGATTAAAATAAGCTCCCAATTGTTCTCTTGCAAGCTGCACTCACTGACAGCAAGTTCCAATGGGAACTCCCTAATGCATGGGTAGGCAAACTAAGGTCCAGGGCTGGATCTGGCCCAATTGCCTTCTAAATCCGGCTCATGGACAGTCCGGGAATCAGCGTGTTTTTTACAGGAGTAGAATGTGTCCTTGGTTAAAGCTTGGTTTCTTGGAGGCCTTTTCAAACCAGTAACTATATTTGCCTTTCAAGTATAAGCATTTTGTTACTAAATAATTAAAATTTGGTCCTTAAATACATAGAATCTCTCTCTCTCTCTCTCTCTCTCTCTCTCACACACACACACACACACACACACACACACACACATAATTAATCTTGGCTGGGCCACACATTCTTTCATTTATTTAGCAGGCACAATTATAATTATTCACACAATATTAGTGACTATGTTCTAGCTCCAAAGAAAAAAGAAATGAAACCACACACCCCACAACCACCAATACATATACACTGATTGTTTAGGCATGCTTTTCTCAAGCTCAGGGTTTGGCCTTCCTGCAGGAGGACTCTACTGGAATACTGAACGTGCTTTGCATCCCACACAACTAGAAGGGATTCCCGAAGCATATGGCTAGTGAGAGCTAATCCCATTTAGGGTTACACCATCAACTTGGGTGATGAGCTGGGTGCACAGATCAGGAAAGAAAGTTGCTATGTAAGGATTGAACAGACCATTCACAATAAGTGTTTCTATTCCTAAAGCTGGGGGAGAGGAAGAGGGATATTCAAAAATCTCCCTCCTGCCCTATTCCTTCCAGCAATATCCAGCAATCTTCCTAGCTCTGTGAATTATTTGTGGACATACCGAACAGTGAAGCATCCCGCGAGGCAGAAAATCATTGCACAAAGTTTGAAACACCAAGTTTTGGCATGGTAGCAAGACTTGCATGGCCTTCTGAAAATGCTTGCTTGTAAAGCATTTTGAGTTGCCAAATGACACATGCTTTGACCCAAAATACCCAGGATGCTAGGTAATGCAGTCACTTGATAGTACTGAGAGTTCAAAGAACAGTTCCTTGAGTAGCATACTACCAAGTGGAAAATAAGGGTTGGGAAAATTATTCTTCTTTGGCGATCACTCGTAGCCGAGTAAGATTGTCTTCCATAAACACAGTTTTAACAATGAGTCCGTAAGTGACTGTGGAGGCCAATTCTAGACCCACACATCCTTCCACAGTGGGGACATTGGTTTCTGGGTGGGAGTTGATCACGGGGTGGATTTGCCAAGCATGCCTTCCTACTAGCACGTTTCTCCCTTGCGCCCTGAGTTCGAGTGTCTTCAAAGCCCATGACACCTTTGCTAAAGGCTGTTCTCCAACTAGAGCACTCACAGGCAATCTTAATTTGGACCCATGTCAAAGACCAAATAATTTTCAGTACATGTTACATTAGTGCTCTGGAACTTTCAAAAACAGCAAGGCACAATGAACTAGTTAAGGCAACCCAGATTCCAACGTTACGGCAAAAGGCCAACAGCAGTCATTAAAAATAGGACTCTTCCACTCCACTCCACATGAATGAGAGCCAACCCACCTCCCAGATGAAAACTGATACCATTAGCAAACAAGCAGCCCGAAGATACACTACATGTCACAGTTTTAAGGTTAGGCACACACTTTCTGTTTTTGTTTACTGGGTCTGTAAACTACTTCAGAGGCTAGGTCAGCAAGCAAGGTAAAAGCAACAACTGTTTAGTTTCTCAGTAAAGCAAAATCTAACTAGTTCTCTCTATACATATCTTATGCATGGATATAAAATAACCAGAATAGGTAGTTATGCCAATTATATAGGCTCCAATTCAGAGTCCAAAGTGAGATGATGAAGAAGAAATAAACCAGGAGGTAATTATATATATTTTATGCTCTGTCATTGTGATACATGCTAGTATAAGATTGACAAACAATGGCATTCATTCATGGAACAGGAGACTATTTTAATAGCAGAAAGGACGCACTGGATACTTTGTCTACAACTGGTATATTGCTCACAAACCATCACCACTATGAAGCTGACAGGCAGGATGATGGGGCAGGAAATTCAAAGTGAATTCCATGCTGTGGGTTGGAATTAAAAGGTGACTCCTGAAAAGGCAGATGATTACTTGACATTCAGGTAGCTTCCAACTCTACAACTCTCCAATTTGTTTTCCTGTCATGGAAAACCAGGGCAGACTATGAGCCTTTTGTCATCTGATGCCTCCCATGACATTAGAGCATCGAAGAAAGCATCATGCTTGCTTGTTTATAAACTCACCCAAGTAATAAAACCAGCAGCTGGGACAGGAAGTTCTAGATACATCCTGCATATTTTGCATGTCCTGAGATTAGCCCTCGTCTTAATTTAGCTATGCTTAAAGACAACATACTGCGATACACAAAAATACAGTGTAACAATTCCTAACAATTCCAAGTACTATTCAGAAGGCTTTGGCAGTTTTCTTCGCTTTAGATGGCTTAGCATTAGAGTCTGAGGATTCCAGGCTTAAATTAAGACATTTGCTTTTTATTTCCCATCACATCCATTCCCTTCACATTCATCATAACCACCTAGGACTCTGAATCTAACAGGTTTGGTTTACTTATTCCAGAAACCTCTGTGTGCTTGGGACTGACAGTGGGAATGCTGGGGGTTCCTCTTCCTTTCACATGGAGATACACTCCAACCTCCTCTGTGCCCAAGTGTGTGCAAATGTCAACGACAGGATACAATTTCTGTATTATGTTAAGTTCTTGAAAGACAAAATAGGCTTAATCTCTGTATTTATGTCACCATATTGCTTGATTTAGCATAACGTTTGTTGTTGCAAAAATGTAAGCCTGGCCAATAATTTTGTGAATGCTGTATTGTTCTTTTATCAGTTATTATGCCAGCTCTTCCAATCACATTTTAAAGCATTTCACTAATAAGTGAAATGGAGATGAATTGGGCTAAAAAGGAAATAATGTGGGAAAATCTCAGTTTTAATAGTGCAACACTAACCTAGTACTGTATACTGAAAAGGACTAGTAAGTTTAACGCAAATTGCAGCAATTGGGAATAGTGTGACTCACTTCTAAGCAAGCATGCAAAGTATAGCACAATCAGGCCCAGTTCACACACATTACTTGGTGCGGAGAGAGCTGCAACGCCACTATTCCCAATCAGTTGCCAACAGGGATCTTACACACAAGGTGGATGAATATGATTACAATTTTTGTCTCTACCAATGCAAAGTAATCTCTACTCCCCACTTGCCTAGCCCAGCTAGGCAAGGAAGTAGAAGAAGAAGAGGAGTTTGGATTTGATATTCCACTTTATCACTACCCGAAGGAGTCTCAAAGTGGCTCACAATCTCCTTTCCCTTCCTCCCCCATAACAAACACTCTGTGAGGCGAGTGAGGCTGAGAGACTTCAAAGAAGTGTGACTGGCCCAAGGTCACCCAGCAGCTGCATGTGGAGGAGCGGAGATGCGAACCCGGTTCACCAGATTACGAGTCCATCGCTCTTAACCACTACACCACACTGGCATGGATATACCAGCATGGATGCAGTGCCATAGCTACCCGGGGGATGGGGACTAGTGGGGTTCTTTGCCACAAGTGAATCCTCCAGAGGGACATCATTGAGGCTCCCAGCCAGTATGTGTGTGTGCGCACGTGCGTGCGTGTATGTGCAAATGTGTGTGGGGGGTGCCAAACTGGGTGAAAAAGGGGTGAATTGCCCCTGATGGATGCCACTGCTTAAAGGTATGCTAATCCCATGGCCAGTGCACTTTGCCTTGCCATAAAACTCCCAGTTTTCCTTCAATCTTAGGAGCTGGGAAGGTTGTGGGGATCACCACACAACTGCCAGTGCAGCTTCCACCTACTTCTGCACCTTCAAAATTGGGGGGGGGGAGCTGCAGATTTACTGAAGCCTGATCATTAGACTTGACCATTAAGTTAACCCCATTCATGTGACACATGGTCTTCAGTGGGAGGGGAAAAGCCAGGGGTGTCGTAAGGGGGTGGTAGCACAGTCCGCCCCAGATTTTTGCGATTGGTGTGATTGTTGTTGTGAAAATCTGCTCGCTGATCACGCAAATATGCCCAGCAATCAGCCCGGCACTACCACCCCAGCAGGTGGTGCTCACATCCCCGGCGGGTAGTTTTATGCGATCAGTGGTCGGATTTTTGCAATCGGTGGGCGTCACTGGCATCCCCAGCGGGGAGTGCTTGTACCCACGGCTGGTGGCACTGACACGGTTTTATGTGATCGTTGGTCAACAGCTTTCGGACACCCTCCCTTTAAAAAGCTCAAAAATTGCAATGGGGGGGGGACAAAAAAAATTTCACACTGGGTACCACCTGACCTTGCTCCGCCTCTGGGAGAAGCAGCCATGATACAGCAGCTGCCATGCAGCTGAAAACAGTATCTGGACTAGGCCTCACTCCCTATTAAATGTGCACAAATAGACCTTCCAGAAACCATCCAAGCCCACCCCATGTTTCATTCTCTTCTAGTAACTTGGACTTTCATTGTGTGCACTGAAAGTAAGAAACCAAAAGTGATTTCCAAAGTTGTGTAAACAGGAGAAGCAGACTGTGATAAAATAGAACAGGGCAGACTGTGATAAGCATATCCACCTCCTAGTTTGGTTCCCAAGGATGGGTAATTATTTGGCATGATAAAAGGAAGCATTCCTGTGATAAGCGATTGCATGGCAATGCACCACAGTAGTTTCACACATTCTTTATAGCAAGCAATAATGACACTCGTCATAACAATCGCTTAACCTTTACATCTGGCCGGATAAGACAGCTCCACCCCCCACTGCAATCTCAAATAAGCCTAAGTTTTCTAAAGGCCTAGTCTTTGTAAGTTGCTTATAAGGTTACATTTTGGCTAAACAAAAAAAAATCCTCACAGGTCCCTAGAACATTACAAATTATATTAACTGTTAACTGTGAATATCAGAAACTTGGGGTTTCTCACTCACTGACTTCACCTGATTCAAGTATTGTCAACATTCAATGAATGCCCACAGTTTCCAGTTGCCATCTGCAATAATATTACCGCTTGTACAATAAGGTTAACGCAAGCAGTTAATTTACAAATGTCATTAAGACTATGTAATGTGCTCACAGATTTTTTTTTTTAAACTTCTGATCCATACACATGAGAACACCAAAACCTTCTTTCCCCCACCTCTCTCTTTTATTTCCATCATGTATGCCTATAATCCTATTATGTGCTTATCATTTGAGATCCAAACACCTAGCCTAAGTAATAAGGTGTTATTGAATAACTGTACAAAGACAAAAGCAGATCAAACACCTTTAAATAAAGTCACTACTTCCACACTCAGCAGACATGGAATCATTTCCTAACATTTAAAATGCAATAAACTTTTTTTTTTAAAAAAATAAAAAATCTTGCACTTCCAGTTTGCTGACTTACCTTATCTGTTGAACATCTTCTTTCCACCAAAAGAAATAGAAGGGGGTTACCACACTTGGGTTTGGTTTAAAAACACGCACAACAGGAAACAAGAAATGATGAACCAACTTTAAAAGAGTTGTTTAAAAGCAATTATGTTTTTTCTCCTGGAAAATTTGACTACATTCCTCTTCTAATAAAGACACTTTTCCACATTTCACAAGCAAGAAGCCTGGCATTGAGCCAGGATTTTAAAAAAAATAAATAAATAAAAATCAGGAAATATTTGTTTTCTTTCTCATGGCTCTTCCAGCTTACAGAGCATCCCACAATCTCTTCCGACAGCCGGACAACTCCTGACATACAGAACTGGGCAAAAGTCCTTTTTCCTTTTTGTAACTGTCAAGCTGGTATTCTGTACTCTCCAACTGCAATGACTGAAATTCTAAAATAGATGTTCTGCAGGCAGAAAGCTATCAAAATGCCAGCTGTTGACCTCACACACAGCCAACACCCTCTCCTCCCAAAACAAACTTGGGGGGAGGGGCACTGTGCTCCTTCCCCCTCCCTCCCTCCCTCCCCCTCCCTCCCTCCCTCCCTCCCTCCCTCATCTTTCACACTCCTGTATCAACACAGCAGAATTGCTGTTAAGAACACACTTCTGCTGAGATTTCTAACACTTCAACAGAAGCTTTGTAATGAAAATTAATGCAAGGAGTTGTAGTAAAACTTAACCAGTAAAAAAACAACAACCCAGTAAGAACTTCCTTCCAGATACCATTGCTCCACTATTCCATGGTGGGATATACAGAATGTTACGACATTATCTCAAAATTCTACAAATTAAAAGGCTGCCACCACTTTTGACGTGCACCAGTGATGTAGTGAAAACGGAAAAGGAGAAAAATCAAACAATATGGTTAAAACTTATTTACTCAGAGTTCTTCTAGGGGTAGAATTTATTGTGTTAAACATCAAGACCATTCACACACCAGTTATTCGTGAACTATCAGGAACACAAAGGCACATTCTATCCGGTTGTCAGTAGAATTTCACAAGTTTTAGTACATGTCCGTTTCAAACCTGCATTTCTTTAAAAAGAAAACCACATTGTTTCAAAAAGAAGATTGCATGTTTAGCTGACTGCCAGGGAAATATATTTTAGAATTTCAGCAGTGCACCTTGAAAGCAGCATTAGATCTCACCAGTGCCAATGAATATACTCCTACAACCAGACCCAATACAGATCCACGGCCTGTCTCCAGTTTTGTATCAGTATGCAAGTCTCTATGCCTGGCAAACCATGCTTGGGGAGGGGCGGGAGGGAACTGGAAGAACAAATGAAATTCATGCCGAGAGGGATCAAGTGCATGGCCTACACACCACGTTTCAAACTGGTCAAAATGCCAGGATGACAGAAGCTTACTCAGAAAGCTAAATCCTGCACACCCTCCAGCCCGGCTCCAGCTGACCTGATTCATAGTCTGATGTAATCACAGAGGAGAGAGTGAAGCTTGCAAACACCACATCCCCCTAGCTGCAGATCATACAATTCACTGCAATGACACCAGCTGACCCAGGTGGGGCGTTAGGACTGTCACAGGCAGCCCTGTCACAATATTATTCCTTCCAGCTGGCCTGGCACATGCAGACCCAACATAATTGTGCAGAATTTTGACACAGTTCAGTCAGTTTCTACATGGAGATTTGCATGCAGATGTGCAGAAAGCGACCAAATAAGACACACACAGACACTGAAAGTGAAGCATGCCCACTTTCAAGCCAGACAGGGGCTTCGTGCAGATCTTTGTGCTGCCATCTGCTAGCCCAAACCGCAGATCACGGACTGGCAGAACAAACACAGGTGGCCCGGCTCAAATCAGCAACTGTAGCTCAAAGCCCATCAGATTAGTTTGCATTCCAACCCCTCCCGATTTAACTCTACAGCACCAAATTAGCGCATTATCTGTCATCTGAGTGCAGTAGTGAAACTGGAAGCAAACAATGGCTTTGCAATCTCAGTTTATTCCTTGCACACACCCTCAGCGCAGTTCTGAGTGAGGCCAGGATTAGCTTTTCCTAACTTTATATACTCAAACCACGAGTCATAAGAGTTACCCTTGTTATTTGCCATGCTTTCCTATTTTTCATCTGAAGAGCCCAATTCACACATGCACATAAATAGCACCCCATCACACCATTACTCTTACAGCACCATCCACTAGACATTTACTCAAAAGTAAGCCATTTAGTTCTGTGAGTCTTCCACCTAAGAACCTGTGTACAGAATTGCAGCTTCATTGTCTGAACACAGGAAGTGCTTTCATTGAAAAGTACTGTCTTCAAGATATTATGAGGCAATATGGAAGCCCTCCAAGATGATGTCTGATTTATGAGAGTCTTATCACACATCATCAGTTGATAGTCAACAAAGACTGGGTAGGCACGTTCTTAACTATGTGCCCAGACATAATCAAGTTTTTTAAAATTATTTTTTAGCTATACTCTTTTATGCCTTTAACACTATTCTAAATATAGCTCACACAACGGCAGATTATTCTAGTGAAAGAAAATCTCTCTTGCCAACCCTAAATATCACCAAGAAGCAGAGAAAAGGACAGGAGAAAATATAAAGAAGGAAGGAAGGGTAAGGATAAAGGCATTCCTCCCTGCGCTGCCAGCTCATCCTTGACAGGGTAGCCATAACTTAGAAGTCGGGTTATAGGTCATTCACATTGATAAGACCGTTCAGAGTTCTGTTTGGATACCTGGAAGATGTCAAACTACAGATGTTGGGTTAGATCAGAGGATCACTCTTAGTACATCCTATTCTAAGGAATGAAGTGTGTGTGTGTGTGTGTGTGTGTGTGTGTGTGTGTGTGTGTGGTTATATGAGCCACTAGCAGTTTCTGATTACAGTATGTACAACAAAAGCTTGCTGAAAGCAGCCATGACTTCAAGAAAAGGATATACAGTGGTGCCCCACAAGACGAACGCCTCGCAAGACAAAAAACCCGCTAGACGAAAGGGTTTTCCGTTCTGGAGGCGCTTCGCAAAACGAATTTCCCTATGGGCTTCCTTCGCAAGACGAAAGCCCATAGGGAAATCTCCGGGACAGCGGGGAAGCGCAGCGCATCTTCCCCACTGTCCTCGGACCTCCTCCGAAGGCTGGCGGTGGGGCGGAGAGACCTCCTCCCGCCGCCAGGCTTCGGAAGGCTGCTCCGAAGGTTGGCGGTGGGGCGGAGAGACCTTCTCCCCGCGCCAGCCTTCGGATGGCTGTCCTGAAGACTTGCGGTGGGAGGAGGGTTTTCCTTCCCACCGCCAACATTCAGAATGCTGTTCTGAATGTTGGCGGTGGGGAGGAAAAACCCTCCTCCCACCGCAAGCCCCGGGAACAGAGGAGAAGCGTTGCGCGCCTTCCCCTCTGTTCCCGTACCTGTCCTGAAGGCTTGCGGTGGGGAGAAAAGCTCTTCTCCGCACCGCCAGCCTGGCAAGCGGTCTCCATAGGAACGCATTAATTGATTTTCAATGCATTCCTATGGGAAACCGTGCTTCGCAAGACGAAAAACTCGCAAGAAGAAAAAACTTGCGGAACGAATTAATTTCGTCTTGCGAGGCACCACTGTAAAGGAAATGGGCTTGCTTTTCTGACCTCCATCTGGGCATGATGCAGCAGCTTCGGAGGCTAATTTGGGAAGGATTTTCATCCCAACTCGTCATCATCATTTTATTAGTATGCCGCCTTTCCATAGTTAAAACCACACATGTCTCCACAGGCCAAAAGGATTATAATCAAGATAACAGTGAAAGCAGCATTAAGGGGCAAATCCACTTGGCTGACTTACTCCCGACAGACACCACAGAGAACATCTTTAAAAGGGTACTCCTTTTGACTAAGGAAAGTACTTTCCACCCAGCACACCCTCACACTGACACTGGGAACCCAGAAAACTAGACAACACTTTGGTGCCAGTGCTGCAGAGTTGACACAGAGAATTGCAGGAGATGGAAAAGTTGACATTTTCCTCCAAAGCTTCAGGACAGGGGTGCCTAGGTGCCCTTCAGATACTTTGGACCCAAATTCCCGTCAGCCTCTGCCACTGCGGCCAAAAGTCAGCAAAGGTGGGAACTGTTGTCCAAAACATCTAGAAGGCATCACATTGCCTACCCCTGCTTTAGGACCTTCTATCAGATTAGCAGAGAGAGAGAGAGGTGTGCTTTAGGCAAATTTCCCAGGTGATATATAGACCCATTTTTGCATTTACCACATGTACTAAATTGTGATAGTAAAGGTAAAGGGACCCCTGACCATTAGGTCCAGTCGTGGCCGACTCTGGGGTTGCGGCTCTCATCTCATTTTATTGGCCGAAGGAGCCGGCGTACAGCTTCCAGGTCATGTGGAGAGCATGACTAAGCTGCTTCTGGCAAACCAGAGCGGCGCACGGAAACGCCGTTTACCTTCCCGCTGGAGCGGTACCTATTTATCTACTTGCACTTTGATGTGCTTTTGAACTGCTAGGTTGGCAGGAGCAGGGACCGAGCAACGGGAGCTCACCCCGTCGTGGGGATTCGAACAGCCGACCTTCTGATCGGCAAGTCCTAGGCTCTGTGGTTTAACCCACAGTGCCACCCGCGTCCCACTAAATTATGATAGCCACTTTCTATTAACAATGTTGACATTCCAGGCTAAAAGATACTAAAAAAAGATGTTCATTTATTTAAGAACAGAAAAGTGTACAGGTTTATTTGATGGTGTGCTAACTAATAGGATTGCTGCCAATGAATTTTGAAACGATCCTTATCAGATTCTCTTTCCCTAGGTCTGTCTCCATTCTTGTCAGTATAAATGTTTAAATACATGTTGTAGTAGCTGCCGCAGTTACAGATGGCAGACAGAGAAAGCTCCGGTTCAACTGGCAAAGACAGCAGGACTAGATTAGGATCAGAAACATGTGGCTCTACAGCTGTTGTTGGACCCCAGCTCCCATCAGCCTACGGTGGTCAAGCATAATGAGAATTGAGTCCAGCAACATCTGGAGGGCTGCAGAATGCCCATTCTTGCTCCAGAGGGAAAGCAACCTGGGAAATATATGTAACTTATGGTAATATGTTTTTTGGAGGAAAAATATTGTAACATGTATTAAATATTCCAATAGCTATTCCAAAATATTCCAGCAAATATTGGACTAATATTACCTTTGCAAGTAAGTTACAACCAGAGCCTTCTTTTGGGAGATACCTCAAAACATAAGCAAAAGTGATTATACTGGTAACTCGGGTTAAGTACTTAATTCGTTCCGGAGGTCTGTTCTTAACCTGAAACTGTTCTTAACCTGAAGCACCACTTTAGCTAATGGGGCCTCCTGCTGCTGCCGCACCGCTGGAGCACGATTTCTGTTCTCATCCTGAAGCACAGTCCTTAACCCGAGGTACTATTTCTGGGTTAGCAGAGTCTGTAACCTGAAGCATCTGTAAGCTGAAGCTTATGTAACCCGAGGTACCACTGTAGTGTGTTTTCAATAAGGACTTTCTCTTTCTAAGTAGCATCTGACATATTAGATACTACATAAAATATTATGAAATTGAAATGCAAGGATGCTTAAGATTTCTCTAGAGAGCTCTTCCATTTCTTTTCCTAGCAAGACTATTGTTATTCTAACACCTTCAGTGGCTGATGGAAATTCAACAGGTGATGTTTCACTCATCACTTGGAAAGCTGCAGCTATTAAATGTTAGCCTGTAAAGCAGCTGTTAAAAGCGCAGGGAACTGCCAGAACAAGAAGAGTCTGCTTTCTTGGTGGCTTCACCTGATATTTTGCATGTCTGATCGCTTTATGATGTTTGGGTAGTTCTTTTAACCAAAGCAAACTCCCTCAGGAAATTTACTCCTTATTAGAAGAGACTGTTGGGAGGAATTTTGCAATTAAACGAAAGGCAAGGCAAGATATCAGTTGTTGAAGTTATAAAAGTTAATTACATCCCTTGCAGCCTAGGAGACATAGTTTACGTGCTATCTCTTTATCTTCTCTATTTAGAAAACGGGGTCTTTATGATTCAGGAATTGAGTGACACTGTGCTAAAATCAGCTATCACAACTGATACTGGTGGTAATATAGTGAAGTTTACCATTACAGCATTGGGTTTTGAGGCTCCTCTTTAGAAGTACTTCATGCCTATACAATAACTTATTTAAAGTTTTTGATTAATTCTACCATTTTACCTAGAGGCTAAAATTTGTTCCGTAACTTGTCCATGGAGGCTGGGGTGTTTAATTCATTCTTCCATTCTGTGAGCCTGAAAATGCTTCAGCTGATTAGGCAGACCAGTTATTCAGACACCGCAGAGCACAACCTATTTATTCCTAGAAATACATCTTGGAGAACCAACAGCACTTTTCTGAAGCATTGTGTTCTACCCTACAGCATGCCTCTTTCTAAAAAACATTGTTTTCAAAGAAGGGTGTTCAATATCCCACCCCTCACCTCACATCTTGTCTACTTTCGGATGAATTTCTGCAGCTTAATATATGTTTTAATAAGAAGCACTTAGAGGAGAATCAAGTCATAGTTATGCTTCTTAAAAAAAGTCTTAAAAGATCTTCTTCAACAAGTTTGTCTGGTTAACCTTATCCCGCAAGTTGTTCCATCTGTTTCTGTTCCTCTCCAGGATGATCTCACTCTCATTCGAGGTATGAATAGAGGAGTCCTCAGAAGCATGTCGCTGAATACAAAGTAGCTGCTGTTCAAAAGATTCAACCTTCCTTCCCAAATACACACGCACACACACAATACTTTTTTGAATCATAAACACAAGAACTGTACTAAATAAGGATTTTCTGTAATCCTAGGATATATATTTTCCTCTAAAAGGTGGGACAGTTAGGAGCTTACTTACAGGCGTTCCATTATGTCCTTCCAGGCACTGAAATGCAGCCTCTTTCGAAGAGAGGAGCCTGCTCCCTGCAGCATTCAGACAATTGGTCCCATTATAACCACCAGGAGGCTGAGTTAAAGGGTGGCCTTGCAAAAACATAAACAGCTTGTCAGCACAACCAAAGAGGCGGGACCCGTGCTATCAGGGGACAGTGCCAGCCAATGATGAGCCTCTTCGGTATCTGTTTGGTTAAGATATTGTGTTTCATTCTTAAAGAGGAGAGTGGGGCAGTGAGAAAAGCTGACAAGGAAAAACTAACTGTACTGGGAGTGCTCACAGCTGAACAGGGCAGGCGGGGAGGAATGCTTAGACCAGGGGAAAATATGTATCAATAAGGCACTCCAGGAAAAAGCACATGTTTGCTGTGTGTGCTGAAAGCTCACAAGCCACCACATATTGTTTAGTTTGGTCCTGCTTTTATGTTAAATAAACAGACACACACACATACACGGAGCAAAATTTTGGAGAAATTTATCTTGCACTAAAAGCCGCATGATATAGGACCACCAAGACGATCTTGGGTTCATTTCCCTACAAAAGTCATAACCTTTCGGCTTGTCATTATTTCTCAGTCTGTTGTTGTTGTTGTTGTTTAGTCGTTTAGTCATGTCTGGCTCTTTGTGACCCCATGGACCAGAGCATGCCAGGCATGCCAGCCCAGCCTACCTCAAAGGGCTGTTGTGAGAATAAAAAGGGAGTGAAAATGGACCCTTAATCTCAGGGTTGTGGGTCTGAGCTCCACTTTGGGTGACTGATTCCTGCACTGCAGGGGGTTGGACTAGATGTGGTCCCTTCCGATTCTACAGTTCTGTGATTCTATGTAAAGGTAAAGGACCCCTGGATGGTTAAGTCCAGTCAAAGGCAACTATGAGGTTGCAGCGCTCATCTTGCTTTCAGGCCGAGGGAGCTGGTGTTTGTCCACAGCCAGCTTTCCAAGTCATGTGGCCAGCATGACTAAACCACTTCTGGTGCAAGAGAACACCATGACAGAAACCAGAGAGCACAGAAACGCTGTTTACCTTCCCACCACAGCAGTACCTATTTATCTACTCGCACTGGTGTGCTTTTGAACTGCTAAGTTGGCAGGAGCTGAGACAGAGCAATGGGAGCTCACTCCGTCGTAGGGATTCAAACCACCAACCTTCTGATCAGCAAGCCCAAGAGGTTCAGTGGTTTAGACCACAGTGCCACCTGTGTCTGTGATTCTATACCAGGCTGAGGTCCTTGTGAAAAGGGATGAAAATAAGTGTCTTAAATACATGGTGAGAGCGGAGGGAAAGGAACAAGTACAGACCAAGTATAGAACCAGCCTTGAAATCTGTATAGGAGCCTTCTACACAGCTGCTTTCAGTGAAGTGGATAAGAATGAACTGTGATCCAGGGGGCTGCAGGTTCAGATTTCATGTCATATCACAAATTCACAAGGTGGCCTTAAACCATATGGAGGTCATATTCCTGACCTGCCTCTCAGGACTGTTGTAGTATGCATGTGAAGCAATTTGAACACTGAAGTGATGCATATTATTTTAACAGACATGATCCTAATAATATTTTCCTGGTCAGAATGCCTTAAGGAAGCAAGTATGCCATCTTGAATTCTGGCAGGGATCCCAACACCACAAGGCAAGCAGAAACTTCAGCAGCTACTGTTTTCCTTGGCATGTGGTTCCTGTATTTTTGCAGAGCATTTTAAATAATGCTAATACGAATTTCTATACCATTTACAAAGGACACAGCATACATTTGATCATAAAAGCCACGACAATCCATAGGGTTGTCCATGCATGTAACTTCAAGGGCCATTAAGAGCCAATCTTTTGCTGTAGACACTGTCCAATCAAGTTTTTAGATCATCGAAATGATGAGTATTCTTTAATTTCCAGATTCTCCACATGCTGTCCTCTAGTCTTTCTGTTCATACAGAACTATGCATCTTCAATACTAGTCTGCTACAGAACAGCAGCAGCAGCAGGAGGAGGATTATAGGAATCTGGACCCCTTGCCAGGATTGAGTGGATACTTGGTTAGTTGCCCAGTTGCTAGCATCAGGTCTGCTACTACATTAATACTGCATACCATGGTTTAACCTGAAGCTTTACTGCAATGCAAACTAGTAAACTACAGTATTGCCTTTGACTTATAAGGTATTAAAAAGATGATGGCATTAGTCTAAGTGAAAGTACAGTGGTACCTCGGGTTACAGACGCTTCAGGTTACAGACTCCGCTAACCCAGAAATAGTACCTCAGGTTAAGAACTTTGCTTCAGGATGAGAACAGAAATCGTGCAGTGGCAGAGCGGCGGCAGCGGGAGGCCCATTAGCTAAAGTGGTGCTTCAGGTTAAGAACGGACCTCCGGAACGAATTAAGTTCTTAACCCGAGGTACCACTGTATAATTCAATGGCAGAAACATGGGTGTGGGAATATCTATGGCTGTGCTGGTGGGCGGGGGAGGCCATATGGTTCCTGGTTGGGAAACACTACTTTAGACTGCACACTTACTCATGCAGGTAAGTCACGTTGAACATAATGGTACCTACTTCCAAGAAAGTTCAGTGTCACTATGCAGGAAATGCAACAATCATTCTTAAACTACCATGTAGCACAGGGGTCAACAGCGTTTTTTGAGGCTAGGCCGGTCCACTGCCCGGCAGACCTCTTGGTGGGCCAGAGCATGTGCACTTGTGTGTGCCCGTGCGTGCACTCAAGCTATTTTCAGTGCTCTTCCATGAGGAGCACCCGCACACATGTGCACACGCTATTTCCAGCACACTTCCAGGATGGAGGAGCGCCCGTGCACACACGCTATTTCTGGGGCTCTTCCAACCTGGAAGTCGGTCCCTGCGGCGAGGGGGGAAAGCATGGAATCCCCACACCAATACATGGAACGGCTCTGGGCTGGTTCCAGGAAGCTCATGGGCCGGAATTGGCCCATGGGCCTTAGGCTGCCAACCTCTGATGTAGCACCACAGAAATCCTGGACTGATGATGAACTATGAAAATACAATACTGCTATATGGAACAATTGTTTGGAAAAGGTGGCCTTCAGATCTAACAAACAATAATTGGGTCAAAATCCTATGAAAGACCTTGTTCTGAATCTTAAAGGGGTTTTGCTTCCAGCCCTGGTGCTGTCGTGTTATTAACAGAGATCACTAGTAATACAAGCTCTGGGGGACTGACAAACAAGATCCATTTCTTCATTCAGAATGTCCATACTAAAATTTAAAAGAAGCCTTTCCTTTTCCTAGGTTAACTTTCTCATACTTATATGCACTTCTCATAATCTTGAAACATGCCTATCAAATTATAAATCAAAACTATTATCAATGATCAGCCAAACACCACCAATTATTAGGGGAGAAGGGAACAGATCTTTCACATGTTTAATTTAGAAACATGTTCCTTTGAAGTGTTTACAATTAAAGCAGTGAGCTGTTTAAGCAGCGGCTACCAGTATATATTCAGAGCTTAACTGGGAAAGAAGAGGTGCACAGATATTTGCATTTGGCAAATATTTGCCATTATTATAAAATTGCGTCAGTAACGTGGGTTTTCTGGGAAATTCTCCAGTGCAAATTGGAGTAATTTGCAGAGAGTAATTTGCATTAGGAAAAAAATAGAATTTTTTTTTATGCCCTAGAGAGCGATCTTATCTTGCATGCTTATTTTACTTGTAGTTAATAAAGATAAAAACTTTGGAACTGTCAAGCTTGCCTAACACTGTATTTGTAACATGCATCTATTCACTGTTGCCAATAAAGATATGAAGTGGGATATTTTCTGTGGAAAATACATATCAGTGGTGGGTGGGCAGAGGCAACAGGCGGTGGAGCAACAAACATAAAATCTACCTTTGTACAGCAGGTGAGTTTCTACATCTGCCCCTTTCTATCCTTCATCCAGACAATCAGGAGAAACTATCAGATTTCAAGGTTGCATTCCAGTCATGCAAAAATGGGGCATGGACCCATTAAAGGGTGTTTGGCCTGGTGAGTGTTTTGGGGACCTGACAGAGAAGTCTGGAGGGCCACATTTGGTCCCTGGGTCTGAGGTTCTACATCTCTGGGCTAGCAAGGTAAAAACCAGAGTTTCTGAAAGTGATTTGGTGCAATCAGTTGGTGGCATTCAAACATTTCAGTAGCTGCTGTATAGCTGGGCTGTATGGTTTGTGCACATCAGATGTCCTTTCATCACTCAACCCAATTCCCATAAATTCCCAGTGCTGATAGGAGCCTGATGCTCCAGGCAGGCTTCTAATTCAACAGGTTTAACTACATAAGCAATTCAAGTTTCCCTGTACACTATGCTGCAAATGTGCTACATCTTATCTCCAAGACTCAAACTTTTGTCAGATTTTATGTCTCTCCCCCCACCCCCGCTCCCTACAGAAAGGCTGTTATGCCCAACACAGAGGCAGAGCTATTATTCTGCATTTCATTCTGTCTGCTGGTGGGTGTTCTGCTTGATTATAATTGCTAAATTGATTGAAAACAAATGGTGTCCATGGAAAAGACTGGACACACCAAGTGTGGGAAAAGAGAGACACCACTGTGTATCATTGCTTGGCGTGTCTAAGGACCAGCAATTGTTAACCACAACAATAAAACCTTTCAGCAAATATTTTGCAAAATGTCATCTGGAGTTTCTGGTACCATCCACGTGCCGTTTGTGCTCTTTATCAATTTCTCCTCAACTGAGATTTTATTACTGCAGTGTGTGTTTGGTGGAAGCAGGCAAGCCAACAACAGCAGAATGTGTTTGCATATATGCTTTGCACACACGGCAACAAAAATGGAAAACACGCTTCAAATGCTCCCTTGAAAACGCAAATAAACTGAAATAACTAAGGGCAGTTTGAAAAATTATGCTTGGGTTTTTTCCCATTTTACATCCCACCTTTCTTTCAAAGAGATAAAGATAGTGTACATAGCTCTCCCTCCCTCGCCATATTATCCTCACAAAAATACTGTGAGGTAGGTCAGTCTGAAATATGGTGACCCAATGAGCTTCATGGTTGAGTGGGGATTTGAACCCTGGTCTCTCCCAGGATGTCAAACTTTAGAAGTTGCAAAGGGTTAAACTCTCCTTCCTATCCAAATCAGGCTCCTCTCCATGGCTTTAGGGGAACCAGGATGATCTAACCAGGAATGTCCCACATAAAAATCTAGTTTGATGACTTGCACACCTGAATTACAGAGGGTTTTTGGAGGCAAACAGAATGGATATCTGCTGGCCAAGCCAAGAACAAATCATGACTTGCTGAACTTCAGAAGGAAAAAACTACAATCTCAGATTCAGACAAAAAACCAAACAAACCAAGTCTTCAAGGTTTGTGCTGGGCCGGAGTTGACGGGAGAAGTGATCAAAGCAGGAATCATCAGACAGTGTATTCCACGTACGCCCAAATTTTTGTTAGGTCAAATTATAATGCAAAACTCTTGCAATTTTCCACCTTTCAAATAACACAGAAATTAGTGCTAAACTCCAGGTAGATTCTACCAGTTTCTCAGAAGTGGCATTTGTGTTATGTGAAAGAGCATGTTAAACGTGGAAATTATCATGTAAAGAAACATTGTGAAAAAGGAATAAAGTGCTGTTTGAACGAAGCCATCATCAACTCCAATAGCAGACTTGAATGGCAGTGCAACTTGCACAATATACCGAGAGAACAAAAGATACCATACTTAAGTAAAACACCACAAGAACAGCTATACTTGGTAAAAAGAGGGGGGAAATGTTTAATTTTATTTGAAACATTGCCTCAATGCAGTTTCTTTCTGTTCACATTTTCAGGGAGAACACAGTTGACATGATGAATTAGAGCAGGCATGTCCAACAGGCAGATTGTGATCTACTGGTAGATCACTGGACGACTGCGGTAGATCATTCCTCCTTCCTAAAAAAAGCTCAACAACTGTGACCTGAACCCTGAAAACAGGGATAGATCACTGCCAGTTTTTAACTCTGTGAGTAGATTGCAGTCTCTTGGGAATTAGCCACCCCTGAGTTAGAGGCAATTATTTATTTTCCTCCATGCCCAAAATGTCAAGGTCAGCACTAAACTGAACTACCACCAGCATCTCTGTAATTACGCTGTAAATAATTGCTTCTTTTCTCATCAATACTTATTGATTCCTAAGTACTGTGTTTCATGGCTGATAAAGCCCATGTAGTGGTGTTCACAGCTGGCCTTACACAAGGAAGCTATGCTACATGCCTTACCCTGCTGCTTTAAAATGGCCTTTTGATCATCTTGACTTTTATTAATAGACTTTAAAGCATATTTTTTTAAATCTATCTTCAAACTGCAACAGCGGTTATTTACTAAATGGCATTGCGCATCTCAGCAAATAAATAGAATGAGCTAGAAAGTGTAAGATGGCAAATTCTGCTTTAGAAGAAACCATTTTCTGTACCCAAAGGCAGAAATTTGCTTGCAGTTCTAGAATATGTTACAGAAGGAATCTGTCCATGTGAATCCATATTGGGCATTGTTTCATTTAAGTCCTTAACCAGTTTTAAGCATCACTGGTTAGCTTTTGCTTACTAATTACCTAGTGCCTGGACAGTAACTGATTACTAATTTAAATTTTATCTGTAGGCTAAAGAACTGTCTGAAATCCATGGCCACCTAGGGCTTTCCAGTTTTCACAATTCATTCTGACATAGCATTTTTCATTCCCCTTCTCAGGGGTTTTTTTTGTTTGTTTGTTTCAAGCTGGTTCAATTGCAGAGGAACAGATACTCCAAGCCCTTTTGCATTGGTCAACAGACCGCCACTACTGTGATATTAAAAAACAACAACCAGAACACAGCTCAGTCAGTAGAGCATTTTTGGGTCATGAGTTCGAGTGGGTGAAATATTCCTGAATTGCAGGGGGTTGGACTAGATGACCCTCATGGTCCCAATTCAACAATTCTATGAATCTATGTGCATAATGTAACATACCAAGGAGTGTAGTAAAAGTGCAGCAAACAATCAGATTTTGGGTATCATGAAAGTGCAACAAAGTATTATTTAATTTATTACTGTACTGACTGCCAGGGTGGGACAGGGAGGTGCTTGTGGGATATGCTGTCTCAGGTCAACGTAGGATGAACATTGGTTCAACGAGCACAGTATTCTCAAGACTGACTGGTAGCAGCAGGTGACAGAGAGGGTTTTATCCCGTGCAAAATGTTCCCAGTTCAATTTCTGGTTTTTCCAGGTAGAGATGGAAAAGATTCACACTTGAACCCCTGGAGAATCGCTGCCAGTCAGCGTTGACAATACTGACCTAGCTGTACCAAACGTCCAACTCAGTAGATGATCACTTCCTGTGTTCCCAACACTGTGTTCCCTTGGACACTGTTGCACACCTTGACTGGAGGGGGCCTGTTTCCTCTCCTGTTTCCTCTCTCCCCCCCCCCCCATGTTTTTGGCCAACTCTGAGCTTAACTGATTTGATTCAGACGTCATTGTCCAAAAGCTAACAGCTCAACACATGAGACAAAAAGCAAAGCCCTGTCTCAGAGAAGCATTTTAAAAACAGGACATCATTTCGTGCACTCAACAAAAAATAAATAAAACAGAATCACAGTCCAGATTTTGTAGCACTTTTCACTAAGCTTTTGCCAGGGATGGGCAACCTTTTTGAACCTGAGGACCATATCCAGCAGTGAATGGGTGTTTGGATGCCACATACTTGTGGGTATCACCAATACTGGTGACGAGTGCTGCCATCACACACATCTCTCTCTCTCTCTCTCTCTCTCTCTCTCTCTCTCTCTCTCTCTCTCTCTCTCACACACACACACACACACACACACACAACCTTCCCACCCACCCACACCCATCTTTCCCCATTGCCCACTGATTTTGGCAGGATTGAAAGCAAAAGCCTCCCACAACATTTCTGGTGTTCAAAAGATACCTGATTAGCAGCATGAGAACAGCTCTCCTGTCCCCTGATGATGGCTGATCACAGCTGGGCAAAGGTGGGATGTGGGTGGGGCTCCCCAGACTACAAAGAGCAAGTGAACAGCCAAGGACCCTATTAGGGTCAATTTGCAGCCTGGACTCTGAGCCTGACATTTGCTTAAATGGAACTAGTGAACTAAAAACAGATTGCATCTGGACATGCACAAAGTGCCGTTTTTGCATAATTAAGTAACCAAAGGAACCAAATGGACCAGATTTTCTTAAGGGAGAACAGATTGCCTTTCGTTTTGGCTCTTAACCACTATATGTTAGATACAATATGAAGCATAGTTGAAAAGGCAGCACAAGCCATCACATATTTGGAATCTTAAACGTCTCAACTTTTAGCCATTTTTCAAAACCACCCCACGCAACAACATTAAAGTCAAATTCATTATAGCTTAATGATAATCCTTTTGATTTAAAAAATGCCATCATATTTCTAAATGCAAGACTTTAATCCAGCCTGATCCTGGATTAGACATTTTCCACCAGGCACCTTTCCCAGCTGGGAAATCTCCTTCCTTCACCACGCACACATGGTGCCCAATGGCATCATATTCCATTTTATTTTATTTTTTTGCGATGGATATTGCCCTTGAAACCACTTGTCTCAGCAGTTGGTTTGTTAACAAAGCACCCTGGGGGAAACTGAAATCCGTCAGTTGTCACCAAATAAAATCATTTTCACAGATAGTGAAACAGGGTGTGGCTATTTCAGGAAAAAGGAGAAAGCAGAGCATTTCCAAACTGCATTTAGCTTGTTGGGATGCCAAGCTATATTTTTATACAGTACACAGCTTTCCAGGTTACACAGAAACAAATGCACAGCATTCCAATTTCACTGCAGTAAAACAGGGAAGGCATGTATGCCTTTGCCTGGAACAGCAGAAGAGCCTCAATTTCAGTGATACAGAACACTGAATCCATCCCCTCCTTTTCAATGCAGTTTCTCTTCTCCATTTCTGGACTTGTAATAAACCATGTTGCCAAGACATTAGGATTCAGTAAACTATAGTTAGTGTTAAGCAGTCCAACCCATGGTTTTAAGTGTGTTCGCAAACCATGGTTTGGAAGTTAACAGTAACCACAGTTGCCTATACAGTAATTGTCTATTTCTGAGGTTACATAAAACTATGATTGTTACAACTTGGAAAAAGGAGATGGGAAGGTAGCATGCAAACCATTTCCCAAGCTTCCAAGCCACTTAAAGGAACACCTAAATTGAGACATAAGCAGCCTTTTAGTCTCTTCACGCTTCCCTCCTATAACAAGCATGTGAAAGAATTGCAGTAATAAAATTGCTACATAGATAGAAATGGGATACCGTGACTGAATCTCTAGTAAATAACACATCCTGGAAATAAACAAACGAGACATGACAACTCAGACAGACTGGAAACGGCAGGCATTTCTCATGCAATTATCTGATTTGAGTATGCATAATACCAGTTGCACCTTTTTTTTCTTATGCAAGTTTTATTTATAGCAGAATGAGAGTTGGCAAGTTGTACTCCAAAAGCCCACATTTCTGCAGTCTTATATATTAAAAGGAAAAAGTGAGATAGCTTGATTAGGTATGAAATGAATATTTTAAAGAATGGGAAAAGAATGTTTGTCAGAAAAAAATCTAAACCTTCAGCATTGAGAAAATCCTGAAGCTTAAAAAATTTCAGTATTTTATGCTTCAAAGGCAATAAAAGATCATCTTTCTACATTACAAAAGGCTATTATTTTTTTTAAAAAGAAGAAAGGTGTTGCTCAGCATTTTGCTGGTATTGCTGTTTTCCTTTCTAGCAGGTTTAACACACCCTGCTCCAGCTATTCCAAACAGATACCTGCAAAATTTCTCAGCTACAGGTTTGGGTTTATTTCTAAAAAATTAACCAGGGACGCCAGATTAACAAAAAAACAAACCTTTGTTTCGAGGAATAAGTAGTTCCTTACATCTCTCTAGATGTAACACTTTAAAGCAAGCATGGTAAAAAAAATAAAAATGCTTGAGATTCTGATTTTACCTCTCACAGAAAACCTGCAGTCACTAGCAGCTGCAAAACAGGACTTCCCTAGCCACCAATCTTTCTCTTCCCACCTCCTTTAACCATTCAATGTAAAGTCACTTCATTCCTACAAAGAAACATTCCTGCCCGATTTGGTCTTTGGCTTTCATCTTGTTGCTCTTTCAACTAGAACACTGCAGTAAAAACAAAACAACCCCCCCCCTCCCCGAAACCCCTACCCTTAATTGGCAACCTGAAAGCAGCAAACAAGCCAAGCCAAGAATACTTACATTTGCAATTGTTTGCGAATACTTGTGCAGTGATCCACCGATTAGTAATTACAAAGAAGAGAAAGAGCCTTTTGAACCGTCTCTCAAGCCCAGGAGCAGCGAAAAACAGAGGCTGCTCTCTGAAAGCCACTCATTCTCTTACATGCTCTGCGTGCACAACCCAGCTGCCAGATTTAATAACCATGTCAGGCTGTTTTCCCCATAAAGAGAAAAAGAGGTGACAGCAGAAGATGAAACAGGCTGCATGTTAATCTGCAGTTATGCCAGCACTAAGACTCTCATGAATGCCACAGTATAACCCTCCCCGCCTCCTTCTTAACTATAGCTATAAAACGGTGCTATGCTTTTTTTTAATGAAAGGGTTATCATCGTCATATCTCTTGGAATCGTTATTTCACACCCTGTTATTTTAAGACACATTAACTCCCTGGATTCACCAGGGCCAAAAAACACACACAAATGCACCTCGTATTTCTTAGCCCATTCATTTAAAAGCAACTACGATCGCTGAGCAAAAGAATAATCCGGAGAACGGGCTTCCCCTCACCCCCTTCCTCTGTTTTCCAGCTCTTTAAGGAAAAGGAAGTAAAAAGAAAAAGAGTTTTCATTTACCAGTGAAATGTTCCCATGCAAAGTGACTCTGCAAAGGCTGGACCTGAAAGGCTGAAGTGCCCGGATTCAGTGTCCTCGGGGTGAGTGGCATTTCCAAATCAGGACCACCTCCATACAGGCCCAAGGTCTTGTGATCAAGAGATGTGCATTACAGGATGCAGGGGGCGGGAAAGCTCCCCACCCAAGATCCTTGCAAGGGAGAGAGGTGAGGAAGGAGGAGGAGGGAGGAAGCGCACCGTTGCATCTGCTACAGCGCCTGTATGCTGCAGAGGTCACGTGATCCTTCTCATTCCTCTTCCCTTCCCTTCCCTCCGAGGCACCTGTCTCAGCAGGGAGCAGTTTCTGTGGAAACTGCAGACAGCTAGGTTTCCCCTCAGAGAAACTGTTGCCATGGAAACCTTACATAATGTATATGGCCCAGATTATGAGTGGCCTCCAAAATGGATGTGACATTTACATCCGAATAGTATTTTAAAAACACACACACAGAGAAAGAGAGAAAAAACTGACCTTGCTCTGGCAGACTGGCTGAATAAATTTAATTCCGGTCTTTAAACACTGGCAGAAATCCACATTGGAAGAGATTTTCAAAATGACACTACCAGTATAATGAGGCTGCCTGATACTTTGCTCAGATTGAGGGTTTAGGAGCAATACTTGCCAGTCAGATTTTATTAATGAAGGAATCCCCCCCCCGTATCCACCCCCACCCCCTTTGCTTCTATAAAGGAAATTAATTTCATTCTCTGGTTAAATACTCCATTGCAAAACCATTCATAAACGCTGGGAGCTTTACACCCAAGTGTTGTATTACTGTCCGCACAGCTACTTTGCGAGATGCCTTCTCCCCTTAACAAATTCTGAAAGTTAATAACTACTCCACCCCACTGGCTGATGGGACCTGTAGTCCAAAAGGCATCAGGTTGGCGGGGTGGGATGGGGAGAATACCTTGAAAAGCATATTGTTGAGAAACAGTTCAGAAAATGACAACCGTAAAGATCAAGGGGATGGAGCAATTCCCATATGAGTAAAGGCTACATTTGGGGCTTCGTATATTTTTTGGAGAGCCACTGGTGGCTACCTCTGCCTTAGCTCAGGGGTAAAGCACCTGACTTGGATACAGAGGGTGCCAGGTTCAATCCCCAGAATCTCCAGATAGCACTTGGAGAGACCCCTGCCTTGAAACCCTGAAGAGCTGCTGCCAGCCAGTACAGTATGGACAATATTGTGCTAGATGGACCCAATGGTCTGATTCAGTCAGCATAAGGCAGCTCCCTATGTCAAGCTCACCTGTCCGTGGGCCCTGGCTGGGTTTATGTGATTGCAACGGCAGCACTCTAGTCTGAGCAGTGCTAGGTGGCTTTGTCTAGCCACCCTTTGAATTTCCCACAATGCCCCTGAACAACGTTATTTTGCAGATACATACAAGATTCCAGGTGAAGAAAAGCCTCTGACAGAAAATAATACACAGTGGTACCTCGGGTTACATACGCTTCAGGTTACAGACTCCGCTAACCCAGAAATAGTACTTTGGGTTAAGAACTTTGCTTCAGGATGAGAACAGAAATCGTGCTCCGGTGGCACGGCAGCAGCGGGAAGCCCCATTAGCTAAAGTGGTGCTTCAGATTAAGAACAGTTTCAGGTTAAGAACGGACCTCTGGAACAAATTAAGTACTTAACCCAAGGTACCACTGTACAAAATATAGAGCACATCAGTAGATTTGAAAATGAAGAATCTAAATAATTTAGCAAACAATGACAACCGCACCATAATCTAGGCTTAAGTACAGTGCTACCTCAGGTTAAGAACTTAATTCGTTCTGGAGGTCCATTCTTAACCTGAAACTGTTCTTAACCTGAGGTACCACTTTAGCTAATGGGACCTCCCGCCATCACCGCATGATTTCTGTTCTCATCCTGAAGCAAAGTTCTTAACCTGAGGTACTATTTCTGGGTTAGTGGAGTTTGTAACCTGAAGCGTCTGTAACCTGAGGTACCACTGTACACAGATGCACACTCCAACGTGCCTGGCTTAAATTCAGTTCAGTTCTTATCAGGCTAGATGACATACAGCTGGCTCCCATATCCTTTACTCCAGAGGAGACCGGCAGAAGCAAAAGGCAAATGGCAAATGTTGGGGAGAGCAATGATGGTCAGTCTCTTCCCCCAGCCTTTTGGAAGTGTCAACTGTTGGTGCTGGTCTTATTGCACATTTCCTTTCTTTTAAAAACATTCCCCCACATGAGGAAAAACAGTTGGGGAAGTGGGTTTGATTGTGGGCAGAGGACCCTCAGAAAGGGTTAAGCAGCCCCTCCCCTGCTGCTCTTCCACTGTGATCACAGTCTTACATGGCTGCTTTTTTTTTTTTTGGCGGGGGTGGGGAGGAAATCCACACGAAACTCTTCTGCCTACCTACATGTAAAATTCTATTTGACCCTCCAGGTAGATTATAGAGCTGCTCCGTATGTGCTCTTTTCTGTAATTTGACACTGTGAGAAATGAAACTCATAGCTTCATTGAACATTCACAGCCTCTGGGCCATGTACACATTAGATTTCATGCAACACTCGGAATGTTAAAAAAAAAGTAGCTAAGCTTTGACTGCCCAAAATCCTGAAGTTAAAAATATTGGCTGTGTTCATATTCCAGTTTCCAGTGGTGGGATTTAAATCCATGTTCACATGACATATCCTGTACTTTGTTATGTATCCTGTACTTCAAATGGATTGAATAGACAAATTAGGAATGATTTAAGCACTCCAGAGTGAACATTTTTCTACATAGGATAAAGACTTCCCTGTCCTGATTTGAACAGCTGAGGAGAAAAGGAAGAGCTGTGAAATGCACCAAGAAACAAGAACTTAACTGCACCCTAAGGTGGTAATGTGAACACATCCTAAAATAGTTGCTGGGTCCAGATGCTTGGCAATGCTCAGGATGCTGGCCTAGAAAACGTACAGTGGTACCTCAGGTTACAGACGCTTCAGGTTACAGACTCCGCTAACCTGGAAGTAGTACCTCGGGTTAAGAATTTTACCTCAGGATGAGAACAGAAATCGCACAGTGGCAGCGGGAGGCCCCATTAGCTAAAGTGGTACCTCAGGTTAAGAACAGTTTCAGGTTAAGAACGGACCTCCAGAACGAATTAGTTCTTAACCCGAGATACCACTGTATTACAAGGTGAGCAGCTCTCAGCTGTGGGCCCTGTTTGTTGTTGTAGACAGTGTGTATGTTTGTGTGTTAAATTTATGTAACACCCTTCACCCCAAGATCACAGGACAGTTTATAGCCTATACAACCATTTTGTGCTGGGGTTTCCTTTCCTTCCCCCTGCCCATGCATTGCAGGAGCACATCTAAGCGCGCCATGCACCGCCCTTACCCAATCTGGTACGATGAGAAAATTGTACTAAAAAAAAAAAAAAAGGAAGTGTGCATAAACTTCATCAAATTCCTGTAGACATGCACACAACAGACTGCAGGTTTCCTGACTTGGAATGATAAAGACATTCATCATCATCATCATTATTATTATTATTATTATTATTATTATTATTAACTGCTCTTTAGTGAAAATCTAGTATATTTAAAAATCTAGTATATTTAAATAAACAGGAAAACAAAAATTTGCACACAGGTTTCCAGCTTCAGGTTTCCAGAACTTATGGTGGGTGAGGAAATATTAATTGAAGGGAGGAAACAACAACACACAGTGCGAATACATCCCATCAAGGGCTGCCCACTGGTGTAGAGAGGAAACGTTAAAATAGATTTCAGTGGCATAAGATGGACAGTGCTCATGTGCGCACCCACATACAAATTAACACCTTCTTGTGGACACAGCCATGTTATTTTATTTTATATGCAGTCATTGTTTGCGTTCGTTGTGTATATGGCGTTGAGGATTGCATTTGAGAAGCAGGCTATGCATTAGTTTGCTTAGAAATAATTTTGTGTCCAACTTCAAAGCACCACTAATTCAAATGACAATATAGCCAAGTTTGTCTGGTTTCCACAAGGTCAGTTTTACTATAAAAGAATCCCGAAAATATGCTGAAGACATCGTGCAACAAAGTAAGAATATCAGAACACCGTTCCAGAATCAGAAACAGTGTTGTTGACGTGCCTTTAGTGCAACATTTTATTCAAGCGTCACATTCAGATGAGGATTCTTTGTGATCTGGGCTTATCAAGGACCTGTAGAACAAGCCAAAAAGATCCTTATGCAGAAAGAAACCAGATTTATTTTTCTGGTCGATTCTTTGCATCCCTCATGTTTAAATACAGAAATAGAGTATAGTTGTTTTCTATGAGTTATTATTAATATCTTGATATACCATTGATAACCTTAAAAAAATTACATTGAACATGGTGGTTTCAAGGGGGTCACATTAAGAGGAAAAAACTTTGCTATAGATTGCTGCCACCTGTAATTATAACATTGTCTCTCTCTATAAAAGCAAACATAGTACTAGGTAAAGGTAAAGGGACGTCTGACCATTAGATCCAGTCGTGACCGACTCTGGGGTTGCAGCACTCATCTTGCTTTATTGGCCGAGGGAGCCGGCGTACAGCTTCCGGGTCATGTGGCCAACATGACTAAGCCACTTCTGGAGAACCAAAGCAGTGCACGGAAACACTGTTTACCTTCTCGCTGGAGTGGTACCTATTTATCTACTTGCACTTTGACGTGCTTTCGAACTGCTAGGTTGGCAGGAGCTGGGACCAAGCAAGGGGAGCTCACCCCGTTGCGGGGATTCGAACCGCCGACCTTCTGATCGACAAGTCCTAGGCTCTGTGGTTTAACTCACAGTGCCACCCGCATCCCTAAACATACTACTACTGGTTGTTTAATGTGGTATCTGCCATGTCACTTGTTCCATGTCTCTAATACACAAAATATGGTATGTAGATCCATTGTTCAATATCTGTGTTATATGTTTTATTTTTTTAATTTGTAAAAAAAGCACCCTATATTATTATGTTTATCTGCATTATTTAGAGTATGCTCGGCTGACGAAGCCCAGCAGAGCGAAACAAGGTATTATTCCGGGAATCCTTGTCACGTTTAAGTTCTTTCATCTGATACCAGCATACAACAACTATATGTTGCAAAGGCACATGTTAAGATCTTTTGTATCCTTCGTCCAATACCTGCATACAGCAGCTGCATACAACAACCATACTTTGCAAAGGCAGATGTGGAACATTACAAGGAAAAGTTCATCTTTTGCAAGTACCGCTTCTTAAAGTTGTTACGTTTGGAACACAAAAGCTTCTATTTGGACATTACGTATATAAGAACTGATCTCTTTGTATTTCCTGTTCTAAATGTTGGTCCTTAATTGCTTCTACTCAACTAGATAATGTGAAAAGAGTTATGTTTACATGATGTATAAAGAATTTATATAGTTAAACACTGCCAGTTACGTTGTGGGTATATTTGTTAGTTGAATTTATGTAACTATCGGTTTGATAGTGGTGTGTAAGAAGACATTGTGCAAGCAAGTGAGCCATGCAATGCAGTGGGCATAAACCATCCAAATAACATTATACTATTTCTCCCAATTCCAACCTCTCATCAAATTAAGAAATACCGGTATTTTATATTTCCTAAATACAGGGAAGGAGCAAGGAGATGGTGAGATTTTTAAACAATCAAGTATCCACATTTTCCATGTTTGTGTATTTTAAAGGTGGGAACTGATAATGATTCGGTTCAGTGACCAAGATCATTCATCTTTGAAGCAACACAAGTAGGTCATATTCTAGCCCAAGGTGGTTGAAGCATAAAGTAACACTAGCAACCATCTGACAGATGTTCAGTGACCTATGTATGCAATGCCTATATAGCTGTCTTTTCCTTGGAGACAGGAATGCACTATGTGAAAAGAACATATAACCATAATTATGTCTTATTTTCATTTTCTTTGTTGAAACTAAGCAAAGGATAGAAAAAGACACTATCCCATAGAGGATACCTCGTATAAATAAAACTACCCACAACAGGGTAATTTCTTATAGGGAATGGGTGTGATTTACAGTATAATATTGTTATGAGTTTGGGGTGTGTGTGTCAGTCTGGATGATATCCTGGGCCCCTTCCAAAAGCTGTGAGGGTAAAATGTGTTTAAGAACATATAAGAACTGCCAAACCGGTTCCTTTGTCAAAGTAATGACTTTGGCTAGCTAGCGAAGTACCACAATTTAGCATATCCAAAGAAGTTGCTGTGTGCCATAGAAGCAAACCGGTGGGCCTTTCCCCTACCTCCCTCACCTACCTGGTACCAAGAGTACGTATGTGGTCATTAATCTGGATCATACTGTGGTATGATTTCTGCCCTGTTCTGTAGCCATGTTTTAGTGGGCTGAGGTACCATTGTACTGTTTTTAACACTGATTGGGAGCCGCCCAGAGTGGCTGGGGAAACTCAGCCAGATGGGCGGGGTATAAATAATAAATTATTATTATTATTATATTCATCCTTAGTGTTGGAAGAGCACTTTTAAGAATTTTGTTTTAATGTATTTAGTTTTTCATTTTTTATTGTGTTGTGTTTTACAGATTTGTAAATCATGTTGAGACACCTTGTAGAAAGTGGTTAAAAATGTAATTAAATATGCCACCTTTTTATTCTAGTGCCATAGTTATCAGTGCATATTTGAATTCTTGCTCCATGTATAAAATTGATTTGAAAGATTGGGGGGGGGGTGAGAAAGACTGTGAATGTGTACCTTTTCTTCATCTTTCCCCCACCCCATCCTGATTGTGATTTAATTATGTTAAGGCATAAATAATCTGTTTTAGAAAAGACTAGGAATTTTTCCAGGGAGACAATAATAACCTACTACATTTCATTGCTGCCAATGTCATTTTACCTACTTTTCCTAGATATGAGCAAGCTGTATCAAATTAGCCCATAAAATTGTTGCTTGGTTTTGGGCCTGAAAACCTAGATATTTTCAAAGGCAAAAGGGGGGAGGGGGGGAGATGAGAGCGATCCCCTGAGAGGGTTAGGAAGAGTTGAACTGCCACTTCAGTCCTGAAGCTTTGGCAGATTTACAGCGTAACGCCTTGAACTTCAAAGGCACATTGCTCAAAGGGAGCAAAGGAGAACAAATTGAAAAATGAATATTGTATACAATACAAGGCTTTCTTAAGAAGGCAGGAACACTGTTGCCTAGTGTGTGTGATATTTCAGTGCTTTTAAACATCTACTACAGCTTCCCCAAAATGTTTAGAAAGTACTTCAAAATGAAGTGTAATATCCATTGTGAAAGACCAATCTCTGGCATTTCCAATTAGCATACAGTGGTACCTTGGTTTGCAACTGTTTTGGATTACAACCATTTTGGATTACAACCACGTCAAACCTGGAAGTGTGTGTCCCCTTTTTTGGATTACAACCCTTTTTTTTTTTGAGGCCCCGTTGGCGAAAGCACGCCTTGGGTTACAACCTGTTTTGGTTTACAACCGGACCTCCGGAACAGATTATGGTTGTAAATCAAGGTACCACTGTAAAGTTAAACTGATGGCAATAGATCGCCATCTTAGAAGATAGTACAGTGGTACCTCGGGTTAAGAACTGAATTAATTCTGGAGGTCCGTTCTTAACCTGAAACTGTTCTTAACCTGAAGCACCACTTTAGCTAATGGGGCCTCCCGCTGCCACTGCGCCACTGCTGCATGATTTCTGTTCTCATCCTGAAGCAAAGTTCTTATCCCAAGGTACTATTTCTGGGTTAGCAGAGTCTGTAACCTGAAGCATCTGTAACCCGAGGTACCATTGTATCTATGTACTGTGATATGAAAGAACATACTGAGCTTTTTTCTCTAGTGCAAAAATTAACTTAGGCTGGTGGATGGATGGGCAGTGAATGGTACATGTGAGGTTGCATTGTGTTAGCCAATTAATAATTTACTAAGCAGTTTCTTGTGAAAGCTGCACATGCCTAGCAACTGAGAGGAGAGGAAGCAGAGGAGATTAGCTGAAGGAGACAACAGAAGTGAAAGGCATGCTTGCTAGCAGTATCCCCCTTCCTTTTTAATTCAGCCTTTGAGCAAGACCCTGCACCTTTCCCCAACTAGTGAGAAGGAAACCTCAAGACTTGGGGCAGTCAAAGGCCACGCAGCACTCACCATGTAAAAAGAAGCTGAAATCTAATGTGTACATAACCCAGAGGCTGTGAATGTTGAACGAATCGATGAGCTTCATTTCCCACAATGACAAATGACAGAAAAGAGCACATATTGAGTGGGTCTGCAGTCTTTACAGAAGGCAAAACTGGATTTTGTGTGTGTGTGCCGATAGATAGGTGGAAGAGGCTCCTGTGAGGGTGTGGGTTTTTTTTTTGTTAGTGGAGTCCAATGAAAAACAGGCATAGACAACTGATCAGAATGGAAGAGTGGCAGGGGAGGGGCATCATTTTACCACTCAAGCCCACCTTCCCAGTTGCGTTTCCTCATGCAGGTGGAAATGATAAAGAAGGAACCTTTGTGAGGGAGTTGTTCTCTCCTGCTGCTCTTCTCTTCCAGATCTCAGTCTCCTGTATATATCTAAATAATTACATCTAGTTGGCCCTGTCCGTCTTACAGTCCCCTGTGCATCCTCTGATCTCTTCACTCATTCAGTCTCCACCTAGGTCATCACCATTTACCTGCCCTGCCCTTCTTAATGACAGCTAGCTTAGCAGCTTTGTCCTGCCCAGAGAGCCACTTCTGAGTGCTCTTTGCAGTGGCAGTCATTTGTGCCACCACTGGAAGTGGTGGATCCAGGAGCAGCCGTAAACAACGCAGCCACTCCTTTAGAGGGAATGCAACCCCATCCAAAATGGACAAGCCAGGTCCAATTCCTGGTCCCAAGAATTACTTATCCACAGTGCTTCAATCAGGATTCAGCTTCGGTTTTGTCTTTCTCCAGCTCCCCAGGGCACTCATACATTTTTCTCTGGAACCTGAACAACCTCTTCTACTCAGATGATAAGGAGAAAAGAACTGGGTGTCATCAGCACAGCAGTGACACTTCGCTCCTAATCTCCTAAGGACCACTTCCAGTGGTTGTTAAACAGCACTTTGGACGAGATGAAGCTCTGTGGAACCCTACAGCTCAGCTTCCATGGGGTCATGGAGGAGTCTACTAATGCTACTTCATGGAGAGGAGCCTGAAGGCAGGAGTGGAAGCATCATAACATGCTACCTCTGTCACAAGAGACTAGGGCCCTGCGGGACTTGACATATTTCCGCAGGGCCTGCAAGATAGTGCTGTTCCGCCCGGCCTTTGGTTTGGACTCAGTCTGACCCTTATGTTTCCCTCCCCTTATGGTTTTGATCTATGGACTATTATTAAAATGAAGCTACATTTTAAATTGTATTTTTAACCTGTATTTTAAATTGTTTGGTTCCACCCTCCCCTATTATGTTTTTATTGTAATTTTACTGGTGTTAGCCGCCCTGAGCCTGGCTCTGGCCGGGGAGGGTGGGGTATAAATAAATTATTATTATTATTATTATTATTATTATTATTATTATTATTATTATTTATTACCTCCAGCTCCCAGCCCACAGAGCTGATCTAGCTGGAGACCATGGTCAAAAATATCAAATGCCACTGAAACATCAAGAATGAGCAGAGACATGCTCATCATGCCCCTCATCTGGTAACAGGTCATCCATCAAGACAGCCAAGCCTGATTTTGTTCTGAAACCAGGCCTGAACCCAGAATGGAATGGGCCCAGATTATCAGTATATGGTGCTGAGCACCTTTTCATAACCTGCACATAGCACTTCCTGGTCCAATATGGGTTTCTTGAGGAATGGGCACCCTGCCGCCTTCTTAAGAGATGTAGGTACCTATCTCTCAAGGATGCACTTACCACACACTGGACCAACTTGGTAAATCTCCCCCGCCATTCCAGCAACTTCTAAGCAACCATGATGGACAAGGGTTGAGAGGAGGGAGGGCCGGGCTCAGTGGTGCAGAGTGCAATGTTACCTAATTGAATAACTTTTATTTTTTAAAATGAAAGCAGATGTTCATTATTTATATATGTACTAATAGAAATACCCCGCTAATTTTGTGATCCTGTAGACCACAGGATCAAGCTTCAGAGCTCAGTTTCAATTTCCCTGCAACCTCTTCAGCACAAGGAGTTAAAGAAAATGAACAAAGCGATTGACAGTCCCAAATCACTCTAATTCAGCATTTGGTTAGACTCTGTTGTGATTTAACCTTCTTAGAATAAGTAAACCACTGTTCTGAAAGGCCAAGAGTGATTGGAAATGATGAAAAACCTTATTTAAAAAGCCCACTATTACCACTATTTTCCAGTTCAAACTAGCTATTTTAGATAGTCTAATCACAGGCTCTTTCCAAGGAGGGCATTAAACTAGCACAAATATGTCTCTGAAGCAGAGTAGTCCATTTTTCGTCTCTCCTGGAATCCTTCTCTATATATTTTAGCCAAGGGGAGGGGAGACAAATGGCAAGTCATTTCAGACTTTTGAAAAGCATATATAAATTACCTTTGGCTAACATGTTTAGCTGAGCACATTATATATAAGCTCTAGGTGATAATAGAGACAGAAATGAGGTGGCAGAGAGAGAGAGAGAGAGAGATGGGGTGGCAAGAAAACACACACACACACACACACACACACACACAACTGTGCAGTGCTGCAAATACCAGACCACTTACGGCTCTGGACCTGTTCACCACCAAGTTTACCTCAGGTAAATGTCACACTTAACAGAAAAACAAAAGGTTCCCTACTGATGTGTTAGAGAAATCTTCAGTGGCCGAACCCACCCCCTTCTCATTCCTTCACCAAAAATGTTAACTTTTGGATCTTGGGGTTATGGCTCAAGACATTTTTCTCCCTGAAGCAAAGGGCAAGATGGAACATACCTACAGAAGCCAACAGGACTGGCAGAGAATCCTCCATCACACCTGAGGGCAGCAGGCTAGCTTGAAAAATGCAAGACAGCACAGCTTATGGGGCAGAGGGCAGCCCTTGTGGCACAACACAAGAAAAATAGCTGGGGAGGGCTGCAGCCGCCTACCAATCTCCTAGCATCTGCTTTCTGAGGTGGCTGTCTCATTCTGCCTAATGGTAGGACCAGCCCTGCTTGGTCACCATTGACAGCTCAAACTATGAGTCCGTTGAATATGGTAGGAATTTCTAACTTCCTTTCAAGGATTACTATTCGGATGAGAAAATTGTGGGTGGTGCAAATTGTGACACTTACTAGGAATGCTGGTGAAATCTGCTTCAACCAGATACTTATCTAAATTGTTCCATATTTTCAAGATTGATTCCAAATGGGAAGTGAGCCAGGCAGACTCTAATTTCAATTCAGAAACTCTAGGCATGTTTCAGGATTTATTTTTTATTTTTTGTGTGAAACTGAAGTATCTCACCTTTTTCAGTTTTAATAACAAATTGACAGTGTAGCTTTTTCCAGGCTGTAGCCACTTCTGACATGGAACAATTGGGGGGAAATGACTAAGGATCCCAGCAGATTTCACCAGGCTTCAGTTTGAAAATGGACCAGAGCCAAAGGAGAGACAGATTAATCAGAACCCAAATTTACCTTGGGCATGGATAAAATCTAACCCCCAAGAGAATGCCTGGATTGTTATTTCCTACCCACCCTTTCAAGAAGAGGCCAATGTTTCAGTGCACATGTGATTATGCCCCAGGAGTACATAATCTCTAGCCATCTAAAGAGTTAATGCAAACTGAGTAACTGCAGTTATCAACAATCAAATAGACTATGCCTGCCAAGGACACAAACCTTTGTGTGTTGGAAATTGTGACTCTTTGGCCTGCACCGATAACACTGCTGTAATAGTGAAGTTATAAGGTATTTAAAAAGAACATAACTGAAAGAAGTGCTCTCAGTACGTGCTGCCTTTTTGCATTTCAAGGTCAGTTCAGTTTGTCATTTAACCCTTGTAAAGACTGCAAACCTATAGCATCAGAATCAGTAATTAGACTTACATTCACAGAAATTCTGAAGACCGCACAGGAATTCTAAACGCTTAAAATTTATCTGAAATTTTTACATTAGCAATTTTGGATCAGCACCAAAGCCTCTTCATTTCTGCATTGGTTCCTCTACATTTTCCACTCTGACTCAAGTCTTTGTTGGCACTTTACCATGCTTTTAAACTGAGCAACATAAAGTTGTTGTGGAACTGCTTTAAATGCCAGAAGCATGTGCCAGAATATTACAGAGACAGAGAGCAATTATGGAGAAAAGTCTCCTTTTCAGCACTGTCTGTTAACTGTTAACCCTTCCTTGGCTGGACATCAGTACTTTTTTGTCAAGGACTGCTTTGTCACAACTCTCCTACTTGACCATTACCATATTCATGTGCACCCAGGGTCCTTCTCACTAATTTCCATAGAACTTGTTTCAAGATAGGCAGCCGCTTAAGGCAGGAGCCATTTAAATTCTACACAATGCTTAGTTTTGGCTCCTAGTAACCATTTAATTGATGCAATAAAAATAATATTAATGGAAAAGAGCCAGTCATTGTATTATCCTTTTTGTAACCCTCACAGTTATGTTGTTATTACCCCATTTTAAAAATATACAGTAACCTTTAGATATTTTCATATGATGTGAAAGTGGGATGGAGAAGGGAGTTTGTTCATGCAGGAGTAACAACTCTAAATAATAATAATAATAATAATAATAATAATAATAATAATAATAATAATAAATTTATACTCCACCCATCTGGCTGGGTTTCCCCAGCCACTCCGGGCGGCTTCCAACAAAATATTAAAATACAATAGTGCAATTCTAAGTTATTATAACTGGGGTGTGCAGTATGGAGCATTCATGTTCAGTATTTCATACCACAAGTACTATACACCATTCCACCTTCCCAACCAACTTTCCATTTCTTATACCCCACCAACACACACACAGCATTCTGTGGTTACTAAGCATCCTCAATTCTCACTGAGTTGTTTTGGAACCCCTGCCCCCGCCCTGGTTAGTTCCTCTCCTTCTAAAGATATTTTGTAGCTCTGCAAACCTTGGGATACCTTCAGTCTTGTTAATGCCACCTATTTTTGCAATGTAAGGTTACAGTGTGTGCATTATAGTCAGCTAGCCCATAACGTGCACAATATGAAACCACAGCCCCAGTAACACTGATTATATTGGAACTTTTTGTGCTTTTAAAATATTGTTCTGATGCTTCATTAAAGCAATTCTTAAGAAGAGATGAAGATTTCGGTTTTTGTAAAAGCAAGAGTTTGTTTTACAAAACCTGACAAGAAAGAGCAAAAAATATATTTCTGTCTTGTATATCGCTGGAAGTCTGTCAGTCTTGATAAGGTTCTTCTCTAACCAAAACCAATTTCCTTTGCTGCAGTTTTGTAAGCAGTTTCCTGTCAAGCAATATTTATATAAATCCTATAATCCATCTAAGAAGCACTCAGCTATGTGAATTTTACCAAGCCTGCATTGCCCCACAAGACAACTGAGAGGAAGAAATGTGCATAGAGATTCCTGCTGCTTTAACAATTCTGTGTTTGTGCACACAAAGGATCGGAAGTTGTTCTTCTCTTCCCAGAATAAGGAAGATTCTGCCAGCTTTCCCCTCCTCCATATTACACACAATTTACAAATGTCTTCCAAAACCAGGAATAGGAATTCAGGGGTGCAGAGGCTAAGGGAAGGCAGAAAAGCCCTGTTCCAAACTTTCTGAAGCATGGGTAGGCAAACTAAGGTCTGGGGGCCGGATCCGGCCCAATCACCTTCTAAATCTGGCCTGTAGACAGTCCGGGAATCAGCGTGTTTTTACATGAGTAGAATGTGTCCTTTTACAGTGGTACTTCGGGTTAAGTACTTAATTCATTCCAGAGGTCCGTTCTTAACCTGAAACTGTTCTTAACATGAAGCATCACTTTAGCTAATGGGTGCCGACGCACCGTCACTGCGTGATTTCTGTTCTCATCCTGAAGCAAAGTTCTTAACCCGAGGTACTATTTCTGGGTCAGCGGAGTCTGTAACCTGAAGCGTATGTAACTGAAGCGTATGTAACCCGAGGTACCACTGTATTTAAAATGCATCTCTGGGTTATTTGTGGGGCATAGGAATTCGTTCATTTTTGTTTTTCAAAATATAGTCTGCCCCCCCCCAAGGTCTGAGGGACAGTGGACCGGCCCCCTGCTGAAAAGTTTGCTGACCCCTGTTCTGAAGGCTAAAAGAATCAAGGTTAGGATCCCAAACCCTCTCAGTACACCAGGGATCATCAATGTGGTTCACCCCAAATGTTGCTGGAATAACAACATATGGCCAAAAGTTGTCGTTGGGCCATATAACACCAGTCCTAAAAGATCTACATTGGCTTTCACTTTCTGAGCACAATTCAAAAGTGCTGACCTTTAAAGCCCTGAATGGCCTCGGCCCTGGATACATGAAGGAAACCTTTAAAACATCAAAATGCAGAACATGTCAGTAAATTGAAAAATGTCAAATCAGCAATTCAACAAACACAGAATAAATTCATTATTTAAGTACACAAAACAAAGCAAGAGTTAACTGACAATAAAATTTCTGGTTCTGGTCTTCCTGCACTCCAAGAAGCCTTCCTTAGATACATTTCAGAGGGGAGGATCATCTCACATACAGCTGGCTCCCCCTTCCTTACTCCAGAGGAGGCTGGCAGCAGCAAAAGGCAAATGTCAGGGAGGGCAATAAGGGTCAGCCTCTTTCCTAGCCTCCTGGCAGTACCAACTGGGCAGGTATACTTATTGGAGATACTGTATGTGCTATATCTCTTGCAGAACCAAGAGAAGAATCAAGACAACCAAACAAAAACATGATGTAAAAATAATAGCTGAATGGAGAATGTTCTGAACAAAGCATTAACTACTGCAAAAATGTACTTACTGTAATGGTACAGAAGTGAGACTGGGTTGGGTGTGCACATAAGACCCCTGGGATTCTTAAATGGTAAACCTGGAGTCTGTAGAAGAAGAAGGACTGCAAAACAAAGCTTCTGGTCCTGGTCGTCCTGCACTCCAAGGAGCCTGGCTTAAATACAGTTCATATGGGAGGGTCTTTTCACTTGCCTAGATGACATACAGCTGGTTCCCAGATCCTTACTCCCGAGGAGGCTGGCAGCAGCAAAACGCCAATGCTGGGGAGGGTGATGGGGGCCAGTCTCTTCCCCAGCCTCTTGGAAGTATCAACTGCTGGTGCAGGTCTTATTGCAGTTATTGGGACACCCTGCCTGCTGCAGTACAACATATGGCCACCAACTTTAGTTGTGTTTGGTATCTGTTGAAGATTTGTTTATTCAACCAAGCATTTGCAGATCCTAATTCCTAGCATTTTAGTGATATGTAGTTACTTAGTTTCCTGTGGATTTGTGTGTTTTTGTGGGTGGGTGGGAGAGAGAAAGAGAGTGAGTGAGTGAGTGTGTGAGAGAGTTTCTAATATGGTCTTATTTTCATGTATTTTGTAAACCACCCTGGCATTTGATAGTGAAGGGCAGAGGTTTATCTTATGTATCTAAGTAAGGAAGTAAATAAAGTATGACCCTGTTCTTAGCTCACCAACCTAGAGAAGGACAGTGCAATACAAGAAGTCATTCCCCACTCTGAATTAGTTTTGCTCGCCCTTAGAAACTTGTCATAATGACAGATCTGATTGGCTGTTTAGCTGGGTGACATTATCGCGTGTGACCCCCAGGATGGTAATAGTGGTGGGGAATGGTTTTGATGCAACTGTACAAAGGGTGGTGAACTATGTTGTTGTTGTTGTTTTTAAAAAGTGTCTTTCAGGGAACACATTGGATGGATTTTCATGCTGAAAATTCTCTCCAAAAACGTCCAGCAGACAAGAGATTTAGGTCTGCTTTAAGATTACCTTGGCTGTTAGACCAAAAAGCCTACTTCTTCAAGGTCTGAAATATCAAAGGAATTGGAAGGCAAGTGGCAAAAAGCCCTTCAGCATGTTGCTGCAAAATGGGCTTGCAAGTTTTCCAAGCAGTGAACAAGCCCCCTGCACCCAGGTTGCTTCCATCACTTCCCATAGGATTTGCATGGGCTGAGACTGCGCTCATCAAGAGTACAGTGGTACCTCGGGTTACATACGCTTCAGGTTACATACACTTCAGGTTACAGACTCCGCTAACACAGAAATAGTACCTCGGCTTAAGAACTTTGCTTCAGGATGAGAACAGAAATTGTGTTCCGGCGGTGCGGCGGCAGCGGGAGGCCCCATTAAGCTAAAGTGGTGCTTCAGGTTAAGAACAGTTTCAGGTTAAGAACGGACCTCCGGAATGAATTAAGTCCTTAACCCGAGGTACCACTGTAGTCCCTTTTAAACACAGATTTCTCCTTCCCTACCACCAATTTATGATGTGAAATTGATCTCATTGATGAGATGGGTATTGTTCCCACTGGAGGAACATTAGTTGCTATTTTGAGTCATCAGAATTGCGCCCCCCCCAATCTTCTTTCCCTAATTAGTAAGCTAATAGAAAGCTTTACAGCAATACTCCAGATTCATCTAAAAATCCACTCTACTTTCTATGAATCTAGTTAATGTACATACCCGCCCTCCGTTTCCAAAACTTTAGCCCTGATTCAATCTATTGGAATCCCCTCCAGACCACACCAGACCCTGCAACTCCAAAGACTGTTTCAACCTGAAGCATCACCACTGGCATCAGATGAGTCAGAAATGTTTATTTTAATTTTTGTCATGTACAGGCTGAATATATCCACTTCTCCGCACATCCATGCTTCACCAGGCTAATGTATTTGAGTTTCTGGAACAAGTTTACCTGTAGATTTCTATGCTTTCAAGGTCTTTTAGGATACATCCTGTTATCTTTGTCAGTGTACTAAGAGGATTTTAAGTCTCCAAGTGATCCTTTAAATTTTGAAAAGACTATATCAGAGAACCGAAAATTAGCTGAGGACGCAAACACGAAAGCAGACCAAAACAAAAAAAGGATTGAGGAATTAAGAGGGGAAGTAAGACCACTGAGTAGACAGGTCACTGAACAACAGGCCTATCTGTCTATGGCGGAGCTGAAAAACCGGGAAAGTAATCTTAGGATTAGAAATATTCCAGAACTAGAAAAGGAAGATTTGGCTGGCTTTTTGACTGCAGAAATATCCAAGTTCTGGGGTTTGGCAGAAGAGAAAGACTTCAAAATCGTCACCGCTTTTAGATTGGGAAGAGTGGCCAAGAAAGATAAACCAAGGGATTGCTTGATCATATTGAGATACAAGCAAGAAAAAGACAACATACTTGGCCTACATTTTAAAAACCCATTGGTGATACAGGGAAAGACAGCAGAAATCTTCAGAGACATACCAAAACAATTGTTGGACTTAAGAACTACATACAAGGATCTGGCAAGATTATTAAGAAACAACACAATCCCTTACAGGTGGGAATTCCCCCAAGGATTATCTTTTAATTTGAAAGGGAAGAAGGTGAGAATCAGAACAGCAGAAGAGCAAGAAAAATTCCTAAACGATCACGGGGAGGACCTTCGAAAAGGGACAGCAGGTACCTGGCCACCCCCCACGCCTGGTACAAAAGATCCACCTCCAGACATAGACGAGAAGGGAGACAACCCCATCGGCTAACAAGCTGATCCAGGATGTCTCTGCAGCTTTTTAGTTGGAATATCCATGGGGCAAATTCCCCTGAAAAAAGGAAAAGGATTTTTCACATTTTGAGGAAAGAACAACTAGACGTCATTTGTCTCCAGGAAACCCATGTGACTAGGCTCCACAGAAGAGTGCTAATAAACAAGCGACTAGGCCAAGAATTTATTTCATCAGCTAAAGAAAAGAAAAGGGGAGTCGTGATATATGCAAAGGAGAGCCTAGCACCAAAATTTGTGTTCAAAGATGAACAAGGAAGAATTTTGGCGATCGAAATACAATCACAAGGAGAAAAATTTTTGATAATTGGAATTTATGCACCAAATGAGGGGAAATCTGAATTTTATGGGAAGCTGCATGAGACAATGCTGGACCATATGGACTATAATAACATCATTCTGATGGGAGATATGAATGGGGTTGTCTCCACACACATGGATAAGTCACAAAATCAAAATGTGACTAAAGATGGCAGACTACCAAAGACTTTTTTTGAACTTACAGACAATATGGACTTGATTGATATCTGGAGGACAAAGAACCCCCTAGGTAGAGAGGGAACATTCTTTTCTGAGGCCCACCTATCCTGGACAAGAATCGACCAAATCTGGATATCTAGAGGACTGGCACCCAAGACCAAAAAAGTAGAGATCTGCCCTAAAACTTGCTCCGACCATAACCCCTTGAAAATGGACTTGAGACTTACACCAGCTGGATCCTTCAGATGGAGAATGAATGATGCATTGTTTAGAGACCAGGAGATAGTGAAGAAGGCCCAAAAGACGATGAAAGACTACTTTGAACTAAATTTGAACACTTCGGTGGAAAAAAAAACAATCTGGGACGCAAGCAAAGCTGTTATGAGAGGGTTTCTGATACAGCAGAATTCTATTAAGAAAAAACTCTGGAACGGTAAAAAGGACAAGATCTTGGAAAGGATAAAAGACGGAGAGAAAAAGTTGAGACTAAATCCAAAATCAAAAGAAGTTTTGAGAGAAATAAAATTCCATCAAGCACAATATGCAAAACTGATAAATCAAGAAGTTGAATGGAAAATCAAACAGATGAAACAAAGATCATTTGAATCGGCAAATAAATGTGGGAAGCTGCTATCATGGCAGCTGAAAAAGAGACAAAAACTGAACTTTGTTACCAATCTAGAGGTTGAAGGAGAATGTATTCAGAAACCAGAGGAAATTAGAAAGTGTTTCCAGAGATATTTTAAAAAATTGTTTTCCCAAGGACCCCAAGTGGAGACTGAAATAAATAAATTTTTAAAAAGCTATGGCCTACAAAAACTAACACAAGACAAACAAACTGACCTGAATTATAAAATAACCCAACAGGAAATCGAAAATGCCATTCAGAACATGCAACTAGGCAAATCCCCGGGCCCAGATGGACTTACCTCCAAATACTATAAGATATTGAAGGAATACCTGACTCAGCCATTGATGGAGGTATGTAATCAAATTATGGAAGGGAAGGGGGCACCAGAATCGTGGAAAGAGGCATTCATCACTTTGATACCAAAATTGGAATCTGAAAAGACTCAACTTAAGAACTACCGTCCCATCTCACTCCTAAACGTGGATTACAAGATTTTTGCTGACATTTTGGCAAATAGATTGAAAAAAGTCTTAAATGGAGTTATTCATAAAGACCAAGCAGGCTTTCTCCCTGGCAGGCATTTGTCAGATAATACTAGGAACATTGTTGACGTTCTGGAACTTCTACAGACAAATTTGAATACAAAAGCAGTTTTGATATTTATAGACGCGGAGAAGGCCTTTGACAATATATCTTGGAAATTTATGAAGAAGAATTTGGAAGGGATGGGAGTGGGAAGGGCGTTCCAAAATGGCATAGATGCAATATATTCAGAACAAAAGGCTAAATTGATAGTAAACAATGTGGTGACAGAAGAGTTTAAAATTGAAAAAGGAACACGACAGGGGTGCCCCCTATCACCCTTGCTATTTATTTCTGTCCTTGAGGTTTTGCTAAATTTGATCAGGAAGGATCAGCAGGTGGAAGGAATACAGGTCGGAGGAAAACAATATAAACTGAAGGCTTTTGCAGATGACTTGGTTTTGACATTACAGGAGCCGGTGTCCAGCACAAAAAGAGTATTGGAATTAATTTCTGAGTTTGGTCGGGTGGCGGGATTCAAGTTAAACAAACAAAAAACTAAGGTTTTGGCAAAAAACTTGATACCTTTAGAAATAGATGGGTTTCAGAAGGAAACAGAACTAAACGTTGTTAATAAAGTGAAATACCTGGGGGTCAACTTGACTGGGAAAAATTTGAATCTGTTTAAAGATAATTATGAAAAATGTTGGTCTGAAATTAAAAAGGATCTAGAAATCTGGTCAAGATTGAAACTTTCCTTGTTGGGAAGAATTGTAGCAGTAAAGATGAATGTATTGCCAAAAATGCTGTTTCTGTTCCAGACCCTACAGATCGTGGACAGAGTGGAATGTTTTGGAAAGTGGCAGAGGGACATTATGAAGTTTGTCTGGCAGGGCAAAAAGCCCCGAATAAAATTTAAAATATTAACAGATGCAAAGGAAAGAGGGGGTTTTGCCCTGCCGGACTTAAGGTTGTATTATGAAGCTGCATCCCTCTGCTGGCTGAAAGATTGGTTTTTGCTAGAAAACACTGATGTCCTAGATCTGGAAGGGTTCAACAATGCTTTTGGGTGGCATGCATATTTGTGGTACGACAAGGTAAAGTCTCATAAGTTGTTTAAAAACCATATTGTAAGGAAATCTCTGTTTTCTGTCTGGACTAAATACAAGGACTTATTTGAAAACAAGACTCCGAGGTGGTTATCACCGATGGAGGCTAAAGCCACAAAAATACTTAATATGGGGGGTGGCTGGGCAAAATACTGTGAAATAATAGAAAGAGTGGGTGACACTTGGAGGTTGCAGAGCTTTGAAAAATTGAAAGGGAAGGTGCGAGACTGGTTTCACTATGCCCAAATTTTAGAGATCTTTAAAAAAGATAAAAAAATTGGTTTCCAGGTGGAAAAATCAAAATTAGAACTAGAATTACTTGAACCTAAGACGAAAGTGCTTTCAAGAATGTACAACTTGCTGCTTAAATGGAATACTCAAGATGAGACAGTCAAATCAGCCATGATAAAATGGGCACAAGATATTGGATACAACATTATGTTTGAGGACTGGGAAAGGTTATGGACCACCGGTATGAAATTTACGGCATGTAGTGCCTTAAAGGAAAATATTATGAAAATGATGTACAGGTGGTACATGACCCCAGTCAAACTTGCAAAGATATACCATTTGTCTGATAATAAATGTTGGAAATGTAAGGAGGCTGAAGGAACTTTTTACCACCTCTGGTGGACATGCCCGAGGGTGAAGGCCTTCTGGGAAATGATTTATAACGAGTTGAAAAAGGTATTTAAGTATACCTTTCAGAAGAAACCAGAGGCCTTCCTCTTGGGCATTGTGGGCCAGAGGATACCTAAGAAAGACAGAACCTTCTTTCTATATGCAACGACTGCAGCAAGAATTCTCATAGCTAAATACTGGAAGGCACAGGAGCTACCCACACTGGAAGAATGGCACACACAACTGATGGACTATATGCAACTAGCCGAAATGACTGGCAGAATCCGAGACCTGGGAGAAGAGGCTGCGGAAGAGGATTGGAAAAAATTTAAGGACTATTTACAAAAACATTATAAGATATATGAATGTTAAAAATTTGCTAAGGTTTGAGGTAAATATGCTTCAGTATTGAAATTCGGAGTTGATAGAAACAAAGTTAATGATTGAGAAAAGTTTTAATTTCAGAGTGAATAATTAGATGAAAATACAAAAACACAGGAAACAAGGTATTAATTTGCTGTTTATATTTATTATAAAGAATGCAGGGATGGAGGAGATGGGGAAGTCCAGTGGATGATGAAAAAAAAAAAAAAGACTTCGAAAAATGAATTTTTTCTTGTTTAATTTCTTTTTCTTTCTGTAAAACCGCTTTTGTTGTGTTATTGATGATGGATTTAGATTCTGGAAAAAAGCAATAAAAAAATTTATATAAAAAAAAAAAAATAAGTCTCCAAGTGATCCTTTAAGCCTCTAATAATAGATTACTAAGGCATTTTCTGCATATCAAAAGATAATACATATAATGTGTAAAGTAATATATAATGGGCATTTCAATAATATATTAAGATTGCTAATGACTTTAATTTCTGGGATCTGTATCACATAAATGTTCATTTCCCCTGGCCCTTACCTACTTAACATGTTTGTTCTGGAAGATGAGCACAGGGCCCTGCTTAAGTGCAATTTTTAGAGAAATAAATTAACACACCCACAACAAAGATATGCTAGATAAATCAAAGGCTTGGGTTATATATACGTCCCTCCCTATGCATAGAATTCAGAGCAAAATAAACATGCAATTCTTACCAGCATCCTGGCTTTTAAAATAAAATCTATAATAGGAAATCATGGTTAACCCTGAAAGAATGCCATCATGATGACTCTTTGACAACTTTTTGATAATTTAACCAAAAGAATAATGGTATACCATGACATACACTGACTTGCATTGTGTATATATTAGTGGCTTAAAATGCAGTAAGGTCATTTTCTCCTAAATGACTTGAAAGGTCATTTAAAGTCACAATTTTACATGGCTGCACACACCAAAGAGAGGGAGGGGATTTCTTGACCCCATGTGTATTACCTGATTTGTTTCTCCATACCTGCGCCAACCTATTCAGCAAAGTTTTTGCCCTATTCAACAAAGCTTTTGTCTGCACATGCACAATACACACCTCAGGTTAGCCACTGCTTGCGTTTTTACAAAGGATGGAAGCTAGTTTGAGGGGAAACACACCGATCCACAGTATTTCTCAAGAAACTACAAGGATACATATTGTGGCCTGCATCATATTAACTCAGCTTCGAACACCAACAGCAGGAACACACTGGAGCTGCAGTAAACAGCAGTGTGCGAACAGTCTTGGAAATCTCATTGCTCCAACTCCACCAGGCCAGCAACTGCATGTATCACAAGTGTGGCCGACATAATATTTTTTTCCTCCACCAGTCAAAAGATTCAGGAAAAGGCTACAGACCTATCTGCATCAAACCATTGAATCAATCATATGCTTAGAACACGGGTGTCAAACAAAAGGCCCGCGGGCCGAATCCGGCCTGCCAGACCTCGTCTTGTGGCCCGTGTAGCCGCTGCCGGCCGCCAGCCTTCACCTTTTATTCTCGCTTTTTTTTTTTACACAAGAAAGCCGCCTCTTCAGCGCATGCGCGACAGCCTACAAGCCAGAGAACATCTGCCCTCTAGCGGTGCCGGCCGTTCTACACAGGAAACCTCCACTTTACATGCATTCAGGAAACCTCCACTTGTTTTTATATTGAGCGCATTGTTTTTATTGAGCGCATGCACTTGTTTTTATATTGAGCGCATTGTACATTTGAATATCTACTTGCCATTATTCTGACTATGTTTCTGCTTTCAGAGCTAGTTATTACTTACATTATTACAAAAAACAGTAATAATTGAATGCAGTGACAATAATTTATGATAATAAAGAGTGGACACAGAGTCCTACAGATACAACCGGCCCTTTGAGGGTGACCAAACTGCTGATGCGACCCCCAATGAATTTGAGTTTGACACCCCTGGCTTAGAACATAGGAAGCTGCCTTGCCCATTGGGCCATTTAGCTTAGCACTGTCAACAGGCAACAGCTCTCCAGGGTTTCAGGCAGGAATTTCTGCCTGGAGACACCAAGGATTGAACCTCGGATCTTGTGCATACAAAGCATGAACTCAGCCTCTAAGCTATGGCCCTTTCCCTACTTAAAATACCTGTTTAGTAGTCCTAGGCTACTGCCTTCTGACTGCTGCTGAAGCCCACACAGTTCTTACAGACCATGTCCCACCCTTTGAGAATTTTTCAGACCCAGTATCCTACCTTGTTCTCATGTTCTTTGGGCTTGTGTTCTTGAGCCTATTTCTCAGCTCTGCAGCATTTCCATACCGCCAGCAGCCATGCGGCACAAACTCAAGAGATAATACATTGTGACACAGCGTCGGCTCGCCCCGTCTGCTTAGTCCTGATTTATATCTGTAGACTTTCTAGCTGTTTTCTGCGGACAGCAACAAAGAAACAAAAGCTATTGGGGAAAGCCGGGCTGCGGATGAAGGCACAGCGTGTTCCTCCAGCATGTCGGAGGTGGTTTTCTCTCCTGCTCGACTGGTTGGTAGGGCATGAAGGAGGCTGAGGCCAAGTGAGGCCAAGGGCTTGATAGGATTTAGAAAGTAATCCTAGGAAGAAGTAGTGAGAGCCCATGTCACTTTTGCATGAGGGAGAGCTCATCCAAGATCAGGAAGTAGGAGTGGTCAACCTTTCCTGATCAGGATGCAGTTTCAATGCTTTGCATACTTCATGGGAGACATTGGTCCTATTATTATTATTATTATTATTATTATTATTATTATTATTATTATTATTTACTTTTGGGTTTCTTTTGATCTCTCTCTGCTGCCACCAACTTCTCTACACTCTCCATGCCCAGTGGAGGTGAATGGGGCACTGCCCCACCAACTTCAGCCAGCCCCCCACCTGCCTACAAGGGGTCCAGGGGGTGGCACTGGTTGTCAGCTTCCGTCTCCTTTAGTGTTGCCCTTGCACAACTCAGCAGGGAGGAGGATGGGGACAAAACTGTAATTTGTTGGCTCAGCCTATCATTGACTCCAGCTCCGCTAAATGTTGGTCTCCTTGCCTTCCGCCAGAGCCAATCTGATTCAGCATGAGCTATCACGGCCCGAACTAATCTTTCCTCTTTATTTTTCCTCCCTTAAAGGTTATGCTGCTACTTACTAGAGAGAGCGCGCCCCTTTTCTGGGGTGACACTGAGCATTCAAACTCCATAACTACACCAGTTTGCTGAGCATCATCATTACAGTCCTTGAGCCACCCAGCAAAGATAGTCCTGTTTTCCTGATCTTTCCGTTAACAATCATGGTGTTTATCACTTAACACGGTTTGCTAGTTTTAGGCCCCATCTACACTATGCATTTAAGGCGGTATAATACCACTTTAAACAGCAATGGACATTCCTCCCCCCACCCCCCCAAAAAAGAATCCTGGGAATGGTGATTTATTAAGGGATACAATATTTGTTAAGGGACGCGGGTGGCGCTGTGGGTTAAACCACAGAGCCTAGGACTTGCCGATCAGAAGGTCGGCAGTTCGAATCCCCGCGACGGGGTGAGCTCCCGTTGCTGGGTCCCAGCTCCTGCCAACCTAGCAGTTCAAAAGCATGTCAAAGTGCAAGTAGATAAATAGGAACCGCTCTGGCGGGAAGGTAAACGGCGTTTCCATGCACTGCTCTGGTTCGCCAGAAGCAGCTTAGTCATGCTGGCCACATGACCCGGAAGCTGTATGCCGGCTCCCTTGGCCAATAAAGCGAGATGAGCACCGCAACCCCAGAGTCGGTCATGACTAGACCTAATGGTCAGGGGTCCCTTTACCTTTACCTTTACAAGATTTGTTAGGAGACCCCTATTTCCAGAGTTTCCAGGGAAGAGGGATCAACTGTTAAACCACTCCGACAATTGTAGCTCTGTGAGGGGATTAGAGATCTCTTCTTATAACCCCCAATAAACTACAGTTCCCATGCGTACTCATGCAGTTTCTTTTGCTCAAAAAAGTTGGGAATATTTATTTTATTTACCTTCAGAGGTTGAAGGTGGCACACATGGGAATATCTCATTTCATCATCATAAAAATCCATGCAGCAAGTTAGGCGGAACAACACCGACTTGTCCAACTCTGACTTGCAATGCCATGGGGGGGGGGCGGAATCTCCTTCCACACACATAGCTGTTTGTAGTTATAAAGAAACGGCCCTTTGGGGTGATATGGTCCTACAATAATTCATAAGCTATAAATATTGTTCTAAATGACCTCTGTGGGAAATTCAGCTGCTGAAAATCAATATTACATTTCATGTGTTTTTGTCTTTATTGCATCTTGTGGATTGCATATATAGGAAAACACATAACCACAGAAAAATAATAGGAAAAAGTTAGCTTGTGGCGATGTTCCCCCATGAAAAATGAACCGATAGACTCACAAATGGAAAAATCCATACCCACAAATGATCAATGAGAGAAGTTTTGGTTTTTTGAATGTTAAAAAATTGTTGCTGGTCTGCAATTATTATCTCATTTGAAGTGTTGCTGATCTGCAATTCAAATCTCATTTTAAAAATAAACCATCATCAATCTTGGACTCTAGGGTGTAGAAATAAAATCACCTGACTGATGTAATAGAATAAATCTTTAAGTTCTATCAGGTTGACAGGCACAAGAAGTGGAGTCTTCTCTGTGGTGGCCCCATCCTTATCGAAGGATGTACCCTACTACATTTAAATTAGCCTGTTGTTTCAGTCCTGTCCTTGCTGGCTCACGGAGTAACAGAGCTATCAGGGCACAGGCAGCACAGATGTCCAAGGCCAGCCCAAGGAACAATCACAGGTAAGAAGTAGTTCAAGCAAGGGCACGGGCACACAGAGGGACAATCTGTGGCCTAATTCCAGCCAATGAGAGGCTCCAGAATAGAGCACAGGTTTGGTAGAAAGGCATTGTCCCAACAGCTCTTCCAGCCTGGTTCTGAGGTATCTGAGTTGGAACTACTGGAACCAAACCAAAGGGCCTGCTGAATTTTGTCAGTGGTTGTCAGTGATAGGTCTCCTTAAGAGGAGGGACTTGCCCACAAGGAAACTTTAACTCCTGAGGATTCTTTCCCTGAACTCTGCCGCTTTTCCTTATGGCGTGGGATTCAGTCCTGCTGCTTAAAGTGCAATCATTCCCACAGGCTCAAGGCCCATTTAGCCTCAGCTTCTAAGAGTCCCGATTTAATAATAAGAATAATTTATTATTTATACGCCGCCCATCTGACTGGATTTCTCCAGCCAGTCTGGGTGACCCCCAACAGAATTAATAATAATAATAATAATAATAATAATAATAATAATAATAATAATGTGATAAAACATCAAACATTAGAAACTTCCCTAAACAGGGCTGCCTTCAGATGTCTTCTAAAAGTCAGATAGTTGTTTATTTCCTTGACATCTGGTGAGAGGGCGTTCCACAAGGTGGGTGCCACTACCGAGAAGGCCCTCTGCCTGGTTCCCTGTAACCTCGCTTCTCGCAATGAGGGAACCGTCAGAAGGCACTCGGTGCTGGACCTCAGTGTCCGGGCTGGACGATGGGGATGTAGACGCTCCTTTAGGTATACTGGGCCAAGGCCGTTTAGGGCTTTGAAGGTCAGCACCAACACTTTGAACTGTGCCCAGAACCTTATTCTTGTCCCTGGATTTAGCTGGGTCCTGGGGTTTGCTAAGTGCTGTGGAGTCTAGGTCACCTCTGATAAGAAATCCTCTAGTTGAGGCATAACAGAGGGCTACATTTTATCAACTCATCGTTGATAAATTTATTATTTATTATTATTACATTTTTGGCCTGTATTGAAAACAGCATTTTGATGGTGTTGCTTTAATTAATTGTATGTTATATAGATTGATTATGTTTGTGTGTGAGAGAGAGAGGCAGACAGGCAGACAGGCAGACAGGCAGACTTAATATTGATTATTGTCTTCCCATTTTATTCTGTAAGCTACCTTGAGATGGCTTTCTGCTTGAAAGCAGCCCTAAAAATATCCTCAATAAAAATGTTAAATAAGATTGACAGGAAGGCTGGTTAGGTGCCCAAGCACAGTTTCTGCAGATAACATACATTACTACCAGATTGAGAGGGTTTTTGCTTATGAATCTTTCCTGCCCTGTCAATGCAAAATCTGAGCATTTGGATACTCTGCTGTGGCTGACATTTAGCCAACAATCTCCTATCACTGATGTCATGGATGTTCTAAATAAGGACAGAACTGTGAGCTTAATCCTAGGAAATCTCTACTGAATTACAAGCTACGTCTCTAGTTTCCAATCCAAATGCTCTAAATGAAAATGAAAGAGGATGACTTGTTTACTAAAGACACAATAGGCTCTGCTAAACCAAAGTGGGCCTTCTCCGTTGACCTGAGAGGGTTACCAACTTGCAATTTCTAGCAACCACAACCCCTTGAGCTGGGAAAATGGCTGGAATGGTAAAAGAAGAAACCCAAACTGGGGTGGGACTGCTATTGGGCCCTGCTTTAGGACTGCCTTGAAACTCTTCACTCCTGGAACGCTTGCTTGTTAATATGGGCAGATTTACATGTGGTGCCAAACCATGGCTTGGCATTTCATGAGAAGGAAAAATAGTAATGGCAGATCAAATGGCATCTCTGTGAAAAAGGAGACATCAGCTTTTATTTTGCTAATGTTGACACTGGCCATTAATAATCATTATAGCTGCCACAGCCCTAAACAGGAAAGAATGTTAAAATAAACGAATGAAAACCTGGATCATTTCCATGAGCCATCTATAGTCTGAAGTAGGAGCTGTCTTGATTTAGAAGCATTTGATGCCACCTAGTGGGAAATAGAGGTATGTCCTGATTATTTTTTACCAGGAACAGAATGGATACATATTTCCCGACTTGTGACCCTGAGCAGAAGTCCCAGATCTTTTAAGAGAGAAAACTGGTACTTCACTCTCTCTCCGGACAGCATCTGCAAAGATGCCAATGCAAAAGCAGTCAAATATGGCAATATCAGTTCATGCAAGACTACACTTGCTGCTTTGCAAATCAGTTCCCATTAGCCAAAAGCAGCGGAGCATGTTTTCACCATTCAGTTTCATCAACAGAAGAAGCAGCGAAACAGAAAACGAGGGCTGATTCACATTTTGCGCAAGAGCGAGCCCATATATGGCACTGCAAGCGCTTGGATTGAGGAACTTTAGCCAATCCTTGAAAGGGAGACTGTCTATAACCCACACTTTCTGCTAGATTAACCTGAAATTTGAAACTGTGCTCTGCGTGTCAAAAATCAGGAAGAACAAAATAAAGTAATCAGTACTCTTGGAGTTGAGCAAAGATTGTTTTCTGGTGAGGTTGAAATTGGCTGAAAACAAAAAAGGTTACTCAATGAGTTTGTCACAGAGTCCTATCAATTTCTCCAGCCATAATTCCATTTTATAGCATGTAATGCTCCACAGTTATAAAACTATTAAGAACCCTGTATATAATGTGGGAACAAGCCTCTTGCACAGACAGTTTTAGGCTTCTTTGGATCACCTTGTAAAATGTACCCCAATTCCTCCCATCCCTTTGCTCAATTCTCCCACAAATTACTTAAGAACAACTATCTGAGGCATGCAAACTTAGCCAGGAGAATAATTGTTTTGATGTGAGTCCTTTAAAAAAAATATTGTTTGGGGAAAGGGAAGAAGGAGATTGTCCTTTGGCATTTAAGATGGGAAAGGCGTCTTTTATTTATTCATTTCGAGATCAGGTGACAATACTGTGACTGAGTGTTTCATTTATTTACCTTCTGCTATCAAAATCAGCGAAGTGTCATTGACAAGTCTCTTTCACAGTTCAAAGTGAAAATTCCATGTGCAGAGCTAAAATGAGGCAGTTACTTTTACTAGGCCAAGATATGAAGTTAATTCTGTGAATGCAATTAAAGTGTGTGTTTTTATAAGAAAAAATCTGGGGTTTTGAGAGAATAGTATGAGGCCACAGGTGGAGAGGATAGTTCAACCCTTTTGTCCCACTCCCACTAACCTCCCCTTTTCATTTTCATCAGGCTGAAGTCCCTGTTTGCACCAATGTAGGCTTCCCTCTGATCCAAAAGCAACTGGGGTGATTTTCATCAGAATCACAGAAGGTGGCAGGGAAGCATTAGACTTCCCCTTCCACCTCATATGGTTCTGATGTTGCTTAGCCCCCACCCCACCCCATGGCTTTACATTTTTAAAATATTCTTATTAGGTTCATTTCATTTTGTCAATTTATATGCTGCTTAAATACAGTCATCTCTAAGGGGTGCATAGAAAAAAACAATACAACGGTACAAAAAAAGAGTTAAAATAATAAAATCATAATTCAATGAAAATGCCTGCTGAAACAAAGAATAAGTGTTTAGTAGGCACCTGAAGTTCAAAATCTAACCTCAACTGAAAGAGGGTTCCATAAAATTGGTCCACGGTACTGAATGGACAGCTCCTTGTGGATGTGAGCCACGTGTCCAAGCCATGCAGGGCCACTCACAGTGACCCCCCAATGATCTCAGTGATTGGGAAGGGATATACCCATACAAGAACCTTGAACATGAGCAGCCAGTGCAAGGTTTTGAGCAGATAAGTTATGTGCTTGTAATAGTCTGTCCCCATCAACAGTCTAGCGACAGTGTTTTGTACCAGATGGAGCCTCCAGACAAGGCTCAGGGGTAGCTCCACATGGAACATACTGCAGTAATCAAGTCTTGAGGTTACCAGTGCATGAATCACCATAACATATGTGCTAATTGTATTCACACTGCGAACATCATGTTTAGTTTGGCCCTTAAGTGATGGGAAACCTCTGTGGCCCTCCAGGTGTTTGTTGTGGGACTCCAATTCCCATCATCCATTGTCAACAAGACCAATAGTCAAGGAGAAAGAGAGCCAAAGGGATGCTGGGGGATTTCAGTGGGAACAGAAAGAGGAACAGAAATTGCTGGGTTTGCTTATTCACCCCAGTTCCAGAACAAAATAAATCCAGCGAATATGATCAGTATTTGCTGTTGTTGTTTTTTTCCATTCTGCAAACAATACATAATGAATGAGTTCTTCCATTGTGCTTCCTTTGCACTGAAATGAATGGTGTGGAATAATGTAATAATAATGTGATTAATTACATTATTCCATAATGTTTTTACTTTTTACTTTTTATTGCATTAACAAGCAACATGTTTCACACACAAAAGTACGAGAAAATGATCCGAACATAAATACAAATGATCAAATCATAAAAATATTCTGAAGGACCTTAAGAAATAATTTACAATAATATCCCTTATCAACAGTCACATATCTATGTAATTAGTTGCATAAAATTCAACCACAGCAGGCAGCGAGACAAATAATATAACTTTTGTCAGAAGCCGAACTGCAGCAAAATAGAAACAGTGACGCGACAAATATAGGTAGGAACAAAAATTGGTGTCTTCCTGCATCCCTGGCCACTGGTTCCTCTCCTTCGCCTTAGACTCAGTTAAACTGGGAGAAAGGCAGAGGGAGAGACCACAGGGGATTCAACATGACACTTGCTAGCTTTCTTCAGTGAAGACATCTGGAACCCTTGTCATTTGAAAAGGAATTCAAATTATGCATTTATGGTGCGGAAAGGCTTTTAGAGTAATTGTTTAAGTACTCCTGTACAACAGCAACATATTTTCCTATCCAGCCGTAAAATTAAATTACACATTATCAGGTAGATCTAAGTCCTTTCCATGGAAATATGTACATGCACTTATACGGGACAGAAAACAAGCAAATGCTTCTTTTAACCATGAAATGCAGTTGTCAGAGAAATAGTTGACATGAAAATAATTGTGAAAATTGCATATGAAGAGTTAAAATAGGAAGCAGTTGTTTTGACTAGGCCACAGGCAGTTCCTGTCTTTTCATAAAGCCATGCAAATGATTGAGTCAAGCAGTGCTAGGTGGGGTACGAAGTGCAAGATTTGTTTGCTTTGAAAATGCCTGTTTAGTTTTCCATAATGAAGACTGATCACTTTTTCATTTTCCTTTTTTTTTTTAACTCTACACTCCCAGCATTTGCCGCTGGAGGCAAGACATACACTGTGTTATTCCTGCTTTATTTTTCAAGTGGAAAACAGGGTGAAAATTAATTTACTCTCTGTATTTATAGTACTAGAGCACAGCTCCTCCCTTCCCTGACAACATCCCTCGCTCCCTAGCCTCAAGCAGCAGGGTCTAGACCTGAAACTGTGCCAGATATACCTTTTGATTTTATATTTATTTTTTTAAAGAAAAAGAAACAGTTTTATTCTGAGGGTGGCTGCCAAAACTGAACTCAAGGACCACACCAGAAGTGGGTGTAACCCCAAATCCTAGGAGAGCCTCATACCTCAAGCTACATGTGTTAGATGATGACAAGAGGTTAAGCTAAGCAAGCTCTATGCATGTGAATGGGATAGTCCTTTAAGCAGGGTTTCAATGCACTGTATGACAAGCGAAAGAGAAAACAAATCCTTGCAATGAACATTATGCTTTGTTGCATTCTCTTCTAAGGACCTGGCCCTAGGAGTGAACTCTTACCTGGCAACCTCAGCTGTTGGTTTGACACCGATATACCCCCAGCCTTGTCTCTAAGCAAGAGGAAGCGGGGTCCAAAGGGCAAAAACCTACCAGGGACCTCATCTTCATTGCCTACTACAGGAACAAAGGAGCACTGCTCTTCGCACAGCTCCTATTCATTTCAATGGGGCTTACTCAACATTCTGATGGATTGTGCCCCCAAAAATATGCCCATAAGAAAAGCAATCCAAAGGATGCTATTTTTTCGGGACCATGCTCTCGCGTGTGCCCTAAAATGTGTTTTGGGACACTGCGTAAGATAGCAGTGCCCAAAATGGCCAACGTACTCTCGTGAAAAAACGGGACCAGGACACTTGCAGGATATGCTATGTGCTCATCTATGTATGTGTATAGAGCATGATAAGGGGTCTTCCAAAATGTGCCCTTTGGCATGACCCAGCCCTCAAATGTGCCAATTTTATCAGGTCATCCCGAATTTACAGAACCTACCCTGGCTTCTGAACCCGATTCGGGATGCCCTGGTTTTCCCAGAGGCCACTCTAGGCTGCGTGGCAGGGCCTAGGGCGACCTTCCCAAAGCTGCTCTAGGCTGCTGAGAAGGAGGCTGAAGGCTGTGAAGGCAGGAGACAGTAAAGAAGGGGGTGAGTGGGCAGACAAGGAAGGGGTCAGCACTAGGGAGGGGGCGAGTGACGGAGATGGTTGCCCTGTTTTTTTCTTACAAAATGTTGAAGAGTATGGGATTCCTCTTGCAGGAAGTCACTGTATGAACACTCATCAGTATACACATAGTGTCACTGCACACTCTCACTCCTCCTCGTGAGATTTGAGTTTGCATTGTTATTAGCGGCATCTTTGGGGATGGAGTGCGTTGGCCAACATTAACTATGTGAAGGGCTTCATCCGAACCACCCCAACGTCTGCCTCATTCACTTTATGGGAGTACAATACTACTGAAGTGAATGAGGAAGCTTGAATTCCATTTTCTTCTAAATAATCACCACGCAGATGCAAAACATGATGATTTCACAGGGCTCAAGCCTTATGATCAGATACTAGTAATCTGTTCCCACTCATACACTATGATAATAAGGGGATTTGGAATCCATTTGAATCATGCCAAGCTGGATTTTTTTTATCACACTCATATTTGCAGAACAGTTTCATTTAAGCATGTTCACAGTCACATGCTCAGAGATTGGCTTTCTGGCACCTCCTCAGAAACTCTGCTTGTTCAAGGTCAGAGAATTGCCTTCACATTCCATGTAAATGGCTCAACCTGAGCATTTATCATATCTGGGAATAAGCATCAACAAATTGTTGGAGCCTCACATGCATCAGAAAGGAAGTGAGAAACTGTGCCAGGGGTAGGGACAAGCACATTTTATTAGATGCCACTCAAGATCACATGGCATAAAGCTGTGCCTGTAGTTCCAGGGTAGACAAAAATAATGATGTTCAAATAATGTGGGTCAGCTGGGGGTTTTTTGGGGGGTGGGGGAGATTAATCAATTTGTGGTGAAATTAGCTTTCAAAACATAATGCAAAGGCATCGGACTTTTGTAAGCATGGCAAAGATAAGAAAGATAAGAGAGATTGCTGAGTGCAAATAATGCATTGCATGGAGCCCCGTCAAAGTCACAATGTCACAAACATTTATCCCAGAGTGTTTGCCTGGAACAGCCTTTGAAAATGTTGTGGTCTAGGAATGCAGGGATCAACATTTACATGAGCCTGCATAGTTCAGTTGGTTAGAGTGCAGTGCTGATAATGCCATTTGATCCTCGTATGGGGTAGTTGCGTATTCCTGCATTGCAGGGGGTGAGACTAGATAGACGATTCTCCCTTCCGGGGTGCCAACTTGAATAAAATATTGGGAGGGCAGGTAAGCCCTGTCCTACATAATCGATCACATGATGTGGTGCGCACACACCATTTGAATGGCAATGCCCATCAGCTTGGGGGACCCAGCCCCCTCAAATATTTTATTGGGGTTTCTGAAGGGACCTTGGCCCCTCAAAGTTGGTTCCTATGCTCACTTCCAGCACTACAATTCTATGATTCTATGGGCGATAAAGAGATGGAAGTTCTGCTTGGATTTTTTTTTAAATGGCCACTTATAATAAGCATTTTTTCAAAGTAGCTTGTTTTAAAATGAAATCTGGATTTATTACAGCCAGTGGTGTTGTGCACATCTCTTTAAAAAGATTTCATTCGAAACTATGGCCACTTCCAGATGGGGTGTATGTAGAAACAAGCTTTGTACATTTTCAGCGAGGATTTGTATTGGACCATCTGCTCTTCCACTCTCTACATAAAGGTTCTTCAATATTCCCAAGTTTATTATCAACTCCACCCAAGTCTCCTTTGACTCTCCCCAGGTCATTATTCCCATCCTGCCACCCGGAGGGACTTGAGGGCTATTGGTACATCTATCTGAGTATTGTCGTAAGCCAGGGTAGATAACAATTTTCACCCTGAGAGCCACATTCTCATGCCAGTGGTGGGCAGGACAACGAACATGAATGCAAACACAATCAATCCAGCAACAGTTGGCAGGCAAGTGTTCCAAGATGAAGTAAACAATATAGTGAGCCTCTGCTTGCCTTAAAGCTATAGTGTGTGTGTGTGTGTGTGTGTGTGTGTGTGTGTGTGTGTCTTTCTCTCTCTCTATATATAAATATTGCTGCAATGCTGGGGCCTGGAGGCAGTGGGAAATTGCTCTGTATACTTGAGCCATTCTTCTTATAATTTATCTGATTTTTGCCACCCAGCTCATGTTCTGATGTGATGAGGGAGTTTTTTTCCTCTCAAAAACACACACAACATCCCAATGTTTTTCAGCCTACAGGGTCCATTGGAGGAGGGTGTTTTTTTCCGTTTCCAGTGACTGAGGTCAAGCATTTTTAGCTACAGCACAGAAGCCACGTATTCATACTTATTATTGTGTGAAATGATCAATACTGGAGGCTGGTCCATTCGGACAACCGGGGCACTGCCTCACCATCCACAGTCTGCCCTTATCCAGTCCCCAGCTGCCTGCCTTCTTATTTGTAACCAGCCTGGGCATGGCTCTGCCTAGCATTGGTGCTTGCGCCACCTACTGTTGGCCTCCCTGCATTCTGCCCTACCAGTCACAATCAGCACCATCCACCACTGTATATGACTAATAGCATGGAGTTTCTATACCACGGAGCACCATGGCTCTGCCCAGTAATTAGCAACACTTGCTTCTGAAAAGGTTTTGGCATTCCTGGCTGCAATCCAGTCCTCAAATGGAGCCCTTGTCTTCAAGGCAGGCAGGGATGACCTATAGTCTGGGATGATGGGAGTTTTTAGTGACAACAACATTTGGGGTGCCACAGAACCCCTCCCTGAAATAAGGGATCTTGCTCCCTTTCATGTGTTTAAAGAGAGCCAAACAATTAATTTCTGTCTGCTAACTATGCAGATACAATTTTGTAGTATAAAAGGAAAGAGGGAAGATGTTTTGGATTCTACTTCTAGAAAGTAAAAAGCACCGCAGACCAATATACAGTGGTACCTCAGGTTAAGTACTTAATTCATTCCGGAGGTCTGTACTTAACCTGAAACTGCTCTTAACCTGAAGCATCACTTTAGCTAATGGGGCCTCCTGCTGCTGCCGTGCCGCTGGAGCACGATTTCTGTTCTCATCCTGAAGCAAAGTTCTTAACCTGAGGTAATATTTCTGGGTTAACGGAGTCTGTAACCTGAAGCGTATGTAACCTGAAGCGCATGTAACCCGAGGTACCACTGTATGTTGTAAGTGTTTTCGCAACTAATTAGCATGTACTCTTGTTCAGGGAACATATGAATGAAAAATGGGAAATCTGATAAATTTAGTCCACCCTGTCAGTAGATGGCCATGATAAAGCCAAAGCAAGATTACCGTAAGTTGGAGTCCATCTGTCCCAAACAGAAGCTTCACATCTTTTCCCAGACCTACAAGGCTGTACTGTACTAAAAGCAATAACATTGAGAGCCTTTTCACATTGCCAGGAGAAAGAGCTGTTATCAAATGGCAAGCTTATCATGTGATAAGCTTGTCTCCACTGCATGTATTATGATAGTCATTTCATGCAAACAAGCTGCCACATGTCAGTTGCGTTGCCGTGCGAGGGGCAGGAGGAAAGGGTTATGCGAGAACCTGAAAACAAGAATAATCTGAACTGCAGACGATTCATTCCAACGTACAACACAGCCCTATGGCTGCTCACTTAGAAGTAAATTAAGTAAAGTTCAACGAGACTTAGGACCAAACTGCATGTTAGATTGCAGCCATTGGTGAATGGCTTGATGGCCTCTTCTCAGCTACAAAGTGTTCTCTCAGCTACTTTCATTTCTGTCAGAGCCGACATTTACTTAGCCAATGAATGTGCCAAACCCTCGTCAAGGAGGAGGAAGCAGCTGGGGAACGATGCCATGCTCGGAGGCAGTATGCTTCTGAACGCTAGTTTCTGAAGACCACAGGAGAGGAGAGCACTCTTGTAGCGTAGGTCCTGCTTCCTGGCTCCTACAGGCATCTGGTTGGCCACTGTGAGAACAGGATGTTGAACTACATGGGCCATTGACCTGATCCAGCAAGCTCTTTGTATGGTCTTATGCAGTGGGAAAATTGGCCGTCAGGGAAATGGTTTGGCCAACCTTCCCTTCCCCCAGTGTTTCTTGACCACAAAGAGAGACAGTGTGGTGAGTGTGCAGGAGTTCAAATCCCCACTCAGCCAAGAAACTCATGGGGTGGCTTTGGACCAATCACATGCAAGCATGGTAGCTCAGTTGGTTAGTGCTGAAAATCCCAAGGTTGCAAGTTCAAACCCCGTATGGGATACCTGCATATTTCTGCATTGCAAGGGGTTGGACCAGATCATCCTCAGGGTCCCTTCCAACTCTACAATTCTATGATTCTATGTCCACTCACTCTCAGCCTAACCTACCTCAGAGGGTTGACGGTGAGGATAAAATGAGGAGAGGGAGAACCACGTATGATGCCTTGAGCACCTTGGAGGGAAGAAAGTAGGGTATAAACACAACAAACAAATGTGGGCCAAGACCCAAGGTGGAGAAACTGGGGCAAAACAATGATTTTGGGGGAAGGAATTAAGGCTGCATATGTACCATACATTTAAAGAACATTTCCTTCCCTCAAAAAACAATCCTGAGGACTGTAGTTTGTTAAGGGTGCTGGGAAATGTAGCACGGGGGAACTACAGTTCCCAGGATTATTTGGTGGAGGAAGATGTGCTTTAAATGTATGATGTGCATGCAGCCTCAGTACATCCTTTCCGCGTCACCATGTCCTCTCCCCAAACTGCTTTCTGGGTGCGGGGGAGAAAGGTTTATCGATGGCCTGTTTCATACTCAGGTGTTTTGCCTAACTCAGCCCTTAAAACTAGTTGACTTTGCTTATGTTCTGCCCCATCTACAAAACACCCCTCTGCGTCATGCCACAGGGCAAACATGCACCTCTTGAGGTACGCCCCTCCTGCCACTCAACAGAGTATTTAGGAGCTGGGGATACAACGCGGACACGTGGACCAGCTGTGTGAGTCGACTCCCCAGCCAAGCACAGCACAGCTATCGTTTACCTGAAACCTTGACAGCAAGCCAAAGGGAACAGTTATATAACCAACTCAGAAAGTTAAAAATGAATGGGACAAAAACAAACAAGTAAGAGCCACTTTTGCTTGAAAGAACACTCACCCTGACTTACTACACATTTTATTATTACACCGTTGGGCAATCAGGGCCCTCACATAACTGACTTTAAGGGGGAAAAACATACGTACACACAAATGATAGAGGGGTAACGCTAATTAAAAAGTACGGGCAAGATGCTGAAAGGCAATAAATTGTTTTAACAGCCACCGTAACATCAGTGCTTGCAAACATGTTGCTTATTTGCTACACCTGGGCTTTCAAAATGAGAAGATTATAATCTTGCTGCTTCTTTTTTGGCAAAACAGCACAGAGCTGTTTTTACCAACCAAGATGGTGGATCAACCACTAAAATCCAAGTTGCTCAGTGCCAGCTGTTCCTCTTCCCGATAGTCATCTTGCATCTCTTTTAAAAGCTACTCCTCCATCTTCCATTTGCTCCATAACTTCCATTTGTTTGTTTCTCTCAGTTTCCTGTTTATTTCCTTCAGTTCCCAAATACATTTCAGGAAAAGTGTTTTTAAGGGGTTCCTAACAAAGGTGGAGGACGTGGGTGACGCTGTGGTCTAAACCACTGAGCCTCTTGGGCTTGCTGATCAGAAGGTCAGCAGTTCGAATCCCCGCGACGGGGTGAGCTCCTGTTGCTCGGTTGCTGCTCCTGCCAACCTAGCAGTTTGAAAGCATGTCAAAGTGCAAGTAGATAAATAGGTACCGCTCCGGCTGGAAGGTAAATGGTGTTTCCGTGCGCTGCTCAGGTTTCCAGAAGCAGCTTCGTCATGCTGGCCACTTGACCCAGAAAAACTGTCTGCGGACAAACACCGGCTCCTTCAGCCTGTAAAGCGAAATGACCGCCGCAACCCCAGAGTCATCTGCGACTGGACCTAACTGTCAGGGGTCCTTTACCTTTAACAAAGGTAGACAGCTGAGGTGTGTTCAGTTATTATTTTACAGTCAGTACCATATATATATATGGGGTGGGGACTGATATGTAGCTCTGAATTGGTATTTCATATCACAACACGTGTATCATGGCTTAGCATAAACATAAAAGATCATGCTACTCCTCAGTCATTTTGCTGAGTCATTTTGCTGCTGTGCCTGTGTTGAACTAAGCAACAGATTGGCTTAGCATGTTATCTGAACCCAGAAGTCACGGTTTAGCTCTTCTGTACAAACCATGAGTGAAAACCATAGGACAGACCTTGGTTACAAGCTCATGGTTAATTTGAAGAGAGCAAACAGCAAACCCAGGTTTGGACAACACTCTAAATCAGAGTCTGGTTGAGAGAGGCAATAAGCAAGACCAGAACAGGAGCAAAGCAAAGTGGTCATTATCTGCTCTCTGGAAGCCCACACATTCACAGTTTAGCATGTCACACAAGCACACCAGAGAGCACGAGATTGCTTTGCCACATGTGCTTATTCTTGCCAGCATGCACAAATTAGACTGAAGTAAGTTCTGAGGAAAAAGGATTACCACTTTCCACTGGCCAATCATTAATTAATTTCTATGCCGCCCTACTATACTGCAAACTCATAGGGTGTTTACCCCTTCTAATTAGCTGCCTCCACATGTTCAATAATCTATTTGCTTCCTGTATTCAGATTAATTGGCATCATTCCCAGTCCTCTAGCTACTCTATACTGGAAGGCAGTTAACATAAAGGGTTGCACAACCCCAATTATCTCTGGTTAAAATGTGATGTCTATACAGAGCAAACATAGATGAAGGCCTAGTTCTCAAGTACAGTGGTACCTTGGGTTGCAAACAGTCTGGTTTGCATACGTTTTGGATTACAAACACGTCAAACCCGGAAGTGTGTGTCCCAGCTTGCAAACTTTTTTTGGATTACAACTCATTTTTTTTGGATTACAAACAATTTTTGGGGGGATGCCCCATTGGCGAAAGCGCACCTTGGGTTACAACCTGTTTTGGTTTACGAACGGAACTCCAGAACGGATTATGGTTGTAAACCAAGGTACCATTGTACTGCTGATGAATATTCATAGGATTTTTTAAAAAACAAAATTGCAAATTGCTGCAGAAATGTAGAGGACTGAATTTAGGATTTGAAAAATGAGTGATCCAAAACAGCTTCTACTTCTACCTGTGATTTTGTCCATGATCACTTGTCGCACCTATTATCCAGAATCCAATGAACAATGCAATTGTTGCATGGACTTCTGATTCTTCAACAGCAGCCACCATGTTCTGTGGCAAGCTCATTTGAAAATGGAGGGTATTTCAAGGACAGCGTTGATACGTCATATGGAGGAGGGTCTGCTGCACAATTAAAAGGTAATAATTCCACTCAGCCTGCTAAATCTTTGGGTGTGCCTAAGGCAGTTAACTGGATCCCAGCCATCGTGCTGATCCCTGTGAGTGTGAATCTGGGGACAGTCCGGACAGCTCACGTGGACTAAAAATGCACTGCATGAACTGGCTGACAGTTTCATTGGCAGCTGGACAACAGTGCTTGTGCATTTACCAGATGGTACGAACCTGTCTAGCAATTAACCATTACAGAATAATGTCATTTCTCCAGAAGTCCAGGGGGAACATCCAAACTGCTTGGATAATCATACATTTTGGATAATAACTTTTTTTATCTGACATAAAGTTTCATTGCATGAAGCTAGACTGGACACAAACATGGGGTTTAGTAGCCCTAGAGTAAGAGTCAGCAGGTATGATTCTATGTGTGATGGGCCTCTAAAATTCCATGCTCGCTTTCTGCTTTGGGGGTGTGGTGACATTTACTCTAATGGATGAGGACCCCAATTACAGATTTCAAATGCAGTCTAGACTCAGAACTCTGCAATTCCTGTGTATTTTGGAAACACAGACAAGACAAGAAGGACAAAGGAATGAAGCCATTTTTAAATGCCAGATTAACATGGGAGATTAACCATTGTGATATAGTTGAGTAGCTGCTGGCTGGCTGTGTTTTATTCTCTCCCTGCTAACCTTGCTGTTCAAATTGCACACGGTGTACGAAGAAGTTCAATGGCAATTGCTATGCCCATCGCCATACATCAATTCATATGCACATCTGTAGTGTGTACAGACTGTATCCTGGGCTGAATCTTGGGCTGGGTTGACATTTGATATTTTAAGACAAGAGTTTAAAGACTTGCGACCCACATCCCCACGAAGAAGAAGAAGAAGAAGAAGAAGAAGAAGAAGAAGAAGAGTTTGGATTTGATATCCCACCTTTCACTCCCTTTAAGGAGTCTCAAAGCGGCTAACATTCTCCTTTCCCTTCCTCCCCCACAACAAACACTCTGTGAGGTGAGTGGGGCTGAGAGACTTCAGAGAAGTGTGACTAGCCCAAGGTCACCCAGCAGCTGCATGTGGAGGAGCGGAGACAAAAACCTGGTTCCCCAGATTACGAGACTACCGCTCTTAACCACTGCACCACACAGAATGCAAAGCATTCTGAGAACCCCCTTGATCGAAGTGGCACAAAAGATTGCCAAAAGATTGCTTCGTCTGCAAACTCCTCTTCTCCTTTCGAGCCCTTTCAGTGCTACTGCTAAAAAGATACTGGCAAATGGAGCTCTCAACTTCATGACCTTTCCCTCTTCCAATTAAAAAACACTCACACACCTTCAGCTGCAACGGGAGCGAGCAGTACTGCTGGCTGCCAGGGGCAAGTCTTTATGCCAAGTACAGTTAATAATATGTAACATTTGTATAGCTCTATGTATCTGCAAACATTGTATAAACATTTAACTAGTTAATCTCATTGAGTTGCCTTACCTCTGCCTTACCTGAATAGCTCTAAAAGGTAATAAATAAACACTTGAGCTCTTACTCCTACATCACAGGGTCTATCAGAGAAGAACAGCTGGGGAAGACTTTTCCAGATACTACCTTGCCCATTAGTCTCTACTTTGATGGTCAACAGTTTTCGAAGGCCAGAGAGAGGCCATTAACCAGTGGAAAACCTCATGCTTAGCATACAAAAGGTCTCAGGTTCAACACCATCTCCAGCTAAGATCTCATGTAACAGGACTAAGAAGCAGCCATGACAAGCTGGAGTCCAACCCAACTTCAAACGTTAATATGTGTGTTAGCAAAGGCACTTCAATAACACAGAAGGAGCCTGGAAAGAAAAGTGCTGGTAACACTTGATTGAGCAAAACTGAACAGAAACAGTGAATAATTTTAGGAGAAATAAACATCTACGTTTTGTCTCTCTCTGTCCAGGCTTTGTACATAGCAGGTTAATGTTGTTAACCCATTGCCCACAAAGAAAAAACATTGCTAGCATGGTTGTGTTTATTTATTTATTTATTCATTCATTTATTGCAAAGGTCTGATACTTCCTAGTAAGACCTTATTGGAACATATTTAAGGCTTCAGTGATTTTTTTATTTAGGGGGTAATATTTAGTTTCTCTGAACATAACTTCCAAAGGAACAACCATGTTAGTCTGTAGCAACAAAAAAATCTTTAAGCACTTTATGTACATGTAGCATGGCATAAACATTTGGGGACTAAAGTGCACTTCCATCACTTGCAAGATCCATCAGACATTATGACATCATAAATGTGCTATTAGTACTCTGTTAATTCCCCCAGCAAATCATATTAGTCTATAGATTTTGCATGGTCTAACACCCTACTTCCAAAGCTGCCAAGGATGTTCCAGTCTCACATATTAGCATTTGTGAACTCCAGAGACATAAACATTTCTCTTTCACCTGCTACACCAGAAGCCTTCTAACAAAAGGGGTGAATCTGTCAAATCATACACACAAATACTGAAAGCCCTGCATGTGATATGCAAGGTCTACTCTTAACTGATCCTTAAGGAGTGAAGGACACAGACTGTCTCTGGTTACACATTAGTTGGAGATGGAGCCTTTAAAGTACTTTTGTAATTGAGGTTCCAGTGTAATTATGGGGTCAGTATGAAAGTGTCCTGCCGCAACAGGAAAGGAGTTTCATCACAACTTATGTCATATTTGTCAAGCACTTTAGCAAAGAACTAGGCATTCTATGATTTGTTATTTGTTGCAAATTAAGGAGCCCTCAAAAACAAAAAGTGCTCTGTCAGAACATACTGTTCTTGAGTAAATCACAACCTGTGAAGTGCTACTCTATGAGAGTAGTATTTACACCAGAAAAAGAATAGGATTCAAAAACAATTTTTAATAAGCACACCCTGACTGACACATTACAGACGAGACTCCGACAAGGTCTCCTCCCTTGCTTGGGAAACCAGTTCACAGCTAGAGCTCTTGAAACTCTGAAGAACTTCCCATTAGCGACTGGGGCAACCCAACAGCTGTTTGTGAAAAGAACTCAGGAAGGGGGTGGTGTCCAGACACTGGGAGGGAGAAAACCCTTCATGGAACTCAATAAAATCAAGGGGGGAAACAATAGGTGGCCATCAGAGAATCAGTTTTGAAATGACAACCCGAAAAAAGTGAGTCCCTTGCCTCTTTTATAAAAATTACTGGTGCTAAAATGGAGGAAGGTCTTCTCTGCCTTTAGGCTACTCCTTTATTTTAAATAAATAGTATTGGCTTTGCTTTTGTACTTTTGAGATCACTAACAGCCTGATTCTGCAAATATTTGCAACAAGCTGTTAGCACCATTTCTGTACTGGCAAAGCTTCTTGGAATCCTGTTCCTGTTCAGCATCCTTTAAACTGCATGCTCTAGGGACCTTGAAACCTGGTGCTTTAAAACAACAACAACAACATTGACATGTTGCATTAAAGCCACTTCTTTGCTCACATCTGATCCAGCCAAGACCTTGCACAATTCACCTATACAATTTGCGGGTGCAACAATGTGAGTTTTTCTGCATAGGTGCAACACTGCCACAGGAGACACAGGCAGAATGGCTCTTCCTCCTATTGCTGCCCATTTTTGTCTTGTAAAACAAGACTGTGGGATTAGGCTGCAAGGCTCAGCCAAACCAAGACCCTTTTCCTTCTCTGTTAAACACTACATTCCCCGCATAGCTATCTTGCTCTATAAAAAACATGAAGCCACTACAGATGACTGGATACAGAAATTATATCCAATACATTACTCCATAGCTGAAAATCAAATAAATCAAATAATTCTTTTTCGGTGCAATCCTAGATGTAAGCCTCGTTGTGTTCAAAGAGTTTGCCATCAGGCAAGTAGGCACAGGATTCCATCCTGTGTCTTTCTCAAGGAACAACAGGTAGGATCCCAATCCTAATAAAGATCAGAACCAATTGCACTTTAACAAATTGTCTATCTAGGGTCAGACATTTTTTTCCTTGCCCGGACTGCTTTGATCTTTGGTTGCCAGGTTTTAACGTGAGATTGCAATTACAACTTTGCAATGCTTCAAGGTAGTGGCACCTGCCGAATCCCCTCCACCCACCTATTACTGGGTGGAACCAGGATCCTAGCTGCTACACCAGGCAGGCAAAGGAAATGGCAGGCCACACATGCAAGAAACACAGTGATTATGTTTTTATTTGCTGCCTTGAGGTATTTAAAGCAGGGGTAAGGAACCTCAGGCTGGCGAGCTGAATGCAGTCCCTGAAGCATCTCTGCCTGGCCCTTGGGATTTCCCAGGCCACAATCTCCAATTGGTTCTGCTTTGCACTTTCCTCGACTCATTTTTGCTTGGCTGGAGCGAGTCCTTTAACATAATGCTTCTTGCTTGCTTATATGGAAGAGAGGTGGGGTGCTTATACAAACCAGCCTCCCATACAGAGGTAGAATTTACTCTCAATGCTCCACCCACTTCAGTTTCTGGCCCTGCCCACCACTGACATGTGGCCACCTGGATTTTTTCCAGAAGGGAATGTAGCCGCTGAGGTGAAAAAGGTTGCCCACTCTTGATTTAAGGGACGCAGGTGGCGCTGTGGGTTAAACCACAGAGCCTAGGACTTGCCCATCAGAAGGTCGGCGGTTCAAATCCCCGCGACGAGGTGAGCTCCCGTTGCTCAGTCCCAGCTCCTGCCAACCTAGCAGTTCGAAAGCACGTCAAAGTGCAAGTAGATAAATAGGTACCGCTCTGGCGGGAAGGTAAACGGTGTTTCCATGCTGCTCTGGTTTGCCAGAAGCGGCTTAGTCATGCTGGCCACATGACCCCGAAGCTGTATGCCGGCTCCCTCGGGCAATAAAGTAAGATGAGCGCTGCAACCCCAGAGACGGTCACGACTGGACCTAATGGTCAGGGGTCCCTTTACCTTTACTTTTGATTTAAAGGTGTAGGAGTGGTCTCTGTGTTTAAAAAAATGGCAATCATCTTTGCTCTGGAAAGCCAAATATGTAAGCCAGCTGTGGTGCAGATTCAGAATAGAGGCCTTGTCACTTGATTTCATGTTATTGTGGCTTCTCCCCACCCCCTCCCATTCTTAAATTGTCCTTAACCAAATTCCATTAACAACTTGCTCTTGTCATGAGAGGACAATGCCACTTGGTGGAGCAAAGAACCACTTTTCATTAAACATGTCTGAACTTGAAACTAAATATTAAAAAATATTTTTAAGCATGCAGTTAGTGTACAATGAGTTCTCCAAGAACCCTATGAAGAACTAGTAACTAACAACTAAGGCCCCAACTAGACAACGCAGTGTAATTTAATGCTTCTTTGCATTCAATGTGTGGATTTTTAAAAATGCAAATTGAATCAGAGAAGGGATTATACTTAATGGGATCAGAGACTGCAAGGAGGATTTTAATTTTTTTATTTTTTAAAAACCCTCTCCTACTTTTGAAAATCCCTCTTCTGAAGCTAGTATTTGCATGAGGGGGGGAGGAATCCCCCGTGGAATCAAAGGAAAAAACACATTTAACAATCTGTCTAGTTTGGTCTTGCAGAGCTAGCAGAGGGTCTAAGTGAAGGACAAATCTGGGGATGCTTGGAGAGAGAGAGAGAGAGAGAGAGAGAGACAGACAGACAGACAGACAGACAGACAGACAGACAGACAGATGTGGACTCTACTGCTTTAGCAGTGAGTGAGAATTACAGTATTCAATGTTTGTTAAAGTTGATATAGTTCATTGTTAGCATAAAACAACAAACATAGCTTTTTAAATTAAAAAAAAAATCCTCTTTTGGCCCTGATGTTGTTCATTTAGCATAGAGGGATTGCCATTCCATGCGGACAGCCTGTCATACATCTGTTATAGGCACAGAACCTCTACCTGCTAAAAGGGTTCCCTGTATTCTGCCTCAATATTTACTAGAGCAGGTATCTTCAACCTTTTCAGACCCAGAACCCACTTTTAACCCAAACATGCATTTGGGGACCTATTTCTCAATCGTTTACCATAAATTTGCATGGTGGTCGTGCTCTCGTTGCGACCCACCTTGGATCAAGGCACAGCCCGCATGTGGGTCCTGACCCACCAGCTGAAGACCAGTGGCTTTGCATGAACTTGCTCAAAAGCTTGTAATGACATGGTGAAAATAAATACAGCTTATTTGAAACAACAACTTAATACGATTTAAACAATGTTTATTTAAGGAGCTGTTTACTGCATAGGTGCACCCAGCCCTGAGTACTGACCCAAGGGTTATACCTTGGCCTCATTTCAAAAGTGATCTGTTTGCAAGGATGATCTGTCTCTCTCCAGCGCATTGGGGGGCAGGGAGTGGGGACACGTGGGTGAAAGAAAGCTAGGGAAAATATAGCACCACCCAATTAGCCCACAGGTCAAATTGGGCCCACTGAGAGGCCATTTTACCCAAGCCATATCTGCAAAGCAACCATTGGGAGTTTTCAGGTGTCCATCTCATTGTTCCTCAGTAAGCACGGGGTGCACGGGCACTTTTAAATTTGGCATCAAAAGCAAACCCAGTGATGCTGGAGCTGATTCTCTCTGAACATGGGGCTTGCAAGGCTCATGTACTGCAAGAATCTTAGCGGTTGCTGTTTCCTTTACAGTTCAAGGTTTAGATTAAAGGAAAGAAACAAAGGAAGAATTAGAACGGCAATAACTGTGCATTCCCAAATTGTCATTACATGTTTAGCACCGGATGTCATACAGCGTTTAGGTGACTGACAGGTGAGTGGTCTGGCCTGCCCATCAAAAGTGACCTGCAAAGATTAGGCCAGGTCCCCACCCCTGCTCATCATTTCAACAACAACAACAACAACAACATTCCACACCCCTGGTTTAGATAAAAGGGCACCATAAATTGCTATTTGGAAGACTATAATCCTGGATCACTCTGAAGTCCTTATAAGAACCTGCTGGGTCAGGCCAGTAGCCCATCTAGTCTAGCATCCTGTTCTCCAAGTGGCCAAACAAATGCCTATGGGAAGCCCACAAGCAGGCCCTGAGAACAGAAGTCTCCTGTGGTTCCCAGAAACTGGCATCCAAAGCATACAGCCTCCAACAGCGGAGGAAAAACATATCTGTTGGCATTAGTAGAAACTGATAGACTTATCCTTTGTGAATTTTCTATCCAACCAAGTTGTTGGCCATTGCTGCCTTTGAGTATATGCTGTGTGAAGAAGTGCTTTTTTCTGTCTGTCCTGAATCTTCCAACATTCAGTGTCATCAGATATCCATGAGTTATGAGAGAGGGAGAAAAACATTTCTCTATGTACTTTCTTCACACCATGTATAATTGTGTACAGTTCTATCCTGGTGCCTCTCAGCCGCCTTTTCTCTAAACTAAAAAAAGGCCCAAATGTTACGACCTTTTCTCACCAGAAAGGTCTTCACTGTGGCAGAGGAGTTGACCTCATAGACAGGGCTGGTTTTCACCTCATAATTAATGTTTGCCACTGGTTGAATTTACATTTGCATTCATTAACACGAATTAAGATGCATAAACAAGCAGTGGTTAACCATTCCCAATACTCAGGAAATGTAGCAGGCAAACACTTCTATCTGAGTTCTGCTGTAATAGTTTGATTTTATAATCAAATCATTCTCAAATGTTTCTGTTTATAGGTGACTGGTGATGGTCTTACTGTATAAACAACTATTTTGTTTTTTGTACCTGCCATTTGTCCCTTACGAAATCCAAGCATTGCCTGGGCCCTGTCCTCCATGCAGAATAGTATCTGGGAAAGATCCAGAAGCCACTTCTTTTGCCCCATCTGTGCTTGGTTATTATGGTTCAGTGAGTGACAGAGGAGATAAGAGGATTTCACCAGAGCTCCCTATTTCAGCAAGAAGCTAAGCTGGGTATGACAGACAGAGGCACAGTGGTCTGCTCCAAAGCATATAAGACCACTTTATGGCATGATTTAAAAATACATTCGTACCTCAGAAGTCGAACGGAATCTGTTCCGGAAGTCCGTTCAACTTCCAAAACGTTTGGAAACCAAGGCGTGGCTTCTGATTGGTTGCAGGAAGCTCCTGCAGCCAATTGGAAGCCATGGAAGCTGCGACAGACGTTCAGGTTCCAAAGAACCTTCGCAAACCGGAACAATCACTTCTGGGTTTGCAGCATTCAGGAGCCAAAACGTTCATATCACAAGGCACTCGACTTCCAAGGTACGACTGTAATGCATCTTAAAATGGGAGCAAGTTCGCCAAACAATATTTGGAGAGCTGCAGTACATCCTTGCTGCAACAGATATGAATTTGTTTGCTCCCACTTTAGAGAAAACTACTATAAATCAGTAGATCATTGGCAGTTTACATGAAAAGAACTTGGGAATATACATGGGGTAAACTACTGAGCTTTGTTTGAGATGTATTCAAATAGATAAATGTATATTTGAATTTGATTGAATTATTCTTATGTTCAGGTATTTTGGAAAGTCATTTCCTGGACTACAATAAACCATTGGACATTGGATCCCCTTTTCAACATTTTCTATATTCAGGCTATATATTCCACAGCAATATAGGCATCTAATTGGAGTTCTGTGGATGACATTAATGTTAATTACAAAATACTGGAAACAAGACCTGACCCATAAGCGTGAGAAGAGCTGCATGAGGTTTGGCATATCAGACTCTTTAATAAATTACAGTGCAACCCTATACCTGTCTGATCAGAAGTTCCGGTGGGTTCAATAGGACTTCTTTCCAAGTAAGTAGTTATCTATACCTGTCTGATCAGAAGTTCCGGTGGGTTCAATAGGACTTCTTTCCAAGTAAGTAGTTATAGGATTGCTGTTTCAATGGCCTATAAAAGTTTGTAAAAGGAGAATCCTGAGGCAGCTTTGGAATCAGCTCTGGAATCAAAATAAGCCAAATGAAAATGTAAGAGAAGAGTTTTGAATGTGGTCACACTCTTCCCAAACTCTTCATCTCTAAAGCTGCTTTGAGTTAATGTTTTGTAGCTGATTTTCCTTCTTTTGAAGTTTATAAACGAGTTTGGCTTTCTTAGGGAATATTTATATATATATTTCCAATAAAGGGATTAAGAAAAATGTGTTCCTTTTCCTCTTTTCTCTCATAGATTCATTTAACCCATTTCAAACCCAACCAGCATCTCATATTGAGAGCTAATGTCATGCAGTTGTTAAACTTGAGCTATGAATGGCAGAGTCTTCAGCTGAAATGTCACCTCAGCCACACAAATACTTCGGCCTTCTCCCTCATCTGTAGTACGGGGATAACAATACTGACCTACCCTTCTGAGTTGTTGTAAGGTCCGTGAAATAATGAATATGTGACAGGCGCTGAATATTCTACCATGATATATCAAATGCTAAGGAACACCAGTATCCAAATAATCATAAAGTAGGAACCTCTCTACAACTCTAACCTGCATTTAGGCATGTAGTTGCAGTAATACAGGATCTCCTCTTCCTATTCTTAGAAGTGGACTCCAAATCTACACTTGTTGTTCCATCCACCCTGTGAAGGGGCGCAGCTATAAACTCTGGCAGGAAATCATTTATGGCTGCCTGTCTCTCTGAACAGTTCAACAGGAGCTGTCAAGACACCATGCAGCAACTGATGATCCCAAACAATGAATAGTCATATCCACTCCCCCACCATCTCATATGCATACATATAATTAACATGGTTGTCTTGAACGAAGTATGTCCCTCAGGGAAAGCTGAGCACCACAGAATGAAGGTTTTGAAACTTCCTCTCCAAACACTAACAAAAAGGGATCTGTGTTAGGGGAAAATGTTTGCTGCTGGTTTTAAATGTGCTTTGATTTTGCAGACGGTCTTCAGCTGCTGCTTTCCGCTGCCTTTTTAAAAATGCATATTATCACTGCATTTTACAGAGAAATTATACTCAGAAGTAAGTCCCATTGAGTTCCATGGGTCTTACTTTAAGGTGATTGGGCAGAAAATTGCTGTCTCAGGACTGAAATTTATACATGTACCAGGGAATAAGTCCCATTGAACTTAATGGGCTTACATCTGAGTAGACATGCCCAAGATCTTGAAGTTAATCTTTTTGTAAGGATATTGGCTGCAAGTCCTGGAAGACCTGCTCCCTGCCTTGCTGGACTTTCTCCACCTGGCCTGGGTGGGGCCCTGACTGACTCCAGCTACAAAAGCTGAGGTTGCTGAACAGACTTTTGAGCTGGGCTTTTATTTAGGGAGTTTTGTTGACAGTGGGATTGTTGCTGTTATTTTTTATTTTTATTTTGCATTTTTATTTTAGATCTTATTACGATTTATGTGGAAATGTTCGGTTTGGTTGTGTACTTGTTGATGTTTTATTTATTGTTTATGGCTACTTTTGTTCAGTTTGCAATTACAGTGGTACCTCGGGTTACAAACGCTTCAGGTTACAGACTCCACTAACCCAGAAATAGTATCTCGTGTTCAGGATGAGAACAGAAATCATGCAGCGGTGGCGCAGCGGCAGCAGGAGGCCCCATTAGTTAAAGTGGTACCTCAGGTTAAGAACAGTTTCAGGTTAAGAACGGACCTCCGAGGTACCACTGCATGTACCTTTTCCATGTTGTAAGCTGCCTTGAGTGTGGCTTGAACTATGGAAAGTCGACATACCAATAGAATTATGTATGTATGATGTATGTAAATATTTTAAAACCAATAAATAAAGTGATATTTTCCTCCCAACAGAGTAAATGCTTTTGCATCCTGAATTGTACATTACCTTACAGTTCATAAATATTTTTTGCTTTAAACAACAACACCTAAATCAAAGTTTTGCTAAGATGCAAGTTTATTTAAATGTAATTGGACAATGAATTAAAAGCCAGGTGGTTCAGTCATCTAAAACTGTTAACTGATTACCTGGTGATAAGATAGCAAAGCTTCTTCCATTGTGGGAAACAGATCAAGAGTCCTGTGACCTTTTCAGATCCCCAAAACGAGAAGGACCAGGTTTAAAATCTCTTTTCGTTTGTTCTTGGATTTCTTTTGCCACTTTAAAGAATAGCCCAGCTCACTCACAAAGGCAGCTTTTTGCCTCTTCAGAGTCTGAAACAAATCGTCCAGGGGACCCCAAAGCAAACTATTAAGGACTTCCTTCAGAGTCTGCTGTTTATTGTTTATGTTGAATGGCTCAGCTCTGGCACAAGATCAATGCAGTTGCTTTACAGCCAAAGAAAGTTGTTAGCTATCACAAATCTTTGTGTCTTGTGTTCATATAACTTTGCTCCGAGCGTAGCCCCCAACGTCACAATCTGCTGGGAAACCTCCAGACAGATTCCAATTACAAAGGCAAAATGCACACCCGCCATTTCTGCTAGAACTAAAGCTGACTGAAGCAGTGTGGAAAAACCCTCTGGCCACTTGGAATATATATTTTTAGCGCTGTTCAATTTTTTTCAATACCAAGGACACAGACTCTATCCTTATTTTCCACTTCTTTTTTTAAGAGCCTTTTGGCTCTTCAAAGCTGTAACTATTTGGGGGTGAAATTCAATCACATACTGACAAATTCAGATTGTACAATTAAAGTTGCTGTGGTGCTCTTGTGCAACAAACCCGCTCCCCAGACTTTTTGCAATAAGGAAAGTCATGAGAAAATGCACTGGAAAGTGTGGGATAATGAATGCTTGATGCCACGTTGCATAACCTCCCCACAAATTGGAACAGATGCTCAATAAATAGCTGGTGTCATCTAACCACCTTGCAAATTTTGTCCAAACAGTCAGGATGCATGTTCAATAATTAGGTCATCTAAACCACTGAGCCTAGGGCTTGCCGATCGGAAGGTCGGCAGTTCGAATCCCCATGATGGAGTGAGCCCCCGTTGCTCAGTCCCAGCTCCTGCCAACCTAGCAGTTCGAAAGCAGGTCAAAGTGCAAGTAGATAAATAGGTACCACTCCGGCGGGAAGGTAAAGGGCGTTTCCGTGCACTGCTCTGGTTTTGCCAGAAGCGGCTTAGACATGCTGGTCACATGACCTGGAAAAACTGTTTGCGGACAAATGCCGGCTCCCTTGGCCAGTAAAGCAAGATGAGCGCCGCAAACCCAGAGTCGTTCATGACTGGACTTAACTGTCAGGGGTCCTTTACCTTTAAGCGACCTCTATGGGGTTAGCATGGAAGCATAGCCAGAATGAGGTTCTCTGTCTAGGTGTTTGATTTATGTCTATCACTCCTCAATCATTTGCAAAAGGGGAGTAGTTGTGATGGTGGAGGCCAGCTCCCCTTCCCACCAGCCTAAAGTATAGCAAGCATCCCTTCCAACTCTGACAAGGCACACTTGGTGTGGGAGGCATATTGTGGAGCTCGCCATTTAAGTCAGCCACTGCCAATCACACCTTGGCCTGCTCCAGCCCTAAACAGGTCTGGGAGGCGACAAGAGGGAAAGGGTGAGAAATTAAGGAACCACCTCATTGGAGGCAAGTCCCCTCCCATTAACCAGGGTGAGGCAGCTGTTCAGTTGGGTGAGTAGCTGGGAGGGGGCCAAGACTGTAGCTCTGCCTTGCATGCAGAAGGTCCAAATCTCAACCCCCCAGCTGGTACAGCTGGGACAGACTCCTGCCCTACCTGCCAGTCAGGGCAGACATTACTGGGTTAGATGGACTGATGGTCTGATGCAGGGAGAGGCAGCAGGGAGACGCCTCCATCTGATCCTGCTGAGAGTGGTCTGGTGCCCCTTCAATACTATGGCCAGGAAAGTTGCTTTGCTGTGCTCAGCCAATAAGGGACTGTTGCCAGAGCCAACCAAAGGCTATACCAGCATTGCTCAGCTTATTCCAGCTCAAGACAATGCAAACCCTGAGCTAGACCAGCTTTGCAACTTCATATTTTACCTTCATGACATAATCTTTTGTCACCTGTTAAAGAAGAACGGGGCAGGTCACTGCCACTCCCTGGCGGAGAGACAGGGAGTCATTAAAAAGTAGCTCTTGAGCAACAGGCTCACAGATAGGCAAAGACAGCCTTCCCCAACCAGGTGCCCACCGTGTAGAAACTTTGCACTACAATACCCATCAGCCTTAGCCAACGCACATTGGCTGGGGCTGATGGCTGTTGTAGTCCCAAATGTCTGGTGGTCTCCAGGTCAAGGAGGGCTCAGCTGGAAGGCAGGGTATTTCAGCTACCACTTTCTCCATCTCCTGCTGGAAGTTGCAGGCTGCCAGTTCTGTGATCAAGCATAGTTACAGGCGGTGTTGGGAATTTTAGGGCCTAAGGCTGCTGTATGTTAATTGGGCCAATAAAGTGGCAGCTCTCCTTAAAACAAACAACGCCGTCTATGGTCTTTCTCAGCAGGCTGCTTATAAGAGGAGAGAAGGAGGCAGCTTGGGGGGTAAGAAGATCGGGGTCGATAGGAAGGATAGCCCTGTGAACATTCTAGGGGTTTCGAGTGACAGCAAGATTTCCTTTACCCCACCCTAACCTCTGACCTTTTCCCTTTGCAGATAAAGATCAGCTTGATGATCAGCCCCCTAAGCCCTCTTTCTTTTTCCACTTCTAAGCAACAGCTGCTTCAGTAGAGTCTGGATAGGTGCTTGACTGAAGTTGTTACAGAGAACAACTTAGAGTCGCTCCCTAAAAGGGCCAGAAGTGATTGTGTTAGAACAGCACGGATGAACATCAACTGTACTGAACTGTAATTGGTCCAGAATCACGTTATAGTAAGGTTGCTAAAGCTGTAGGTATCAGAAGCCCCTGGGTACCTTTCAGCTATGGGTGTGTGGCTGATTTGTTATGCAGGCAGACCTTTTATTTGATACAGCGGCAGGCATGATGCATATTTTCAGATAACTCCTTTTCTTCCCTGATCCTTCTCCTGGAACCAGCAAAGCTTTTCTCCACTGCCTATTATTATTATTATTAGTTATTCTTGAGCTGCCTTTCAGCCCCCCCAAAGGGCCTCCAAAGTGACCTACAATTTTAAAACACGAACTTACAAAAACTTCAGAAACAGCTGGTTGTATCCAATGTAAGTCCTAAGTGAGCAGATATATTTTTCCTCAAAAACAGAATTTTACAGCAAAAATCTATTGCTTATTAAACAAAAAGGAAAGATATTAGCAACTATATATCTTAATGTTCTGTGCAGAGCCAGCCCAAGACATTTTGGCACCTGAGGCAAATGGCTCCTCTCTTCCCGCCAGAGAAGATCTACATCAGGAACAAGGCAGGAAGGAAGATTGACATTGGGATTGGCTGCCCCTGTGGATCTGGCCGCCCGAGCCAGTTGCCTCACCTTGCCTCATGGATGAGCTGGCCCTGGTCCTGTGGATTTTGCTGTGACCCATTTGTCCTGCACCAAGACCCTTAGCTGGAAAACTGTCAGGTGCTAATTCAGGGTCTGGTTACACATTTCTGTTAAATATCTGCAGTTACCATCAAAGGCCTTGGGAGTTGCTTCTACAGAAAACCAGGCAGGTGAGTCAGGCCCAAAGGTGAGTAGGAAACCAGAGAAGAAACAGGAAAGAAAAAGTGACGGGTGGGTGTGGGAAGGAGGTGCAGAAAGAGCAAAGACCCCAAAAAGTAAAGTGCCCACCCCCACAAATAAAATTATCTGAAATAAGTTTATAGATGAGAGAAGGAGTACAGCTAAAAACAAAGGAAGATGAGGGGATAAAGCAAACTATTGTGTTGGGGGGAAATGAGAAGCATGAATTATAGTGAACAAAACATTTGTGTTTCCCACAGAAAACTTGTCAAGCAGCTTGCTGCTGTTTGTTTTCACATAAAGAGGGGATGATGGGAAAGGCTCGCTCAGTCTTGTCTAAAAATCCTCCAACAGTGCTCTCATTAAGGGTGGATTCTCACAAACCTTGACAGAGCAAACTCACCTTTTTGCTCCGCTTGTATCAGATACGCACGTCTACCTGAGTTTTCTGAATGCACTAGAACACAGAAGACATATAAACACAGATTGTTGCAATATATTTTGAACCATTCACAAAACAAAATAGCGATCCATGACTGATCACCTTTGCACCCCTAGGAAATACATAGCATATATGGATTCACAAATACCTTCCTTTTTTTGTAGGGCTAGAAACAATATGATTTTGACGAATGGACAGAACAGCTATGAATAATACAGGTTCAAATGCAAATAAGGAATGCCATGCAAGATCATAAGTAAGAACATAGGAAGAGCCTGCTAGATCAAGCCAGTGGTCCAGCTACTGCAGCATCCTGGTTCTCAGATGCTGTGGGTAATTTGCAAGCAGGAACTGAGCACAAGAACAGTCTCCTTTCCTGTGGTTTCCAGCAGCTGGTGTTCAGTTCTATCCTACCTGCTTTGGTCTCATGTACATGCGCACAGCGTCAAGCTCTGCTATCAGACACATGGGGGAAAGCTCCACAATCAGGTGCATGTTTGGGATGGCTGGTAATTTTTATTTTTATGGGCTGATAATGTTCATCATAATACTGTTCTTCAAAAAGAGAGCATCTGCTGAGGTATGCTCCTAAACGTGTTCGCTTGTTACTATCCTGTTTCATTCCAATAGCTAAAGAAACGCACCTAAAAACTATCACAGAAGTACCAAAGCACAAAATTCACAGGTAAAGGATGGGGGAAATGCCTGAGTTGGCACTGAAACTTGCTGGAGTTTAGCATATAGTTAACCCGAGTGCAGAAATAAATAGTCAAGTAAGCCCGGTGGTTGAAAGAAACTTAAAGTATATTACTCAGAGCAAACAAAGCCAATCTGAGTACGTACAGGTTTATATGTGATTGAGTCAGGTGGTTCACAAGGTCCAGCACTAAGACTTCCTTCCTACAAAACAAGACTGACTGGAGAAGAAGCAGGAAGGAAGTAAAGAATGAGAACGCAATCTACATGACAAGAGGTTACTCAAGAAGGGATCAGCAAGAGAAGAATAGGTTACCTTTTTGTCCACCCACCCACTCCAATTCAGGTAACCTACTGCAAGTGTTGTTTTACTCCCAACAAAACAAATCTTGGTGCTGTTGTTGATCACAAACTAAACATGAGCCGGCAGTGTGATGCAGCTTACAAAAAAGTAACATGATCTTAGACTGCATTAATAGGACCGCAGCCACAAAAAGCAATACTGCTTCTTTAATCTCCATGAGTCAGAACTCAGTTGGATTACTGTGTCCAGCTATGGGTATGGCAATCTGGGAAGAATGTAGGACAAATGGAATGGGTTTAGAGAAGAGCAAGGGAATCACATCTTATGAGAAAAGGCTGGAGAAGCAGCATGGAAAAGAAAAGGAAGAAGAAGAAGAAGAAGAAGAAGAAGAAGAAGAAGAAGGAGGAGGAGGAGGAGGAGGAGGAGGAGGAGGAGGAGGAGGAGGAGGAGGAGGAGGAGGAGAAGAAGAAGAAGAAGAAGAAGAAGAAGGAGAAGGAGAAGGAGAAGAAGAAGAAGAAGAAGAAGGAGAAGAAGGAGAAGGAGAAGGAGAAGGAGAAGAAGAAGAAGAAGAAGAAGAAGAAGAAGAAGAAGAAGAAGAAGAAAGAATTTATTCTTTATACCCCGCCCATCTAGCTGGGTCTCCCCAGCCACTCTGGGTGGCTTCCAATAAAATATTAAAAATACAATAAAATGTTAAAAGTACAATAAAGGAGGGAACCTGGTGCCTTGTCACTTAGAAGAGAGCAAAGGCTTGTCCTCTCCTGCCTTGTGGGGCAGAGCTAGATTTAATAAGCTTCAGTTACAGGAAAACATATTTCACTTTACAGTAATAGCACTTTGAAAACTGGAACCAATTCCCTTGGGGAGGGTGGACTCTCCCTCACTTGAGATCTCCAAGCAGATGCTAGACAACCTTCTGTTGGGGGTCCTCTTGTCCTAGACGTCCTAGAAGGCCCCATCCAACCCAGGGACTCTACAGCTACTCTGTTTTCAGTTTCTATGGCATGCCAGTTGAACACAAGCAACATAGCCCAGTTTTAAAGCTAAGGCCTCACAAACATGCCATCTAGCAAATCCATCCCAAACCATTACTTAGTTTAAGTGCCACCATTTTTCTGGCCTTTGGCCATGCTAATTTGTCATTCTTTGGGTGTCACTTCAGAGCCATCCATCAAATTCTGGTTGCCAGTCTAGCATTAGTCACCATCACCTGCTGAACAGTATCAGCATCTGTGCATGTCATGCTGCTAGCAGCCCACATTTGCAGATCAGGGAACGGAAAACAAATCCCGTCTCCCAAGCCTTATGATGATGCTGACAGGCTAATGTCAGATAATCTCCATTTATTATAAAATGTTGAGCGCTCATAGGTATGAAGAAAGCAAACATTCCTATCTTTCTTTCAGGGTTTAAAGCTCAGGAACCAAAAAGTAAACAGAAAGCTTTGCCATGTTCAACATGCCGTGTTTCTCATTCCTATCGTAATCACCCCTCCAGTCATGGCTCTTGGATGCTCAGGAGTCCACTTGGAGATGCATGCAGAGCTCACTGTTGAAATGTTGTAGTTATTCTGGTGGCTTTTGATTAGAAGCTGGGGAGTAAGGGCAGCCAGGAGTGTTTATGTGCTGCACAGCTGGTTATCTGAAGCCTCCATCCACGAGACTGGCAGGTGCTTCAACATGTTCCAGTCATTTCCCAAAAATGCAAGGAAGTGGTGTGTGATAGCACATTCACAGCTCACCCCATTGCCAGAGGCCACTGACAATCAGTTCCTCGTGTGGCTGGATGTGCCATGAAGTATGTGGAAAGGAGCATGTGGAAATGGCCATGTGTCTCCTTTATTTTATTTACTTAAAAGCATCACTCTTATGGTTGCAAAGAGGCTTACACTTCAAGAATGGAAAGATAAAACATCTACCATCCATTACTCAATGGCCTTAAGCTCTCGCTGCTATTTCTTCATTTGAGTGCATATCTTCTAAATAAAACTTGCACAAAGAGCCACAACAATACAATATGCATTTTGGGCAGTAGCATATCTTGTCGGGAAAAGCCTGTGTGAACCGATATGTTTTTAACATGCATTGAAAAATAATGTTGTTGGTGCATGTATTATATATTTTAGTGTAGCAGCAACTACTTGTTGGAACCCCCTGCCTACTAATAACACGCAGGCACCTTCAGGGCATGGTTTTCTGTATTTGCTAAAAACATTTTTGTTTAGACAAGTCTACCCACATGTTTAGAAAGCTCTGTGAGTTTTAATCTGTTTTTAGTCTATTGTTGTTTTAACTTTTAATTATTGTTGTTGCTTTTTCTTTTATTTATTATATTTTTTTGTAAACTGCTTTGATGTTTTCTTAATCAAGTGGTGGTTTATACGTTTTATGGAATATATAATAATCAATAAATATCCCTTTCATATATATACTGCCTTTCATCAGGATATCACAAAGCGATTTGCAAAGTAAATTAAACAAAATTAAATAATATGGTATACAAAACAATGCAAATGAAATACTGCACCCAAAGTATCAAAATCCACAAAACCAGATTCTGCTCAATCAATAATCACACAAATTCCACATCTGCTAACAAACCCATGCCTCAGTAAGCCACACCTCCACGCATTCACTCACATTAAACACACACACACCTACAAACCCCATTGCTCATGATCAACAATTACCAATTCCAGCATCCCCCAGATTCCTGTAGAAAAGACTGCACTACAACACTGCAGTCTGACACAATGAGGCAAAAACCAAATCTAATCTAGCACTCTGCCAGCCTCAATAGAAACCTCATGCCTTTCATCTAGTATCTCAGCTTCTATGCTCTCACCCTGGTCATCGTCATCATCAGTCACCAATTCTCAGCTCTGACCTGTGAAGTGGTCAGATGCCAATTTGCCCTCAAACTGTCCTACTCGCTCTTCCCTGGGACATCCCTACACCTCCCCACACTCAGCCAAAACACGTACATGAGGCAGGCATGAAAAGAGAGGGAGGGAGGTGATGCTGGAAAGGGAAGGAGAGATTGCAGGAGGGGTATATGTCACCCCAAACTGGCTCCTGATTCATGAACCACCACCACCAAGTCAGCATTGTGTCTGCACTCGACCTTGAAAAAGTTCAAAGCATTCAGAGCTAAGAATGCATGTCAAATGCTGAACAGGGCACAAGGAGAAGGCAAAGGTGAGAACTCTTGTGTGGAAATGGTACTCTATAAAGAGAAGCTCTTTCAGGGCTCCTTGAAGTCATACACTTGTTCATTCATTCATAAATGATTATTTACACCCCACCCTTTCAGCAAGTTTCCCAGGGTGACTAAAGTACAGAGGACTTCAGACAAGGTATTCTTTTACCTAAGGAATACTGCACACTATGTCTTTCATTGGCAAAGTGCACATTTATGTGTGAACCCATTTTCATTGTTGACTGTTAATAAGTATTGTTAATAAGGCATTGTGAGCTTCAGAAGGCACCAGAAGGCACGGGGCATAATTCTACCACCGGTTTCATACAAATTGTAGGAATTGTGTGACTCCAGTGTGAAATTAGAATATGCAAATTGGTTACAACCTTCTGACATAAAAGCCCTGTGAATATTCCTTTTATGAAGGACCTATTTCTGATGACTACGTATCTTTGTGTAATGTTGGATTACTTTCCCCCAGGCTCCCAGCTTTGCCTCTCTTTCAAGTCCATGTAGGCAGATGAAATGCAGGTGATCCTTTATAAAAGAGAAAATTTATTGCCCTTTGAACTAGTAACTCTGTCTGTATGGTTACACAACCAGCAGGAACCTTTCTAACCACACAGACAACAGCTTTCCAGGCTGTGGGGTTGTAGCTGTTTGCAAAACTGTTTAATTTATTGTGTGACCCTGGCAGAACTTGCCTGTGTGGGATGGTTGTCAGACGTCTCATGGCATAGAGTGGCCAAGTGAATGCATGAATGTGCTTCTTCTGCAACACTGCATTCACTTGTAGGATCACAGAAGGGACCAGATAATCCATCTAGTCTAATCTTGGGCTATGATGCCAGGTCTATAAGCCATTCCCTAGCCTTCTATGGTTTGATTTGTGCCAGGTCTAAGCCCTCACAATTGTTTTCAATGTGAGAAACTGAACCCTGGAACATTTGAAAACAGATAATAATAATAATAATAATAAATTTTATTTATATCCCACCCTCCCCAGCCGAAGCCGGGCTCAGGGCGGCTAACAACAATCAAATAATCAAACAATCAAATAAACCAACATTCTAAAAATATTTCATTATAAAAATTAATTAAAATCAAGTTAATGGCAACCATTAAGCAAAACTCTGTGCAGGTTGCCAGAGGAGGGAGTCAGGCTGCGCCCTGACCAAAGGCCTGGTGGAACAACTCTGTCTTGCAGGCCCTGCGGAAAGATGTCAAGTCCCGCAGGGCCCTAGTCTCTTCTGACAGAGCGTTCCACCAGATTGGAGCCGCAGCCGAGAAGGCCCTGGCTCTAGTTGAGGCCAGCCTAACCTCTCTGAGGCCTGGGACCTTCAGGATGTTTTTATTTGCAGACCGTAGGTTTCTTTGTGGGGCATACCAGGAGAGGCGGTCCCGTAGGTACGAGGGTCCTAGGCCGTATAGGGCTTTAAAGGTTAAAACCAGCATCTTAAACCTGATCCTGTACTCCACCGGGAGCCAGTGCAGCTGATATAGCACCGGATGAATGTGGTCTCGCAGCGAAGACCCCATAAGGAGTCTCGCCGCGGCATTCTGCACCCGCTGGAGTTTCTGGGTCAGTCTCAAGGGCAGCCCCACGTAGAGCGAGTTACAATAATCCAGTCTGGAGGTGACCGTCGCATGGATCACAGTGGCTAGGTCAGGGCGAGAGAGATAAGGGGCCAACTGCTTAGCTTGGCGGAGATGAAAAAATGCCGCCTTTGTTATAGCTGTAATCTGCGCCTCCATAGAGAGGGAGGTATCGAAGATTACACCCAAACTCTTAACGGACGGTGCTGGCACTAACTGCACCCCCGCAAGAGATGGGAGTTGCCCCCTCAATCCCATATCGTCCCGTCCCAGCCAGAGGACCTCTGTCTTCGAAGGATTTAACTTCAACCGGCTCCCACGTAACCATCCAGCCACAGCCTCCAGGCATCTGGTCAGTGTGTCTGGGGCCGAGTCAGGATGGCCATCCATCAACAGATAGAGTTGGGTGTCATCGGCATACTGATGGCAACCCAGCCCAAAACTCCGAACAAGCTGGGCGAGGGGGCGCATAAAGATGTTAAAAAGCATCGGGGAGAGAATCGCACCCTGAGGCACTCCACACACCAAGGAGTGGCGCGATGACAATTCCCCCCCAAGCGCCACCCTCTGTCCCCGACCAGAGAGAAACGAGCGCAGCCATTGGAGGACTGTGCCCTGGATCCCCACGTCGGCAAGGCGGTGGTCTAGGAGTTCGTGATCGACCATGTCGAAGGCTGCTGACAGGTCTAGAAGAATCAGCAGCCCTGACCCGCCTCGATCCAGCTGCCTGCGGAGATCATCTGTTAGGGCGACCAGAGCCGTCTCGGTCCCATGACCAGCGCGGAAGCCGGACTGGAATGGATCGAGAGCCGATGTTTCATCCAGAAACCTACCAAGCTGTTCAGCAACCGCTCTCTCAATCACCTTACCCAGGAAGATATCCAGAAAGCAGTCCTGACAAAGGTAGAATACATTTCTCCTTCCCAACAAGTAACTGCAAAGAATTTTCCCACATTAGGGATGAGGAGTAAAAGATCAAAGTGTGGCATTTCTAGGAAAGCAGGAATCCAAAGGCATCTCTCTCTTTTTCAGAGGTAAAGCACAATGTCTCCCTTTAAAGATCAAACTTGCACTTTCCAGGCCAAACACTGATATTGCTGACAAACAGCTTAGGACCCAAAAACCTGAAGAAGTGTCTTTCCCTAAACTATCCTGCCTATGACAAGTACTTGGAGGAGGCTATTCTCTGCACACCACTATTGTGTGTGCTGGAATCGCATTTGGTAGTGCTGCAGGAAAGATCCTTCTCTGCAGTGCCATCCTGTTTGAGGAATGCCCTTCCCTTAGAAGTACACTTGGCATTGACCAGACACTTTGGCACCAAGGGAATACATACTTGTTTGCCCAGGCATTTTCAGTGTTTCAGAGTTGTCAGTTAGTTCGGGGCAGGCAGCCTGCTTTGTGGTTTCAGCTGATGAACTCTATAACTGTCACTTGATAAACATGATTCACTCAGTTGTGGTTTTGCTGATCCTGTTGTTCAAAGAGGCCTTTACATATTACGATTGTGCGTTTTGTTGTCTTTGTGTTTTTGTGTCTTGTATTCCCACCCTGGGATGCATTGACATGAAGGCTGCAACAGCCTTAAAATAGCCTAAATAAATAAATACGTTACAGATTAACCTGCAGGTCACCTTTGTTTTCATGCCCTATTGAAATAGCACATATTCTTCTCCTATTTACCCCTGCCTCCACGTCACAGAAATTTACAAAGGTGCCTTATGCAGAGCCATTGGTCCACCTAGCTCAGCCGTGTTTGTCTCCACTGACTGCTAGTAGCTTTTCAGGTTTTCAGACTGGAGTCTTTTGACTGTCCTACCTGGAGATGCCAGGGAGCGAACCTGGGGACCTTCTGGATGCAAAACAGTTGCTCATCTGCTCACCTTTCCCTTTCTTTCCTCTATAGCTCTCCTGCACATAATCACAGATTATAAGTAACTTGCCTTCTGGGCACAGGCATGTATTCTCATACACTGTCAAGCACCAATCACATTGATTATGACCTCATCATCATCCATCCATGCATGCATTGCACATAAGACAGAAATGCCCAGGGTTGCCAAACAGCCTAACCGTAACATTAATGCCAGGATACAAACTGATTTGATACTTTAAACAGTTAGTCTCCTGGGTAATTCTAGCTTGGCACTCTCAGATCTGATACTTGCCCTGTCATCACCTAAGAGAAACCAATAAGCAGAATGGACTCTAAAGTCACTTGAGAAATCTGATTCATTTAGGCGTTTTAGGATACATTCATAGAGCTTAAAGAATAGCTTAAACACCCCCCCATACTGTGAAAGCTGAAGATCCTCAGTGAAAATCTACAACACTCAACACTGTAACATCCACATAAAAATACAACTCCAAGCGTTCTTTAAGATAAATTAAGATAATTAAGCCTGCTGAATAGCACAATGCATTTTCCATTACAACTGAACAAAATTTCATGTATCAGTGGGCACATATATAATCATTGTTGCCTAGATTTAACAAATATAAATAACACATATACATAAACTATGGTTGGATTAGAGAAGATATGAATGCAGGTGCTCATCCTGGCTCTCCTACTGCCTATGCCACATTCATGATTCCCACTCAACAAATGAACGAATGAATGAATGAAAGAAAAGAAAGAAAGAAAGAAAGAAAGAAAGAAAGAGACAGAAGTATGTGGCCAGGCACATATGCCTTGTTCATTTCTACTAAATAGAAGAGACTTGAAGGCTATCATTCATTGCAGCATAAACTTTCAAGGGTAGAGCTCTGTTTGTCTGGTGTGTGAGTAGTCTTGTAAGTTAGCTAACCGTATACTGGTAGGGGTGTGAATTTTGTATAACTAGGCCAAGAGTCCAAGAAAATGCTTTCCAAAAACATTTGTTTAGGCTATATTCCGTCTTTTTGCTGATCCGGAAGTGGCAGGTTATTTCAACTCCTCCTTCAATGTCTTCTAGGTGACCTGTTTATTGAGCATCCATAAAAGATACTCTACTGAATGAGCATTCCTTCCGATTTGTTTGCAGGGAGGCTAGATTATGTTTCACTTCCACTGAATTTCCCCCATCACTTTCCTTATCGCAAAAGTCTGCTCTTTGGGGGAAACAGGTTTCTTGTGCAAGAGTTCCAAATCGGCTTTAACTGCGCATCCTGAAACTGGCCGGTATGTAATTAGTTCTGTCACCTGGAACTAGTGACAGTCTGGAAACACCCATAGTGACAGGCTCAAGATAGCAAACCATCTGTTTCCCAAACTAATCTGAGCATTCCAGATAATCTCTCTTTATCACCTCATGCATTGCCAACTCACTTACCTGATTTCCAGATATTAGTCTGTCATAGCAAAATCCAAAATCCCTTTATTCAGGTATAACCACCTTAAGATCAGTAGCAGTGTCCTAGTAGATCAAAATGTTCTCCTACTGGTTTATGAATATTGCTATTTCTGATGCCAGATCACATTGCATTAATTTTTTTGCATCTGGTCTGTTTGACCCTTGTAGAAAACAGAAGGGCACTGCATACAAATGATGGCATATGATGGGCAGGGGAATGAATCACTGATGTTACTCAGTCCCCAATACGTACAACACTTCCACAAGCTTAGTTTGTTAAGAATGCTGGGAACTGTAGCTCCATGAAGATGAGACTACAGTGCCCAGAATTCTCTTTGGGGGGAGTCATGTGCTTTAAATGTGTGTTGAATGTGCTTTAAATGTACAGTGTGGATTTGCCCTAGGCTGACAAACAGGTGAAGTGTTAATGAAGCAATTGCATGCATAGCATTGCGATAACACTGCTGGGAAGAATATGATGTCAAGCTAGACAAACAGAAAATGCTAGCACTGGATGTAGACAGCTCCCTCTGTTCCAACAAGGGCAGCAGGTGTAGAAAGGGGTGTGCCAAATGGGACAGTCCTCTGACTCACGCATGGGCTATTATTCCATCAAACCATTAACAGATATGGAACCGGTGGAGATTGTATAGGAGAACTCCATCTTCTCTTATGTAATTACTGAAGATAAGACGATGAATCACTTCACCATTTGTCTAGATTACTAATTAGGCACTGGACATAAATATAGACTAGGTAGAAAAGGAATAATGACTACCTTAAATCACTTCACAGCAACTACTCCTGATATAGCTGCAGTCATCTGTCAGATCCTTATCAAATACAAAGCTTTACATTCTGTTTTGGAATTAAAGGGAGGGCATTTTGAAAAGTCACATTTATAAATGTGCAGCTAAAATGGTGCCTCTCCATTCAAACTATGTGCATACAGCCTTAAGAGCAACAATGAGGAAGGCAAAGTTCTGGAGCTTTGGGGATGAGGTGTCTATGGCTGTGTGACACCTATTTGAAGTACAAAAAATGTAGATTTTCTCAATCTAGAATCATTCTTGCTTGTCCACAAACATCTTGCTTTTAATCTGGATTGAGTCTAGATCATGTCATCCACAAGGGTGGATGTGGTTACCTGATATTCATTTGAAAACCCTTGATTAGGCTAGCCATGTCTTTTCCTCTCTTCATATGCCCCAGTTGCATGAAGGAAGAGGTGATTGGGATCTTGGTATAGGCCTACCCACAACATCATTGAGCAGGTGTGGATCTGTAGCTTGGACTGCCTACGTCTGTTTTCAAATGGATGCACTGCAGGGCGATGCAGAATCAATCTGAAATGCACTTTTGTTTTTGCAGTGAAACCAGTTTCTCAAGAAGCTCTTTTCAGAGACAAAAAAAAAAAATAATGCAATAGATCTAGAGCATGTTGACTACATGAGAGGAGGGGAGTGCTCAGGCTACACTTATTCTAAAATAAAATCTGTGTACGTAGCCTATGAAATAATTTTTTCATTACACATTAGACTAAATAAATACAGCACTTCTTACGCGGAATGCAAATTAGAATCACATTGTGCCTGAATAAGCACGAAGGAAAGAAACCATCACAGTGAAAGGCGTAACAAAGGTTTGCTTCCAAAAGTATATAAAAGAATCCATGTTATTTTCCGGCTATCATTGTGTATTTTTTTAGCAGATGTCAGGTTTAGCGTTTGCCTGTTATAACATTCTGAACTCATGACCCATTTTGTTTTATAGCAACAATGGGAGAAAAATGAACCATTTCATTCTCGGGAATTTTCTCAGAGCAACACTTAAAGCAACCTTTAAAGACACGGGCACATCATGCATATCCCGTTAATAAATCCAGAGAAAAGCCCGGAGCTGGTTGCAGATGAGCGGAAATGGCAAGGCCCCTATGCAATGGTGGGGGAGTGGGATGAATCAATGGGAAGACACCCTCTCCCCTCTTTTGCTGGGGAGGCACCAGACACTACATGGGCTGTCTCCCCACTTGAGGACACAATGTATTCTTTCATAAGATGCAGGTGTTTGAAGCTTTGCAGAAAAGGGTCATTGTGACTCGCCAAGACGGCGGCGGCTGAAAGGTTTAAGAAGCCCTCCAGCCTTACGTAGAGTGACAAGTTGCTGAGAATATTGCCCGAATTACCACTGAAAGCTAGCTCTCTTGCTAATGAATACAGGCATTAACGGAGAGGGTGGGATACCAGCAACCACTATGCTCAACTGCAGTGTCCATACGCCATGGATTACGTAAGCAGCCAGGACAAGGGTTCGCCTTAGGAAAGGGCTCTCAAAAACTGGCTCCCAGCAGGAAATCCAAAGGAGGGAAATGCACTTAGAATAGTAGAATTGCAGAGTTGTATGGACTCAAGGGGTCATATAGTCCAAGCCTGCTGAAAACTTCAGGCACTAAGGAACCAAAAAATAAAATAAAATAAAATGACAGCTTAATCTAGTGATTCATCCTTGATCTAGTCAGGGGCAAGAGGATTCACTATTAAATGGCGAGCGCAGCACTATGTGAATTCCCATCCCAGAAGTAAAATAAAATAAAATGAAGAAGAAGTAAACAAGAACCTTTTGCCAAAACAGCAGCAACAAAAATGGAAGAGGATCCACCAGCCTTTGCAACTGAATCACTACTGAGCAGCCCATCGCAGCAAACACTCCTCCTCCTCCTAACCCAAATAAGATGTGCACAGGAAGGGCAGGGTAACTGCCTGGTTTTGCCACAGCCCTTTTGTGTCTAGATCTTAAACACCTCCTTCTTGCCCCCTCTAGCCCACTCTTAGTTGCTCTTCTTGTTTGACACATGCAGCCTTCCTTTTCGATCTTGTTTTACTGCTGGCTTTTAAATGCTTTGCAGTTGTCTTGGAGTCTTGGCTTACGCCAGAAAATGCTGTTTCAGGACCTCAGCAGATGGTCCTGTATTTCTGAATCCAACTGGGGACACATGGCTTGGCTGCTTAAGATTATTTCATTAGTAAGATCTATTAACCAAGTCCAACTGGGAGTCAGGCAGATTCTGTAAGCTGTACTCACAGTAGTAGAGGTCACCTTCTAATCTATAGTAAGGGGGGGGCAGGCAAGGAAGTTAGAAAGTCAGGTGTAAGGAAGTAAGAGAGTAGCATAGAGAGCTGCTTTTTACTGAGTCATACTGCTCCAGCTTGATTTCATCTATACTAGGCTTTGCCAAACTTGGGTCTCCAGCTGCTTTTCGACTACAATTCCCACCATCCTTGATTGCTGGACCTGCTAGATGATGACAGTTGTACTCCAACAACAGCTGGAGTTTGGGAAACCCTGATCTACCCCAGGATTTTGAAACTGGATTCAGCTGGTAGGCTCGAGTCTTACCTCCCCTGCACACCTGGTTTGACACCTATCAATCACCTGACATCAAGTGGCCCATTTTCACTGATCTGGTTTGAAAGAAACCTATGCAGGCATGGTGCTTTACAAGCCCTGACAATCAGCTGGTTACTTTCTTCTCTTATGAGACTGATCTCCCTTCTTTCTACAGCCCAGTTCTCATGAGCTGCACCTTTAGTAGTAGTCCATTAGTGGGATCCTTACTTTCCATGTACTGCTTTAGACCTGTTTCTGCAGCAGTAAAAACTCCAGAAGGATTCAGCTGTTGGCAAAGATGCAGAAGCAAGATAGATTTTATTAAATTCCCAACATCTGTGAAGCTCTTCAACCTGAGCAAATTAGAAAGCTTATTAGATTATGTTGGCAGTGGGGCTTTTATGTTTTATTGTTGCATGTGCTCTTAAAGGCCATCTATCTCGTAGTTCATTACCAAAGGTAGCTGAGGCAGCAAAAAGAACAAATGCAAGAAAGCGGAGGCTCTGTTGTAACCTGCACTGGAGGGAACAAGTGTATGAGCGAACACCACAAAGCAATTAATGCCAATCTCTCTCTCTCTTGCTGCTTCAAACTCATCCAATTTTACCCTGAGCAGCCAATTATTCATGAAATATATGCTGTATGCAGGGCTGGAAAAATCAACCCTGTTGGCATTGAGAAAGTGATTTAAAAGTGATTAGCACAGATGTGCATCATCTGGATGGAAACCACAATCTTCAAGTCTTTTTGGCCAGGGACAGTCCAGGCAAGCGATCCCTTCTCAACATCTACTGCTCCTGGCACAGGCTCAGCCAACTCCAATACAGTGGTTTACTAAACAAGCTGTAGGGCAGCAATGTCAGTTTTTAACTTTTTTTGGAGGGGGAACAGGGCTCCTAGACTGTTTTGTGGGCATCCATCTGTCTTGAGAGACAGTACACCTCCGGGGCTGAAGTCATACGGCTGCACTAGCAGCACCGAAGTGACCTGCCTGGAGCACAAGGCTGGGCAGTGTGTATGGAGGTCTTGGGCTGTCTAGACAACCACCTTGTTGATGTGGTCCAAAGGAAAGCAGAACAATACATTTGGCACCAGCTTGGCTGCAGGAGTTGACAGAAGGAGGCCTGCAAGGCACCATCCAACTGTCTTGGGGATTTGTGTAGGGTTTACTCCTTACCCCCTTTCTTCTCCTGAAGATATCCTGCAAGGCAGTGGAGGTTTAGGAGTTCTCCTTCTCCTAGGAGGGCTACCTTCCTAGGTTGATGAGCCCCATCTGGCCCTCACTTCCCTCTACAGCACATGTAGAAACTCAGCAACATAGCTAGCCTTCCGGGAGTGGGGACAGGGTGAGAAGCCCATGGGGTGGGGTGAGCTAGGGCAGAGCCTGCATGGAGTCCACACCACCCGAAAAGGTGGTGTGGAGCTCACGTCTGCCCGCTGCCTCCCCCTCAGCTGGAGAGCTGCTAAGAGGAAGGTGGCAGGTGGACTCGAGCCCCCCCACCTTTTGGGGTGGCCTGGTGCCTGCAGGCACCCAAGCCACTGATTCACTCCCAGGAGAGACACATGTCTTGGGTGCACTGCAGGCCCCTCGTGGTAAGTGCCGTCCCCGCAGTAAGTGGCCGCCCAGTGCACCCCGTCCCCCCAGCTATGCTAGTGAGAAACTGCCTTCTTCACTGTTGGACGCACTATTGCTCTCATCCCCTCAATATGCTGCAGCCTGTCTTTGTAGGCAGGGAAAGTCCCTAACTCAGTGAAGGTTTGAGATCCATTGGCTACCCTCACCTGGTTTAGCCAGCCAGTCAAATCTGTTTCCCGGAATGTGGCTGCTGTCACATGCTGACAGCTTCTAGGAACCACAGGTGAGAGCTGAGTGCAGGGTAAGGCCAAAGAAGAAGCTTGACATGTCCCCCACTGGAGGTACCACCCCTCACCTAATGCCCAATACACCCCTCCTAGACCAATAGGCTGTTTTTTCCTTGTCATGAATGAATTTGTGCTTGTCATTTTGTTCTAAATCAAGTGTGGGGAACCTTTGGTGATATGCACATTGCTGAACTACAATTTCCATCATCTACGGACATTGGCCGTGCTTGCTGGGGTTGATGGGAGTTGTAGTTCAGCAGCATCTGGAGGACCAAAAGTTCCCCACTCCTGCTCTATATACACAAGAGACATCTGGGGGGGAAGGGGCTGCCATACTGCAGAAACATCTTGATTGCTGTGCCTTTAGAAAAAAGTGCTTTGACTCAGGTAATCTGAAGTGGAGAGTTAAATAACTCTCCAGAATAGGTACTTCCAACATCAACTAATGTCAATATGAAGTTGAAGTGGCCTTGACAATCTGCGTGAAAGGAAAGATCTTCATGTATCCTTTGGTTCTTGGGTGAACTGTAGATCAGCATCACTTTGGTCTGCAGAAGTACTGTGCACACTGCCATCTCCCACCAACTGCATCCAAGGAGGAAGCAGCTCAAGGTATGAAAAGGGTGTGTTCATTGTCTCCACTGAAGAGAATAAGGATACTCGTCTAACAATGACTGGCTATTAATTATGATAGCTGCATGGAGCCTTCATGTTTCTTTATTATCTATTTACATGGTTGCACCTCAGCCAAAAAAGCTCCCAGAGCAGCTTACAGATCAATAAGAAACAGGACAGTCCCTGCCCTCAGGCTTACAATCTGAAAGAGAAGACACAAGAGGGAAAAGGGGGGAGGGGAAGCGGAAGCAGAAAAGGAAACACCAAATTTGCCTAAGTTCTTATAGTTACTGCATGCCACTAAATACAACTCACTGGGGAGCAACGGCTGGGAAGGACCATTGCCTTCAGTTCCCTGTGTGTGGGATTTTCAGAGAAAGGTCTGTTTGCTTACTCATGAAAAGTTGGATATTTGGTCCAATGGAGCAGGGCTCTTCTTATGCATGGAGAAGGGGTATGAGCAGGAGTAGCCAATGGGCTGCCCCCCAGATGTTGCCAGCCTCAGCCAGGATGACCAGTGGTCAGAGGATTATGGGAATTGTAGCCCAATAATATCTGGAGCTTGTAGTCCAGCATTGTGTTGGCTACCCTGCCCTTAGGCTTAGAGAGGGGAGAACTAGGGAATTAGTCTTAGTCATGGAAGACCTTGGCTCAAGTCCCAACTCCATCAGAGGTTTGTAGTGTGGCCTTCAGCAAACCATGCTGTCACAATTCCCCACCTGTACAATAGAAGTGGCAATTATATACTTTGTAGGGTTCAACACAAAGACTGTAAAAGGGCAGGAACCTGTTTTTGTTTGTGCCCACATTGCACTGCAAAGTGCCATGTACTTGGATGGCAAAAGCAGCAGTAGTAATCTTTGCAAATTAAAATGCTGTGTATGGTAGTAGTAATATTAAGTTACTCAAATATGTTGGTCTGCAGAAGATATAATTTTGTTGAAGGTGTTCTGGGGAAGAGGAAGCTGTAAAAGACTGGGAAAGTGAAGGCACTTTATATAGTCAGGTGTCCTTACTCCTATGCTTGGGCTTGATTTCTGAAACATGAAGCAGGTACAAAGAGCTTGGAAAGGCAATTTTCTGTCCATGTCAATCAAATAACGTGGGAAAAGATTGCGGAGTGCCAGATTGCTGTGCAGAGATTTCTGTTTGCTTCAATGGAGTATTCAGTTGACAGGGACCGAAAGTCTGGGGTATTACACACAAAGCCAACATATATGCTTACTCCGCTGTAGCAATTTCCACCATGCTTTGCAGCTGCAAATACTATCTATCACTTCATGGGTGTGCATGCTACTTAGACAAATATGATAAGATCCCTGCCCTGGGGATCTTCCAGTCTAGTAGAGACATGTAGCACAAGTGTAAACATTAAACAACAAACAGGGAGTGGGGACTGGTTAGGGGAGAACATGAAGAAATTATCTTTGGCTCATCAAAGAGCTGGAAGAAATCCATCAACGGAACCTTTGAGCTATTACGCATTTTAAGTAGCAAGATGAAATCATGAATAATGAGTTCCTGCGTAGACACTGCTGAAACAGGAGTAGTGGTGGTTTAAGGAGCAGCCTCCATCCTGGTGGATCTTCAAGTGCAATTTACATGCACTCTGGATTTGCACCGCACCACAATCAGGCAATTGCTTAGATGGAAAAAAGTGCCCAGGAATCCAACCTAAGTATCACGGCTAGTACTCTCTAGCACAAATAGGATGGAGTAATACCTTTGAGTACAGCTGCCAATGACCCTGGTACTTACATTCATATTTCTCTCTCTCTCTCTCTCTCTCTCTCTCTCTCTCTCTCTCTCTCTGTGTGTGTGTGTGTGTGTGTGTACATTTATCTATGTGTGTATTTGGCTCTGAAATATTACAATTAAAAGGTCTTAGGGACCCCTGCCCTCTTTTTCATCTGCCCATCCTAACACAACCACATATGGACCCATGTATGTAGCTTTTCTAAAAGGGAAAGGAGATGCAGTGTGCCTTAAGAATGAAGTTCATGAGGCTGACAGAGGCCTCCAATCTTGTCTGCACAATTTCACCACTCCAGTGAATTGTTTGGGACCTTGGGAAGAAGATGCAATTAGGAATTGTGCTTTTCTGCACATAGCAAAACACATCTCCTTCCTTCTACACAACCTTTGTACAATGGTCAAACCAGTGCATAGAATGAGCTAGTTCAGATTAACTAAACTCACTGATTGGAAAAAAAATTAATCCTCTGCATTACACCTGAAAGTACGTGCTATAATTTTCTGGGGAACAGTTTGTGTGTGTATACAATATATCTCCTCACACTTAACTCTGTGTTTGATTTGTGGCCATTATATTTACCATTTTACCTATCTGAAAAGCCATGCTACAGTTTCAGCTTATGATATGTTGGTATGTAAATACCTTTAAAACAAATAATAAAGTAAGCTTTCCAAGCAATGGCTCAAACTGAATTGGAGCTAAAGGCTAAATATATTCAGCAGCCTAGAAGAAAAACCCTCTCCTTCTCTCTCAAAATACTTGTTCTCTCTTCAAACTACCATTTCTCTATTCCCCCACTTCAGTCTAAGTCACTTAAGAGTAAGTGAACAGGGTGAAGTAATATTGCGTGCAATACAAACTGAAAAGAGTACAAGCATGTCAAGAACCTACGTGAAACAGGGAGATCTTGATTAAACAACCATAGGAGTTTTGTGTCATGGTCTCTTTGTCACTCACCCTCTGCAAACACCAGCTCATGGCATTTTATCTTCTTGCTTCTCAGCCGCAGGTGAGACTGAGCTCACCAAGACTCTGCGGCCTGGTGGAAAAGATCGTGATTTCAACTAAAAAAGGAAAGAAAGAATGAATAGTGATATTTACAAGACATCTTGTAACATAAGGGAGTGTTCACAGAGAGACTAGCATCTGCACTACACAAATTAGTTAAAAATGAAAGCTGGGGTTTCAGATAAACACACAGTTTAATTGAACATTTTTCATTTATGGTATTATGTATGAGGTGATGCGTTTTCCTTTTTATGGGGTTTCCCAACTCCCTCACATTTAATGTAATTACTTTTAGGTTAGCCATCTTGCTTATCTATTATGTAGGGTGATTCCCTGCCAACCTGTCTGGGTTGTAACGTTTTTCATTTAATGCAAATATAAAGCAAAGGTGGGAAACTTGTGTCCATCCATATATTCTTGGATTCCCATCAGCCCCAGCCACAATAGCCAATGGTTAGAGGCAGTGCTATTTTTCTAGATAAAGAGGTGCCGGAACTCACCACAAATGCCTCCCTTGTTCTCTTATAATGCCAATGGTGCCCACCTGAGTTCCAGCAAGTTCTGGCTGAGAAAAAGCCCTGGCTAGAGATGATGGGAGTGGATGTCAACAGGTTCTCCATTTTGGATATAAGGGATATGAGATCACAGAAGACTAGAACAACCAATAGCAACAGGTGCTTGTTTGTAGGATCTTTATCTGCAGATGATTAAAAAGAATTTACAGTGTAATCCTTATTCAAAGTTAAATCCCACTGGACTCGGTGAAACTTTCTCCCAGGTAACTGTGCTTAGGCTTATAACCTTAGAGACATTGTCTTAGAAAATTTAAGTATGAGTAATTTCAAAACGGGACGCGGGTGGCACTGTGGGTAAAACCTCAGCGCCTAGGACTTGCCGATCGCATGGTCGGCGGTTCGAATCCCCGCGGCGGGGTGCGCTCCCGTTGCTCGGTCCCAGTGCCTGCCAACCTAGCAGTTTGAAAGCACCCTCGGGTGCAAGTAGATAAATAGGGACCGCTTACTAGCGGGAAGGTAAACGGCGTTTCCGTGTGCGGCTCTGGCTCGCCAGAGCAGCTTCGTCACGCTGGCCATGTGACCCGGAAGTGTCTGCGGACAGCGCTGGCTCCCGGCCTCTAGAGTGAGATGAGCGCACAACCCTAGAGTCTGTCAAGACTGGCCCGTACGGGCAGGGGTACCTTTACCTTTACCTTAATTTCAAAACAATTATTTAGTGAGTGAATGTTTACCACTGGATTCTTTTCCAGCTGCATCTACAGAAGCTGTTTGGATTTACTAGGAGAACCGGGGCTCCTAAAGCACAATATCACACACTGTGTTGTTCAACTGCCAGCTGAATGTACAGCAGCTCAAAGTTATTGGAGAGGCAACCTAAAAATGGGCTAATCGTCTCTTGGACTAGCCAAACTGAATTTACTTCTGGCCAATAGCCAATATTAATGTACAGAAACCACACTCATTTCAATAATTGTCAAACTAAAACATTAACTAGCTCACTGTTGATCTAGCACAAAAGGAAGTGGATCCCTTTCAATTGAGTCCTTGTATTAGGGACAAACAAAGGGTTCTTAGTATAGCTTTGAAGAAGCCTAGTGAATGAGCCTTGATGTTTAAGATGCCCATGACTGTCAAACATTACACTTCAGAGTTTAGCATTTGCATGAATCCTAGGAAAATACATTACACTCCTCAGTTTTGAAGCCAAATGAAATATGGCATTCATGTAATTACTAAATGAGTGGCTTTTTTGTTTTAAGAGTAAATATTAGCTCATCCATATTGGGGGCATGGCTTGAAGCTTCCTGTCCCTCTCCGCATCCCCTGGTGCTAGTCTGGATCAGCTAAAAAGTGAACCGAAAAATAACCTAAGACCAAAAATGATGCATTAATTAATCCTAATGATCCCTTTTGCCAGCGGAAGTAGTACTGTAAGATAATTGCCAGTTGATGGGTTTGTGTACAGCATGCATTTCAGGAGAGGTCAGAAACTTATGTCTGTTACATTACCTACACTGAATTCAAACCATAATTGCCTAAACCCAAATGTAGGTGGTGCCCACACCCAAATGTGCAAACCTGCCCCTAGCCTCCAGGTTTGAGCATGAATTACCTTAAATCACCCCTTTTATAATCCAAGCTAAGTGCTAATTAGAGGAGGCTTCCAACATCTTCATGCTAAAGTGTGGTACAATGAATCATGGACGTGTGGTTTAAACAAATATAGCTTGAAGAAAGGCAGGCTTCTTGTGCTAACATTTGTCAAGTCCAGGAATAAAGAAAGAATGTAGCAGAAAGGTGTCGTAATGGCTCAGGCCATGCATGCTATCCGTCAAACTTCTTGGAATAGTAGGGAAGGGAGCTCTGGAGTCACCAAGAGCTCTTCCTTCTGGACAGAAGATATGGCTTATACTATAGGGAGCACAAGAAAGAAATGGTGAAAACAAACGAGATCCCCAAATGGCCAAATCTTGCAACATGAAAAATGCATTATTGAAAATTGTAGTGAAATTTGCAAAGCACATAATTTTAAGTTTCATAACCAGCTTTCATGGACTTAAGCATACTTGAATTAAGTCATCGCAGGCCTGGTCTCATCCATTTTAAAATTCAAATAATCCTAGATAGTTAAGCATAAAGCGTCATTGAGATGTTGCCATAGATTTAGTTGCTGACTTTATAGGCCCTCTTTTGTTAATCTATTCTTAGGGTAATTGTTCTGCATGTTTTCCAAGTCAGGATAGGGACAGGAAAACAACTGCCCCTCTTTTAAAGAAGAGTTAGGATTCTCCTATTGCAATATGAATATTCTGACACGAACCCTCCATTTTCAGAGATACTGTAAACCTCAGAGCAGTTTAGTTGTGCTTAAATTCCATCAGTTTCAGTAAGTTAGTCATGGGAAACATTTCCCAAGGATTTCAATCAATTTGGGTCTATTCCCGGACATAAGAGGAGCCTGCCGTGCCTGTGGGAAACCTGCAAGCGGGACCTGAGCACAAGAGCACTCTTCTCTCCTGCAGTTTCCAGCAAGTGGTATTCAGAGGTATTCAGTCTCTGACCATGTAGGCAGAGCATAGCCATTATCGCTAGAAGCCACTGACAGCCATATCTTGCATGAGCTTGTCTAATCCTCTTTTCAACCGTCCAAATTGGCGGCCATCATTGCTTCCTGTGGGAGGGAGTTCCATAGACTATGCACTATGTACCTTCTTTTATGTATCTTACATTCATCCGTTATCACCTGATTTACAATTAATTTGGCCTTTTGTTCTGAGTATATTGCTTGTATTCCCTTTAAAAAATAAGATCCACAATTAATTTCTTCAAGCAATTTTTTCATGAAATCCCAAGAAACATTGTCAAAGGCTTTTTCAGCATCTATGAACATCATTGCTGCTTTCTTTTCATTTTTTACTTCCAGGTATTGTATTACATTCAGAATATTTCTTATATTCTCTTTCATTTGTCTACCTAGAAGGAAACCTACCTGATCTTGATGTATATACTCAGTTAATATTTTTTTCCATTCTGGTGGCTAAAAAATTTGCAAATAATTTATAATCATTATTTAATAAAGAAATAGGCCTATATTTTTTTATTTGCAGCAAATTGGAATCTTGTTTTGGAATTACTGTAATATAGGCTTCTTTCCATGTTTCTGGAATTTCACCTGTTTTTAAAATCTCATTCATCACATCCTTCAATGGATTTACCAATTGTTCACTTATTTTTTTATAATATTTTGCCGTTAATCCATCTGGTCCTGGAGACACACATTCTAGTGTTATGACAGCAGGACAAAAACTTTGTTCTATCTATTTTCTCCATGCCATGCATAACTTCACAAACTCCTACGATGTCTTACTCACCTTTTATCAAAACTAAAAAGTTCCAAATGCTACAACCTAACAGGGCTGTTGCTCCATCCTTTGATTGCCCAGCGCATTCCGACTAGACCACATGGTTTAATATAGTATAATGAGGAAGTCACAGAGCACTTAACTGCTATTTATCTTTTCCACACATAGTGTTGTGCTCCTCAAAACGATATCAAACTTGTTTTCCAAATACGATTGCCCTGAACAATATTGCTGGCTGATGATAGTTTTCATCCTGTGCACAGCCACAACAACCTGTTGCTAGGAGGACTCAAGCCCACTAAATATAGGACTTGGAAGACGCATAGAACAAAAATTCAGCCTATGTGCAACTGCCAAGTTCTGGCCAAGCAGGGAACTACAAACCCAAAGAGCCAGACATGACAAGAAGTCGTTTGCAGAGGAATAATGCTAGAAGAGTCTCCTTGACTCCTACAAAAACTTCCTGGCCAGTCTTCCTCTCCATTCTGAGCAATAACAGGACTCCGTAGAGCATGAGATTCTTAATCTCAGGGTTATGGGTTCGAGCCCCACGTTGGGTGAAAGATCCCTGCAATGCAAGGGGTTGGACTAGATGGTTCTTGTGGTCCCTTCCAACTCTACAATTCAATGATTCTTCTTGGTCTTCACCTCTGCCTTGATCTGCCCCAGCCCGCTCCATTGATGCCTGCTGCCTGCAATCCACCTGGCCTTGCTCCCAGGACCTTGCCTCTTGATTTAGTGAAAGTTAAGCCTAACACCACTAGGGGGAGCCCGATGGGGGAGGAAAACAACTATCATGGTCCATTATTTGGATGCCTTTCAATATACATGGGACCTGTGAGATTTATGCACTGTATCCCAGCTCTGCATCATTCTGCACTGTAAACTAGGGCTTGTGTACATCGTATCTTCCACTTCTTTTTGTTACAGTTATAGTAGGAGCACAAAGATCCTGCAGTGTAAACCCACTCATACCATTGTCCCCAATCCTACCATAAATGGGGCACCATATATATATATATATATATATATATATATATATATATATGTTGTTGTTGTTGTTTAGTCGTTTAGTCGTGTCCGACTCTTCGTGACCCCATGGACCTGAGCACGCCAGGCACTTCTGTCCTCCACTGCCTCCCGCAGTTTGATCAAACTCATGCTGGTAGCTTCAAGAACACCATCCAACCATCTCATCCTCTGTCATCCCCTTCTCCTTGTGCCCTCCATCTTTCCCAACATCAGGGTCTTTTCCAGGGAGTCTTCTCTTCTCATGAGGTGGCCAAAGTATTGGAGCCTCAGCTTCAGGATCTGTCCTTCCAGTGAGCACTCAGGGCTGATTTCCTTCAGAATGGAGAGGTTTGATCTTCTTGCAGTCCATGGGACTCTCAAGAGTCTCCTCCAGCACCATAATTCAAAAGCATAAATTCTTCGGCGATCAGCCATATATATATATATATATATATATATATATATATATATATATATAAACAGACCAGGGGAAAGAACAGAAGCAAATTCTTTCACCTTGTGCTATTTGTTCTTTATTTAGTAATGGAAGTGAGATTGTTCCACCTCTGCAACAATGAGACTGAACAGTCACACTTTCTGGAAGGCTTCTTCTTCCTGCTCAGCTATAAAAAGGAAGAGAAGAGTGTGAAGGCAAGACTATCAAGTTTTTCAGACAGGACAATGCTGAAACAGTGGAGCCAGGAGCCTGCAGCTGGGGCAACAGCTGCTGCCAGTCTCAGAAGCCTTAAGGGCAGCGTCTAGGGACAGGGTTTGGTGGCCCTTGGAGGAATAAACATTGCCTGCAAATCAGATGAACAAAGTGGGAGGATTTCTCTCCTAGTGGCACTGAGCTAATCCCAATTCGCAAACACAGGTGCTCCTGCCTTGCAGGTCCTCCCAGCAGGGATATCAAGTTACAAGCATGACATCACTCGCAGCTTCATTGGCTGGGTAAAGCATGGACAGATTAGGAAGTCAGTCAGTTGCATTATATAAATTAATACAGCCGTGGCTAGGGAACCACTTCTCCACGATTGCCAAATCCAAATGTTAACAAGCAAATAATCCCCTCGCCCATGTTCACATATTTAACACACACGCAAGCTCACACACATATTATGGAATTATGTGGATTTGCCTGTGTGTTTTCAAAGTCAAACCTTTTCTGAGTTTTTGCATCCAGCATTTAGCATAAAGGTGGAAACTCTATCCATTCCCCCACCCCAGATAATAATGCTGGAATTGTCAGATAAGTGAAAAGCTGCCCTTCTTGTATACATCTAAATCGGTCACTGCACATCATACAGCTATGATCACATTCAAGGCCTGCCCATTGTACTAATTCTCAAAGTCATGACCTTCCATACCAGTCTTTCCCAGACTTGGGTCTCCAGCTGTTTTTTGGACTACTACAACTTCCATCATCCCTAGCTAGCAGGACCAGCGGTCAGGGATGATGGGAACTGTTGTCCAAAAACAGCTGGAGAAACACAGTGCCATACGGTGGATCACAAGTGCTGGACTGCCATGACCTTCTGGCCAGGACTCTGCATTTTACAGCGGATGTGAGTGAAGTCTTTCATTCCTTGGCATTCCTGTCTATTGCACTCTAGCTTTCCCACTATAAAAAGCCCACTGTGGCAGGGAGGGGAACCTATGGCCCTCCAGATATTGCTGGAATACAACTCCCATCATCCCTGAACTCTGGGGCCACGGGCTGGAGCTGTTGCTGTTGAGGGTTGAAGCCTCAAACATCTGGAGGGCTGCAGGTCCCCTGCCCCAGTGCTGGAGCCTCAGGTGTCTCTTTGAGCATCTTGAGGCTTGACTGCGAGGGAAAGTGTCCCAACTTGACTTTTGTCCCTATGATTAATGCATTCCTGGTGCCTTACCTGCAGCATTTCCTTTTGGAATAGCGCTTTGCCTGGCTGCTCACCCAGCTCTACATGTGATCCCGCACATGTTCCATCACCAAGGGGTAATTATTGCATCTTTCTGGTAGCCCAGGAAGCAATGCAAGTCTTCTCAAGCTGCGGTGAGTCACTCTGAATCTGCCTGGTGTGGCTCTGGCGAAGCAAACCACCCTATTACTCACCCCACTGTTGAGTAAACAAATGGATTGAAGATCAGGCTGGCAGTGAAACGGGCTGGGGCACAGTGGTGTTTACCAGAGCACCCAAAACACCCACAAACAGCAATTAGCAAAGTGCCCCACTCCTGCCTCCTCACCAACCTACTCCTAACCTCCCAGCTTTGGTGAGCCCATCACTTTGGATGGAGGAAACACTGGCAAATGACCACAGTTGGAAATTGCACCATGGCACCTCGTCTAAGGCACGATTGCAGCGGAAGTCCTAATTAGTGCCACGTCAGCTGCTCCGGAGAGGTGTTGAAGATAAATTGTGAAGCTGCCTGCACCTACAAAACAAGGGCATCCTTGAAGAAGTAACAAATAGAGATTGACTTCAGGCACATTCTCCACATAGAAGGGCATCGGAAAAGCCCCATTGGATACAGCCAAAGATTCATCTTCTAGGCTGGCACCCTGCTTCCTGCAAATTCCAACCAGGTGCGTCCAGGAAACTCACAAACAGAGCATGAAGGCAACTGGCCTCTCTCACTGTTGTGCCCCCCCCCCAACCCAAGTAATTGACATTCAATGACATCTGAACACAGTGTGGCCATCATGGCCAAGCAGCCATTGACATTTATCCTCCATGAATTTTTTGTCCAGCCCTTTTTCAAGCTGTGTACCACACCCTGTGGCAGTGAATTCTATCAATTGATTATGAGATAAAGATAAAAAGGGACTTATCCATTACTATCACTACAAGGAACTCTCAGCCTTGCAGCAATGTGTGTGTGCTGAGGTCCTTCGATTCATTTCATTCACAAAAAGGCAAGCTCCCAAGATTTCAGGCAGGAGAGAGCAGGACAATTAAACCACTTCATGCTTATAATATAGACATCAGAGAGCAAGACTGATTCCAAGTGGGGAGAACAGTGCTGAGAAATTACAGTTCATAACTGATGGCCTTCCAAGTCCTTTCACTCGAGATTGATCGGGATAGCTCAAGGCTACGTGCGTTAACCACATTCTTAATGAGGGGAAGGGAAAAATCAAAGCTTGCTCATTTAAAAAACAAAGCCATGCATTAATGCTTTGGTCAATACCTACTAATTATAGAACTCCCGGCTGTGACTTCTGAAGAGAGAAAAATAATTCCCCATAATGTCAAAAAGACAAAGTCAGAAGGATAGTGAGAGTGTGTACAGAGCATGTTTGCTCTTTGCAGATAAAGGGGGGGGGGAGGGAGACAAATAGGGGGCTTAGCTATCTAGAATGATAAACAGCTACAGGTGAGAATTCCAATCTGACAGCTGTTATGTTCCACTTATTCCAGATTCTTCTGTATTGGTTGGAATCAGATCACATGTTTTTTTAATGGTACTGTTTGCAAAAGATTCGACACCACATACTATGGATAGCTGCTTGCAGGGATATGTGGATTGCTTGAGAAACTCCCAGAGCAGGTGAGATGTAAGATGCATGCATTGTGCCTAAGTGGACAGATTGACACCAGCCTCATGTGCTAATTAGCCTTTGAGCACCTGAAGATGGGAGGAAATAACCTTGCTGCAGGCAATATTATGCAGGGGTAGGGAAATCCATACTCTTCCTTAAAGGTAAAGGGACCCCTGACAGTTAAGTCCAGTCGTGAACGACTCTGGGGTTGCAGCGTTTATCTCGCTTTAAAGCCGAGGGAGCCGACGTTTGTCTGCAAACAGTTGATCCGGGTCATGTGTCCAGCACAACGGAACACCCGACACCAGAGCCATTTACCTTCCCATCGGAGTGGTACCTATTAATCTACTTGCACTTTTTTGGGGGGTGGCGTGCTTTCGAACTGCTAGGTTGGCAGGAGCTGGGACTGAGCAACAAGAATCAACCCCATCACACACAGGGATTCGAACCGCCAACCCAAGGCTCAGTGGTTTGGACCACAGCACCACCCACTTATATTTATATTACACACACACACACACACACACACACTTTTACCCATGGTTCTAATGCAGCAAGCCCATTAGGCCATGCAAGCAGCAAAAATGACATTTAAAGTGAATATATGTACTCTCACACTGTTGATGCAACATATGTCCGTCTTGGGTCACCACACCTACTCTGTAAGAGTAGAGCAAGGGAGGTGAAGGAATGTGGGAGACAATAAGCTGGCTAGTCCAGATCATCCTACAGATTTCATGGCCAATCATATCAGGAAGCAAAAGCTACTTGCATTCAGGAGCTGTTGCAAAGATCTGTTCAAGAATGAAGGAAGGTGTGATGTACGCCAACTTGAATGACTTTAAAAGAGGATTCTACAAATTAATGGAAAATAAGGCAATCAATGAATGGCTTTGCTCTATTTCCATAGGGAGTCAGTGTGGTGTAGTGGTTAGAGCAGTGTTCCCCAAACTTGGTCTCCAGCTGTTTTTGGACTACAACTCTCACCACCCCTAGTTAGCAGGAGCAGTGGTCAGGGACGGTGGGAACTGTAGCTCAAAAACAGCTGGAGACCCAAGTTTGGGAAACACTGGGTTTAGAGTGTTTGACTAGGATCTGGGAGACCAGGGTTCAAATCCATGAAGCTCACTGGGTGACCTTGGCTCCATCACTGTCTCACAGCCTTGTCTACTGCAGGGTTCAATGAGGGAGCAGAGAATCAGGTGCATCACCTTCAGCTCCTTAGAGAAAAAGGTGGAATACAAATGCAATCAATCAATCGGCAGAAGCAATATGTTGGTTGCTGGGAATCATAAGAGGAGAGAGTGCTGTTGCATCCCAGTCCTGATGATGGGCTTCCCATAGGCATCTGGCTGGTCACTGGAGAAGAGGATGCTGGACTAGCTAAGCCTTTGGCCTGATCCTGCAGGATCTTCTCATGGTCTTGTGTGTGAATAACCTTAAGGATGGATGAGAAATCCCTGATTTGCTAAGATGTTCAGCTAAGAAGAGCCAGATTACACGGGATGAGGGAGATCCATCATCAGACCTTTCTCTTTTTTTATAATTAAAAGCAATCATGAAAGGAGTGGCCGACATCCAACTGGACGGGAACTGCAGCCTGGGGGAGACCTCCTTTCTCTTTTACCACTATAACTCCTTCCCTAATAGCAGCTGCAGAGGGTGGAAAAGACAGGCAGCCAATTTTTCTTTATGTTATTGCTTAAATGATTTTATTTAAAAGGTTTTTAGCTCACAGAACCCATGGTGTTGCATAATGGTCACCCCAGGCGTTCAGCACTCTGGCACAAAAATCCCTCGTCAATTTATGTTCTCCTCTCCTGGCACACTTTAAGATTATATTATCTAATAACATTTTGTAACCACTCCTCCTCATATGGTCATATGGAGGTTTCCTATTTTCTTGCTTCTTTTACCACTTTTTTTTCCCTGGCAGCCGTTAACTTGTTTTCCCAGCAGTGTCTTTTAGAATACCTCCCTGCAATACATGTCAGGTATGAGGCACCTCAGGCTCAAGAGCCAATCAAATGCAGCCCTCCAGGTCTCTCCCCCACTAACCCTGCTTTGCACCTTCCCTCACAGTTTTTGCTAGGTTCAGAGGTGCCAACCTGAGCAGAAGACTGGGGGGGGGGCAGGGAAGTTATGACATATGCATGATGTGTGTGTGACACAGGGATGCTGGGAGGAGCCAGGTGTGGATCCAGACAAAGCAGGATGGTTCAGTAGCTGGTGGTTCCTCATCTCTGGTGCTCAGATGAGGAAGCTTCTCAACCATGAGGGGATTGGTTTAAAAAAGGGGAGGAATTGAAAAGGCAAATTGAGAGGGTAAAATCTTTCCAGAATGCTTGGGAATTATTCAAAACTTCAATAATAGCAGCTCATCTAGAATTTGTGCCACAGATTAGGAAACATACCCCCAGGGCCAAGAGGATGCCAGCAAGGTTAAGGAGCAGAGTCAAAGACGTTATGAGGGGAAAGAACGCTTTCTTTAGAAAATGGGAGCCTTGTCCAAATGTGGGGAACAAAAAGGGACACTAACTCAGACAAAATATATGCAACCGGATAATAAGAAATGACACACACACATATATGCGCCTCATCACTTAAAATATTAGGTCCCACAATTATATATTAAAGTAGGAAAACAGGAAGGCAATTAGATCTTTGAACAACAAAGAAGTCAAAGGTGTGCAAGTGAAGGAAAAGGAGATTGCAGAGAAGCTGAATGAAGTCTTTGTCTCTGTGTTCACAGCAGGAAATATAGGGCAGATCTTTGTGGCTGAACTAAGCTTTTCAGGAAGGCGGCCTGAAGAACTGAGGCAAAAAGTGGGGACAAAACACTAAGTTCTAGCTCTTAATGGCAAATTTAAAAATGAACAGTCACTGCATCTAAATGGCATTTTAAGATGTAATGCTCTGAACTCCCTCCACAGTAGATCCAAGTGTGAATACGCGTAGATCAGGCATCCCCAACCTGCAGCCCTCCAGATGTTTTAGCCTACAACTCCCATGATCCCTAGCTAACAGGACCAGTGGTCAGGGATGATGGGAAATGTAGTCCAAAACATCTGGAGGGCTGAAGGTTGGGGATGCCTGGTGTAGATAAATCCTATTTCTTAAAGTCACTAGTCTCTGCTGTGCCTTGCTTGCCCAACTGGGTGAGTGTCTGGAATCTTGTGCATCCACTCAGAGGAGATTGGGGCATTGTATATCAATATGTTTTGTGGGATGTATTGATAGCTGGTACAGTACAACTTTTTTGCATCAAAGATACAGTGATGGGAAAAGTTGTAGCAGTGGAATCTCTGGCCAGGCAGGAAATATTTTCATGCCTATAACTGCCCTTGAAATATCTTATTAGTAACCTTTATCCATTTTCTGCACAATAAGTCCAGTTTCTCTATTTGGGGTCATTAACCGTTGTTCAGCACGATGGCAGAAAAGCAATGGAGTGGCAGCTTTAAGCTTTAGACACTGTTCCATAAGGTAGTCTGGTATTTACCCCAGCTTCTCTTCCCTCATAAGTTTAGAAGGCTAAGGTTGGTATCATATATTCGAAACTGGAGGATGGTGTGTTCCAGGTTAACAACTCAAGTGTACCAGCTTTGATACCATCAGGTGGCTTGGCTTTGGGGCAGAAAAATGAGAATGAGGATATGAAAAGGCAGCCACACTGGCGTAACCACATTTTGAAATGAATGAAGTAATAAACATTACTATCTAGAGATGTGGTCTGGATGACAGTTATGTTCAGAATTTAAAATTACCGAACTGCACTATTGTGATGTTTTGTTTTTTGGTTGGGGGGAAGAAAGAAGCCATCAGAGCAAAAAAACCCTTTGCAACCTGAACAAAGATACAGCAGGGCTTGTTAGAGAAGGATAGAAAAAAGAGACAATAAAGGGGATAGAAGTGGGAGGAAATTGTCCTGTAAATAGTTAAAGGGAGGGTTGGAATTAGAGAAAAACCAAAATATCAGACGGGTAAGGGAAACACAAAGTGCACGTGCAAACATTTTAAAAATACTGCAACTTTTAAGACTTTTTAATTTTTTTAAAAAAACAAAACCACAATTTTATATAGAATCATTAACAACCTTAGCATTGGGAAAATTCTGTAATCAAACACACAAAAATTAAATCTAAACCTGGACACCCAACAAAAACATTCCTCTTCTCTCAGGCCTTGGTTACGTAATTAAACAATCCATGGCCTTTTAAACTGGGGAAGGGTCTATTGTTTTTGTTTGTTATTATGGTATGTATTTTTATGTTTATGTACTGTAATGCGCCCTGTGATCTTCAGATGAAGGGCGGTATAGAAAATAATTATAATAAACAAGCCCTGCGGTAGGTGAAGCATTTTCGCACCATTTTTTTTAAAGGGGAGAACCTTAAATGGGGTCTGCAAAAAAGTTATTTACAAGTGCTGTACATATGAGTAAGCAAAGCTACAATAAATTCTGTTTAAAAGGCCTTGATAGTGCGTGCACTGGCATGAATTTTCATCACTCATTTGTAATGTTGTTTTAGCTCCTGATAAGACATTTGAAGCACTTCTTAGAGCCTCAAGTCAGCGGCAGGAACAGAGGGAAGAGGTGAGGCCATTGTTACCTTGAAGCAGAAAACTTAAAACGTACAGCACTTCTGAAAGATGACCATCTAGACCCTTCTCAAAGACCCGACACAGGAATAAATTCCTCAACATCCCTATGCAAATTTTCGCACTGCTCACGGGCTCTAATGCTTTAGGAAGTTGCTCCTAATATTCAACCTGAATCTGTTCTGTGACATCTTAATTCTATTTGCATACAGCCAGCTGGCTAAACAAGTTGTACCAGGTAAAGCATTAGATTTAATCTTTGTTATTGGGGGGGGGGGGGTAAGGTGGATTTTGGTTCTTGGGATTCAGTTGAGAGTATGCAATGAACTAAAACCATGCTGCATTAGCTATGTCATGAACCGATCACCTAGCCATGTTGGATCTCAGTGCAGTAACCTTGTAGGGAGAATAATAAAGTTATTACAATCTCAAATTTGTGTGTGGGAGAAATAGAAATCTCTGTGACACACGTGGGGGGGGGGCATAAATAAAATAATTGGCTGAGTGCCTGGATTCAAAACACAGGGCTAAATGCACCTTTCAGCAGGAGAGAGCCCTAGTAGCAGAGTTTAAATTCACGAAGTCAAGCAGCAAGGTGAAGCATTAGGAATGTATGCTGTTAAACCTTTTGCATATCCCATTTAGTCTGCCCCTCTTGCAAAGAGCAGACCACACGCTGCTACTTTCAAAACATTCCAAAGGTCAGATTCATGTGTTTATACAAGCAGCAGCAAGGAGAACACAGACAGGGTAGAACATACAGAAAGATAGATTCAAACACATGCTCTTAGCTTGGAGGTTGCTTAGGCAAGTCCTCCTTGATCAGTTACTGGCACAGGGAAAAGGTGAATGGAGAACAAGAAGAAAAAGCTTCACTTTCTCCCTTGTTGGAGAAAGAGGGGAGTTGAACTAACTGAGTCTAGGAACACAACTCTGTAATTTTAACCCCTTCATGCACTAACTAGCACTTATGCATAATTATGTCTGAATGCAATTCCTCCCCCCCCCCAAACAAACAAACAAAACCAGCATAGGAGATGGAAGCATTCCCTCCCATCACAAAATGGCCTTTTTAATTTATACTTTTTATTGAATAATATTTTATAACTTTCACCACACACAGATTAGTCTATATGTAAAATGAGTAAAATCCAGATGCTTCAGCCCAAATCAATTTTGGACAGGTTCCTTTTGGACAGAGACAATTTGGCTGCCATACTGCATGCTCTAGTAACTTCTAAACTGCAATGCACTCTACATGGGGCTGTCCTTGAAGAGAACTCAGAAGCTTCAACTGGTCCAAAATGCAGTAGCCAAATTAATGACTGGGTTTCCATTTATAACTCATATTACCCCCTTTCTAAACAGCACTGGCTTCTAGGCCAAATTCAAAATGCTCAGATTAGTGTTTAAAACCCTAAAGGACCCCAATATCTGACGGACTTCCTCCTTCCCCACAGAGTCTCTTAGGTCTTAAGATTAGCAGAGGGGCCCCCTTAGTTGTTCCACTGCCCTCAGATGTTCGTGGGTGGTGGTGATCCAAGAGAGGCCCAGGAGAGGAATTTGTGGCAGAAATTCCGTCCCCACAGAGGTGTGTCTGGCACCTTATTATGTAGTCAGTTTCCACCATATGCTGAAGACATGGTACCTCTTTGGTCTTTGACACTAGCAATACGTATTTTAGGACCCATCCTATTCTCGACTGCAATTTGTTTTAAACTTATTTTAACATGGTATTTTTAATACTGCAATCCACCCTAATGCTGTGATATAAACTTTTTTGCCACTAGGAAAATATAGCTATTTGTATCTGTCACGTATCTGCTAACATTAGTGCTCTTTCCCGCTCCTTACCCAAGCAGACACCCATATTTCCCCTGCAACATAGGAGTAGCTTCAACAGTTCTCACTATGAAGAGGAAATCCCTATGCAAATTTCCCCATTTCCTCAGCATGGGGTGAATACAAGAGCCATATTCTGCAACTGGATTTAAGAACAAACTAATGTGCACTGGATTTAAGAACAAACTAATGTGTTAGCAAACAGGTGGGTCAACATACAGCACACATGACAATTTTATTTTATTTTAATAGAATACTACACACTCACCTTGAAAGCTTATTTCTGCTGCTTTCTGTGATAAAACTCCACAGCCATGGGGAGGAGAGAACCAAACCCATTTTGGACAAAGTTACAGCTATTCTACCAGCAGTTTTTTGTTTTGTTTTGTTGACATAGTCAACTCTTAGCTGCAATTATAGTAATCTGCTTCAGGTGGTCTACAGTTTTGCTTGTGTTTCCAATCTGCTGCAGCTGGACAGCAAGGTATTTGAATTAAAAAGATCCTCTTGACTTAGCTTATGGGTCAGAGTATTTAACACATAACTTTAGGAAAGGAAGGGAAATATGTGAAGCTTGTGAAAAAACACAGAGGTTGAATATGCAATGCTGCTCCTGCTCCTATCAAAGCAGCAACATTAAGATGGAATTTTCCAACACTCTTTATCTTTACTATGGAGTTTCAGCTGACAAATTATGCAATTCCTACCCTCTTCTGAACACCCCACCCCCCTGTTCAAACTGATTCTGCATCTGCAAGAACCCTCCCAACAGGAATTCACTATGCTAATGGTTATCTTTGCATTGAAATCCACAATCCAAATCACAAGGAAGGAGTAACAAAGAGAAGGAAGTGATCCTGTTGTGGGGGGAGGATTTTTGCAGCTTGCAGTTCCTTTGCTAGTTTCTCAGGATCAATGGATGTCGTGTTTGAAATTTTCTTTTTGACACTGTCAGCAAGTGCAACAGAGAATAGGATAGCAGTTTGATAATGAAATGTTCTGCAACTGTTTTGGGGATGTATTTTTAAAGCATGCCTTAATTTCACAGAAGATTGCCCATGGTTAGGGAAGGGCCAATTTTTGTTTAAAACACACACACTCATCTGTACACAACTGGCATTTTCTGTTAAAACTGTGGCATGCCTTTTTCAGCAACAGCCCTGCTAGAGTCCTATTCAGGCCCCCAGTGTCTGAAAAGAATAGCAGTGAAATGCGCCAAGTAGGAATTGTTCCGAGGCAATTCATCGAGCTGTAGAATATAAGCCAATAGATCTCACGACAGGTAGAAAAGCAACATTTATAATCACATAGGAATACAAAATCCAGAATTGAACAGGTCCACATGACAGGGATGTTTGAAGATATTCAGGCCATATAACATATACATCTCCTGAGAAAAGGAACTGGCAATGAGTATCCGCTTTATATAAACCCTCAATATTGGTTATCCCCAGATATGAGAGAAAGAATACGAGACCAAATAAAAATAGCACTAGGTGTGATAGACATGGTTAATATTCTCTTGAGTGGCTGGGAAAGGTTTTAACTTTGGCTGCATGTCCAGGGTTCATGATCTTTCATTGTTGTCTTTTCTGTATCACGGCCGGATGCTGTAGTCCCGCCACATGTAGACCTTTCACCTCAAGTCCTTTGTTACAGGTTTGTTTAATATAGAATAACTTTGGGCTTCTTGGCATACAGGCACTATCAACGGGGAGGAGGCTTTCCACCCAACGTTATTTTAAATCCACCTACCCCTTTTTTAAATGACAATTGGCAGTTAACATATCATGCTTTTGCAGCCGTGTCTTTTAATCGAAATAAATAGAGCCATGCCTTTAAAGAGTTATCCACTCAGGTGTGTTCAAATTCTCCAGTTAGCAAGGCCCAGCTGCTTCTAGTATCCTTGCTAAATCTCTACCTCACATGCACACCATACATTCAAAGCACATGACTTCCCCCCAAAGAATTCTGGGGGGACTGTAGAGCTGGCTACACAACACACAGAGATCCATTTTTTCTACCCTCCACTGCCAATCCTTGACAGCAAAACAAGGACATGAATTAAATAATATATCTTATTAGAAGTGTGCGAACTGAAAGAGTCAAAGGATGTGCATTCACATTCAAAAAGGTCTCACTTGACCACAGTTGCTATCTGATCTTAGATCTTAGATCTTCGTATTCTAAAGCAGCCGTCCCCAATCTGGTGCCCCCCCAGAGATGTCTTGGACTACAACTCCCATAAGCCTTTGCCAGAACTCATGATATATGCTACATCTAGGACCAGAGGCTTCAGGACTCTGAATACCTGTTGCTGGGGAGCAACAACATGAGAGGACTAATGCCCTCATGTTGAGTTTGTGGACCTCCTATATGCAGCTGGTTGGCTGAGGCATGGACTAGGATCTAATGCAACAGGATTCCTTCTGTGTTCCTCGGATGAGGGTGATAGGCATTCAAGATCCATTTCCAGCACGTCTCATTTAGTTTCAGAAAGGCTTAACCATTGAAAAGAAACATGTTCTCAACCCAGCATTTTAGACCTTATTCAAAATGCATTCATTTCCTTCCAGGGACACCAAATTAAGCATGATCTGCTCCAATGTGAGCCTCAAACATTAATCAAAATTACAATGGAATAATGGAAACATATAGCACAAACCCCCATAAATGGGAACTTTATTAAACTAGCAAGATAAACTCAGAAATGTATAAATGGTCCATTAAATACATCCAGTTCATTTTTACAGATACTTCTTATATAGAAATTTACTTACAGTTTCCGAACATGTAACATTTAAATTATTTTCTCTTTTCAAGCTTACTACCATCAAAAGGTAATAAAAAAAATCCAACACCTGCTTTTGCAGATGAGCACACAAAAAGATACAGGTAGCGCCAAATGGACAGATTACTGCATTCAAACCATGGAGGGAGGAGTACCCAAGAAGCTTATAAAACCAACAACAAGGATTCCTTCCAAGCACCTTTACTATAAAGAGGGAGCCCAAGTCAACATTCACACTGAGATGGTGTCTTGTTTGAGAGGGCCCAGTAGCACACTTGGTGACATTCTGGCATACTTTCTGAGGAGTTCCTGAAAACTATTTCTATAATGGGACAAAGAAATAAAAATAAAAATGTAAGGCCATGAACTGAAATGGTAGAATTGGTTGGTTGAGTCAAGTTCAGCATGGTGCCTCTCTGCTGACGAAAGAGTCTGAGCCAACGGAGGCTCCATGAACTGAACTGTAGGGAGTTTATTTTAGCAAATCTCTCCTTTCTCCTGCAGACATCTACCACATCACTCCTGAAGTTCCCCCACTCCCTTGAGCAGATGGGAATCGGACAGGGGGCTGCAGAAGGAAGAGAGAATGGTCTTCCTTCTGCTAGTGGAAGCATCTGCTAGATCAAAGATTTTCCCATCAATGGAGGGACTCAACCCTCAAGATTCAATTGTCACATCAGTGCAAGTGTCTTGTTGTGACTGATTACACTTTGTATTAGGTGAAGGAAGGAAGAAAAAGTGGGGAGGGCTAATGGGGAGGGATGACCAGCTCAAAGTCATCTGTCCAACTATTTCCATTGCATGGGTATTTTTAATAAAAAGGGTTTTCATAGATAACTTGGATAGCAACTATTTAATTACATAGGCTGAGCAGCAACAGCCAGTTTCCCCACCTACATATATGTATCTGGAAAGGGACCAAAGGGAAGGCAGAACTCGTAGTGACAAGTTTTTCCTCATTCTCTGTATCTTAGTCTGACCTGATGTCATTTTTTTTGCAGTGAACTAGAGTCTTTTTTATATATAAAAACAAAGCTTATCAAAAAGTGAAGTTTAAAAAGTAGTGTTAAAATCTGCATCCTGAGCAAAATAAGCTTAATTTACCAAAAATTGGGGGGTGGGCTGGAGCTTTTTGTCACGCAAAGAAGGAACCTGCATGTTTTGGGCCAGCTGGTCATTTTGATAAAAGAAAATAGGCAGCAGGGAAATCAAAGGCTCTTCCCCATAAGAGCCATAGCAGCATTTTAAAGTCACCCGACAGTAGTTAAAAATGAATGGGAATGAGAATTGGCAGGAAAAGTGCTCCGCTAGAGGTTGTAGCCCTCGTAGTATCTGTGATGTGTAATATAAATATGGCACTTTTGTATATGCCAAAAGCTGGCAAGTTTGCATGTTAACTGACACAAGGCAAGTCACCTGTAGCCATTTCCCCCCAGCTACTACTTGTGGTTTCTGAAAGTCACAACCTTCAGGCTAATCCTACTAATTCCAGCACCAGTCATTCCATTGACTATTCTATTTGTACATGCAAGGCAGTTTTGCCACACTCTTGGAGAATAAACCTTCTGCCCAGCAGAGTTTCCCCTCCTTCCTACAGACACACATACAATTTAAGACATGCTGCAAATCCCTCAGATGATATTACAACCAACGCTCCCCCCCCCACAACACAGCAATATCCTGTTTGATCCTATCATAGGCCAGAGGTTCTTTGTGTCCAATTGCCAGCAATGGACCCAGCAACAGACACTTTTTTTTCTTGGACCCAATGAATTAAAGCGATCCACATCTGCTTTCCATACTTCCCCAAAAAAGAATTCAGGACGGCATTTTCAGAAAAGCAGTGTTCATACAACTGGCCATAATCCCTAGCTCTGTTTTCCTTTCCTTTTCATTAAACAGATGCATTCCTTTAGCGTGTAAAATTCATGTAGAGGTACTATCTCCCAAAAGCAAAGGAACTTTGTTACAGCAATTCCATCACAGTAATGGTCAATACATTCAGTTCAGACATACAGCAGGATCCACACAATGTACCTTTAGTTTGCATTTGGTATTATTAATACGTTAACATTTGGGGTTATTTCACACAGCAGGAAAATGCAGTGTTTAAAAGAGCTGGTTTTCACATTCTGTATTGCCAAACACTACACACACCCTTTATTTTCAAAAGTGATTCAGCAGTTTCCCTATTGTAGTCTGATTTCCATCTTTACATTTGAAGGATGTTGACTTTTCCATTATCATTTGTTCCTTTAGCACGGGCTCCGCTTTAACACTTAGAAGGTCACCATTGTCAGTGTTCCTTTTGATAAACCTAGCACTATTTGCTCGCTTGAGCGTGCCTCCACCACTTTCCCTTGGATAAGAATCGTCAGAGGCTGTTGTCATCTTCATCCTAGGAAGCCTCTGAGACAGAGACCTTGTGAGGGCTGGAGCTTTGGAAGGGACTGGCAAATCCACCTTGGTGCATTTTGAGGAAGAGGCCACTGTATTCCTTGCAAAGCTCGGAACTGGAGCTGGTGTCTTGGGGACAGGGGCCGTTGTGCTTTTGCTGGCTTCGGTAGGGGATGGGGGTTTGGTCAAAGAGCGGCACATCTTTGTCTCGTCATTCTTCGACTTGGGGACATACCTGACTGGTTTGGAGCTTGGCTTTTTGAAAGAGCCCTTGTGCTGGAGCGGCTCTCTCTCAAAATGGCCGCTACTTGAAGCTGCCGTCCCCCTCTGGAATTTCGGCTCCTCTACAGATGTGCTCTGCCTGTACTGAGGTTTTGGCGATGCCTCTGCAGAGTTGCCCCGGATGGAGTTGCGACGCGTGAGTCGTGCTTCAGGTGCACCGGTGTCTCTGGGTGCTGGCTTAGGATCTGGCTTTTTGGTACAGCTCGGGGGTGCTGCTTTAGTTGATCTGGAAATGGGCACTACTTTTCTCATACTTGCATTCTCCGAAGAATTCAGCGTTCTGACTGACGGTCTGGGGGGGTTGAGAGGACCACTGCTGGGTTTTGCAGCACTTGAAGATTTATCTTTCAGAGAATTTCTCTTTGGCCCCGCTGCATCTTTGCTTCTCACAGGTTTTTCCTTTGGGAGACCTGACTTGCTGCCGGAGTCATTCTTATCAGCAGAAAGCGAGTTCAGGCCCAAAACGGCATCACCACCAGCCTGAAGATCATTCCTAAAAGGGGCAATAGCACCGTCTTTGCTGTTCACTTGGTTGTTGCCCCCGAGCCTTGGATCATTTCCTTCTGGCAGATCAAACATCAAAGAACAGTCAGAAGTCTCAGATACACAGAACATTGGTCCATGTGCCTTATTTCCTGAAACACTACCATCTGAGGATGTGGGGCTATCACTGCCTGGTTCCAGAGCTTCAGGGGCATGACCTGCTACTTTGGCTGCATGGTCAGCTTTTGATTTTCTGAAGGCTGGTACAGGAGGAGCTACTATGCCAGGAGTGTATAAGCTTGAGTCACCCAGAGTCTCCAAACCTCTCACATCAGCCTCAAAATGAACTGCAGATAGGTCCTCCACATCATCTGGTTCATGGGGGTCAAGCTTCAGCAGCCCTGGAACATGTTCATCTTCTTCAAGGGACAAGTCCCAGGGGGCTGCATCTGTGGCTTTCGTACAAGGCACATCGAATCTATACTTGTCATTGTCAGCACTCTCTTGGTCGCTGTAGAGATTAGCATGGGCAGTGCTATCGTCCTCGAGGCTTACCATGTGATCAGAATGAGATGGGGGCAACTGGAAGTAGCTGCACTCCACGCCTTCTTCCGGTGCCTGGTGCAAGTGCAAGTTGGTTAAACCAAGATCTCCAGGCTCTCTAGATTCAGTCCAGGCCACGCTGGGTCTTGCTTGACCTGCATGCTCACGAGGAAGGCTGTTGGACTTGTTTGGATCCTCACCCTTTGAGGTCTCCAGGAAACTCAACAGCTCTCTGTCTGCAGTGACTCCCAGGGAATGCCGGGAACGCCTGGTGCTGACATTTCTGTAAGAAGGACTTTGCGGTCTCTGCTGCAAGAAGGGCAGAAATTCTTCAAGTCCTCTCTTTGTCAACATCCCAACATCATTTTCACTGCTGCTCCTGCCAAAAGCTCCAAGATCCCCGGCAACCCAGGATCGGCGTTTTAGCTCCAACTCCTTTAATCGCTGTTGCTGTTGAAGTTCTTGGGCCTCTCTTTCCTTGTTTTCCTGTTTAGAAAGAGAAAAGGGGCGGGGGAAAGGAATTCAAAAATTTTAAATTTAACATTTTTACATTTTTCATGTTCTTCCCTGTCATTTGAGTTTGGTTCTTGAGTACAAATTACTATGACAACCAGTTAAAGCAGGAAAACACTCCCTCCCCCAATAGCATCTATTTAGGCCTGGCTGGTGAAGATGTTATGACATACTTGCTTTTCATGCTCAGGTACATTATCCTGCAGCTTTCTTTGCAATTCAACTTAATATGAATAGTGTTCTGAATCCTAGTTAAATGGTACTGCTTAAGTAAGCCTCCAATTAAAAAACAAAACCAAAAAAACCCATAATGTAGGTCAGCCAGGTAAATGTAATAAAATTCTTGGTCAGGTTAAACTTTCACAAGCATGGTATATTGAATACAGAAGGATAAATTCTTGGATATTTATTACTTCTACTCTCAAAGTGTTCTCTCAAATAAGAAGTTGTTGTTTATTTAAAGGGCAAAGGTGCCTATGACATGATGTTTCTTGCTCTTTCTTGAACAGGAAACTCTAAACCTTTGCTCATACATGAATGTATGCAACCTAAAAGCACTAAAACAAACTAAACATTTTGTGGTTTTGGAACACTTACAAGTGGAGCATGTGAAGCTGTCTCATACTTGGTCAGACTGTGCATCTTTTTAGACAAGGGATGCAGCTCCTTTCCCAGGCACACACTTCCATGGGAGAAGGAGATGTTTAAAATTCCCCACTGTGATCTCCTCCTTCCCTCCAGGTCAACTGATTAGGAAGCTGCTGAGCAGTGGCAAATAGAGAGCTGCTCCTTTCAGAAATGCTATTTTGAGGTACCAGCTCCCAACAGAATAGCAAGGAAAGCCTTTAGGAACCTCTGCTTCCTAAAGCTATAGTAGCTGAAGAGGGAGGCAACTGGAGCATTGCAACATCAGAAGAGATGGGGCATGTCCAATATCCTCCAAGGCTTGCAATACTCTACCTACTTCCCACTTCAACTACTGGTTGAAGGGGTGGTTCCTAAGAGTGGCAATTTTTCAGCACCATTTGGACAATCACTGAGAAGAGGCCACTGGACTGATCTAAATAGCATATGGGCAGCATACATGCCAGTTCCTTGCTTATTGTCTCATCTGAGGCTTCTTCCAGACAGTTTGATTTTAAGGTCAGGTTCAATCACACACCAGAAAATTCAGGTTGCACAATTCAGGTTGATTGGGTGCTCCTGCACAGCAATCCCCCTCCCTAAAATATTACTTTTTGCTATAAGGACCTTGATGGGGAAATGCAAGAAAAGTATGGGATAATGCTTGAAGTTGACATCCTCTAACCTTCCCACAATCAAATCAGAATGAGTGCTCAATCTGTAGCCAATGCCTTCAAACCTCCCAGTAAACAAATTAGGATGAGCAGTTAAGAAGCTCACTCTGGAAGTGACTTGAGTGGCAGTAGCTCTCCAGGTTTTCAGGGAGAGATCTTTCCTGCCACCATCTACCCTATTCTTTTTTTAAAAACTGGAAGCACCAGTCATTGAATGCGGGACCTTCTGCAAGCAGCCTTCTACACTCCTTAACTCTCCTTTCAGAGCAACTATGCCCCCATCCAAGCTTCAGCAATTGATTAGTTTAGGACTATGATTGCAAAACAGTATGTCCCCCATGTCAGGGGGCTGCCATCGGAACAGGGGAGGGAGGCATGGGAATACAGAGAGCCGCCCACGCTTCTGAGGAGCAGCTCCTTGTTCAACGGTGGGGAAAGCCACACCTCCAGTGGAGCAGAGGGGGAATGGGAAAGCTGAGTGAGGTGAGGGCTCACAGATGCGACTGAGAGCCCAAGCGCCTCACCTAGCCCCGGCCGGCCAGGAAACAGGCATGCCATTTTCGTCGCCCAGTTTACGCAGAGGGGTGAAACACAAGGAGGGAAGGCGGAGATTTGGGGTGTCTAAGTTCTTATGCTGGGGGGGGCGGGAACTGGAAGGGGCCACTCCCGGAATCTGCAAGTGATTGAGACGGACATGAACTTTCTGGTCCTGCACTGTAAATAGTTTGCACAAATAAAAACCTGCTAAAGACAGGTCAGAGACCTGCCTGCTTACTCGTGAGCAACCACCTCACCGCCTGACACCCCACTATGGTTAAATTCAATTTCTGAGCAAGCTCAGAATTTGGCAAGGAAAGTCAAATTCAGTATAAGGTTTCTAGGCCATGTGACAATAGGTTTGAAAGCATGTGGGCATTGCCTGATGAACATTCTGAAGACAGGAATCCAGGTCAGTTCTTCAGTACCAAATATAACAACTACTACTACTTTATTTATACCCCTCCCATCTGGCTGGGTTTCCCCAGCCACTCTGGGCAGCTTACAGCCAAATATGTTTTGCTCACACAACTAGTACATATGTGCAAATTGACCCAACAGATAAAGGATTTCCCCTGTTTTCTATGTAAATCAATAAATCAAGGAATAATGGTTAGGTTTGGGTTTAGCCTCCTGAGCACCCCTGGATCTGTTGCAATACTGTTGCAGCCCGGGACTTCTGCCACAGGCGGATTTAGGGGAGTGTGAACAGTCTGCCTGCAGTGGGTGTCAAGATGAGAGGGTGCCACAACAACAATGGACAATGGAAGGCAAGAGGTGGGGGGCACCAAATTTTGGTGCCACACAGGATGCTGCTGAAATCTTAAAGCCCAAAGTCCACCACAGTTTTTGATGATGGGGTTTGTTAGGTGACTCCTGCCCAATGGGAGGTGTTCAATGCTAGTCCTACCCAGAGTAGACCAACTGAAGTTAATAAACATAGAATTGTAGAATCATGATTAACCTGGCTTCATTCATTTCAATGGGTGTACTCTGCGAAAGACTAACATTCAATTCCACCCAGAGGCTTACCAAAAGCATACAAGAAGGACCATGGAGGAGTAGGAATTGCAACCCAGGTTTCCTACTGCCATATGTTCCAAACTCTAATGGATACCCCCTCCCATTTAATACTTCTCTCTCTCATGGATGCCCCAGAGCTGAAACATAAAATGGCACACACCACTCTCTTCATCCAGTTAGCAGCATTTTTATTCTGAGAATCAACACCTGCTGCATACTAAAAAACGTACACTGAGTGCACCTGCTTACACTGCTGTTCAACAGTTCAAGGCCACAGATGCATGACCTTTTGGATCAAAAGGAGCCAAATGCTCTTCAGTATACATATATGACTCCAGGTACTTTGCCTATTGTCATTTTAAAAAAGCACAGGAAAGATTGCAGTGTTTGCATGCCTCGGGCACAGAGGCCAGTCATGTGGCCACCTGCAGTTTTATCTCTAGACAATGGCTGGTGGTGTCTTTGCTCCCACCCAAAAAAACTGGGCTACAAGACAATGGACTACACAAGACAATGGACCTGATAATGCCCTTTCCCCCTCACCCATTAATGATAATACAAACCAAGAAAAAGCATTGTGGGGATTTGCTTGCAGAGATCTAAAGCACTATACAAATTTAATAAGTAAGTAAATTAAAATAATCCTAAACTGTGCCCAGCAAACAATGAAATTTAAATAGCTATAGCTTAATAAAATCTTTTCTGTAACAAAATGTTGGTTTGAGGTTGGAAGAAGCCATTGTTGCAACAGGTGTCCTACAACACACACAACTTTGTTCCATTATATTAAAGTTACCAGACGCCCCCATTTCCCGGGGACAGTCCCTGGATTTACAAATCAGTCCCCATACAAAATCCACTGAAGTTGAAAAGTGTCCCCGGATTCACTGGAAAAAAAATCTGGTAACCTTACATATCATATGAAGGATTACCACTATTAAAATCATCCAACAGTAATGTAGCTTAGTTACATAAAAGTCCGTGGATATTTCAGGTAATATTCAACAAAGCTTTACTCAGAATAAATTTTTTAAAGTCAATCGGCATGATTAAGTTAGATGTGTTAATTTCAAAAAGCCAAGTACAACTGAGCTGAATACTACCCTCACAGTTTTGTAGAGACGTTCTTCTTACCTTAACGGCTTTGCTGAACCTAAGACAAAAATCCCTAAATATCTGAAAACACTCTTCCAGTTTCATGGTTTCTTTATCTTCGCATAAGAAGTCCATAAGGGCGTGTGATTCCTTCAGCAGTTCCCGTTTCCAGCGCTCCAGCTCTTTTATCTCTTTTACAGCAAACTTAAAATAAAACCAAAATACAAATTAGATCCAGAGACTGACCAGTTTTAGCATCTGTTAAAGTCTAGGATTAATGTCAACTGGCTCGAGATTACAGGACTATAGTGTTTGGAGCTGTTTGGCTGAAGCTTTGCTGCCCTAGATGAACATATATACCTTTTCTTCCACTGGCCGAACAGGTTTTTTGAAACCTTCAAGACCAGTTTATTAGAAGCAATAGTGAATAAACAAATAATAAACGAAAGGTAGAAAAGATTGGAAGAAAAAGAATTCACTGAGCATACTCAGCACAGCGTCCGGAGTGCAGCAGAGCACCTAAAATGCTGGAAAGGCCTTCCTTGCAATGGTGGTGGTGAGTCAGCTCAAACTCTTGCTCTCCGGTTGTATTTATGATATCCATTTAGGAAAATGATATGTCCCTTATTTTGCCCAACCAAAGGTGGCAACCCTACTTCCCACAAGCATTTGGTCGGTCAATGTGAGAACAGGATGCCAGACTGATCCAGCAAGCTTATATTATGTTTTTATATGGACACTAAAATTCCAGCACAACACATTTTTAGACAGCTTGCAAGAACTCAGCCTTATACCTGCCTTTTAAACATCGTGAGAATTTGCCTATAGGAACACTTAGTTTGAAACTCAAATCCAGTTTGAGATTTGACAAACACTGTTCAAGCAACATTTGTTTCATCAAGATAAGATGTTGCATCCATGGATTTTAAGAAGATTAACTTGTTGTTTTCCTATCCCCCTTTGTTCATAACAAGCATGCACACAGGTACTTGCAGAAACCTTTACTCATCTAATAAAAGAGCATTATTTAACAATGAAGCCAGTGCCAGAAATGTACTAATCTTTGTTTTCTCGGTGGTTTCCCTTACAAAGCAAGAAATCAAATGGGGAGCCCAAGGGTTTGCAAATGGGGAGCATGTAAATGTTGCCTTCAGAAGGGTAGATAATCTTCGCTTTGTCAGCCATCCAAAAAGAAAAAAATGAGTGTCACTCAACAAGGTATTTATTGAGATAAGCTAAAGGAGCGACGTGGAAAATTGGCTCCACCTTTCATATTAGTACCTTATTCACAAGGATGGGAGAAGCCAAATTTTAAATCAGGTTACTCACCCACCATTTTTAGGAAGTGTTATATAAGGTGAACCTTGTAAAATGAAGAGCGATTCATTTGGAATTACTCCTGATGTTTAAAACAAAAAACATGGATGCTAAAGAGATTCCAAACATGGTCTAATACAGCAAATTTAATAGCAATGGGGCAGAATACAATTGTTCAGATATGGTAACAAACATGCTGAGCAGCACATGGGAACCTATATAGTGGCAACTATAGGAAATGTGCAGCACAGAATCTAAAGTTCTCCGGAGCAATAAATAAATTGCACCTGAATATCTAAAGTGTGAACACAAAAACAGGTTATGAAATTACTGTTTGAACTGGGTTTGTAGACTCTGGTTTGTGCTAACCATGCTTATACATCTGCTCCAAGCAAACCAGGGCTAAAGCAGCATTCCAGATTCTCCCGTCTGCCTGCCAGCAAGCAACATGACAAGCAGGTCTTGCTATTATCTCTCCAAGCATACCCACCAGGGAATGAGCTTTGCTTAGCAAGCTGAGCCATGATTTCACTGCATACTCAGAATCTTAAATCAGGGGTAAGGCAAGAAACCAGAATTAAGCTCTCTCTCACACCCAGCCATTGAGAGCAAGATTTGCAGGTCCCCACCTTCAGCTACAGTTGAAGGGTTTTTGAAAAAAAACGTGGTTGCTTCTGTTTAGTGCAATGCCAGCCCTTTCTACAGTTTTAGCAGCTATTGCTAGAAAACAGTACGAGCAAATGCTGTTTCCTACAGGTGTTTTCAGCCACTCATAAAATAACCTCATTGGTTTAAAAACAACAACCCAAAAACAAAACAAAAACATGGTACTATGCTTTCCTGAAATTCAGAAATCAAAGTTCCATAGAAAGAGAACGATGCAAATTATTTAAAAATTTGGGAGCTATAAACCAATCAAATCTGATGTGCTAGGCACATATTCTATGAGACATTGCCGCTGGTGAAGTGTTCCTCCAACTACTATTGTACTCATGTACAGAGACAAATGAGACTGTTTCTCATCTCCTTTAACGTCTCCACCAAGCATTTCACAAGAAGCAAAAAGGTCTATGGGAAGGGGTCAGAAAGCAGCCAAAATCTTTAAGTTTCCCTACAAAACTGGGAGAGCTACAAACTTGTTCCTCTTTACAAAAAGCTGGGGTTCTCAGGATGCATACCCAGGAAAGCCAAGCTGGAAAGCCAAGTTGTGCAATTCACTGGATGACATCAGCATCTTCCCTGCAGACTACCAGTATTTAAACTGAAGCTTTTGTGGAATTGTTTGCAATGGATATCCAAACACGTCAAATTAAAATAAAGCTACCCCCTCCAAAAACAACAAACCCAGGGATAAAGGCAGCAAATAGGAGGGGTGTCTGCTAGAGGGAAAAATGATTTTAAAATCTTTACTTCTTCACAAGCAAAATATAAAATCAATAATTTAGTTCAGAAGCATTACTGAAATGCAGTTTAGCGCCACCTAATTTAAGATGCAATGTATCCTTGCTCTTCAAAGTAGCAGATAAAATTGCAGCTGTGGTCTAAACCACAGAGCCTATGGCTTGCTGATCAGGAGGTCAGCAGTTCGAATCCCCGTGACGGGGTGAGCTTCCATTGCTCGGTCCCGGCTCCTGCCAACCTAGCAGTTCGAAAGCACGTCAAAGTGCAATTAGATAAATAGGTACCGCTCTGGTGGGAACGTAAACGGCGTTTCCGTGTGCTGCTCTGGTTCGCCAGAAGCGGCTTAGTCATGCTGGCCACATGACTGTATGCTGGCTCCCTCGGCCAATAAAGCGAGATGAGCGCCGCAACCCCAAAGTGGTCACGACTGGACCTAATGGTCAGGGGTCCCTTTACCTTACCTATTGATGGCAGCTGCCTAAGCCTGATTGCCCCCCCCCCACTCAGCATTCTTCTCTGTAAAAAGGCTCCCTTGAAATGCTTACCAGTAGTATAAAACACTGTGGCAGGGCACTCCTAGACTAAATATTACAGTTAAGGACATTAGTGAAATTCACCAAGGGTGCAGAATATGGACATAAGAAGGAACTGAAGTGGCAGAAATCTCCCAACAAACCTGGAGGAAGCCTTCCATCTGGTGAAACAGTTCAGAGTCCCGCCGAATATTATCCTTAAGAGACTTTGTTTTGACTGAGAGTGAATGGAGCTCTGCTTCTATACTTTCAAGAGATATTCTGCAAGGAAAGAGTTGTAATTGAAAGCAATTTTAGAGAGAAGAGTTACCCACCAATAAGTGCTGACTACCTAACTAATTAAAAACACACACATGACAGCAAGTGTCATAACACGAGGTGAACAAACTGGACCTGCCAGTTTAGCAAATCTTCCCACAGTAGAAGATATGACCTAATAATTTCCCCTCCCATTATTTTCAGTGATCAAGGTTTTATGCCAAAGCAATTTCATCAAGAAGTTTCAGTAATGGACTCTGACCAAAGGGCAAAATATTTCCCCAGACTACCTGTCACTAAATTAAAAGAGCCTGGGATTCCCGAGTCACAGAGCTTGGGCACCCAAGGAGTCGTAACAGTGGTGGAACATCTGCAATGTTACAACTCCTGTTCTGTGCAGCCCTGTCCATTCTTGGTACATCATCACAGAAACTTAACTAAGTTTTAAGGCAGGGGCTGAGTGCACAATGTTTCTTTTTTCTTGAGGGCAATATTCCCTTGGGAATCTGTCAGAAGACACAGACCAATGGCGGGCAGAACCAGAGAGTAAAGTGTTATGGATGAACTAATCCAGAATTTGCTTCCCTTTTCACCTTAGATTAGAATCCCAACCCTATTTAGCAGCAACCTTTTTGTTTTGACGGGTAATTTTGGATCTACAGAGTGGTTTTTTTAGTACGGTGTAACAGACCAATACAGCTACTGTTCTGATGGGCAAGTGGAAGTTAATTCTTTTCTAACATTAGCGTTTTTTGCACACGCATGGCAGAAGCATACCAATATGCTCTCAGACAGCTTGACTGGTGGGGTAGGGTTGGAGTGTTCCCCCCCCCCCAACCAGAGAAAAATTAAAAGACGGGAACAAAATGTTAATCAAATAGAGTATTGCTCCTTGTTGTAAACCTACACAGAAAGTGAGAAAACACTTTAAGAAGCCAGGAAAAATAAGGGAGGAATTCTAATGGGATGGAAGAATGTGACAGCTTAGTAGGCATGGTTGCATGTGGCCTCTGGGGTCACAGGTTGCCTATCAGGTGCTTTAAGAAGCTCTAGTCACTTGTCTCATCACCTCCGTAACAGAGCTCCCCATCTGGTGATGAGAGAAGAAAAGGAACGGGAAACATGTATGTTTTCTTAACAACCACATTATAACTCACTATCAATTAAAAAGAGAACCAATTGTTGTTCTCAGTTCATTAGTTCCCTGCAAATTGTTATCAGCTCTCAGTTTAAAAAAAATAAACAACTACACTATTTCTGCTCAACCTTACATAACTTGACTTTGAAGTTTGGTTTTCTGCTTGCCGGATTTTTTAAGGATTTGTCACCAAACCACAGGGATAATTCTTCCCCAAGAGAGTTACCCTACCTAGGTCAGTTGAGGAAAGTTGTTAAATCACCAAATAATCCCCTGTAATACCAATACTTAACTCTAATCAGTTGTTCTATCAACAAAATTATGTGGAGACCAATAACCTTGAACGAGTTAGCAGTCCTTCTGAAAAGCCCTTAAAGATAAACTCAGAAAACCTCTAAACATGAAGGCATGCTTCAGGCATCGTTCTATCCACAGTGAAAATGAAACCACAGAGTCTACAGTAAACACTTGTTAAGATCTCAGTTTTCACGCCAAAACTTTGTGCATGTATTGAAGTGCTTCACAAAGAAAAAAGTTCCCAGTCAACGTTCTCAGTTTTCTTGCTTACCTGGCTGCCTCCTGAACGTGCTGTAGTTTGTCTGAAAAGGCCAGAAGACCTCTATCCTTCTTTTGGGCTTCCTAAAACAAACAAGATGACCCCATAAAATTCCACTCCCATGCTGAAACAGTACATAAACTTAGAGGTCTTTTTGGAAGTGCAGCCAAAGAGGTTTCTGTTTTAAATCTGCTGTGTTTGTTTTAGAAGACTCTCTTTTAGAAGGCTAGGAAGGATCTAATTAAACAAGGTAAAAAAGACATTTTCTATTTTAGAGAGCCTGAGAATTAGTAATCCTTCAGTGAATTCAACCCAGGTGCACTAAGGAGAGCTATTAGGCAAAAGCAGTGTACTAATGCCATGTATGCAATCTAATACAATATTTCCTGCTTAATCTTCACCTAATATCCCCTCTTTTCTCTGTCCCCCTCCCCTGGCGCCTTCAGATTAGCTGTTAAACCTATTTGCACAGGGATATTCACAAAGTCACAGAAACTAATGCTAAGACTTAGAACAAACTAGGCAAAGATTAACTATAATCACCATCAAGGTTAAACTAATTGCAAATTGACAATTATATACATGTAAGGAAAATCTTAATCTATGCAACCAGTTTCAAAAGAAATACGAGGGTATTGCCCTCCTCTTAAATCTTATGAGAATCGCACACACCCTGAAGTATTATCAGCAAGTAATCTATCAGATGAGGTAGCTTCTTCACAAACAACAGTTTAAGATTGGCATAGCTAGGTAGACAGGACAATCTAGAATTGGGAATTTAAAATACAATACCCAGAAAGTGCTTGTTCCAAGACTTTTAACTGCATGCTTACTCTGCACATTTTAGCATTGCAATAATAAATTAATGAAACCTGCAAAGAGCTTAACAATAACCATAAAAATTAAATGTTGCTCTTAAATTCTGTGGCATGCATCCCCCCCCCCCGCCCCGCGCCTATCAATCACCTCCCCCTGCTGCTTAGATTTCTGCAGCCTGCTATCTTGGAAATGATTGTTATTTACATACCAAAGCAACAAAATGAAGCAGATTCATCCCAGGCTTGTTTGCTTTTGTATCTGCCAACTTGAGTAATGAGGATAGCTTAAAGCCAACTGCATTGCCAGCATATCCTCCCTAAGGAGTGGAGAAGGGAGGGGTGATGGAAAAGACAGACAGAAGAGGTACAAGATGTCAATCTGCAATACTGTAAATTCTGACCCTCTCCCCCCAATGCCCCCAAATGAAGCTTGTCCACTTACTGCATTCATAATATTCCCAGCCTGAAGGACCAAGTGCAATATGGAATGTAACTCTTCACAGCACATTAGCTCTGCAAAAACAACAACAACAACATAAGGTTCTGAATCCATGGGCTGTTTTCAAATGGCATCCAAGAAAGATTTTATTGCTCCAGAAAAATTGCAGTCAAACCAGGCATTATTATTATTTTTTTGGAGGGCGATTAAAGGAAAGTTCCCAAGCAAGGCAAGGGAAAAGCCAAAGCCCTACTGCCAAGCCTCACGCTGACTGGCACACTATTTTGGAACCAACTCTGCAAAGAGTCTGACCAGATTGCCTGTTCACTTAACAGTGATGTACAAACCTGGTAAGGTGCTTGACATTATTTATGGAATAGTTAAGTCAGCAAAGCATGAGACTCTTAATTTCAAGGTCGTGGGATCGAGACCCATGTTGGGCAAAAGATTACAGCATTGCAGAGGTTTGGGCTGGATGGCTCACATGGTCTCTTCCAGCTCAACAGTTAGGAATAGAATCATAGAACTGTAAAGTGTTTTCAGTCACTCGCTTACCAATAAAAGAAGGGCAAGTAATCTAAGAAATCTGAAGAGGCAAAATATACAAGCAGTTTTGTCTATTGAGTATCACCAAGACTGTCAGTCAAGGGGCAACTAACCTGTAACCCTCCAAATGTTGCTGGACTACAACTCCCATCAGCCCCAACTAGCATGGTCAACAGTCAGGGAGCATGAGAGATGTAGTCCAACATCATCTTGGGGAGTCACAGTTCTTTCAATATACTGATTAACCTAGTGTGCTGCATTGGAAGCCAACAAATCATTGTCAGCCTACAAGCACTTTTTATTCCTCAACTTATTAATTTGCACATTTCTGAAAGAGGCCACTGTTATTCTTGTTCAATAGATGTGACCTAAAGGCCAAAGGTTTTCCTGTAACCAATGCTTATGTACCCAGGCCACAATTAAATTCATACATTATAAGGAGTATGTGGGAGGAAGCAAGAAAATGAAACAGGAACTTAGAATGGTCTGTTTGAGTAAACGCTGCAGTTTCTGGGTCAGTTCATGAACTGCAAAATGCTAATTTGGATGTATGAAGTGTTTAAACAAAGCTACAAATATAGTATGATTTATTTTTCTTAGATCCCACCCTTCCTCTTGGGAGAGCCTAGGAAAGTTAACCATCATAATAAACACTACAAAATAGTTTTTTAAAAACCACAATTAAACCACTGACCAGCAAGAAATAAAATGTATCAGAAATAGTACTGGATGAATCCCTAGCCGGAATTAAGATTGCCGGAAGAAATATCAACAATCTCAGATATGCAGATGACACAACCTTGATGGCAGAAAGTGAGGAGGAATTAAAGAACCTTTTAATGAGGGTGAAAGAGGAGAGCGCAAAATATGGTCTGAAGCTCAACATCAAAAAAACGAAGATCATGGCCACTGGTCCCATCACCTCCTGGCAAACAGAAGGGGAAGAAATGGAGGCAGTGAGAGATTTTACTTTCTTGGGCTCCATGATCACTGGCAGAAGGTGACAGCAGTCACGAAATTAAAAGACGCCTGCTTCTTGGGAGAAAAGCAATGACAAACCTAGACAGCATCTTAAAAAGCAGACACACCACCTTGCCGACAAAGGTCCGCATAGCTAAAGCTATGGTTTTCCCAGTAGTGATGTATGGAAGTGAGAGCTGGACCATAAAGAAGGTTGATTGCCAAAGAACTGATGCTTTTGAATTATGGTGCTGGAGGAGACTCTTGAGAGTCCCATGAACTGCAAGATCAAACCTATCCATTCTTAAGGAAATCAGCCCTGAGTGCTCACTGGAAGGACAGATCCTGAAGCTGAGGCTCCAATACTTTGGCCACATCATGAGAAGAGAAGACTCCCTGGAAAAGACCCTGATGCTGGGAAAGATTGAGGGCAGAAGGAGAAGGGGACGACAGAGGACGAGATGGTTGGATAGTGTTCTCGAAGCTACCAGCATGAGTTTGACCAAACTGCAGGAGGCAGTGGAAGACAGGAGTGCCTGGCGTCTTCTGGTCCAAGGGGTCACGAAGAGTTGGACACGACTAAACAACAACAACAACTACCGGAATAATTAACCTATATGCAATTCTTAACGTATTGAAATAGTGTGCATTTTCTATGTACAGTCAAGTCCATGCTGATGCTTCCCTCCTCATTTTCAAGCGCTTACCATAAAGCCATTACCCCTTAAAGCCAGAACACTTCTCTGTGCACTAGGCAAGTGGGTAGCGATCAATGACCTTATAGCTCTTAAAAGCAGATTCAAGCCTGAGTGCGCACACCTGCCAACCTGAAATGGTGATGAGAAATGCAGTGTAGGGACTGGAGTAATGGTAAGGAGAACTTCTCAAGGCTTTATTGGCTTCGTTCATATAGGATACTAACCTATGGTTTATTTTAACAGTGGTTTGCAGTACAAACCAGGATCAGTCTTGTAGATGAGCAAGTAACCGTGGCTTGTTTTGCCTAATTGTAACTGCTCTGTAGCCAGGTGGGCATCTAGGGCAGGGCATGGAAATGAACCAGGGTTATGCCAGGAATGCAAGATCAGGTGTGATGAGAAACCATGGTTAAATACAAGCTGAAATTTGTAAACCAAAATCAAACCATAGTCTTTGATTTGATCACAACCTGATTCAAGGTGGATCACAATGACAGCATTACAACCATAGAAATATAAAGTGAAAAAAACGGACACGTGTTTTGGCCGTATGAGGGGTCCCAGCTGAAAATTACCAGAATGGATGCCACTACTCCACAAATGAGAAAATACTGCAAGTTATTTCATATACAGGAAAGGAGTATCATCAGTACAAACAAGTGGGGAAATGACTTCAATAATGTGGCCTTGTGATCAAAGTTAAGAATTTTGAGACACGTATCAGACTGATAACACACACGCACCTTTGTGGAATGTGTCAGAGCTGGCTAGCTTCCTTTAAATAGCTAATAGGTACCTGAAATTCCAGATCTCATCTCTCTAGTTAAGTTGATTAACCTGCTAAGAAAAACAAGTGCCTAATGCATGCTGCAGCATGTTTAATTACCCTTTGTAGCCATTCTTATAATTGTCATGTCTTTCTGAAGAGAAGTACAAGATGGAGAGAATTCTTTTTTTAACACCATGGCTTCAAGTCGCAGTGAATAGCTGAAAAACAAACAAACTAAGATTTAGAACTGGTATACAAGTGAGAGAGAATTTATAGTGAATAGAAAAGGGCTTAGCGTTTCCTTACTTTGGCACCTGGATTAGTAGGTACATAAAAGAATCTGCTTGACACAGTTTTGATAGGTCTCCATTGAAATCCTTTAATTTCTTTACCTAGGAATGGGGGGGGGTGAGAGAGAGACAAGAGGTTGATAAGAGGTTGATAAGAATCAAACTGGTCACTGCTCAAACCAATGTTAAAGAATGAACTGAGATTTAAGAGCTCACCATGATTTTAAAAATTGCTTTTGGCGCTAGGACTAGATCTTATGGCAGATAGCCACATCAAAAGCAATGTCCATGCATATATTACCAAGTAACATCGGGTTTGCCATTGTCCTTTAAGTTTCTCTTCCCTAGATTCACCTGTCTGTCTACTATTTTTATTGCAGGAGCAGGATATCTCAGCACAACACCGTCTCATTCATTTTCTGCTGCTAACATTTATTGGGGAGAGAGATAGGACACTGGGCTGCTGTTTCTAACAAGGGCCCTTTGTCTGCTGTTAAATCTAGTTCAAGCCCAAGACACTTTGTTTAATACAAACATTTAGAGGTGGGGTGGGGTTTTTTGTTTCTGTTTCTTGCTTTCTTTTTGGCAAAGCTTGATAGCCTACATCTAGGAAGTATGCCACCATGCCTGAAATGTATTTACTAAAACAAGCTGACACTTTCTTTTGCCCCCACATTTATTTATTTAAATGTTTTTATACTACCTTTCATAGCAAGGCACTTCACCAGGCACAGGCAAACTTGGCCCTCCAGATGTTTTGGGACTACAACTCCCATCATCCCTAGCTAACAGGACCAGTGGTCAGGGATGATGGGAGTTGTAGTCCCAAAACATCTGGAGGGCTGAGTTTGCCTATGCCTGCACTTCATAAAGGAAAGGCAGGACAAAGGCTTCCCAGGACCCACACTATTGCCAACTGATGACAGGAACTTTGCAGAGCCCCTCTCCCCACATGCCAACTGCTGAGCTGTAGTGCACCATTTGCTCCTTATCAGGGAAAAATGGAATTGTGAGTTATGAGCCCTTGAGCTGCTGTGTGCTCAGGCAGGGTGTATGGGTAGCAAGCAGTCCTTGTCTGGAGACTGTATCACAGCAAACCTTCCCAGCTGCTCCTACATAGCTCCTGGTGTGTCTGGCTCCCTGCAGGGCTGAACTGTGTCTGATAAACCTGCTCTTCTTTCAACCATACTTTTTTGAAAATGTAATTGTCAAACAAGCCAGACTCTAGAAAAATGACCCAGTTTTCTCTGTGGTTAGAACTAACAAGGGGGCAAAGAGTTGTTCAACTGTTTATTTGTTTACAGTGGTACCTTGGGTTAAGTACTTAATTTGTTCTGGAGGTCCGTTCTTAACCTGAAACTGTTCTTAACCTGAAGCACCACTTTAGCTAATGGGGCCTCCTGCTGCTGCGCTGCCAGAGCACAATTTCTGTTCTTATCCTGAAGCAAAGTTCTTAATCTGAAGCACTATTTCTGGGTTAGCAGAGTGTGTAACCTGAAGCGTATGTAACCTGAAGCATATGTAAGCCGAGGTACCACTGTATAAGAGTATTTTTAAGCCATCAGCTCAAAACAAATCTCATGGCAATGTACAATAAAAAATATTTAAATCATAAAATAATAAAACACAGAACAAACGAACAACACTGAATCCAGTTAATTATCTAGGAAATTTGGGCAAAACCAACGTTTTCAGCAGGTGATGAAATATAAAAATGATAGGAGCCTGGTACATTTCCCCCCCACTAAATTTAACTGTCACTCACACACGCCTCTGTTTCAAACATGGGCTCGATTCAGACTTTGCCTGAATGCAAAATATTGCTTTGGGGCAGCAGAAAGCATCAATGAATAAGTGCATTGCTAGGAAAAGCAGAGGTTTCCACAAGCATTAAATGTGTTCATTTGACTGCTTATCATTGAAATGTTTTGTCTGACAGGTATCAGGCATGCAGAGGACCACGAGATCAATCTCCATGTTGTCACAAAACTGGCATAAGGCAAACACACCTGGCAGTTAATAGTACTGAGCGCTACAAGACAGCACGAGACAGCCTGCCAACACATTACCGTGGAAATTATCAAAAACAAGTTGTGTCTCATTTCTGCCTCCCTCCCTTTCTCCTTTAGGGGGACAATTTCACACATTCTTGGCCTTTACTCAGACAAGGATATGGTATCTACATTACTTTTGGAAACCGTGAGCCTACATACTTTACAATTTGTGGGTAGATTAATAGAACATGAAGAGGAAAATAGTTTACTTAAAAAAAATTAAAATCAAACTTTTACATACTTCTAAACTTGCAACACCTAAAGCAAACCTGTAAGAATTTTAAAAACCTCTTTAAAAAGTTAATAATGGCTTTGCTGCAAAGATAATTGAAGCACTCCTACTTAGTATGCAAATTAATGATCGTAATATCTGTTATGTATTTGTTTAGTGCTCCTTGAATCCTTCATAGACACTGATTGTGGAAGCTGTGGGTGTACAGATGGCTTCAGTACTCATAAAGTACTTTTTTAAAAAGGCACCCACGCTGAAGACAAGGGTAGGCAAAATACAAATGCAACGTTAACTGGCTATGCTTTATCAGGGCAGGCATATTTCATAAGGCGTGAAGTTAATAGGCTTGTTTAGGCAGAAATGGAGGTGAACAGCTTCTATCATCCCATCGTACCCTCACCCTTTTGCACACCTGGTTCTGATTTCATGGCAACTTCATGGCAAGAAGTTGCACCCTTTACTGTATGGATCCATAAACTAAATCCCAGATTTGTAACGGGACAAGGGGGCGGGGTGGAGATACATTGGTGTGATTAGGTATTGTGAAGGCAAAAGCATTCTGCACATGTTCAAAGACCCTCTGTATTGTACACATTCAAAAACTGAGCCCCAATGTTTGTTTTTAGATCTGGGATGTGCCCAAGAGCTACTTAAACAAATCCTATCTATATCCAAATGTTTTAAAACAGGCATGGCCAAACTTGGCTCTCCAGATGTTTTGGGACTACAATTCCCATCATCCCCTGACCACTGGTCCTGTTAGCTAGGGATGGTGGGAGTTGTATTCCCAAAACAGCTGGAGGGCCAAGTTTGACCAAGCCTGTTTTAAAACATGGAGAACATTGGAGCAAAGCTTCCCTTTGTTCAATTACCATTATTTTTATAGACTTAAATGTCTGGCTCCCTCACAAGGTCAGTAACACAGTGATGCTGCTCACATGGGTTGTTTGGATTCCTGCTGTTTCCCCCTCCACTGAGACTATGGAAACAGATAACGCAAATATCCAAATGCAGAGAAGAATCTATCTGGTGGCAATCTATAAAACAAGGGTGGTTTATGAACGGGGTCTTTGAAAATATGCAATGTCCACCACCCATTTAAGAGACTGGAACTCTTCTAAAGAGATGAATGGAACCCATTTCCTTAGTATAAGAATTATGAGTTGGATATCACATATATTATCAGTTGTCAGCCTGGGAGGTGGGCAGCAACTGAATGAAAAAGAATGAAGCAAGTCCTACCTATATAGTTTTTGCATACAGTAGATCTTGCTACAGGGAAGGTATTTCTATGCTATTAAGTACAGATTTGGCCCAAAAACAGTTTTGCACATTCATGATTTGGTGTTATTTTGCGTATACAACAATGCAACTGGTGTGAATATTTCATTCCCCCTCGAAAAAATATTACAAAGTAAATGATGTATTATTTAACACAACACAAGCCACTTGTCACTTCTGTATCTTCATGCTTGATTTCTATTTTTCCTTCCCCCAACCTATTTGCATTTCAGTTTTCGTACATCTTTTTAAAAGACAACCCAACGATTGAACATTGCTTAAGAACTTTGCTCCAAATGTCACAAGCCTCTGACAAATAAGAAATATGCACTTTCTAGCTGAGCAGGTACAATAAGGAATAACTGCTCGAGAGAAGAACTTCAGTAGCCTATTGCTTTCTAATGAGCCATTTGCTACTGATGGATAGATAGATACTTTGGCAGGGAACACTATGCAAAGGAAATATTTCAAGGGCTGGGACCTGTAAACAGGGTGATACATTGTTCAACTCTGAATCAATGAAAGTTGAATTCTTTAACAATGTAAACTAAGTGAAACGGTGTAAACAGGAGTCCATAAATTTAGTCACCATGGAAACTGTCCGTCCTTCCTCTGGCAATCATCCCTGCCCTCATCTTCAACTTCCTGAGCTTCAAAAGGCCCTGCCTCTTTCCTGAACCTAAGCTTGTAGGGGGAAGTTTCGCAGTCTCCATGCTGCACTTTATAGAAACATTCTGAGCAGCTCCAAAGCACAGCGTGAAGTCAGAGATGAGACTCTACTCCTATCCTGAGCCATTCTGTCTTCTGAGAACTTAGGAAAGGGGCACAACATTTGTGGACTTCTGTATGTGTCCAGGGAGCTATGCAAGAGGCTCCTGTAGCGTGACTGCTGCCGCCTTCTGAATTCTGTTTACTTTCTGAACTTGTAATAAAAGCCAGAATGTTTTTTATTATACACCCAGTAGCAAATACAATGGCTAAAGAATTGTAGCATATAGTACACTGGGTATATGGGTAGTTAAAATGCTGCCTTAAGTGCAACAGTTACAGGTAGGTAGCTGTGTTGGTCTGCTGTAGTCGAAACAAAAAAAAATGAGGGGGGAAAATCCTTCCAGCAGCAAGTGTGCATGCACACGAAAGCTCAGACCAATAACTAACAGTTGGTCTCTAAGGTGATACTGGAAGGAATTTTATTTTATTTTATTTATTTTGTTTTGTTTTAACTGCAATATTTTGGGGATTAACATGCTAGCTTCTTAGCTTGCTCAGATCTTCAAGCTAACACTTCAATAAAGAGCTAGCTTGCAATCCAGCAAAATGTTGCAAAGTGTGACTATTTTAATTACTTCTACACCGTAGCAGTAAAACTGTGCAAGTCGAAGCATGCTGATGTTGAGTTATACCAAAAGCATCCATGATATGGCATACACTTGAAGACAACCCTAATTGCAATACTACTATTCCTTCACTTCCTTTGGCTTTGCACACCACCCTCTCTTCTTTCCCAGTCCATCTGTGTAAAGTCATCTCATTTGGCAGCTCTTCGTCTTTAACAATGCTTCCTCCTGTCACTCTTCTCATTCCTGGGAACTCACGTGCTCATGGAATCAGCTATACTTTCCTTAGAAGACTCCCAAGGCTACCCTTGACATTCCACACTTTTCAGACCCAGAACTTTGTGCCTGTGCTCACACATGTGCACATACATGTTTCTCCCTTCTCTTGCATCTGAGACTGAATGCAGAAATCATTGCTCACCTTCCCTCCCCTCCAAAAAAAACCACCAAACACATACACACATCCTATTCCTTTGCAACCACCATTAGAGAAACCCATTTCCCTTTGTTCCTAAATATGCAACCTTTGCCATGTCTTCATCTTTGTTCCTTCCTTCTCTTCTTATACACAAGCTGGAGGAGGAGATGTCTTACACATTCTTTTAGATATGGGGGGGCGGGGAGGAACCAGAAGTCATTTTTCCCTGTTTGTATCTACTGTTGGGACACTCCTTCATGACTGGGTCATCCTGGGCCTCAACACTGGTCTCTGCTAAAGCCACCTTTCCCTTTAGTGATAACATCTGCAAGCCAGTTTATATATTCAGGGAAGTATATGACATAGTCCTCCATCTGAAAAGAGATTCTGTATGAAGGTGCCAAGGAGCAATTCCACATGAACATTCTGTGGTGGTCCTGGATGTCAGAGTTGGTTTTCCATGAAATGCTCAGTATCTACAAACTTCTGTTCTTATAGTTAAATGGACTTTTTTACTCTCCAGTCCCCAATAATCTATTTATTTTCTCTCTCTTTTTGTTAGCACATAAAACACCTTCTCTCTCGGACTTCCAGGTTAGCGCCATCGACTAATGGCGGATTCCCTCTGAGCTCCGGAGGGAATCGGCTCTGTAGGATTGGGTCTTGCCGCTGTGGTGACACGGGGACCCTTAAAAATCACAGGCGGTGAAGCCTGTGAACCTGGTGACTCGGCGGGCACCATTTGCGCCCCCCCCCGACCTGTGAAGAGCCTTTTTAAAGGCTTCGGAACGGGGGACGGGGTGAGCGGCGCGGTGCTGAGAGTCGACTGCTTCTCCTGCAGAGTGAAGCTGCATTGCCATGGTCGGAGAGCGCTGACTTCTTCTTTGGAACAATTGGACTCTAAAAGTAACAACCCGTGAGTACTACGGAAATTGGTATCGTAAAGAATTTTTTTTTTTTTTAAAGAATTAGGCACGATCGGGGAAGGTGTAAAAAGGAAGTTTGCCTCCCCGTCTTGTAAACAAGTTAAAGCAAAGACCTGCTAACTAAGGTCGAGAGAACCTCTTTTTTCCTTCTTTGGTAAAAGACTTTAATTTCACGGTTTGGCAGTATAAGAAATCTTGCTGGAGGATAAAAGAGCTAATTTTGGGAGCTGAAGTGTCACCCTCCCGGACCCGGGAGTGTTCCGTGAGAGAGCCTGTTGATGAGGTACTAAAGAGCTTGACAGCTGTCAAATTAGCTGTCAAGACAGAAAAAGAGAACTTTGTTTCTGCTGCTTTTGCTGGTTATATCTGTTACAATTTTTGTTACAATTTGTTGAAAACCAGGAAGAACCAATACAAACTAACTGGATTTTGGGATTTGAGCTGGAATGAACATTAAGAAACCAAAATCCCTCTAGAGGGGGTTTTGGGACATTACAAGAATGGCTGGAGGAGGGAGAGTTCAGGCTGAATTGGACAGAGTCTTTGTTCTCTTGGGAAAGTTACAAGGCCAAATTGATGTTTTGGCTATAAATGTTACAACTCTGGGCTCAACTGTAAACAATATCATGGAACCTGATAAGGATTTGAACCAGGAAGTTTATCCAACTGAACAGAAAGAGAAATTTGACAACATTGAGAACTTGGAGAAGGAGACATATGTTGTCCCTGAAGAAAAGGAAGGAGGAGCTGTAATTCTGCAGATGATGAAAGAGGATTTGAGGTTTGGCATGATGGCAATGAAGGAAAATAAGAACTTGATGTGGAAAATCTGGCCTGAATTGCAGATGGAAAAAAGGAGAGATCTCCTTATGTGGAGATATGAAGACCTAAGGATTACAAATTTGCTTAAGGTGGAGGTTGGAGCCTTGGGGACATTTGGTTTTGAAAGGAGTAAGAAACAAGATTTGGGCCCCACCTTTAAGTATGGAGGACTGGTTGGAAGAAATATGGATCCTGAAGGGTCAGAGCTTCTCCGAGATTTGGTGTTTAATTTTAAGGACTATCAGAAAAACCAGCAGAGAGGAATTGAGAGAGAATTAAGAGCCTCGGATGTGAGATCTCCAGGCTAATACTAGATTAAGACTGGTGGATATTTGTGGGGGACTGAAACCGGGCAAGGGGGGTGTGGGGCTTGGGAATCCAAAGGGTACATAATTATAATGTGTTTTTGTTTTCATTTTGTTTTGGTAATGTGTATGAAATTTGGGAAATTCGTGGAAGGGAATCTGGGTCGACTTTAGAAAGAATGTTTTAAGAATGTGTATTGAGGTAAACTGCGGGAGGTAGTGGAGGACAGAGGTGCCTGGCGTGCTCTGGTCCATGGGGTCACGAAGAGTCGGACACGACTAAACGACTAAACAACAACAACAACAACATTGAGGTACAAGTGTTGATGTTGAAGTTTGGATAAGGTAAAATTGGTTTGTTTTAAAATGGACTAAATTAAAGGAAAATAAGGTTAGCAAAAATAAATTGAGGAAATGGATGAAAGAGAAAAAGTAAAATAATAATATGTTAAATTAAGCATAGAAATAGGTTAAAAATTATGGATAAGGATTTGCTGAATTAACAATTTGAATTGGAATACAAGAAAGGGGAGTATGAGGAGGTCAGGGAAATATGTTATTCAAAAATAGATTTTGTGAACTTTATGTGTTTTTAATTTTTTTTGCTTTTTGCTTTTCTTTTTTTTCTTTTTGACTTTTTGTTTTTTTTATTGTATTAAATTCGAAAATCTTAATAAATATATTTTAAAAAAATAAAATAAAACACCTTCTCTCAATCATGCTGCTCTTATGCCTGGAACAACTTCTCTATTACTGTGCTTCAAATTTCTATTCTTCCTTTTAGTTCCTCCACCCAATCCAGTCCCCCCACCCCCCAGAAAGAATTTTCTGGCCTATTCTGTTACTGGCTATTGCCTTCCTACTCCTTAGGGTTGTCTTTCCTTGTCCATCAGCACTGTTTCATCACTTATACAATCTGAATACGTAACAAAAAATGTTTTCAAAAAATGCTCAAGAGCACAACAGGAAAGGAGTAATTAAGATCCCTAATGTATACTGACGGTTCCATAACACCACCTTTACAAGATATAGCTTTAGCATCCTCCTAAACAACATTTGCTCAAATTTAACATTGCTTTAAGGCTGCTGTAATGTCAGGTTTTGTGACATTAGTCAGCAAGTCACAGGATAAGGATTATATTTTTGGTTTAATCCTGACCTGAGTTCAGCAGAGTTCCACCGCTGCTGAAGAAAGGGGTCAGGGCAATTTATTATTTATTTATTTATTTATTTATTTATTAATTATCCCTCCTACTCTCCACAGCCACCAGTGCTCCCTGAAATACTGCCCCTGGGAGTTTTGGGGACCCCCTAGAACATTGTTTGAGGTGGTACTTGGGCTGCAGATGGAATAAGAAACTTTTGCGGGATCTTAGCTCCCAGAACCAATGAAAGAAACCCTTCCATCCATACTGGATCAAGTCTGGATTTGACTCACTATCTTGGCCAGTTAGAACACCCCCCCCAAAGACATATCTTTCTCATCTTCAAGAACATGTAGCTAATAGTGCCTGTTCAATTTGCTGAAGTTTTTTGACACAATCCTCCTCTTACCTCTTCTGTTTCTGGCAATAACTTGATGAGTTCACGTAGTATCTCAGAACCATAGAGATCACTTCTTCCTGAGTGGAGATCTTCAATTATGGATTCAACTGATCTTGGTGGGGAAATATAACAAAGACATACAGTTTGATCTAGGAAGTTTGCATTTCCATAGGATAGAACATTAGATTTCTTGCATGTTCAAGAACACAACCAAGCTATTTTTGCTTTATATGCTATGACAGCTTCATTGCTATACAACTTTCAGTGGCCATGCATGGTATTCAAATGTGTCCTCATTGCAGGTTCCACTGAAATGAATACAACTGTCTAGAACAATAATGCATTAATGCCAATGCAACCCACAATTCTTACTCTTTGCCTTTTTCACACATAAAATAAATGACTTTAGAAAAATAAAACATTAATCTTCAAACTATAATGGGTTTCAATCCTTGAAGAGAAACACTGAGCTCAACTGAAAATGAAGTATCTAACTATAGACTGCTCAACTTTACAGTAAGATTAGCACATGTATAAGGAAAATACAGTACAAGTAAAGTTGACACATCTGTACCCCATTTTTTAGTTAGATTGGGCTTGTAGCTATATTACTTATGGTGAGGTATTTCTCATTTTCTACCATATTTTTATCACCATGTCTGACAGTTGCAATAGTCATGTAACATCTTACTTTTTAAACTGCTTAAGGAAGATGCCAATATTCATACTTCTTTTGGCATCCAAAATATTAATCTGAAAAAAAAGAGAGTGATGCATTAAAAGGCTTGTTCAAACAGAATGTTTTAATAATGCTGGATTACTTTGCTTACATTTCCTGGCATGGAAAAGCAGAAGAAAGTTCTATCCTATAGCAAATGCAAGGATAATTCTTCTGTGATATGCAGATAATCCCAAATACTGTGTAAACATTCATACACCATGAAAGAAATTGCCATTAGAGCCAACTATCTGTAAACCAGAAATTACTTCTCTCTTTTTTTCCTATATAGTACAAACTTTACAATGCATGTATCCAGCAAAATACTGTTAACATTTCATACTTTTACACATCAAACACCATCACCTCTACAAAATGAAGCTGACTTTAAGTACTGCTGCCTTAGAACATAAATAATACACTTTAAGCTTTTTAAAAATAGCATTGCATCTTTATGGGGCTATTTGTTTAATATCCATCTGACACAAAAAAAATAGATTGGATCCACGGTTTTCACATTCATGCTAACTAAAATTCATTCTACCTTAGCACTGATACTATAATACTATAATTACTATATCAGCCCCTGCAAACGATCAGGATTTGTGGGAGTTGTAGCCCAGTCAGGGGTTAGCCAACATTGCTGTGCATAGTTGCACATGCACAAATGAATGATAAGAAACAAAGGTGAAAATGTTGTCCGGAGCTTGTCCCACCCTGGGGGGCGGGGGGCGGAGAGATAGAATACAAATGAAACCTGAAGACTATCCTAACCCTCTAAAGTTTTCTTGACTCCTTTTGATATACATGCCTACCCCTTTGAATCTGTGGCTAGTCTTCAAATGCTAAAAGCCCAAAAAGTATGTGGCTTTCATTTTGCACACTCCAGACACAGTATTTCACCACATTCCAAACTGGAATCTAAAAAAGCCAGAAACAATTACCTGGAATGATGCCACCTTATGTTATTTAGGTAAAAACGTTACATTGGTAACTAGGCTTTCATTGCTCCTATTAACCCCCATGCAGTTCATTAGCAGCAGAAAACTGCTTTATGACAACTGTCACCTGTAGGCCAGAAAAGGCAGATATCCAAAAGCATAATGTCTTTTACAAGAATAGCTCTGTCATACACAGTGACTAGTCTAGCAGCCCTCAGTTAAATTCCTCTTAGGATAGCATAACATACCACACTTGGTAATCTAAAACTAAAAATATACCGTTTTGTTCAATTCCCTGAAGCAGGGGTGAAAATATGAATTGTGGTTTTTGTGTGGTAGTACTCAAATCCCTGTGACAGGGTGAGCTCCCGTTTCTCGGTCCCTGCTCCTGCCAACCTAGCAGTTCAAAAGCATGTCAAAGTGCAAGTAGATAAATAGGTACCGCTCTGGTGGGAACGTAAACGGCATTTCTGTGCACTGCTCTGGTTCGCCAGAAGCGGCTTAGTCATGCTAGCCACATGACCCGGAAGCTGTACACCAGCTTCCGTGGCCAATAAAGCAAGATGAGCGCCGCAACCCCAGAGTCGTCCACGACTGGACCTAATGGTCAGGGGTCACTTTACCTTTACTCACAAAATACAGTTGTTTGACTCATGCAAAGTCAGAGTTATCAGTTAGTCATTCCAATGCTATAATGTTGACTGATAACAGAAGTGACATCAGAATTCTCCTCCAAATGACTCTATGGTCTGGAAAGTAGTTACAGGCTAAGTTGCATTGTTTCTGACTCTTAGTAAGCAGTGAAAATAGCCAAGATCCATTGATCCCTGGGCAGGTACCTCCAGATGGTGGAGATGTCAGGCACTATCCTGGCGCCCAGATATCTTCACTTAGTTGCAAGTGGGCAATAGTCGGGTACAAAATGCACCCGGCACCTTGCTAATTTTGAACACTGTAACTATTGATAACAAGACCCTAAGTTTCCTGATAAATTACTGTTGGTGTTTATCTGAGAATGTACAAACATTACAAAAGTCCCCACTTGTTACAATATGCTGTTTATAACTAAAACATGAATACTAAGTTTTATTTTTTAAATTAGATGTTTCAAGTCCAGTCTTATATGAAGAACAACCCCTTCTGAATATTTGCCAAAGCAAGGAGTACATGGTTAAGTGAAAACGTACGCATATAGTACAGCCTGAACTGTCATTACAGAAGCTGTATCTGCTATCTAATCTGTTCTCAAATGTTTTCCTGAATGTACTTTCATTGACCCCTAGAATAGCAATTTCATTGGCTAACTGGTAAACCCATATTTAGATGCAAGGGAATCCTTTATAATTTTTATAAGATGTGTTAAAAGATACCAGATCACTATGTTAAAGGGAGGGGCAAACATAAGCCCACAGGGGGGTCATATCATACTATCAATTTTGAAGTTACCACATGAAATAGATAAAAGTACACCATCTCCTTGGGTGGGTACTAACTTGAGGCATATTCTCTCTTTTGCAAACACCTGCCTATCAGACCCTCTCAGTGAGCTGTGCAGTCAGATATTGAAGAGGATGCAACAGGCAAGGTGAAAAGAGCTCTCTGTTCAGCAAGCATTACTTTTTCCACACTCTACCGACAAATTTCTCCCTTTTGCTTACTGATTCATGCAACATGCTTTCTTGAACACTTGCCCTCAGATGTTTCAAGCAAGTACTGTATTTAGCAGGAAGCCTCAGGAACTAATAAGCACCCACCCTTTGGAAGTGCTCAAAAATTCAGGAAGACAAGCAAGGACAAAAGTTAAAACCTGTTAAAGTGTTGCTCAGCACATGGCAATTATCATCTGTGCTTTTACATGTAAATGCCACATTTTTATCACTCCTAAATCCTGTTTGGCATTCCTGACAACCATCACCTCATTCTGGGGCTTGGCTCTGCTCTTACTTAAAATGTATGCCAGCATATTTCCACATTTTCATTACTCTACAGTCCTGAGACTTGAGCATCTTTGCAACCTCATGCCTCCTGACCTGAAGTCATATATAAAGTTTAGTCATACAGATGACCAAGATTAAACACTTGATAAAAACTAAAATTGCACTCAGTGCAATGTTGATAGCTCATTTCTATTAAAGACGTTAAACAGATTGTAACTTGATTCAACCTGAAAGTGAATACGCTAGTTCTTTCCCTGCCTTTGAAGCCAAACTTGCAAGACATGTGCATTGGACTGAAAGCTCAAGCTACAATTTTCATCATGTTTCTCAGTCTTGAAACAGAGCTCAAAGGCTCTTTCTTCATCATCTTTTATCTGAGGTGTTTCATTTCCATTCTTTTTGGATAACTAGCTGCTTATAGATTTATTAAGCATCATATCTCCTGATATTCTTCAAGACTCATTAAGTGAATCCCACTTTTATCCCATATTTTATGAATGGAAGGAGAGACAGGGCAGTCAAACAATTGAGTTATTTGAATGTAGAAAAAAGTGGCTTTTGAAGGAAAGATCTATGGACAGAAGACCAGATTCTGCTATTTCAAGCCCAAACATCTTTAGTCTACATAGATTTTTCAATTCGGCATAAAAGTTATGTATTCTTCTAGAAAAAACTGGAATTATAATTTACCCCAACACACATTAATCTTTTAAAATGTCTTAAGTTACGAACTTAATTCGTTCCGGAGGTCTGTTCTTAACCTGAAACTGTTCTTAACTAGAGGCAAGCTTTCGCTAATGGGGCCTCTTGCTGCCACTGCGCCGCCAGCACACGATTTCCATTCTCATCCTCGGGCAAAGTTCTCAACTCGAGGTAACTCTTCAAGGTTAGTGGAGTTTGTAACCTGAAGCATTTGTAACCTGAGGCGTTTCTAACTCGAGGTACCACTGCATTTTGCAATGAAATTCCAAGATGTCTTCTCTTCCAATCATCTCCCCTTCCCCAACCCTTTTGACTAATATCCTTCTTCCTCACTAGCAATGTAAAGTAATATCCACATTCAGCACTACACTACACTCCATTCATTAGGACAGAGTGTGTGTATACGTACATATACACATACACAGGATGTAGATGAATGTATACACCTATATTCTACTTATATTTGAAGAGCACTCAGTTTTCCTCATCTGCATGGGAATAATTTACTATTATACTCTAGTTGAGTAAAAATCTCCCATTTCTTTCACCTGGCACAAGATGATAGTCCAATAATTGTCATTTGGCAATTCACTTTAAAACTGCTTTTTCCACAACTTTGAAAAAGTAGATTTCACAGCACTTCGACCCTTGCATGCCTATTTTGGATTCATCTTTATGAACAAGTCTGAAATCAAACAAAAACCCTCTAGAGCAGGGGTAGTCAACCTTTTTATACCTACCGTCCACTAATGCATCTTTCTTGATGGTAAAATTCCCTTACAGCCCACCAGCGCTCAATGGAAGGAGGATTCAGCTTGTGCCGTAGAACCCCCGACCGCCCACCTAGAATCCTGAAACGCCCACTAGTGGGTGTTAGGGACCAGGTTGATAACCCCTGCTCTAGAGCCATAGATAAAAATCACAAGACAGATAAAGAAATAATATTGGGGCATCAACAAAGACTTGTATATTCCTTTCTCACCGGGGTCACCATTCTTTTGCGCCCCATGATCACATCTGGAATTTTGAAAAGGTGTCATAGTACCTTAGTCCCTATGGTTCATTCTTCCACCTCCCCCTCCCTTGTCACTTGTCCAAAACAGAAATACACAATATGTGGTTGTGTATGCACACATTCTTCAATTTCCACGAGAACTGGATAAAAATCAGATGCAGCGGAATTAAATTGGATTGAATTTGTGCGATTTCCCCCAAACACCAGCAAAATAAAGTTAATGCTTGTAGACTGCAGAGTAAATAAAATAAAATAAAATCAGATCCGGTGCTTGCCACAAAGACATCAATCCAAGGCACAGATCCACATGGATCTTCATGATTTTCACATAGGCTGACAAGAAAACCATCACCAAATCACAGAACTCATATACTGGGAGGCCTACTGTTTAATAGGTAAAATCTCTTGTAAAAATTATGAGGGATCATATGGAGATATGCCTCAGATCCATGTTTTTTCATCACGGCAACACTGGAAAGCAGGCATAGGGCCGGAGTTTGCCTATGCCTGCTGTAAAGCATTCAGTCATTTCTGGTTCAGCTGTTCAGTTGCTCTCTAGGGGCCTGTTCTCAGGATCACAATAGGGGGAATCAAAAGCTTCTGATCAATTTCTGCTGCTTTCCAGTCACACTGAACCAGGCATACACATGCCTGCGCTACATGCTGAAGACAGCACGGAATGACTTTTAGTTTACCATCATAATTGTATACTGGTGTCTGGAAGTTGGTATGCCTACGATGCACCCTAATTAAATATGTGATCCCCCTTCAAACCACATGTTAAACAGGGTTTTAAACTTTATTTGAACATGTATTTGGGGGCGGGTAGAAGCATGCCCAATTGCCCAACTGCCCCTCCTGCTATGACAGCCCCAGATCACTCCAGGTGGACTCAACCCAGCGCATTCAAGAGACTGCCTCAGCCTGCTCCGTGGCAAATCCTGGATCAATCCAGTTTGGCCCGATTCGGGATTAGTCCGAAGCCCTAGTATTAATGGTACACCTGTCTTTACCCCAGCTTCTGTCTGCACTCATACAAATCCATAGTTTGGTTAAATATTACAGATGCACAGTGATGGGCAAGCTACACTGTGCCATGGGTCAACTTTGCATCCTTTGCCATAGAACAACCTGGTCTTCACTGCTGATTTTTACTTGGCAGGGGTTTAATCTAACCCAACAGTTTCACGCAAAATATCTAAATTTTTAAGGGGTTCCTAATAAAGGAGGGGACGCGGGTGCCGCTGTGGAGGGGACGCAGGTGGCGCTGTGGGTAAAACCTCAGCACCTAGGACTTGCCGATCGCATGGTCGGCAGTTCGAATCCCCGCGGCGGGGTGCGCTCCCGTCGTTCGGTCCCAGCGCCTGCCAACCTAGCAGTTCGAAAGCACCTCCGGGTGCAAGTAGATAAATAGGGACCGCTTACCAGCGGGAAGGTAAACGGCGTTCCGTGTGCTGCGCTGGCTCGCCAGATGCAGCTTGTCACGCTGGCCACGTGGCCCGGAAGTGTCTGTGGACAGCGCTGGCTCCCGGCCTCTAGAGTGAGATGAGCGCACAACCCTAGAGTCTGGAAAGACTGGCCCGTACGGGCAGGGGTACCTTTACCTTAATAAAGGTGGAGGACATGGGTGACGCTGTGGTCTAAACCACTGAGCCTCTTGGGCTTGCCGATTGGAAGGTTGGCAGTTCACATCCACGCAACTAGGTGAGCTCCTGTTGCTCTGTCCCAGCTTCTGTCAAGCTAGCAGTTCGAAAGCACACTATTGCAAGTATATAAATAGGTACTGCTGTGGCGGGAAGGTTAATGGCATTTCTGTGCGCTCTGGCTTCCATCATGGTGTTCCGTTGCACCAGAAGTGGTTTAGTCATGCTGGCCACATGACCCGGAAAGCTGTCTGTGGACAAACACTGGCTCCCTTGGCCTGAAAGCGAGATGAACTCCACACCCCATAGTCGCCTTTGACTGGACTTAACCATCCAGGGGTCATTTACATTTACCTTTTATGTATATATTGCTTTTCCATGGCAATGAAATAACTTGTTTTGAGACCTCAAACTATTTTCTGTGTGACAACACCATTAAACATTTATAGAACTACTCTGGAATAAAGTGGTTTGAAGTCAGCTATTAAAATCAACAAAAAAACTACAGGTAGCAACCTCTCTGCAGGAGGTGGACAAGAACTTGAAATAACTTTTCAAATGTACACACAGCTATGATTAACACACTTAAGTATATACACCCACTTCGCTACCCTCCCTTTCAATCTTACCAAATATGTGTATGTGTTTAGTCATAGTATGCAAACTCCTTTACCAACTTGTAACAATCTGTAGTCAGACAGAAAGATGTTTCCAAGCAGATTTTTCTAAATGTGCTCCTAGAATTATCAGGTGCTTCTTGTTTAATTCTATATGCATGAACTTGTCTTTTCTGCGAATTTCTACCAGAGACTGCATTATTATTTTCTTCTAATTGTGCTTGCACACTATCTTAGACATTTTTCCCAAACCACATGATGACGTCCCCACACAGACACCCAACCTAGCAAAACCTAACATTAGCAGCTTTCCAAAAGTCTGTCTAGATTGCATTTTCAACACAACAGTAATGCTAAGAGGCAAAAGCTTCAAAAGGCACAGCCCAAACATATTAGCGTATTATAAAAAGAGAACGATCACTTTATAGCACATACACTCATGAATGATAAATAAGCAGTGGAATTGCTTATGTTATACAGAAGGTATCAAATTATTATTTTTTCGGGAACACATAATTTGATAAAATATTTACACAAGGATATTTCCACAAAAATGCAGTGTTGTTTTATGGATTTAGTCTTCCTTATACATTTGTAATAATCTCCCATAAGTTATTTTAGAGGCATTTGCCACGAGATAAAAGTTAAATGGGTTTTAATTTTTCAAGAAGAGCTAACATGTTCCTGTCATGTGATGCTTTTCAGTAAACATGCTTAGGATTGCAAGTCCACGGAGCTCAAAGGAGCTGACTCACTAATGTGTGTGCTTAGGATTGCAAGCCTAACACCCTAACACACTTTAGGATGCATGGCAGCAAATGTGCTGCCTACCAACTCTTCTGGCTACAATCCAAACAACTAACTTTATGAGGGTAATGGCACCATGCAGCATTTTTATACAGCATTTCCTGAAAAGAAAGCCACTTCTGACACAAATATTTCTTTGCTGAAGGAAGCCCTTCATGCATGCAGTACCCAACTTCCAAGTTTTAGACTGCTTTTACTTCTTTCTACTGTACATAGTTAGTGGCCCAACTTCCTTATCCCTTTAATATTCAGCAGCTCATTAATACAGATCATATAATAATAAAATTTTATTTATACCCCGCCCTTCCCGGTTCAGAAAACCGGGCTCAGGGCGGCTAACAACAAATTCAAAACACTTAATTGATGCAACAAAAAACAGCATAAAATACAATATAAAATGTGAATAACAATACATTCAGAATTCAAAAATCAATTTAGGGGGGGAAACCATCCAATAAACATTAGATGATCACCAGGGCTAGCTGGCTAAATTAGTCCTATTTGGGCCAGCAAGGAGGCCAGGGGAGAATTAGCTGTGAGTTCCCAGAGCAGGTAGTATTCATAAAAAGGGGAGGAGGAGAGAAGGAAGGGGAATGAAAGATCAGGTTAAGTTCAGATTGAAAGCCAGGCGGAATAGCTTTGTCTTACAGGCCCTACAGAAGGAAGTTAAATTCTGCAGGGCCCTGGTCTCATAGGACAGAGCATTCCACCAGGTCGGAGCCATCACTGAGAAGGCCCTGGCCCTGGTGGAGGATAATCTGACTCACTAAGCAAGACCTCAATTTTCCTGAACGAAGAAGTGAATTATGTGCAAACAGATCTAACAAGTAGCCAAGACAAAGACCTTACGCACACCAGAAACATGTGTGCCCATACTGACTCAGGAAGGTTCCTTGCTCCAGGAACTAGGGTCACTTCCACTGCCTCAAAGTCAGAAGAAAAGAAGTGAGCTGCAGACTACAGAGCCATGCATTAAGAAAAATACCACCACTCTCATGTATTCTGCGTCAAATAATGTGAATGCTACACGCAAAATAATGCAATAAAACAAACCTGCTTTAGTTTATCTATTTTACACTGCCTCAAATTTTAAAAATTAAATGAATCAAGATGGGTAAAGCACCCCTTCCCAGTAGAGAAACTAACTATAGACTGGTGCTGGAATCTTACTTCATCACTAGTGAGAAGAGTATATCCTCCACTGTACCTGAGACCGCAGGATAGGGTGGGTTTTTTTGGCAGGAGAGGGGGTAGGACAGACCAAGTTGCAAAAAAAGAGTCTCCACCCACCAACAGACAGGAATGGCTAGGGGGGAGACTTTGGAGAAACAGCCAGGGGAGCTTCCTGCAATACCACTCCAACATGTGCCGCCTGAGGTTTCACTTCACTATGGCCAATGGTAGGGCCACTCTTGATTTACTGGGTGCTGTCATAGATCCATTACAAGCCTCTACCTCCCACCTTCAGCTCTGGCAGCTGGGATGAAGAGGTGGAGGCATGAGGACTCCTAAACACTAGTCAGGCATAGAGGTAGAACCAGCTTCTGCCTCTCCCTTCCAGCTCTGAGCACCTGTTTGCACAGAGGCACAGCAAGACAGTTCACCTCTGCCTCTCCCTTCCGATGCTGGAAGCTTGGAGCTCGAATAGTGGAGGCGCCAAGGAACAAAGAGCCTCAGCGCACTCCAGCTCTGAACTTTTGGGACTTTGAGGAGCAGGAGCAGCATTTCAGGCAAGCCTCTACCCAGTAAAGAGAGTGTGTTCTGGTAACAAATATTGGGTTGGTTAGTAAAGCATAGAGTCCACTCAAGCTCTAACGAATAAAAAACTAGTGGGAATTCTGGACAGCACAAGTTTTTAGACACTGTCCAAGTTTTTCATGAGAGCTAGGGGCTCGCCCTTTTCATGAGAGCAGATGTATCTGAACCGCACAGTAATATACAAAGTCCCAAAGATCCTTAAATACTTCAGGCAACGTCAAATTACAAATACATTAACCCCATCTCATTGCATGACACATCTTGATCCACAGACACCTTCAACCATCAATTTTGAGCGACACACAAATTTAGGCTCTAGCTACAGATCAAGAGTAGTATACAGATTTAATAAACAAACATTTTTCCTGATAGGAATAAGGCTACAGCACAAGAACAGGGGGCAAGGGAAACGAAGGCAAGAAGTTCCGTAGCAACTTCCAACACATAAGATTTTCTTTAACGAAGAGGAAGTACGCTCACACTTACCTCTTGTTTAGTATCTTTAAAGGACCTCCTTAAAGTTTTGGTTTTGGAACCTCGGGGTGGCGTCTCTTCTTGCTGGCCAAAGAACTCCTCCATTGTCTTTGTGTCAATCTGATAATTCTGTTTAGCACCAATAGTCCAGATATTGTTTTTGCCACGGACTTGTTCTTCAGGTATAGTTTTCCAGAAGAAGCTACGTAGTCTCTTTTTCTTGCTCTGGTGGCCATGCCCATTTACCAGCTGTGGCAGTGGAGGTCTGCTCAGTGCTAGAGGTGGAGGGGGTGGAGGAGGTGGCACCACTTCTAGTGAAGAAAATCCAGCTTCTGCGGGTGGACATGGTAGAGGTGGTGGCGGTGGTGGTGCTGGAGGCAGTTGTTCTTCTGGTTCGGTCGTATCTCCAATCATTAATCCAGCTTCAACTGAAATAGCTCCATTTTCTTTGTCATTGACCAAAGAGACACAATTCATAACGTGCATTTTACAGCCTCTCTCTCTATGAGAGAGAGAGACTTACTTCCTCAGATGTGCATGGAGCACCAAACACACAGCGGCAACTTATTATCTGCACACCAGAACTGTTAATTTACCATCAGCGACGGGGAATGCAGGAAATCAGTCATTTCTCAGAAACCTGCAACAAAATAATAGCAGAGAGAAACAAAATTAGACTGGATATGCTGAGTAGCATGGTTGAAGCATCAATTTGTAGGCTGTGTGCAAATAGGATGACCAATCCAGACACACCAATTAGTAGCCCCACCCTATGGCTCTTGGGCTTGAGGAGACACCCCAGTGCCATGTTTGTAAACAACAGAGGCAAGGACCATTGCTTTAAACCTTCATGCCCAAGGCTTGTTAGCTTAGTCTTTGAGTGTACAGACTATGATCCAAAGGAGGAGGTCATGCACATGAGAGGTGTCCATGGTTTTACTGAAGTAGTTCCATTCCTAATGAGTTAATGTGCTGTTGAAACACCAAAGGACCTTGCCTCTTTGGTAAAATTGAGCAATGAAATCAAGACCCTACAAATGAAGGCGGCACCTTAATGAAGGAGACAGCCATGACAATCCACAGGGATACTCATAGAGGTTTATTATGCAACCAGTGTTAGGACATTGTTACTTAATTTTTAAAAGCATAGGATACTACCTTACACTGAATCAGACCATTAGTCCATCTATCTAGCTCAGTATTGTCTACAGTAGGCACCCCCAAACTCGGTCCTCCAGATGTTTTGGGACTACAACTCCCACCATCCCTAGCTAACAGGACCAGTGGTCAGGGATGATGGGAACTGTAGTCCCAAAACATCTGGAGGGCTGAGTTTGGGGGTGCCTGATCTACACTGACTGGCAACTGCTCTCCAGAGTTTCAGGCAGGGATGCTCTTCCAGCCCTGCCTGGAGATGTCAGAGATTGCACCAGGGACCTCTTGCATTCAAGGCAGATGCTCTATCACTGAGCTAATATGGGATGTTAATTACATATACAGCTTTGCAAAAGGACAAGTATTATTATTATTCATTCCATTAATTGAGTAAATATAAAATTTATTTTAGCCTTGGCCTTGGCCCAGTATAACTGAAGGAGTATCTCAACCCCCATCGCTCAGCCCAGACACTGAGATCCAGCTTTGAGGGCTTTCTGGCGGTTCCCTCACTGCGAGAAGCAAAGTTACAGGGAACCAGGCAGAGGGCCTTCTCGGTAGTGGCGCTTGCCCTGTGGAATGCCCTCCCATCAGATGTCAAGGGAATAAACAACTATCCGACTTTTAGAAGACATCCAAGGCAATCCTGTTTAGGGAAGTTTTTAATGTTTGAAGTTTTATTCTGTTTTTAATGTTCTGTTGAAAGCCACCAAGAGTGGCTGGGGAAACCCAACCATATGGGTGGGGTAGAAACAATTTCTTCTTCTTCCTCTTCTTCTTCTTCTTCTTATTGCTATAGCCTGTACTTCAAAAATTAAGACAAATCTCCATTCACCTAATGAGTGAAAATTTGATACTATCTAACACTTTTATTTCATATTTCCACTTGAAATGCAGCTTCCTTGTTTTAAATGCAACACAAAGGTAATCCGAACACTTAATAGCAACTTTTATGATAACTAGATCTACACTAGCTTAATGAAAAAAATATTGAGGTAGTCTTCTCAAACTCATCATACCAACACTTAAAACCTTGTTATAACTGCATTAAAAACAAAAAGTTAATTGTAGACCTTGGACTCATCACTTCATCATCACTGCTTATCATTTACATTTCTTTCATATCATTAATATCACGAGTATGGATGCCAAGCTACAGTAGGAAGGCACACTTTACATATTGCATAGTACTATCTAACATTGTTATCCTTAAGCATTCAAGACTCTCCACAAAAGCTTGCCATGGGAACTTGATGACTAATAATAATAGAACAATGCGCCAAACATTTATTTAATTGCATTGGAATTGTTTAGCAATTTAGTCATTTCACCTTGTTCAGAGTAACATTTGTTTGGAACAGCAAGTTTAGAATTATCCTGAACTGAGTGCAGAAGTCAAGGCTTCCTATGAAAGATATGTACATATAGGAAGCCACAGTTTTCAAACTCTGAGAAATTAATAAGAAATCTTGTGAACTGTCAACTTTCTGGAGTCAGGTGTTTACCAACTATAATCCTCATTTTTAAAATTCAGATTTTAAAGGAGAATCTGTACACAGCCATAGTCACACACTGACTTTCCGAACCATGGCCCACATACATAGCAGGACCTGAAACGTATATTTAACCAAATGCCATTTTTCCTGCCTTAGAAAATGGTTCTCTATTATAAAACAGATTAAAAAACACCTAATTGTGTAGCCAGTTACCATCATAAAGATTAAAACTAGCTATTTAATTGAAATGTACAAAGTATACAAAGAAAATGATCTTACCCCTCTATCACCATGGCAATAAAAGGAAATGCTAATAAACTGTCCAAATGTAATATAGAGATTCTGTACAATGGACTAATTTTTAATTCATTCAAAGTATTTATATGGCACTTTTCAGAGCCATGCTATCGCAACGCAATGTACACAAGATGTACTGCTTAAGACACATCAGAATGGTACACATTGCTATCTATGCGAAAGCTTCCCTGAATCACATAAACCATGTACACTAAGGTGGTTAATTTGTGGTGCTATAGATGTTGGTGGACTACAACTCCTATCATTCCCTACCATTGGGCATGCTAGCTGAGTGCTGGTGGAAGTTGGAGTATCACAACGTCTGGACGGCCACAGGTTAGCCACCCGATTTGTACCCTTGGGGAAAGGGACCATTGAAAAGAGAGCCTGCACTATAGTGGGGTCCAGTATACTTCAATTATTCAGAAGAGAGTTCTGTAACTGTGGTGCCTCCACTGAGAAGGCCGCTTCTGTCATGCTTGACAACCTAACCCTTTACTGCTGGGCACAAGAGCATTTAAAATGATAAACTAGTTAGAAATTCCTAGTATATTTTTCATTCTAAATGTAAGAGGCAGTTTATTGCAGAAGCCATGGTCTTAAACTTAAAACCCCCCACACTAAGAGTATTAACAATTTTGTAAAATTAATATAATTGTTGAAGACCAAATTCTGGATATTGGATAAACCCAAGCAATCCTGATATATTTCAAGAGAAGCCCAACACCTGTTGGCAAAACTATATAATGAAACTCAGCAGCATTGGGTTTAAAAAATAATAATTCCATGGACACACTTCAATGCTTAGACTGCTACTGCAAAGTCAGTAAAATAAATGATCACATGTGGAGAGGAAGATGTGTACCTTAAACTCAACATATGTGCAAAGCTAAGAATTTACATAGGCAAACCTGTATGTCCAGATTGCCTCATACCCGTTTAATGGGAACTTTAAAAGCCGGGACAACAACCATATAATTGTACTGCCGTCATCCAGCAAGTAAAGGCGGCATTGGAAGCAAATACGTATTTTTAAATTTAGTCTTTTATGGTTTTGAAATCTGAATCATCCTAAAGTGTAAATTCATTCTCTTTTTTTAAAACAACAACTACTTTATTCTCAGTCTTTACCAATGCTTCGGTGAAACCGTATCCAATTCAAATGATGAAGCAAAAGAATCAGATAAGGAAGAGGGCTTAACCAGGGATGTGGTAAACAGCAGAACTGCATTACAGGAACACTACAACATTTGAAAACAGTGAACAGAAAAAGGTGAATGGAAAACCCACAAGAAAACAAATGTAGCAGAATTGGTAGAAAGGAAGCCAAACCAGGCAGTTGCTAAGAACAGAAATTTTAGCAACCAATTACCCTACTTGCATTCCCTAAACATGTGTGGAGAAACATACAAAAATTGCTAAATATTTTCATTTTAGTAACATGCAGATGGGATATCAGACACAGTTATAGAAGAAAAAGGGCACATATTCTTAATTTCTAAACTGCCTTTCCTCCCATGGGATCCCAGGGTGGTTTATAGACAAAACACACATAAAACAACCAGTTCTAAAAATAAGAGTATTAAACTATATCCATCAGCCAAAACAATTTCCATAACACAGCAATAAAAAAAAGACTAACTTTGAAGCTCAATATCTCTATCATTACCCACAAGCCCAAGTGACCAGTTGTGTCTTCAGTGGATACTGGGAAGTTGTCACTGAGAAGGACAAACTAGGTTCCACAGAGAAGGAATTCCACTGCTACAGAGAATGCCCTTTCTTGTGTCACCAGTGGCCAGATAGGTTTCAGATACATCCAATGAACCACGTTTTAAAGATGCGTGAAAGGTACAACTTAAAAAGAAAAAAAAACAGGCAAGGAAAACTAACACTGCAGTCAATAGCACTGGACTTGAAACTACACAGAACAGGTTTAAATCTTAGATGAGCATGAGACTTGTTGAATAACCTTGGGACAAGTCACCTAAGAACCTCACTCCTAGCCTCAGTTTTTGAGTTCCATAAAATGGGAGTAGTAATTATCTATATGGCTGTTGTGAGACTAAGTGAACTGAATAAGGGCCCATTCATGCTTGATGCAGCAGGTTTTTGGTGCCATAGTAAGTATTATGGTGTGACACATAACTATGCAGTTGTGGCCACCAGGGCATCCAGGTACATGGCTACTAGATGTTCAGAAACATGCAAGCCATAGTTTAGATCATTTCCCCCTGCATATAGCAAATGCTTGCTATGACTGTCTCTAAGTGATTGACAATACCACTACAGAGTTTTTCTTGTATGCTTTCTCCTTTCCTTTGAAGAAAGCTATTGGAATAGTTCAGTCAGTAGAGCATCAGACACTTAATCGGAGAGTTGTGGGTTCAAGCCCCATGTTGGGCAAAAAATATTTCTGCATTGCAAGGGGTTGGACTAGATGACCCTCGTGGTCCATTCCAACTCTACATTTCTATGATTCTATTGAATGGTGATACTTTTCTTTATTAGTGTCCAATTATATCATTTAATTTTATCATTAAAGCAAGGGCAAAGCAATTTACGTTAACGTAAAGATGAAAACACCATCTGTAAATCAAGTCTGCTATATGCTAGGTTGCATCTCAGTGGCAGAGTTTACTATACTATACTATACTATACTATACTATACTATACTATACTATACTATACTACACTACACTACACTACACTACACTACACTACACTACACTATACTACACTCATACAATATTTTATTAGGGGGGAAAATGTAAGTTTATCAAAGCAGTTTCTTCCCCTTGATAGTTTGGGGAAAAACATTTTACTATACTGGCACATGGTGCTTCAGTCCACAAGTATGAGCTACTAGGATAAAATACTGAAAACTTAAGATATCTTTCCACAATAGTTAGCGGATTCCTGATTTTAGCTTTTTTAATATGGGTTTTATTGTATGGTTTTTTTGCGCTATTGCTCTAACCTAGTCTGATATTTATGAATAGAGGTATATAAATCTTTTTATAATTTTTTTATAAACAACAACAATGTTGTGCAAGAATGCACAACAGTGGGCTTTTTTTCAGTGTCTAAAGGTACACAGAGCCAAGTTACTAAATTGATGGTAACCAGGAACCAGTTAACAGACCTGAAGTAGGATCATTATCCTGTAACTTGTTAGATCTAAAAATTCAACTTCAATACCTGATGAAATATGGATTTCAAGGACCAAGAAGTGGGTTTGAGGCATACGGTGAAATTAAAACCATGCTGGGGGGGAAAAGGCATATTAGCAGGGGTTTTACTCAACTGTGCATAACAGACATAGGATAATAAGATCACAAGCAAGTCTTGGAGAAGAAAAAGCTTGCAGCAGAAAGAGCACAATTACTATTCTGCATTAGCACAACAATGTAGTTCTTTGTTACAGGACTACTGAAAGATTACTAAAACTTCCTGGGAGTGGGGGAGACAGAATGAAGATGTTGAATTAAAGGTAAATACATCCTGGACAAAGATCATCTATAAGAACAGAGGTTTATTTTGGATTGCTGGGATATTTAAAAAATGAGTTTGATTCTTTAGATTATGCAATAATTATAATGAAATATATCAAGGATTTGCCGGCATGGCAAGTGGCTTCAGAAGCTATTCAAGACAGAAATGGGTATTTTCCCTTATTCTGGTTATTCTCCATGGCTGCGACTCATTTTTTCTTTGCAAGTCACACAATGTTGGTTTTTTTAATGCAATTCCCAGTCACTGCAAATTTGCATGGGTTTGTGCCCAATTGCTGAAGGGTGCTAGTACTTAACCATCAGCTCTAAAATATGTTTTGAAGAATCATGTTGCTTTTTAAATGAGATTACTGCCATTGTTCCAAGACTGGCTTCCTTGATCTACAACTGATGCATTCAAAAACAGAGCAGGGGTGCTTGACAACATGCTACTTAATTGAGAAAATTGTAGAGTGGTTAAGAAAAAGACATCTAACTTAGGACATTTTGTTGCAACAGGGAGGACTGAATTGAAGTTAACTTCCACACCAGACTGTCTAGCTTTCAATATGTGCATTAATAAGTAACCATTCTAAATGTATCACACACATACATAACATTCACAGAAGCCCAGTAATCCCAAATTACATCTCATGTGCAAGATAAGCATGAATGCTACAAATTTTTCTCTGCTCTGTCCATCAGTAAAGGAAGCAGGTGATGGATGATCTAAAAGGAAGTGATTAATACATTCCTAATACTGCACTGATGTGCAGAATGAATAGATGCAAGAGGCTGAGGAAGGAGATTCCTTTATAGTCAAGAGAAGAAGACACAAAACACACCTCCTGAGCAGCATCATAGAGTGGCAAAGACGTTGGGAAGTGGCAAGAGAAGCCACTGCTTTGTTTAATAATTCTATTCTACACATCACTTTGATGCAAGTTTTACAAACTGAATTGAAAACTGCCTTCTATGTACTTTATGATACAATTGTGAAAGAATTCTCTCTGAAGCTCCTCTGCCCCCACAAGAGCTGAGAAACAGCAAGGTGAGACAGAAGATATCTACATACCATGAGCTTTCAGTGGTTATTTGGGCACCATGCACAATTTGCAGTAAGTTCTTTCTGCAGTATTGCAGCCTTTTTTCTTGGCAAAACTAGAGAATTGCCAGGTTTTTGGAAATGGTAAGGTAATAGTGAAATCACACATGCAAGATATCCACAGATGGGCTTCACCATCTCCCCCACCAAAGACACACCATTCAGACAAGAAGCACAGCAAATGGTAGTAGCTCCCGTACATATGGATTTGCCATGGTCACATGCCTAACACTATTTCACATGTTACTTTCTTTTTCCTCAGGGATTGTGTGACCATCCTCAGAGGAGAAGACTAGAAGACATAACCTATTCTATTTTAAGATTGACACCAATATAGGTTTCATTTTTACTGTAAGCTGCTTTGACACAATTGCCGTATTTTTCACTCTATAAGACGCACCAGATCACAAGACGCACCTAGTTTTTGGAGGAGGAAAACAAGAAAAAAATATTCTGAATCTCAGAAGCCAGAACAGCAAGAGGGATCGTTGCGCAGTGAAAGCAGCAATCCCTCTTGCTGTTCTGGCTTCTGTGATAGCTGTGCAGCCTGCATTCGCTCCATAAGACTCACACACATTTCCCTTTACCTTTTAGGAGAGAAAAAGTGAGTCTTATAGAGCAAAAAATACGGTACATCTCTGGCTCACTCCAGGTTTTTTTGGAATAGAATAGGAATAATAGGATTGTAGAGTTGGAAGGGACCTTGAGGATCATCTAGTCCAACCCTCTGCAATGCAGGAATATGCAGTTGCCCCATATGGGGATCGAACCTGCGACCTTGGTGTCATCAGCACCATGCTCTAACCGACTGAGCTGTCCAGTTGTCAAATCCACCTAATGCCAGAATTTTCAAGGAAACCTAGAGTTTATAAAATGAAAATCTGACCTTGGTATTTCAATTCCAGATTCTGTAGCCAATTTTAGATTTGGGTAGGCTTCTCCTGGTAAAATGTTTCAGAGAACAAATTTTAATATTAAAACAGTACAACCCAATAAATTTGCTTCCAGAACTATATTTGAAGTATTATATTTCAGTTCAATTCAGGTTTGTTACAGGCACGTTTCTTGGTCTTGCTGAAGGTTCGCTTTAGATAAAACATCCAATTTTTGTTTATTGCAGGGTGTGTGTGTATATATATATATATATATATATATATATATATACACACATAAACATGCACGCAAACTGTTGTGTCAGTTGTATCTGCTTTAGGCAAGGGTGTACTTCATTGTGGCACAGCACGGAAACCCAACAATTGGAGAAGGAATTATATGGTTTTATTTTGATGCTCTTGTTTTACCCAAGGTCTACCTTAAGGCAAATTCACCATACAGTCCCCAGCGATTCAGGAAAACGAGACTTATCAAACTACACAGCAGCCTGGAAAACTATTGCTCAATTTGCTTCAGCAGGTGTCTCCTACCCTGTAAGCAAGTACAAGAGTAAAACTGGAGGCTATTGCCACACACTTTGCTGCATGTGGGATAACAGCCTGAACAACCAGTCTGAAAGGAACTGGCGTTTCAATTCTAAGAGGTCTTAGGGTTGGTTCCCATACAACCCAGGTGTTCAGGTTACACAGGTGAGGTGCGGTAGTGAGCCTCACATAGGGCCCTGCTTTACATTAAAGGGTGTGAGTGAGTGCTGGGCAGCCAGGAGGGGGATGTGCATACCCAAGGCTCGCTCTCACAGCGCCATCATACATAGCATATACACACCTGTGTTCTGCACAAAAAAGATACTCAGAGCTGCTTTGCATTGTAAAAGCTGATGCACAATGGCACAGTTAGGTAATTCTAAACTCTGGAGAGGAAGGGGGCACCTTTCAGCTGGTAACGTGTATCACTTCACATGCTTCAAAACTGTGGTGTGCTAGCTCTGCTATGTTTGGAGAGCCTCTCTGCTCCTCCTCCTCCTTAGTGGGACCAAGGACCTCTGTACTGATGGTATCACACCAGGGGAACTTGAACACCTTGCTGCAAAAGTGACACATAAGTGGAATCACAGAATCATAGAATTGTAGAATTGGAAGGGGCCCTGAGGATCATCTAATCCAGCCCCCTGCAATGCAGGAATATGCAGCTGGGGATCAATCCTGCAACCTTAGCATTATCAGCACCATACTCTAACCAACTGAGCTATCCATACATTTAAAGCACATGACTTTCCCCAGAGGAACCCGGAAACTGTGGCTTTGGGGACACACACACAACAGTTTCCTGCATTCTTTGAAGGAAAATATTTGCTTTAAATGTATGTTGTGTGCACAGCAAAGATCCCTTTGAGTACATTATGCCAAAACAAGACAACTGTGCAATGGAATGGTGCTGCTTAGAATATGTAAGACCAATTTATACTTTATTATTTCATAGAGACAAAACTAATGGGAGAGAACAGAATTCCAGTCTACATCTAAAGCAAGTAGACCATCACCAGGTTTAGGCAACAAATTACAAATTGTTCATTCATCTGGGTCTGTCTGATAGTAATCAGCACCAGGGATCCATAGACAAATTGGGATTGCTCCAGAAATAAGCTACATTTGCCTTTTCACCATATGTTTCTATTCTTCCAAACAAACGGGCTACCATTAAAATATCTGTAAAATAAAATAAAAGGTCTACAGCAATACTCAGCTGTATTCAATATTAAGTGAGCATAGGAGGCAGAGATCCTGCTGCAAGCAATGAGTGCAGAATAGACTTCAAAATACCTGCTTCCATATCAGAATTGTGATGCCTAAAGTTTCACATATACCACAGCCTTTCAATCAACTCAGTGCTCCAATGTAACATAACATCATTCATACAAAATGGGTAAAGAGAGCAACTAACCACAGATACTGCAGCAACTACTGTTATGCATTGGCAGGAGCTCAATGAATGGCACTTGAAATCCTACTCATTCCCAAAAAGAAACAAACACAAGCCTGTTTTGCTTAGCATAACAAAAGATATAGCCCAATCCTATACATTTAAACTGGGGGGGAAAGTCCATGTTATTTCCATGGAAAGGAATCTTTCCACGCAGTGCTAATACTAATTGTTCCTTGCCAGCAATTCACATAATACCCCATTGCTCAGAAGCAAATCCACTGCTGGCAGTTTTCAGTTTGCCATTACTGAAAACCACAATATTGCACTAACCAGGTGAATATTACTTCTGGTAGCACAACTACTGAAAGCAAAGTGATGTGTGGATGTTATTGGCGATTTTGCTGCTGGCATCTACTGGCAGGCACCTGTAACCTCAGAGCACCCTCTTCTCAAATGTTGCTTTGCAAAATTGAATTTGCAAAGTTGGAGAGAATATCCTCCCCAGAAGCCTATGTACAATTCTCTTTAAAGAGGATACTGAGATATAATGACACACTGGTGTTCTTTGGGGCTACCACCAGCAAGCCACTAAAAGGATGGGGTTTCAGCACCTTGACTTAACCTTAAGATACCTTCTGGAATAAAAGAGAGTTCTCTTAAAAGCAACACACTTTGTATAAATCAGACCAAAAGAAATGTTATAGTCCTAGCTCAAGCAATTAACCCAAATGTCTCTCTGGCTAGCAGCACAACATGCAATTTAAGGCTACTGGAGGTTGTAAAAAAGCATGTTTTTGCAACAGAAAAAAAAATACACCCCACCCTTAAATATCTGAAAAACAATTTTAATTTCTCTTTTGCCTACTTGCAACCTGCACTTCACAAGCTAAAAAGCACCTCCTCGGTGCTAATAAAAGCAAAAGTGGAGGGGGCATGAACTCGGAAGAATAGCATTGTCTTGTCCACCCAAGACCACCCAAGAGGGGCTGGGCATGAAAATGCGACTACTAGTTGATCATTAAGAAAAAGGTTCACCTACGTTTGCCCCGGTCCTGGTTTGGTTAACAATCGTTGCCTGGATGCAACACTTGAAATTGGAAACTCCATTGTTAGCCAGTGTTTTATAGGGAGTGTGGTGTGATTTAAACCACAAAAAACCGAGACAGACTCTTTTCCCTCCTCGCCCCCCCCACCTTTCAGATGAACGGCAACAAAAGTGTAAAACGCCCCTTCCCTCATCATCATCATCCTCCTCCCCAACCTTTTTTTATTCTTCTTATTATTTTTTCTTAATTGCTTGTTTTGTTTCAGGGCGGATCCTGGAGGGGGGAGAAAGAAAGACAGAATAGGCCTATTAAAAATAACAAGCCCACCGCCACGAGAGAGCAAGTTGGAGGAGAGCTCCTCTTCTCTTCAGACTGGGCGAGGCGGCAGCATAGACCAGATTGCCGCCCCCTCGGGAGCCGCGGCGGCGAAGAGACCTCGGCCGCCGCCAGAGCAGCCCGCGGTCCCAAGACCTCCGCCTCACGCCAGCTCCGGAGTTCCCACACCAGCTCCTTTCCCCAAGGGCGGCTACGGCGGCGTCCTCCTCTCCTCACACCCCTTCCTCGACGGGGTGTGAAAGAAAGCTCGCCGTCTCCTCAGCCCAAGCAGCCCTATTGTTTTCCCGGCGCGCTCCCGGGGGGGCCTGTCCTCCTCGTCGCCCCCCTCCCTACACGAGCTCCTCGGGCACCTTGCGGCAGCAGCGCCTGGCGGGAGGAGGCGGCGGCTGCTGCTCCAAGGTGGCCTCGGCGCTTTGTAATCAGATCTCCGCCGTTTTCCTCCCCGAAAGGAAGCCCGAGGGAAGCGCGCGAGGCTGGCCGGGCGTGGGGAGACAGAGCGGAGGGCGACTCCCCGGGAAAGGACACCCAGCGGCGGCTTCCCACCGCCAACTCTCGCCGCCAGCCGGCCAAGTCCTCTCACGTGCGCCGTCTCGCTCGCTCGCTCGCTCTCCCGGCCTCCCCCCGCGCCCAACTTTATGGTTCCCAGGAAAAGGGCAATAAGAGCATCGCGTTGGGCAGCCTTAGGTCAGCCCTGAGGAGATAAGAGGCGGCCGGAATCAAAGGGTCGCCAATACGCGGCGTATTTTAAAAGTGTGGAGAGGGCGGAGAGGTTTCTTCCTTCCCTCTCTATTTCGCTTCCACCTCACACTAATTGGAGCGGGGGAGAAGCAGCTACAGACTTCCAACTTCAGCAGAAAGAAAATGATCTTGCAGCGCCTGGAGAGCCGATGCTGCTGCTGCTGCTGCTGCGCTCCCTCTGCCCTTGCTAGGGCTGCTCAGCCTCCCCTCCCCTTTCACGCTCGCCAGCCGAGTCGCGCAACCCGGCGGGAGGAAAGCCGCAGATCGCCTGCCCGGAACGCAAGCAAACATTGCTGCTGCCCTCGAGGTCCGAGGACCCAGCAGACCCCAAGCGAGCGAGGAGAAGTCTGGGAAGGAGATTCACCCGGGGGCGCCGAGGATCCCCGGAGAGCCCGCCTGCCGCCGTCGAATCATAATTACAGGAGCCTCTGCCGGGGCTCAGCGATGAATCGGTTTTAAATGGGCCGTGGGGAGGGGAGGTTTCACGGCTTCTGTTATTCTAGAGGACCACAAAAAAAGCCGGGTCCTCCCTCGTCCAAGGCCCCGTGCCCGGATTTTAATTCTCCCCCCCGGACACCTACAGATCGGATTACTAGATTGCAGTGCCCAGGATGTCGCGCGGGGCGGGAGAGCTACCAGATCGCAATTTCGAGGAAAGCAGCTCCGTGGTCCCACGGAAGATGCGCACCGAGACACCCCTATGAAGAGAAGGGGTGGGGGCGGGCGTGGGAAGCCCCTCTTAGCCGCACACGGCTCGACAACCTGTCCCTGGAATGAGCCACTGCCGCCCCCCCCCCCTCCGCGACCCGTCTACGCGTCGCCTTCCCAGACGGAGCGGCTGCTGCTGCCTCGACTTACCCGGAGCCCCCCAGCTGTGTGCGCGCTGCCCTCGGCCACCCGGGGCTCCTTCGCGGACGCCGGACTCGCTCTCGCTGCCTGTCCAACTCTTGCGAAGAGAGAGCTGCGCCGCCGCCGCCGCTGCCTCGCCTGCTCTGCCTCCTCCCTTCGCTCTCACTGCGGCCCGGACCCGGGCGGAGGAGGGAGGCGGCACCGCGCAGGCGCGGCGTTAGGCGGGGCTGTTTCAGGTAACGCCGCCAGCCTGTTCTCCGAGTCGAGTCGCTGCTCGTGCTCCTGCTGGGGACACTCTGGCTATATAGGTTCTCTTATTCCTCCTCCCAGCCTCTCGGTTCGACCAGGCTCCCGTTGGAATGAATGGCCAAAGTTGAGAGGCAAGCCAGTGGTGCCCCGGATGCAAGCTGGGCGTTTTATATGGAGAGGACCTCCCATTGAACTCAATGGGGCTCACAGATCCTACATTGGGGAGGAATAGGTCCCCATTGGACTCAACGAACCCTTACAGATCCTGATTTGGGAGAGGGGGTCCCATTGAGCTCCATGGGGCTTGCTTCTGGGTAGATCACGTGTACAAGGGCCATTGAGGTGGGAAAGTACAGGGGGAAGTTCTGGAGCAAAGCTGGGGTCACAACAGTCTCTATAGGGCTGTGATTGGTAAAGAGAACAGAACGAAAGAAGCCAGGCCCATTGTCTGCACACAAGCAAGCCTTTTTGCTGCTGCATGGTAGAAAAAAGTAAAAGGACCCCTGGCCATTAGGCAGAGTGAAGCAACCACCAATGGTGCCCTGTGCAACACTACAATTCAGAGCCCCCTGCCGCTTGCACTCCATTCTACAGTATTGTTGTGGCACCCTCTGCAAAGCGGCACCCAGTGCAGCTGAACCGGTTGCACTACCCTAAAGCCGCCTTTTGCAAACACCTTAGATGGCTGTTGCTGGTTGTTGTCATTTAGTCATTTAGTCGTGTCCGACCCCATGGACCAGAGCACACCAGGCCCTCCTGTGTGCTCCCACAGCTTCCCACAGCTTAGTCAAACTCATGTTGTTAGCTTTGAGAACACTGTCCAACCATCTCGTCCTCTGTCGTCCCCTTCACCTTGTGCCCTCAATCTTTCCCAACATCAGGGTCTTTTCCAGGGAGTCTTGTCTTCTCATGAGGTGGCCAAAGTATTGGAGCCTCAGCTTCAGGATCTGTCCTTCCAGTGAGCACTCAGGGCTGATTTCCTTAAGAATGGATAGGTTTGATCTTGTAGTCCGTGGGACTCAAGAGTCTCTTCCAGCACCATAATTCAAAAGCATCAATTCTTCGGCGAACAGCCTTCTGCTGCTGGTAGGCAGTTACTTTAGTGTTGCACAGGATGCTGTTGAAATTTTTGGCCCCAAGGTCTGTCACTGCTGTGCTCCCCCCCCCCCCCGCCATTAGTCTGTTGCGTTAGGTGTGATATGGTAGAGAATGCTATCCCATTGCTAATGTTGAAGTAGGATTCAACTTTCAGACTAATTGGCTTCCGTAGCTAAGAATGTGGTCTACATTGGAGAGTAAAATGTCTTGAGCCACACTTTTGAGAGTTTCTGTAACGTTTTGAAGAGCAATTAGAATGTGATCGACAAAGGATAAGGTGAAGCTACAGTATATCCTGTTCTGCATTTATTCCCTTCACCGCAGTCCTTTTATGCTGGATTTCACTAATGCAAACCAAAAATGGGATTCACCACAGATTTACTGGAGAGGAGTCCACTTACATGTTAAAAGTCACTGAGATCCATGTGGGAATCTTTTTTCAGCTGGGCGCTGCATTCCATCTTCTGCAGGGACCGCATCCTAGTGGAGGGCGAGGCCAGAGGGAACAGTGTGTGGAGCAAAGGATAGGATTCTTGGCTTTGTACAGAAAGCCTGCCATCCTAACCCCCCTTATGTAGGAGATAGCCCCACTGAATTCACTCTATGTTCTGTGTAGACAGAGCTAGGGTTTCACTGTGTAAGCTGCAAGCTACAACCGGTCCTAAACCAATGGATTCACGTTAAAAGAGAAAAGATTCTGACTGAACATCAGAAATAACTTTCTGACAGAGCAGTTAAACAGTAGAACAGTCCTCCTTAGCAGAGGGTGGACTCTCCTTCCTTTGAGGTTTGTACGCAGAGGTTGGATGGCCATCTGTCATGAATGCTTTAGCTGAGATTCCTGCATTGCAGGGGGCTGGCCAAGATGATCCTCAGAGGTTATACCCAAAACAGGTACAAGACATATTTGTGCAACGGCGGCAGCGGGGTGTGTGTGTGTGTATTTGAAAGGGGATATGAGTGAATCACCTTGTATATAGCTCCACAGGAAAAGAAGCAGAAGGCTAAAATAGGAGGAATTTGAATCTAAAGGAGTTGGGTGGTGGATGACAGATAAGAAACTTCTACCAGGTCTGCGACTGTGTAATATTTTTGTTGTATAACATGAAGCAAACGCAGAAGGATAAAAATGTATTACACAATGTAAAGGAAATTCATTATGTCTGTGGATACCTGGTTGCTTGGTAGTTGAATAACAATTTAAATTGCAATTAGCATGCATTCCTGACATTCCACACTTTGTGCTCAACCAGCCTGACAATTACATGAAAGCAATCCCTTTGAAATCTATAGGCTACTCGAATATGAATATGAATATATGTGAGTATCATATTGGACAACTGAAAAGGGACCTTGATAGTCAGTGTCAAACACTCTCCAGGGATGAAATTTCCCACTACAGTCATTCCCAGAAGATGCTTATCATCCCATCTCCTGAAGAAACTCTAGGATCGATAATTTCCACAACTTCTGTCCAGGCTCTAATGCTGCATTTCATTATTATTCCCAATCATTTGATGGTCATACTCAGAGTAGATCCACAGAAAAAATTGACTTTCAGTCTATTGATTTCAGTATGTCTGATCTGAATCAGATTATACACACACACACACACAACCACACACAGAGCTACTACAACCTGAATCCATTTGTACTTCATTATGTGTACCCACCCACTGTCATGAGGTGCCAAGAATGCTTCCCCTTCCCTTCCCCCTTGAAAAGTGCTGAAGGAGGAAGTTCAAAGAGCTCACTCTCTTCCACTTCTTCCTTTACCTTAGTTTGCTTCTCAATATGTTCAGGTATGCTCCTGAACATAAAGCAGAGTGACCAAGGGCCTGGGGGGGGACAGAGTGATCTAAGAGGTTGGGTGGCCATACTACTACTACTACTACTACTACTACTACTACTACTACTACTAATTTATTTTTTGTACCTTGCCCAGCTGACTGGGTTGCTGCAGCCACTCTGGGCGGCTTCCAGCAAATATAAAAGCATAATAAAATTATGAAACATTAAAACGTCCCTATACAATAGTATGGAGTGAATGAATGAAATGCCACAGGGACACCCACACACCACATTGGATCCAGTTAAACAGAGCCACTTGAGATGCCGTCATATTTTCACATTTACTCTTTCCATTATCAAACCGCAGTTGAAACGCTATGCCATGTGCCACTTCTCACTAATTCTTTTTGACACGGGTGGCGCTGTGGGTTAAACCACAGAGCCTGGACTTGCTGATCAGAAGGTCGGCGGTTTGAATCCCTGCGACGGGGTGAGCTCCCATTGCTCGGTCCCTGCTCCTGCCAACCTAGCAGTTCAAAAGCACATCAAAGTGGAAGTAGATAAATAGGTACCGCTCCGGCGGGAAGGTAAACGGTGTTTCCATGTGCCGCTCTGGTTCGCCAGAAGTGGCTTAGTCATGCTGGCCACATGACCCGGAAGCTGTACGCCGGCTCCCTCGGCCAATAAAGCGAGATGAGCGCCACAACCCCAGAGTCGGTCATGACTGGACCTAATGGTCAGGGGTCCCTTTACCTTTACACCCCTTGCTCAAATCCCCTGCATTTGCTAGAAGAAGAATGATTTGGATTTGATATCCTGTTTTACCACTACCCTAAGGAGTCTCAAAGTGGCTAACAATCTCCTTTCCCTTCCTCCTCAGCAAACACTCTGTGAGGTGAGTGGGGCTGAGAGACTTCAAAGAAGTGTGACTAGCCCAAGGTCACCCAGCAGCTGCATGTGGAGGAGCAGGGACACGAACCTGGTTCACCAGATTATGAGTCCACTGCTCTTAACCACTACACCACACTCCACTCCAAAAAGCCTCTGGTTTTAGTACTTTGAATATGTAAAAGATCTTGCACAGTAGCTCACATACACACGAGAGAGAAAAAGAACTGTGTTTCTCAAGTTGAAGCCACTGCAGCTTCCATTCTTGTTTTCAGTTAAATATTGTTTCTCATTTCATTTTCAATTCCATATCCCGGCAGTGTCAGTAGTGAGGATTCCTAGGTTCCATACAGCAGACCCAGCCTATTTGTGTGGATAGGCAAGGATGGGAAGCAAATTAATGCTGGAGGTACCAAAACATGTTACACCGGATTCACAATGGGAGGGGAGCACCTCCTGCCAGGTCCACCTTTGTAAACAAAGCACACTCACGTTTATAAGCAGTCACCCTGATCACAGTATTGTGACTTTGAGAGTCTGCAGTGTGCACTTCTTACACACCTGCCCACAAATATATGCCTTCCCCCATTTTAGCTGTTTGGGTGGAATTGCCCCTTGGAGCAACATGAAGGTTGTGGCACTTACGCATGCAGAAAGCCTGCATGCACATCAAGAGATGAACTGGTTTGGGTGCAAGTATTTCACAAAACATTACATTTATGCTGGAAGTATATAGGAAAAATAAAACAGGAGAAAATTGAGACAGGCTTAAATAAGAAAAAAAATAACTTGGTTTTACAGTGGTACCTCGGTTTGCAAACTTAATCCATTCTGGAAGTCTGTTCTTAAACTGAAACCGTTCTTAAACTGAGGCTTTCCCTAATGAGGCCTCCCGCCACCAGTGCCCTTCCACTGGTCGGATTCCGTTCTTAGACTGAAGTAAAGTTTGCAAACCGGGACACTACTTCCGGTTTTGCGGAGTTCGTAAACTGAATAGTTCGTAAACAGGGCTGTTCTTAAACTGAGGTACCACTGTATTGCTTTTATAACCAAACAGGAATACAAAAAAATCAGAAAATGAGTGGGACCTGCAACAAAACGTTGCAGAGTGGAGAATTTCTGTTCAGGATTCTACCCATGCCTTCTTCACAGATACTGTATTGCACAGTCCATCTCCCTTAGTTTTTCAGTTCCCCCATTCCCATACAGAGACAGCATCCCATGGCAACCAAACATCAGGTTGCTCCATGTTTAAGGTTTTCCACTCCTATTCTTTTGTTGCTGTTGTTCTTGTACTTCTAAAACCTTGGGATTCCCCTAAGCCTGCTGACAGTGCCATTTTGCCTGCAGTCAGATAACTGATAGTTTTATATATGTCCCCCCCCCCACGGTAAGATTCTTATCTCTGGGGAGAAAGCACATCTATGACTCAGGAGCATTTAAGATTAAAACTCAAATGTTTTACAGTATTTGAAGAAGCAGAGATAAATATAGCTGCCATGGGCAGTGCACATTTGGATCAGACACACCTGCGTAATGTAAAACCACACAGCTCTGTCCTCCAGCCTCACCGGGTCACCTTATGCAAATCAGTCGCTCCATCTCAGTTTCACATTTGTAAAACAAGCTGTCAAATTGTTGAGACCATTAATAAGGCAGTTTGCAGATTGAGAAGTATTTAAGAACTGATAATATGCAAAAATTCCTTCCAGTAGCACCTTAGAGAGCAACTAAGTTTGTTATTGGTATGAGCTTTCATGTGCATGCGCACTTCTTCAGATGTGAAGATCTATATGCAAATACCTTAATACACATTGGCCCCCAGTACAGAGATGCTCTTCTCTCTTCCCCCCTAAATAAACATACTCAGTGTTGTGCATAGGGAACAGCAGGAGAGGTACAGTATAAGCCTTTCTGTAGATGCAGACTTTACTGCCAGTTCAAGTGCAGGTAGCCTTCTTTGGCTAAGGCCAGATCCTGGAAGCCAGTCTTGGAAGACAAGCTAGCCTTTATAAACCACTTTATATATTTAAAATCTGTATGCTGTGTGCAATATAAGAACAATATCATTAAAATGTAAAAAATACAACCAAAAGCTAATAGGACAGCAGCATAACAGCAAATAAAATAGGAATTGACTGGGATTCTGATACATAAATCAGGGGTAGAGAAAGCCTTGACCAAGTCTTTACAAGGTAGCTGAAACTACCTCACATGGCAGAAGATGTGGAAATTCCATAACACAGGGGCAATAGCAGAAAATGCCCATTTTGGGTCACTACCCTTTAAATATCCTGTAAGATGGGGTGTCACAAGTAGCGATCATACAGGTTTTCTACAGGAGTGGGCAGTCTTTCAGGCAACCTGGTCTTGAGTTGTTCAGGACTTTATAAGAACAAGACCTTACACGTGGCCTGGTAACTAATCAGCAGACTATATAACATGACCATTGGGTCTGTGGGCACATGCAGCAGAACTGTAGATCCTGTGTACATCTTATCATGAATACTCCTTCTCCCAGCCCTAACCCCTAGTATGCAGCAGGACCCTAGATAACAGCCCTCACTAACCTTATTATCAATTTATCATCATCATTGGCAAAGGCTCTTGCATGTGGAATACGCACAACAGAATTAAGAACAGAAGAGCTCTGTTGGATCAGCCAATGGCAATCTAGTCCAGCAGCCTGTTCTCACAGTGGCCAACTATGGAAAACCCACAGATAGGGGCAGAGCACAGGAGCACACTTCCCTCCTGTGGTTCCCAGCAACCGGTGCTAACAAAATATGTACTCCCCATGGCTTCAGCAAGGCAAGCTTTTTGCCTCCTTCACCCTCCCTGGAACTGGGAGGTATACCAGACCACAGAAACATGTATCTTCAGAAAAGATGAATGAGCCATCATAGCATAGAAGTTTTAGACTGCAAGCTTGAGGACAGGCTCTGTCTTAGGAATGATTTTTGCAAGCCATTTAGAGAGCCTTTTTTCAGTTGCCTGGGAGCAAACCCCTTTGAAGTGAGACTTACTTCCAAGTAGGCATGTATAGGATTGTAGTGTATCACCAACTGCTGTCTTGTGAAGAATCTTGGGCATTAGGAGGTGATACAAGTAGCTTGTTAATGGGAGTATTCATACCTAATGCACGTTTACATCTGCCCTCTTTGCAACTTTTTGTGTGTGACTGTATTTGCTTCCTTGAAGACTGCCTTCTCCAGTGTCACACCCTCCTTATGGGACTGCCTGCTTGTAGAGTCGCATTAGGCGTCTTCTCTGTTTCAGCTCTGGATATTGCTTATGAAGCACCTTTTTATTGGTGTCTGCAGGTGCTTGTGAGCATGTGAATAATATGACTGTGAGAGCTCTGAGAAGTGTTTTTCCCCTGGTTTTAGCTTAATGTATTTTTATTATTTTTGCATATTTTCTAAGTCTGTCTGGGTACTGTTGTTATTATTTATTATTAGTTATATTCCATCTTTAATGAGGCTTACTGTGCGTCGGTAGAAAATTGGACTATAGGGAAACTGATGTATAGAAAAAGTTGATATGCATGCATTTTTTACCTGTACATCAAAGTAATAAATATTCATTATTTATTATTATTACATTGACAATCTGCCTTTCCTCCAAGGAGGTGTAAAATGGTGCACAGGATTTCCATCTCCCAATTTTATCCTTGCCTCATCACAACCTTGTGGGATAGCTTGGGCTGAGAGACAATGATTGACCCAGTAAGTCAATCATGGCTGAGTGGGCATTTGAACCCATGTCTCCAAGCTCCCCAACGTCTATACCACGCTTGTGTCCTGAACATTACATGGTTCTGTAAATGCTTCTTTCCTTTCGGCAGTGCTCTCTATTTTTAGAATGAACCATGTAGTTAAACCATCTAACTAGAAGTGTAAACACAGTTCCGAGAACTAGAAGTTTTGTTGGTTTGAATGCATTAATACAGTGTGCATAGATGTCTGCTTACACTAAGTACAGAGGATTATTAATGTTGAAGGAGAATGAAGGGAACTCAATTTTTTGCAAGTATTTTGGTTTCTTCCAGTCACCATCTCTTAGAAAATGAGCCTGTTACTGAATGCCCTTCCCCCAAGTCACTAAATCCTAATAATTTCTGACAAATTCCCAGAGTATCTGGGAGGCCAGGGTATGCTACGGGAGAAGCTTAGACAGTTCACACAGGAGCAGCACATAATGAGTAGAAGAGAGAAGTCAGTGTTTTGAAACCCAGAAAGAAAGAAAAAACACAAGCAGTGATGGCAGAGGCTGCTTAAGGTGAAGGCAAAAACCCTTTAAAAGAAGTTCAGATTCTCACACAAGCATCACCACCTATATATAAAAGTAACTCTTAATTATTTTAAACCAGAATGTGCTTCTGTAGGGTTCATACAGCCCTGCTCTGTACTGGCTGGGGTTTTTTGTTTTTGTATTTTTTAATGTTACTATCGTTATACTAAGTCTCCTTAATAATTAACAACTGCAGCTAAGGGGGCATCACCTTTGTTGATTTTTACTAGACTCATGTCAATGCTTTGCAATCACTCCAAGTCAAAACACAAATCGACCCTGCTGTTAATTGCATGAACTTGTGCTATCTGCGTGATTCCAGGCCAGCATTCCCAATCCAGTGTTTAGTATCTAGGGTTGCTGGATTTTGTGCATTTACAGAGACACACCATACAAACTGAAATCAATGCACCGTAAGCAGAAATGATATTACAACAGGAAAGCATTCTTACTGTTCCACCAAAAGCAGGGAGAGGGGCCATCTTTACTTACTCTGTCATGCTTTCTGCAAAAAAGGGGGTTCCCTTTATGAGAGGAAATTGTTTCTGACATATTGAGAAAACAACCTAAGGAAAACAATCTAACCAAAGCTAAACACTTATGTCTTACTGCATTAAAATCAATTACTGTAAGTGCTTTAATCTCTCCCATTGTGATCAAATGAAATCTAAAAGCACTTAACATTGGTAGATAATGTATATTTCACAATTAAATCCCACATCTGATATCATTAATTATCCAGACCAAGGACTAGCTCCAGATACCTTTCAGGAGTCTGCACAGTAATATAGCGCTCAAGAGGCCACACTCAAAAATGTAATACACGTTCTAAGAAAATACAAGCTTACGGTTGAGATTAGAAAAAGTAGACCTATTTGTTCACATACTGGAATTGCATCAGGGATGGTAATGCTAATGATTATGTAATTTCTACTAGTCGTCATTATGAATATTCACAGCCCAGAGGAAAATTTCCACTTGGGTTTGTGAGTTTGTGTTATGGGCAGTGGCCAGCTGCCCACACAGTGCACAATTCTTCGTCGGAAACGTTCTGTCCTTCTGCACACTTACGACATTGTCTTTAGAGGGCCAAGCTGTGAGGATGACATATACGCAAAGGCCTCCCTTTATCATTTATGCAGACGGCAAACTCCCACCAACATCAGCAGCTGCAACAAAAATGGTAACAGTATGCCACTCTACCAAGGACAGTTTATTGTTCACAGGTTTAACTGTAATACCAATCCAGCTCAGTCATGAATTACTTAGTAGTTTTGGATAATATGTGCCGTCTGAACCTCAAAATGTGCCTATCTATGCAACAACAGAGAGCATGTCAGTAACCTATTTCAAGATTCATGTGAGGAATTTTGTATTTATAACTCCTGCATCTTATTTGGTACATGGGACACTCCTAGTGTATAATGAGTGGTTGTGAAATCCTTCACTATCTCCTCTTAATTTCCTTAACAATGAGATAAAGAGCACAATCTGAACTCCTGGAGGGAAGTAGTGAGTGATGGGAGTCACTGCGGCATCTGGTGTTCCACCATTTGTGGCAGCCAGAGTAGAAGGTGGGGCGCGAAAAGAATACATTTGCTGCACCAGCTCCAGGCTGGCGCAGCAAACAGGTGTGGCTCAGACTCCTCACAAGATTTGTCAATCGATACGAGCACCTTAGGGTCCAGTGGCTCCTTGGCTAGATCAGTTCCATATTTCTTCATTCCAGGGTTACCGTATTTCACCACGTAAGTGTCACATTTTTAATGCCGATTTTTCTTTTCAAAAAAGAGGGGTGCGGCTTATGCGTTGGCAACCATTATGTGGTGAGATACAGTAAATGCATAGCTTAGCCTGGGTCTCTTAACCCCGCCCTGCAAGCTCCCCACGGAGAAGTAGGCCCACTGCAAGGGCCCTGTCTTAGGCACACACCCCTCTAGAGCAGGCAGTTTACAATTGCTGGGCATATCCACGGGCCCAAGCCGCATGCCTCTGGCCAGGACCTTGCCACCACATTTCTCCTGTATCTCCATACTCCTCTCGGGTGAGGCCTCCTCAGCAGCTGCCTTCACTCCTCGCACAAGGCTGCCTCATCCTTCATCCTCCATGGGTTGAGGGCCGGCTCAGCCAACAGGCAAGTTCCACAGGTAGGAACAGGAAGAGGCTGGGAAACAGCTGTGCTAAGAGCAATTTCATTTACAAAAGCGGGCAAATGCTGTCAGGCAAAACTAATGTCCCACCAGCAAGGCATTTTCACTCTTGCGACTATTATGTGGGGAATGCTCTGGGGACGGCTTTTAGGGTCTGAAAAAGGGGTGGTGGTGCGACTATTATGCAGTGAAATACGGTACATTGACTACCACTGGTAGTAGCTTCTCCTATCCATGCTTTCAGTGGGTAGAGCAGGGACCTCCACAGTAGGCCACTGCCACATCTAAATCCACTCCAGGTTTGGATTCATTTATCTGTGTTTATTTCCTTTCAGTGGAGAGAAGCCAATGCTCCTAACAAAGTTCAAAAAATTCCTCCCCTCCAAAAACACCCACTTCCCTGATCCCAGCTTTCTAAGATATGCAAGTCCCTATATTATCTTACAAACCTTGATTTAAAAAAAATCAAAAAATCAAAGCACTAAGCATCCTTTGAAACGTTCAATTTTATTACATCCACATCAAGCTGGATTTGATCTAGTCCCAGTGTCTTTGATCTAGTCATAAAGAACTATCCTTACAACTAAGAGCTTAGACACTGCAATGTTTACTAGTGCACCCTTCATAGAAGCACTTAAGCTTGCACTAGAAAAGTGGTGGAATCTAGTGCATTTATAGTGTGATTGCATTGTGCCTTACTGTTCACAGAGTCATAGAACTAAAAAGTAAGAGGGAACTCCAAGGGTCATCTAGTCCAACTCCCTGAGACAAAAGTGATCCTGATTTCTATTTCAGTTACTACTGATCTATGCTTCTGACACCAGTATGGCAGTATGACAACCTGCAGCACCGGAAAAAAATATGTAGATTGCATAATACAAAGTACCCCATTCAATTTACACCTATTTGTGTATGTAGATTATTTTGCAAAAGATTTTATGATTTTCCTTGTGTGATGATTTCAAATTCTTCAGTGCAGAATTTGAAATTCTTTGATAAATATTTCATGACCTGTACCTCCAGACAATTTCTCAAACTGATATACAGAAATTCACCATGTCACACAGTGCCATAAGAAGTGAGAAATGCAAATAGAGAAGGAAAACGACAGTGACAAGTAAAAACAGAACTCTAGGAACAAACTCAGGGTTTCTGTGAAGTCAGTTATTATCAAACTGAGGCACAAAAGATGTAAACTTGGCCAATAGTTGCTTTGTGAAAATGCCAGATAAGTTTTAAAGGAGGAAGTTTGAAAGCTCAAGGCAGGACCCAGCCTCCGTTTAGCCATTTTACTGCATGGAGATGTCACACGCGAAGTTGAAACTTATGAAGGATTCCAACAGCACAGCCTAGGGCTGGAGGAAAGTATAAAATGATAAATGGGGCTAGGTACTTAAAAAAGAAAGAACTGTCTTAGGAAAGACTGAAGAATTAGGGGGAGACAACTAAATCTACCCAGCTGACACACAAGTTTTGCTATGCTTGCTATATTGTCATCTTGAGAGTTAGCCATTTCACATTACCAGAGCTGTGGCCATGAGGATGTAAGCAGGGAAGAGACAGTTTAGAAAGTTTTTGTTTATATGTCAAGCAAATTTCCAGCCAACTAGTACAAAAGCCAGGATGACTGTTAACTTAGCTGTAAACATTTAAAAACATCATAATACATGGAAACACATGAATACCACTTCTATTCAGAGGGTTTGTGTTTTTTGGGTACCACAGGCTCACCTTGTCTACCCCGATAGTTTTTTGTCCCATATCCAATGTTCCAGCTCTCAGTCCACACAAGACAAAGCAACGGAACATGCTGTTTGAAGGAAAGTGAACCAAGGGGGTGAAGAAGAGTACATTTCTGCTGCAGCCCTGCTTCCTCAAGAACATTTGCTTCCCTTCCTAGCAGTGGAGGAAAAAAGCCATTGGAGGAAAAAAGTCCCAGTCAGAAAGGCAGCTAATCATATCTTGTTTGTAGGGCTATGGCTAATAAAAGTATCCCCAAGGCTTAGCTGGAAGAAAAAGAAGGTTTGTGCAAATGTTAATCCACAAGTCCCATGAAATAAAGGAAACAGACTGCAGCAAACACCTTTAGTATGAAAACAAAGTTAACAATGGAGGCACATTCTGAGGAATGGTAACTTGGTAAAGTTATTGCAAGAGAAAAAATCCAATTGCAAAAAGTCATTGAACAGACAAGAATGTAATAAGGAATGATTTAAAATGTACTTGATACACACATTACATTAAGACTTAAACTAAACCATTTTAAGAAGCAACTGAATCATTTCAACATATAATACATAATTGTACAATCCATATAAACTGTTAAGTTATTTTAAGTACTTCATTTATATAAACACAAAAAGCAGTGAATAATGTGCAATTGAGGATGCTCCATAACAGTGAATTTTAAAAGGCTGTAAGAGAACAGAAATGTATGTTTAATAAAGGTTACACTATTGAGAAAAGAAACAATCAGTCGTATTAGTCATGTGACATGGTCTGCCGTTCAACAGAAGTACACACAACCCAGACTGGCCTCAGACTGTCTCTTTAAAAAGTCATTAATCCAAAGAGGGTTTCTTACAGATTATGTACACTGGGTACAAAGTGTGTTGCAAAAGGCACTTCTGAATTTAAGGCAAGTAAAGGTATTTTTTTTAATAGACATTTAAATATTAAAGAAGTAGGGCTATGGTCTGCTTCTCCAACAGTTCCTCTTTACAATGCTAAAATGTGTTTTCAAAGCTTCAGACCAAGAGGGCAATTCTATATTTAGTGTTTCTGAACCACAAAATTGAATGATCCAACATTTTTTTAAAAAGCTATTTGCTGCAATTCCAGGTATCAGCCAGCCACTGATATTTTGTGGATGTTGCTTGAAGGCCTTCCTTATATTATTACTCTGTAAAACATTTATTCTTTTAACACATTTACATGAAAAAAGAATCTTTAGAGAAGCTTAATACATTTATATAAAATATCTGATGTTGATACAAACCATGAGCATCTCCCTTTGAAAAAATTCTCATCTAGCCACCACAATTACCGGAGATCACGAACATCTTTGTCAGTGCAAATCTATATTTCCCTACTACAGAAAACCATCCACCCTCAAATACAAAAAAGATCTGTTTCTGAAATGGCAAGTTACATTTGGTTACATCCATCCACCCTCCCAAACTATTATAGTAATTATTATCAAGGGGGAAATTAAAGCTGCTTGTGCAAGTATCATTACAAACAGTCCTCCTTATACAAATTCATTGATTCTCATTAGGTGTACAATATTCTTGGTTGATCAAGGGATCTTCATGCTGTGGTCCTATTGCTGATCTTCAAGCCAGGATGGAGCATCTACTCCAGGCGTTTTCAATTTGATATGGAATAGCTTAAGAGTCTGTTCAAGCTGTTTTTGATTCCCCGCAAAGTATGCTGCAATGGCATTGTGGAACAGAACAAGCTGATTGTGCAATACTTTCACCTGTGGACAAGGATAAAGTTAAAGATGAAATGGCATGTAACTGAATATTGAAGAAGATCAGAGGTTAACCCCAAGGTGTTCCAGTTTTAAGAACAAACAAATAGTTTTCCAACATTCTTCACAGTTAAAAAGCTGTGCAGATGTGGAATCAGTAGCTGCTGATATGAGAGGGAAAACAAGAGTGCAGTATATGGAGGCCGAGAGAGTACCCAAACATTTTGGAGCTTCAGAGTTTAAAAAAATCCTAAATTCTTAAGCCTCAGCACACCCTGGATTATGTCAAGTATCTTCCAACAAGCTGCCGTCATCAGGAGGTAGGCCAAACATTCTACATCTGCAGACATTCTTCAAAATGACAACAGCACAAAGCACATAATTCAAATGATGCTACATATAGATGAGTGGTTTTTAATTATAAATAACAAAAAAGGGGAATGGACTGCCACTTTCTTCACAGGACATTGCTGAAAAACACTTCAGCCAATATTCCAATCTAAGTGTCCAGGAGGGACAATGGACACCATTCAGGTGAAAACAGTAAGAATGAATTTCTATCAGATATGTCCAGAAGAGCAGAACAAATGCTGCAGATGACTGAATGGATGGAAACCCCTGAAGGAGACTAGTAAAATAAAAGTTGTGGACTCCTATAAGAGAGGCGTCTGCTTCATCTTTTCACATACATACTCAATTTTGATCCGTGGATATTCTTAAAATTTAGCAGTACTATCATCCTTTTCTGTTATTATTTCACCTCTGCAAAATTGACTTTTGTTTCCTCCAGAACTCCCTCCCTCTCTCCCTCCCCCCCTCTCTCCCCACACACATCTTCTAGCTTAGGACAAAAACTTCCATGAATCTGATCCACAACTTATGCCATAATAAATTTGTTAGTTTTTGAAGTGTTACAAGTCTTTTTTTAGTTTTGCTACAACAGATAAACATGACTATCCCTCCAGAACAGGCATAGGCAAACTCGTCCCTCCAGATGTTTTGGGACTACAACTCCCATCATCCCTAGCTAACATCAGGGATGATGGGAGTTGTAGTCCCAAACATCTGCAGGGACAAGTTTGCCTATGCCTGCTCCAGAACGTCTGGAAATATGCTACATCAGTTAACTGTAGCAGTTACCATTTGGGCTCCCCGCAGCAACTTTTGCTACAAGGCAAACAAATACGATCTCAATTGATATTCCTTCCCTTTAATAAGCAAAAATATAGAGTGGCAATCTTGCAACACATCAAAATAAAAGCCAATGTAAAAAAAGGCATCAGTGCTGTATGGCAACTATTTGTTCATTGTTCACTTCTTCTACTATTCAGTCTTTTGGGTGTTTACAACTAAAGGCTGGGAAACCAGACTTCGTGGGTGAACTATGTGGGATGGACACACTTAAAATAATATGAACATCTGATTACAATACTCAGACAGCACACCTAGACATTGCTGTATTTTACTGACTAAACAGAATTTTAAAATCAAGTGTTTTGAATTAGATTTATGTATTCGCTTATAATTCACAATACTTTTAATGGCAGCCCATAATAGTCAGCAATACTCATACATACCAATAGAGCAACACTGACGTAAAAGAAAGCATAAAAGCCCCCAAAATCGTATTCCAAACATTGGAGGTCCCCCAGAACTGTTTTTTTTGGGTGCAGGGAAGGAGTAAAACTGAAAGTTCTGTAGTGCAAGCATAGGATACAACCCATCATATCTGAATACTTTCTATAAAAAGGGAAGTGGCAACAAGGAACAATGTATGCTTTTTTCATTTACTATTTGAACGCTAAATGCACATCTATAAAACTAGCTTGTGTTCAAAATGTTCAGAACTGTTGCGAATGTATGGGACAGAGCACATTTTTATGAATGTTGCTATAACTGTAGCTTTATCTTTTACTAATGCCATCATTAGAAGACAGCAAAGGCTTTTAAATGCATTTTTGAATTATTGAAGTAACCTCAAACTAAAAGATCTCTGTGCCATGCCACATATAGTTATTTAAGATGACAGATCTTCTGGAAGTTCCATTGTCCTGAAGTTTTAATACTTTACATTTATTTCTTGGAGACGCAGGTGCTTTAAAGGAGTGTATGGTATAGAACTCAGCAACTTAAGGGAGAAAATTATAGGTCCCATGGCTCCCACACACCCTTCTAAGATCAACGCAGTGCAAAAACAGGATATTGCAAAACAATTATGTTCCCTCAAATCTTCCCATGAAGAAGTGGATTTCACTACAATCCAGAGGCCTGCAAAATTATTTTCAGGCAATTATTTATATTCCTATATTCCTCTATCTTTCAGTATCAAATATTTAAAGGCTTCTTCTTAGCCACAACTTTGAATCATTAGCTTTGAATCTCAAATAGCAGGTATGTCCCTGAGGAAAGCTGGGAGAAGGCTAAAATCCTGTCCCCTGAAATCTAGCTTTCTGTATGCTGTTACTGCTGATCAAATGATTGGCACCAACAGTGAGCATTCCTTGCCAAGGAACGACCAGAAGGACTTTAAGGCTCCCAATTGTTCCTTGGCTGCTACATTTCTACCAACCCCACATGATGTCAGGTGTGGTGCAGGAGGGCGTAGCTTGGGGAAAACAGCCATACTGGGATCCATGCCAGGTCAAACTATGCCCACAGGCTGGAGATTCTCCATGCATGCTCTAAAGCAGAAGAAATTTTAGATCTTTTTCTTGTGTGTATGGAAGAGAAGGAAGAGGGGACTGCTATGTCCAAAACTAATCCACAGACATAAGTAGTGCTTCATGGTTACAAATAGACAAAATCAAAAAGAGTGATTTCCATGAGAAAATGACCCCCCCCTAATTTGGGTGCCATAAATTCCTCTGACTTTTGCCTGCATGTGGCTCAAAACCAAGGGGAGCTTACCAGAATTTGCTGTTCCCCACAGTGAATAAATACTATATGAGGCACTTATGGAAGCACTAGTGTGCAAACAGAAGCATGCTGATCCCAGCAGGACCTTCCACCACTACCACAGATTGCTTCATTGCAAAACTATTTACACCAGATGTGGATGACATTTCAGAATATTCTGCTACTCAAAATGTGCAGAGATCTATACAAGAGTGGATATTATTGGTTACATTTAATAAGGTGCAATCTGTGCAAACATAGACTAGGCTAGAATAACAGGTAGTGCTGCTAACTGTCAAAAGAGTTTTTGACATCTTACAGACACTTATCACTGCACATTGTCAGTACAGCTTTTTATTTTTTGTGAAGAGAGCAAAGATATCAATTTATCTTAACATTTGAATGGCTGCCAAACCTCCTTCCCCTTAGGGTGTCTATAGCTAATGAAGTCACTGTGACATAATTCAAAGACAATCAACATAAGAATTATTGACCCTCAAATTACTAGCCTTAGCAAATTTCTGAAAATGATGCAAAGGAGAAACCTGCAGCATTTTAAGTAAACTATCTGACAAATATTACAGAACTACATTCAGTTCATAGGATGAAGTCTCCACCTTCCCCTCCTTTCAACCCACGCACATCAGTCACAGCTTGCACACAGCTTCTGCCACTCATTTCCCTGTAAGCAGCCAACACAACAGGTATAAATATGGAACTGTCTTAGAAGTACATATATGTACCTTCAATGTGGTAGGTACCAGATTGCTGCTTAACATGGTGCAAATAGAACTATTAACCAGTCAGATAGTGGCTCATTATAGAGTTGTCCTACTGCTTCAAACTAGCACTTTTAATCAGTGGGCTATTACACATGAAACAAATCTTTTGGGAGGTTTGCCTTTGCCCAACGCAGCTACTTGTCATATACAGAATAAAAAAAAAAGTCTTGGCCCCTTTTTGTATAGAAGTTCATTGTACTCCAATTCTGATAGCAATCGACACTACTTATATGTTAACAAGAATAGCTATAGCTGTTACATTCCACATATTTAGCCAAAATGACATATTTGGTCAGGAAACAGAGGTCTACTAATGGTAGTACTGAAACTGGAACTCAATGATATTGGCCAGCAAACACTAACCAACCACCCAAAATTACAGAGTTTGGTTTCCAAGTATACCCTAATGTCAGAAAGAGAAACATTCAGTTCATGTTCTGAGCTTTTCTCCAAAAACTGAAGCAAGTAAGCATACGTTAGATGACATCTCAAGCTTCAGATAAAAAATGAATTTGCAATCTAATTTGGAACTCAAAACAAAAGCAGTTCTAGGAAGGGAAGAGTGCTGGCAAAACTTATGCTTGCCAGACAATAAAGCATTTTAATTTCACCAAATATGACAACTATTTCAGAACTGAGGGGGCTAATATCACCTCTAGAAGGTGTGTATGTGTCACACTTTCCCTTGCAGTAAAGCAGGACTGTTAACTGTTGTGGCTGCTCATTACATACTTCTGCTAGACTATCGATCAGTGGCAGGGGTTGAAACTTATGTCCATGTCACTGTAGCTCAGCAGCCAAAATTACCAGCAGGGTTAGTGTTCCACTCCTCCCTTTACAGTGGTGAACTTTTATAATCAGTTGAGCCCTGATTTTATCTGTCTTCAAGGGCTCCAAGGGTCCTCATGAATAGTCAGGTACATTACCAACCCCTTGTTGTCAATATGGCACTGAAATAATTTTAAGGTGTCCTGCTACGCACAAACAAGAAAAACAAAAAGGAGTTAAGAATAGAAAAAGAATCTGATTTAATGCTCTTACTCAAATCTATTCTAGTACTTACCTGTCAGAAGTTTAAATACTTTAGAAAAGAGACAGATATAATCAAATTCAATAGACTGTGTGATCTAATATATAGTTGATAATGCAAAGTTGAATTTCAAGTATATAGCAAATTAGGAAGTAATGCAGTTCCTTACCTTGTTTTCCTCCAAAAACTTCAATTTAACTGATACATCATTGCGCATTTTGTCATATTTCTCCTTATGTATTTGGAATAGTTGTTGCGACTGCTCAATTTTTGGCAATGTGTTTGCATCTCGTGGGCCAAGATTCAGCTCCTCTAGATCTGTGCGATAAGCATCATATTCAATCCTGAGAAGAAGAAAGAATTAAAATGACCTGTGCATATTTGCATGGAGCAATAGAAACACATATAAGTCTGGCGCCCCCCAATTTTAAAGGCTTACATATCATCCCGTCCATGCAAGTAACCCAGGTATCAGTTCTTGCAATCAGAAAAAGGGAACAAAGGCTCCCATTTGGGAATATGATATGGACCGAAGTAATGACAGAGTGATAACCAATAAGTCTGTCTGCTTACTTAACAGCAATCTTTTGCTTCTCACACTACCCTGGGTCTCACCAATACATGTAACAGATGTTTTCAAAAGATTACAAATGTATGATAATATGGGGGAAGCTAAAATCTTTTATTTTGTCATCTGGAGCCTCTTACAAATAGTTCCACTTTCTGTGCCTGGTAGGAATTGGTTATAAATGAGATGGGGAGATCAGATAGCGTTCATATTGCAGGTTTCAACAATAATGCTCATGGGAGCATGCAGGGTATTTCGCAATACTGTAAGCTACAGAACACGGGTGGCAAACTTTTTTTGGCTTGATGAGCCAGATCTTTATCTGACCAAACCACATCGGCCAGCTTTGATAGTACAACCCATCTGTCAATCACCTGACTTCATTATGATTGCAGATGACTGGCAGGTGGGCTGTTCCACCCATGAAAGTCCATTGCACAGCACTTCCTAAGCACTCTACAGCCAGTTGGTTGTTGGGCACTTGGGAACCACAGTATGTGGGGCTTTGCTGCTCCTATAGCACCAAGCAGTCTGCCTTGAAACTGTTGCTAAAATGCAAAGAACAAGCTTCATTTAAACAGCGTTTCAATGCAAACCTTTGGTGCTGTATGAGCAAGGTGCACCCAACGAGTGGCGGGAGCGCACCTTTCTCCAGCAGAGGAAAAATCGATAGCACACTTTAAGCTCCCAATTATTACTTTGTAGGCATGTTGATACCTGCTCCAATGGCGGGTGTGGTTTAGGGGAAATGGCTCAGCAGGCCAAATAGAGAGGTCTGGGAGGCCAACTTTGGCCTGTGGGCTACAGGTTTCCCACCCTTGCTTTAGAATATTTTTTAGCAATAATGGATGGCATTTCCACCCTTGACTGATCTCCACCCTTCCCCTCATCAAGGGAGATACTGACTTTTTAAAGACTTTGCGACTGGGTGCCCCAGGAGTCCTTTTGTTGGAGCAGAACTGCAGAGGAAGTGTGGAACCAGCTGTTGCTAATGAATGCCATCCACCCAGAGAGCTACAGAACCAGCAAGGTTGAGCCCCTCCTTCGAGTTTTGCCTTTTGGAGTGCCTCTTGCACCCCTTTAATTGTCTGAGGGCCCTCTTTGGTGACAGAAAGAAGTACCAGGGAGGGGTGTGTGCAGTTCAACGCATCTTTGGGTGAGACAGAGCAATCCGGGTGAGAGCCAGATTGCTATCAGGAACAGCAAATCTCTGAGTGACGGATGCGTGGCAATGTGTAGTGTCATTTATGTGGTTCTGTCAGTGAATGGTTTCATTGTCTCCTGGTGCTTCTGCAGTACATTTTTGTTGAGTGGAAGGAGTGGCGGGTGATAGCGGTTGTGATTGAGTGGGAGAGTGATTGTGTGTACTGGTGGATGTGTGTGCAGTACTGAATGAGTAGTAGGTGATGTATGATTTGTATAAATACAGGCAGAATGTGTGAGTGTGATGTGTATGTGTTAATGGGGTAAGTGTTTCATTTTGTGAGTCAGACTGCCTTGGCAAAAGGGAGGCTGAACTCTATAAAGATAAAGATGTCTCAAAATCTGTAGCTTTGCTGCTTTTATTTTTTATTTAAAAAATGTTTTATGGCAGTGAATTATATGGTAATTTCTCAGTATTCATTGTACTGTACTGTATTGTATTGAATTGTAATTGTTATTTTGTAAACTGTATAGAGACTGCCTTCAGTACTGAGTGGTATATATTAAATGAGTAAGATAAAAATAAAGTCATTTATAAGCAAGTACTAGAAACTATGGCATGGCCAGATCTTTCTCTGAAATGTTCCCCACATCAACTCACACCCTCAAATAGATTAATTTTGAAGATGAACAGCAGCTTGCTTCTTCAGCAGTGGAAAAGGACCAGTAAGAAAAGCTATGAAAAAAGCTGTAGCTACATAATATGGTTTCCTGACATGCTTATAAATTTGTTTTTGGGATGCAGACCAAGAACTGGTGCATCAGTTGGGTAGTTTTCACCTGCCCTCCACATCCCTGTTTCCTTTTATGTCATGTCTTAAGCCCAAGGGCAGGGACTGCTTTGTTTGCTATTGATCTCATGTAAGCTGATCAGGGAGGGCTTTCCATCTAAACAGCAGGGTAAAAATGCCTCAGACAGTATATTTGAATTTGTTTCTGTGGACAGTATGTCTTAATGAGATCTAAACTCAAGATTCAACGAACAACTAGCCTATGTGTTAAAACTACATACTTCAGGAAGACATCAGATAATATTGTATAATCCATTACCTGGCACTTTCATATTGTTTCACGGTTATTAATGTGTCCTCAATAGTTTTGTTCACCAAAGTGTTCACACTAGCAATAAAAAAGTTAATTGCCCCAAGCAGAGTTTCACCGTTTTTAGCAAGAAGTTTCTGAGTATCTGCATTGTATCCAAATTCCTCCTGTTAAGAGATTGGAAATATAAGTGTTTTTGAATGCTTAACTTTCCATTATTTATTAAACGCCAAATTATTGACACTATTCATAGCAATCAAGAGACTTCAAAGCCTTAAAATAGCCTGTGTTAGTTTACTGATTAGCTTCTCTCACAAAACTGAATTCTCCATTTGTAAGAACTTTATTCTATATGCTACAAGTCTATAATCATTTTAAAAGTGGAATGAATGGCTTTTCTATGGGCAAAAATTGTGGTGTCCTGTTTGTACATAACACTACGATAATTTCATTAATCCATGGCTTAGCTAATACGTGCAAACCATACCCAGTAGTTTAATTATGGTTCATTTACTTCCAGCAAATCATCATCTGAAGCCATGGCTTATTTTTAGCTTATGAACTTGATTTGTTTTAACTATGGCTTACTGTTATGCACAAACACTCAAGCATTCTTGGCTAGTTGGGCTACTGCACCCCAAATGCTCACCAAACTACAAAGGCACAAGGCAAAACCAGCTGGAAAACAAAGCAAGTTTTGGAGAAATGACTTACTGTTGTTTGATCATCTGTGGAATAACTCACGGTTCGTATAAGAAACCATGGCTTAACATTACGCACAAATAGGTACAGGTTCTGCCCTAAATTAGCTTATTGCAAATATTGAAACGAATGTGCAGAGATTAGCTAGAGTGGGCACAGGGAACCTCCGGCCTATGTGCCAGATTTGGTCTGCCAGGCCTCCCCACTTGGCTTGTGAAGCCATTTCCCAAAACCATGACCGCATGCCTCACAACTGATGTCATGTGATGTTAGGTGTGGAGCAGTTGGAGACATGGTTGGATCAGCTGCTTACAGAGCTAACCCCTAGGGAATGCAGGACCAAAATATCTGCACATCGGCTCTTGTCTGGCAAATTCAATCCTGCAGGGCTCAAGTGCATGAGCAAGGTCCCCCCTCCCCAGAAACTAGCTTGCATATTTGAACCCTGCAGAAATCAGGAGGCATGAGGAGTTGAACCCTGCTGGGGATTTCAATGTGAACTCCCTTTCTGGTCAGGGATACTTTTGCTCCATTTTAGCTGCGATTTCAGTTGTCCATCCCCTTTCTTTTCTCTAGGCAGGGAGATGGTTTCCACTGAAATAGTTGTAACATCAGGTGATCTGACAGGTGGGCAGGGCCCATGAAGCCAATCCTGATAAGTCAAAAAGACTCCCCCGCCCCACTGAGTTAGAAAGCTAGTGATTAACATGCAAGGCAACAATTCATGCTGTTCTCTTTTTAAAAATTATGCTATCTGTTATCAGGCAATTGTACTAAAAAATAGATGAAACAAATGGAGGCATTTCCAACTTTCCTGTAACTTTACTATTTTTCTATTGCAATTAAATGCTTACATGGAGTTCTAATGATTTCAAACTCAAGTCTGCAAATGTATCTCCCAGCTGTCTTTGGGTATTCACCATCTGGAAAAGCTGTGTGGACAATGTTTGTGCCAATTTCAGGACATTCTCGTACTTCTTTTTGTTATCCCTCAGTATTTCTATTTGAGCTTCCAATTCCAGATCTACTGTTCGTGAGCCTCGACCCAACTTCTCAGAGATAATCTGGCGAGTACACTGCAAAGTTTGCAAAACAAAGTATAAAATTACAATTTTCTTACAATCAGGCAGTATAAATATTTTGCTAAACAAATAAAAAAAATACACCTAAGAAGCTTTCTTCACAATTCGTAGCCTGTTTAGGACTCCAAAAATTATATTAAAATACTGAGTGCACCACACTAGTGATTCAAATGTTGATCTAGAACTCTAAAAAGTAGATCTGTGATCCCTGTAGTATGTATTCCACTCACTTAACTCTGTGAAAAGCCAATTAGAGAAAGCTAGTACAATTCATACTGGTTCTGTATGTGAAAAAAGAACAAGTGTATTTTTCAGATTAAAGGGTAAAAGTGTCATTTTGGGTTACTGCTGCTATGTAGCCATTGGAGACTGAAAAAGCTCATTAAAAAGATTTCAATTCATCCTGAAAAATAGAGAGCAGATTTTAGTATTAGTCAATCTTCTGTGTGGGCTTAAGTAAATATGCTGTAACACACAAAGAAACTCACCAATATTCTGAATAGTAAACCAAGTACAGGGCCACAATGAAATGTGAAGAAAGAAACCACTGCATTTTTTAAAAAGTTGCAGGAACTTTAATGAGGAATACTGTCCTCAGCAACTGATGAGGCAGCCGAATGGTGAGCAGATAAACAGAAAGCATGATCAAGAGAAAATGCAGCAGCAAGTTTTGAAACTATCATAATTCTTAAAATTTTCCATCAACAAAAATGATCAAACATGAAAGCGCAGAATGATTTGGGATGCACATAATAAACTCTGGGAGCAAGGAGCCAATTCACTACCCTGCTTAAAATTACCAAGTTCCATATGGACCAGTTCACACAACAATACAATTTCCTGATTCCGCATTGAAAGAAATTCTAACTTTCAATAGGTATACATGTAAATGGAAAAAACAATGTGGAAGTTATGGATCACGGATATAGCCAGTTAGCCACTCCCATGTTGAAAGTAGCATTTATATACTGTAACTCCTCTGAATCAGAAAATGAGGGAAGGAATGTAAGCATGCGAGCCTGAACTTTGTTGAAATAATGCATGCAGATCAGCCTTAACATGCTATGTCAACATGCAGAAGTGAGGTGCAAAAGCTGAGGGCAAGGTAACAGTCAGCCCATGGACACATTTCGTCACTCATTTATAAATGAGCTCATCTATGAATAGGTATAAACAGGCACATTAAGTTTCTCCATGTGAGGTGCACGTACATATGGGAAAGATGTAATGTGTCTTTGAACTAGTGGAAGAAATCCATTAATGGTTACTTATACTATATTTTCCTAAGCTGAAAAAGTTTGGCATCCTAGCGTATCCTTGGTGCCTAAAGTCGGAAACTACGGTGATGTCGCCAGGTCCTACGGACCTTCTTTGATGTGAGATTTTTGGAGTAATCAGTGAGTTTGTTTGGGCCATGGGTGAGAGCCAGCCAACTGAGAGGTGCTCAGGAAAGAAATGTGTCAGAAGAAGGAATTTATAGCAGTCTTTATTTATTAGCAAGCTATATGAATGGTTTCCCTGGTATTTTTGTAACGTTTGTTGCTGCTGTTTTAGTTTAATGTACACCGCTAAGATACATTTTTGTATATTAAGTGGTACACAAATGGTGTAAATAAAAAAAATATCCTTCCCAGGTTTGGAAAAATACTTTCTGCTGCCTTTAGTATAATTATGCTAGTAAGAAAAAACGTAACTCAGAAGCAAAAATATAGTTTGTTTTCTATTTTAAGTACATATATAGTTGTGGCAGTATAAGCAGTCTTCATAGGTGGGGCAGAGTCTTGTCCTAGTAAACAACTGCACATTTCAGATTAAAGTTGTGAATAGTAATTTCACTGGGAATATGCTGCAAAATGACATAATTATACACCCTAAGCACAAAACAGCACCATTAAAACACACACTGCCCCCTTCTTTTACAATCTAAAATCTACTGACTACATAATGAGCAGCACACATAACAATGAAATTCGAGATCTTATCGTGTGTAAATCTTACACATGTGTTGCATTTCTTACCAATTTCAGCAGTTCTATTAGGAGATGACCAATTCAAATAACCCCAAAGCAATTACTTAATAGCCCACTTTATTAAGAAGTTCACACAGTACTCAAAATCATCTTGAAGAAGCAAATTTTAGAAAAACAAATTAGGTTCCTTATTACATGTCACTGTTCCAAAAGCCTCTCTTCATCCCAAGGGGTCACTGTAGCAGAAGGAGATTAAATTTTCAAAATGCACGTCAGTCTCCTAAGACTTCTAATTCTGGTAAAACCCCAAATCCTTTTACATTTGTAGTATTGGAAACAGTGCTTCCTCTTAGCCAACAGGCCAAGAGAGAATGCTTAGCTTGCATCTGTGGGATCTAAACTGCAACTATGAAATACAAACCTTGTAAGTATTTAGGCTCCATCTTCTTACAAGCTCCAGCTTTTCCATGGCTGGGTTCTTCGCCTCCTCTGCTAGCACAACTGGTCCACTTTTCTGCTGCATTCTTAGATTGCCTGTTTAGAAACCAGATGTAAATAGGCATGCTGAAGTGTGCCACTTAAACAGAAAGCTACAAAGTAAAGCATTTCCCGCTTCATTCTGAAGTGAATAGCACACTAATCTCTGTGTTAATATTATGGTGAACCTTAAAGAATAAGATTGCTTGGGTATTTGGATTTAAGTTACAATAGTCAGTAATTTGGAGATCTTAATTAAGAAGCTTTAAAATACTTTTATGAACAGGATATTAGAAAATGCTACAAAGCAGACTCAATTAACCACTGCATTTGCCAGCTGTTGCATTGTTCACAGTATGAACTGATGTCCAAGTACACTGATGAATTAACAATTCTCTCAGCATGTGGAAAATATGCAGTATCTTGTATTTTCACTAAAGGCATATGTTGCAATAAAGCTTATGAAGACTGGTTCTTTTAAATATCAGCATAGCAGTTATGGTTACAAGCCTACACACATTTAACTGGAAGCCAGTCTGCTGAACTCTATGGGACTTGTTTCAGAGTTGAGAGGAACAAGATCAAGTCACAAGAGGACATCTACATGACATAGTAACTATGCCATTTCACTTTTAAAAAGATATGCAGACAGAATTAACTTCCCTGTAACTAATATACAGACAGATAGATAGATAGATAGATAGATAAATAGCTCTGACAGTTAAATACCAGTACAGCATGCTTGAGTGCTGCTCACTGTTGTCAAGGGAAGAGGCACTCTTCCTTCCAACCCCATCTAACTTCTATAGCACCCCATTACTCAAGGCGGCTTCAAATCTTTTAAAGCAGATGTCTTTCTGAGCTGTGAGCTGTGGTGAACCTAGGATGTGCCTACCATGTGTTTGCATGTGATGCATCACCCCCTTCAGATGTTTTGATGCTCAGAAGACATGTGTGAAGAATCACACAGTGATTCTAAAGTGACTCTAGTGATGACTACAAATACACTGCAAGGTAGAGGAGAGAAAGCAGCCACATTACAGTTTTGTCAACCAGAGGGCTTTTTTAGCGCACCATATTCCAAATCAGAATTATTATCCCAAATTCATGCAATGATTCAGTTAGGCATCTCAATAATTTTGAAATGATTTTTTACCATGACCTTCAAAATCAAGAGAGCAGTGGAACCCAGCCATAAGTAGAAGTTAGTAAAAGAATTGCAAGCAAGGCTGTGAATTTTAAAATGTTACCATCAGCACTCTATATTTAGTGGCATTGAACTGCAGATAGGGAGTGCATAAAGTCTGCTCTTTTTACAAACACCCACCAGAAACAAGCACAGAATTGTTGGAAAACATTCCAAATTGCAACATACGCCTCACCTATACCAGTTTTATGATATGTTCCTTCATAGCAATACTCATAGCTAACTAAAAAAAAATGTGTGGCATTGCAGCTTGCTAGTACAAAGATGAACTGTCAGGATGGTGTTGACTCCCACAGATGATGTTATTTTAGTATACAGGATAGAGCATGTTGAGAAGAAGAACACCAGCTCCTGCAATTCTAAAAGCTGCAACCTGAGATGTTTGCTATGTGAAAGCTAACAATCCAGTAGGAACATGTTTGGGCTATGACCTAAACATTAACAACCAATAGCAACTTTAGGAAGGTATCAATTCATTTGATTTCTGCAAATGATCCAGCAGAGCCACAAGCAAGCAGATTTTAAATTGCTGTAAACCAAAGTATTATCAATTCATTCTAAGTGGCTCATACAATTACTGGATAGCAAGTGCTTTCTATAACCTTTAAAATATGTTCACATTTCCAACCATGCATGAATCTAATTTTTAAAAGGCTAAAACATGAAGGCCTCAGGTACATTTAGAGATTTCAGTGCTGATCACTGACACATACTTTCAACTTCATCATACCTCAAATAATGTCTGCAGAATACCCTACACACAAAAGCCTTCCCCAAACTGATGTCCTAAATGGGTTTTGGGCTAAACTGCCATCAGCCCCAGCTAGCATGGCCAATGTCCAAGAATTATGGGAGGTGTCCAAAACATCTGGATGGCACCTGGATGGGGGAGGCTGCCTTATACAATAGACCTGGGAAATACTCTACCCTTTCAGAACGAAGTACCAACACTAGACTAACTTGATCAAAGCCAAGCAGTCCATGGTATAGTCTTGGAAATTATATATTCCTGTTATAATGGAGAACTAATGGAACACCACTACCACTACAAGAGAAAACTGCAGTAGCAAGGTCATTCCTCAAATCATTCTCCTGATGATAATATTTGTTTGATCATGTTTAATAGTAAAGAAAGATAGTATACAGAAAGAAAAATGCACTGGTTACTTTGCCAAGTGACAGAACCATGAAAAAGCAGCTGTTATGCTTAGCAATAGCAAGTAAAGGAATCATAACGAATTATCTGCTAACTTGGGAGTTAGTATTGTATTAGCAAGAGTGTTATCTGCTTAAACCTCTGAATACCTTTCGGCATAATTAAATCACTCCCTTGTTCAGCCAGTCTGCTAGCAGCTGCGCTGCTAGGAGATACAACAGGTGACATGGGTAATGACGAGGGACCTGAAAACGGGACATACACCATGAAAATCCATCCTTATTCGATCAACACATTACATGTACACAAAATACTGGAGAAACTAGACTGAAACTTGTACATCAGCATTTCATGTTAGGGCTGCTTTGAAACAGAGGCAGCTCCATTATGGGGGCTGCTCCACAGGGCAAGCCCTTTTGTGTATACTGACCATTTATTTATCTCACCACCACCATCATGAATTAGCCTTTAGAACTCAGCAGAGTTCTTTCATGTACAAATTCACTGAACGAATTGCGAATAGACATATTCTCCGGCCAAAGTGCTTTTTAAAAAAAAACATACAAATGAGTAACAATGAATAATACATAGAATCCCTTTTCTATCATTAATGTATTTGTAGTAAATATTCTTAGTTCATCAGTAATTACTTACCTTGAAATGGTCCAGCTTCAATGATTCCCTCTTTGGTACTGTCGAAGCCATGCGATGTAATTTGGGTTTCAGACAGACCAAGTCCAGCTGGTATTGAGTGCTTCAAGTCCTTAGAAATGTTTGAATAAAAAGGGAAATCCATGTAAAGATCCCAGATAAAGGAACTTGTAGGCATTATAACAACCTATCAAGCTCCTCTATAACAAGGCATTTGACAGCCTAGAATCTAGTTTATGGTGTCATGAGATTCTATTATGATGACTTAACACAGTACAGCTTTGCAGTCTGCATCATACATTTCACTTACATTTGTGAACCAGGTGCTATATGTCAGGGGTGTCCAACCACTAGATCGATTCCTGGATGACTGTGGTGCACCGCGGGATCCCTATAGATCGGCAGTAGTGATAAACAATGGAGTGAAAGTTCCCGCCCCCCCACTGCTCTTTTCCTTTGTTGTGTCAAATGGGTATTTTGCCAACGAGCTAGAAAACATCGTTGTTATAGGCGAGCGGTGTCCGTCCGTCCCCCCAAAAAATAAAGCTAACATGCTTTGCTATTCCTCCCTAAAAGAAGCTCAACAACTTTGGCTTCGTCCCCCCCCTAAAAAAAGGTCAACAACTTTGGCTCTACTGGGAGTAGTTCGCAGTCTCTTGGGAGTTGGATGTGCCTGCTATATACCAATGGTTTACAAGGACAAAGTGGTTTCTATTAGGAACATGGGGAGGGCAATATAACTTGTGGTCTAGAATGCACCTTGATTGGGTCAATATAGTACTTATATCCAATTTCTTTCCTAAAGGATTTTGCCTTGACTTCAAGTATCCCTCTGCCATTTGGAAGGCTTAAGAATGAGACGAGTTCCATCAAGTTCAATGCAACTGCATTCTAAATAAATGTGTTTAGGACATTTAGGACAGAGTTTTATAATTTCTGCCTTAGAGAATATCTCTTAAGTTTGGGATACCTTACATAAAGAAGCCACTTCTTGCAACAGTTTACTCAACAAGCCAAATTTGGTGAATATAGTTATGAGATGATAATAAAACATAACAGTTTCTAGCAAAAAGCTTTCTATTATCATTGTCCTCATCAATAAACTGAGCTAGACCTAACAGCATGTTAAGAAAATGTGTGGTATCAAGCACAACTTAGTGCCACAAAGTCCCCAGGGCTCCATTCAGAACCAACCTGGGTCTGATACAGCATGAATTAAGGCTTAGACAAGAATTTGGATCCCACTGCTTCTTCCCCCCAATTTAACCTGGTTAAGGAGGGGACAGCAGATGCCCCAGATTTTGAGTTTTCACACAGCAAGCTACATTTCCTCCGCTGCTCAGTGACAACAAAGGGAACTGCTGGTATGCCCAGGTCCTGAGCCTAAGGTATTTACTGTTGCCAGTCCTCCATGCAACTGACCCACAGTTATGGGAAGGTTTGAGAAAGAGGACCTGGGAGCAAGGGCTGATTGAGCAATTCCAAAAACACAAACGTCAGAGATTTGCATCAAATTCAGAAGGTATTTGAAATGGTTAAAAAAACCCAACTCCCTCCATTCCCCAAACTGGGAACTATTTTACCTTAAAAAAAATTAAAAAGTTTTTTAGAAGTTTACATTTAGACATTATGGCAGGCTATAGTTAGATGTTGCCAAAACAAACCCTTAGAAACTTCAGACTTACATGCTTCTGCTTTCTTCTTCAATCCTTATTTGCAGCAAACTATAGCTTGCAATTTTATACATACAAGTAAACTTGCCTGTAGACTAGGATCAAGCTTGGTTTGTAAGCTGGGACAAACCCCAAGATGCATCAGAGGTAGGGACTTGCCATGTGTCAGGGGAAGGAGGGAGTGCAGAGTTCTAGGTTCATGCACATAATGTCAAACAATGGGCAGCATTACATTTGACTAAGACGTAAGGCTCAATTTAGACAAGCTATTAACTAAATTTAACTTTGGATTTGTGAAATATCTGAACTGATAAACTATGGTTCATGACTTGTTGGCTAATCAAAATAGGAAATGGTTTCAAGTGGATTTACAAACCTCAATATAAATAATTATGGTGAAACAAGAACCCGCTCTAGTTGCGATTGCAATTTGTTTTAAACTGTTTTCAATGTTGTATTTTACACTGTGCTGACCAATCCTGGGACCTCATGGTGAAAAGCTAATAATAATAATAATAATAATGAAAATTAAAGGAGACAAGCATCTCTAGCCCAGGGTTTGCTATTACCTCTGGTAGCAATAGCATTGGCATGTCTGTGGTATGTTAGTGTAGCTAAGATTTTCTCAACATAATGACTAATAATGGCTGAGTAGTTCAAGAAATACTACACCACAGTAAAATGAGGATATAGTCAAACCTCAGTTGTTGAACATAATCCGTTCTGGGAGACCGTTCAACTTCCGAAACATTTGACAACCGAGGAGTGGCTTCCAATTGGGCAAGAGCTTCTTGCACTCAAGCGGAAGCCGCGTCAGACGTTCAGGTTCCGAAAAATGTTCGAAAACCTGAGCATTTACTTCTGGGTTTTTGGCATTCAGGAGCTGAAACGTTTGAAAACAGAGCCGTTTGAGAACCGAGATTTGATTGTATAAATGAATCCTACAGCTTCATCCTAATTTGTCCACACCAGGGCTGAAATCATAGAAGTCTGTGAGTCCAGGCTTCTCACTGCATGTATTCTGCTTTCATATTAAAAGTCAGAAACTTACATGCTAACTTATAGAAATAAGGAAAGTTGCAAAGGTAGCATTCTGCCACCCAGCAGTATGGCAGAGTTAAGAAACACAGTTAACACCCTGCTACATTTCCCAGCATTGCATAGGCTGATCAACTAAGTAGGATTTTTTTATTTCCCCTTTTTTTGCCAGAAATACAACTTACATTTCAGTTGACTAGCAATCACTGCCCTGACTGGCGGAATAGGCACTGATTTCCTTTGGTATGGATGCTTATTTCTACAAGAAAACTATGTGTGGTTTGGGGTTTGTTAGTTTTTTTAAAGAGGGAGAGAGAGAGAGAGAGAGAGAGAGAGAGACAGAGAGACAGAGAGAGAGACACAGAGAGAGAGCTGACTTATGGTGTTCCCCTCAGCCCAGGTAAATCCCCTTAAATATCATCAACAAGATTTGACAAAGATATGAACCAGATTTGCTTTTCAGTGGCTTTCTCAACTTTATTCCCAGGTACAAATCTCGGTTTTCTGAATCATTCTGTTACTTGCCCATTCTGCTAATGCTCTATAGAAGTATGCTGCTCTGTGGGACCTCTGTACAATATTCCTCCCTAGAGTCACTCTCATCCCCTTACCACACCCAACTTCTGGCACATCTGAAACATTTTCTTGTTTTCAACTAAGTGCCAAAGTCTTATAGCAATGAACAAACACCAGGGATTAAGGCTTTAATCTCTAATCAAGAGATCCAGCCTCTATTGAGAAAGGTTGTCAGCATTAGTTTCAAAACCACAATGTTAATGACCATAATAGGCACAAAAAACCATGCCAAAAGCCTACCCATATCTCAATTTTTAGCTCGATGCTTTAAAAGGTTTTAAAAAGCATGTATAGTTTCTGTAACTTTTTCAAGGCCTGGTTGGAATAGGGCACCTGCTTTATAGACAACTCTCTCACCAACCTTTTGTCACTTTAATGTAATTCACTGGCAACTCTTTGAAATGCAGAGTTGACAATGACCAAAATCCACAAAGAAACATAAAAATGAATGATGCCTATTCTCAGCTGCCTGTAGCTTTAACTGTTATTAATATGGGTGCCCAGATCAACAGGCTGGAATCCAAATGGTCCAAGCTACCCCAAGCAAACACTCATATAACTACATATAGGCTACCCTCTATAACATATCCCCCCACTATTCAGCCCATCTCTAACCCTAACTCCCCTTCTCCCACATTGTATGTTGGCACAACCCTCTAGGTTTGACAGACAATGTAAGGGGAGATACACGCAGGACAACCCAGACGGGTTGGCAGGAAAACATCACATATAACAGACATACAAAATGGCTAGCTTAAAAGCAACTGTGCTAAACTTGAGGGAACTGGGAAACCCTATCAAAAGAAAACACATTACCTCGTATGTAAGCACAATGAAATCACACATTGCCTTTCTACAGGAAATACAAATACAGGAAGCAAACTCCTGAGTGAACCCTGCTTCAGTCAACAATGGGTGGCCCCTGGCTCAGGTAAGGTCTGCGGGGTAGACCTAGTACTCAGTAGAGACCTAAATTTTAAAGCCACAACAGTGCTAAAAGACAGATTCATTTTTGCTAAAGGGGTACTAGATGGGAAACTAAACTGACAAATGGATCCATAAATGCCCCAAACACAAAACAACTAGAGTTCATCCAAAAGACACTAAGCAAATTCCTCTCCTTCTCCAAAGGGGAAGCAATCCTAGGAGATGACCTCAACCTAAATATGAGAGGCACCTCCCTAAAAGACATCCATCCTACAACCCCATGGGCAACCTTCCTCAGTGGGAAACCTCAAACAATTAGAGACTCTTCCAAACTACTGAAAATTCAAAGAAACAGAGGCCTTTATGACAACCAGGGAGAAAAGAACCTAGGAGACACCAGCCACATATTCCAGTTTGAATGCCATGGCACAATGTCCAGACTGGACAGAATTCAGCTCACACAAGGCCTGATCCCCGTGGTAGAAACAACAAACATTGGTAACATTAAAATCATAGACCACACCCCAGTAGAAGTTACTCTCAAAATAGGAGAGGAAACACAAACAACCCCATCACGGTCCTTTAGCCCCGTCCTAATCACAAACCAACTGGCTAGAGAGAGTCTCTTGAAAACTCTCCAAAGCTACTTTAAGGACAATTATGTGGGCGACATAATAACCCCCTCCTCTGGGACACAATGAAAGTGGTCACCAGAGGAGCCTGGATAAAGGAGAGAGCATCCTTTAAAAAACAAACCTCCAAAACTGGTAAATTAGAACAATAAATTACGACCCTCTCATCACACTACAAACAGGAGCAAAAAGCCTCCTTAAACTCATAGAACCAAAAAAAAAAAAAAAAAAAAAGGGGGAAATTGACTCTCCAGAAATCAATAAAACAATGATTAACATCCTATACTCTAAACGGCACTTTTACAAATATGGAGGGAAGAACTGGGGCTGGGGCTGATGAAGGGGAAGCAAGATTCATGTAGCTGCTTCTTTGGGGGCTGATGGATCCAAGTCGACTTCTGGGGAGGTATGGAGTCTCCCAGGGGGCCCTTGGACCCCATGCCAATGTCAGATGCTGGAGTGTGCTGCCCTACAGCTCTGACTTTAGAAAATGAGTTTAGGAGCTAAAGTCCCACGTCAGAAAATCTGCAGAAACTTGCATTTTTGGCAGCTGTGAAGCCTTGAGTGACTAAACAAGTAACCTAGACCAAAACCAATTCTTAAAAGGGGGCAAAACCCAATATATAGGTCACAGTGCAGAATTAGTTATTGGAAAGTCTGCCCTACACACCAGGCATATGAAACCCCCTTCCAACTTCCCCTCTGCAATATTTCTCCTCCTCCGTGGGGCACACCTAGAAGTGCTAATATGTCAAGTGCTCCCAAATGAGCAAAGATGAGTGATGCAAGCATTCAAATGACAAAGATAATTTCCTGACATTATTTATACAGCACAAGGCAGTAACTTTACTTGTGTGTCCCGCAGAATAATTTAGTCTGCTGGGTTTCCTGTCCTAAAGAGTAGTTAAGAGGGACCTGCAGCCAGGACTCCATTGAATGGGCTACCAGTAATGAAATCAAGGGTGCATATACTTTCTTCCATTTGAACTCGAGCAATTAATGTGATAACGTCGTCTATTCAGCATTACTCAAGAACAGATTTTGAAAGCCTTTTGTAGCTTCTAGTGTAACAAAGTGATAAGAGGATTCCGACTAAAACATCAGGAAAAACTTTCTGATGGTAAAAGCTATTGTTTTCCAATGCACTGTCTAAATAATTAAATACCTTAATCTCATCAGCTCTGATCTTTTAATACAAGTTTGCAGCAATTAATTTCTACTACTTTCGCTATGCAAGGGACTTGGGAGCAACATGGAGTTGTGTTTAGGAAATCCTTCTGACAGACAGGCAATAATGATTTCCTTCAATCAAAAGCCTTGGTGCCGTTTTAAGTAACAGCAGCAGCAGCAGCATTGTAACATCCCACACCATGGGTAGGCAAACTAAGGCCCGGGGGCCGGATATGGCCCAATCGTCTTTGGATGGTCCGGGAATCAGCGTGTTTTTACATGAGTAGAATGTGTGCTTTTATTTAAAACACATCTCTGGGTTATTTGTGGGGCATAGGAATTCGTTCTTCCCCCAAAAAAAATATAGTCTGGCCCTTCACAAGGTCTGAGGGACATTGGACCGGCCCCCTGCTGAAAAAGTCTGTTGACCCCTGTCCTACACAGAATGACACAATGGGAAGGGCTGCCCCCATTATTTCCATAGATCCATTCTGTAGCAGCATATTGCAACACTGCTAGGCTGCAAATTGCAGCTCCGCTGACATGAAGTGGCAGCAAGGCTTTTTAAAATCTTTAAATAAACTGGAAAACGCCCTGCCACATCCTCTCATATTGGTACGTTCCTTCCCCTCTGAAAATTAATAGATCTGATCTCTCTCAATAGTTGTTGAAAATGCTCTCCTACTTTTACAGAGGCAGCAGATGATTCTACAAACTTTTTATGGGCACAGCCAACCAGCCAGGTATAAAACATAAGATTTTTTCAAGTCTGAAAGAGGTTATCCCTCAAACCACACAGCCTATACCAGAGCAGCCCCTAGTGGACAAAAAGTATGTTACAATTTCATTTTATTCACGCAGTGTTTATTTTACAATAGCAATCCGTGTTTGGCAAGAATTATTTCACTTAACATTGTCAGCCTTGTAAATAAGCCAACAAAAGTTGCTAGTCTGCTTATGGATAATTTTAATGGGAGCATGATACTTTTACATATCCAGATGATAAGCCCTAATAACCAACACACACCACATTTGTAGGTCTCCTGCAGCCAGAAAAAGGTGCTCTTTGCAAAAAGGAGTAACACAGAAAACATTCTAAGAAAGTTAAAAATAATTAACTTCAAAGAAAGAATGCAAAACAAGGACACATATGCAAAATATTTCTACACCCTCAGCACTGATTTTCATCACTTATTACTTTGACCAGCCTCTCCATAGCCACCTAGACAAACCTTTTTTCATCCTTCCCATCAATAACAAACCTTCAGAATTCAGGCTGCAACTCCATACTCACTTACATGGGAGTCCCACTGAAGTCAATGGGGGCTTACTGAGCAGACATCTAGGACTGCCGCAACACACTGCTATCCTGTCATTTACAGTCACCCCACCACCACTTGCTCCCACACCTCCCCTATCACTCTCAGCAAAGAAAGCAATACTTAAGATATTCTTTTCCTCCTGTTCTCTCAAATCACTGCAGCTACATTAATTGTCTGATTCACAAAGCAGTTAAGACAGAATCCTCAAGTTCAAACTGACACAGCATCATGATCCCATCAGTTAGTATCAATGGAATGCTATTTCAAATAGCAATCATAATCAACTGGTGCTGGAGGGAGGTGGCAGCACATTCCTACTTTGCTTGCAAAACATGCTGGTCCCGTGAGTCTGGTGCTGGAAGGGAGGTGTTTGTGGGTGGGTGGTGGCTGAAGCATGTAGCTCTTGCTCTCCTCCCCATCCCTTTGTGGCTTGAGGTTGGGAAGCCTTGTGCCTCATGTACTTGCAGGCACATATTCTCATCCTGCCTGTATTAACAAGCCCTACTTACCCAAGCAAAATTCCTGGTCACCACAACTTGATAGAAATGAAGTATATTTCAAGTCCCAGAAAGCTAATGTTTCAAAATACAACTAAAGTTGGAGTCAACAAGGAGGGAATAACCTGAATAGTCTAGCAGTCTAATACGTTCTCAGATTCTCTGATTTATTCACCTGGATATTGGACTTTCCTTATTCCCAACAATCAGAACAAATTATACTCTAGAAAACATCAAATGAAATCTACAAATAACTTTTAACTGCAAGAAATTTAAGCATTACAGCATCTTACTCTTCTATGTTTTATTACTTTTATGGAGTTATTTGCAACATATCTTGTGATTTGAAAGGATAAAACCTATATTCATCTCTAGACAAAAGGCTGGCAAGCCTTCTTCAAGCAGGAGAACATTAGATTAATCTAGGCAATACTTTCACCCTATAATTTGCTTGCTCCAGGCATTAATCTAATTTGATTATTAGTAAAATTCTCAGGGATTTAATTTACACTATACTTTTATCACCATCACCATCATTATTTATTAATATATGTGTTGCCCAATGCAAAATGCCACTAGGCAACTTACAGTACCACAAATTCTGTTTTTTAAAGCAAAAATAATTTTTAAATCAAAAATAACAATAGAAACCCCCATTTTGAGCTGATCTAAATATGTGCAAATTCATCATTCAAAAAGTAACACTCCCCATGAAAAATATTAAGCCACTAGCTGAGAAAATATATTAAACTCAAACACTAAAAACCACTGCTATTATACATATTGTTAAACTGCTTAGTTATGCCTCATACCCTGTTATAGTTGTGCTCATGTGTATCTTCAAGTTCTCCATTACTTGTCACAGAAATCTCTGCTGCTGAATTTTTTGGAGATTCTTCAGCCATTGAACACTCCTATAGTTTGAAGAGAAATATGTTGAGTGTTATAAAATGATATTAATATTAAATGTTTAGCTATTTCGCTAAACTACCACATTTCACTGAACCACAAAGAGGATATTTGCAGATCCCAACCCAATGATCCTATGAAACATAGCTTGTTAAATTATTCAGTCTCCTAAACAAAAAGCAAGTAGTAGATCAAGTACCCTTTGTTCAGGTCAGTCTGCTCCCACCCCAGTGCTAGACACACATAAAAACAATTGATGGCCCACATAACTTCTGCCTCCTAGTCACAGTACATTAGATATTCCTGACACTTAACATTACCAAACAGCATAATATTTATATTTACTTTGGTACATGGCAACCCTTTTCAGTTATCAAAAGATGCTCACAGAAGGACTTAAGAGAACTGCACTGCATGTGAGTCATCTGCCTCTTGTTGTGCAGCCTCAAATATTAATGCCCGTAAGGCTGATGAGTGCTTCTGATCAAGCACCTGATTGTCACAGTGCCAGGTAAAACTCTAGTTTCCCCAGTTTCTCTATAGAAGTGTACATAAGACTAAGGCCAACCAACGGCTGTTCACTTACCTCCCATGGTGTTCCCACATTAACACTGTAGTATTATAATAGGTTATATATTTAATCTCAGCAGATGTACAATTTTGATACTGTAAACAGTGGAATAAGTAGTTTACGGGCAAACTGTTTCCTCTTTCACACAACACCTGCAATTTTATTAGTCAAAACTCATGTAACTATGGCATCTGTTTTTATAAGGTACTGAAAGCAAATCAAAAGACTAATGCACACATGTAAGCTACCGTATTTTTCGCTCTATAAGACAAACCCAACCATTAGTTTTTAGAGGAGGAAAACAAGAAAAAAAATATTCTGAATCAAATGTTGTACTAAACTATTTAATAAACAACCCTCTCCCTCTCTGCACAGCACCTCTCCTGCGAAGCGGGAGGAGGAACAGAGCCCCTTCTGTTCCTCCTCCCACTTCACTGAAGGGGCGCTGTGCAGCTCTCCCTCTCTGCGCAGCGCCATTCGCTCCGTAAGACGCACACACATTTCCCTTTACTTTTTAGGAGGAAAAAAGTGTGTCTTATGGAGCGAAAAATACAGTAATATGAAAACACTACATAGCTATTATCCGTAACTTTAGCTCATCTTTGCAAAAGGGCATATGCCCCATGGGCTAGAGTATCTCTGCATCTTCTAGGTTTTATTAGATTGTGGAAGGACCTAACGAAGAGTCCACATGACTATGTGGCAAAAGCCAGAACCAATCAAGTCACCACAGAGTATATCATGCAGAGTGCTAAGACACTACAGTGGTACCTCGCAAGACGAATGCCTTGGAAGACGAAAAACTCGCAAGATGAAAGAGTTTTTCGTTTTTTGAGGTGCTTCGTAAGACGAATTTCCCTATGGGCTTGCTTCGCAAGACGAAATGTCTTGCGAGTTTGTTTCCTTTTGAAGCGGGAACTGGGCTGGCAGGGAGTGAGCGAGGGAGCGACCTACCTTTTCCAGAGGGATCCTCTTCTGGAGAGGGCACAGAGGAGGCAGGTGGGCTGGGATCCAGCGGATCTGGCTGGGTCTCTGCACCGCCTCTGCCTCTCTCTCTCTCTCCCCCTCCCCACGTGGCTGCTCCATTTTGCCCTAACTGCGCGAAGGAGGAGGGGGACCAAGGAGGAGGAGGAGGAGGCATCCACTGCGCTTGGGTCGCCGCGAAGGCGCCTTTGCGGGGGTGGGAAGAAGCCGGGAGCAGATGCCGAGACTGTGGGGAGCCCGGCGGCGTGGCGCAAGGTAACGGGGGGAGCAAGGGAGAGTCCGCGCCGGGCGCTTCGTGCGTCCGCCCTCGGTTCCTGGGCTCGAACTTCCTTTGGCACCTCGTGGAGAGAGAGGGAGAGGAGCGGGCTGGGGCTTTGATGTGGGACGCGGTTTGGCGGAGCGAAGACGCGGCAAGGCTTGGCGACAGAGGAAGGGGGGCTGTTTTCGTGGGGAGGTGGGAGGGGGTGTCTTTGCCTCTTCCCGGCAACAGATCCTCCAGGCTGGGGAAACTCCTCCTGCTGGGGAGCGACCCGCTTTGTGCTTTGCCCGCTATCCCATTATAATACAGTACCAGGGTGCATCCATGCTTCGCAAGACGAAAAAATCCGCAAGACGAAGAAACTCGCAGAACGGATTAATTTCGTCTTGCGAGGCACCACTGTAGCTGTATTAATTAAGCCTGGTAAGGGTAAACTGTAAATTACAATTTATGATATATTGTAATAGTCATTCAAGCAGACCTGCCTTGCCACAGATCAGGTCACATCAATCAAATGTAGCATTCAGTTCTTAAAGCAATGGCATGGTTTGCACATCACATTAAACCATAGTTTTAATCAAACTATGGTTTGATGTATGCTGCTTAATAGTTCCCAAGGCACTCCTCTCTGTGGCTTCTACTAGTCTGTTCACTTGATGCTGAACCATGATTTCATAATATATGCTAGCAAAATCCTTACCTACTGTGGTTGGTTTCATATACCCAGTTGGCTATGAAGCTCTCTGCGTGACCTTGGGTAAGTAATAGTCTCTCAACCTAATCCAATTCACAGGATTGTTGTAATGATAGAACAGACAGAAGGGAGAACCACGTACGCCACCTTGAGCTCCTTAGAGAATCACAGAATTGTAGAGTTGGAAGGGATCCCAAGGATCATCCAGTCCAACCCCCTGCAATGCAGGAATCCTGCCCACAGAAAAGTTGGGATATAAATGCAATAAATAAACAAATCTTTTCTGTTTTCTGCCAGTAGACAGATTGTAGAAAGAAGGCTATCAGTTATGTACTTCTCTCTTTGATCATGTATGTCTCCTGAATAAAATCCACCTGCCAACAACATGCAATCCTATGTTCATGCTAGGAAATAAGGTATTGCATCACTTTCCGTAGGTGTAATACTTTTTCTATGATGTAATCAAAAGCATTGCTCTATGCAAAAACAAAAAACAAAAAAACCAATAAAAAGTTTCTCAATACAAATTAAAAGACACTTCATAAAACTTTAGTACACACTATAAAATCTACAATGCATTATATGACTCTGGAGGCACGAGTAGCCTTTGAGCCTACAGCTATACAATTCAGCACAATAGCACCATGTTCTAAAATTTAGGAAACCTAAACACAAAATGCCCAAAATCATATCAGTCAGGTCAAAATTTAACCAGCTATGATTATTTTAAATACTTTTATATCACAAGTCTTACTTATTTAGGGTTGTGTTCCCTGCTTTCTCAAAGCCAAAGGGAGACACCATCAAACTGTACTGAAGTCTGACTCAATATAAAAACTTACCCACGGCACATTCCTATGTAGCCTGCAGTCTCCTCATCCCCCTCCACATACTTTTAATCTGGCCTGCAACACATGTGCTGTCTGTGTGGGATGCCAGGTGAGCTTAAGGAAGACAGATTGCTCTGCCCCTGCTTTGGTAGTTTCTGGGTGGCTGCAGAGGAAAAGGTTTATCTTCCTCAGCAGTGATCATGCAAGCTGAGTGAACTTCTGGAAGAAGGAATGAGTGTCCTACCCTTCCTATCACATCTCACTTTACTGGGTGGAAAGGGGGCTTTCTTGTGTTTTTATATTGTGATTTTATCCTGTGAACTGCCCTGAGACATGCAGGTATGGGGAAGTACATAAATTTATTATCATCATCATCACCACCATCATCATCCTTCATTTGCAGCCAGTAAATGTCTATTCAGAAGTATGCCCCACTGAGTCCAATGGAACTGGCTTCAATCCCAAACACATTTATGTAGTGTAGTGGTTAGCAAGTCACTTTAGGACCAAGGAGACCAGGATTCAAATCCCCACTCTATCATGAAGCTCACTGGCTGACCATGCATAATGTCGTGCTTTGATGGACCCGGCCCCTGCTAGACTGAAAGCAGAATGGAAGATTTTTGTGCTCCACATTCAGCCAAGCAGACTTCTCTCCCTTCTTACCTTGGGAACTCACCAGAGACATGCTTTGCCACTGCCCTGGTGATGTCCATTTTCCCCACCTAAATGAATGACTACACTTCTTTCCTATGGGGACAAGATGCATTTTGGGATGAAACAAAGCCAAGCCTGTACTCCCAACACTGCGTAGCCACTACTCACAGGGTTCTTTACAATGTACAGACTCTTCCTCCAACATTCCCAGTCAACCATCATGTGAAGCAGTTTACAAGTTAAAAAGCAATTAATTACACTGGTGGGCACAGCCACCTTCCCCTCATGTTTGTGTTTCTCTTGATCGAGTCATTCCAGAAAGGGAATGTCCCTGCCCACTACTGACATGCAGCTGCCAAGAGATCAGCACCAACTAGGAGTATTGCCCCTTACAGAAAAACAGAACTTCCCACAACTGTTCTAAAAGTTGCAGGTGTAAGCTCTGGTGGACTGCACTATGCAGAGCTTGCCATAGTACCAGGGACACAACCAACAAGGCTCTGCCCTTATCCTAAGATACAACTAGCACAACTGATGCAGCAACAATTGGATATAATCACCTGAAAGTGGCCTGGAGCATTCTGCACCAGTTGTAGCTGTTCAAGGACAAACTTAAGAGCAGGATTTGGCCATTTTCTTGTGTTCACATCTTAATAGGACACTTTGCAAGAAGTTACTCAAGCACCAAATAAGCTCCTTACCCACAAAGGGGAAGCTGTGCCCTTACAACAAAAGCTGAAACTGTAATAGTCTCTCAAATTCGGGATAAGACTAGGCAACACTTTCAGTCTCAAAATAACTGGTAGCCAAAGATCCATATTATGAGGGTGCAAACATCCGAGATGGGTATGCTATATCCCCTATCTTCTACCTGGCCGACTGCATGCTTTTCAGCTAGATCTTGCCAAAGAACAGCAGTGGGCATAAGTGGGAGGTGTGGGGGAGGGAGGTATTATGAGATTTTACGTACCAGGGCATAGTGGTGAAAGACTTATCAAACCATCTAGCATCTGTGATTCTATCTTAATATTAATTATTTCTCTATAAACACACAAGAATCTGTCACAGAGGTCTGTCATGTGTATCTTTCCTGAAAAAGCACCAGGTGGCCCCAACCACCCAAAAACCTGTGGGGACAAAAATGAGGCTGAGGGACAACAAAAACACTTACAAGGTTATCTATAAAATCCTCATTGTTCCTATGCTCTGACAGAATACTTTGCTGTACAAAATCAAATGTAAAAATTAAATTGTTTTCAGTTAATCATGTTTTGAATTTGACAAATAATATTCTGTTATAATCAAGAACAATTAAAACAGAGATTGGTTCAATTTCCCCCCAGTCTGAGCCTGTTATTGGATTGGTTGATTATAAATCGCTACAACCACTTGTATCACCCAATCACCTCAGAGTCAGACTGGAGTTCTTCTGGAGCCTGGTGAAGTTCATCAACAGTTTCAGGATTCTTGCTGTTTTCTGACATACCTGAAAGTGAAATAAGTTGAGCAGGCATTGAGTTCTTCTAAGTAACTAAATTATGGGCTTTAAGGAAGTTCCTTCAATATATTTACAAACCTTTCCAACTATATGTATCCAAGTTAGTACACTTTTCATTAACTAGCAAATGTTATCATGAAATGTAAATTACTTTTACTCTCTTTCATAACACAAGGGACAGAACAACAAGAGAATAGTTAAGGGCTCCCTCAGCTAAACTAGAACTACTAATTAAAAAATACAAATGTTCCCAAGCAATCCAAAAACGAATTACTATTAGTTCTACCTATAGATCAAAATGCTGAGACTAACACAAGAAACTCAAGGTCACAATGCTGTATACCAGCACCTGATAAGCTTTTTCAGTATTAGATATCCACAACAATATTTTAGATACAGGTAATTTATAACTTATGCACATTTAACCCAAACCCTGCCCCTGCTCCCTTTCCGGGGCCAAAATCTGCATACACGTCAGCGGTCACACGCCAATCAAACCTGCATAGCCTCATGACTATCAGTTTGGAACCGAAACAGGGAAATCTAAAAACTGGACAGTACTTTCTTCATAACAAGGGACTTTTTTAGGTTTGCAGAAATGTATTTAGTTGTAAGGGGGGAAGCCCCCAGAAAAACCTAATCCTTAATTTCCAGGACCTATAGAATACTGAAGGCAGTTGAGATACAGAATGTTGAGTGTTATTAGAAAAAAAGGGAAATTGTTCTGGGTGAGCTTGTAACAGCTCTCAATGTTCTATAATTGGGATTAATTAGGAGGATTAAGGTCAAAGAGAAGATTGTCATGAGGTTAAAATAAAGCTCTTCTCCAAACTATACAGGGAGGTTTCAGGTGAAGGAGGAACCGAACTAGTACTATTTTTCTTTCCCTCTTCAGAAACCTCCCCCCACCCCCGCTTTTTAGTGATGGATAGATCAGTCCACTTGTGACCTGGGTCAATTTTACATGCATTTACTCTTAAGTATGGTCGGTCCTATCTCCACATTAATCTGATTTTTAAAAGAAGTCCATACAAATATTTATATTTAAGTATTAATTTTATCTCAATGTACATATTCCTAAACTTTCTATCCTAAAACACATTTTTAAACACATGCTGGTACATTTTGAACCAGGAACTGTTCTGCAAAATTATGTTTCAATTCATGTTTAAGTCTGCGAGATATGAATTAGGTCATCTCCTTTAAAAATACATAGTCTTCATCTCTACCACTCTGATACACAGCAAATTGATCAGGTTTGTTGGTGACAGTCCATCCAAATCTTTTAGCATTATACAGCACAAGAGTTACAGGAAGGTGGAAAAGAAAGAAAGAAGTTTTCCTTTATGCGGCTATTTACAATCCTCCTCACACAAGCCCTGACTAGTGTTATAAAGCTCCTGCTCCAGAACGATTAGATCCATAAACAAGAATAATCTTTTGAGAGTTGCAGAAGACTATGCTGCATACTATACTTTCTTATTTACTATATGTATGCTCCTACTTTTCCTGATTAAAAACCCTCCCCTAAACCTAAGTTTTCCTATTTCCCGGCCAAAACTAAATGCTGAGCAAACACTCTGCAGGAAGGTTATAGAGGGGAACAGGAAGACTGACTGCTGATGCCTTCAGTGCCTATTTACAACTAAACTCAAGAGACCTAGAGCATCTAAAGGCACTATCCAACTAAGGCTACAATCCTAGCCATGTCTTTTTTGAAGCAAGTTCACTGGATTCAATGCAACTTACATTCAGGCATGGGAGGTTAGGATTCCAACCTTAGCTATACTCAAGAGTAGACCCACTAAAAGCAATGGACCTGTCCACTGCAAGAATCATCATTTCAACAATATAACCAATTTAGAATGTTTTATTTATTCTGTAGCTAATTAAAAGTATTTCCATCACATGGCTACATTACCTAGCATACAAGAACACGCTGAACGTAAGACAGTGAAACTGAATCACATGGATTACATTACACTGATGTACATCTTGCTACATTATCATAGCCAAAAGGCAGCACTTAAAACTTTTCAAACCTTTAACAACTTTTAAATGCCATTTTAAGTATATAAACTCACCCGCTAAAAAAGAAGTTAATATTGGCACAATAGAATTAGCAGATATTGCACTATGCATTGAAGCACTTCAGAAACTTGGGGGGAAAAATATGAGTCTCAAGGAACACTAGTCCCCTTTCTTTTCAGATATGCAGGCTGCTGGAAAGCCCACACTGTTTCACTCCATATTCAACTCTTACTCTTTGCTGCTGCTGTTGAAGACTCTGACCATATGGTCTTACCATTCTAGACCTCTTTAAACCCACTGCCCCTTTCTCTCTCTTCTTCCATCAATTCAGAAAATATACACTGAACTTTTTAAAAGAATAATACAATAAAAATCAGGTCTTGTCAAAGACCTTTACTTTATGTGTAAAGAGGACATTATCAACTTGAATATTAATCTAGTATTAAACAAACTCTTTCACTTCATAATGAATGACATTGTGTCAATCACAACAGAGAAAATGGAGAGAATTTTCAACAAGCGGAAGTAATTACCATTAATCGCTGTGCTTCCTAGGACTGAGGAAGTTAAGCAAAGTTCACTGCAAATTAGTATGTTTAACAGTGTGGTTTTACATGATGCCTTTCTAACCTGCCAAGAACCCACAAATACACTAGTGGTAAACAGAAAATTAAACGTGCAGGGAAGGCTTCCAGTAAGTTCAAGTATTCAAGTACATTTTTTTTGGAAGCATTTCTTTCACAGTTAGCACCAGCCTGCATCTAACTGGTGTGGTCAGAGGCGGATTTAAGGGAGTGTGATTGGTTCACCTACGCTGGGTGCCAAGCCGAGAAGGTGCCACAGGGGAAACCACAACAATGACTTAGAATGGAAGACGAGAGGCAAGTGGGTGCTGAATTTTGGCCCTGCGCAGGGCACCTCTGAAACTTGAAAACCCAAAGTCTGCCACTTGTGGGATGTAATATGAGTAGGTAGACAGAAACAGGATTTTGCGGGTGAGCATACATGAAGTGTTGACTTGGCCATGTTATACCACCCATCAAACAGTTCATGCAGCCTGCCACATCCAAGTTTTCATTTAGGTTATGCTGAAACTCAATGTAGCAGTCAAGTCTCATCTGTTCATTGTCTTAAAGAAGCACCTGAGTATCTTACCTTAGATTGGATTAGGATTTGGTATATACCGGTACCTCTTCTCATCACTTCCCTGTAAAGCTCCCCTTCCTTGTCAGTGGGTGTAAAAGGAGAACACCTAACCCATGGATAGGCAAACTAAGGCCCAGGGGCCGGATCACGCCCAATCGCCTTCTAAATCCGGCCAGTGGACAGTCTGGGAATCAGCATGCTTTTACATGAGTAGAATGTGTCCTTTTATTTAAAGTGCATCTCTGGGTTATTTGTGGGGCCTGCCTGGTGTTTTTACATAAGTAGAATGCGTGCTTTTATTTAAAATGCATCTCTGGGTTATTTGTGGGGCACAGGAATTCATTCACATTTTTTAAAAAAATATAGTCTGGCGCTCCACAAGGTCTGAAGGACAGTGTACCGGCCCCCTGCTGAAAAAGTTTGCTGACCCCTGATCATGGCACCAAATAAAGTCTCACTACCTACCAAGCCGAAACACAATTTGTGGACCTGGAATCACAATTGAGCAATCTAAAAATATTCCAGTTCTTTTACCAGAAATCTCAGAACTATGTCATATTATGAATCATTATGATCCCATAATATATGCATGCTATAAAACCCCCAACAATTTCCTTCAATAAAACAATATTGTAATGGCAGAAGGTAGACTATATATATGCCATTACTTCCTTTTTACACTAGCTGCCTAGTTTTTATTGTTTTTAAAAGTTACACCCTGGGTCTTAAACATAGGCTTTATTTGGTTCTGTTGTTTCTGCCTTTTCTTTTTTGTTTTTATGAGCATATTTTAATATTGTGTGTTGCTTTGGGGGCTTTCCAAAAAGTTGCCTAAGATTTTAAAGAAAAACACTGGTGGCAACTGCTGCTCCTTGTAGCATGTTATTAAGCATAAAACTGTAAGAACTTACAAATATATATACTGTACAGCAAACATCATGGAATTAAAGCAGAAATACAACACAGAATTAGGTGCATGCTTTTGTGATTAGCCTTGTGTTTAAAATGTTTGCCTCTAAAGACACAGGAAAACATATCCTACTGTACAATAAAGCTGTCTTAAGGAACAATAACCTATGACCTCCACATAAAACTGAAAGGAGAAGCATGCATGGGGCAGGTGGGGGAGGACATTCTTGGGCAAATCCTCCAAGTTCTAGTCATCTATAAAACCAGAAAAGCCACAATTCCAGAAAGAGTTGGTACAATACACACAGACTAGTGTACTCTGCAAGATGAATGCTGCGGTATAAGAAGTGCAAGAAGAGACCCGAGTACATTATTCAACTAAGCAGCAGCCACATTTGTGCATCTCACTGTATTTTGAATGTACCTGCAAAAACCATTCCATGTCTGTTTCCTATGGATGACTATTTCCTAGCTTGACCATCAGCTTCACCTACTGACTTTAGAGAAGTCACTTCCACCCTAACAATCTTTAAGAACTGATCCAATATTAAATTTCTTCATAAGAAGACATAACTATTCAAGTTTTAAATCCCAGACAGTACTGAACTACAAGTTCCATTTCACAACGAAGAAAGCTACCTTTGTGTGAACATAGCCCCAAACCTTTCATCTATAACTCATCCAAATGGCTAGGAGTCATGGATTCTGGGGAAGCAGGGCAGAAAGAAGAGTGCATGGCCAGAATACAACCCCTGAGCAAAAACAAAGCAGCAGCAACTTCACTTTTGGAAGTCAAGGGTGTAAGCACCAAGGAACCTAAAGATTTTGGTTTTTTTTAAAGGCTAAATAAAGTGAGAAAGAGAAGAAAACCAAAAAGGGCGTTTTTCCATGAGGAGGTTTGTATTTCTCCGCTGAGCACAAGTACTTCCTCCTGGGCACAAACACATCAGCTTTACACCTGCCCTTTGCCCCACCCTCCAGGAGATAAAGACCAGGAACCCTGAGTGCGCACCAGGATCCCCTTCCCGACAGGCCTCCCAAGCGGATTTGTTACCTAACAGGCGAAGGTTTGCGAGGCGAAACTAATCTTCCCGCATCGTCCTATACCTCCGTGCCGTGACATTTAAAAAATAAATAAAAATAAAGCAACACCTGTTGAGCCACTGCCTGCCGGGCAGGCTGCAGAGCTCTCTTCCGGGAAAGAGCGAAAGGTGGGGGGACGCGCCCTTCCCTCATACGTGGCCTAGGCCCCGGCTGAAGCTCCGGGGCCGCAGCAGGAGGAGGCCAAGAACACCGGCCTGGCGCCGCGGGCGAGGAGGAAGGAGCGGAGTAACGGGAGAGGCGGCGGCGGCGGCGGAACGAGAAGGGCTTCGGCGAGGGAGACGCTGAGGGCTCTGCGTCGGTCCTGTCTGAGGGGAGAGGGTTTTTTTTTTGGGGGGGGACACGGCGCTCATCTCTTCGCCCCCCCCCCGCCCACAGCAGCCACCCACCACACCCTTCTTCTTCTCCTTCTCCCTCCCTCACTTGCCTTCAAGCTCGGCTGCTTCCAGTTGCTCCCCCCGCAAAAGCCACGGAAACACGGCAGAGCAGCTTAAACGGAAAGGGCTCGCGAGGAAACGGGCGCCGGTTACTTCAGCCTCTCTCTCTCTCTCTCTCTCCCTACCCCCCCTCCCCGCCCTGCTTCCCTCCCTGAACGGCTGCACCAACCGGAACTGCCTGGCCGGAAGTAGAGCGTCCGCTTGCTGCTCTGTAACTTTCCGAAGGGGCCGCTCTAGGCGGCGGCAGCAGCGAGGGGCCGCTTCCACGTTGCTGTCACCATGGCAACAGCATCCGGACCTGTAGTTTTGCGGCCGGTCTCCCCCACCACTTCTCGCTTCCAGCCTGCGACAAGCGGGCCGCGGCTGCAGACCTAGTGGAAAAAAAGGGGAGCTCCTCCGGTTGTGCAGGGCAACCAGTGCGCAGAAGTAGAATAGGGTGCCGTGCCCTTTAAGGGCTCCTCCACTTCGAATTGCGGCTCGCCAGTAGGAACGGGAAGCGAAGGATGTGCTGTGTGTGGCTTTTCCTTTCCCGCCCTCCCAGAGGACTTAAGTGCATTCAATTGCCTGCGGCAAAAACAAGGAAGAGCCTCGTTTCACCCGGGAACTTCCCTAAACAGGGTTGCCTTCAGATGTTGAGATTCCAACTAGACATCAGGAAGACCTTTCTGATGGCAAGAGCTGTTTGACAGTGGAAAAGGTTCCTTTGGAAGGTGGTGGGCCTCCCTTGGAGGTTTTTAAGCAGAGGTGGGATGGCTGTCTGTCATGGATGCTTTAGTTGAGATTCCTGCATTGCAGGGGGTTGATGACTCTCAGGTTCCCTCCCAACTCTACAATTCTGTGATTCCTAGGAGAGGTGGGATAGTTGTAAGCGGCAAACGGAAATACAGTCATACCTCGGGTTGAAGTAGCTTTGGGATAAATATTTTCGGGTTGTGCGCTGTGGTGACCCGGAAGTAACGGAGCGCGCTACTTTCGGGTTTCGCCGCTCATGCATGCGCAGATGGTAAAAAAGACGTCACGCGCATGCACAGAAGGGGCGAATTGCAACCTGCAGATGCACGGATGCAGGTTGCGTTCACTTTTGGATGCGAACGGGGCTCCAGAATGGATCCCGTTCGCATCCAGAGGTACAGTGGTACCTCGGTTTACGAACTTAATTTGTTGCGGAGGTCCATTCTTAACCCAAAACCGTTCTTAACCTGAGGTGTGCTTTCGCTAATAGGGCCTCCCACTGCCGTGCGACTTCCACTCACATCCTAGAGCAAAGTTTGTTACCCGGAACACCTACTTCATAAGCGTTCATAAGGAGGACGGTACGTAACCCAAGGTTCCACTGTACACGAGAATTCAAGTGCTGCTGCTGGGCCTCCACCGCACCTGATCACACACACACACCACCCTTAATGTAGCTGCGTCCCCCCACTGCCACCACCATGGAATCAACAGCCCAACCCACCTTCCCTGCTGGGCTGCCAGTGTGGCGTCTAACCTTCGGAAGGGCAGCAGTGCCGCTTTAGAATAGGACTGACCTTGATTGCCATCTGTGGTGGCCACCATCTTTGGATCGCATAGATCATTGTGTTCTGGGTAAATCAAGATGGTGGGCAGCCACCATAGACTGGACCTAACCATGGCTTCCAATAAAAAGCAGCAGTGCTATCCGCTGCTAAGACACCACCAGGGGAGGGGGGGTAGCAGTGAGGACAGTGAGTGGTGGCATAGCTGAGTTGAGCTGCAGTGAGGTCCTTAGCTAGTGTGCCAGGGCTGCATGTAATTAACATCATGTGAAGAAAAAGTAAGGCTGCATACACTAGTTCTATTCAGTGATCTCTGCTTAGGAGATATGCACCTAATTCGTAGATAATGTGGGGGCAAGCCTGGCACACATGCTGCAATGACAGGGCTAGCACACATGGCTCTGCTCTTTCTTCATGTGCTGTTGATTGCATGGAGAATATCATGGCTAAATAGAGTTCAGTGAAGAATGTGAGTTGGACTCAAAGTCTATATTGTGGCTGGAATAGGTTGGGAGGGGCAGTCACCTGGCTCTCTATTGATGTAAGAGGAAGTGGAATAATGTGCTGTACTCCTTTTTTCGGGAGTAAAGTTACATTGGTGGAAACAATGGCTGAGTGAGTGTAGGATTTGGACTAAGCCACCTGCCAAGCCTCCGCACTTCACCCATTACAGGCTCTTTCCCTGTGATCACTCCTGACTTTTCTGCATTCAGCATAAAGGCCTGAATAAAATTTCAAAGCATGTTCAGCTGAGTGCATTCTCCCATCAGATCTTCACATGGAATGCTTGATAGGACATGATTCTACTTTTAGAGCACAAGTGGTGAACCTCATGCCAAATTTGGCCCTACAGGGTTCTCTGTTTGGCCCCCAGGACTCTCCACAGGCCACACCCCTCACCAGGCCTGCTCAACACCCTCCTTGAGTGTTTTGCCCTGCTAGAATGTGCCCTTGAACTCTGACATTGCAAGATAGAGAGGAAAGCATGAGTATAGGGAGAAATTAGCCTTCTAGTTAGTTGCTCTGCTCACTTTGGCCTCAGGCTTCACCCCCCCCCCACTGGCCTGTGGCCCCAGAAGACTGCTCAGAATAGACAGCAGCCCTTGAGCTGAAATAAGGTTCCCTAAACCTGTGCCAGGCATAGAGTAGGGCGCCAAAGATCCATGTTAAAACAGCTACTGCAACAAATAGACACATCTGTCAGCAGATCTCTCAAATTAAAGCAGCAGTACTGACATGTTTTACATATAGTACAGCTGAAGTTACGTTTCACACTTTATTTTGATGTGAGATAAGAAGATTCCTAGTTGAAAAGTACTCAACTCTTTAGTTCACATGTTTGAAACTCAGTCTAGAGAAGTTATGGAAAATATTCTTATTGGGCAAAGATACCAGAAGGGCTTGTTTGTGCTCATTCCTTAACTGTGTGCTTGTGATATACAAGAATATACCCATGGCATTGCTACTCTAACTCTGTGACGTTTATTTATTAACACAGTGACGTTTATACCATGAGATCAGGGTACTCATTTGAAAGCCAATCTAATTAAAGCACTTGAGGATAGCGAGGTGACAGAACAAATGTCTCTAGATGCATTCGAGCCTCTGAGGGAGTTTGGGGGTTGTACCATGGCGGAGTCTTCAGATGCTCCCTCACTTCTGCCTGCAGTAAGGAAGAAGAAAAGCTTATCACTCAAGGACAAAATTAGTATAATAGCTGCAATAGAAAGTGGCAAGAAGAAGGCAGACATTGCGGAAAGATATGGTATAAAGAAAAACTCCTTGTCCTCCATCATGAAGAACAAAGAGAAAGTTTTAGAAGCCTTTGAATCATGGCAATTTGACCCTAAAAGAAAAAGGTTAAGGACTGCATTTCATACAGATCTGGAAGAGGCACTGGTGAAGTGGTATAGAATGGCTCGGTGTTCAAATATACCAGTGAATGGGCCAATGCTACGCTTTCAAGCTAATGATTTTGCACAGAAACTTGGACATAACGATTTTAAATGCAGCAATGGCTGGCTAGATCGTTTTAAAGCAAGGTATGGACTGGCATTCAGATCTCAGCCAGTTATAGCTACTGCTCGTACTACTCGTACCACTACTGCTACCACTGCAGAGGATACAGCAACTGCTTGGCATCAAAAGATTCTGTCTTACTATTTAAAGGTTTATCAGCCAAATGATATATTTAACATGAAGGAGACAGGATTGTTTTATCAGATGTTACCTAGTCCTACTTTTACATTTAAAGGAGAAACATTCTCCCTGGGAAAATTAGGCAAAGAAAAAATAACTGTAGTGGTTGGCGTAAATATGGATGCTTCAGAAAAACTTCCGTTGCTTGTTATAGGAAAGAACAAAACTCCCTGCTGCTTTCAGGGTGTCACATCATTGCCTGTGGAATATCAGTCAACTACTATGGCACAGATGACTTCAGAGCTGTTTGATCAGTGGGTGAGCAAACTTGACAAGAGATTTCAAATACAGAAGCGTCACATCATTATTTTTGTGGACTCTTTCCCTTTTCACCCGGAGGTAAGGAATTTGAAGTCTATCAGACTTGTATCCTTCCCTTCTTGCTCACCCTCCAGATTTACAGCTGTGAAACAAAATATCACCAAGAGTCTGAAAGTAAAATACCGGTGCCTTCTTCTCAAGAGATTTGTAGACTGTGTTGAAAGTGGTAAGGAATTCACGCTGACTTTGCTTGATGCCGTTGACATGTTATACCTGTGTTGGAGGGCTGTATCTCCAGGGACAGTAGTTAAAAGCCATAGCAAAGAAGGGTTTAGATCACAAACTGGGGAAAACATTGATGAGGACGCAGAAACGGAAATTAATTTTGATTTGGCTGCATATGCATTGGCAGCAGGAGTTGAGTTTCCAAAAGGCTTGTCTTTGGAGGAATATGTAGCTTTCAATGATGACTTGATAAATTGTGAAATGCCTCCTAACACTGAAATATCACAGGCTAAAAAAGGTACTTCAAGTGAAACTTATGAGAAAGATGAAGGTGATGACTTTCCAGGATGTAAACACCCTTCGCCATCAAAGAAGGAGGCCCTTACTGCTTTAGATACTCTTCGAAGATTTCTTAGACATCAAGATTTGAAGGAATCTCTTCATACTTCCTTCACGATTCTGGAGGACTTTATTCATCTTGCAGCATCTAAATAAGTACTTTAATGGAAACTACTAATTGCTTAGTTCGTTTTAAAAACAACTCTATCATATAGTACAGGCCTATAAAATTTGAGGCCTATTATGCTAAACCCGGCCTATGAGCCATGTATGGTGGATTTTGCTGCCTCCATGGGACTGCAAAAACCCAGAGAGCTGTCAAATGCCCACCACATGGCTGGTGGATTGTGTCTGCCTTGGCAGGTCACAAACTGGACAGGCCCAATGAACAATGCAAGATTTTGTGAATTGTGTTGCAATGGTGCTACCCCGATCCATAATTTGTCTACGCTCTAAGGTTACAATTGTATTCTTCTCACCCCAGAAGAATTCAGAGTAACATTTGATGCTCACAACAACCCTGTAAGGTAGATTATGGCAAGAGATCGAGATGTATCTTTGTAAGCACTGCTGTATAACAACTAGTTTACGTTAATGCAAGTTATCCTAAAATAGTAGTTTTTCTTTCTGCATTTATGATTATGATTAGATATTTATTTATACCCCGTCTTTCCCCTTGATGGGACTCAAAGCAACTTACAGATGCAGTGGTATCTCGGTTTACGAACAGCCCTGTTTATGAACTATTTGGTTTCCGAACTCCGCAAAACCAGAAGTAGGGTCCCAGTTTGCGAACTTTACCTCAGTCTAAGAACGGAATCCGAATGGTGAAAGGGCACCAGTGCAGGAGGCCTCATTAGGGAAAGTGTGCCTTGGTTTAAGAATGGTTTCGGTTTAAGAACGGACTTCCGGAATGGATTAAGTTCATAAACTGAGGTACCAGTGTATAATGTTTTGTTACTGCTTGCTGTTTCTTTAGCTGAAGATGCTTCCCCAGCTCTTCCAGTCAGTAGCTCTTGAGTGGAATCTTGGCATATTGCTTTGACAAGCGACTCCCCACCATCTAACACATCTAATATTATACCCCTAAAGAGATCACATTGCAAAACTGTGAGATGCATAGCAGCAAAGTGGGTCAGGTTTGACATGGATGTAAAATGTGACTTGAGCTGCCAGCATGAAGTACTTTACGCAAAGCGTGTTAAGAAAACACTAAAATAAATGAAATATTTAAGACTAGAATGTACTTACAACATTTCACTGGCTCTGTTTCACATGATGCAGACTAAATAAGTTATTTTGTTATGAATTAAATCAAGTAATATTAACAGATAACAATATATACCCACATGCTCAAGCCTTTATAGCAGCTCAATATATTAGGAAGATGTTAAGACCCAGAGGATTCAGATTGGGACCAAACAGACAGCCTTGACACACCTGAATAACCTGTTTAGCAGTCCAACTCACCTTGCCATTCAGACACCTCACTCGGGGCAGGGGGGCTTTGATCAGCTTCTGCACCCCTTTACAGATCCAGGTTTCCACCACTTCCTATCCTAACCTCCTATCTCCCTAAAGCTGAGGAAGAAACAGAACTGGCGAAGAACCAGAGGTCTGCTTAGAAAATGTATACTTAAGTGGGCAACTGGTGCATCTTGGGACCCAGTTGGTGATCTGAAAGAGAATGGCCTGGCTTTCCTAGCATAAAACAGCTCAGTGTGTGCCTGCTTTTTTGTTCATTCTGGCACTGGCTCCTGACTGGATCTCCCTTTGCTTTGTGCCAGAATTCTACCTGCACTTTGGTCTCTGTGCCTGGTTGGACTCCAGTAAGATGAGCTGATCTCGGACAGAAGCAAAAAACGATCCAAATAACTGGTGGTATTCAACTAAGTTTTATTAAAAGCAGACCCACTGAAATTAATAAACGCAACCAAGTTAGATCTGTGAATTTTAGTGCGTCTACTCCGAGCAGCATACCACCCAAAATATCAGCTAAATATTTTCTGAGGTGTTCTGGATACATACAAAAAACCCTTCCTACACAGCCTGAAATTTCCACATGCTTCAGACTATAACTCCCATGACCTCCAGCCATCCTGGGTAACAGATGGGAATAATGGGAGTTGCAATCTGACTGCCTTAAGGAAACCCATTTGGCGCGCTCTGACTTTAAAACTCTACTTCTTTGCTCCTGCTGGCAAATTACAGTGCCTTACATAAAAGTGTGTGTGTGTGCGCACACATGCGCGCGCGCACACACACACACACACACACACACAAGATTCTGACTACTATTCTTACCACTACAGCACATGATGGTGATCTCATGATATAATTTCAGCAGTACTATTTATGGCAGTATTCCAAAGCGTGTATCCCAGTACTACAGAACATACTCTATATATATATATATATATATATATATATATATATATATATATTTCAATAAATAAATAAATATGTTACTCTGCCCATCTGGTTGATGGTTTTCTTTTCTTTACGTTGCTTAATTCATCTTTATAGGGGGCAGGATCAAAGGCACTTTGCAAAAAATACACAAATTATGTAATCTGTGGAAAGTGATCCTGAGTATGTACTTTGGCTTAAGGATGTAAGAGTGCCAGAGAGCAACTTGGAGGTTTACTGGCAGGGCAACAACTAAGGCTATGCACACATTGAATTTATTCTGGCTCCAGAGTGCTCCCACTGCTGGTTTTTGAAACCGTGTACACGTGACATTAGTCGCAATCCACGTCTATGATGCAGTTTCTCAAATAACAGAGGACAAGTCTGCTTTCTCTTCTCCATGACAGCCACCCAGATGTTTGAAGACTGGTATTATACCTACCCACTGCCTTAATCTGTACAAGGTAATTTTATGGTGGTATGGTTTAACACAGATTTCACTTGTAAGAGAGAGCATTGCTGTTCCCTCATCCCTGCCTTTGTATGTCTTGGGATGTGGTAATGTTGTTTCCTGAGTAAACAGTCATTGAATGACACTCTTTCACACCTGGAAGAAGAAGAAAAGAGAATTACGTTATTACTATTTGAGTTCGGAATAAGGTAAATACATTACCATAACACTGCTCTCAAAATGCATCACACAAAGTTTCCGTTGTATTACTTGGTCTGTAATTTTATTTTATTTTTGGGTTGTGTTGGTCCTTCCCTAGCAATGTCCCTGCTCTTCCCCTCTGTTATAAAGCTCTTGCTTCCTGTAGTTTTGAGGGTGGGCCCTTCAGATTTGGTTGTGGTCCAACAACCTTTGGCCATGCTGGCAGGGGCTGATGGGAATTGGAGTCTGACCACTTTTGGAGGGCCACAGGTTACCCACAGGTTGCCCCTAGGTCTTGATCCAGTGTGACATCATTTTCCCCTCCCTGCAAAATGTAGTTATGCTCATAAATCCTACCTGGGTGACTTTAAAAGGTGAACTTAGTGGACCATGAAGCCCCTTAAGAAAAATAAACCTATATTTGGCAAGTTCAGATATGCAAACAGTGGAAGCAGAAGTAAAAGAATTTAGAGAAACTGTTGAGCATCGACATTACAAAAGAAAATCATTTAAAGATTTAGTGCTTCTTAATGAAATTTGGTGCTCTTTGGAGATGCATATTCTGGGATTCATGACCCCTAGAAGCTAAATATAGTTAGTCTTTTGAAAACTCTACTTTCGGGAAAACCCTGCCTGGTCAGTAGAGTGCACACACAGTTATAGCCAAAAGCAGGGGAGGCTTGAGGGATTCATTCATACTTTTATACAGTACTAGAACTCCCAGGATCCTCCAACTGGAGCTAACTGCAAAGAGATAGATCTAAAATTAAAGAATTCTGAGCCCAGGAGTTTGTCTGAGTGCTAGAACTAAATGGAATTCACAGTCCTTCCATATGGTGTCTTTATTGCAGCAATATATTCTTATGAATTTAAACCTAGCAAGATATTTAAGCCAGGCAAGCTTCCTGATGTTACTGCCTGCGTGATGGGTCATTAAGAGAACAAAAGGAAGGGGGCTCTGTGTCAGATGCCAAAGGGGTGGTGCCCCTCCTCCAGATCTTAGATAGCTAGAAGGACAAAGCCTCAGTTGGAGAGCAGAGTTTGCTGTGATGTGACCTAGAGGAAAAAGCTGCAGGCTGTAAAGGCAAAGAGAGAGTCAGAACTGATTTCTGCTTGAATCCAAGGCTCTGGCTACGAGAGAAACAAGACCCCCTTGGGGTGTTAATTAATGCTGTGAGCCCCTCCATCTCAGGCTCAGGTCGTATATATATGTAAATAAACCATATATCATAAAGACACCATAGTCTCTGCTGTGCCTCATTTCCAAAAGGAAACATAAATCCTGGGAAAGTGCCTGGAACCCCTGGGATCTCTCACTGCTCAGAGAATGGGCTGGAGTGCAACACTATTTTATTTGGGCAAGGTGTATGGAATTGTATTTGTTGCCATTGTTAAGTGGTTGGGAATCAGAAATCCTTGCCAGTCTACTTCAGATTACGTAGTGACCTACCAATAGATTCCATTACAGTGGTACCTTGGGTTACATATGCTTCAGGTTACATACGCTTCAGGTTACAGACTCTGCTAATCCAGAAATAGTGCTTCGGGTTAAGACCTTTGCTTCAGGATGAGAACAGAAATCGTGCTCTGGTTGCGCGGCAGCAGCAGGAGGCCCCATCAGCTAAAGTGGTGCTTCAGGTTAAGAACAGTTTCAGGTTAAGAACGGACCTCAGGAACGAATTAAGTACTTAACCCGAGGTACCACTGTACTCCCATATCGGATGTGATCCTATGCACACTGACTGGAAATAATCTCCATTGAACATTGGACATTGCTTCCAAGTAAACCTGCCAAGCACTGAGCTGGGAAGTCTGATCTAAATTACAGCAATGTTGTTCCTGTGCATTTACAAAGGAGTTAGGCAGAATATGATAGCAATCTTTAGAATTAAGAAACAAACAAACAAACAAAACTGGTTAGTTTTATTTAAAAGAATTAAAAGTTTTAACATTAAAATTTAAAAAGAACCAGCCTCAGCTTTGTTCTAGCAGTTGCAAAGATTGAGTCTACATATTCCTCACCCCCCCCCAGGCCAATTTAGGTTCAGCTTTCAAAACCACCTTAATAATGAAACGCTCCAAGCCCTTAAGGTGCACACCTGTTGCTGTTAACATTAAAACCCTTCTGTAAACTGTAGCAGGTCATAGCAGGGCACTAGAGGGCGCTGCTAAAGCAGTAATCAGAGTATACGTGTGGTTTGGTGTGGGGTGGGAACTAAACCACAAAAATATCCAGCCAAAGGTTTAAAATGATATTGCTGGTTTCGTATTCTGCATATTGTTACTTGTTCAATTTTAAATGAACCTAGACATATTTGGGCTCTCTATCTTGTGTACTTCTTAAATATTATGATTGCAGGATCTTCAGTGAAGTTCTATTTTTAAGTTTTCATTTATATCAGTTCTAAGGCAATGCGGTACCTCGTATACGAGGAAAACCCCACCCTTTGGACACATAACCAGGGCAGGGAGCAAACCTGAACAAGCACACACACACACACACACACACACACACACACATATAGCACACACCTGAGATATTGAGTGATATTTAAGGGTCACTGCTATCTTTCAGCCTACTGTACCTCACAGGATAAAGGGGAAAGCTATTTATGCCACAGGAAGCACCTTACAGGAAGCGTGGGGTTTAGAGAGATGAATAAATAAAGCAAGATGATTGCTTTAAAAAATTGAAAGTTGAACTCCATGCCCCAATACCACGTCTGGCAGAAAGACCTGGTGTAGTCAAGAGATGAGGAAGGTAATGTATTTCTGGTCAGGGCTGATGTGACCGTTGGGCAGAGGGAGGCAGCTGCCTCAGGCTTCACTTGCTGAGGAGTGGCAGCAGCAGCAGCAGCAGCAGCACCTCCTTGACTGTTCCTCTCTGCTGGAGGGCAGAATTGGGTGTGCCAGGTAGACTGCCCTGCACCCCCTAAATTACCCAGTATCCCTCAGATGTGCTGGGGAATGCTGCTATCCTGTTGCCAGCCTTGAAGTTTGAGTCAGCTCTCAGTCCCTTTGCCTCTGAACATGAAGGCTGGCACCATCTTGCCCTTTGCCTCAGGCAGCAAAATGTCTTGGGCCGGCTCCTTCTGTGGTCAAGGAGCATGCTGAGGAGTAATGCTTTTTTCTAAAGCAGAAGCAAGCCTCCGTTTCATACCAAACACATCAGGCTTGCCTTCCCTTATACAAGTGAAAAGCATTGAACAAAGTGAGGATTTATGCTTGGAGGCCATGGTTCTGCGTACTGCAGCTTTACCCTGTGCTTTCAATGAGCCACCTTTATTGTCTTAATGTTTTGCTGTTGTCTGGTAGTCCTAGCAATGAGTCGAAAACCAAATGAACTGAAACTCTACCAGCTATTAAGGTAGAACGAAGGGCTTTAAAAACGGCACGATCTTGTCCCCAGCAGCTGATGGCCTGCAATGGAACAGAACACAAGGCTTTGCTTCAACCCAAACCATATGCTTTGACTCTGTGCCAGGCTGGTAGCTGCTGCCACAAAAGCACCAGGCAATATGTTTTATAGGCATATTGTTGCTGGGTGTCGACATCTACATGCCAATGCTCTGCGTGCTTTCCCAGCTTGCTTTCTGTTTTGTGTACTTAGCGAGGTGTCCAGGATAACAAGCCAAAAGATGGAGGGAGATACCTTGTTGCTTGGCACCGAGCCTTTTAAGATCAGGTGAGAGTTATGTATATGAGTATGTTGGAAGTCTGCAAAGGAGGAGTAACTGCGGGTGCATTTGCACATTCATTTTATGAACCTAAGTCTGTAGGGTGCTTTTGGTGTGTCTGGAGCTGTGCACCATATCTTTAAGAGCACGTGCAAAGGGATCAAATGTAGCTATTTTGGTAACACACTCTGAATGCCAGACCCAATCTCCATCCATGTATCTGTCACATTTATTTCCAACCCATTCTCTAAGGAGTTCAGGGTGGGGGAATTGGGATTATCCCATTTTATGGCGTTGGCAAATACTGCAAGGTTGCTTTAGGTCACTTCCAGAGACAACCTGCTCAATGAGCATTCATCCTGCTTTGTTTGAGGGGAGGCCAAGTGATATTGCATCAAAGCAAGTGTTTTTTCCACACTTCTGGTGCATATCGCCATCACTTTCCTTATCAGATTTATTATGCAAGACCTCCTAAGCCATTATCATCATGGCACCCAAATCTGCCCATTTGTTGTTGTTGTTGTTTAGTCGTTTAGTCGTGTCTGACTCTTCGTGACCCTATGGACCAGAGCATACCAGGCACTCCTGTCTTCCACTGTCTCCTGCAGTTTGGTCAAACTCATGCTGGTAGCTTCGAGAACACTGTCCAACCATCTCGTCCTCTGTCGTCCCCTTCTCCTTGTGCCCTCCATCTTTCCCAACATCAGGGTCTTTTCCAGGGAGTCTTCTCTTCTCATGAGGTGGCCAAAGTCTTGGAGCCTCAGCTTCAGGATCTGTCCTTCCAGTGAGCACTCAGGGCTGATTTCCTTCAGAATAGATAGGTTTGATCTTCTTGCAGTCCATGGGACTCTCAAGAGTCTCCTCCAGGACCATAATTCAAAAGCATCAATTCTTTGGCGATCAGCCTTCTTTATGGTCCAGCTCTCACTTCCATACATCACTACTGGGAAAACCATACCTTTAACTATATGGACCTTTGTTGGCAAGGCAATGTCTCTGCTTTTTAGGATGCTGTCTGGAGCCGTGCACCATATCTTTAAGATATGCCCATACGTGACTGAATCGCACCGGAAAATAATGGCAGTCTGGAAACACCCTAAGCAGAGAGATTAAAGTTTGCCCAAGTCCACCCAGTGAACCTTATGGTTGAATGGAGATGAAGACTGGAAGTCAGATATCCCTGATCAGCTTTACCTGCCCAATTGTTTCTGACTGTTTCAAACTGGGCATGGTTCCTTTTGGTTTCTGCTCTGCAGGTAGGAGAAAGATACCTTTCGCAATTGGCTTTGACTTACACAGGAACATAGGAAATGGCCTTCTACAGAGTCAGATCACTGATCCATCTAACTTCTTGACACTGATCAGCCATGGATCTGCAGCGCGACAGGTTTGTGTATATGTCTATTCTAAACAATTGTGAAGAAACTGAGATTTTTGGGAATTCAGAGAATTTCTTTAAAAAATTACAATGAATGGTTTGGTATCTTCTTTAGTTTCATTCTCTGTGTTGCTCACCAGTTTGGTGTGTGTCCCTTTCCCCACTAGGTTTCAGTCTCCAACAAAATAGAATGTGTGTGTGTGTGTGTGTGTGTGTGTACACACACACACACACACACACATATACACACATAGCATAATAAGCAAGTTTTCAAAAAATCATCTATATTATAGATGAATTTATAATTATATAAAGGGCATTCTCTGCCTTGAGTCGCCCTAAGTTGTGGAATTCCCTCCCTGCAGAGCTGAATCTGAATCAAGTATACAGAATCACAAAATTGTGGAGTTGGAAGGAACCCTGAGGATCATCTGGTCCAACCCCCTGCAATGCAGGAATCTCAACTAAAGCATTATTAAGAGCTCCAATTCATCTTGCTTGTTTCCTCATACTCTATGCTTTAGTATAGAGACAATTGAAATCACAAGTCATTTCCTCCAGCTGCTTCATTCTTGTAGTTTCCTACCCTTTAGCAGGTTTCTGGAGCACCACTTTAGTTTCCTGTGCATCAATGAAGCTATGATCTCCAGTACTAGGTGTTCTTCTGCTGTTTGTAATATTGCCTCACTCCCTGCCACCTTTGCTATATAGCTTTCATCAAATGCTGGAGAGGCACCTCTTTGCCTTGACCTTATCACTTCAGATGTGCATTTTCAGAACCCTTTCTTTATTATGAATGTAATATGCTTTATCTGCTTACAGTGGTACCTTGGGTTAAGAACTTAATTCGTTCCAGAGGTCTGTTCTTAACCTGAAACTGTTCTTAACCTGAAGCACCACTTTAGCTAATGGGGCCTCCTGCTGCCGCCCTGCCACTGGAGCACGATTTCTGTTCTCATCCTGAAGCAAAGTTCTTAACCCGAGGTACTATTTCTGGGTTAGCGGAGTCTGTAACCTGAAGCGTCTGTAACCTGAAGCGTATGTAACCCGAGGTACCACTGTATTCTGAATTTTAAATTGTTGTAACCCACTCTTGGAACTGATGATGAAGGGCAGGCAACAAAATCAGTAGTATTAGAAGTAAATAATAGTGATCGAGAAGTATTTTTTTATTGTAATCAGTTATTACTAATACAATAAATATTCAAAAGTTATTATTAGCCTGCATTCTCAGAAAATATGGATATTATCAGATATGATTGAATTTTACTAATTTGCACATTATAAGATCTTGGACTCAGCTACAGTGCAGCAAAGAAAACGTTTTAAATGTGTTGTAAAGTGGCACTAGATGGCAACAGTGAGCTATGCCAAATTCAATGTATTTTTCAAAACTTTTTTTAAAAAAGCATTTCACAGCGTTTTTAATATGTGTGTAGATTCCCCCCTTGTTGCTCTGATGCTTTTTGGTGAGCAGCACCATCCGAATGTTAGGAAGGTTTATCTTGCAGGCTGAGAAGCAGGGTAGGGCAGTTGCAAAGGCAACTGGCTTCTCTTTTGAAGTCATGCTGTGAATCATGCTCTTCGGTTAGGCAAAGAGGCTCTCTCCCTAGGCGTGGTACAGCCTGGGGGACAACGATTACGCTAATGTGCAGTTGCTTACCTTTTCCAAGCACTTGGGCATGTGGGTTACATTTATCTGCCAGGGTGGAGCCTCAAACCAGATTTGCCTGGCAGAGTGTCTGTGGCAGGATCACCATCAGTTAGTCTGGAATCGAAGTCTGCAATCCTTGCGGTGAGCTACTTGGAGGCTGCAGAGTGGAAGAAGAAAGGGGAGCTATTGTGCTGTTGGGTCCCAGTTCCTCAACGCCCCCCCCCCCTCTGACACTTCACAGATGAAGAGAGAGAGATCATAATCCTGTGCATGAGTGGGTGGTGCTAAGGTCAGAGTCAGGAAACCTAGCAGCAAGTAGAAAGCAGGAACTAAAATATATCTGCAAACAGATGGCTTCAGATGGCAAAAGCAGTGAAGCAAGCGACACACTGAACGGCAAGTCAACTTTGTATAATGTACACATCTATGAACACTGATGCCATTTAGACTATTTTGCAGCAAGGCACCACAATATTAACTAGCCCAGTGAGTCCATAGTAGCAGGAAAAAAATATTATTGCAGAGTATTTGGGGGCATGTGAAGACTGCTTTGCCTATCACATGGAGGAACTGCAGTCTCCCCTCACGACAAAATCAGCAGTTGCCTTTAAAGGAATACATTTTATGCCAGATTCTTTGCTTGCCTCAGTGAGATCTTTGAGCTTGAGAATTATAGCTAACTGTAATGTAAAGGCGATAGGAGGGGACTTACCAACAACTTTGGTAGGCAGTTTCTTTGGGACGTTTCCTCTGTGTTTCAGTTTTAGGTGTCACAGGCATGTATATTTGTGAATCAGTTTGCAAATTTATCTTTAAAAAGGACTGCAGAAAAACTAATATGCGTTTGTGCATTGTTTTCACTAATATATGCTTTTCTGTGTGCACATGAATTCCCTTAATATACCGTAAGCATTTTTGCAAGCCATTTCCACTAATATAGTTTTGTACATGGTGTTCACTAAAGCAGGCATTTGTTGTGCAGGCTTTGGGGTTGGAGAACTGTGTCACAAAAGTTGGAGTGGTGCAAAATTCAAAAGGTAGCTGTGTTTTGGTTTGCTTATTGGTTTGGAAGTTGGGTATTTGGTAACGTGAACCTTGTGAATTTATCCAGCATTGCTATCGGAAGTTGGGCTTTTGCTCGGTAAGGACTATGTAAAGCAAAGTTTTCCAAACTGATTCTTGACAACTGAATGGTATTGCATTTCCATGGCATTTAACTTGTTTATTCTGAGCTGGCCTCATTATACAGGCTTTTGGCTTCCAGTCTACCAGTTTTTCCTATCTGTAGGAACATATTGTTATGGGGTTTTTTTTGGGGGGGGTGTCAGTCTAGAGGATACCTGTGGGTTCCTTCCAAACCTGTGATCTTATGTATGTAAGGTTAGAATTTATGAGAGGAAACCAACCGAGCCAGTTCTGTTGTAAGGGAATGACCAATAAAGTTCTGGCATTTACTGTACATGTCATAAGAGGCTGACATAGAAACAAATAGGCAAACCTTTTCCCACCTCACCTGCTGGATGCATCATCATAGGATGGGGAACAAAAAAAGGCCAGAGCAGGTTCTCTGTGTGTGAATTCGGCAGATGCTGGAAGCTGGAGACACAGAGACAGGTGGACCGAAGAGCTGTGACTTGGGGCTTCACCTGAAGCCAAATCGGGAAGCAAGTTCTGCTGGAGTGTTAGTGCTGTGAGCCCCTCAACCCTATGCTCAGGCTGTAAAGGTAAAGGGACCCCTGACCATTAGGTCCATTTGTGACCGACTCTGGGGTTGCGGCGCTCATCTCGCTTTACTGGCTGACGGAGCCGGCGTACAGCTTCCAGGTCATGTGGCCAGCATGACTAGGCCGCTTCTGGCGAACCAGAGCAGCGCACGGAAGCACCTTTTACCTTCCCGCTGGAGCGATACCTATTTATCTACTTGCACTTTGACGTGCTTTCGAACTGCTAGGTTGGCAGGAGCAGGGACCGAGCAATGGGAGCTCACCCCGTCGCGGGGATTCGAACCGTGACCTTCTGATCGGCAAGTCCTAGGCTCTGTGGTTTAACCCACAGCGCCACCCGCGTTCCTTATGCTCAGGCTGTATATTTGTGGAAATAAAAGCATATATCCGAAAGATGCCACAGTCTCCATTGACCTTCATTTCCAAGGAAACCAAACCCTTGGTCAGCTCTGGAATCACTGGAGTCTCTTATTGCTCAAAGATCGGGGTGCATGCAACAATATGATGCTGCCTTCTACAGAGTCAGATCATTGGTCCATCTATTGCATAATGTATTGTCTACTACACTGACAGACAATGACCCAGCTCTATCTAGAGATGCCAGAGACTGAACCTGGGACTGAGCTCTAGCTCTTCCTCATCTTTGTGACTGCCTGCCTGCCTGCCTGCCTGCGCATTTCTGGCCGACCTTCCTATGAATCCTCATTTCAGACCCTTTCAGCTCAGCCTCTCCTAGTCAGCAAATGACTCTAGAGTGAACCTCCAGTTAATCTGCTTCAGTGCTCCACCCTGACTCTGGTCCCAGTCTTGCTAGAACTTGTACCTTCAGCTGTCTGCGTGCTCAGTAGCATATGTCATAGGCTGAAAGATTGTGATTAGGTCTCCCCAGACTGCAACTAGCCACAAAACCACACTGGCTTTCTTCTATGATCAGGATTTCTACCACATTCTTCTACTGATTGCATTCTGAGCAGTTCTCAGCACAAATTAAGAACAGTACAGTGTTACCTCGGGTTACAGACGCTTTAGGTTACAGACGCTTCAGGTTACAGACTCCGCTAACCCAGAAATAGTACCTCAGGTTAAGAACTTTGCTTCAGGATGAGAACAGAAATTGCACGGCGGTGGCACGGCGGCAGCGGGAGGCCCCATTAGCTAAAGTGGTGTCTCAGGTTAAGAATAGTTTCATGTTAAGAACGGACCTGAAGAACAAATTAAGTTCTTAACCCAAGGTACCACTGTAATAATAAAACATTAGGTTTAATTTCCGCAGGATTCTAAGACAGCTCCAGCCTCAAAACCCAGAAACCTAGCTTTATTACCATATAAGAAAAATGGAAGAATGGCATCATACTGTATTTCACTGGGCTACAGACAGGTGGCACTGTAAACTGCAGCAAGATGAGAAGTGGTGGATGGGCCTAGGCAAGCCATAGGAAGGCAGACAGAACAGGCTGCAGCAGCAGCCTTGCTATGAAAGCTCCTTCACCTGCCAACCCTGGGGCCTCTGTTCTTGGGATATAGAACCCCAGGCTGCTGCCAGCCCTGCTACTGGACACCTCCTCCCCAGCGAGCTTGGGGAGCTGCTGTTTCTGCCCCCGCTGCCAGTTAGAAGTGTGGAAATGTGGCCAAAAGCAGTGGCCACCCAGCCTCATAATCCATTGCTGCCATCACTGAGTATAATCAAGAGTTAGATGAAGTGCCTGAGGAAGATCACAATGCTGGCTGGCTGCTGCCTCTGGCCTCCTAACTGACATCAGAGGTGGAAAGTCCTTTGTGAGCCTCCCACACTTCTCCACCTCCAACGTCAGATGTGCAAAGGAGAAGCGCTTCGGGAGATTGCAAAGCCCTTTCTTGCATTCTCCCCACCCCCTTCAACCTCTGATGTTGCAGGTTCAAAGTGGGAGTGTGGGGAATGAAGGCTGTTGCTGCTGCCACCGCTGGCACTGCAGGAAGCGAGAAATGCAGAAGGAAAAATGCCGGCTTCTCTACAGCTTCTCACGGTGGGTGCCAGGAAACCCCCCAATGGATTTTGACAGGTGGGCGGGACAACCCACCTGCCAACCATGCGGTGGGATAACAATGTCATGTGAGTGGCAGGTGCGTTACCCCACCCACCTGGCAAAGCTGGCTCATGCGGTGGGAACTAAAGTTGCCCCACTAAGGGGTTGGTGGGGCAGAAGAGGGAGTTGATGAGCAATGTAGCCGTGGAAAACCCCCTAGTAATTGGTATGTGGGTCTATACTGGATGGAGAGCAGTTTAGAAACCAGAGAAATAAATAATCAATCAAATAAATATTATTAATATAGTATTTATTTACATTCATTATAAATACTATGTAGTTTTTTATTTTATTTTATTTTATTGTTCTTTATGTAGTCCTTTATTGAAGGCTCTTTATCCTGAACTTTGATACCTGTCAATACATATATAGATAAATATTTAGGTCCCACCCTATTCCTTTGACTGTACTTTGCTTCAACTGATTTTATATCATATTTTTAAATGGTTGTGGCCCTCCCTATGACCTCATGGTGAAGGGTAGGTAAGAAATCTAATCATAATCATAATATATTCCAGAGTTGATCCCCATAACAAGTGCTGGAAAGCAGATCTGGTGAAGCCAGGCTGAGATTAACCTCCAGCCAAATTCCTACTTTCTTCGTTATTCGTATCCTGGAGAAAGTGTGAGGTTATTGGCTTAAACTGGCTACGGTCTGGGAAGACTGGTTTGTTAGGTGACTTGGGCAGCAAACCTTGATCCCTTCTTTAGTACTTTCAGTTCCGCCTCCTACATTTCCATCCAGCTAGCTTGGCTCCTTGTTTTTGTGTTTTGATAACTGTTAAGTAGAGCGCTCCAAAACACACAGCCACTAATAAACAAACCAACAACTGGCTCCATCGCTAGCCAGCAGATTAATACTAGCATTGTAAACCCATTAACAAGCTGGCCAGTAAATGAATCATTGACCTATTTCTCAGGGATAATAGCTGAGAAACTGTAACTGATGACCTATAAAAGCAGCCATGTTTTTAAGAAAGATTAATTGCTGCAGCAGGCTGAGCCAAGACATATTAGCCACCTCCTGGGCTCCTACCAATCACAGAACAAGGCTCCCCAGAATGCACGTACTTGCTCACCCTTTGTCAGCCAGAAAATTCTGATTCAGACCGAGGGTGTGTCTGATGTGTACACTGTGCATTTGTGCTTCATGCTCTGATAACCGAGGATCTGTCTGGCACTGTTGGAGGGCAAAACGACATAAACAGCTCTTGAGATTAGTTTTCATGTGTGACTGTGAGTGTAAATGCATTGTATGAATGGCTCCTAACATTACTTGCTTCCTTGTAACTGTGAACTGGATAAATAAATTCTACATAGTAGAACTGCACAGTGAGCAGTTAGGGTGTATTTTATTTTTTAATAATAATAATAATAATAATAATAATAATACTGCAGCACCACAAACTCACACAATGCAACATTGTAGTAGGACTAAGGAGGCCTGGGTTCAAATCTCCATTCGGCTATGAAGCTCAGCATTGGCTCTGTATCAGCCATTCTGTCTTATCTATTTTACAGAGCTGCTGTGAGAATAACAGGGTGGAAGGGAGAGAACCATGCAGGCCGCTTTGAGTCATTGGAGGAAAGATGGATTGTAAGTGAATGAAGGAATGAAGACTATAGCCAGTGTGGTGTAGTGGTTAAGAGCGGTGGACTCATAATCTGGTGAACTGGGTTCGCGTCCCCGCTCCTCCACATGCAGCTGCTGGGTGACCTTGGGCCAGTCACACTTCTTTGAAGTCTCTCAGCCTCACTTACCTCACAGAGTGTTTGCTGTGGGGGAGGAAGGGAAAGGAGATTGTTAGCCACTTTGAGACTCCTTAGGGTAGTGATAAAGCGGAATATCAAATCCAAACTCTTCTATAATCTGTAATCTCAGTTTTGAATGTGTCTGTGCACCAGTGTGTGTGTGTGTGTGTGTGTGTGTGTGTGTGTGTGTGAATCCAAATCTCTCGACTCCATTCTCCCCAACTATGCACAAGCAAAACATCCAGGGTGGAAAAACTGTTAATTATCTACAACCTGAAAAATGCTTTTAAAAAATAGCTGTGTGAATTGGTTTGGGGCTAGTAGGGGAGGGAACTAGCATCCAGTAGTGTGGGTTACCATTTAAAATACTCCAAACACTGATAACAGGATGAGCATTTTTTAAAATTTCATCCTGCTCTTTTCTGTGGGTATGAATTGTATGTCAATGCAATAAAAAGGAAGTTATAGAGATAATCCGTTATCCACCGCAACATTTTCAACTACTGGTAATTATCCATTTTAAAAACCAGCATTTTCATGGTTTGCAGTCTCTTTCTGAAGAAGCCACTTGATGTGCCAAGAGGTGCCTAGTGATCCTAGCAGTTTCCCCCTCTGCATTTCCTAACTAACGGCAGGCCTTACATGAAGGGAGCTGCATCAATCTTAGTGCACAGCCGCTTTCTAGACAGCACAATTTCCCACCCTCTTTTCCTCCCTCCCCCTCTGTGTCATTAAAAAAATAAAAGAGAAGGGTGTGAAAATGTCTAAGGCCGGCACAGCTTGTTAAATCGATATGGATCATCACGCAATTGCCCACAAGTACTCCCCTGGAGACTATACTGCCACAAAGAATAGTTTCTCATCACCTATTTTTGCTGAATGAGGATGAGTCTGACAAGCACATGGGATATGTTAAAAATGGCTCTGCCTTTTGACATTGTACAAAATGTTCAAAACACTGTGCACTTTTGTGTTGGAACACTCCTCAGGATTGTGCACAAACAGTACTATCTATCTGTATGCAAGGATGTGGGTCTGTTTTTTCTATTTCTGATGTGAAAACGGAGAGGATCGTAGGTAGATAGATGCCTCATATCGAGACAGAACTTGTAGATTCATAGAATCATAGCTAGGGGTGTGATACGTCTGGAATTTCCTGGACATAACTGGAATATTGCAGTCTGAAGCAGTGTCCAAAAACTACCCTTTTTTTAAAAAAGCTCAACAAATTTTTGAAATAGGGCAACCCTATCATAGAAGGATTGCTCAGTCTGACAGAGGTTTTTCAAGGTTTCAGACATGAGTCTTTCTCAATGCTTTCTGGAGAGATGTGGGCTTGAACCTGGGAATTTTAGAAAGTGGAGCTTGTGATCTCTGCCACTGAGTTTATGAAACATAACTCACATGCGTCACAGGTTTTCTGTGCTGCTTTGGGACAAAACAGTGTACGAGCTTTCAAGCTTCCCAGAACTCTTTATATGTCTACAAAAATAGTGTTATGAGTTTGTGGGGAGTGATACACTCTAAGTTTCTGGGTCCAATAAAATTGAGAACTAATCAAGGTTTGGGGGAATTAAACTGTGCCCAACAACCTGATGATGGCTTGCTGAGTGAGAGTTGTTAGGGCAGAGGTCGGCAAGGTTTACTTCACCTGGGCTGGTTCACTCCAGCAGAGATCCCTCCGTGGGCTGGATTGCGCGCGCCCATGATTTCTGGCATCTGCGTCTGTGCAGACGCAATTTCCAGTGCCGCGGAAGCAAGCCCCCGCACCACGCTGTGGGGACTCACCAAGCAGGCAGCTTGGTTCAGGGGCGGCTCATGGGCCGGTTAAACGACCCCCATGGGCTGCTTGTGGTCCATGGGCCTTAGGTTGCCTACCCCTGTGTTAGGGGAACAAAGCCTGATGGCGGCCAAATCATTAACCAAACGGGGCAGGGAGATGGGCAACTAACAGCATAGGGGTGTGAGCCTCTCCTTCATGTAGAGAGGTACTTAGCAGGAGACAAAAGGCTAGTTTTTCGAATGGTACTTGGCAGTGATGTGCTGGCAAAAACTGTGAGAGGCTGTAAAAAGGAGACAGAGGGCATGGCTGATTTCTCTGCTGGATCCAAGTTCACTGTGCCTATGGGAGAAGCAAGAGACCCTCTTGGAGTGTAGTGCTGGGAACCCTCCACAGTAGGCTCAGGTGGTATTGATGTGTAAGTAAGCCATATATCATAAAGACATAAAGCTGTGCCTCATTTCCAAAGGTAACACAAATCTTGGGTAAGTGCCTGGAACCTCTGGAATCTCGCCCTGCTCGGAGATTGGGGTAGCATGTAAAGCTTTTTGCAATTTTTTAAAAAGTCCCATTTTAGTAGTCAGCTGGTACAGGGACCAAATATAGTCCTGTCAGGGGCAGCCTGTCCCATTTCTCTGCTTGAGGCAAAATGGGAAGGCGCAGCCCAATTGCCAAAACTCCCATTATCTGGGTCTGGTGGCAGCACCTGTGAAGCAGCAACAATGGTGAGTTCTGATAAGATATGATATTCCAGTGAGATCCCGCTGGTGAAGAAGTGGTGGTATAGACAGGGTGTCTGCAGTGGTACCAACAGTGGAGGGGGTCTGTCGCCTGAGGCAGTTGCTTCACCCCCCCCATGGGTGGGCTGGCCCTGGGTACCAGTTCCTGGCACACTGTGTGTGTGAAGAATTGCTGGTCCACCACATCAGATAGTTTGAGAAGCAAACTTTCATTTTTAAAAGCAATATAAGAAGCCGCCTTAAAGCAAGTCAGACTGTTGCTCTATCAAACTCACAGTGACTAGCAGTGGCAACTGAGGATTTCAGACAGGAGTATTTCCCGGCCCTACCTAGAGATGATAAGGATCCAAACTTTTTTGCATGCAAGGCATGTACTTCATCACTGAACTAGATATATTTGAGGCATTCTTGTCTGGGTGGGAAAGAGACTGTCAGATCTTGAAAACAAGAGAGGATTGCGAGATTCTCACACGTGGATTTTCCTGGTGGTTTCTTTAGCTGAATCAGCAATCGTTGCTCATTTGACAGGCCCAAACTAAATTGCATCACTTCCTACGAGCAATCAGACATAGTGCATCTCCTTAAGGCATCTTACACATCCAACCACAGAGGCAGGAAACAGGAAATGTACATGTTCTGTACAGCTAAGGGAGAATGAAAGAAACTTCGTACCTGATCACAAAGACGCCAACATGCAGAAACACAACTTTATGTTGCCTTTATTTCTGTTGCTCAGCGAAAGACCTGCTTGCTGTGGTAAGTGGCAGTAACATGCTCTCTGCATTGTTAAGGAGAACTAACGATAGAGGCACGTTTTATGCTTGAGGCTATGGAACTGTTTTGAAGTGTCACACCCAGAAAATCTGGTCCCTGCAAAGGCTGTCTGTACAAACTTGCACTCTGCCTTGTAGCTCTTCTTCCCAACAGTTTGCTGTCTTTTCTTTCCATGGATCCAGCTTGAGCTACAGATCTGAGGTGTGTTGAGATGTGTGTGAAGCCTTTGTTTCTGAATCACTGCTGGTTCTGCCGTATGAGTTTTTGTAGATATATATATATTTTTAAAGTCCTGTGCTTCTAAGACTGCAGTCCTGTGCACACTTGGCACGAGCACAGCTAGACTCAGTGGGTCTTTTCTCTAAGAAGACAGGCAAGGACTGCCTTGTAATATCGGTATTTTATGGGCAAATAAATCCACACTCTCATTGTTATCGCGATAGCCAAATGTATCAAATTACTGGGTAGTAAGCTCCTAGAAATATTGAGCATGTGGTGCTGTTTAAGATAGTGTCAGCCCCAGACAATTTGTTTTTGTAGGGTGGCACAGCAAAAAACGTGTTTTGGGGTGTTCTTCTTCCCATGTAAAAACAATTGGGGGTGGAATCATTGTCCTAGTTTTATCTTCATATATTTGAGACTATTGGTGATTTAGTTTCAGTCAGAGTTGACATTCAAATTAATGGACCTAACTTGGTCATCTTCATTCATTTCAATGGGTATACTCTAATAAATGGTTGACTACTATTTAATGTGTCTAAACATGCACATTTTGTGCAAGAGAGACAGAGAGGGTGGAAGTTCTTTGTTTTTTCTTTTAATCGTAAAAGGGTTGTCTAAGCATGCTGCACTTAAACCCAGCAAATTTACCTCAAAAGCAGAAGTCCCATTTGCTGATATTCATAACTGGTTGTCAAGAAAGTGAAAAAGTTTTTCCACAAAGGTTTGGGTTACCACAAGCCTGAGAGTTCCTGTATTTGCCTTGTTTTTCTTTCGTTGCTTTGAATTACCCAGTGAGTTTGTTCCTGCTTGTACTTTATAATAATATGAAAAGTGTTCATTCCTCCTTCTGTGGGCTTCCTCCCTTGTGTCTGAACTGCAACTGTACCTGACCTGAAGATGGTGGGATAAAATATGAAGAGTGACTTAGCGAGTTATTGTGGGATTCTATTATTCATATAATCTAAATCTTGGTAAAACCCTAGACTGGTAAAGCTAGGTTTCAGACAGGAAGAATTTAGTCACAGGCAAATTTTTAATAAAAGCTGAGGTTGGTAGAGAAGAAAAAAGTCTGCAAGCTCCACAGAGATTGAAGAAAATTGTTGCCACAGGAGAATGGCAGTTCGACTGCCCACCAGCTAACGATGACTTATTCTGCAGAAGGAAATTGTGCCTGCATCGGTCCTCATTGCTGCTCCCTGCTTGCACAGGGGGAGGAGGAGAAGAGGGTGAAGAAAGAGCTGTGAGTGGAGAGGGGCCTTTTCTCCATCCTTTGCCCCCCCGCATGGAAATTCAACAATCCTGCTGCACCTGGAACTGGGTGTAGAGAGTGCAGCTGAAAGGGAAACAGCTGTGGGCAGCCTGAGGAAGTGCCATGCACCTTGAACCTAAAAAAGCAAGGCTAGTGTGAGATGCTAGGGCGGGGGTCAGCAAACTTTTTCAGCAGGGAGCCGGTCCGTTGTCCCTCAGTCCTTGGGGGGGGGGCGGACTATATTTTGGGGGAAAAATATGAACGAATTTCTGTGCCCCACAAATAACCCAGGGACGCATTTTAAATAAAAGGGCACATTCTACTCATGTAAAAACATGCTGATTCCCGGACCGTCCGTGGGCCAGATTTAGAAGGCGATTGGGCCGGATCCAGTCCCTGGGCCTTAGTTTGCTTACCCATGGGCTAGGGTGGTGTTCACTGTTTCTAGGAACTCTTCTCACTGTGAGACTTCTGTGGGTCAGCTGAGTTTGTTTGGAGGCTGAAACAGAACCCAGACCCAGAGGCTGAGAAAGAGGGTGTGTCAGAAGGCAAAGGAATTGATATTGATTTCTATATATTAGTAAGTTTGTATTAATATATTTTTTTATCTGTAACTGTGTATTTTGTAATACTTTGTTTAAGTTGTTTGTTGTTTCCTGTACACCACTTCAATATATATTTAATATTTTAAGCAGTATAGAAATTAAATAATCAACCAATAATCAATGAGCGTCTCCACCCCTATTGTTCAGCCTGAGGTCCAGCTCTGAGGGCCTTGTGGTGGTTCCTTCACTGCGAGAAGTGAGGTTACAGGGAACCAGGCAGAGGGCCTTCTCGGTGGTGGCACCCACCCTGTGGAACCCCCTCCCATCAGATGTCAAGAAAATAAACAACTACTTGACTTTTAGAAGACATTTGAAGGCAACCCTGTTTAGGGAAGTTTTTAATGTTTGATGTTTTAGCGTGTTTTTAATATTCTTATTGGGAACCGCCCAGAGTGGCTGGGGAAACCCAGCCAGATGGGCAAGGTATGTATGTATGTTATGTATGTATGTATGTATGCATGTATGTTCATATGTATGTATGTATGTATGTTCATACGTACGTACGCATGTATGTATGTATGTAAAGGTAAAGGGACCCCTGACCATTAGATCCAGTTGTGCTTTGATGTGCTTTTGAACTGCTAGGTTGGCAGGAGCAGGAACCGAGCAATGGGAGCTGCCGGGATTCGAACTGCCGACCTTCTGATCGGTAAGCCCTAGGCTCTGTGGTTTAACCCACAGTGCCACCCACATCCCTTATGTATGTATGTATGTATGTATGTATGAATAAATAAATAAATACTGGTAATCACTGGGAGGAAACAAATCACAATCCCTGGGTTCGCGGTATGTCTGAACCAGGGATCATGGTTTGTTTTGCTCCCAACATACCACAACCTCAGGCAAGGTTTGTTTGTGGCTTAACCAACTGTGGTCATTGGAGCAAAACAAGCCACAATCCTAAGTTAGAATGCAATGCTAAGCCAGGGATCGTGCTTTGTCTGCTCCCAGTAAAAATGGGAAAGATCAAGGAGAAGCAAAGTGGGGGCAGTTTGCTTGTGTGTGGTAAGCCATGGTTTATGACATGGGTGGAGTGCCCTTTTGGCCTGGGTGAGACCACCATTTGTCTCCCCTTACCCTACAGATGTGTGGGTCACCCATCTGTGAACCATCAAATGACTCATAGGTGGACACATCCACCTGTCATAGAAGACCCACAGGGTGGGGAGTCTCCTTAGGGAACTCTCTGGATTTTACCTCCCAGTGCTAATCATGTAGCATTTACAAAGCTGTCCATAAGAGAGACGTCGTCTGTTAAGAACTTTGGGTGTATTAATGTTTTGACTACCGCCATTTCTTGCAACAGCTTGAGACGCTAAGCTTCTGAACTTTTAAAAATCTCTAAGGAAGTTCTTGCGAAAGGCAACTTCCGAAGAAGAATGAAAGTCTGAAGTGGCTTCTTGCTCAGACAAGTTTCAAGGAAGAGAAACCCAAATATTTTAAAGCATATTAACTTGAAGTATAAATCAAATGCTAGCTTAGGCCTCTGGACAAAATATATGAGCATTTTAGATAGAAATGGCTTTCGAGAAATGAAAGCAGATTTCTCATTGTGAAATAGCCAAGTGCTGGATAAAACTCACCCACAAGCTGGCTTGTTGACGACAGGCTCGGAAAACGTTCCTGGTTTAGGCAGCATTGCTTGCCTGTCTCTGTATCAAATTTCCAACGATTATTAAAATAATACCATTGGTTGGATCCTCTCCAAATACCTGATCATGATTAAAGACTGAATTGGAAACACAAGACTCCTCAGGTGTTTGAACCCTTTGACACTCATAAGAATGTCAGAAGAACCCTCCTTACTGGATCAGACCAAAGTCCTGTTATTTACACTTATATGTGCATTTATATGCACACTTTACCCTGATGCATAACGGGACGCGGGTGGCGCTGTGGGTAAAACCTCAGTGCCTAGGACTTGCCGATCGTATGGTCGGCGGTTCGAATCCCCATGGCGGGGTGAGCTCCCGTCTTTCGGTCCCAGCTCCTGCCCACCGAGCAGTTCGAAAGCACCCCTAAGTGCAAGTAGATAAATAGGTACCACTTTATAGCGGGAAGGTAAACGGCGTTTCCGTGTGCTGCGCTGGTGCTGGCTCACCAGAGCAGCTTTGTCACGCTGGCCACGTGACCCGGAAGTGTCTCCGGACAGCGCTGGCCCCCGGCCTCTTAAGTGAGATGGGCGCACAACCCTAGAGTCGGACACAACTGGCCCGCACGGGCAGGGGTACCTTTACCTTTTTACCCTGATACATGCATTTATGTACACGTTGCTTGGCTGGAGAACTGCATTGCAATGTTCAAAGAAAGTGTGAATGTTATAGGATGGCTGTGTTTCTGTTCACATCTTGTTTCAGAGAGTGAGAATTTTGTAAGCTGAACCTTAAAATCCAAACGGAATCAAATTTCTCCCCATTCTCATTCACTTCAAGCTGAGTTAGAATATCCTTAAGGAGGCTTAGGAGCCTGCAGAAAATAGTAATAACTTCTCCAGACAGGCCACACCTTTGAGTCAGCTCTCTAGGAACTGAGTCCTAGTTGTTTCTCTTCAAGGGCCTACATGCCAGATAATTGGTTGATAATGCATATATCACACATTCTGTCTCTGATCCTCCTAACTGAGCCCAAATTGTAGCCTAATCTCACAAATGCTTACTTGTATGAAAGTTTCATTAACTTAAAAAGGTAAAGGGACCCCTGACCATTAGGTCCAGTTGTGGCCAACTCTGGGGTTGCGGTGCTCATCTTGCTTTAGTGGGGGGAGTTCCGGTGAGGCAGCATGGCGGCTGCAACAGCAGAAAAGAGCTCCTGAAGCCAGCCAGAGTAAAAGGCTGTCTGTCCGATTCCCGGGCTCCCAAGACTGCTGCTGCCAGCACCGCCAGCAGAGAGGAATCGGGGGTGCCCGGGAGTCTATCAAAGAAGCCAAAACACCCCCCCAGGACTGAGATTGAGCCGGAAAGGCACCCGACCCCCCCCCAACAGCCCAGAGGAGCTCTAAAACCAGGAGAACAGTGGAGCTAAAGCAAAGAGGGAGAAAGAAAGGGGGAGAGAGGAAGAAAAAGACAGAAAAAGGAGCCCAAAAATTTACCGCTGCTGCCCCCATCTCTGCCGACGGGAAAAAAGAGGAGAGGTAGGTGAGCACCGGGAAGGAAAAAGAGGCTCCGAAAAACACGTGGCTGAGCCCGACCGGAGCTCCAGCGGCAAGGAAAACAGCGAAAAGCCGCATGACAAAGGAGAGCACAGAGGGCAAGAAACTACCCTCTTTTTCCCCCTTTCTTTTTCTTTTTCTTTTTTTTTTTATTTAACCCCCTTTTTGTTAACCCCTTCCTCCTCCCCCTCTCTCTCCCCCTTTTTTTAAAAAAAAATATCTAAAAATCTTTTCTATCCCCCCCCCATATACCTACTTTTATCACTCTTCTTTTTAAAAGAGGGGCCACTGCTGCTGCAGCCACCCTTTACTTGACTCCAATCTCTCCTCTCCCCCCTCTGGCTCCCCCCTTCTTCTTTCTTCTTCTTCTTTTTACTCCCTCCACCCTTTACATATAGCCTATCTGTCTGTCTCTGCTTCTGAGTGCACTCCCAACCCCAACTTCCACCTTAACTGGACCCCAGTACAGTACCCCGTTGGGGTATATACAACCCCCTCCGAAACAAATATTTCCCCTGGCCCCACCCCCTAATCTTTTGCATCTCTACCTGCTGACCCCCTCCCTTTATATGAACGGTCTGTCCGTTAGTCTACTCATCTTCTTACCTGCCCCCCCCCCCCGCTTTGGCGGCACCGCTGAGGCAACTACAGAAGCCCTACAGAAGTTCTTAAAACACAGGCTAGAAGTGACACAAATGACCACCTAATCCAAACGCTCTGCACAAGCCACCAGCCAAAGCCTGATCAGCTTAGCAACCCAACAATACTCAGGAACCACCACTGCCACAACTCCTAACCACCGCTCTACTCCAAGAGGATGCCAAGCCAACCTCAAACCAAAACCATTAGGGAGACTGAGATGCCACCAACCAGGGAGATGGCAAACAATGCTAAGACCGTAACTCCCCTTCAAGACGATGACCGCCCAGTAACGAAACGAGACCTGAGGGAAATGGAAGCAAGATTAGAAGCACGATTAGAAGAAACACTGAAGGCCACAATGGCTCCCATGCAGGTACTAATCAACAATCTAACCTCCAAAGTGGAAGCTCTAGAGAACAAGAACCAAATGCAAGAAAGAATAATAGAGCAATACCGGGAGGAGAATGCACGAGTGAACAAGAAACTGGACGAACTGGTAAACCAAATGGAAGCAGAACACAGAGAGATGAAAATTAAGCAAGCCGACCTTGAAGACCGCAATAGACGTTGTAACATCCGCTTCCGCAACTTTCCTGAAAAAACAGAGGAGAAAAGCCCAGCAGACCTAATTATACACTGGCTGAAAAACACAATCCCAAGCCTGAAACTTGAGGCAGATGACTTGGAGAGGGCTCACAGAGCCCTAAAACCTATGCCAAAACCCAGCGCCCCCCCAAGAGACATCATTGTATGCTTCACACGCTACAAAAAGAAGGAAGAGGTATGGAACAGCATCAGAAACTTAACCAACCTTCGATATGGAGAAACCCCCATCCTGGCCTTACAGGACTTATCCCAGGATACCCTAAACCGAAGGAAAAGCCTGCGCCCATTCACCCAGCGCCTCCAACAAGCAGGGATCAAATACCGATGGGGCTTCCCCTTCCGCCTCATTGTAACAACTAATACAACACAACACACGGCCACCAACATATCTGAGGCCCTGCAACTACTAAAGAACCTCGAACTCGACCTCCCACCGGAATGGCAACCGACAAACCCACCAAGTGACAGCCCCAACCACGAGGAAACAACAGCAAACAACTGGACGACGGTACAGAAGAAAAAGAAACAACAGAAGCGGCACAACAACGCAAACCAATACAGGCAAGCATCATGCTCAGAACCGTCCCGCCGGCCATACGACACAAGAAAGCAGACCAAGATTAACCAAACCAATTCATCGCAGATGGACAACCCTACAACAACAACCCCAGCTGAATGAAGCAACCAGGAAAAAACCACAAACTGAAGGACTGGTGATTCCCCCCCTTTTCCCCCTCTCCCCCCCCAAAACATAGATTTAATTAACACCATCAACATCCCCCCCAGCCCCGCACCCCCACAGAAATCCTCACCCCAACACCAGTCCAGACGACCTCAACCATACTCCCCATCACCCACACCTTCAACATCCCCATACTCCATACTAAGGAAAAACAACTCCAACCTCAATAACACAACCCACAATCAGGCTAAAATCTGATACCCAACCAGCACTATGGTGGCACCAGAGCGTACCAGCACCCACATCCCCACCCCAACACACCAACAATGTTGCTCAAAACATTGGCAACATTGCTTATGAACCTTATACTTGACAGCGACGTTACAAAGTCACTTCACACTGTCTCGCTGATCACCCCCCATCGCAAACAACAGGGGGGATGGCCTGCCCTTGAACACGGCCCTCCACACCAGCTGAGACCTAGGACCAACCGGCTAAATGCCAGATGGCCCAAAACACCCCAAACAAACACCTATATGACTACATATAGGAAACTCTCCACAACTTACCCTCTACTCTTTAACCCAAATCTTACTCTAATCCCACTAGCCCCCCACCCACCACACCCTAGGTCAGCGCAACCCCACTGGTTCTTTAAACAACACGAAGAGAGAGACACAAGACAACCCGAACGGGTTGGCAGGGAATCACCCCACATAATAGATAAGCAAGATGGCTAACCTTAAAGCAATTACATTAAATGTGAGGGGGCTGGGAAACCCCATCAAAAGAAAGCGCATCACCTCATACATAAACACCATGAAACCACACATCACCTTCCTACAAGAAATACACAACCCACCCAAAGGCAGCAAACTCCTGAGCGACCCCCGCTTCAGTCAACAGTGGGTCGCACGAGGCTCAGGGAAAGCACGTGGTGTAGCCATAATACTTAGTAGAGACCTGAACTTCACTGCCACAACAGTCCTCAAGGACAAAAAAGGCAGATTCATCTTCGCTAAAGGGACACTAGACGGCAAAATCAAACTGACAATCGGCTCCATATATGCCCCAAACGCGAAACAATTAGAATTCTTCCAGAAGACACTAAACAAATTCCTCTCCTTCTCTGAAGGGGAAGCAATCCTAGGAGGGGACCTCAATCTAAATATGAAAGGTATATCCCTGAAAGATATCCACCCTACAACCCCATGGGCAACCTTCCTCCGAAGGAAACCTCCAACAACTAGGAACTCTTACAAATTACTAAAATTGCTAAAAAACAGGGGTCTCTACGACATCTGGGGTGAGCAAAACCCGGGAGACATCAGCCATACATTCCAATCGGGACGCCATGATACAGTGTCCAGACTGGACAGCATTCTACTCACACAGGGTCTGATCCCCTCAGTGGAATCAACAAACATAGGTAACATTAAAATCACAGATCACGCCCCAGTAGAAGTCATCGTTAAAATAGGAGAAGGAACACAAACCACCCCATCATGGTCCTTCAGCCCCATCCTAACTACAAACAAACAAATTAGAGAGAATCTCACAAAAACCCTCCAAAACTACTTCGAGGAAAACGATGTAGACAATATAACAACCCATCTCCTATGGGACGCAATGAAAGCGGTCACCAGAGGAGCTTGCATAAAAGAGAAAACATTCCTTAAAAAACAAACCACCTCAAAAATTAGCAAAATAGAACAAGACATCACAGTCCTCTCATCACGCTACAAACAAACAGGATCTAAAAAACTTCTCAAACTTATAGAACAAAAAAGGAGAGAACTAGACTCCTTAGAAATCAACAAAACAATGATCAACATTCTATACTCTAAACAACGTTTCTATGAATATGGAGGGAAAAACTCCAGATTACTAGCAAATAGATGTAGGAAAAAAGCACTCAAAACAAGAATACACTGCATCACCAAAAAAGACGGCAACATAACATTCTCCCCCAAAGAAATAATCTCAGAATTTGCAGAATTCTACTCCAACCTATACACCTCCCATAACCCACCAGAGAGGGAAATCAAAAAATTTCTAGCAGGACTGACCATGCCTACCCTAACTGATGAGGAACAGGAATTCATGGACAGCCCTATCACCCCAGAGGAAATAGATGCAGTCCTCAAAAATCTGAAACCACACAAAGCCCCAGGCCCAGACGGCTTCACAGCAGAATTCTATAGGAAATTCAAAGAACCCTTGATGCCTTACATGACCCGCCTATTCAACGACATCATAAAAGGGGGTCCCATCCCCAAAACCTGGACCCACTCCAAAATAGTCTCCATCCCAAAACCACTAAAAGATAGCCTCAAAGTAGAATCATACCGCCCAATCTCATTAATAAACCAAGACTACAAGATATTCACATCAATCTTGGCCAACCGCCTAAAAATCTTCCTACACAAGTTAATAGCCCCAGACCAGACTGGCTTTGTCCCTGGCCGCAATATAACAGACCCCATCAGGAAACTACTGAACCTGATCGAACACAGCAAGGCAACCAAACTCCCATTGACAATTATGTCCTTAGACATCCTCAAAGCCTTTGATTGCTTAGAGTGGAAATACATATTAGCAGTACTAACTAACATGAAATTTGGCCCCAACTTCCTACAAATACTCAAACAAATATACTCCCAAGCCTCAGCAAGATGCAGAACTAATAATATGGATTCTAATACTATAGCTATCCAAAGAGGCACGAAACAAGGATGCCCACTGTCTCCCTTCTTATTTATCTTGGCTCTGGAACCCTTAGCAATCCGCATCCGAGCAGCCACAGACATCAAGGGAGTGGAAATAAAAGGCAGAACCTATAAATTAGGGCTCTTTGCAGATGACCTAATGGTCACAACACCAGACCCCATAAACACAGCAACCTCCCTAATCAGAGAACTCAACACATTTGCAATGGTGTCGGGCCTACAGGTAAATTTCACAAAGTCAGAAGCTATGTGCTTCAACACCCCTCCTCACACCCAAAAAGAACTCACGAAGGTCACCAAAATAAAACTTTGCCACACCAAGTTCAGATACCTAGGGGTACAAATAACCAGAAACCTCAATAAACTGCACCTCCACAACTACAAGCCCCTGTGGCGACAAATTAACAAAGACCTAAAGAGATGGAATAACATGAATTTCACTCTCTCAGACAAAATAGCCATGATCAAAATGAGCACACTCCCAAAACTAACCTACCTATTCCAAACCCTCCCAATCTGGATCCCCCCAACCCAACTCCGCAGTTGGCAGAGAAAACTACACTCTTTCATCTTCTCACATAAAAAACCAAGAATAAGCCCCAAATGCCTGCACCTCCCCACCTCAGAAGGAGGATGGGGAATCCCCAACATAGAAGCATATTACATTGCCAACCAAATACGACATATAATCCCATATATACTCAAAGATGAGACAAAACAATGGGTACACCTAGAGAGGGACACAATTGAAAATACCTGCACCACAGCATACCCACTCCTCCCAAACAAACTAAAGAAAATTCCCACAACACTCAACAGGTACACACAGACCATGCTCAAAGCATGGAAAACACAAATAGGCAAACTATCCCCAACCCCATCCCCACTAATCCCCCTGGCGTACCACCCATTATTCCACCATGCAGCACAAAACCTCCAGATAAAAACCTGGCGAACCAAAGGCTTATATCGCCTAATAGACTTCTATAAAAATAACAAACCTTTGTCAACACAAGAAATACAAGACAAGCTAGAAGACACCCAAATGCCCTGGTTAACACAACACCAACTACATGCCCTCTTAAACAACCCAACAGTAAAATTAGCAGCAACTAGGCCCCTGACAACCTTCGAAAACCTCCTCCTAACAACAAAGGGAAACAGTAAAGGGACGGTATCCGCAATATACAAAATACTACTCCAAAACCCCACAAACCCCCTAGACGCAATCAAAAAACAATGGGAGAATGACATAGGCTATGAGATTAACCCCACGCAATGGGCCAGAATGTGGTCTAAACCTCCCTTTAAATCCATATCAACGAAAAGAAAAGAACTCACACTGAAACTCACCTACAGGTGGTACCTAACACCAAGGAAACTAGCGCTAATACGCCCAGGAACCTCACCAAAATGCTGGAGAGGGTGCACCTCCACAGGCACATACCTCCACATGTGGTGGGAATGTCCCAAAATCCAACTATTCTGGGCAACAGCCATACGAGAAATATGTAAAATAACTAAACAAGTATTAGATATCACCCCAGAATTGGCCCTACTAAACATCTTCCAAGACAACAACGCCCATTTACACCACAAAGAACTCATAACCCACCTACTTTCAGCAGCTAGAAACACCATAACCAGACACTGGAGAGACCTGTCAGGAGTAAGCATGGACCAATGGTACCAAATAGTATGGGAAACAGCCCTACTGGAAAAATTAACTAATAAACTGAAACTGACACGGGGACAAACAGAAGAAGACACCTTCACTCCGATATGGCTCCCCTTTATCACATACACAACCCAACAGGACAATGACAATAATCCACCAACAGCATACAAATCAATATGGCTAACCTGATCCAAAACACCCACCCACCTCACTCACACACGGAAACAAAGATCACCACAGCCAATCACAAACAAACAATCACACCGTACGCCAACCCCAAACTCTCTCACCACCAAAGGAACACAAGTGAACAACACAAACAACGCTGACACCAAACTCTACATACACTAAGCATAATAGAAACACCGCCACCCGACCCCACCCCCATCCACCTTCCCTCTCTCCACCCCCCCTTTCTTTTTCCTTTTTTTTCTCTTCTCCCCCTAATGCCTCAACAAATGAAACGGATTTGTAAAAATGTTACATGGGAAAAAAAAATACGAGGCATTACACTTTTGTAAAACAAGAAAATCCTAAATAAAATATTAAAAAAAAAAAAGGAAAAAAAAAAAACATCTTGCTTTAGTGGCCGAAGGAGCCGGCGTACAGCTTCCGGGTCATGTGGTCAGCATGATTAAGCCGCTTCTGGCGAACCAGAGCAGTGCACGGAAACGCTGTTTACCTTCCCACTGGAGCGGTACCTATTTATCTACTTGCACTTTCGACGTGCTTTCGAACTGCTAGGTTGGCAGGAGCAGGCACCGAGCAACGAGAGCTCACCCCGTCGCAGGGATTCGAACCGCCAACCTTCTGATCGGCCAGTCCTAGGCTCTGTGGTTTAACCCACAGCGCCACCCGCATCCCCTTTCATTAACTTAAATTGTCCTTAATTCCGGGCATATATGGCTAGCATAACCTCTAACTTGGGAACTGTTTCACAAGAATGGTTGCAGTACTCTATCAAGCGGTTTTTTTTAATTGTTCAGGCCCCCTTCGTTTTAATGTTTATATCAAACGTGCAACTGACCTACTTTTCCTTCTGTGAATGGAACTGAATCCTGGATATGGTGTGGGTGGGGTGGGGTGGGAAAATGGAAATCACATTTCCTTCCTTAGGTATTTCTTGGGGAGCAACCAGTTTGAAAACTGGAAACACGAGGGACGGATGTACCCCGGGGTAAGGGTGGGGGAAGCCTGCCAAAGTTCAGACAAATAGTTCCATGGACTTTTGTTCTGGAGATTTTACCTTAGTTAATAAAACACCAACAAGTGGAAAACTCACAGTTTTTCCTTCCACTTACCTGCTCTCCCTACATGAGAGCGTCCTTTGTGAAGAAAAAAGAGAGATTTTAAATTAAAAATTAAATTAAATTAAAAATTAAATTAATTTTTTTTAATTGTGTGGGGTTTTTTTAAGGAAAAATAATGATTGGGAATGAAGCGGGCCACCTCAGTAGTCAAACTCCACTGCTTACACCCTACTCTCACATCCAAAACTCAGAGGAGAATGATGACCCACATGTTGACTTAAACATCCCTCCCCCAAATTCCTGAAGCTAAACCCATCCATCAAAACTAAATACCCACCCCAGCTCTCTCCCCCTTCTCCTTTACAGCTCCTCCTATCTCGAGCTCACATTTTCAGTTCCCTGTGTTACTTTAGAAAAGGGGGGACGCTCCCCTGAGGACACATTCCACCATGTCTTTTAAGACACATGCCAATAAAAAGGAGCATTAGCAGAGGCGACGAATTCTCCTTCAGTTGGGAACACTCTTAATGGGAGGAAATGGGAGAACAGCTTTTCTCTTCTTAATTAAGTTGTTTCTGGCATAGATAGAACGAAATATTTGTGTGACATTCCCCTTTTGAAGTTACTTTAATACACACATAATATTGCAGGGCATCCCACAGCAATTGTAGTGATTTCCTTTCCTTTTAAGAACAAAAACGCTGATTGAATCGATACAGTTTTACAAGTAATTTAAAAAGAGAAAAAATGGCATTTGCTTACCTACCTGCTCATGTGATTCAGCCCTTCATAGATTTTAGAGAGGTGGTTTCTTCAGGTAGCAGATTTTTGGGTATGGGGGTCTTGAAAGGGCAGCAAATTGTTACCTTTTTAGTTAATTATTCTTATATTTGTACTCTCAGGGAGAGGCCTTTGTAGGATTTTTTTTTGTGGGGGGATACCATTTGCTATTCAATCCTTGACAGCAAAATGTATTGGGTTTAGCCTCCTCAGGGAAATCTGTCATCTCAAGGGTATTTTATTACCAGTCAATCAATGTGATTTTCATTTCACCTGACTGCCATAACCTTAAAGCACACACTCTTCCAACAACATGCTAGCTTGTCCTCTTCTTCCCAGGAAGTACTTGGCATAACCTTTTATGGCTATTCTATAAGACATTAACCAGTTGGTTACATTTCTATTCAGCTTTCCACAAGGGCAAGAGTCAACATGGAGTCTTCCAGATGCTGTGGACTACCTGCAACTCACAGCATGCCTACCACTGGCCTTGCTAGCTGAGGCTGATAGGTGCAGGACCAGCCCAAGACATTTTGCCACCTGAAGTGAAATAAACAATGGCACTCCTCCCATTCCATGTTCAAATGCTGACCAGGTTGGCACCTGACTTTCACTTCAACACAGGTGATGAGGCAGAGTCCTCTACATACTTGAGGACAGTGGCCTAGCTTAGCGGGCACAGAGCAGGCCCCAGTGTTCACAGAGCTCTGTGTACTCTCTGTCCATCAGCACCTGCTGTCTGAGGTTAGTGTCTCAATCTATCTAGTGGTAGGATTGGCCCTGGGTGCAAGTTGTAATCCACCACACCACTGGCTACCTCTGCTGCAGAGAGTTCATGCTGGCATCTGTATAAGTGGATTTGCTGAATGCTACTACGATGAATCTTCCTGGAAAAGACCCTGATGTTGGGAAAGATTGAGGGCACAAGGAGAAGGGGACAACAGAGGACGAGATGGTTGGACACTGTTCTCGAAGCTACCGGCATGAGTTTGACCAAACTGTAGGAGGCAGTGGAAGACAGGAGTGCCTGGAGTGCTCTGGTCCATGGGGTCACGACTAAACGACTAAACAACAACTATGATGAATCCTCCAGCTAGAACTCTGTAGTGCACTTTCAGTGAAATTTCCCTTTCATACTTTTTGGTGACCCCATTTGACACAATGACATCTCTGTCCAATAAAGATGGGGAAAGGTACTAGCATAGGCATGCGGATTGTAGACTTCTGAGATATTTGACTGCAATATTGGTATGTTACATAGCCAACTGTTGCTTATTTTTATCTCTCATCCCCATCCCTCCCTAGGAGTCTGGCAGCACAACTGGGAGAGTGAAATGGCTTAGACTGAAGTTATTTTGGGAGCAATTAATTTATAAAGCGTCTGAAGTATGTGCTGCTCTCAAAGGCAGGAACAAATATTTACATCTCACCAACCATAACATCAAGCTTTCGGAATGCCTTCTGAATTTGATACCGGGGGGAGAATGATCTATTATCACCGCCTTTTTATTGGTCAATGCGTGTGTGCATATAAAAAAGATTTGCCCTTCCATTCAGTAAGAGAACTCGCTTTCTCAAGGGCGCCAGGTCTCAAATTTGGATCACTTCACTGTGCTCTTTGCCATGACTCCAAGATCACTTTCTGGAGTAGCCACAGCTAATTCAGAAGCCACCTGTTTGTAGCCGGGATGTTCATTCCTCAGTAGAGATGTTAATTCCTTTTAATAATGAATGGATAATGAATGAATAAGCATAATTTATTTCTTCATTGTCGTGCGAATAAATGAATGGGAAATAGTAATCCATCATATCTGAATGAAAAACAAAATTAAGGGAAATTTCTTCCATTAGTTTGTGCATTTTTACTTTCCTTTAAAGTGTGGTCCCTTTGTCTAATCTGTCTGAAATTTGGCTAGTCTGGTGCCTGAGGATGGAGAAGGGGTGTTGTTGTTTGTGATGGTAAATAGAATCAGGGATCCACAAATGCTGGCTAGGCTCCCTTGCCAGCCATTATTTGTGGTAACTACCAGCCCTCTCCCATGCATCCTCTGGCATTCACAGAGAACTTGGGAGAGAAACAGAATCTGTTCTTATTTGTGCGGGTTATGGAGAGGGTAAGGAAGAATGGAAGTCTTTCCTGGTGTTTGGAAAGGAATCCTGCTATTTCTTACCTGGTTGGGGGAAATGCAATGGAAATGAGATCTGCAGGGCAGGGACTTGTGTGGTGCTGGATGTTCAGATCACCAGAGGGCAGTTGGCCGTGGTGAGTTGACAAGCGGGTTTGTTGATTCCTAAGTCGAATGCAAGCAAATGTCTTATCCCTTAGATAGAAAATACAGAAGTTACAAGCAGCAGAAAACAGGTGGCGTTTTCATTACAATCACTGAAAACAACAACTGAACAGATGCAATTCTGACAAATGGAAACTTAAATGAAACGTTTAAATGAAAAACAGTGATTTGTCTCACACACCTCTCATTTTTAATGTGTGTTTCATTGTACTTATTTAACTGAGGTTTTCCCAGCCATTCGCTTGCCAGCCTTCCAGATACAGCTGTATGCCTAAAGCTCAGCACAGCAGCTCTCAACTTTATTCTGCTTTTGAAATTTAGGATTTAAAAAAAATATATATATTTTGTTCCCTTTTGTTCCGAACAGCTGTATAAGTTTGGGGCTGTTCTGTGCTGCATCTTCAGTATACCTTTTTGGAAGAACGTGTTTTTTGTTGTGAGCGTGTCACGCTGTAAATATTTGTTCATAATTTTTTTCTGTGAATTGAATACTATGTACCATTGTATAATAGTAGCTTTCATAAAGCAAACCATAAATATACTGCCTTTTCTTACCAAAAAAACCAACAAGCCAACTTTATTTTCCTAAATGCTTTGTAGTGATTTGCAAACTCAGTGCTCCACTACAATGTCCTGATTCTAGATTTACAACACACTGGGTTTAACAAATCTCTGTGGAAACCATTATAGATCCAAAGGACACAGTCGTGAGTTGTTATGTAATCAGAAGATGTGAATCACAAGGGAAATGCCAAGTGTAAGATCCCATTGCCAATAACAGTTTTTGAGCAGCCATGCGGTCAAGGATGCTTTTTGAGGACTGCATCAGAAAATGAATGGATTTTTTAAAAAAGCTCATTTGCTAAAATTTATTTTTAGTTCCAGTTATAAAAATAAAAGTGATATATACTTGTCCCCACCCCACCCTGGGCCAGATTAAGACCTTTAGAAACCCTAAGCACTTAAAAGATTTTGGGGCCCCCATAGATATATTCAAAATATAAACAATAATAAACCGTAAAATAAAATGTTATGTTTTTGATTAAACAAAACCTACAGTAAGATAGAAAATACTGTTTTTTTTTTATACTTTCACTTTATTTATATTTGAGGGGGGAAAGTTCTCCTACTTTTTCTGATGGAAAAATTCTGTGGTGACCCCTTCCCTTGATACCCTAAGCACATGCTTATTTTGCTTAATGGTTAACCCAGCCCTGTTTCCCCCTATTTGGCAGGCTCTACAACAGCACCGGCAGATGAAGAATATTCAGGGCATGGCTTGACATCACCTGTTACCACAGAAGTACCTGTACTGAATACACTGGGATCACCTACATCTGTTATGATTTTGACAACTAGCGACCAGGGTGTGCAAACTGCCGCTACATCCACAGAAGCAGAGAATTCGGAAATGGAAACCACTGCCTCTGCAGAAATGGAAGACCTACATCCTGCTTTGATATACGGAGTCCCGGCTGCTCTGCTTCTAGTCCTGATTGTTTTGCTGGTTGTCTTCATTGTAAGACGTTGGAAGCAGAAACCACCCAAGCAAGGTAGATATTAAAGTTTCTTGGGGGATGTGTGAAGGACCATATTAGATTACAGTGGTACCTCAGGTTACATACGCTTCAGGTTACAGACTCCGCTAACACAGAAATAGTATCTCGGGTTAAGAACTTTGCTTCAGGATGAGAAAAGAAATCACACGGTGATGGCGGGAGGCCCCATTAGCTAAACTGGTACCTCAGGCTAAGAACATTTTCAGGTTAAGAACAGGCCTCCAGAACAAATTAAGTTTTTAACCCAAGGTACCACTGTGTATATATATATGGAGGAGCAGGATTGCCAGCTTGGCCCCGTGACCGTGGGTGCCCAGTGCCGTAGGTGCCATGCAGTGTGCATGGCCTGGACACTGAAATTTGTGAGTGCCCGGCCCCTTCATGGGGAATTTTGTGGGTGCTCGGGCACCTAGGGCCCCAGGGAGCTGGCACCTATGCAGAGGAGACAACTGGCTCTCACATGCTAAATGTTTGAATTGGATTTAACCCTTGAATAAGGTCTAACTTTAGTTTAGGAGTGAATACTGTGGATGGGGATGTGGATTTCAGCAGCTGGACATTGGGTTGAAGGTTAAGATTGGATCCTATGCTCATATAACTGCATGTGTATATAATGCATGATAACAATATTCTCTCAGGTTACCTGTGGGGTGACATATATTTTGTCCAGGGTGGCATTCTGTGTGATTCCTCACAGCCCCCAAAACAAAAGAGAATACGTTTTCTATTCACTGTGATAGGGAATAGACCCAAGTGGCAAAGCTCATGGTCTGGAAGGAAGGGAAGATGATTTCTGCAGCCTGTGCTTGAGCACTGGGATTTTGAGCCCTCGGTGCCTCGTATATTCCATGCTGCTGAGCAGTGTTGTTGAAAACCAGGCACATTTCTGAATTCCTCAGGAGACTATTATTTGGCTAAACACAATTCCAGTGCAAACAAGAAATCCCACTTAACCTGGTCTGACTGTGCTTCTTAGTCCCCACTGCTTATCTCTCTTGTCCAGGACAGTTATAATGGGATTTTCTTGGCTTTTCGGCTCTTTCTCAAGGGTGTTTGGCCATAGATAATTCCCCTTGCCATTTTTCTTATACTTGCCCTTATACTTACTACAGTATTGGATTTATGCCTCTCCAATAAAGAAAGAGGAGGAAATAAGGCTGCCTCAAAAATTAATTTTATTCTTCACATTTCCCCTCACAAAGGTCTTCCAGGATAAACGTGGCAATTGCACCTACCGCTTGCTAAGATCCAAACATGCTGCAGGAGAATCATGGGATTGTGAGGTCTTTAATCCGCCAGCTAGAAGGATAATGCAATCCAGGAAACGACATGTTTCCCTTGACAATGATTCTGCTTATGATGCAATGGAAAGGGGAAACGGGCAGAGCCTTTAGAAAATTTACAGTGAAATATAAAGGGTTGGTAACAATGGGAGAAGCTTTAAGATGGTGATTGGACATGCACAGATTCAAATATTTAAAATATACAAGCAGTGGTTTAATAGTCTGATGGCTAATGAAGCTTTTGAGTATTGGTATATAAACATACAGGGCAACTGTATACAGGCATATTTTCAGTTGCAACGCCATGAATTCTTGGCATTGGTTTTTGGTTGTGTGTTTTTCTCCTGCTTGTGATACTTTGGCTGAGTGTGCACCATATCTTTAAAGCACAGTCTAGGCACCCCCACCCCAAAGAATCATGGGAACTGTAGTTTGTTAAGGCTGCTGGGAGCTCCATGAGGGTTAAACATCAGTTCCTAGGATGGGGGGCAGCGGGATGCAGTGGCATAGCATGGGGGGCCCACCCGGGCACAAAAATTGTTAGGGGTGCAAAATTTCAACACCTGGTGCTGTCTCAATACAGCTACATGCTTTCGTTGCTAAGATCTGTTGAAAACAGCTTCTCCATGAGAACCAGGAAGTGACCTCCCCAGATAACAGAGCAGCTCTTCTTTTTTAACTCTGTGGCTACAATCTCCTGAGTGACGCAGACACCTTAGGGTGACTCAAATCCTGCAATACACACCTAGATTAAGGAACGGGGTAATTGAGTACATTCTCAACCCAGAAATTTGTTTTCAGTACCAAAACTAAACTTGCAATCGCCATGCACAAAAACTCCTTTCTAGTTCCTCTGCCCCCACCCCTGCTTTCTTAATTTCAGCGGGGTGTGTGTGTGTGGAGAGAGATCTTTCCTTGTTTTTCAAATTATTTTTGCTTTTTTTCTTAAAAAAATGTTTAGGGGTACTCTCATTTTGACTCAATAAAATCACCGGGAAAAGAAATGAAACCGCCATCGGGGGTGGTAACAACGAAACTGACCAATCACCATGCTAGATTCCAACTCCTACTTCACACATTAAATGCTCGCTTCCATCTGAGACTCAGGAAGCACCGTGACAGGAAATTAGGCCGCCATCGGGGGTAGCAACGGAACTGATGATTCACCGTGCTAGAGAAGAAACTATTTTTTTTTTTTAAGTTTCTTCTCCCGTTAGATTCACAAAATGTTTAGGGGTATGCATACCTTTGCGTATGCATATTACTGCATATTACTCAGAAATCTACTATTAGAACCCGATCTACTTTTCCTACCAATGACTGAGGGTGCAATCCTATACAGTCGTACCTTGGTTCTTGAACAGAATCCGTTCCGGAAATCCATTTGACTTCCGAAAACATTTGAAAACCAAGGCGCAGCTTCCGATTGGCTGTAGGAGTTTCCTGCACTCAATCAGAAGCCGTGGAAGCCACATTGGACATTTGGCTTCCAAAAAATGTTTGCAAACCAGAACACTCACTTCCGGGTTTGCGGTGTTTGGGAGCCAAAACATTCGAGTCACAAGGTGTTTGAGAACCAAGGTACGACTGTACATGCTTTCATGGGACTGGATCCCATAGAATACAGCTGTTATGGTCCTAGCATCAAGCAATAGCCAGAATTCTCAGATGGAGGAGAACCGAAGTGGTCAAGTCCATGAATACCATACCACTGGCTGAAGAACACAGTTGGGTTCCTCATCCTGAACCTGAGTCTGGCAGACAGGAACTTGCTGCACCAGGACTGCTAGAACATCACCCCTCCCTGAACCCAATTCACCCAAGAAGTCAAGCTCTTCTTGCTCCACAACACCTGTTCAACAGTACAGGGAGCAACCCCAGAGGAGAATGCACTCATTTGTACACCAGGGAATTTTGCATTCCTTTGTAGGCAACTTCCTGGGGGCAACGTATCAGTGGTGGGCAGCGTCAGAAGCAATAGTGGGCAGAGCAATTCTGCACACACACCCCATCAGTACGCTCCATCCTGGAAAGCAAGAGGCATTATTGGAGTTTAAGGACACATTCTAGCCAGATAAGAACACCCAAGGAGGATAGTAGGCAGGGTTCAAAGTGAGTGCAGCCTGGGAAGAAGGTGGGGCCTGTGGAGCCAGATTGTGGCCCTCCAGGCATTCCATCAGCCTCTGGGCCTGAGGTTTCCTGTTCCTGTTTTAAGTAGCCACACTCCTCAGGTAGCGGGTAGAGGAGTCTAGGAAGAGTAATCTGGACAGAGTGGTCCACTCACCTCCTCCTTCCATTGGAACAAGTGGCTCACTGAGAGCTCTCCAAGGTCCTGCTGCTCCAGGCTGCCTTGTAGAGTACCCCTGCCACACCCCATGAGCTTTTGCTTGAAGTCAGGTCAGGACAATTATGTTGTGAATTATTTGTCATACCAACTGTGAATCATTTGTACTGACGAAAGGTGCAGCCTATATAGCATATTTTTGGGGTGGAACTTTCAGCAGAACTTGAGGCATTGTGGAGACGGCATGGTTAAATCTGTGGTCCATACCATCAATGTTTCTGCTGGGAAAAGTGAATCAGTGCCTACATCCTTCCCCCTGTCCTTTCCTCCCTCCTATACCTTGCTAGGTATAAAAGACACGTTTCCTTTCAGTTGTTCAGAAGACAGTTTCCTCCTTTAAAAATACCGCATCCTAACCTCCAATGGATGTGGTTTCCCCTCTTATTCCACCTGCCTCTCTCCTGGCAATTACTCTTTCCTTGGTTTATTTTCCTTCATTGCTCTGTGCTCTCAAATGCCTTTCTCTCCAGGTTTTAGGTGTTTGCGTGTGTTCGCGTTTTCATCTTGCCCCTTATCTGTAATCTGCTACAGTCTCTGTTCGTAAACAGGTGCACTGCACATGTACAGCATTAGGCTGTGTGGAAGTAAACAATTTTTATCACAGTTGTTGACTTCTCATTATGTTGCTTTCACTGTTGGAACCTGTTAGCCTCAAGAAATTCATTGCTTCCAGTCTCCTGTTCACCGCTAGACTCTGATTTGAATATTAATGCAGCTTAGCTGTAGTCAACATCTTAAATTTACCTCAGCTACTAATTTCAACTTGGGCTTAATATCCATTTTACTGCATTTTACTTTCTAGCTGCCTCCAAGTTCATATATTTTTCTTTTTTCTTCTTCTTCTTTTTGGCTTTGTGCATAATAATTATTCAGGAAGGTAAAGGATGTAATCCTGGCCCAATTTCCCTCATACTACAGAACAGCCTTTCTCAACCTTGTGCCCTCCGGGTATTTTGGATTGAAAAGCATCTGACATCACAAATCAACAAATAACCAAGGGAAAGGGGGAAGGGAATGGAGTATAGCTGGGTTGAATCTTGAGCAGGAGCATTCTACTCTGCAATATTTAATTGCCAGCCCACAGTGATCTCTCTACCTCTTTTTTAAATGAATCATTTACTTCTTTCTGAAATGCATTTCATTTTATTTCAGAGGAACTAGCAAGTGAAAGCTGTAAAAGGTAAGACTGCTTCTTGTTCATATCAACAGTTGTGGAACTGTTCTCATGGCCTAGGGCCACATAGACTCTTCAGTATGACAGAACCACAAGTCATCTATTTTTTTTAAAAAGGCTGTTGTCTTTAAGCCATGCCCCCCATATTGCGACAATGGGATCTATTGGACTACTAGTTTATTGCATTAGCTTTATTCCAGATTTAGTAACATTTATTGATTCAACAGCTCACACAATGATGCTCTTTTCTAAATTAAGCACGCTGGCAGCTAAATACTTAAATACAGCCTAACACATGGATTGATTCTAAAATGGTATTAAAAATATCTGTCTAACAATTCTAAACTGCATGGTCCAAAATATGTTTTTGTTTTCTTACTCAGTCCTATTTTTGAAGAAGACACACCCTCTGTAATGGAAATAGAGATGGAAGAGCTTGATAAATGGATGAGCAGCTTAAAACGAAATAGTATGTATTGATCACATTCTACTCTTGGAACTTTTTCTTTTCTAACAAGCCCATCTCTTCCCACCGTCTTTGCCTAAGTTCTCTAAAATGCATTTAAGTCTATAATCTGAAATACTAAAATAATAGCAGAAGATAACTGCTCTTTAAATATTGAGGGAATTGAAAAATAGATGTGTGTCCCTTTAAGGTGATGTAGTTTTTATTTCAAAGCCTAAATATTTGTAGCCATTTCAATATAGCAAGTGGCTTCTTTGAGAGTGGTGTGTGTTTTAGTATTAAGGAGTGTTTTTTGGCATTAATTTGCGATATGCTTCACCACTATTGACTCATGGCTCCTAGCACTTTTTATTCACTGCCGTCTCCAGGATCATCTTACAGGCGTGTTGCTATGACCACATCGTTTCCTCCTTGCAGTCTTTTTAGGTTTGCTATCTACTCCTCCATTACCTGGAATGAAATCATTGTTTTCTCCACAAGCAGATGGCTAGTTGTGATTATTGTCCAATCTGGAAGAGAGCTGGGCGTATCCAATTATTCTTAAACCTATGTCTCCTGGCTTCTTATTCCAATCTGCATGCTTGTTTGCCTCAAACACTGTATATTAAATCAAGCTTCTTGGCACAGGGAATGTGGTATCAATATCTTATTCCAAGAGGTTCGCAAAACATAGCTGCTGGGGAAAAGAAAGACATAAAAACCAGAGAAAGGGCTGAAATACATGTAGGCACCAAGGTTCCCAGACCACAGAAAGTGCCATAAAGTCACTGCGGTCTAGTGGATAGAATAGTACAAGTGGAAACTTGGGCCCAAGGTTGCTTCCAGATGACCTGTTTATTCAGCATTCGTCCTGATTGGTTTCCACAATGTTTGCAGGAAGGTTATACAATGTCAACTGCTTATTGAACATTCATCCTGAGTTGCTTGCAGGGAGATTGTATGACATCTCATCAAGCAGTTGCTATCCCACAGTTTCCACTGCATTTTCCTCTTACTTTCCAATGATAAAAGTCTGTTTTTTCCTGGGGTGGGGGAGTGGGTTTATTCTGCAAGAGCTCCACTTTAATTGTACAGCCTGAATTTGCTGACATGCCACTGAATTCCACCTGGAAAGAGTGACAGTATGGAAGCACCCTAAGTTCCTGCTCAAAAAGGACTCACTAGGTGATCATGGTCAAATTGCTCCCTCAGAGCCTCAATACCCTGATAAGAGAGGATCGTCTCACCAAGCTGCTGAAAAGACCTTGCATACCTAGAGCCTGGTTCAAAGACTTGCAAAAGGGGGGGGGGACTGTGCATAATGGCACAGATATTGAGTATGGCAAGACACCTGCATCCACATCAGAACCTCCTCCCCTTTCACTCTATGCCTGTTACTTGACATTACAGGGACCTCTTCTACACTCATATGGCTTTGGTAATCTACACAGGATAGTAGCTATTCCCTTGAGATCTGATCTCCATAGATTATTAGATGTGCTCTTTGTGCAATAGGATCTGATGTGCACCTTTACAAGGTAAAGGAGTGGATTGGAATACCTCAAGGCTATTATGATTGCTATTGTTGTTAACGTAAAGTGAGTGATTTGCTCACTGTTCAGACTGGTGAAACCCTATGTCCTACAGACATTTGTATGGGTCACAGCTTGACTTGATGTATGAATCACTAATAATTTCTGTAAGCATGTATATCATTTTTGTGCGTAGCTGTTAGCAAAAAGTAGTGATATGAATCCTCCCCGCCCACCAAAAAAACCTGTTCTGTTGGGTTTTCCCCAAATTCTTTTGGAGATAATGGGGGGGGGATTTATTAACCCCCACAAAAAATCCTTCACATAGCCTAAGACTACTATTTTTTCCAAATCATGCTTCTTGAAGAAAGGACTGTAGAGTAAAGTCCCATACAACTAAACACAGATGCCTTATGTCCAACTTGTAAGGCCTCAGGTAAGCAAATTGGTAGGCATTCCTTGTCTGCTGATCAAATGACTTTGGGAAAGCATTACATATCCATAATATGTAGATAAGGGGCCTACCCAGTGGGCCTTCAGATGTTGCTGGACTTCAGCTCCCACCATCACTCACTGTTGGCCATGCTGGCTGGGGCTGATGGGAGCTGTAGTCCAACATCTGGAGAACCACAGCTTAGCAACCCCTGCTCTGGTCTATACCTTTACAAATTTGTGCAATGCTATGGAAATACTACCAACTAACAGCAACATTGGAGTGAAGAGCCCTGGTGCTTTTATCTCCAGCACCAGATAGGAGAAGTTTATTGGCGTGAACATGGCCATCCTCCTTAGACTAGGCACCAATGCTTAGTTCACATTTAATTTGGCATCAGTGGGTTTGGCGCTCTGTCCTTTGCCTGACGCAGGAAGCTGCGTTGAGCCTGACATTATGGTACCTGGCAGAAGACACAGAGCCTGCCTTTAAAAGTGAAGCCCTGACCTTGCTAGGGGTCTTCAAAGTGGGCATGCGGCATTGATTTGCCACTACTCAATGGGTGCTACCCAGCAACAGCATGAAAAGGACAACAGCACACAAACTCACCAGCTGGAGTAATCCAGCAGAACAACAGACATGACATAAACAATTATATGTTGGGCAATTTATTATTATCCCTCTTATTTTTAGCTTGTGACAAAGGCAAGGTGCTAGAGATGGGTGCTCTGTGCATATATATATGTATGTATAAAATAAATAAAACAAAGGTTACTATGGCTTCTGACTTATCCACAAGGGTTTTAAATGGGCTAATGGCTGGAGACATAATAATAAAAATAAAAAATGATGTCCAGGTCCTGGAGGAGTCTACAGTCCAGTCATTGCTATTCAAATTGAACAGACGTTCACAAAATTCCCCAGGCTAATAGTTTCACTGTCTCCAATCTTTTCTTAGCTGAATGTGAATATTTGCCTTCCGTGAAAGAAGAAAAAGACTGCAATGCCAGCCCAAGGTACTTGCGATTCTCCAATTACACTTCTGAAAGGGACACTGTCAGCTTCAATAGATCCAAAATTGAACAATGGTCTCTTCTTCTTTGCAGATGACCCTGAAATCTATTTTGCTTATCAACATTACTCTGTTGTTTGAGGCACAGGATAGATTTGCTAGCCCACCACTGAGAGATGGGGTTTTATTAGTCTCGTTGGTGAGATGGATGCGGAACTTCATTTTGTGAACTGTGCGCTGCTAATTCAATATATCTTTTTTGGAAGGGATTATTCCTTAGATGGGAGTTGTGTTTCTGTCCAGCTCACTGGTTCTAAACATGCTGAGTGGCTATTATAATAAGAAAATTCAACGATGTAGCTGATATATGTGTTGAAGATACAAAGACATTTTGTGGTTGCATTTTAAACAGACAATTAGCCACTGTTCTAGTAATTAGGTAAAGGTAAAGGGACCAAACTGCGGGAGGTAGTGGAGGACAGAGGTGCCTGGCGTGCTCTGGTCCATGGGGTCACGAAGAGTCGGACACGACTAAACGACTAAACAACAACAAAAGGGACCCCTGACCGTTAGGTCCAGTCGTGACCGACTCTGGGGTTGCGGCGCTCATCTCGCTTTATTGGCCGAGGGAGCCGGCGTACAGCTTCTGGGTCATGTGGTCAGCATGACTAAGCTGCTTCTGGCGAACCAGAGCAGTGCACGGAAATGCTGTTTACCTTCCCGCCGGAGCGGTACCTGTTTATCTACTTGCACTGACGTGCTTTCGAACTGCTAGTGTGGTGTAGTGGTTAAGAGCGGTAGTCACGTAATCTGGGGAACCGGGTTCGCGTCTCCGCTCCTCCACATGCAGCTGCTGGGTGACCTTGGGCCAGTCACATTTCTCTGAAGTCTCTCAGCCCCACTCACCTCACAGAGTGTTTGTTGTGGGGGAGGAAGGGAAAGGAGAATGTTAGCCGCTTTGAGACTCCTGAAGGGGAGTGAAAGGCAGGATATCAAATCCAAACTCCTCCTCCTCCTCCTGCTAGGTTGGCAGGAGAAGGGACTGAGCAATGGGAGCTCACCCCATCACGGGGATTCAAACCACCGACCTTCTGATCGGCAAAGCCCTAGGCTCTATGGTTTAACCCACAGTGCCACCCGCGTCCCATTCTAGTAATTGTGAACTACAAAAAAAGAAAAAGAAAATTAACACAATGAATGCACTTTCCAAAGCACCCCCCCCCCAGTTTCTTCTTGAATATACCCTAGAATTTGCCTTTTGGTTGCCCCTTTGCCTCTCACAAGCCACAAACATTAAGGGGAAGGGCTATAGTTCAGTGGGATAACATCTGCTTCCCATGCAGAAGTCCCTGGTTCATTCCCCAGCATTTTCAGGTAGGGCTGGCAGCATATTCTGTCTGAAACCCCAGAAAGCCGTTTCTACTCAATGTAAAACAATACTGAGCTAGAGAGACTAGAGTTCTGACTCAGGTTCCTATGCTTTCAATGTTTGTTCTTAGGGTGGCTGAAAATATCTATGTTTGGGGGGCGGGTGGTGGGGAGAAGGGCAATATTTGAAATCACCCTCCTTTGCTGCATTTCCAAGATGCTGGAATAAAACGTTGAATGGTCCCTCTTAAAAACCGTCTGTGTAAATCAGTGGTGAGCAAACTTCAGGCTTGAGGGATCTCCTTTATTTTGACAGGAACCACTGAGGTCCACCAACCAGAGCCAGTGCAAAATAGCAGCAGGGGACAGAGCCCGATTCAAATAGTGTTTTGTGGGAGGAGGCACAGCAATTGCCTACCGCACCTTATAAACATCTTGAGATACTACAGATTAGGGATTCTAAACAGAAACCTCTAAAGCTAGTTTGTGGGGCTGCACTAAGCCATGGTCAAAGGAAACCAATAAATGCTAATATTTTACAGGTGAGGAACATAGAAAGGGGGTTACTTGAAGATTTTACTTGCTATTGTTAGATCACTGGAAGTCAGAAAGCTTTTTACTGTGACTCACACAGAGATCTGCCAGTAGATCCTAATCAACTACAGCCCATCCCTTCTGTAAATAAAAGAGCAGCATGGATTTCTGGGAGGGAGGGGAGGAGAAAGAATCACTGGGACCACTAGGTGGCTCTGCTTTATTATGAATCATGGCAATAGTGTACGCTTGTGTCCTTTATGATATGCTACTTGAAATTAGATATGTTTTGCTAAGGTAAAAGGCATAGAGAGCTTCAGGTGACAATGAACACCCCTGAGAGAATTAAAGTGTGAGATGCGAGAACAAAGGTGTCTAATCAAGTGCCCTGAGGACACTTCTGTGGACATTTCCTCCAGGGTAATTTGCTGCAGTTCAGTGTAAGCAGTCAGCAGATTTTCTTCACTCAGATAGGCTGGATTGTAGCAACCAATCAGTAAGATTGAGGAAGTGGGGATCTGCCAGCAAAGGTTCTCAAACCATTACAGTTGCATCCAATTGATTCTGCGGTGGGAATGAATATTTGGATTTTTCTGGTTTGTGGGACCTACTTTTGCATTTTACAAGAATGTGCCCCCCTCCAAGGTTATCCAGATGCAGAATAATGACTCAGGGAAGCAAAGTTGGGGGCAACATGGCGGTTCATAAGTGTGACTTGTGATGGAAACCGTTTGACCCCCCCCCCATCTTGCTGTGTGCACCAGGCTGGAATGCCCCTCCTTATCTTCTTGTTATCACCACTCACCCCAACGGGTGAGTGAGGCATCCCAGGCCTGCAGGCCAATTGTCTGGGAGTGGTGGCACCAAAAGCTGTTACAGACAGTGAAATCATGAGGACCAAAAAGGCAGAAAGGGACCTGTGGTATAAAGAAAGCAAGGAACGGTAGATAAAGTACAGGAAGGAAGCTGGCAGGAGAAGATCATCAGTCACTCAGCACATGAAATCAAAGACTTTGCAGGCAATAGATTCTTGAAGGAAATCCCATGCTAATTACATTGCACCACAGATCCACAGAGATTGTGAGTTTTGAGCTGGCCCATAATCAATCTTGGTTTCTTCTGGTTATTGGCAAGGGAAGAGATCAGAGATTGGCAACAACCTCACAACAGATCAGGATATGGGGGGTTTCTTTCATTGTGCCAACGTGTGTTGCATTGAGAGTGTGTAAACATTTGAATTTCAGTTCAGTCTTAACCTAATCATAACACTTTTGCAGAAAATTAACAGCCTTTTAATTCTGCACAATACTAGGTTCTGTGTAACTCGGACATTTGAATGCTTGATGCTAGTCCAATAGTAGCATGTGCTCTTTCTCATTCTATACACACCGTGTGGCAATGGAACAATCTAGGCCAGGGGTTTAATAGTTTAAAAATAAAAATGTGAAGGGCAGGGGGCCTAGGGGGGCCAGGAGGATATATGAAGGCACCCTTGGATGTCACACTGGGGGCCCCATGTCTAAGCAAGAACTGACCACATTTTTTAAAAAAAGAACTAATTGTGTGTGTTAGGAAAGTACAATGTTCAAATGTGGAAACACCTGCTAATTATTTTATTAAACAATGTTTACACAGTGACTGCGAATCTTGAAATCAAGAAGGCATTATATGGATTGAAGGAAGAAACAGCAAACCTTACAATTCCTGAGATCTGGGTGATCTGGATTTGAGTTTCCTTTACCTGAAACAGTCAAGGATGCTAATGCATTTGTCCTTTCCTGCTGCTTCTGTTCCTCATCATGATGACATCACTTCTGCAAAGCAAAGGTCCTGGGGAAAAAATTCTGCTGTGAAATTCAGAAGGAATAGGAAGAGTACAATCCTCTTTCAGACATTTCCCAGAGCAATTCATTCCCGCCCCCCTTGATCAATCACGTTATGGTATTATTTTGTAAGGTTGCCCATTACACTAATGTTTTTTTATGTACAAAGGACACTGTGTCCTTGGTTCTGAATTTCTTTGCTCCTGTGTGTTTAAATCACAGTTCTGAAATACAATCCAAGGAACTGGCATTTAATTTTCTTTCTGGTAATGATGGTGATACTTCACACAGATTTGAACAGATGAGGGCAACAGAAACGGGCAATCATTCTATAAACGAATGTAGCATGGACATCATTTCAAACAACCAGGAGCTGTCGGAGGATTTGGGACAAGGAAATACTGCAAGATTTGAAAAGCTTGTATTGTGTCAATATGGATGCTGTCATTATATAGTTGAGTCACTAGATGGTGCTGGACTGGTATCTGAAGTGAGCCAGGAGTTTCCTGTTACTGTTCTTTTTAAAGAGATATAATAAAGTTCTTTTCTAGCTTCCTAGTATGCCCTCTAAGTCTTCCTTGACAGTGTTCTACTTTTGGTTTCATGGAGCCCAAACTTCTCTTGTAAATCTTAGGAGCAGGTTTATCCACATTGTAATTACCTCCAATGGTGCTTGCCAGTCCTTCGGAGAAAGATAGTCTCTTGTCTTTACTTTCTTGAAAGCTGTTTTAAATTGTTTTTATTATTGTTTTTAAGGCTGTAACCCAGCCTGGGACCTTAAATAAATAATGCTTCAATGGTGGGATATTTCCTCTGAATGCTACTTGCTTAGAAGAAATGTAGAGGATTGAACATAACTTTTGGTGGTGTCAAGATACCTGGGGTGGATCATTTTTACCTTTCCAAATGCCTTCTGCTCCTCCCTAGCTGACAGGAGTGGTAACTTAGCCCCACAACTGTGGGTGCCATGCAGCGTGCATGGCCCTGGCACTGAAATGTGTGGGCACCTGGCCCCTTCATGGGGAATATTGTGGGTGCTTGGGCACCCAGGGCCCCAGGGAGTTGGCACCTATTCTAGCTGACATAGCATTCCTTTACCTTGAGTTTGGAAAAAGGACCCCTTGCCTTCCTCATGCTGGCTTGTCATTGTGATTCTGTAGTAGCTGAGGGTTCCTTTTACAACAGAGAACTTCAGGTGACTACCTGCACATCTCTGTCTGGGTGGCAAGAAAAGAGAAGGACCTGATTTTGAAAAGCTTCCTTAGCTTGGAATCTATTGCCAGGTGACAACACACTAAGAGTTCCTTGATTTTATTATTTTTGTTGTTGTTATTGTTATTGTTATTATTATATCTTGCCCTTGGTCATTCTTGATCCCAAGGTGGGTTGCAAAGGTATTGAAAACAACACATATTGTTCATAATCATACACAAGAGGAATGGATAAAACCAATGGTCAATGGAATTCCATAAATCCGACAAATTCCTTGCGTTGTTCCATAAAAACTCCACCCTGAAAAGCTTAGGAAGTTAAATAAGTTTTGAACAAGTGCCAAAAGGATAACAGAGTAGTAGCCAGCTGAACTTCTGGAGTGAGGGCATTTCATGTTAAGTGCCCTGTTACTGAGAGAGACTCTTTTTTTAAAAAAAAAAAGATTGGCCACCTGGCATGTTTTAAAACTTCTTTGCTTTCGTTTGCTAATTTGCCCCATGTTTTTAAAGTTCAGCATCTATTTATATTCTTTCCATTCATGTGCAAATAAGTGTAGACCTTTTTTGCTAACTTGGCAGTCCTACACAGAGATGTGATATGCCAGCGTTACCACTGAAAGGATACCTTTTCAGTCTCTAAATAAGTCACTACTGGTGTGGGCAAAGGTTGCTCCACTTTTTTTCATATCGCATAGAATCATAGAGCGGAAGAGAGTCTCGAGGGTCATCTACTCCAACCCCACGCAATGCAAGAATATGCAGCTGCCCCATACAGGGATTGAACCTGCAGCCTTGGCGTTGTCAGCACCTTGCTCTAACCAACTGCACTATCTAGCTATCCATTCAACAAGCTATGCTTCCTGCCACTTGCTGCTGATATTCATGTATCTTGAGAATGTGTGTCTTGAGTATCCCATCATTATGGTTACTGCTTAATTTTTATATGATCAAGTGCTGGTTGGAATTAGGAAGGTATTTGTTCACAGAATGAGCCAACAAAAATATATCTGCTATTATGCCGTATGCAAGTATTTTCCTACTAGCACAGCACATTTGAGGATGAAGGCACAGAGAACATTAAATGATTAGTGATGCAGATTCCAAAAACCTTACAAGCATGAAGCATCAGAATATCATTTCTGTATCTGTAATAATTAGTGAGAAGGCTTGCCAGTTTAGCATAATGTGTCAGTGACTGGGTTTTTTTGCAACATTAATTCTGATTATTTGAATTTCTGTTAGCGTCAGGGAATTCATGGACTTATTAAAAGTTTTGGAGTTTCCAGCAAATATTTATGGCTTTGGGGGATGATCAGGATTATAATTTCTAAAAGTAATTATTAGCATAAAACATGATGTTAGAACTGTAGACTCTACATTCTGTTTACAAGAAATACCACTTCTTCTTTTTTTAAAAAAATAATAATTCTGGATATCAGATTGGATCAATGTACATTTTGATAAGAGCAATTTACCTGTCCCATAAAATTAAGGAAACATATTATTCACACAAAAACCCACCCCATGTAATAATAGCAAACTGAGTATATGAATAAAAAAAAATCATCTCTCCAAAATGTGTAGCTATAGAGGTTTAACTCACAGGTGTACATTATTAAATGAAAAATGCAACCCCCCCCCAAAAAAAGTGTGTTGTTGAAATATAGGGATACTAGCTCAGCATATTTGTTCTGTAAATAATGGTTTTATTTAAGTGAATAATCTCTCTAATTTCCCTTACAGTGCATCTGTAGAGAGGATGAATTTGTTTTTCAGTGTTTGAAGATTCACAACCCAGAATACCTGCCTACAGATTTGAGGGCAATGCAAAAAAAAGAAGAAGCTAGCAAAAAATGTTATATGGTGTTGAAAATATTAATAATCTATGGAAAATATATTATTTACTTTTCTCCTTTTTTTACACAGCATAAAATGTTCTGCGTAGGTCATGAAATTTGTTGCAAAGGTATATTCCAGAAGAGTATTTCTAAGTTTGTATAATAATAATATATCCTCCTCCTCCTTCTTTGGCGATCACTTGTAGCCGAGTAAGGTTGTCTTCCATAAACACGGTTTTAACAATGAGTCCGTAAGTGACTACGGAGGCCAATTCTAGACCCACACGTCCTTCCACGGTGGGGACATTGGTTTCTGGGTGGGAGTTAATCACAGTGTGGATTTGCCAAGCGTGCCTTCCTCCTAGCACGTTTCTCCCTTGCGTCCTGAGTTCAAGTGTCTTCAAAGCCCATGACACCTTTGGTAAGGCTTTTCTCCAATTGGAGCGCTCGCTGGCAACTGTTTCCCAATTGCTGGTGTTTATACTACATTTTTTAAAAATTGCCTTGAGACAGTCTTTAAACCTCTTTTGTTGACCACCAGCATTACGCTTTCCATTTTATATCCTATGCATTTTGGAATAAAGTGTTAAAATCTTGTAATATTGTCTTTACTTTTGGAATGGCTTTTTACCTTTCTACTGTTGCTCGTGTGTGCCACTTATGTTGGCATACAGAAACTGCAGCCTGTGGATCAAATATGGCCTTGCCGGGGCCGTATTCTCCCCAAACCACCCCACCCCACAACTGACATCGTATCTGACACAGCTGCAACAAGAGGAAGCGTTCAAGTTTGCTGCAATGGTTACTTGGCAAGTGAGGTTTGCAGCCAGCACCAATCAGCAAGCCCCACGGTTATTGAATGAAAGCAACCAATCGCTGCCCAAAGTGGGGCTTGCTATCACGGATCCCCTTTGAGCGGGGATTGGTTACAGTCAATCAATCCCGGCAGGTCTTGCTGTCAGCACCAATCAGCTGAATGGAGTTTATTGCAAGCCTTGAAGGAAAATGCTTTCTTTGCCTTTGCAGTATGCTATGGAATCAAATTGTACAGGGGAAAGAAAGACAGGTTTGCAGCTGCTGCTAGTCAGCAGGAAATGCTTCCTTTGCCCATGTGGTCTGAAATCAAACTGTGTAGGCATAGGAAGTGGGGCTTTCAACCTCTGCTGATCAGCAGCAGCTGCAAGCTCTCTTCCCTTGCCTTTATGTCGTATGACACACAGGCAGGGAGCCCCACACTTCTGTCAAAGCAGTGGGAGTTGAGGGACCTCAGGAGTCAGGTGGGCAGATTCAATTCCTCACCCCAGCACTTTCAGGTTCACATCTTGTTGCTCTCTTGGTCTATGGGAATTAAGGCACTGTAGCTGAGGCCTTTCTTCTTCGTGTGCCTCCTTTGCATAAGCTCTGGAGGGTGGCAACATGAGAATGGGCCTTTTCTGCCGTGACTCTCCCCAGGAAGGTTTGCCTGGTGCCTTTATTATACAGTGGTATCTCGGGTACAGATGCTTCAGGTTACATACGCTTCAGGTTACAGACTCCGCTAACCCAGAAATAGTACCTCGGGTTAAGAACTTTGCTTCAGGATGAGAACAGAAATCGTGCCGCGGCAGTGTGGCCCCATTAGCTAAAGTGGTGCTTTAGGTTAAGAACAGTTTCAGGTTAAGAACGGACCTCTGGACCGAATTAAGTACTTAACCCGAGGTACCACTGTACAGTCATACCTCATGTTACGTTTGCTTCATGTTACATTTTTTTCAGGTTGCGTCCCGCGGCGACCCCGAAGTACCGGAAAGGGTTACTTCTGGGTTTTGCCGCTCGCGCATGCGCAGACATGTAAAATGACGTAACACGAGGCGGTGAATCACAACCTGCATGTGTGCAGGCGCACCGCTGCGGGTTGCGTTCCTTTCATGTTGCGAACAGGCCTCCAGAACGGATCCCGTTCACAATCAGAGGTGCCACTGTACAGTCAAACCTTGGTTTCCGCATGTTTGGCTGCCGAATGTTTCAGAAGCCGAACACCGAAAACCTGGAAGTGAATGCTTCAGTTTTCTAATGCGCCTTGGAAGTCGAACGGCTTATGAGGCGAGTTTTTCACACACCCTCCCCATTGAACTTGCTGACAGCCCTTTGATCCTCGGTTTTCGAATGTTTCGGAAGTCGAACGGACTTCCGGAATGGATTACGTTCGACAACAGAGGTTCCACTGTATACTTTTAGATGCCAGGTGAAAACATTCCTCTTCAGCCAGGCCTCTAACTGATTACGTAATATTCTACGGCTTTTTAAATGTATTTGTGGGAGGGGGGTGTTGTTTTGTTGTTTTTGTTTCAACTATTTATTTGTGCTTTGGCTTGTATTTTTACCTTGTGAACTGTCTTGTGATGAATGGTGGTATAGAAATCTAATAAGTAAATAGCTCACAAAACTTGTCTGTGTGAGCTGTGGAGTGATGGTCATGGAAAACTCCTGCCAGCCAGAAGAGACAACACTAGACTAGGTGGAACTGCTATAAGGCAGTTTCAAGTGCTCCTTCTACTCTGGCCCCGTCAGAGCTGGCCCTTCCCTCAGATAGAGCAAAGTAGCTAATGTTGGGTGCCATGAAAATGCAGCAAACAGCTACAGTGGTACCTCGCAAGACGAATGCCTGGGAAGATGAAAAACTCGCAAGACAAAAGAGCTTTTCGTTTTTTGAGTTGCTTCGCAAGACGAATTTCCCTATGGGCTTGCTTCGCAAGACGAAAACATATTGCAAGTTTGTTTCCTTTTTCTTAAAACCGCTTGAAGAGGTGCAGTTGCGACTTGACCGTGCTTCGCAAGACGAAAAATTCGCAAGACGAAAAAACTCGCAGAACGAATTAATTTCGTCTTGCGAGGCACCACTGTAGTTATTTAATTTCATTGCATGTTTTTTAAGCTCCCAGGCAGTAAACCTTGTGAGATTTTCTGTATCAGGCACCAAAACAACTTGGCCCAAAGTGGGTATTAGGCAACGTGACTGGGAGTGCTGTTTGGCCCACTATGGGTCCCATAGTAGGGAGCCTCGACCAATCTACACACAGCGGGTTTATTTGGTTGTGGGGTTTTTTTGCTTAAATGAAGTTGTGGGAGGAGCAAACTGTGAATTTTACTCCCACAATATTTCCACTATGCCTTTAAAGCACATTCAATGCACATTTCCCCCCCCCCCGAATTTGGGTCACTGTAGTATGTTCAGGCTGTTGAGAATTGTAGCTCTGAGATGCGTAAACTACAGTTCCCAAGATTCTTTGTGCAGGGATATGCTATAAATGTGCTTTCAATTTCTAGTATTCATGCAGCTGTTATCAGCCTGGCACAATGAGGAAAATAGGGACGTGGGTGGTGCTGTGGTCTAAACCACTAAGCCTCTTGGGCTTGCCAATCGGAAGGCTGGCGGTTCGAATCCCCGTGACAGAGTGAGCTCCCATTGCACTGTCCCAGCTCCTGCCAACCTAGCAGTTCGAAAGCACACCAGTGCAAGTAGATAAATAGGTACTGCTGTGGCAAGAAGATAAACGGCGTTTCCATGCGCTCTGGTTTCTGTCATGGTGTTCTGTTGTGCCAGATGTGGTTCAGTCCTGCTGGCCACATGACATGGAAAGCTGCCTGTGGACAAATGCCAGCTCCTTTGGCCTGAAAGTGAGATGAGCGTTGCAACCCCATAGTCGCCTTTGACTGGACTTAACCGTCCAGGGGCCCTTTACCTTTTTTTACCTTTAGTGGGAAGAATGCAAGACCTGGATCACACAGATTTAGTTTAAAAATTGCAGCCAGGAAGCTCCCTTGGTGACCCTTCAGCAAGTGCTATCTTTCAATTAAAACTCATCGTTTGGTTGTATGGCACAATCACATTTAGGATGCCTCGAGCTCTTTGGAGGAAAGGAACATACAAATGTGGCAAATAAATATATTAAGAGGACAGGGAAAATCAGGTGTATCTTTCACTGAAATGTTGAGGAGAGGAGAAATGCATGAGTTGTCTATGACATCCACTGATCTGCTGCATTTTATTTAAGGGATGACAGTTCAACCGCACCTTTAATTATTTTACTCCAAAAAGAATAAAAATTGTGTGCAACATCTGCTGCAGCATAAAGGCAGCCTGCTTGACTGCCATCTGGAAGTGTTTGTAGCAACCATATTAACTGTAGCATATGTGATTTATTTATTTTTTTCTATTTACATTTCACTTCTGAAACAAACGGATTTATTTAAATTGAGTTATTTTTTAGTACAGTGGTACCTCGGGTTAAGTACTTAATTCGTTCTGGAGGTCTGTTCTTAACCTGAAACTGTTCTTAACCTGAAGCACCACTTTAGCTAAAGGGGCCTCCTGCTGCCGCCGCGCCGCCGGAGCACGATTTCTGTTCTCATCCTGAAGCAAAGTTCTTAACCTGAAGCACTATTTCTGGGTTGGCAGAGTCTGTAACCTGAAGCGTATGTAACCTGAAGCGTATGTAACCTGAGGTACCACTGTACTCTATTCATATAAAAAGGCAATATAGACACATCTCTGTCTCAATAGAAAATGTACTATGCAATACCGTAGGAGAAACTATGGAAGTCAAAGTTAAAAATATTTACAAATATATTTGTTTTGAGTGCTGGGAGACGCTCTTTAGTTAGGTCTGATTGATTACTGCTAGGGATAATGCCTGAATAAACAAACAATATAGTGGGATGGCAATTCCACCTTCCAGCCTTTGGAAAGTGACAGCCTTCTAAACTGAAGGCAGGGGCTGAGAAACAGAAGGCAGTTTTGCACTTTAAATTTGACAAGAAAGAGACAGGAAGAGGAAGCCAGCAGTTGATGGAAGGTCAACCTTATAGTGCATGTTCTCCCTCTCAAAATCTGAGGCAAGTTAGCAGAAGTGCTGTGTACTAGAGGAGTACCTGTTTGCTTCCGAGATGTGTTGATTATATATTTGCATATAAAAAAGAACCCTGTTCATGCATTACTCATAATACAGGCATAAGTATGTAGCATGATGAGCACTCTCAATATTTCATCCTTTTGTTATGGTCACTGCATTTACGCTGTGTACACAAGTTTTGAATGAACAGGACAATCAAAGAAAACTAAATTTAGCAGCACTACCATTGCACTACTATTAGTGCTAAGGGCTTTCGGATAAAAAAAGAGATGACTTTCAGTCTAGCATGAACCTCTCTACCTTTCATTCAGAAATTAAGGGCAGCTTTCTTTAGCAAACATCACTTTCCTCAGTGGCTGTGTCTGGGGTTTTGTTCCTTTAGAGTCTTAAAAGTAGAGGCCAAGTGAAAAGGGCCTCTGAAAGGCATCTAAATGAGCTTTTTGTTTCAGTGTGATGAAATGTAAAATGTTAGCTAATGTGCCATATTGCTAAAAAGCCTGACATTAAGCACTGCACATCTAAACAGAAAGACTTCTGTAGATACATTGCAGGCATAAGAGGCAGAAAAGTCTGCATTAAATCTTAGAAGAAACAAAACAGAGCAATGTGTTTGCGAAATATTTAAAATCAGTCTAAAACATAGCATATCAAAATGTCACTTACTGTGAGTGGAAGATGGTGCAATCAATAGCTGATTAATTTTCTCGGAAACCTAAAAAACTGTGTGGTGATGGGGGGAGAAAAATCTTACTACAGTCAAATGTAAATGAGAGGCTTATGCTTGCAAAGGAAAAGAAAAAAGATTTAACTGCATCTTTCATTAGATGGGGCTCACCCAGGACCTGAAACTGACTAGCCGCAAGGCAATTTGGGCAGATAGATGATGCTTTTGAAGAGGCAAGTTTGCAGATTCAGCCTGAGTGGCTGCCAAGTGAAACTGACAAGAGGCTTCTCCAGATGTTACTTTGAGGCTAGTCACTTCCAGCTCTTCTTCCTTTAGCCCTCTCTTTGCAAAATGAGCTCTAGCGCAGATCTCATTCAAAAAAAACACACAAAAAACACAGAACAGGCAAGAGACAGCAGCATGGTGATCTTACCCTCTCTCCTCTCAGCAAGGCGATCCTTGTTACAGCAAGATTGCTTGTTCCCATCCTGGCTGCAAGCCTTGAATGAACCCTGCAATATCTAAGCCGTGGCAGGAGAAGGGGTTGAACAGGACTCCTGTTTCAGAGATCAGTAAGGGCACTCACTTCACTGCAAGGTTCAAAAAGCAAAGGCAGCCCTGCTAGTCCATAAGAAATAACTTCAGAATAAGCCGGTTTACCAGGGACAGTCCTGGAATTATGAAAGGCACCCCAGCTTCTGGGCACTGGTGGAGGAAGGAGGGTGCGGTGGTTGCGGTCCGCCCCGGGTGTCATCCCTGAGGGGTGTGACATTGCTGTGGGCTGGCCCTGCTCCTGGGTGCACAGCATGTGCACAGCTCCGCCTCTGCTTCTGCGATGTCCCTATTTCAGCTAAGGGAGGAAGCTGACCCGGGACTTGTCCTGAGTGACAGCAGCTGCGAGGGAGCATCCCATGGCCTCTTCATGGCCGCCACTACCAGCCTCCACCCATGGGCAACTTGTAGCAGCTCCTGGAGTGTGGGTGAGGAGGAGAAGAAGCTGCTGGTGCCCAGACCCACGTGATCTGCTGGCTCTGAGGGGCAGGCAGAGGGCAGGGCTGCCCTGGGCTAGAAAAAAGAGGGAGCACAGTGGAGTGTAGGGAGTCTTGTTGTGTGTGGTTTTTTTTAATGCTTTGTGCGTCCACGTCTAATCTTGATCCTTTCTAAAATGTATTGGTGTGTGTTTTTTCTTTTTGTAAATCTACCAAAGAATAAAACAAAATCAGGATTAAGGGGTTTTCTCAGGATGGTGGAGGCTGTGTGTGCTGTGTATTGTTGGTGTAGTGGTGGTGCTACTTGCGCTTCTTCTGACAGGAAATGCTCTGCGAGGGAGGGGACCAAGAATGGGGGGTCGAGGAGGGTCAGTGAGGGGAGAGGGAGTGAGAATGGTCATTCATCTGTGGAATTTCGGAGGCTATGCAGTTGGGCAATCTTATGATTAGGACCAGGGCTGGCCTCCCCACATAAGGCAAAGTGAGATGACAGCCTCAAGTGGCAAGATCCACTGAGGAAGCAAATCCCAAGGCAGATCTTTATTTCCCCGCTGTTCCTGGTGTTGAACTTCACTCTCCTCCTTCTTCCCTGGCAGGTATGGGGATGCCATTTTGTGGTTCACCTCAGGTGCCAAAATGTATCAGGTCAGGCCTGATTAGGACCAACCAAATACCACAAAAATGGGGTATGCTTTTGAGCTCTCCGAAATTCTTCATGAAGAATTGGGGCAGGGAGGGAAGACAAATTCTTCATGAAGAATTCTTCATGAAGTATTGGGGCAGGGAGGGAAGACAAGTTGGGGGGAGTACAAAATATTAGACTGGATGTCAAACTCATGAGGTCAGCTTCTCTGAGGTGCTACAGTTTGTTTGTTGTTGATTTTGTGTGTGTGTGTGTGTGTGTGTGTGTGTGTGTGTGTGTATGTACTGTATATGTCTTATATATTCAGCTGGAAATTGCAGAGGAGAAGCAGCGTGTTTTAAGAGCATTTGTTGTGGTGGTTACTTTTTATGCCTCATAATAATCAGAGATATAGGTGCTCTTGAGGAATAATCACATGGAGACACGCTAATTGGTGCTTGAGTTTTGCTGTTGCTAGGGAACCTGTGCAGTTGCTAGAGATGTATAGATGGCAAGCAGCTCTGTTCTGGAGTGTCACATTTTCTTATCTTCAGGTTGGGCACCCTTGTTTAATGCAGAATCATAGAATTAAAGAACTGTAGAGCTGGAAGGGACCACAAGGTTCATCTAGTCCAACCCCCTGCAATGCAGGAATCTTTTTACCCAACGTGGGGTTTGAACCCACGATCCTGAGATTAAGAATCTCATGCTGTAACAACTGAACTATCTAAGCAGTTTGCACAGCCAGAAACAGAGGGTCCCAGGGCAGATCCTGGGACTGGGGTGTTTTGTGGTACAGTAAACAAATGATTCAGCTGTTTGCTAATCTGATGTATAATTATCTAAAGCAGCTACTATGTCAAAGAGGTAAACTCTTTAAAACTCGTTAGACATTTTTAGCAACTCTAGATTAACTCACTATAAACCTTTCTCTCCTGAGCAGAACTCTTTAGGGAAATAACTGAAATTTTTACACAAGAACCCCAAATCCATGTAGATTTGCAGCGTACAATGTTCCTTATATTAATTATTTCACTGATATTCCTCCACAGAGAAATGCAACGTTAGATCATACCAACTTTTCCTCAGGAGCTTAAAGAAATAAGAGGAAGCGTCTTGATTTAAAATTCATGGGGGATTGCCAGGTACTGTAAAGGGCTTGGGGCAAAGGCCAATGGTACAAATTTGCATAGAATTTGCATATGCTAAGCTGTATATATAGGCCCTCAGGGCAAATTACGATGGTGGGTGACTAGCACTGCACTTTAAAAAGGTCTTATTATTTTTTTTAAAAAAATTGAAGTTAAAGGAGATGGAAAGGCACAGGACATCCAGGGTCACATGCAAAAAAACGTGGCCCTCAACCAGCCCTTAATAGTGCCCATATTTGAAAATAGACTCATTAATTCTTTATATTTCAGCAATCATTTTGTCCCTTCACAGCTGTTAAAAGTTACCTCCAGTGCTTTCCCCCCTAAAAAAATGTTTAGGGGTACTTTCATTTTGACTCAAGAAAATCACCATTTTATAGTTCAAATCGGGGAAAATAAATACAGTAAATGGACAAAAGTACAAAGATTCACAAAATGTTTAGGGGTATGCATACCCCTGCGTCCCTCCAGAAAAAAGCACTATGTCCAAGCAGCATGTTTTTGTAAGACAAGCTGATATTTAGGACACAGGGCCGTGAAGTGGCGTGTTCTGGGTCTCCACTTGCTTGCCTTGTGACCCACCTGGTCTGGCTCCTGTGGGGTATTCTGCCTCCCCACTCCTCCCTGCCTCCATCTGAGGATGAGCCAAGGGTGTCATTCCTCAGAACCAGACATCCTGTGTTAGGTGGCCTGGACAGCTCCTGTGCTGTAGGTATTTTGGTGTGGCAGCTAGAAATTCTGTTTAAAATTAAGCATAGAGGAGAGGAAGGGGGAGAGCACAAAGCAGAGGCAACGAGATAGAAAGAGGAGTTAGGTAGTGCAATCTATTGCACTGGGATGACAGACAATATATAGGATATTTTGGAATTGTATTTCTTGAGGTTGGTTTGGAGGATTCAAACATCCCACCCCACTCCATTATATTTTACATTACCCAGATAAAATCTTCAAAATAAAGCTGTATAAAAATAGATTTGAACTGCACTTGAAAGCTGTTTGCAGGTTGGGTCCTTCCTAAAGCCCAGAGTGGCAGATTTTAATGCCTGAATCACTGCACAGGCTCAGCAATTCATTGTAGCCAGATGCTGTTATATCCTCTTTTTGTATCCTGTCTTATCTGGCAGGAAGCGCCTTTTCCTTATAGGCAGGAAGTGCCTTTTCTTTGCTATTTACTACTTATCCATATAGCAATAAGTAGCAAATGGCAATTATTGTGACTTGTTAAGGTTTAAAGAGTGAAGCCTCTGCCACAGGCAAGCGGAACTGAATTTCAGAGAAAAACCTGCAGTGCAAAACTATGGCAGCTTAGAACGTTAGCCTTGAAAGCACATGTTGTCCTGGTCTCTGGCTCTGGTATATGCAGCAATGCAAGAATATGTGCCTGTCCCATACGGGGTTCAAACCTGGGACTTCGGTATCAGCACCACACTGCAACCAACCAAGCTATCCAGGCTACCTGAACAAGTCCAAGTCCAGTGGCTGAGCATCTGCTTTGCATGCAGAAGTTTCCAGGTTCAATCTTTGGCATCTTCAGGTGGGCCTGGGAATGCCTTCTTTCAGAAACCTTGCAGAGCTGCTGCCAGTCAGTGTAGGACAATACTGAGCTAGATAGACCAGTGCCCTGACCTAGGAAAGTGCCCCATGCTGGGTTCCTAGTCTTTATTTTTATGATTAGCTATGTAGTTCCTCTTAGCAGTGGTACCTCAGGTTAAGTTCCGGAGGTCTGTTCTTAACCTGAAACTGTTCTTAACCTGAAGCACCACTTTAGCTAATGGGGCCTCCCGCTGCTGCTGCACCGCTGGAGCACGATTTCTGTTCTCATCCTGAAGCAAAGTTCTTAACCTGAAGCACTATTTCTGGGTTGGCAGAGTCTGTAACCTGAAGTGTATGTAACCTGAGGTACCACTGTACACAGGAGAGCTGAGGAAGGTGCAGAATGGAATGGGTCACACACATAGGTGCAGTGCTTTTTTCTGGGGGTCACAGGGGTGCGCTTACCCCTAAACATTTTGTGAATCTAAGTTTGGCCTCATTGAGCTGCAGTATTTCAATACGAATAGGAGAGTACCCCTAAACATTTTTTTTTAAGAAAAGAAGCACAGAATAGGTGCATTGTAAGCCTTTGGTTGCTGTCTCAGGGGACTTGAGCAGTGTAAATAGTCGGTGACTCCTCACAGAACACCTCGCGGAATCATAACTCGCAACTACGCGGCAGAAGAAATTGACTCCCGGTGCCTTTCTTTTTTGTTGTTGTCACTGTTAAATTTTTAACAAGCCAGAACAATGCAAGGCCAACATCTGAAGTAACCGCAGCCACGGAATAATTATGAAAGCCATAAATAATTCATCATTTCTTAGGAAACATCCAGCAACCCTTTGGGAGAAGAAAACAAGGCGGCATCTGAAAAACCCACGGCTAACGGGGCGGCTGGGGAAATGGGTCCCAAACACAAATCCCTTGGCCGGTTCTCTTAAAACGCAGGCGAGATCATCTCTGACTGAGAATTAACCAACGCAAATGCCGCCTCTCTGAAAGGAGCACCTCCTCTCCCCTCTTGTCAGGGAATTGTAGGATCGTTGATTTTATTGACTCAGCCGTCCTAAGTGACCTGCAAGGGCAAATATATTCCTCCATGCTCTCTTGGCTGCTTTATAATTTACGAAGGATACACAACCACACTGGCTTTCTGAGCCTTCTTTCGGCTTATTTCTCCCTCCTGGTTTTCTTCATGCAGAAATCCAGATCTTGTCCCCCGTGCAAAACCCCTTGAGAAGGCAGGAGGCAGTTGTAACATTCCAAGCATAAGCATCACTGAAGAATTTTTTTTTATTTGTTATAGGGATTTTTACCCCATCCTTCCGGGTCTAATAGAAATGAATGAAATAAAATTATATTAAATTCCCACCCTTCCTACAAGGCGCTCAGGGAGCATACAGTGGTACCTCGGGTTACATACGCTTCAGGTTACATACGCTTCAGGTTACAGTCTCCGCTAACCCTAAGGGCACCCAGTGAGCTCCATAACAGCAAGGGGACTTGAACCCAGGTCTCTCAAGTTTTGGTCCATCACTAAAGCATAGAATTGTAGAATTGGAAGGGACCACAATAGTCATCAATGCCCTGCAATGCAGGAGTCTTTTGCCCAATGTGGGCTTGAACCCATGACTCTTAGGTTAAGAGTCTCATGCTCTACCAACCGAGCTAAGAAAGAAATCATCAAAGTTGTCCCAACATATAGAGCTGGAACCTGAGACAGGCATCTTCCTGACCATACTTGCCTATCCCTATGAAATTCAAAGCCCTCCCCTGTACCGTTCATCCTCTCCTGAATTAGCACACAGTGATGTAATAACAAACACACTGTAAGGTCGTACCTTGGTTTTCAAACAGCTTAGTTCTCGAACGTTTTGGCTCCTGAATGCTGCAAACTGGTTTGTGAACTATTTTAGGAAGCTTAAGTCCAGTGCGGCTTCCGCAGCTTCCAATTGGCTGCAGGAGCTTACTGCAGCAAATCAGAGGCCACGCTTTGGTTTCTGAATGTTTTGGAAGTCAAGTGAACTTCTGGAATGGATTCCGTTCAACTTCCAAGATACAGCTGTATTTAATTGCACCATATGCAATTGCAAGCATATCAATACTGTATTGTAGGAAACTGAATTTAAGTGAAGGAAAATCAGAACTCCTTTCACCACCATAAGGGCAAAACATTCTGATGCAGGACACACTGCCTTTCTGGAACATAGTTTATTATTACTTTTATTATTTTTAAACAGTGTGGCTTTCTTCTTTTAATGATTGTTTCTTCTTTTTATATGAAAAAAAACAGACTTTGAAAGGCAGAAGAGTAGGGGGCATAGCTGCTCAACCCCCTTTTAATTTTTATTTTTTTGCATCCCCAAGTTCCCTTTCTCCCTGGAGAGAAAAATAAATGGAGACCCCATTTCTTTCTCTAACAGGTGGGCAAGCAACTGGTAGGAACGAGCCAACCTGTCAATTTTAGTTTCTTTCGGATCCTAATTTTTGAAATCTTGAGTTTATTTTCCACATTTCAACATCAGTTTGCATTTCTCCCCTTTTTCCCCTCATGAAATTCCACTATCATTTTAGTTCAAATTTATTCTAATAGACACCTTTTTGCATACAATCTCCCCTAATTTAAAGTATTTTTGTATGGTATTTTGTATGGAATATTGGTGGTTTTGTGCACACATTACTTGGTTAGAGAACTGCACTGCAAAATCTGGAGCAGTGTGAATGTCAAACACTAGCTCTGCTCTGGTTCTGAAGGTGCAAATTAGGCAGGTTCACTTTTAAATCCCTAGCAACTGGTGAGTGTGTGATTTTGAGTCAGCAAATGGAAGGGAAGAATGGGTTAAGCAGCTCCTTCCTTTTCCTTAAACTTGCAGCTGCCCAAGGCTGTTTTTCATTAAGTCAAACAAACAGTCAGGGAAAAGAGACTGCCTATCACACCTTGCTTGCCCCTCATCTGTTCAGTGCCCTTATCCTTAATACCTTTTTTTACAGGATATAACTCTGTTACTAAGCACATGTTGACTAGATCTCAGAGGTGAAGGGAGCCTACTGTCAAAACAACCAGACAAGCTTGCTGGTGCATAGCAGATAAACTTAGTCCACTTACTTGCATGAAGAAACCATACCTGCAGGGGAAACACCTTGACCTGAATATTGGCTGAAGGTCAATGTTTGGATTAAAGCTGGCACTTCAAAAGTGCCCGAGGTGATGTACACAACAGGTGATTTCATGGACTTCATATAGCAGTGTGAGGGGTTTTAGGCCCTGGTGTGAGAAAGTGGGAGTATTTACAGCTCCAGCATCTATTCATTACTTAGGACAACTAGGTATTGCATATTTCTTTTGGAACACCAATGCAGCGTGACAGGAATGCTTGCAGGGAGAATGGTGGCTGAGTGGTGGTGATTAATATTTCCTGCTCCCAACAAATCTCGCCTAGAAGTGCGTCCTTGACAGTTTTAAATCATTACTTTCCAGAAATGCTCCTGGCTGGAAGAAACATGGTCTTAGTACTGGGAGAACATTTGCAGGAGACAATATATGATCACCTGCTACCTCTGTCTTTCTGTTGTCTTTGCGAAGGAGATGGAATCCTATGTTTGCCAGTGTGAAATCTGGTTCCAACCTCAGTTTTCCCAGAAACTTGAGCAGTGTCAGAGCAATGAGCAAAACCCTAGTTTTGCCAATGCTTAAGGTCTCTATGATCTTAATGTAGATGTATATAAATTACTTATATGAGCAGCTTAGGTCTTCATAGAATCTCTGAAGCAATTATGGTGTGATGAGCTAGAACATCGGGCCTCAAGGAGTCAACAGAAGGAGGCCTTCAGACTTTTCACTTTGTGATCGCTGGACAAAATTATGTGTCATTCACCAGAAATCTTTCTGTGGGTTGGATGTGGGAAAAGACTGAGCACATTAACACACTTGCAATGTTGAAGATATATGATTCTTGGTGCATCGCCTGAAATGGAGCTCCTCAGTAATGTCCTAATTTTGATTTGAGATTGACTCCATTGTCAATTATGCTACCAAAACTCCTTGTGAAGGACCTGGAAGAATAGCTGTATTGAACTATATCTCTATGGTTTTTTGGTGGGAAGAGAGGCCAGTGGTGGCTCCAAAGGAATCTTCTAGCAGCCAAGGGACTGATTCTTAGAGGATGGAAATCTAGGACACATGCATACCATGATGAAAAACAGAGCACTAAGTTGGAGCTGGTGATGAAATGCCTGCTGTGTCTTTGAGAAGAGGGACTGGTGCTGTCAGGGCAGGACTTGTCCAGGGCCTGCTGCATTCTGCAGAATGAGCAGGAGGATGCCCAAATGCCACAGGACTGACTTATCACATTTTGAAATGGGCGACATAATGCACAGGGATAATAAAAGAGCCCTCTCCCTGGGCACCCCTCTCAGTAAGGTCATTAAGATTCTAAAATTACCTTACCATACCACTGGAGGGACACTTTACAAATACAAACACATCTGGCCTACAAACCTAGAAGCCTTTAATGAGAAATATTGGGGGGGGGGACATAGTGCAACCTCCTCCCTTTCTATTTCTCATCATTTCTCTCTCTTTTCTTCCTGACTCTATATAACTCATAAAAATTGTGGTTATTGGACCCATGAATTTACCACAGAGGGAAAGAAAAGGCTGTGTGTGTGTGTGTGTGTGTGTGTGTGTGTGTGTGTTGAGAGCATTAATAAACTATTAATTAAAAGATGCACAGACAGGGAAAGTGTCCCTTTTTATGCAACTGTTCCCTTTATTGAATGATGATCATACAGTGGTATCTCGGGTTACAGACACTTCAGGTTACAGACTCCGCTAACCCAGAAATATTACCTCGGGTTAAGAACTTTGCTTCAGGATGAGAACAGAAATCGCACGGCGGCAGCGGGAGGCCCAATTAGCTAAAGTGATACCTCAGGTTAAGAACAGTTTCAGGTTAAGTACAGATCTCCAGAATGAATTAAGTTCTTAACCCAAGGTACCACTGTATTTGTATCCCACCCTATTTCTGAATAGCTCAGGATGGCATGTGTATATATATGAATGATATTATCCCATTAGAAAACAAGAGCTCCTCTTTTGCCAGCATCTAATTGGGTTAAATTTGGTATGAAAATGTGATGGGGGATATAATGTATTAACTTAGACATTCCTTTCAAGATGCCTTGAATGAAAGACATTCAGATGGAGAATAAATGCAGTAGTAAATAGCAAAATACAGGCAGGAAGAAAAGCTGGGTGTCAGCTCTTATGCTTCCTTAATCTTTGAAAAATTTCTACCAGCTCTTCTGATAGTCTGTGCTAATCTGTTGAACTGGTGTGTGTGGTAAATTGTGTCCTCCCTAAAAGAGGGCACGTGTTGCGGTGAGACCTGGAGACCGACCACCTGTGTTGTGGGTGGGTAAGACTGGTCAGCCACAACACCCAATTGGTAGGTCCCTCGATGTTGGGTTCAATCTGGCCAATGGGACACAGTCTAAATGGATCAAGGGACCTATATATACCTAGGCACCTGACCCAGAGCTTCCTCTTTCGGCTTGTGCATTTGGAACAAGCTAACAGCATGTCCTCTGTGCAGCCGAGAGACTTACCTTTGACAGATCGTCTTGGTGATTTCTTTCTATTATTCTTCCTTTTTTTCATTAATTCTTTTTTATTGTTCTCCTTTTTAAGTTGTCCTCTTCCACCTTCCTTCTCCTTCCCTTCTTTCTAGCGAGGCAGTATTTACAGTATTTGGCTCACCTGCGGTATATGGGTCGTGCTGTAAAGTCCATCAGAATACAGTCGTCTCCCATTTCATTTTTCTGTAAATCCCTTTATTCTAGAGACCCTTGTGCAAAGTTTGTAGTGCGCAAGGCTCTTGAAGGTTGGGCCAGGTTGCAGCCACCAAAGTCACCGGGTAGGAGGCTGGTCACATTTGACATTTTATTTTCGGTGCGCAACAAGTTAAGACTTGTTTGCTGGTTGACTTGTGAGGCGAGGCTTTTTGTGGCAGCTTTTTCGATAGCCTTTTTTGGTGCACTGCGTGTGGGCGAAGTGGTGCTGGAGTTAGCACAGGAAAAGGCTCCCAGGGGCTTGCTTTTGCAGGATGTTCAGCTTTCTGATGCTGAGCTGGTGCTCACAATTCGAAATTCTAAAATGGACCAGTTGGGCAGAGGCGCCTTGATGAGGCTGCCTGCCACTGATAAGCCCCGTCCTTGTCCAGTGGAAGATGCCAAGAGATATTTGTCACTTCACCCGCCTGGGGATGGTCCCTTCCTGGTCCACAAGGATGGGTCCCTGTTAAGGAGGCATCAATTTGCTGTAGTAATGCGTAAGGTGCTTGCAGCGTGTGGCCTGCTAGCCAGTGAGTTTGCACCTCATTCTTTCCGTATTGGGGCAGCTACTACCACTGCGCACTGGAGCCTGTCCGTCGACAGGATTAAGGATCTGGGCTGCTGGAAATCTGATGCCTACAGGGGTTATGTTCGGATGCGGAACTGAGGTGCAGTTGTTAATGTTGTTTTGTTCAATCCTAGGTCTGCCTACCTTGCACGTCTGGATAGTCGGGCACAGCATTGTACACTGGGCCGGCAGGAGGACAGCAGAGTCTGGATTCAGACGCAGGCTCAGACTCCCTGACCACATGTGCCTCTCCTGGGTGTCCAGATGAGGAATGTGTTGGGAGGAGCGTCTCCCGATGGTGTGGGCAAAGGTGTCTGTGGAAGGCATGCCTGCGGCGATGGTGGTGCAGCTGGGCACAATTTGCCAGAAGCTCCCAGCTTGAGCCTGCAGACCCGCATGCAGGAGGACTTGGAAGAGTTGAAGGCAGCTCTTCCTGGACTCAATTTTTTTGGTCACAGCTGTTGCAGCAATGTGTGTGGTTTGGTCAACTCCCAAGAGGGGGTTGTGCCTGTGCCTGAGTCCAGGGGGGCATCTGGGTGGTGAACATAATCTGTTCCCGGCTTTTCGTCTACCCAGGTGTTCACCCTTGGCTGACCTATGCTGTTGCCCTGGTTCAGCACTGCCTGCAAGGGTGCAGGGAGCTAGTCGAACCAGAGCCTATGCAACCACTCACCTGTAATCAATAAAGCTATGGCCTAAATTCTGCCAAAAACCAAAACTAAAATTTGAGTCAAGTGTGACTTTATTTAGTGGGGAGGTCTCTGGGTCTGAACACGCAAATTGGGGGGGGGGGGACAGAGACTCTGACATTGAGAAGAAAATTCTTAATGTTTTAGATTTGATTACTCTAGGCTTACAGCCATGTGAAAAAGCATATAGCACACTATCTTGCTGCTTTGATGTGAAGGTGTTATCAGTTACACAAGGGATGTTTATTTCTCTTTCACAAGGAATGCTGTGAATACCAGAACTTCAATTTCCTTCCTTTCCTTACATTGTCCCCCTTTCACCCCTGCAAGCAAAATGGTCATAAATGTTTCTCCACTAGTTAGCCTCGGAAAGAAACTTCCGGTACACAGCTATTTCCCCTGTTGAATTGTTAATAGACCACGTAACACCTTTGAGCAAACCTTTTTAGTATGTTAATTGAACAGTAACAGGTTCAGACATTGCCAAGCAGTCTGCAAAATGAAGATAAAGTTCATGCGTTGGAGCTTATTAGACAATACCAATATTATACAGCCATCGGCATAAATACATCTGGCAAAATTAGCATTGGACTGGGTGCTGTTTAGTGGCAAGATGTTTCCAAGTCAACATATTTTCATTTTGAGGATATGAAATATTAAGTCTTGTTTGGTATGAAGTCAAGCAATTCATTAAAAAGACATTTCAGCAAAGGACCCTTCTGTGATTTTGTTGCAAACTGCTTCAACGGTAAAATGATCCCCATAGATTGATCTGCATTTCTTTTGCTAAATGGCAGTGACCACAATCTTAAATTCACTTACCAGAAAGCAAGCCCTGTTGAACTCAGTAGGATTTGCTTCTGCATGAACATATTTTATTTGGTTTTAAAACTCATAGCCCACCCTTCATCCAAAGACCCCAGGGCAGATCATAAGAAAAAGATATAATATACAAAACAATAGGTAATCAAATATCAAGATCAATGCAATAAAAATAATCTGTTTAGAGAAAAATATGTCTTCTGGGTATGTTTTTCCAAATACATGATACGAAATAGCAACACTTCAAGTTTTCACCTGGCATCTAAAACTAAAAAGACTTTGTATCTATAATTAATCCTGGCCATACTTACTCAGAAGCAAGTCCAGCAGAACTCAGCAGGACTTTTGAGTCAACCTTCATAGGATGGCGCTATGTACTATTTATTGGTTTATAGACAGATTTATTAAGAATCATAAACTGTTCACCTTAAAATATAGTTAATAGCTAGTACGTTGTGAGTGTTGAAAAATAATTTAGGCACTTACAACATACTTGTGATTTATAGCTTAATTTCTCAGGAGTGCAATCAATGTTTAAAGCCATATCACAGTTCTTACATTTAACTATATATATATATATATATATATATATATATATATATATATATATATATATAAACCCTGGACTGTGGTACAAAAACCCATACACTTCAGCAAAGTACACACACTGAATATTGTGACAAGAGGTAGATTAAATATGTTTCTGAATCTAAATATTATAGAGTTTGAAATGTTGATCTGTGTGAAAGGAGGTTTTGCGACCTCTTCATATCCCTTATGAAGAACTTATATCACAATCTTATATGCCTGGACTAGATGCCGCTATTCTGGTGGAACAGCCACTGTATCCAATGTACACTCAGCCTGGGAGGGGAAAACCATTAAATACAAAACCATTTTTTTAAAAGGCATGAAAACAACACTTGCTCTAATACTCACACTCACCAGAGCTATTGGAAACCTTTCCCACAGACTGTGCAAGAGAGGATGCCTGGCACACAGAGGGTGTCAATGAACTCACCCTGATGAGACACATTTCCGGCACACACCCTGCATTAAACCCACACAACATGCAAGGCAGCACCATAGAGTCCTCACTCCACCAGCCCCAGTGTTACAGCCAGCAGTGACCCCTCTACTACCAGTCACTAGGCACCCCACTTTACTCATTACAACCACTCTTTTATGAGCAGAACTCGCACACAATGAAGAATATACAGTGGTACCTCGGGTTAAATACTTAATTCGTTCTGCAGGTCTGTTCTTAACATGAAACTGTTCTTAACCTGAAGCACCACTTTAGCTAATGGGGCCTCCTGCTGCTGCCGTGCCGCCGGAGTACGATTTCTGTTCTCATCCTGAAGCAAAGTTCTTAACCCGAGGTACTATTTCTGGGTAAGCGGAGTCCGTAACCTGAAGCGTCTGTAACCTGAAGCGTATGTAACCTGAGGTACCACTGTACTCAATGCCCACACATGTCCCTCACAGAATACCCCCCCCCTCGGATGCTTGAGAATTGGCCCTTTCTGCAGTCCCTGGTAGGCAGCAAAAACAGCAAGTTTACTGAGACCTCAGTGACTGGTTGGCTTTATTCAGCTTGGAAGTTCTCAGGTATTTGAGGTAAACACTTCTAACTGTAAGGTCTGTAAAGGATTTAGTAAGTGTCCAATGGCTATCTTGAGCAAGTGGTATCCATAGAGGGGAATGACTGCAATAGTATCCCACATTATGACCTCTTAATGGGAAAGAAACAAGTACGCTATCACATAACTTCGCCACAAATAGATTGGCAATGAAGGCATATGGCCAATACACTCGAAAGACCAATCAACAAGCAACAAATAATTTTGCCTATTTGCAAGTGGGGACTGTTCTGTGCTAAATTGAAGCTGAGGCAATATAGAACAGAGAACTGGACCTTCTAATGTCAGCTTCTGGAGCGTAATGGCCAATCGAATGAACTAGAAAGTTGCTGGCTCATAATCTTTACATCCCAGCTACAGACTTCCCAATAGCCTTATGTAAGTTACTATTTTCTCAAACTTTATCCCTTTTACCAGCCCCTCCCCACAACTGACATATACCGTATTTGTTGCTCTATAAGTCTCACTTTTTCCCTCCTAAAAAGTAAGGGGAAATGTGTGTGCGTCTTATGGAGTGAATGCAGGTTGTGCAGCTAGCCCAGAAGCCAGAACAGCAAGAGGGATTGCTGCTTTCACTGCGCAGCGATCCCTCTTGCTGTTCTGGCTTCTGAGATTCAGAATTTTTTTTTCTTGTTTTCCTCCTCCAAACACTAGGTGCGTCTTGTGGTCTGGTGCGTCTTATAGAGCGAAAAATACGGTAGATATAACATCACTAGCCTACCTTAAAGTGTTGTTGAAATAGTGTATGTGAAGCACTTTGAACACTTGAAATAAATTATATAAATGGCAAGTAGCCTCTCATATTCCTGTTTCCTGAGGATAGAGATTTTTCAATTTCTTCCTGCTTTTATATGCTTAGTTTCAGGAATGGAAGCATGATGGTGTTTTTGTAATACCTATTTCATCACAAATATACAAGTTGAGCAGGATATCCAAGAGAGTCTAACTACATTACAATGAAGTAATGTAACTAAGGTGGGGAAACAGTTGCCTAGGGTCACCTCCAGAAGGACAAATTTGGATGAGTGAAGGCGTGGCCAGGACCATCATTAGGGGAGCAAGGATTTAATTTGTGCTGTGTATAAATATACTGTTACTATGGGAGTGACTTGGGCAGCAGGAAATATTTGGGGGACATGACCGGCAACTGTTTCTGCCCCTGGCAAACTTGAACAGGGATGCAAAAAGTGCCCGGAAGTCATATAATATACAAATGCTATTGAAGGACTGTTAAAATATTACATCATTTCAGTGTAGACCAATGAGACAGTTCCAAGACTATAGATGAAAAGCTGAATATCAATTTACTTAATGAGAGCTGTGGGCAGGCAATTGCTGTCGCTTGTTGCTTCTGTGCCTGCAGCCTAATGTCACAAAGCATTTTCAGCCACTGGATGCTGCTGATAGGGTAAGAGAAAGTTGTAGGCATGTGACTTTGGCCAGTTGCTGATGATTTAACAGAAGCAGCTGGTAGATTTTTTGTGCAATACCCTAATTGGTGGTAGAGCAACAGGAATAGTCTAGCTGTGGAGCTGCTATCTGAATTGTCAGAAACACTATCCTTAAAGGACCACAGCTACTCCTTCTGCCCCGAGTTTTAAAAAAACTATTTATGTGCTTCTTCAGGCCATATTTAGAATTGGGAGACATAGTAGTGTTGGGGGGGGCACAGGGGCGATTGCCCCACATGCAAAATTTCAACACCCAGTGCTGCCTCAATACAGCTGCACGCTTCCTTCACTGTGATGAAAACGGCTTCTCCATGCAACCCTGGAAGTGACCTCTCCAGGCAACGGAATGACTCTTCCTTTCCTATCTCTGCAGCTGCGATCTCTTGGGTGATGTGGACGCCATTAAGCAGTTGAATGAGCATGCATGCCCATCCATTTCCCTCCTTCCCACCCATCCCCTGTTTGGTTCCGGGCACTGGCAACCCATGCTTTGCCACTGGGGAGACAGGCCTGGAATGGGAAGGGAGCATAGTATTAGGAACCAGCCCCTGACATAGAAATGATGTTTGGGCACAGCTGTGTGTCAAGACTCAGCTTTGCATGTTTAACAGTATGTATTTGTTTTTTTTGCTTAAATACAGTTGTGGGAGGAACAGACTCTGAATTTTACTCCCACAATATTTGCCCTATGCCTTTAAAACACATTCAAAGCACATTTCCTCCCCTCCCCCAAATTCGGGGCACTGTAGTATGTTGGGAATTCATTCGGCTCTCACCACTAAGCACATATTATGTTGAAATGTGGCATCAAATGAGCAAGGAGAATTTACTGTGTGGTGTGGTGGTGTGCATGCCATTGCTAAACCCAGTTGCCTCACCTGCAACTATGTTGTTACCATGACAGTGGTCCATAGCTCAGGTGGCTCCTGTTGCTAACACTGCATGTAGAGCAGCTGAGAGCCTAGTTGAAATAAGATACCAGGTGTGCACAGCACTGAGTAGGTAGGATCTACTTGCCAGTGGACAGCCATGGTTAAATTGGGCCATACGGTATTTGCAACTGGAAGATAGACTTCCTATATAAGGGACAGCTTCCGAAAGACCACAGAGAACCATTTCCTGGTTGGTGCAACCTGCCTTATCTCTGACAGTGCACTGAACAAGGGCTTCTGAGAATGATTGTCTCAATAGAAATGCAGTTCCATGCCTTGCAGCAAATGCAACACATCAAACCATCTTGAAATGTACTGTAACTCCTTATGAAATCTTCATGCTACCTATTTCCTTCCTCATCTATCTATTTCTATGGTGCTGTCATATAGATGTATATAAAGAGGCCACATTTTCATCTCATAGAGGCAAACAAACTGTTGAATATAATGCAATGCAGCCTGCTAATTAAATATTTAGTTTGCATAATGTTTGTATCCCTGATATATTCTGGGTTGGCATTATTTTTGAATAGAATTCAGTGATCACTCTAGTTTCACCACTGTCCCTGACTCTATGCCTCCAAATCTCCTGAAATTAGGTAGGTGGAATACACTTATTATTTATTATTTTAAATCAGGGTTTTGAATTAGCATCTCTGAAGTTTACAAATCCTTAAGAGGCAGACAACACATTATTTATTGATTGCTTTTTTGAATTGCCCTCTGCTAAAAAGCGTGCCTGAGGCAAAATACAATAAAAATGCTGAGAATACAAATACAAGTGGGCTTCACATTTGTTTGCAATAGCTGCCTCCCATGCTTGTCACAGGCTAACTGACAGCTTCAATATATGCTTTTTGTGTTGCTCTCTTTAGCTGGGTTATGTGCAGGCTGTTCTGTCTTTTCTTGACTTCCCTTAGAACAAGATAGTTCATAAGTTGCCTTACGATGGAAGTGGGGTGGGCATTTCTGCAAGAATTATGAACAAAACTGTCATATTGGGTCAGACTATCTGGCTCTTCTAGACCAATATAGTCTGCTCTGGTTGGCAGCAGCTCTGTCTGAGGTATTTCTCTTCCTGAATCTTAATTTGGAGATGTCAGAATTGGGACCTTTCGGATGCATAACATTTGTACTAGCACTGCCAATTCTTCAGGATGTTCTATCTTTTCTTCACACCCTCTTGCAAAAAATTAGTAAGCTTTGCATAGTTTCATTAGATTTTGTAATTTTTACAGAGTGATGGGCAGGGAGATACCTCATTATTCTAATGCAGTGAGCTAGTTTCCTCAGCTTAACCAGCCATGTGCTTTGCCACAGTAGTCTAATAAATTTCTTCTATATTATTATTATTAAAAAATAGCTGATAATTACATGTGCGTACTTCCGGGCTGCATAGTGCTCGACTGCACTTCTACCATACAATACAAGGTATTGCAAGCCCAGGTGAGCCTCAAGACGGGCAACACGATCACTTCACTTGGGCTAACGGTGGGACCAACACAGATCATGAGCCTTGCATACTCAGAACATATATTTTATAAGTGTTTGCAAAGTGAAGCACTCTCAGTGGAGTGGGGAGAGGGTAACGGGGGAGACGCTTTGCCTCGGTGGCCAACTCCCTTCCTTCCGATGCTTTTATCTTCACAACAGCCCTGTGAGGTAGCAGAGACTGACAGCTGCTGACGAATCACACAGGGAAGCTTCACGACTGAAGAGGGATTTTGCATCCAGTTCGGAGCCCCGCGACACCACAGTTAAAGGTGCTGCCTTGCATCGAGCATGTCTCCGCCCTGGCAGCACGAGCCTCGGGACCATCTCGGCAACAGGCCGTCCCTGAGGGTCCCTCACGGTCGCGTTGCCTTCTATCAGCCTCCTCTCAAATATCCAGGGCTGGTCCGGCGCCGAAGAGGTTAATCTCCCCACCGGACCCCGCCCGCCCAGTTTGCGGCTGCGCAGAGCGAGGCGTCTTCTCCTCCTCGACTCACCCCAGTGTCCCGGACGACACCGTTCCGCAGCATCAGCACCCCGCCCCTAGCCAACCCTGCGTAGCAACCCCTCTACGTCATTACTTCGCACCGGGAGGCGGCGGCGGCGGCGGGTGAAGGGGGGGTTGCTGTTGCCAGGCTACGGCTGGTGTCATCTTCCCGCGCCGCCGTCGACGGGCCGTCCCTTCTTTTCCTCCTCCCTCCTCAGCGCTGACTGTGTGCGCTCGCGTGAGGGACAGAAAACAAGCGGCTCCCGAGCGCGACTAGGCAGCCGGACCGTCCCGTGGCTGCGCGCGCGAGCCTCTGCCCCCTTTCCCCCTCCTGAAACAGAAGCGGCTCCTCGTTTGCCCCGCTCCCATCTCCTTCTCCTCCTCACACTCCCGCCGCCGCCGCCCTCGGCGGAGCGCCCGGACCCAGCGCGGAGACTCAGTCACCCACATGCCTGGGAGCGGGGCGGGAGCGGCGCTGAGCCTGGCCGTCCGGCTCCGCTTCCGCGCTGCCTCCGCCTGGCTGGGGCCCTAGCAGCGCCCTCGGCGGCAGAGACCCCCGGAGAGAGTGTATGAGAGCCAGAGCCGGGCTGGGGCCGCGGCCCGACCCACTCGCCGCCTCCCCCTCCAAGGCCGGGGGTGGCCGCGCCGGCCCCGGGGGGAAGCGGCGGGCAGCGCTGTGCTGGAGGAGGTGGAGGCGCCGACGGCTCCATGTGAAGCGACCCCGGGCTCGCTGCTGCTGCTGCTGCTGCTGAGACTGAGGATCCCCCGGAGCCGGCGAGGACCCGTCCTGCACCTTCCAGCTGTGCGCCTCCGAGACCCCCGAGCCGACTCTCCTCCTCCGCGTCGAACTTGCTGCCCAGCCCACACCGGCCCGCCACGCCGCGGGCGAAGAAGCAGCGGTGGTCCCGGCGGCCACGCTCTCCTCTCGGCCCCACGTCTGCTACGGTCACGGCAGGAAACCCAGCCCGGCTCCGCTGATCGACCGACCTCTCTCTCGCTCCACTCTCCCTCCCGAAGTGAGTAACAACCGGTGGGACGGAAGGTGCGGTGGGTTTGTGGCTCCGATCCGCTGCAGCATCCCACCACCGGGCTCCGCGGACGGTGCACGTGGATGCCGACCCTCTCTCCTCCTCCTCCTCCGCTCCTCCCGGTTGGAACAAGGGAAAGGGGGCGGGGAGCGGGAAGGATGGGAAAAGGGAATGAGATGCTTCGGCTGTGCCCCGCGCGGCACTTGGTGGGGTTTGAAGGGCAGCCGCCGCCGCCGCTGCCCCTCGTTTCATATGCGCCTCACGTTGCCGGGCGCTCTGCACGGTCTGCTGCGCTAACTGACCCTCCCTCTTAGCCGTGGCCGAGAAATCTCTCCATCGGGGTCAGGCGGAAACGATGGGTGCATCTCGAGGGGAGCTTTAAATGGCTTTGTTGGGTAGCTTAATAAAAAGAGAAGGGCTGGAGAGAGCCAATCAAGGGACGACTTCGGACATCGTGTTTGCTCCAAGTGTTAAGACTCTCTCTCTCTTTTTCACCCCCTCTCCCGCAGCCCCCCCTTTACCAGCTACAAAAAGTAGTTTTGCATACTTTTGGTCCCTCCACCAGGTATATGCCTGTTTTTCTTACAGGGACTTGATGTTGACTACTGTGAGGTACTGGGTGTATCTTCCGGTTTGGATGGTCTGAAGATAAGCAGGGCAAGGGTAGGATTCATTCAGCCTCAATTGGTCTTGAGCACTTGAAAAGTCTGACATTTGAATACACTCTGTACATTTTTAATATGCACTGCACTTGCACTGCAAAGTTATATTAGAAATTATCTTAAGTTAGTTTTAATGCAGTTTAAATGTGTGTGCTGCCTTAAGTTTATAACTATATATGAGTTACATTTTATTTAAGAAACCCACTCTGTCCATATTTTGAAAATCGTCGGCCTGATGTTCAAGAGTACGTTGCATAATTTTCATATCTCTCTCTCTCTCTCTCTCTCTCTCTGTTTAATAGTAGGAGTTGTATCGGAAGACTCACTATGGTCAACACACGTGCATAAACTTTAGCTCCATATTGTTATCCACCAGTGGGTTGGTGCAAGTATTGGAATGTTTGGCTTGCCATATCTTTCGTTATGTGACTGTTGAATACAGCACGAGATACTTTTGAGTAAACATTCATAGGATTGCATTGTTACAGCATTTATTTGGTACTATTGAACTCTGTGAGGACTTCAAAATAAACATGGTTTGGGTTGATATTCTGAAGTCCTAAATGAGGGGTAGGGAACTTGTGGCTCTGCAGATGCTGTTGAACTAAGAACTAACAAATTGTATCATCACTAACCATTGACCATGCTGGCTAAGGTTGATGGGAGTTCTAGCTTTATGGTGTCTGGAGAACAACCAAGGGCCTTCCTGGTAGTGGCGCCCCCCTTGTGGAACTCCATCTCCTTGACATATGAAGGGAGGAAGAGTTACACAACTTTTAGAAGACATCCGAAGGCAGCCCTGTATTGGGAGGCTTTTAATGCTTGATGTTTTTATTATGTTTTTCGATATGCCGTAATCTGCCCAGAGCGGCTGGGGAAACCAGATGGGCAAGGTGTAAATAATCTAATCAACTCCACTAAAAGTAACATTGGGGGGGATTTGCATAGATAGTCACCTGCAGAATTGGCTGCACTAGAGTCACCTGGAGACATTGGGCCTTATTTGGCCCAATCCTTGCATCATCTCTAGCCAGGCATAGCATGGAACAGGGTCCCCCTTCCCTTCCTTTTGCTCCTGCCTGCATGAGCAGTGGGGCTAAAGATGCAGCATTGCTGTCACAACCTGCTGCTTCATGACTAGGGTTAGGATTGGTTTGCCAGTGGGATTTAGTAGAATTTACTTCTGAGTAAACATGATTTGTATTGCTCCGTGCAGTTGCCATTTTTATACCAGAACATAAATGGAAATTGTTGTGACCATGTTTTAATAATTAGTGTAACTTGCTTTTTAAAATTACTTAGGGTGCTATCCTCTGAAGGAGTTACACTGGTTGCCCATTTTATTCTGGGCCGAATTCAAGATGCTGGTGCTAAGTGACTTGTGACCCGAATAACTGAAGGAATATCTCTCCCATATATCAGAGATGGGGAATTGTGGCCTGCCAAGTGTTGCTGGAATACAACTCTCATCATCTCATACCAGCTAGGGCTGATGGGATTTGTAGTCTAATAGTATCTTGAGGGTCACAGGTTCTCCACCCCAGCCCTATATCATCCTGCCTATATTCAGAGGATGCCCTTCTCTGCATACCACTGGAGAGGTTTTCCTGCACTTCCACCCCACTTGTGGAATGCCCTCCTCTTGGAAGTGCAGTTGGTGCCATCACTTCTATCATTTTGGCACCAAGAACAAACTTTGTAAGTCTTGTTACATTCAGTGGAGCTGCTTATTCCCTCATAGTTTGGGTTAGGATTGTAGCCTAAGATTGCAATCCTATCCCCGTTTATTTGGGAGTAAGCCCAGTTGAATTTAATAGGACTGACTTCTGAGTAGAAATGGTTAGGACTGGGGTGTTAGTGTTTCAGTTAATGGATGGTATGTAACTCTGGTGTGTGGCTTTAATTTGTTTTATTGTTTTAATTTGTTTGCATGGTCCATTGTGTTTTATGTGATATGTATTTTGTTCCCCACACTGGCCTCCATTGAGCTGAAGGGGGCGGGCAACAAGCATTCTTAAGAAATAATAAAAATTAAATAAAATTCTGCTCTGAAATAAGTCCCATTGAATTAAACAGGACTTACTTCAAGGCCAGTTTGTATAGATTGCAGCTTTAATGTTAAATGTAACTTCAAAGTCACTAACATGAGATCACACACTTTAAAATAATTGTTGATTTGTTTTATGCGTTAGGTCTTAGCTCATTTAATGCTTCCACTATTTTTCTTTCTCTTCTTTTTGGGTCTGCAGTTGGCATTGCTTTTTTCATTTACATATCTTCCAATGTGTTTTTCCAATGGAGAACTGTTGTTCACTTGGTTTTTTCCTGTTTTTGATCAAGTATGGTTCATTCTCTATCCATGTCCCTGTAACGTCCTGGCCATATTATTTTCCTTGTCATCTTGCTGTATCAATCATTTCAATATAGTAAAGCCAGTGAAGTATCACTTTTGAATATTTTCTGCCACTTTTAAAGAGCTACACTAATGCTTATGTTTTGCACACTGTCTCACTATGTAATTGTATTGTGCAAACTCTTTGTTTAAAAATAACTACTAGTAAAACAGGTTTCTTAAGTTCCTGAGGAAGTGTAGTGGACAGTACAGTTTTAAAGGTGTTAATGCTATACTGGACTTGTACCATTTGTTGATTTTGTACTCTAGTTCACCTCTTCAATACATACAATATAACAACCTGGTGGATCATCTCATTCCGTTTATCTGTGTTTTAGTAGCACTTCTGCTGATGTGCTTAACTTCAGTCTTAGATTATGGTGCCAAAAAGCACTTCCCTGAAAGTAAATTCTATTAAAATAAATGGCACGTTTAAGAGAACATACTTGGTGCATATTTATTTTTGTCCTAGAATTGGTTAGCTCACAGTCTTATACTTTTCTTAGAACATCTTAAGTTAAAAATGGCTTTAGTTCTTTATGGTCTACTTAGGCTAGCATATCCCCTTCTTTTCATTTGTGTCTTTCTAGTATCAAAACCTGTTCATTCCACAAGAAAAAGCTGAGTAAGGTAATGAACCTTTGTTTCAAAAGACTGTTGGTTATAGGCAACTGAATTTTACTTAGAGGAGACTCCATGAAATTAATGGACCTAAGTTAGTCATATTCATTAATTTCAAAGAGCCTGCTTTGAATATGACTAACGTGGAATGTAGCCATTGTCATTTGTGTCATCTTGTGCTCTGCCCATTCATCCTACCTTCTGATATTCGTGGTTGACAAGAAGCCATTGCTACTAGGAGATGGTGATGATGCCATGTTTCTACATTCTTTGAGATTTCAAAAGAGCCATTAAATTCTGGCCTTTCCAAGTAATTTCTGTCAGTTCTTTGCCATGCCTTCTCTTCACTTTTTTTTTACTGCTTCCTTTCTAGATTTTCCCTCTCAGAAGCTACCTCATCCATTGACTTGCACTTTGTCTTTCATCTTCTTGATTCTGGATTAAGGCTAAGTATGAGTGTTGTCAACCAAACAGTTTCACCCCAGTTACATTTGGGATGGGTTGAGCAATTACCTTCTCAGTATGTTCAAGAAGAGTAGCAGTGTTGGCCTTTTGTGGCAAGAACAAGAGTTCAGTGGTAGCTTGAAGAGTAACGTGTTTATTGTGCCACTTTTTTTTTGCAAGAGCCTACAAAATACACCTGCTACAGCAGCCTTAATTATGGAAGGTAATGTCACACAGCTTAATATTTGGTTAGGCAACTGTCAGAATAGTCTGTTTACAATATAACTATTTGTGGAGAAGTACACAGGTTTCTTCTTGACTTTTCTCCCCTTTTGTGCCCAATCTGACATTCATATTTCGTAAGTGATTGAAGAATGGGGATTGTAACAGGGTACAACCACATTTGCAGCTACTACTCAGTGGTTAAGAGCTGCTTCACAGGTTATAGATTCCACAATGATGTTACTTGAAAGAGCCTCTGAAATGGTTGCCATTTCATATGGCTGATTTTGACTATCCATCCATGTAACTAAATAGCTCAGCCATACGGAGGCAGCTTCACATAGCAAGCAGTTTGTGTGAATAGCTCACCATATAATTTTGGCAACTTTAAGCCCAACATCATAAATAGCAAAAAAAGAGTCACTTGTTTTGGCATTATTAAAACTGCTGGAATCACTCCAGGAATTTGCTGTGTAAACTACCTTCTGCATGGATCTGTCCATCTGTTTGTTGTGTTTGAACCCAGATTCATGGCTTGTCTTGTCCAGAGAAACCTTGAGCAGAAAATGAAGAGCAAACCTTAGAGGCAAGGCAAGGCATGAGCCCAGATTTGGAAGTAATGCTGAACCAAACCACAGCTTAGCCTTGGGTTGAAGCAGGTCCTGGGAAGGAGGGCAGGAGCAGCTGCTGTCTTCTCTGTGAGCCTGCACATTTGCTTATTCACACCAGGTCAAGGTTTGGCTTATCTTTGCATTAATGGGGTCTTGGCTGGATAACATCCACTATCTTTTAAACTCAATTCACATATCTGTCTGTGGGGTTTATGTGTGTTTTCTGAAGTGACATTCATCTGCTTAAAGTATGAAGCTTTGTAGTTTCTGCTTACTGTTTCTGAATGTATTCTTCTACAGCAAACAAGGGAGGTGTCCTAAAACAGCCTCACTAGTATGCAGATATGTTTATAAACACTGCCTATCCTGAATGTTGAACAATGTAGGAGTTGTATAGCTAAAGTAATATGTAATCATGTAATTAAAGGCTGCACTATATCACATATGCATAAATGGGGCAAAATGAGGTTGTCTAGCTGGCTCTCCATCCCATTTCAATAACTTTCTATAGAGTGCTTAGCTTTACAACATTGCTCTGCTTTTTAAACTTGCATTGTTGAATACATAATAGGTTTTAGGAGTTCAGGTTTTGGATGAGACCGTTCTTCTAGCATCTGAATTGAGACAGGTATAAGCAGTAAGTATATTACTGTACTTTTGTAGACCAGAGACTCCAGGTAGAAGAGATTCAGGTAGTCTTTTCAATTGTTTAGGCTTGGAAATCTTGCCTTCAGATTCTTTAAGGAATGAATTCTACAGCATTAATTTTGTTCCTCTGTCAAGGTTTCATATTGATTTGCTGTTGACAGATCCCTTTCACCATTCCTTTTTGTGATATGGTTCATGTTCTCATTTTGTGATACTTCAGGTTGCAGTGTGAGAAAAGGAGCTGTGAAGAAGGATCCTAACCACTTTCAGTTCTGCTGCTCAGCCATACAGTAGCCTTTAGATCTTGGTAGGAGTATCAGGAAGAAAAGCCCCTTTCAGCTGCATTCTTAATGCAGGCAGAATATTTGGAAACCTTAGCTGACTTCAGAGTCTCTTATAAAGTAGTGATATATATTGAATGGATATGTAGCAGGAGAGTAAAATGCTCTTCTTTGTCTCTGGTTAAAACCCTTAAAAAAATATTCCCCTCCCCTGTAAATTTGCTGAGTATACTTGTATGTAGTAAATTCCTAAACAGAAGTGATACTGAAAGTAGTACTAGACATAAAGTAGCAAAAGGGAGATAACTAAATTTTTAGAAAAGTAAACAACAGCCATCATAGAACTCGATGAGTGGCAACATAATGGTAGATGGTATTAACCTGTGATAAATGTACTAATGGAAAACCTAATTGAAAACATTGTATTTGGATAAAGTTTTGGATTCTAAAATAATTGTTCCAACTTAAGGATAATTTTGAGATAATGTGGGAAGTTCTTTGAAAACAATTACTTAGCTTTCTTGATCAATGCAAATTTCATTATTGTCATCCTGGACCCCAGCAGTAAAGGATTTGTAGGAGATAAGGTGATGGATTACACTACCCAAGTATTTGTTTTGATTTCATGGAGTTTCTTGGAGATCCTTGGAAGCTTAGCATCTCTTCCTTAACGAGAAGTTCAAGAATGGTGAGCAATCTTGTGATCTAAGACTGCAGCCCCAAGCACATGTACCACTGAAACCAGTAGGGCTTGCTTCTGAGGGATGCTGAGGATTGCACTTCATGTAATCAAATATTACAGGGGTAACTAAGCAAAGTCAGGTTGTTTTCAAAGTCTTCACTACATGGTTGTGGGGTGTACAAGTTTTAATTTTTTAATGGGACATTTCCCATTTCATAAATTCACAGAATCATAGAATTGTAAAGCTGGAAGCTACCCTGAGGGTCATCTAGTCCAACCCCCTGCAGTGCAGGATTCTTGACTAAATCATACCTGGCAGATGACCCACCCAACCTCTGCTTTAAAGCTCCAAGGAAGTTCTTGTAGAAGTCTGTTCCTCTGTCAAACAACTCTTACTGTCAGAAAGTTCCTTCTGATGTTTAGACAGAATCTCTTTTCTTGTAACTTGAATCTATTGGTCTGGGTCTTACCCTCCAGAGCAGGACTAAACAAGCTTGCTCTATCCTCCATGTGACAGCCCTACCTCCTACCTCCTTTACCAGGCTAAACATACTCAGCTCCTCAACCATTCCACATCAAACTTGGTTTACAGGCCCTTTATTATCTTGGTCATACTCTGCTTGTTAATATCCTTCTTAAATTGTGGCGCCCAGAACAGGATGCAGTACTCCAGTTGTGGTCTTTCCAAGGCAGAATAGAGCTGTACTATGAACTTCCCTTGATTGGGACATTATACTTCTGTTGATGCAGTCTAGAATAGCGTTAGCTTTAGTAACAAAGAAAGGATGCAAGTTTTAAATAAATATCAGCTAAGGTTGGCATTTTCAATATTTTTAGCTTTGGTTACTAAGTACAAGTAAAATAAACAGGCTTAATTGGATTACTCTAGGGCATCACACATTTTTAAAAATCCGAACAAAATTTTCTGATACAAATTACCCTAATCCAAGCTTTCCAGCAAACCTACGTCACTGCCTCATTGTGCAGTTATTCTTATATGGCAGCTCATCGTGAGAAGTTTTATGGGGAACAATGGTTTCACTACTGCTCCTTAGGCTTATTCCAAAAACAGGGATGGGGAACCCATGGACTTCTTTATGTTGTTGGACTCCTCTTCCTATCAGTCCTGGCATGGACATTGACCAGGGATCATGGCAGGGGGAAGCCAGCAACTCATGGGAGGTCACATGTACCCCCCAGTGCTTTCCTAGAACAAAAACATGAAACACCTTTAAACAGCATGATTTGAAACCAAATTTATTGGTCACAATCCATCCCAGAGCTAGTTACACTTAAGTCTACTGACTTTAGTGGGCTTTTGTGTTAGATTGTAGCCCCAGTCTGGCTCTGTGCAGAAGTCTGAGGTTAAGCAGAGAGTTTGACCTCTTGTGTGTAATAATGATGAAATTTGGTGTTCCATTTTTTTAGTCTACTTGTGAAATATTAAGGCCTTTTCTGTTATGTGACCTAAGATAGGTGTTTTCTACAGCTAATAGTTTGTTTTCTTTTTATGCTTACTAATTATCGTTCTGTATTTCCTGATGAGATTGAATCTCTTCCATTTCTCAAGACTTAATGAGGAGGTATTGAATATGTTACAAAGCGATGAAATACAGCTGTGGTGTTTCTGCATATTCATTGTTACGGTCTAAACCTTCTTTTGCAATCACTCTGTGCTACTTACCCAGTTACATGGACCATTTGTCTAGCCTGATGTAACTACTCTTCAGTTAAATCTCAGGGAGATTTTAAAAATATTTTAGCTCTAAAAACTGTATCCATATGTTGTTCTTTACTTTGCTATTCACCCAGCCGCAATGTGTGAAGCCCTGGGTGTTGTCCTGCGTTCAGAAAACTCTGCCTAATCAATGTGTGGGAAGGAGGATCCCTCTTTCTCTGCCCCAGGTGTCCTTGTATTTAATACGACATCTGCTTTTGAGTGAATTTCTACAAATATATCCCTGAAAATACACAGAGGGAAATACGTGCCATTTAGACGTTGTCAGACTTGTGGAGACCAAGTGTGGTGCAGACATGATCCACTACTCACTATGTGTTTCAAAAACAGTTTTATCCTGTTTCCTGAGTGTGTGGATAAGTCTCTTCTACTTTTTATTATTATTTAGCCTGTGTGTATTTGTGGCATGCTTAGTGGCTTACTTCTGTTCTTTTTACAACTCAGGACAATGTGAAGCACTTGTTTCTCACTCTGCCATTACTTTTACAGGTATTCAAGATTTATTTTTAGCTATGTATTTTCTTTAACGTTTCCTCTTGCCTTTATAGAAGGCAAGACAAATTGTATTTATAGGCCATTTCCCCCCTCCCTTTTTCAGAAAAGGGAAAATCCAGAGCTGTCCAAGCACTTCGCTGGAGGGAAAAATATAGCCAAGACTGCTTTTAGAGCAAAGCTGGAAGCTTGCCAAGAACAGTATATGCAGTGAGATGGGAAAGGCCTGGAAGCAAAAGTTGCCTCTTTGGGGGTAAAAAAAGGCCCAGAAACTACTACTATTTAAAGTGAAACTAAGTTGGAGAATTTATCTTTGATTAAGGTTTGATTTGTAGTTGAAGTGGATGGCAAGAGACTTAGTATTGTGGGTATGAAAGTGTGAATAAGCAGGAAATTGGTGTAAATTAGAACTAATTTGCTTTAGTTTGTGTTCATATGACTTTTTGTTGTTGAAAAAACAGCATTTAAAAAAGGAATGCATTTGTTACTTTTGCATCCTTGTATTCTTTCAAAGCTGCAACTAGTATTTTAGTTGCATAAGTGTGTGAGGTACCTTATGCTGAGAGTAGTGTCTTGCACAAAGCCAGCTGCTAAACTTCAGGAGTTTAAAAATACAGTACCTTATAGGAAGCATCCCTGAGTGGTCATCTAAACCTGGATTTCTACTGGATCTGCTTACTGCTTGGATGTTGCAGGAATGGTATCCTCTGTGTTGTAGTGCTATTCTTTGTAGTCAGTAAAAAAAAAAAAAAGCTCAGTTGTTCACAAACTGCCATTTAAATGGCTAATTTAATTATTATTCAATTTCTGGTATAGTATGGCATTTCTGTGAAGTATTAAACAGGTGGCTGAACTCTTGTCAATAAAACAAATCCAGCATTTTAGTAGTGTTAATGTTCTTGCAGTCCAAACTTCAACGTATTATCTATAGCTTCGCCATCAGAACTCTTATTGAAATTCATGTGGTGTGTCCAACATTTGCTTCCTGTTGCTGTACGTTCATGTAAACACCATTCTGGTGTGCAGTGGTACCTCGGGTTAAGTACTTAATTCGTTCCGGAGGTTGGTTCTTAACCTGAAACTGTTCTTAACCTGAAGCACCACTTTAGCTAATGGGGCCTCCTGCTGCTGCCTTGCCGCCGGAGCATGATTTCTGTTTTCATCCTGAAGCAAAGTTCTTAACCCGAGGTACTATGTCTGGGTTAGCGGAGTCTGTAACCTGAAGCGTATGTAACCTGAAGCCTATGTAACTCGAGGTACCACTTTATCTGAAATTCTGACTGTCCTCCTATACAATGAAACTACTTGATAACTTCTGTAGGGGATAGCCAAGTTAGTCTGTTGCAATAGAAACAGTCTTCTGGCACCTTAAAAGTTTTTTGTGTCAAGCTTTTGTGGACCAAGAGTCCATTTCATTAGATGAATGAAGCAGTCATGCTAGTGGGCAGGTATCCTGCGAACAAAAAGATGAAACGTCTCACTATGACACAAATCTGACATTAAAATTAATAATGCTCAGGAACCATAGGGAGAGAATTTCAGTCTTGCATAATAAATATTAATTTATGCCATATTCCAACAGAAAAGGTTCAGAGGGAAAATTGACATTGTGAACCTTGGTCTAAACAAACTCTGGAAATGACTAGTACACTCCCAAACATAATTGTCTCTGTTTTAAGTATGTGTACAGGATTCAATCCATGCAATATCAGTTTATCACCAGTAGCTTACAGGCATGTTTGATACTCACACTGATTAGGCCGTGTATTAATTTGAATAAGTTGTGTATTAATTTGTGAACTGCTGCATATTGCTATGATACACCTAATGCTGTTTCTCTTGAATTGTTTGATCTTCCTTTTGTTATTTATTTTGGAGGAATCTGTCCCCCCTTGCACTCTGGGTATGCATCATTCTTAAGTGACTACTGTGCATCTGATGAGTTTCCAAAAGTTCATGCCATTAAAAAAAATTTTTCTCATTACGTTGCCCTTTGACTATTTAAGGCAGCAGTCATATACTCACATACCTGGGAGACAGTGCCATTGAACTCAGTGGGACTTAGAAACTCAAAAACATAACAGAAGAAGGGAAAGAAGGTGGAGGTTAGCCTCAGTCTTATAATTCTAAACATTCTGAATGTGTAGCATCTGAATTAGTAATTGAGTGATACACATACATGTACGAAAGAACCCACAGTCTGCACCTATGTTTTTGTCTTGGTGCTCAGTTTTGTTCCTACTCATTTAGAAATAAATTCAGTGGGACTTGATCCCTCTTAAATGTGCATTGGACTGTGGCCTTTGTAGATCAGTTGAATCTACAGTGCAGCAAGTAACATGATGGTTTAGACCATTTAGCTCTTCCTCTTGGTTTGTATTATTTCGTAACATTCCATGCATGCTCCTATATTTTTCTCTCTCCCAGGCCCTGCTACATCCTGTTATTCCCCATTAATTTTCTAGATTCTGCATACTGATTTTTTCACACATCCCTCTTATTTTCTGTCACCTCTGCCCCGCCCCAATCAACCAAGAATTGATTATCAGTGTATTTGCATTGTGATGTATGCCTGCATAACGATTGTGAGGTTGGGAGGGTAGCCTTACTATCCTGTTTGATAATAGCTTCCAGAGGGGAGCAAAAACAACACAAAGTCTTTTACCACCTTAAAAGACTAGCAGATTTATTATGGCATACCCTTTTGAGGACTAGGCTACATGTTAGTTACATTCTGGAGAGAGGAGAGCTCTTAATCCCGAGCTTAATCTTAATTCTGGTTAGTGCTTTGGTCTTTTATAGATGACCAATGGACCATGGACTGAGGAAAATATGCATAAGGAAAGTGCATAAGATCTAGGGGGAGTGGCTTTCAAAGGGTAGTTAGAAATGCATTAAAATAGAGGGTATCCTATTGGCTTATATTGTCAGTCAACAAATACAGGATGGGCAAAATCCACAAAGCTGCCAGTGTTAAACTTAACTGGAATGAAGCAAGTTGACTCCTACCTCTTGGCCCAGTAAACAGACACCCACAACTTGGTCAAGCAGCATCATGGGTGCTGTTAGTGCGTCCCTTATCAAACGCTTTCTCTTTTTTAGAGTCATGTAATTTTATTTACTCTGTTTCAAAAGTATACGTTGTTACTGTTGGCTTTATTGACAGCTTTTGCATTTTAGCTGTGCCTTAACCTGGCTTTCTGTTACATGAACATGGAATTATTAAATGCAACTAGTGTGTTCAACCTATATGAAAATCAAAATACTAAGCCTTGAACTTGTTTTAAGAGACGTTTCTAGAGTTTGTGGGAAAGCCAGAAATATTGCAGTTAGATGCATTCTCTGAGGCTTCTGATGTTTCATAGACTAACAAAAGGTTGCTTTATTAGTAGCTTTAATGAACAAATCGCTTTATTGGCTTAGACATACTGGTAGCTTTGTCGGTCCAAACAGCTATGAGTTCTTGTTTCAATTCACCATTGTGCTCAAGTAGTGAAGTGATAGCCATTGACCTTCTACTAAAGCACAATAAAAAGTTTTTTTGTGAAGAAGAAAAGTGCGCAAGGAGAACTGCAACACAATTCTTGGACTCCAGCTCAGCAACTTAAAAATAAAGTCTTCATAGCTCCTGTGTTCAGACAGACTCTTGTTTGGTTCCCAGCACATATACCTAAAAACACAACATTGACTCTTGAAAAGATGCCTTTCAGTGGACCAACTTGAAAGGTAGCGTAGCCTTTATCTTGATATTTCATCCACACAACGTTGTACTCTTGGATTCACAGTGCTTAGCTTACAAAACAAAATGAAACGGACTGCTGATAATAGAGTTGTTGTATTGAGTGTCTTTATCTTTTTTGTTAGTACTGGATGATTTGTCTGAATAAATTATAATTATAATTGGAAATTAAGATGAAACTTCAGTGAAACTTCCTGTCCATTGTTTTTTTTTAAAAAAGATTGCATCCCTACCACTGTTTAAGTGCCTAATGGGTAGTTTAAGGCGTGCTTTTTCGTCAAACTATGTTGACTGCTGTCTCGGTAATGTCTATATTAGAGGGGGAAATACCTTCACACTCAAAGGGAGAAAAATGAAAAATTGCTGAAAATTAAAAGGGGTTACAGTTGTACTTAGCTTTTTAAATTTTTGTCAGTTTATGCAAATACATGTAGCTCATCCTGGTAGATAAGATTATGTAGTGCTTTGTGGGTGTAAATGCCACATCTATGTGTGGATGAGGAAGGTGGCAAAATGTGCATTCTGGGGGCAGGAAAGGGACTTGCTCTTGATTAAACCCCTCCTGTTCCTGTGAAAATAAGGGTGTGGGCATCCAGATACTTCTGGATCCAAAGAGTTTTCTCCCGCAGCTCACGCTGCTTGGTGTCAAGCAGAGGCTGTGTTCACACAAAAAGCTTAAACCGTGGTTCAACCAACCACTAGTTGTCTATCAAATTAGTAAACAAGCAAAAGCATGGCTTGTTTTCAAATTGCTTTTGCCTTGTGCCTTTGTAGCTTGACAAGCATTTGGAATGGGGTGGACAAATAAACTATGGTTAAGCGCGTTAGAAAGTCAAAGCCAAACTATGGCTTCACATCATTGTCAGAAAACAAACCATTATTAGTTTGCTGGGCTGCATCAGGGTGTTCAGGCAGGCCACGTATTGATTAAACAATCCATGGCTTAACCTTTTGAGTGAACTAGGCTGGACAAATTCAGTGATATTAAATTATGGATAGAGAATGGCCTGCTTCTCTTCTTCTTCTTCCCCATTGATTATGTCTTTGCCATGTTTCAGCTGAGCTGTGCCTCTAAAGTGAATAATGGTGTTCGGTGGGTTAGAAAGGAGGAAGCACAGTTATGCTGCTTCTCTTTTGCTAAGGGCAGACTCCTATAGACCCTTTGGGCTGAGTGCTCAGCCAATCTCTTATTCTGAGTTCAGTAGCAGAGCTTGATTTGAGAAGCAGCAGGAAAATGAGATCCCCCCCCCTTCCATCTCATTTACTCCTTCCACCAGTGGCAGTATTTATATTCAAACAGTTTAGATTGCAACATTATTCAGTAAACTTGAGTTCATGAATTGAAAAAAAAATTATAATTATTTTAGTAGTATTCAGAATACTCCAGCATAAGTGAGTAATAGTCTATAGTTTTGGTCTTTTCAGATTGTTTTCTTTTGGTTTTACCAAGATCATTGGTTCAATTGTACTTATTCGCAAAGCGTGTATAAATTGCCCATTAAACAGCAAATGTAAAATCTGCTTCTGGATTAAATACCAGGTTCTTAATCCTAACCATTGTATTTTAGTCAAATAAGATTTCAGACTGGGCAGCCTGGAAGATAATCTGATCCTAAGCTTTATCAATCAAAACCTTAAACTTGGCCTAGTCTAGTATATAGGCAGCCAATTTTATTCTTTATGCAGGGGAAGATACATGCTGACTATAGGCCACCCTGCAAAATAACCTGGTGACTGCATTTTGCACTAATTGCAACTTCCAGGCAAACCTTAAGGACAGACCAATAGAGACTGCGTTTCAGTAATCTAGACTTGAGATCTAGACTTAAGGCCCATGGGCTGGTAGGGGCCCACGAGGCTTGTCTAACTGGCCCATGGCGACCCCTGCCACACCACCCCCGCTCTTACTGGTGTGGCACGGGGACTGACTTCTGGGTTGATGGCGCTTGTGCACATGTACATGGGTGTTCCTCCAACCTGGATGTGTGCCAGAAATAGCGTGTGCACACACGTGCGGGATGGAGAAGCGCACGTGTACATGCACACACACTATTTCCAGTGCACTTCCGGGCGCTCCTCCAATCCGGAAGAGTGCGTGTGCGCACACGCTCTGGACTGTCTTCCGGCCCATCCTTCGATAAGATTGCCGACCTCTGATGTAAGGAGATTGCAAGTAATACCCTGATTTGTAGTCTCTGCAAACCGTGTTTTGCTTCACTTTTGTCTGCCCCACACCTGACGTCATTTCTGAAATCAGATGTAGGGCAGCTGCGTTAAGCTTAGCAAAAGTAGTATCCTAACAAAAAGAGGTTCCCTACAACCCAGAATGACTCCACTGAACTCAAGGATGCAGTGGAGACAGCAAAGTAAGCCTTTTTTGCCACAACTATTGCCATGCATTGGGTGTGATTATGTGCTCTAAGTGATGCTTGTTTGACCTCCTAGTGGGTTTTATATCGCCTAGGGAGCAGGTGACGCTGTAGTTTGAATCCATGCGATGGGGTGAGTTCCCGTTGCTCTGTCCCAACTTCTGCCAACCTAGCAGTTCGAAAGCACACCAGTGCAAGTAGATAAATAAGTACCGCTGTGGCAAGAAGGTAAACAGCATTTCCATGCATTCTGGCATCTGTCACGGTGTTCCGTTGTGCCAGAAGCGGTTTAGTCATGCTGGCCACATGACTCAGAAAGCTATCTGACCAAACACCAGCTCCCTCAGCCTGAAGTGAAATGAGCGGTGCACCCCATAGTCGCCTTTGACTAGACTTAACCATCCAGGGGTCTTTTTCCTTACCTTTTACCTTTATATCACCTGCACTCTAGCCATTGTCCAACCTGTTCCATTACCTGGAGCTCAAGGATGCAAAGGCTTAGACTGGGCTCCACTACAGCAGAGAGGGCGCTAAGAAGTGATTGTGATTGTGGCCTTATGCATTCTATAACAAGTTGTGGCGCCTCATACAGTCGGTCCAGATCTCACCAGGAAGCGGCCTGGCCATGGCAAAGGGGTCGTACCAACTCCCATCTATATTCAGGCCTTCATATGCCACTTGGAGCAAAGACCAGATCCGGAGTATACCCTGCCTTGTGTGTTGGGCCAGTAGCTACTTGAGACAGTGTCATTGTTGCCATGGAGACCATGAAGTCTTGATCAGTGAGTTAGGGACTTCTCTTGCATGCAAAGACTGTTACAAGTGTGTACTCAAACGTACACAGCCAGCACTCGTGTGTTCATATACACAATGCTGAGTGGTTTAGGATCTTTTGCTGGAGTGATGACATGCGCTTGTTATGGATATGTGTTAACCCTCAATCTTATGCCCACAAGAAGTTCTCACACAAAGAAATAAAGAAAGTTTGGTTTATTATATGACATAGGAGTGACAGAATATAAAAAATGCTGCTTTAGACAGCAAAGTTACAGTCTAAGCAGGTAGTAAATTACAATACACACACACCTTAATTAAAGAGTAAAAGTTTTCCTAACTATTCTAAAGGCCTACAGGAGCATGGGCATGACAATTTTGTCATAAACCCACACTAGAAGGGGGTGGGAGAGAAAAGTATACCTGTTGTTAAGGGAAAGCAGAAGTGTGTTGTGTCCCAGGGAGCACTGTATAAGTTCTGTCCTGTTGGAACTGTGAGAGCTCACTAGCCTTTGAATCTAATGGTTTTTTAAAATACATTTTTGCGGAGGCATGCCAGTGGAGAGGTGAGCGGGCTGTGAAATGAGTGATTCCTACAATTTCCATAATCCCTTCCAGATTTTCCTGCCTATTTGTCACCTTGCTCATCTTTGGTGATCCTGTTCCTGTTTGCTTAACAAAAGAGTGAAAGACTTCTGATAGTGAGAAATTATCTGAACCTAGGCATCTCTGTCTGAGATCTGCCTTTAAATCACCTTAACATTGTGTGGATGGATCCCACTGAGGAGCTGAGTATCTTGCATTTAGCAATTCTATTTTTGCATGTGTTAATCTTCAAGTCAGATGTGTGTGAATTTAAGATAATCCTGGATGCCTTTCAGGATGCTGGAGTAAGGCTTGTGTCAGGTTACCATGGAGTTCATCATGTCATATTAGTTATGTCAATTTTATATTTATGCCATGATCTACACAGATAAACCATTTCCTAAATTCAGATTAACACACAGCTCCTCACAAGACAGGCCCTGGTGGATTGAGCGGACGAGACCAATAGTGGATCTAACAGTCAAGAAGGCGGTATCTGAGGGAATCCACCTGGGAAGGTAGCCCATCTAGGAGAAGGAAAATTCTGGTCCTAAACCTCCACTGCCTTGCAGGATGTCTTCGGGAGAAGAAAAGGCTAAGGAGTAAACCCCACACAGATCAAGCAGAGTCCCTGATGGTTGGATAGCGCCTTGCACACCTCCTTCTGGCAACTCCTGCAGCCAAGCTGGTGCCAAATGTATTGCTCTGCTTTCCTTTGGACCACATCAGCAAGGCTGAGAGGGCGGTCTTCTCGTCTGGGCAGTCCAGGACCTCCATACACACTGCCCAGGCTTGCGTCCCAGGGAGGTCACTTTGGTGCTGTTAACGCAGTGGTCTGACTTCACTTCCAGAGGCTCACTCCATTGTCTTTGAGACAGACAGATGCCAACAACCCTTACAATGTATGATGTAGACATATCTAAGAGATCTTTCATATTGTAGAAATGAGAATTAAATTAATGTTGCTGTTCTCCCACACCACCTCATATGAGCCTATTGGAAAGAAAGCTGCTTTTGCCATCCATAATGTTATAGTACCTAAAACAATCAAGGATTCAGAAACCTATTCCAACTATTTCAAGTTGCCTTCCAGCTTTTCCATAGGTGTTTCCAGTTCTCATATGACAGGGAGTTATGGTTAGCTGTGGTTTCCTCGTTTGTTTCGTTTTTGTGCAGGGAAGAGTGAAGCAACAGCAAAGGGTCTTCATGTGGGTATGTGCACATACTGACTTAGTAAGGGACACGGGTGGCGCTGTGGTCTAAGCTACTGAGCCGCTTGGGCTTGCCAATTGGAAGGTTGGCAGTTCGAATCTCTGTGACAGGGTGAACTCCCGTTGCTGTGTCCCAGCTTCTGAAAGCAAACCGGTGCAAGTAGATAAATAGGTACTGCTGCGGCAGGAAGGTAAATGGCATTTTCATGCATTCTGGCACTCGTCACGGTCCTCCGTGCACCAGTAGTAGTTTAGTCATGCTGGCCACATGACCTGGAAAGCTGTCTGTGGACAAACGCCGGCTCTCTCGGCCTGAAAAGCGAGGGGAGCACTGCACCCCATAGTTACCTTTGACTGGTCTTAACCATCCAGGGATCCTTTACCTTACCTTTACCTTAAGTCAGGATCCAATCATGTGAACGCATCCAGTATGTGTAAATGGCCTTTCAAAAAACTGAATTATTGTTTAGAACTTTGTTCAAATTAAGACACTTTCTTGAAATATCTAGCTAGGTATTATAGATAAATCTGCATGTGTCATTGAAGTTCTTCTGTATATTGGAATTCTTCCATGATTATATCTACCTAAACAGTCACTTTGTTTACTTACTGGATGATTGCCCTATATGTGGTCTGTCACTGGCTCCATCTTTATGCATCCTGAGAATCAATAGTACATTAAGGAAACTGACATGAGATGAGTGGGGGAGCACATAAATAATGAATAACAACCTTTACTGCTAGTGTTTCATTCCTGTTAAAGGCAGTACAAGTTTCCCTGAATTATCTATGCATTTCATATCACATGCTTATTCGAAATGATTATACCCGCCTTTAACTAATTATAATCAAAAGCTGTTTCTTTGTTTGACTATATCAAATTCCCTACTATAAGAAAAATAAAGCTTAAATTAGATCTATTGTGATCAAAATGAGAGCATTGTTCTATGCTGCTCACTACTTTGAGCAAGGGGTAATTTCCAGGTCAGTTTCCTTGGAAGGGAGAGGATTCAGACACTTAAATGTTTCTGTAATAACTTAAAAATATGCAGGATGATCAGGTGGGCACACAAGCAGACCCATACCAATCCCAAGGCAACAGCAGCAGCTCTGAGATCCAAAAACATAGAACTGCTTTAGTCTTCTCTGGCCAAAAACAAATTAGTCCTTTAGGACCCCACCCTGTATGGACTTCAGATATCTTCCCCTCTGTGGGTGAGGGGAAACAGGCTATACTGATGGGGCAGTAGTGGTAACTGTGATGAATAACAGATGCTTCTTTAAACGAGCAGTCTATATAAAAACTTTGTAAAAGATGGCTATTTCTTTGCTTGGCACAACAGTATGGCATAGCTGTAATCATCTTTATTAGAACTCTGCCTCTTGAGATTCATTGAAAGGGAGATGGAGGAGGAGCAGAAGGAGGACAGGAAGTCTTACTTGGTTCTATGAGATGTTTCATCTTGAGATGCAATTTTATATTAGGAAAGACATCGGGAAATTATTAGGGTAAGGTTGCTCGGTGCACTCTAATACTGTATGTATTAATTTTTTTCATCCTGTGATTCCCTATCTTGCATATTGGTGGCAAGCAAACATACATCAGCAATAACACTTCCTTTATGAGCTCAGAAATGTGACTAGGCAAGACGGCAGCTGATTTTTAGAAGTTGGCTCATTTCAGGCCGTCTGAGAGATTTCACCTGATATTACTTTACATTTTCCCTATAATGTTTTTTTCCTGATGAATAGCTGTGTAGAATCAGCGCAGGAAGAGCAAAGTCCTTGGCAATACCAGCTCAATTGCATCTGCAGATGAGGATTTAAAATTCTATGCAGCAGACAGTACCTCCAGCAGGCGAGTAAAAGGTTACTGCATTATTTGCTTGTTTGCATGCAGAGTCTTTCTCCACAAAGGCTTTTTATTCAATTTGCATTGGTTGCTTGAATTTTAATATTACTGGAAAATGATTTAATAGAAATGTGAATATCGAAAGGGCAGAACAAGGTTGAAGGAAGAGGCAGTACTGTCTCAATATAGCTGTAAACCAGGGCTGGAGGAAGAGGGGAGGAGACAGAGCAAATATAGCTTTTGATGCAGAGCGAAAACAAGAAGTTTTGCTTGAATATGTGCGCTTAAGCTGCTGTCATGCCACTTGCTTTTTCTTAACCATTTGATAAAAGGGATTTTATAGACAACTGCTGATAGCTCTATCAATGTAAGTGACAATTATTTCAAGGCAGATTATCCTGTAATCAGGTTGAGCATCTGTGTTAACGTGAGCTCTCTCTCTCTCTCTTTTCAAATACTCTAGTGCATGCTGCAGTAAGACAGATAAATGCACTGCTTTTAATAGCTGAAAGACCAGCATGTCATCTACTGATATATAGCACTTGCAATTAGTACTGCTTTGGAAGCATCTGCAAGCTTTTTATGTTTTATATTTGTTTGGGTTTTTTGGGTTTTTTACATTGAGGATCAATTAAACAAGGGAAATTAGAAATACAGCAATGTTATTGAGGAAAAGTTATTTTATTTAAATATTGAAACATTAACTTTGGGAGACAAAGACAAGGCAAATTATTTTATTTAGTTCCTTTCTCTCCCCCCCCATAACCCCCACTTGTCTGAATCAATTTGCAAACTTTCCCCCTCTGAGGTAGCTATCCAATAAGTTAATTCCATGTTTCCTTTACTAAAACCCTTTGCCTGTTATGTTTTCCATTGCTTTGGCTCTGTTTTTAGCTGAAATTTGTTCCCCGCTCTGTTACTTGTTGGGTTGGTATGTATAAGTTTGTAATGGTGTTAGCCTTTTCTCCAGAGTTGTATTTTCATAAGACAGCTTTCTGCTCTTAGGTTTGTTAGGCTGAAGTGGGGTGTATATTTAACATAGGGAAAATGGCAAAGTTTGGCAGTAAAGAAAATACATTAATCTAAGTGAAATTGGCAGGTACCCTGAACGTTAGAGTCTTAAAGGGTCTGGAGCTCTGACTGGCAAATCAGATTCCAGCCAGTAATCTCTACACTGTTGTTACTCTCAGCAATGCAGCAACAGTACTTATTCAGATATTGAGCGGATCTTGAATAGTGATCATGTGAACACAGAGGGGTGTGGCTATTTTCTGTTGGCTGTTGGAAGACTGCGTGTTCAAAGTGGGAACAGGTTGGATAGTGGCTATCAAAGCAGACCTGAAGTGCTACAGAGAAACAAACTCTAGTCAGTGTGCAGTGTCTGTTACTTTAAGTTCATGGCTTTTTTGCAAAACAGTGGAGAGCATCAAAGCAGCTTGTCTTGCGAAACTGTAGCTGGAAAGAGGCACTTTAAGATTGCGAGCTTTGCTTGGCAATAAAGACAGTGATTACTAGCATTAGATTCGGAGAAACACCATTGTTTTATTTTTATCAGTATTAATTTTTGCCAGGGAGCTGCAGAATGAGGCGGTCGGCCAATTTTGATTGTGTGTGGGCCAGTACCAGTACTGATTTCTTAAGGAATAAACTCATCTGATGAGCAAGTCAATGTGTGGCTGTGGCTGCAGCATTATTTCTTCTTTAATGAAGAGGCTGGGCCGTTCGACCTGCTGTTCCGATCTCCTATCTTGCAGCCATACATCAGACCAGTTGCAGAGACTATCCATCGAATGTCCCAATCAGCCAAAGAAGGTAACTATACAGCTTTATTAAAAATATTTCCTTTAAAATAGATGCAATGTGGACCTAAAATAAGACACATTTTAAAATGTTTTTAGTTGTTTTTGACCTTGCAGCAGCTATCCAATATCATTTTGCCATCATCAGGTTGTGTAGCAATAGAAATGTGCTGCAGTAATTGATTTTGTAATAGGATCAGGTGATTTACTGGCTGCACTGACAACCACTTGCTTGCTCTGAATTGTGGAACACTCTAATGGATGTTTGTGACTGCAGCTTGGAGTTGCTCTAAAAGTGCTGGATGTTCAGAAACAGTTTCTCGTTTGAATAAGAACTGCTTAACTTCTTCCCACACCAGTGCTCCTGCATTTATAAAATAAGTATGTTTCTGCTCAAATTACAGTAGTATTTTCCAGTTTTGTGACCTGTGATGTTTCAATATAATGTGCAATTGCGAAGTAATTGAAGAACATGACTGATATATGCAAACCATACATATGGTTTTACTTTTGTAATTTTGCACTCTCTTCCCATTCTACAAGTTGATACATAGTAAAACTAACTTCCCTATGCATGCATATATCAAATTTAGTAGATCTGAAGAGTCTGCCTGATCTAGATATCTTTCGGAGCACCAGAAACACAGCCCCATTCTTCTGTGCATACAGATCAAAGCTAGTATCTAAAGAGCTGCTTTAGGTACACTCAGAGGTGTGGATCAGCCCAATGGAATGTCTTGCTGCTTTCCTTTGAGTAGCAGACCCCTATGCTATATTGCAAAGGATTGTCATGTGGCATGGCAACCTGATTTTTTTTAAAAAAATGACCAAACCTTCTCAATGGGTGAAACTAGGTGAGCGGTTATTAGGATCCAAGCCACACAGCGCTTAGAGGATCACCTGACCATGGACAAATACTTTGCAGGATGTGGCCTGTTGTTCCCCAGTACAAGGGCTCGGTAATTTGCATTCATATTCTCCAGTCTCAAGAAGAGCCATTTTCCTGGTAGTTTGTTGTCTCCCCACACCCCTTGAAGTTTGGTTAAAGCTGCAGGCTCTCAGCAGGATCAGATCAACACTTGTCAGTGGCACTGTTTATTATGTAAATTACTTTTACTAGTGATCAAGATATAAATTGACTTCAAGGATGTGATCCAGAAAGGCCCTTGAGGCATGCAAATGGTTGAATGGATACACTGAGGTTTGTTTCCCTGTGTGTTTATTGAAGCTGTTCATTGTCCTGTTTCGGGGCATTTCTGAACTCACTACAAGTTTTGTTGTTGCCTTGTCTGGCAGAATTGGTGGCTGCCTTAGAAATGAAAGGCTTAGACCATGGGTAGGCAAACTAAGGCCTGGGGGCTGGATCCTGCCCAATTGCCTTCTAAATCTGGCCCATGGACGGTCCGGGAATCAGCGTGATTTTACATGAGTAAACTGTGTCCTTTTATTTAAAATGCATCTCTGGGTTATTTGTGGGGCATAGGAATTCATTCACCCTCCCCCAAAAAATATAGTCTGCCCCCCCCCAAGGTCTGAGGGACAGAGGACTGGCCCCCTGCTGAAAAAGTTTGCTGACCCCTGGCTTATACACCCTGAAGTGTGTGGGTGGAACTCAGCTTTTTGGACAAGGGCCTAAATCACATGGTCAGATATTGTGATAATTTTAATTCCTGCATTGCAGGGATGGACTAGATGATTCTTGGGTAACTCCCAACCCTAAAATTATGTGATTCTGTGTTATCATCCAGTGCTTGGTACAGAAATATAAGACTGAATTCTATGTATGGGACACAGGGACAGGTAACTTGATACTGAATACTTAGCCCAGGGCAGTATTTTCATACCAAGTGGGCCGCACCCTCACACTGCCCTCCTGCACAGAGAGAGAGAGGGAGGAAACTAAGCCAAAATTTGATCCCCTCCCAGTTCTCCTGCTGTTTTCCCAAAGCTGGCTAAGCAAGGCTCTAGGCGCTGGCAGGGTCCTAGATTCCTCTCACCTCCTTCCCAAGACTGCTAAAGTGCTAACTAGGCTTTGGAAAGTAGGTAGGAGGGCTCTAGTGCCCTGTCAGAGCCCTCATGCCTCCTTCCCAAAGTCCAGTGGCTTACTTACCTGGCTTTGGGAAGGTGACACCCTCCCTGCCCCTAGTTTGAAGGGTCATATGTTGGTTAATTAGCCAAGGGCCTGGGAGAAGAGGAATGTTTTTGCTTGGTGTCTAAGGATATGTAAGGTGCAAGGTGAGCCTCTCTGGAGAGAGCATTACACAGTTAAAACGTTGTGCCTCCAAATGAGAAATATTGAAATCGTGGGGCAAAATCCAATGTTGTGTGAATACTGTTCTGTTTGCATACTGAACCACTTCTCACTAAATTTTCTGTGAAGGGTGGTTCCTCCCCCCTGCCCCGCCTTCCAGGTTTTGGGGGCTGTATCTGTAAAGGAGAGGAAAAGACAGTGAAGCCCCATTGTGTGAATGTATGTACTACTTGCCCATGAACACCATTAGATTTCATTCATGGTAACATGAATTTTCTTCCATCAATAGTGGGACATCATAAGTTCTCTATGATATTGAAAGTAGAATTGTTTCATGTTAACCTTTATTATACCATTTGACTTTCATTTCATAATGGATTTTTTATTTTTAGAGTTCCCATGAATCAAATATTTAATTATTACAAAAATGTATTGATTCACTTATCCAGTGTTAAAAAGTTTGATTGATTAATTGAATTGGTTTATGCTTTCAGGCTGTTCATTTTCATAAGATACATAGTTTATATTTACTATTTTGCTAAATGTAGCTTTTTATTCCTTGTAACAATGAGTTATTTAGGCAACAGACAAAAACGTTCCTCAGTAACCAGGTTTGGGGCTGATTAAACAATCATTGGTCTTTTAAATGTGTTTGTGGGAGGGGGTTTGTTGGTTGTTGTTATGATATGTATGCTGTGTTTTCATTTAGTATTTTTATGCTGTAAACCACCCTGTGACCTTTGGATGAAGGGGGGTATACAAATTTAATAAATGATAATCATAGTTATAAAATCCATTATTTTTTAAGAGGAACTATTATATTACATTGTTATGAATGAATAAAAATTGCAGTCTATTTAGATTATTAGCACAATTGAATGTCTTAAGAAAGCAATTCTTACTTTTCTTTTTGAAAATTCTTACTTTTCTTTTTGAAAATTTCTTTTTTTCTTTTTGAAAATTCTTACTTTTCTTTTTGAGGGTGAATTTTGGAGTGTTAAGTTAGTTCAGTGTGGGGAAAAATAATCCAGACCTCTTTTGTTTGTACCTTTCCTAGCCTTGAGATAACTGGTTTGTATAAAAGTTCTGTAGTCAGGCCTTGGAAAACATGTAGGTGGCATTTACAATCCAAGCAGTGCATTCTAACTAGTGACCAAGGATATGCAACAAAAGAAAATAGATTATTTTTTAAAAATAATCTGATTTATGCATTTGTCTTTCCCAGCGTTATGTTGCATGCTACTGACTTTCCCTTTGTTGTACTTCATGTTTGGGTAAAATTTTGAATATAGGTTTTCCTCATCCCAGGTCAACTTGTTACCTATTGCACAAGCCCTTTGTAATACCCATTTTAATTATCACTGCAACAAGGGGAGGGTGCTCTTGTACTCATATCCTGCTTGTGGGTTCTCACAAGCATCTAGTTGGCCACTGTAAGAATAGGATGTTGGACCAGATGGGTCTTCTTATGTTCTTATTTGAAGGAGCAAATATCTGCAGGGCAATTGGATGTACATAACACATTCCATCTAGAGAGAGGTGTTCTTGGTGGTTGCCCCTCAATGATAAAATTCCTTGGACAAGAGCTCAAATTAGTTATTTGTGCGTGGGTCCCATTGAAATGAATGAGAAAAGTTAGTCATGACTTGGTACCTATTTATCAGGCTTCCTCAAACTCAGCCTGCCAGATGTTTTTGGCATACAACTCCCATGTTTCCTAGCTAGCAGGACCAGTGTTCAGGGATGATGGGAATTGTAGTCTCAAAACATCTGGAGGGCTGAGTTTGAGGAAGCCTGCTATTAATCAATAGGACTTAGATGCAACTATGTAAGCTGCAGTCTTATGTACACTTGCATGGGAGTAAGGTTCATTTAACTCAATGGAACTTGATTATGAGTTGACATGTATAGGATTGTACTGTTCGTCTGAAATCAGCCTACTAATTTCAAGCCTGTGCATCTTTCAGAAGCATATAAGGTCTATCCTTATCATCTGGCTACCCGACTTAGGATCTTTTTGCTCTTTTCAGAAAACTGAGCATCTGTTAGGAATCCAGCTATAAATAATTTAGAATACTTAGTGTACTTTAATTTTATTAGTCTTTTGTACATTTTGGTAGAGCAGAAAATGAAAAAAAATATTAAAATTATTTTGACTTGTCCTAAAAGTAATTCATTTATTTAAATTGTGTGGGTTTTGCTCATTGTATTACTTAGGGAAAGCAGTTTAATGTGTTGAGAATGTTTAGGGTAGTAATTTCCAAGTTCTGCATGAGGTAACTGCTAATGAATTGTGAGCCGAAATCCCTTATCCCACAGATGAATTGACTTTGGTGTATGTGTACGTGATTCAGAGCTCTAGCCTTTTCTTCTAGACAATCTTCTGAGAAGAGGGAATTCTTCCGTATGTCCTCATTGATGTGATTAAGCTGTTTTGCTTCTGATGCACACATAGAAAAAGTTTCTGGTCTCAGAAAAGCTTGGCCAGAACTCTCATAGGAAAAAGGGGAAAGCTGCTTTAGCACACTTAGCATAAAGAAAACTTTTTGAGGTGTAAGAGAAACATGTCTTTAGTTTTTAACTTGGTGTGTGTGTGGGGGGGGGATGTGCTTTAGTTAGCTGGGTAACATTGGTTTGGGATTACCGCTAGATAATCGCTAGAAAGCTCTGCTGTTGAAAAGGAATTTGTCACATTTTGATAAATGGTTTATTGAGAAACAAGCTGTTTTATGAGATAAAAGGGCAACAATATTTTGTTTCTCTGATGAAGCTACAGTATCAACAAATGTGCCTTCTTAATTTTTTTAAAGGGTACAGTTAATAGACATTTTAGTGATGTTCAGATTTCTGTTTGCTACAATCTCCAAAGTTTACTAAGAACTTCCATACTATATTCATGGTGAATAAATGCTAATGACATCATCACAGTGGAGTCATATGTTGACACACACTATACTAAACACACTACACAATATATGTAAATAAAATATGTACCTATTAGCTAACGTCGCCCAGCTAATGTCTTCAGAGAATTTGCCCTCTGACTTAAGTTGGTACCTCATTCCTGATAGAACTTGCCTTTGACTGCTCTCTCTCTCTCTCTCTCTCTCTCTCTCTCTCTCTCTCATTGACATTTTTCAGCCCACTCAATGGATATGGTGATCCTTGATTGTCATGTAAATGTTCAACAACCTTGAGATCCTAAATCACTGAGTATTAATCAGTCATTTGTCTGGTTCATTATTTTTTCTGTAAAATTCCTCATCATATTTAAAATAAGATTCATTAAATATTGTGTTGTGCTTTGAGATGGTGTACGTGTAGCTGGCTGGTTGATACCATGTTTTAACTCTAAATTCAGTGCCCTGGTCCTTTGATCTCGTTGTGTATAGCTTTGATTTTGAACAGCCTATTCTGTTCTGTTTATATCTAATTTGCAGTCAAACCTAATTTATGTAAGTTTCTCTGAGGAATGATTAAGCATTTAAATTATCAGACATGTGTTAATGGAAATATTGTCTCTATTCAGCCATATGGGAACTGTGAGGAGACGTGGTTAACTGAGAAAACAGACCACTGGAAAAATTGTCTTCCAAGTCAGTGATGATATTTGGCATTTATTTCATATACTGTAGTGCAGTTCAAGTTTTCAGAGTACTTCACATACAGTAAGCCCTTAACTTACACAGGGGTTACGTTCCGGGGATCATGTTTAAAGCCAAAGTTACGTATAATCAAAACACATTGGGTTCAGTGGCGGGTGGGATTTCCAAAGTCATTTCCTTGGAATTCCACTTCCTTTTTGTTTTTTTATATGTTTATTGCCACTTGTGTAAAGCTGAATGCACACAAGTTAAATGTGCATAAACTGCAGACTTATTGTATATTATCTTGGTAATCTTTACAACAGGCCTCCAAGGTCAGTAGTATTTATTCTGTATTATGAAACAAGTGGTAGTTGAGAGGGCTGGGATAGAATGGGGCCACCTTCTGTAACATGAATATGGCTACCTCACTAGACAGCAGCAAATGTTTGTCTTCCATCTGCCCTTTTAACGTGCTATATCTATATCTAATTTATACATATACACATGCATACATGCAGATAGATCTCAGTTGTCCATGTGACACCAGAATGTATCCTTTGTACTGTTTAACCGAGCCAGTTTCAAGGCTCTTTTGCTATTCAAAGCCCAGAACAACTTGAGACAAGGGGGCTTTCAGGACAGCCTGAGCCCTTGTCGATCACTGAGATCACCTGCAGGAGTGTTAGTTGTTAAAGGCTTGATTGACCTCAACCAGAAGCTGGGCATTTGGTGTTACCTGTCCTATGCTGTGGAACACTCTTCAGCAGATTCATCAGGCATGACTTCCAGGCGTGTTTTGAAGACCCCCCCCCTTTTTTTTTGCTCACAGGCCTTTGTGAATTTGTGTCAAGATTATTGTAAAAACAGGATAGGAACAGTTTACTTTTGTTGATTCCTTGGCCCTGTAACTCTTATATTGATAAGCTTTGGATATCTTCTTTTTATATGTGCTCCTCTTCGGGCCATTTTTCAAATACAGTGATACCTCGTGTTACACACGCTTCAGGTTACAGACTCCGCTAACCCAGAAATAGTACCTCGGGTTAAGAACTTTGCTTCAGGATGAGAACAGAAATCATGCGGCGGTTGCGTGGCAGCAGCAGGAGGCCCCATTAGCTAAAGTGGTGCTTCAGGTTAAGAACAATTTCAGGTTAAGAATGGACCTCCGGAACGAATTAAGTACATAACCAGAGGTACGACTGTATTTTTAATTTCTTTGTTAGGGTATTTCTCACAGTTCTCTTAAATTGTATCTACTCACATGCTTTAAAATGCAGAGTTCTAGTAGAGCATTCACTGCAATCCAATTCCCTTGTGTAATAGTAGATTTTAATGAGATTTTGTATTGTTCCTAGCGGTGCTGCCTCTTCCTAATGCTTCTCCAAAATTCCCAAATGTGGTGTTTGGGTCTAATGATTTATTATAGTTTATTAATTATTTTTTCTGGCACATTTTGATTCTGTAACAACAACCATTGATTCTGTTTCATACTAATTATCAGGGAAAAGCAGATAAGCACTTTTCCAGGTATCAGTCATTTCTCATAGCACAGAAATACTTATAAACTCCTCTGTCTAATGAGAGCATGGCTAACAGTAGTAGAGAGACGAGTAGTTATTCCTTCAAAATGAAAGTTTTCCTTGTGTGTTGACTGAGAGTTCTCAAAATCTGATTTCGGCCTCCCTAAAGAATGTCTGGCAGTTGCTATAGAAGGCATAAATAACTCTCCTTCATTACACTGTATATCCCCCAACCCTTGTGGGAATGAAAGTGGATTTACTCTTAGCACAATGTGAGCAACATAGCTTGAACTCTTCAAAATTTCTGTGTTTTAATGAATTGTTGAAGTTAAAGTTGCAGCACAGCTTCCCTAACCTAGTACTCTCCAGATGTTTTACACCATAGCTCTCATAATTCCTGACTATAGACCAGGGGTAGGCAACCTAAGGCCCGTGGGCCAGATGCGGCTCAATCGCCTTCTCAATCCGGTCCACAGACTGTCCAGGAATCAGCGTGTTTTTACATGAGTAGAATGTGTCCTTTTATTTAAAATGCATCTCTGGGTTATTTGTGGAGCCTGCCTGGTGTTTTTACCTGAGTAGAATGTGTGCTTTTATTTAAAATTAATCTCTGGGTTATTTGTGGGGTATAGGAATTTGTTCATTCCCCCCCCCAAAAAAAATATAGTCTGGCCCACCACATGGTCTGAGGGATGGTGGACCGACCCACGGCTGAAAAAGGTTGCTGATCCCTGCTATAGACCACACTGGTTGGGGCTGATGAGAGTTGTAGCCCAAACATTTGAAGGACACTGTATTGGAAAAGCAGCAACAAAGGAAGAACAGTCCCCAAATGTCTGCACCCATCTCTTGCTCAAGGCCGTTCCTTGCTCTTACATAAAATGAAATATTGTTGTTTGGTGGGATACTTGACTTAGTTCCCATCTGGTCTGGTAAGATGGACAAGCAATGGAAAAAGGATCTCTGGGGACTTAATGCCACATGCCACTAATGACTTAATTAGAATAGTGTCATTGGTTAATTAACAGGTATGTGGAGGTTGGATGAGGGAATGATAGTCATTGCCAGCACTCTGTGGACGGAGAGGAAGTTTAAGGTTTCCCTCTCTGGTTGTGATCCTAGTAAAAACAGAACAAAAACTTAGGTTGATGTCAGTAGGAGCTTTTGGGAAGATTCTCCCCCCCCCCGAGATTGTGATTGGGGTGGGAAGGCTTAAACCTTCTCTCGTGTGTGACTATCTGCCCCCTCATTTTTAATTTGAAAAAAAGTGCTAGTTAATATGAACAGCTGTCTGCCCACTTATGTGCGACAGACTTGCATGTGACCACGTTTATGCACGGTGCTGGGAAATAATTAAATCCAAACCCAGAAATGGCAGGAGAGTCCTTGTGGCTCGCGAGGAGACCCTCATTGGAGTCTGGTGAGGCCATCAGTGATGGTGGAGGAAGCCCCAAAGAGACCAGAGGCACAGTGGGGGTTTGTTTATTTTGTTTATGTTTACCGTATTTTTCGCTCTATAACACGCACCCGACCATAACACGCACGTAGTTTTTAGAGGAGGAAAATCTGTAGGCATGCCACCCGTAGGCATTCCCTCTATAACACGCACAGACATTTCCCCTTACTTTTTAGGAAGAAAAAAGTGAGTGTTATGGTGCAAAAAATACGGTATGTTGTTCAGCTTCCACGCCTAACAGCTGATATGTGGGGTAGCGCAGCAGCCACTTTCCCATGCGTCCTCCAGCTTAAAATAAAAAAGGTCCCAGAGCAGCTTTTAAACTGTGTGTGTGTATATATATATACCATATATATATATATATATATGGTATATTTATATATATATGGTATATATATAATATATATACCATATATATATATATATATATATATATATAGTGGAAACCGACAGGAGCTGAGGAGGGCTGGATGGGCCACTAGTGTGATCCTCTTCTCAAGTTCTTATACATCTTCTGAAACTGGAGGCAGTACAGAAGCTATTCATAACTGTAAGCTTCATGAATTTGTCCAAACCCTCTTTAAAGCCATCCATTATGGTGGCCATCACCTCATCCTTTGGAATCAAATCACAGCGTTTGACATTGTTCTTTGTGAAGAAGTACAGGTTTTTTCTGTCCCAAATATTCAACCATTCAGCTTCTTTGGATGTTTCTTGCTTTTGGTGTTATGAGGAGAAAAGCATACATCTATTTATTTTCTCCACTTCCTGAATAATTTTACACGTCTTTTTCCCCAAACTAAAAATCTCAAAACGTTTAAATGTTTCCTCATAGGGGAGTTGCTCCGACCTCATAATAATTTTGGTTGCCATTTTCTGAAGTTTTTCCAGTTCTACTATACTGTTTTTCCAATTCTGCTTTCCAAAACTTCTCTATCTCCTACTCTTTCCCATCATGGCTTTAATGTTGAACGATGAGTTAAAGTGCTTTTTTGACAATGTCATAATGTATACAAAATCATATTCCATTTGGATATTGCGTTTCAGCCGGAACAGCTATTATTCTTCACAATATCTTGTCACAGCAAAGTATTGTTGGAGAGACAACCTATAGTTAGGTGTTGTTAACTGATGCATCAGCCAAATGGCTACATGTGATGGGCTGAAATCAAGCTTCTTCGTGACAACCTATAGTTTTTTGTGTTAGCTGAGTGATGTATTGAAGGTCACAAGTTCAGGTTGCTTCCTACAAAGGAACACACCACATTTCTCTGGCAAATCCTAGTTTTTAGTTGTAATGGGAAGATCATGCTGCCAAAGCAATACAAGCTCTTGTTCTCATGCAAAAATCTTCCAAAACTGTGAGATTCAAAACATGTAGGAAATGAAAGTTTTAAAATTACCGGTATGTGTGTGGGGTGAGGACTTCACCATAGGGGCTTATTTCCTTGATGAAAGGGTGTTCGTGTGTCTATATTGTTTAATCTAGTGAGACGGGATTGAAGGGGAAGAGAAGGATTTTGTGATCCTTTTCCCCAGAACACAGAGGGAAGCCAAGTGCATGTTGCCTCCCTTACTAGCTCATTTAATGCTGTTCTGGATTCCTCTCTCTTTCTCTCTCTCTGCTTTCTATCTGTTGGCCACTAAATTGTCTCTTTCCCATCTTCACCTATCTGTTACCTATAGCATCCATCTCATCTCAAGTCTCCTGCCCTAAGTGGGCACTTAACATTTTTGTCTCCTAATTTTGGGACTTTCCCATCATTGTACTGTGAGGACATTTTTAATTGTCACATGCTCATTTAATATTTTTCTAGATTGCTTTGCTTATTTTTTTGGGAAAAAGCAAATAATAAGTGCTAATAATAATAATAATAATAATTAAAAAAAAATTGCCCTAGTTTATCACAGTCACCGGAACTTATGGCCTCAGCCACTGTTGAAGAGGTTAGGGCTGCTCTGGTGTGTTTAAACTTTATAGTACTCTCTCTTTCTTCTCCTTCCTGCCACCTTGATAGATGGGCATGGCCTAAAGTTACTTGAGTCCCCATGCTGCTTCAATGCCAGACTCTGTTTAGGAAGCTAGTTTTGATTGATAATTTATTGCTGCTCACTAGCATGATCACTGTATGGTGGGATGGGGGCAGCAAGAGTAATTTCCAAAATGCAGAAGTGATGGCATTATAATTGATTGATAGCAAAAAGGGGTTGTTTGCAAGTTTGCTTTCTTGGTGGTGAAAGGATAATTGAAGTTACTCCCAAGTGGAAATGTGATCAATTACTCATCCGATAGCACAGTCTGTGTTAATGCTTATAATCTTGTTTACTAGCCCGCTGTAGAAACTTGAAACAACTTAACAGCACCAAAATAAAATAAATGTAATAAAAACAACACAGCAATACAGAACATTTGGTTCACAAAAAGAAGCAGTTTTAGCCTGGTCTGTGTGACGCACTAAGCCATGCTTTGGGTTCATGAGACTGCATTAACGTGCAGGTTCCTGTAGAAGTGCTCACCACTGCTTTCTTTCTGCCCATTTTTTCTGCTGTGCTGCACTGAGCTAAAATTTGGCATAGCATGTTGGTCAAAATGGGACTCAAGGTTAAGCTCTTGCTTCACTAAATCTGAGTGGCAACTGAAGTTTGATCTTTGTTACAGCTCATGGTTGTTGAGGAAAGAGCCAATAGATACTTTTCGTGGTTTCCATTTTCTATGTTTCCTAATATTGTTGATGTTGAAAGTTCATAAAACAGCTTTCTTTCTGCTGTAGAACTTGCTGTAGAAATGAAATGCTGCTGAGGTAAAACAAAACTCAAGTTTCGTTTTTGTAAAGTAGTTTTAGGTTGGCAAAATGGATTGCTGCTTCTTCTTTATATCATATAGAATAGGCATTCCTGTATGATAGCTCAAATATGCAGAGTATCTATTATCATAGAATGGTGGATTTTAAAATCATGGGGTAGTCATCCCAAACTAGCAGGAAAGCCAGCCTAGATAATTTTTCAAATATTAGGTTAAAAGCCTTATTTTTTTTCTACCATGAAAAGCATCTTGCATAAATACGCGCTCATTGCTGGCTATTGAGATGGAGCTCTAGGACCGAAAAGGATTTCCAAAATTGGGAGAAGCACGACTTGACATTGTTGGACTCCACTTTTAGAACCTGCCATAAACATAAACACTATATATCTATATATCTATATGTGTATGTATATCTATGTTATATATCTATTTGAAACACTTTTGTTGAAATTGTCCTAGAGCTATATGGTGGCTGTCTTACGTTTGTAAGAAATGATGTTGCTCTTAGTCATGTTAATGGCTGAAGATATTGTTCTTGGACTCATTTCATCTTGCTCATTTGGAAAGTTTAAATCTCATTACATTAATAAATTAAATTGGTGGCATTTATGATAGTGTTCTTTTCCTTTTGAGTGCATAGACCAATTTACCTTGAAACAGAAAGTAATCTTGTTAATTCTATGAAGCATCTATTCTTGCTGTTTCAGCTGTTACTAAATATAAGAATGATATACAGTTCTAAAGAACATTTATTCTTAGTGGTTCTCTTCCAAAGCTCTATACTAAGATTGTACTTTCCAGCTTTGAACTCTTCCCATTTCTGTCCCAGAATCTGCCTCATATTTCCTGTTTCTTGCCTCAGTATATTTTTTTTACTTTTTTTTTTGTCTCTGTGTTTGTTATTTTCTATTTCATATTATTACAGTTGAAGTCTAGAAAACTAACTTGATGGGAGAAAAGTTTAATCGAATTACACTGTTTAGTATCTCTCTGCTTTGCCGATGTCCTCCCACAATGGACTTTTGAAAATTTATATGACTGGATGTATATGACATGAACAGTATGGGTGATATCCAATATTAGTCGTTCTCAGAATAGACCTGTCAGGGAACTGCCATCTGAGACGCAGGAGGTGAAAGGGCTCACGGAGGGTGAGAGAGACCATTCAGCTGAGGAGGGGACCAGCAGGGGGAGAAGTGGAGTTCCAAGGGAAAGTGAGTCGGAGGGAGGGCTCAGAGACACTTGAAGCGAAAACAGTGGGGAGGTTTCAAGACCTCCTGTAGGGACACCCACTCCTCGGCGGAAACTGTCACGCCGAGAGTCCAGAAGACGCGTTTCCGTTAAGGAGCTTTTATGCTGGAAGAAGTTCCGTAAACGCCCACTGTCCGATTCAACGAGCGACTGATGGAGCCATGCTTAAGGAGCTCCGTCAGAGACAGAGGTTTGTGGACTTAGCCAAACTCTGAGGGACTAGGATTTTACGCACAAGCAGCTCACCATCCCATCACAAGACCCATTGAAATAGAAATCAAAATAGCTCAAGCCCATTCATTTTAATGGGCCTCCTTGGAATATGCCTTGAATGGATATCACTCTCTATTTGAATTCTTATATAGCTAAACAGCAATATCCATATCCAAGGGGAAAGTATTAGTAGGTTTGCTGTGTATATAAAAAAAAAAATCTTGAGGAAAGAGGTAGCATGAAAATAGACATGTAAGGATTGTTGTGCTCAGTGGCAAGGAATGCTGCCTCACTGTTCAGGAGGGGAAGTGTGGAATAAGGTGGTTTACTTGGAAGAGGCTTTCTGATTTGAAATCCTGACAGGTTACAGGTCTATTTGCTGAAGTATAATGTCCAGATTGAATCACCACATTTCTATAGCAGCAATTCATAATGCATTACAGAACAAAATACTTTGATAACATAACATTTACTTTTTAATTTAATATTATTTATCACTAGAAAGCAAATAGTTGTTGGCATCCATCTGTCTTGAGAGACAATGGAGTGTGCCTCCGGGGGTGAAGTCAAACCATGTGCCATCCTGCCTGCTTTTGCTGCAGAGCAAAACTTGTAATGGCTGCCTCCCACATTATTATTTTTTTCTTCTGTGTTAGCAGCATTGAAGTGACCTGTCTTCACATGCTGGGAAGTCCCTAACTCACCAAGGGTTTGAAACTCATTGGCTACCCTCTCCTGTGGGAAGTGCTACAGTGGGTCAGTGAGTTGTGAAAGACTTACTGTATGTACAACAGGTCCTGCCAACCTAGCAGTTCAAAAGCACGCAAAAGTGCAAGTAGATAAATAGGTACCGCTCCGGCGGGAAGGTAAACAGCGTTTCTGTGCACTGCTCTGGTTCGCCAGAAGCGGCCTAGTCATGCTGGCCACATGACCCAGAAGCTGTACGCCAGCTCCCTCGGCCAGTAAAGTGAGATGAGCGCCGCAACCCCAGAGTCGGCCACGAATGGACCTAATGGTCAGGGGTCCCTTTACCTTTACCTATGTACAACAGGAATGGGCATAAGGCAGATTGGGATCTACTGGTAGGCTTCTGAGCGATTTGCAGTTGTTCCAAAAGGATTCTGATTCCCAATTGTTTAATAGTAGACATAAAAGAGCCTCTTTCTTGTTGCTAAATTAGACTGCTTAAGTGAAGAAAGTTTGGGGTGACGCGGGAGAGAGAAATCAGGAGCTAATTTTTTGTGAGATAAGTCTGTGAACTCAGTTCTGTACTGAAAACAATTTCCTGAGCTGAGCTTGGTACTCTTAAAATTAATTATGCTCCCACTTGGCTTGGATCCATTGGATCTGCCTATAGGATAGGTATGAGGAAGTGGAGTTGGGAGTCCAGCAGCATCTGGAGGAAAACAGGTTCCCATAGGATTTTAAAGTTCCTATTCTGGTTTGACGTTCTTTATCCCTGCAGTGCAGGTGAAGGTAGTTGATTGATGAAGAACTAGCAAACATTTTCCCTAGAAAATTTCATGTGGTGAACAAATTGATTAAAAGAATCAAAGTGAATAGTAGAAATGGACATCCATATGCTAGAGATACATAGAAGTGCCACATCCTCTTCTTAATTGCATGCAAAGCAAGTGGAGTTGGTCTTTTCAGTTGTACTGCATGCTGCTACTAATCTTAACTGCTCATATCTGGTTGTACAGGTTTATGTTGGCAGCTGTCTGGGCGGTGTGTACCTTATTTCCGCTGTCTCAACCCAGTCTCTCTCTCTCTCTCTGCCAATTTCTGTGCCTTGCGATTCATCTTCTAAAATTATGAATTTTAATAAAAAATGAAATATATTCCACATCCAGCCCAGTCGTATTTAACTCTCACATAATGGCTAATATGTCAAATACTCACTTCAATTCACCCATATAATATGGGGCATATTAAAACTGACTTGGATTACAGGGTTGTGGTAAGGATTACAACTAGATATTGCATGTGAAGTTTGTTAGACATTTGAAAGTGCAATATTGCAATTATTCATTAGTAAATCAGTACCGTAATAGCTAAGAGTGACCACCTTGTAATTATCTTAGGCTTCTTTTGAAAGGGGCAGTTCTTAATTCAGTTCATATTTTCCCCCAGTTAACTGTAGTTAATTCTCAGTAGAAGGTAACCTTTTATTCATGTTGCAAATCTAGGGGATAATGCATAATAAAGGACGTTACATGTGCTTATGTTGCAGCAGAATTCCAGTGGACTTCGTCTGTGCTGCCTTCCTTCCCACCCCTTTATGAGGGTATATACATTTCTTCTCCTGCAATACTGAACACACAGAATTCACAGAAGGACCTCAGTAAGCTCTGTATAACCCTAGTAGCTCCCCTGACATCACATACACATGGGGAAGGTAGTGATTTTTTAAAAAAAATATAGACCTTTAATTCAAAGAGTTATTGTCATATCTAGCTATAATTAAGAGGGAGAGAGATAACACTTAGTAGATGTAGCTTTCAGCTTTTTGCCAGACAAAAATCTAAATTATGGAACTTTTTTTGGGGGGGGGGAGTTTTAGACCCATCTCTTTTATCAACCCTTCTTTTTATGGGCCATCTTTTTTATGGGTTGTAAGAAGGAAACCTGACATAGTTTTAATAATTTTCTGCTTAGATTCCTCTCCCCCACCCCCCAGGATTACTTTTCAGGTCCCCCCTGTGTAAGTGCTGTGTTTGCTTTACCAGCCTCACATATAAGCACTGGCCTAGAAGCAACCAGTAATTTAATGTAGGCTGGTAGAGTAGGCATTGGAAGGGACTTATGCCTTCTCTGCACCCAGCATAGAAGCCAAGTGAGTTGTTAGAGAAGAGAAGCCCCCTCCTCTATGCCTGCAATAGAAATGCAAATCTCAGTCTCTCTGCCAGCCCCCCAACATCCCAATATAAAATAAAAATAAAATCACAGGCTAGTAACCCTTGTGGCCTTATTTACAAGTCTGACCTCTTTGAGAACTGAAGCTACTGCATTCTTTCAGAGTCCTTTCCTGTTGGATTCCTCCTTATTTTTATTTGCTTTTAACTTTCTTGCACTCCAATCCCCCAAGTTTCTGTGTAGTTTCAGAACTTTGGAAGGGGCAGTATTTTATTTAAGAATACTTTCACTTGCTTTCCAGAATAAAAGCTATATTCGTCTGTTGAACTCTCTCTATTATAAAAACCCCAAACATCAATTCTCTGTATATTTATTTGAAAGCAACCCCATTCAGCTTCTGAATAGGTAGACATAGGATTTGGAATTGCAATCCAAGTCAGCCATAGTGCTGTTATTTTTAATAAAATTCATCAATGAATGTATGTTTTGAGTTTCTTTAATGCATTTATAGCTCCAAATTCATAAAATTGACTGGGAGAATGTAACAGAAAGCATGATACTATTGAATATGGAATTCCCCCTCCGCTGCAAGCTGTTGTTCTTTGTTATTTCAAGGACCTGGTACTCGAAGAACATCATGATTTTATTGGCATCTTTTGACAGCAGACTTATCATTGAATAAGAAATACTGTGCAGTTACAAGGCTGGAATGCCGTGCCTTAAGACTATGTGTTTCTTATATTCATTAAAAAGAATAAGAAGTTTGAGTATGGATCGTTGTCCTGTGGGTACTTCTGTGCTCCCATTATCCTGGAGCTCAGTGAAGTGCTCCCCACTTGCAAGCTGGCACTCTTGGGGGAGAAAGACAAATAGATTGTTATATGGGGGGCATGCAGACTTGCTTTTCTTTGTAAATAAATGGGCTGCCCATGGAGGAAAGTGTCTGAAATTGGTGCTGCGTACAGTTCTAAAATGAACTGTTCTCACATTTTTTTATCCAAGGAGCTTGATAAAATCCAACTAGTTTTTTTAAGTTTAATATTATTTTTCATGTCTTAATAGATTCAATATTGTTTGCCTTATAATTGTATTTCCCGTAGTAAAGGTAAAGGGACCCCTGACCGTTAGTTGCGGATGACTCTGGGGTTGCGGCGCTCATCTCGCTTTATTGGCCGAGGGAGCCAGCGTACAGCTTCCGGGTCATGTGGCCAGCATGACCAAGCCGCTTCTGGCAAACCAGAGCAGCGCACAGAAACGCCATTTACCTTCCCGCCGGAGCGGTACCTATTTATCTACTTGCACTTTCGACATGCTTTCAAACTGCTAGGTTGGTAGGAGCAGGGACCAAGCAACAGGAGCTCACCCCGTCGCAGGGATTCGAACCGCCGACCTTCTGATCGGCAAGCCCTAGGCCACCCTTTTCCCATAGTAAATTAGTAGAAATACAAGTTTTACTCAGGTAAGGTTTTAAAAGTGTCTTCTAGTTCCTGGGTTAATTAGGAATGTCAAATCATATAACAGTAAATGCCAAACTCCTAGGTGAAGCCAGTCCTAGACTTCTATAGCACACGGAAGAGCTAAGAACCCTCCTCTGGAAGATCTTGGTGATTGAACCAGGATATAAGGCAGTCCTGAAGGTATGCTGGACTCAAGGTGTTCAGGACTTTGTATATTAACACAAGAACCTTGATTCTGACCCAGTAAACCAGGGTGCATGCTTTAGCAGAGATGTTGCCTGCTGTTGGCCATTTGGTCCCATCAGCAGTCTGTCTGCTGCATTCTGTAGTAGAGAGAGTAGCTTCCACGTCACATTTAAGGGCAGTCCCACACACAGTGCATATTGTAGTAATCCAGCCTCAAGGTTACCAATGGTACCAAACTACAAAGACCCAGATTGTCCCAGTTTCAACAGCGACTATTTCAAGAGCATTTTCGGGTTTTACCATTTGGGAACGTAGGGAATATAATACCCCCAAATTCTTTGCACAAATTGCCCACAAATGTACAAATTCAGATTGTCTGTAGCAAGTAGCATTTGGTGAATTACACTGCCAACAACTTTAATGCATTATGTGTATACATTTCATTTGTAGAGCACTTAAGCCTGAACAAAATGAAAACTGGAATTTCGGTTTTATATGGACATTAGTTGACTTCCATGGTGGATGTCCCCTGTGGAGCAGATTTTGAGGATTTGGTGACGGTGGGCTTCAGAGGTGGAGAGAGGACAGGGAACTCTCCTTACACAAGCAGAAGTGTCTTCTGCTTGCCTAGTGACAGCATTGGTCGCAATTTCATATTTCTAACCTCAGTCCTCCAACTCAAAGACCATTCTTCAATGTAATATTTTTGTCAGCGCCAGTTTCCCATTTATTTCGATGGCTTTTGAGTATCTTGTGTTTTATCTCAGTTGCAGTTGATGATCGGTTTTTTTCCTGTTAAACTTTTGAGATCAACACTGAAACACTGTCATGAGAAGATATGGATGTTTTATGTAATAAAGAGCAAATAATATCCCTGCTTAAAAATACTGAAACAGGTTGTCTCTACCTGTCCCCTTCATCACTTTTTAATGGGATACCGCAGTACTGTTTGAGATCAAATTTGAAAGTCTGCATAGGTTAGAATTATAGGAATTAGAAAAATCTAATAAAAATGGAAAAGACGGCTTTTATTATTAAAAAGTAATAATAAACTGTAAGTCAGTGGAGACATATCTGAACTTGATAGCAAATTTCTAAAATATGAGGTATTGATTTGATACATCTACTGTTGTAATGCTATCATAGACTAGTTAGAGAGATCCAGTACTACTTGTCCTGCACATGTTGTCTTCATAATAAATCGATCAGGACCCTGAGGATCAGTTCACCCCCCTACAAAGCCGGAATATGCAGCTGTCCCATACATTGAACCTGCAACCTTGGCATTATGACTACCACGCTCTAACCAGCTGAGCTATCCTACCTGCTTTATGTATACTAATTTCTTAGCTTCAGTTCATAATTTTAAAAACTGTTATGAAGTGACAAAATAAATTGCTGATGCACGTTTCTCGGCAGATGATCCTAAAGGAATGCTGTGCTTTTCAACAAATTTTGTCGACAAGTAACTTTTTCCGTTTCGCTTTTAGCATGGTTAACTTGTTATACAAAGAAGAGGCTGCCCTCTAGTGGATCAACATGGAAATTCACTTAACATATTTTCTTTTTCAGCCTCCCAACATAACCATATTTGACAATACTGTACTTCTAATCAATGTTGCGATCGGAGTATGTTTTATGTTTAAACTTCACTGTTCCAATACCGTTGTGTGGGCCTGGTGTTTGTGTGTGAGAGAGCTTTCCCATAGCCAAAGGTGCTTCTTCATAGGAGATGGGATGATACCTAACAAGGTAATGATGGTAATGTACCTTAAAGTAAAGGTAAAGGACCCCTGACAGTTAAGTCCACTCGTGAACGACTCTGGGGTTGTGGCGCTCAACTCGCTTTACTGGCCGAAGGAGCCGACGTTTGTCCGCAGATAGTTTTTCCGGGTCATGTGGCCAGCATGACTAAGCCGCTTCTGGCAAACCAGAGCAGCACACGGAAATGCCGTTTACCTTCCCGCCACAGTGGTACCTATTTATCTACTTGCATTTTGACGTGCTTTTGAACTGCTAGGTTGGCAGGAGCAGGGACCGAGCAACGGGAGCTCACCCCGTCATGGGGATTCGAATCGCCAACCTTCTGATCGGCAAGCCTTAGGCTCAGTGGTTTAGACCTCAGTCCCACCCACATACCTTAGAATGTTCCTCATAGATTGGCATGCTAGCTGTGTAATCCTTACAGCAGCCCCTTTAGAGTAGATACAGTGGTGCCTCGCAAGACGAAATTAATTCGTTCCGCAAGTTTTTTCTTCTTGCGAGTTTTTCGTCTTGCGAAGCACGGTTTCCCATACGAATGCATTGAAAATCAATCAATGCGTTCCTATGGAAACCGCCTTCAGACCAGGTCCGGGGACAGTCTGTCCCCCAACCTCTTCTGAAGGCTGGGGGGGGGACAAGGGCTTTTCTTCCCACCGCCAGCCTTCAGAAGGCTGTTCTGAAGGCTGGCGGTGGGAAGAAAAGCCCTTCTCCCCACCTCCCACCCCGCAAGCTCCGGGGACAGGAGGGCTTTCCTCCCGACTGCCAGCATTTTAAAAGCCCCCAGGACAGCGGAGTAAAAGCCCCCAGGACAGCAGTTTCAGATCGCCCCGGGGCAGCGGAGAAGTCTCCGCTGTCCCGGGGCTTTTAAAATGCTGGCGGGCGGCAGCGAAGCGTTCGCTGCCGCCCGCCAGCAGTTTCAGATTGCCCCAGGGCAGCGGAGAAGTCTCCGCTGTCCTGGGGGCTTTTAAAATGCTGGCGGGCGGCAGCGAAGCGTCCACTGCCGCCCGCCAGCAGTTTCAGATCGCCCGGGACAGCGGAGAAGTCTCCGCTGTCCCGGGAAGGCAGGCGGGGGGAGCAGAGACTTTTGCCCCCCGCCGGCCTTCAGAAGAGGTCCAGGACCTCTTCTGAAGGCCGGCGGTAGGCCAAAGTCTTTGCTCCCCCCCGCCTGCCTTCAAAAGCCGTCAGGATAGCGGAGAAACGCGCTGCGCTTCTCCGCTATCCCGGGAAGGCAGGCGGGGGGAGCAAAGACTTTTGCCCCCCGCTGGCCTTCAGAAGAGGTCCAGGACCTCTTCTGAAGGCCGGCGGAGATTTCCCTATGGGCTTTCTTCTTGCGAAGCAAGCCCATAGGGAAATTCGTTTTGCGAAGCACCTCCAAAACGGAAAACTCTTTCGTCTTGCGAGTTTTTCGTTTTGCGAGGCGTTAGTCTTGCTAGGCACCACTGTATGGGGATGATGCTACTGTTGTAGGGGTATGTGTTGTGGTGACCAAGGCTGATAGAAGTAGGTTTTCTAAGGCCACCTAGTGAACTTGGGACTGAGATGAGAGCTGAACTGGGAGTTTCTAGGTTAGGCTCTCAGCCACTACCCATTATGTTTTATCATCTATGATATTTTTATAAGGAAGGGATGTTGTAAATCAATTAATTCCTTAATTTATCGGTGATCTTCCAATTGTGTTAGTCCTGTTACATATAAAGAACTGATCAGTTAGTTCCACATGTCCCAAAGTCTTTTTGATTTTTGTTTCTTGAACAGCTTCTCCTCCAGAGGCTTTATAGGATCTCTGAAATGGAAGGGAATTGCAAAAGCAGTTTGTGGTATCGTATGGGGAATTAATGTTCACTCTACCTAGATAAGTAGAAGCCCTTACACTAGTTTAAAAATACTTGTTCGGATTATGACAAGAATTCCTTGTAGTTATTCCAAAAGCTGCATACTTAGCCAATAAAAATTATAGCTGCTATTTCATTACTGCTAGTGATATTGGTTAGTCTAAATTATACCTTTGATATAATTTGATAGTCATCGCTCACTTAATGACTAAGCACAGTTCAAGCCATTTCTGTAGCAAATGTGTATGTTTATCTGCTTATACTACACAAAACCACATGCTTCTGAGAAATATGTATGTCTGCCATTGCTATTTTTATACATAGAACTGTGTTTCTTCTGGCACAGTGTATTAAATGAAATCTGTGTGAAGTAGATAGTGAATCATCAAAAATATCTGGGTTACAAATAGCAGTGGAAATCAATTTTATAGAAATTTTAATTTGAAACTAATCAAATATGTTTCTCAGTCATTGAGTCTTTTTTTGAAAAAAGTGGGTGCAGGTTTCTCACAAGTAATACGGTATGTTTTGTATAGGTATCATACATGAAATCATGGCCTATGTTATGTTATATGGGGTAAAAATAAAAGAATGTCTCCATCATCGTATCACTCCACATGACTTACAGTCAACATGCTACAGCATGTTTTTTATGATGTTTAAATACATGGTATGCTTCCTTTTTAAAATGACATGGTTTAATTTTAAAAGTAATACTTATACTAATTCCATTACACAGATATTTGGAATGAATTTGTATTTAGCTGAGACTTCTGCATATATAAACATTTTAAAAAGTGCAATCTCTACTCACCTCAGAGGCTTCGTTGCTCTGATCATAATCAGAGCTCTGTTTCTGCCCACCAGCTGACCTAAGATCAGTGCTATGAAGGTAGACAGGAAGGGCAGCTCCTTTGTGCCCAGCATCTGGGTTCTTCACCATAACCTCCAGGTGTATGCTGTTTGTATATAATACTTTAAATGGGTACCTGCATCAAATAGAATAACTCCTGCATATCCTTAAGTCCTTAAGGACTTCACACTGGGTAGTCCACCTCTGCTGCTACAGCAGCCTTTGGTTCCAGCAGGGTGGCTGAGGTACTTTGGAAGACTTTTTCTGCTAGCATGCTGGCCTCCCTCAGTATTACCAGCTGTGCCTTTTCCTGGACTGCATTGGCTTGATCACAGTGCTCCATTGGTAACCTCAAGACTTGATTATTGTAACGTTCTTTATGTGGGGCTACCTTTGCAGCTGACCCAAAAGCTGCAGTTAGTGCAGAATGTTATGGCCATACTGCTCACAGGAGCAGGCGACTGGCAGTATGTGACTTCTCTGCTAAGAGATTTGCACAGGTTACCAATTTGCTACTGGGTCAGGTGTGAGGTTCTTGTGTTAATTCACAAAGCCCTGAACAACTTGGGACCAATGTACCTCAAGGACCACCTGCCTCTCTTATGCTCCACCTTGATCACTGAGATCCTTTGATGGGGCACTTCTTGTAGTTCCTCACACCCCTCAAGTTTGATTGGCCTTTACTAGGGATCAAGCCTTTAGTGTGGCAGGCCATGTGCTGCGGACGGAACTCCTTGCCAGTAAAAGTTCAGAAATCACCCCTGCCTTCTTTCAGACATTGCCCCTGTTATTTAGACAGGCCTTTAAAATATGAAATGTGTAAAATGTATTTATGGACTTTTTCTGTTGTTTTATTGATGTTTTAGTTGGTATTGTAAGTTTTGGTATAGTGCTCACTGCCATGTTGTATTTCTACAAAAGTGTGATCTAGAAATGTCTGATTGATCAATTAATGAATGACATCTACTCTAATTTAGCAGCTTGAGTTCTTATAAACAGCCCCCCAAATACCATTTTAAAATGCAGTCTTTTTGGGTTATATTTTGTATCCAAAAGAATAGCCACTGGTTTGTTTTTCACATTGAGGACCTTTTACGTGTTTTCATCTTGTCATCAACAACTTTGCCTAAGATACATTGTCAAATGAAATAATTAGCATAATTGTGGAAAGCACATTCTCTCTAACCTGTTATGAAGGAAATTAATTTTTAGAAGAAACTTTCCAGAGACAATCAATTTCTTTTTCTATATTGCTTTCATTATAATTGGCACTGCCCAGGGTGCCTAACTTAGGTTTTATGGACCACAAAAACTTTATTATATTAATGGGGCCATTTAGTGCTCAGTGTTCATATTCTTTCCCCCCTCCATCTTGACACTTGGAGTTAATCTAAAGGTATAAAACTAATTACTTACCATAAAATGCATAAAAAGAGGGCTTAATTTGGTATTGGAATGGCCATATTACAGCTTCAGGTTTAAAATAAGGCTTCCATGCTGGGCTTAGAACTGTTCTTGAGTCAGGGCAATACGTGAAACCCAGCTCTGTATAAATAACTGATACGCTGATAAAAGTGTCTAATCTTTGTTCTCTACCTCTTCTTTTTCTTCTTCTCAGAATGTGAAAACATTTGCATCTTCAGATAGTCTAGCAAAGGTCCAAGAAGTAGCAAGCTGGCTTTTGGAAATGAATCAAGAACTGCTGTCTGTCGGCAGTAAGAGACGACGAACTGGTGGGTCTATTCGAGGTAATGCTTCCTCAAGCCAAGTTGATGAAGAGCAGATGAATCGAGTGGTAGAGGAGGAGCAACAGCAGCAGCAGCAACAATTACGGCAACAAGAGGAAGCGCACGCGGCAAGGAATGGGGAAATAGGTGGTGGGGAGCCTGGACTTTGCCACAGAAATGAGTCCCAGCAAGAACAATTAGAAGAAAACAACAACAGATTTATTGCAGTGGATGAAGAATATTCTGGTAACCAAGAAGAGGAGGAGGAAGATGAACATGCTGGTGAACAAGAGGAGGAGGAGATGGAGGAAGAGGAAGAAATGGACCAGGACAGTGATGATTTTGATCAATCTGATGAAAGCAGCAGAGATGATGAACGCACTAATAGTAATACCGTCACAAACTCAAATAGTATCATGGACTTAGCAATACATCAGCAGTCATCTCCATTCTACATAAAGTCAAAGGTGAGTAATTTAAAGTAATTTTAAGCAAAGCACTGAGGCATGGAGATTTTTTTTTAAAAAAAGAATTAAGCAATTAATATATATTACTAGAATAATGCACTCCTGTGAAGCTACTGATTTACTATGAAGGCTTTATACCAGCGTTCAAGTATTTTTCTTATTTATTGTGAAAGAAAAAAAATTATACTGCTCTACCACTAAGCACTAAGTTCAACGGCATTGGGATCCTTCTGTGGTCTGCTCTTACAGTTGCTCTAAGAAGCACTTAATAATAATGATAATAAATAAATAAATTTTATTTATATCCCGCCCTCCCCAGCCGAAGCCATGCTCAGGGCGGCTAACAACAATAAAATAGTACAACATTCTAAAATCATTTCATTATAAAATTAATTCAAATCAAATTGATGGCAAAGGTTCTGTGAAGATTGCCAAAGGAGGGAGTCAGGCTGTGCCCTGTCCAAAGGCCTGGTGGAACAGCTCTGTCTTGCAGGCCCTGCGGAAAGATGTCAAGTCCCGCAGGGCCCTAGTCTCTTGTGACAGAGTGTTCCACCAGATTGAAGCCACAGCCGAAAAAGCCCTGGCTCTAGTTGAGCCTTTGCTATTTTTTCCCCTTCAAAGCAAGTGAAATGGAATTTGTTAGTTGTGTATAATGTTTTGTACATATTTGCCAAAATAGTATGTATTGGCATTTTTTTTTACAAGAAACTCCTTAAAATATGTACCAGAAGGCAAGGTGCTGATAAACATGAATAGGTAATCAAGAAAGTTCTTTCCTTTTTTAACTACAGCATGCCTGTCAGCTTTCTAGGCTAAGAAATGTTTGCCATCATACAAGTTCCAATATTTCTGTCTTACTTATATGCTGAAAACTGACAACAGTTTTTTAGTGGATTCCATTCCTCGTAAGTGTAAGCAGAGTAAGAAGTCGGGTAGAAAAATCTGTGAGTGCGTTGAATATTGATATCTGTACTTGTCCAATAAGTTTTCTTCAAGAGGGATGTATGATGTGCAGGTTTATCCTCATTGCGTTCAATTGGTCACTGCATTTTGGATCACCATAAAGTACCGTATTTTTCGCTCTATAAGACACACCAGACCACAAGACGCACCTAGTTTTTGGAAGAGGAAAACAAGAAAAAAATACTCTGAATCTCAGAAGCCAGAACAGCAAGAGGGATCGCTGCACAGTGAAAGCAGCAATCCCTCTTGCTGTTCTGGCTTCTGGGATAGCTGCGCAGCCTGCATTCGCTCTATAAGACACACACACACATTTCCCCTTACTTTTTAGGAGGGAAAAAGTGAGTCTTATAGAGCAAAAATACGGTAATTTTCACACATTCGAAGAAAATTTGTACTACTACAATTCACACATGCATCTGGTGCTTTTAGTAGGAAACCATTCTTTTCTCTAGGTTGTAACCACAAGTGCTGCTTTTTGCCCTATGGCTGGTTGTACAAATATCAACCCAGACCAGAAAATACCTTCCTGCCCTTTCTATGAGTGGAAACAGAACACTCGTGTACATAAAAGCACATTCTTTATTTTTTTTGTGAGCAGCTGGCTACATTAGAAGCGGCATATGATTTTCCCTTATGCTGCTTTTGACCTGCTGCCACTGCTGCACTTGGTAAATGTTGAAATTTGTCCTGACAATGGCAGTGTCACATGGCAGGTCCAAGTAGTATACATGAGAGCTGTGTGCTGCTTCCCACCTAGCTGACTTCCCCATGCAACGTGAGAGTGTACATGCTTTTGTAATCCTCTACAACTATTCAGGGGGGTCTAGGATGCTGCCTCCACCTGCCTCTTCTCATCTACTGTTGTATTGAGGAAAATGCAGGAAAATCTTTCTGGACACTGGTGAGGATGGGGAGACACAAACCCACCTTCCACCTTGCACTACCTTTAGCCAGTTAGTTGCTGACCAGAGCCATAAATCAATGAGGGCTGTAGATCTAACAATTGGACTGGGACTTCTGGAAATTGGGCTTTTCTCCCACCAGAGACTGAAGCATCTCTTACTAACAACTCTTCCACTGATGAATCATCATCCTGATTGGTCTACTGCAGAGACACACACTAAGATGAACAACCTCAGTGATTCTCAGACTTGATCTTTGCTTTCTCAAAATTGTTTAGGTATTTGGTAGATACCTAATAGCTCTTATGTATAACAGCCTAACTTGTGTTTATTCTAAGTAGGTGTTTTGGGCCTTGTTCTAAAGTAAACGGAGTAGTATTGCTTCCAAAACCCTAGTTTGAATATGGCAGGCATCAACATTTCAGAATAGCTGTTCCCTAGAACGCTGTTTGTACCCAGGTACAGAAGTGACTGCTATAGTTTGTGTGTCTCCATTACACTGAGGTGGCTTTTGGCGGCCATGTTGCACAGTTAGAATCGGATCTCCATTTGTTTTGTTATCTATAAATTTCTTTATCCATTCGTCTAACAGTTTTCTGTTTTGCTGGCAGTAGCACCCACAAAGGATCTACACAAATGCTTAGCCTATGTTATAAAAATATAGAATTGTTGAGTTGGAAGGGACCCCAGGGGTCATCTAGTCCAACTCCCTGCAATGCAGGAACTTAACTGAGGCATACATGACAGGTTGCCATCCAACCTCTGCTTAAAAACTTCCAGAGAAGGAGAGCCTACCACTTTCCACTGTCAAACATCTCCTACTGCCAGAAAGGTTTTACATGGCAACCAAAGTGGAAAGGGAGGGCTGGGATTTGCCAGCTACTGGAGTTGGCTCCAGAATGAACTCTAGTTGGCTTGGCTTTCTTGATGATTGTAAAATAAAAACACCACTGCTAAAAGTGATAAGCATGCACAGTCACTTGAGAGGACTGGACTGAGGGAAATTTGCATAGATATTCTCAGTTGTATTTCTTGATAGTTTTAACCTGCTGAGCCTCATGCCATTCAGTGGGACACTCTTACTTCACATTTTGCTTTCCCAGCTTAAATTAGCTTTGCACCCCTTTGCTGAACTAATCTCTTCCCCACCCCCAACATGAATATGGGGTAGATTTTTTGAAATTCATTGCCTGTGTCATCAGTGGCGTAGCGTGGGGGGTGCAGGGGGGGGGCCGGCCGCACTGGGCGCAACATCTGGGGGGCGCTCGCACTCGCAGCTCTCTGCCCCTACCTGGCTCACTCACTCTCTCTCACTGCCTTGCCCCGGGTGCTGACAACCCACGCTACGCCACTGTGTGTCATACATGTTAGCATTCACCACTTCTTAGTATGTTTCAGAGGCTGTGTCCAAGGTAAACACTCAGAGATTAAAGATGAATGTTTTGCTAGTGCCTATGGCTGCAGGATAAATGCAATAAAATTACCTGTATATATTTACCTGCCTAATGTGGAAGATTCTCATGAGTGTTGGTTGATAATGATTTGACCTGACTTTATTTCATTTCTAAGCAAGGAGGAACATGGCCAAGGCCCCCCCTCGACCTATGACCTATCAGTATGGCTGATATAGTGACTTAGGACATTTGGATACTTTAATTGCCTTCCCTTGATGTAACAGGGTTCATGTTTTGTAACCTTGTTTTGTTTAAGAATTATGTCTGTGCCATAAATAGTTCTAGTTTCAATCTTCCACGCACCTGTGGTTTACTTTGGTTTTATTATATGTCTGTTTGTTCGACAGTGATCTATAACTGTATATGGACTGTGTATATTGCCACAAGATCCTGTTTGATAACATTATATTTGCAGAATCTATTACAACCCTTTTTTTTGAAAATTAATAAAAGTTATATTAAAATCTAAGAGAACCTATGGTAAGGGGAGTGGATGAGTGAGATGATGGCATACATGGTCTGGAAAAGAAATCTCATGAATTTAAAAGCTTACACTGATGACTGGAGAACCTTTTCATTCAGATATTGCTTTGGGGCATGGCAGCATTGGTGTACTTTAGGCAAGAAGGGATCCATAGTGAAAATGCACAACCCTGTAGTACTGTATATGCTATAAACTCGAAACCACTGTAGGCGTAAGTCTGAGGTCTATAACAATGCCTGCAATTTGCTCTGTTGCTAAATAATTAAAAGTCCTTCATCTTTAATTCAAATCCATTCTTGCTTTATCCTGTAGCAGTTGCTGCTTTTGTATGCTGCTTTTTCAGTACCAAAGCGGAGCCGAAAGTGGATCACAACAGTTACAGAGTGTCTTTATTTAAAAGCAAACAACAAATAAAACCATATCAAACAGGTTATGAGCACAATAGGAAAGCAGATTCTAACAATTACATAAACAATACAGTTCCATGGATCTAATAATAGCTGAAAAATAATTCATCAGCAATAGCTGTTGAGTCACCAGTCCTCTACCACTTGTCATAAATCCCTATGTGACGGGTTTCCTTACTCAGTTTCACAGGACAGGCCCGGGCAGCAGCTTCCTTCATAGTTTCAGCCACAAGGGAGGTGGAGCTGGTCAGCTAACACCTCAGCTCTGGATGGATCAGACTATCTACTGCAAGGAGCAGCAAGATCATACAGACTTCTGCCATATTTGACAGAATATCCCTTTAGTGTGGCTTTACTTGCTTCATGCATTGAGGAAAAGAGTTGCCGCTTTCTGCACTATCCTACTTACAGTGGTCTCTACTGTATTTAACTACTTACAACCTCTTTTGTTCTGTCTACTCCTGGCCCCCCCCCCAGCAAATTCTATATAGTACTACATTTTTCATAAGCGTCCAATATCCTATATTGCCAGGAATGGCTAACCACTCCCCCATGTGGTGAGCCACGTAGCTGCAGCCTCTTAGGGAGGAATCTTCCAAATTCTGTCTCACCACAGCGGCTGCTCATTGATCCCTCCTGAGCATGGAGTATATAAAGAGGACGGGCTTTTCATTGAAACTTGTTTGAGCAGCTATATCTACCTGGATTCTCATGTGTGCATGCACATTTTCTTTCTGCTCTTGCTCTTTGGTCCTGACTTGCTGTGGCAGTCCTGCCTCCTAGATTTCTCTTGATTATGACTCCCAGTTTCTGACTCACTTTAGCCCACTGCCTATAGACCAGATCTGACACTTGCTTAATTTTCCTGTAGGCTGTGACAAAGCAGACATGACTTGTATTTGCAGTTGCCCTTCAACCTTCTATTTCCCCACATATTTTGATTTATTAAGCTGTGTGGCAGTGGCTTGGTTCAGATGATTGATCACATTCTGACTTCCTTCCTGGTTTGTTGTCTGTTGTTAAGTCAGAGTTTCTCAGTTTGGACGTAACTTATTACAACCCAGGATCTCTGTGCCAAAGTCGGTGTGTGATGGGAGAGAGGCAGGGAAACTGCTCATTCCCAGTTTCATAACCTGTGTTGCTTAAAATCTTGAATCATTTTCTGAACCAGACCACTGAGTCCAAAGCTTTCTTAAGCTGCTAGTCAGCAGTTTTTAAAAGGGCAGACACTAGGGACTGGTTCAGTGCAAATTTTGAAAGGAATTGTTCCTTGCTCTCCTCACTACAGGCGAAGCGAAGACCAAACAGGAACATCTTGTAGTTAATATAAACATAAGAAGAGCCCTTCTGGATCAAGCCAGATACCAATCTAATCAATCATCCTGTTCTCACAGTGGTCAGCCTATGGAAAGTCTGCAAGCAGGACCTAAGTGCAACAGACTCTCTCTCTGTTTGCGATTCCTAGCAGCTGGCATTGAGACGCATACATACCGTTCTGAATTTCAGTACAGTCATACCTCATGTTACGTTCTTTCAGGCTACGTCCCGCGGCGACCTGGAAGTACCGGAAAGGGTTACTTCCGGGTTTCACCGCTTGCGCATGCGCAGATGCGCAAAATGATATCACGCGCATGCGCAGAAGCGGTGAATCACAATCCACGCGTGCACAGACACGCCGCTGCGGGTTGCGTTCGCAACCAGAGGTACCACTGTAGTATGGTTGTTCCTGCCCCTGGAAGATTTAAGGTTTAATCTTACAGAGAATTTCCAAAGTGTCTTCTGAACAAGTATTTACAAATAGATTAGGACTCAGCAGTGGGTAACAGGATTCTAGTTAGTCTTGAGGGCAGCACGATACAATTGGGTCAACTAGAGGGTGCTTAAACTAGTGGTGCCATTCTTTGAGTCACATCGCCAAAGTCGGCATGAACTATTTAATCTTAATGTATTTATAATTAATTCCATTTACATAAGAATGCTTCCCATACCTATTTAGATCACTGAAGCACATAAGAACAAACAAGACAGATCAAGAATTTCAGCCTGCCTCAGACTACCTGCCTTTTTTTGGCAGCTCAAACATTCTTTACTTCGCATATCTTGAGCTATTATTAATAACGCCGCACTCTTTTTCAGCATGCTATTTGCCAGCTGAACAGGATTATGCAGCTTAAACTGCCACTACCGTGTGAATGCCATGTAACAATTGGTTAGTGTGTGTTTTTCCATTTGCTCGCTTATATGTATTATATGGAATATTTCTAGTAAGTCAGATATGCTATCAAAGAACATTAGAAGCTTCTGTTATGAAGTGCTTGAACTTTTAAAAATATTTTAAATTTGTAGCACACCTAAAATCCATTGATGCAGTTATGAAAAGGCAAGTAAGTTTCTGCTAAAAATACTGGGTTGAGTCCAATATTGTGTGAGTTCCACTTGTGCAACAGGACTTCAGCAGCCTCCTGCTTTTCTGCCAAATCTTTTCTGGAGGGTTTCCTAACCTGTCGGATGCAACCCACTGTTCTTTTCACAAAATGAACTGAACAGTATGCAGGTGGTTCACCTCCTCCTCTTAAGATTTTCTATGTAGAGTAGTAAGATTTAAGATACGGTAGTACAATTTAGTTAAACTGAATATTTCTGTGTGCTGATGACCTTTCCAGTACATGCTTACATGGCTTACTTAGTGATGAACAAAGTTTTTCAATTCAGTATTTCAATAGGCAAAATGTGAAAATGGATAGAGCATTGTACTTGAGTTTGGGCTTATCATAGCTGAGCTATAGATACATAAGTAGGGAGGGGTTTAGGCATGTCACATTCTTTGAAACTCAGTTGTCAACATCTTAAATGAGATTACAAGGTGGTAGCTCAGACAGTTAAGCTTGTTGCTTATTAAAGTGCAGCATACATACCTATCTTTTTGTTTCCCTGCATTTGGAGAATGATAAGAATATTTGTTTGGCTGTTTTATGGTATATTTTGTTTGAAAGGTGTACTGGGGTACAAAGATGCAATCTGCCACTGAATTCTTGAAGAGCAGCTGTAGCACTTCTTTAACAGCTGGTACTATCCTGAGACGACCAAAGAGTTATACTTAATCATGAGATAAATCATGTTATAGCTGATAAGGATTGGACTGACATTTCTAGAATGTTTGCAGAATGCAAGACGATCATTGGGGTTTGTGTTACATATTTGAAATACTTTCTGAAATATTTAATGGAGGAGGAAGACAAATGTTCTTGAAATGTTAATTTGAAAGCAGGTAGGGCAAGTGAAGCAGAAGTTAGGATTTAAAACAACAATACTTCCCTGTTCAAAATATAATCAACAAATGTCTAGCTAATGCATTTTTTTAAACATATACAGTGGAACCTCAGTTTTCTAACATAATCTGTTCCGGAAGACTGTTCAACTTCCAAAACGTTCGAAAACTGAGGCACAAAGGGCGACCTGCCAGTTCAGTAGAGAAAATTGTGAAAAACAACAGATACATGCAGCGGAAGCCATTCAACTTCCAAGGCACATTCGGAAATGGAAGCATTTACTTCTGTTTTTTTGGCGTTCAAAAACCGGAACATCCGGTAACGGAGAGGTCCGAAAACCGAGGTACCACTGTACTCTGTTCTCTGCATATGGAAGTAGCGCCTTGAACAGTTAACAAAGTTGTGCATATTGCTGCTTAGATGATTTTGAAGCCTTTCCCTTTCCCTATCATACTTCATTTCTATGCCTTATGAAATATAACAGTAGCACAACCCTTCCTGAGGTCATCCAGGGAAGCAGGTGAGTTATAATAAGCAGACCAGTATCATGAAATCTCCAGTGAAAACTGGGACACACAGCTTTGTGATGGACAGTGGTACCTCGGGTTACATACGCTTCAGGTTACAGACTCCGCTAACCCAGAAATAGTACCTCGGGTTAAGAACTTTGCTTCAGGATGAGAACAGAAATCGTGCTCTGGCAGCAGGAGGCCCCATTAGCTAAAGTGGTGCTTCAGGTTAAGAACGGACCTCTGGAACAAATTAAGTACTTAACTCGAGGTACCACTGTATTATTATTCTCATCCTGTGGAATACCTGTTTTGAATCTACTCACTTATCTCCTACCAACAATTACTTCATGTGGGGTGTGTTACTGTTACACTTAATGTGACACAGAAATGAGAAGCACTTCTGCACTCTGGTCTCCACATAAATATGTGTAGTGTGGCCCTTAGGAGGCCAGCATGTCTGTCAGGAGCAGTAAAGCAGTCAGGTTCTGCAAAATTTGAAGTGTTTATTAATTAGGGAGTGCAGTGGGTTGCAAATCACATTTAAAAGAACAATTTGCCACCCTGATTTAAGTTAACATTTAATGGCAAACATTTTAAAAAAAATCTTACTTATGAAAAACAACTAACTTCCAGATTGCTTTGTGTCTCATAGTAAGTATCTCATAAGAAGCAGTATAAATAATGCTAAATGTTGTAGTGATCACTCTTATCCATTTGAGGGCAGATGCTCACAAGATAAGAGTTCTGTTAAGTTTCACTGTCTCGAGCTTGCAAGTGATATGTTCAGTAATACTTCTCTTCATTGTAAACAACTGTTTACTATATGGTCAGTGAAAATTCCATTTTCACGATAACTTAATTAAAATTTCAGCGACTCCAAGCGAGTTAATTCCAATTTCAATAATGGTCCAGCAATTTCAGTATCAGTTCTCAGCCCATCACCACTTCTTGTTTTTATACACTCTACATAAATTTTGAGTAATGTAATGTATGGGTAACACATCATGACTAGGAATAGCTGTTGCTTTGTACCATCCCTTTAAACTCAATATCATTTTTAAATATCTGAGTGAACGGTGATCCAATCTTTATTAGTAAGCATATCTAAGATTGCCCTCAGTGCCATTGGAAATTTGCACAAGGATGCTTATTATTCCTAGGCTCTGAGAATATTTCTTCTATTCTTCCTATAAGGAGAGCAGCATGATGCTGGCAGCCCAGCTCAGACCCAAAATTTATAGGATACTGGAAAATGGACCATCAGCCTTCATTCCTCTGATACTTTCCCTTGCATTTATTCCTGCATCTCCCCAAACTTCGTCCACAACTTCCTGTTTTCTTAGTTCCTGTGATTTGCAGTGTCCCTACTTGTTTATCCTTTCCCACCCCAAATGGCTGCAACTTTTTAGTTTGTTTGTTTCTGTGAGGATAGCAATCATGGCTATTAGCGTCATAGCTTGAAAAGAAAAATGCTGACTATCTTGTGCTATAGCTTGTCCTCCTAATCTAGGTAAATACCATGAATGATTTATTTATTTAGTTAATTGTTTTACATACTGCTTCCTATTTCAAGAGAGATCTGTACTTTTACAAAAAAGAATGAATATATGAAATACACATTCAAAACGTATTCCACATTTTAAGCAGCATGGGTAAAGGTAAAGGTAAAGGGACCCCTGACCATTAGGTCCAGTCATGGCTGACTCTGGGGTTGCGGCGCTCATCTCGCTTTATTGGCCGAGGGAGCCAGCGTGCAGCTTCCGGGTCATGTGGCCAGCATGACTAAGCCGCTTCTGGCGAACCAGAGCAGCGCACGGAAACGCCGTTTACCTTCCCGCTGGAGCAGTACCTATTTATCTACTTGCACTTGACGTGCTTTTGAACTGCTAGGTTGGCAGGAGCAGGGACCGAGGAATGGGAGCTCACCCCGTCGCAGGGATTCGAACTGCCAACCTTCTGATCGGCAAGTCCTAGGCTCTGTGGTTTAACCCACAGTGCCACCCACGTGATTAAGCAACAGTAAATAGCTCTAAACTACGTGCATAGGTAAAACAACTGAGAACTACAGAAGCACATCATATACAAGGCATCAAAATGCAACAGGGAAAAGCTACTCCTTTTTGCCTATCTCTCACCTGGAGAAATGCAGACACCTTTTCTCCTGAGGAGATAAAACCCCTCTCCTCCCAGTCAGACACAGCCACCAGTTACACCTTACAGTCATCAACTCATGGGGAGCATCTTGGACAAAAATAAGAAAAACCAATATTCATCAAAGAACAATAATGAGCAAATTAGTAAAAAAGGAGTTGGCCCTCATAGTGACTCTGGGGTTGGCAAATCCACTAAATCGATTCACATTGCGGCTGCTGTCACTGTTCTGTAAGCAAGAGATAGAGTCAAAGTTGACATAGTCCTGACCGTATCTTGGTCATTCTGAACATAGGCAAAACACTTCATATTAATATGGTATTGCATTATTATATATAATCCCAAACATGAAGAGGTTTAATTTCTTCTTACGTAATTAGAAAATGTTATGTTGTATTCTGTTTCAGGTTGTTTGATCTGAAGGTATTAGGGCTACGTCTCCCACTTAAAAAAAATATTAGTCAAAACCATAACTTATACATTTAATTCTAGTTTGAAGCTTTGCTATTTTAGTTCTAAGCAATTGATTTTTTTTTAAATGTCACCTATTTTGACAGTGTATGTGTTAGTGATACTGCATGGGTGGGCCAATAGCTCTTTGATTGGCAGGGACAGTCTGTCGGCATAGTCGTTTATAATTCCGCTCTATACTAGGATAGCTTGCACTTCACTAAGCAGCAGACAGGTCAAGACACTTGGTAGGAGAGATTGAGAAGATTGAGACAAAGGAAAGCAGGCCTTGGGAAGCAGAATCCTTTGCTTAAAAACCCTCAGTTACACCAGATACCAATTTTGTTGAGCTTCTTGGTAATGCCCTTTTGTTACAAACAATTCTGGACCATGTGAGAACTGTACAATGTCAAAACCAGGAAAATCACCCGTAAATCATGGCCTGGTTCCTGTTGATCTTCCAAGTACAAAAACGCCATTGCCCCACCAAACTGTGATGAAGATATTTAGCATCAGCATCATTGCGCAAGGCCTTCCTTTCTGTCGTAGACGGGTAAGTGCTATTATTTTTGTCCCCTTGTATGTGAAGGCCTGCTGTTGTATACTGTATCTTTAAGTACCATAGCTCTGGTGTGGCAGTATCGGTCCATGAAGGATCATACGTTATTTTCCTTTGTGATTTTCTTGTGGAACCTACATAATTTGAAATTAGAAAAATTATGTATATGTGCATTCTTTAACAGTATGTTTGGCCCGTGTCGTTATCAAAGATTGTTCTCCAATTCTGTTGAAGAATAAATTAAAACATCAAATTGTAAAAATTAATTATGGTGTCTTTGCAGGATAAGTTATTCAGTGCTGCTGTGCGAATATTTTCTTTGTAACTCCTTACAAGAAATGTTTCATAGATAATACAAGCTTCAAACTTTTGTATTAAATAATGCTGTTGGGGAAATTAAGTGTACTTTGATAATTTGTGTATGACAGAACAACACTGGCCCCTCTGCAAATGGGACTCCTGCAATGGAGCCAGTAGCTTTTCATTTAAATTTAATTGTGATTTTAAACACTTTATTACAAGTAAAATTCTAAAGTGGTCAACTTAATTAATTAATTTTTTTCTTTATGTCTATCTTGTTCAGCGTCGTAATAAGGGTCAGAATGAGATGTCTACTTCCACTTTAGGTTGGAGTGGCTAGTGGTTTGAGCTGCTTGCCCATGTGTGTGCTACAGTTTACTTTAAAATAACATTTGGTAATGCCCAGCAAGCCTTCTGAAAATTTCAGATTTATTTTCTATAGCAAAATCTAAATTTCTCTTCAGTAAAAACCAGCTGGTAAAGAACATGGAAGCAAATTTAAGTTCTAGAAATGAATGACACTTTGAATTTCTCCTAATTACTTAAACCTTCAATTGACTGATGCCAACTTTCTCCTTGTTTGAATTCAATTATTTGGTAGCCGTCAAATGTTTACAGTAATCCTTGCAAGTAAAAATACTTTTGTTATGAGATCTGACAGTTCATGTCTTATGCATCTCTAGCACTAGTTATATTCAGCTTGTGTTGAGCACATTACTATAAATGGTCACAGAACACAACAGTTCGCCATCTGATTATTCTATTACTTTATGAAGATGCAAAGTAGGACTCAGTGCTAGTTATTGGTTTCTTTGTATGAATAATGCTAGATCTTCTTACAAAAATAATATTGTGAAGAATTAATAGTGTATCAACTTAAAACTGTATCTCTTAAAATTAAAGCATCCACAGATGTGCTGTTTTATATGCTCAATTAAATGAAATAAAAGTTTCAGGCTACAAAACATTTATAAAGAAACCCATGCAATTACGCATGTATCACATTGGTAAATAAGAATGGTATTAATCTCATTAAATATTGATGACTAATGTGTATATAAACTGTAAATTACATAGTGCATACTATAAAATTATTTTCTTTCTACTTTATAAAGTTTCCAGTAACATGCATTATTATTTAATAATCATTATTTGGCATGTATTTTTTTCTTGGGCATGGCATGGGCATCAGTTTAGGTGTGCTCATTTCACCCGTTCCGTTCATGGTTCATGCTACCTTTTGAGCTTCTACAATGACATACCTGACTGTAGTTTATGGTCTCTCCACAAAGTATGCACTCTTATGAACATGGTTTAGTGGAATTTGAAAGCTGTAGCCAGCTCTGATTGCTGGCAACTTCAAGTAACTTCATTTTTATTTGTCTAAACTGATGCCCTTCATTTTAAGCACATAATGAATGGTATATGTGCTTATTCAGTATTTTTTTGGGAATTTGCAGCTAGTATTTGTTTCAATGGGTTATAATCCATTTCAGCGGTAGAGATCATTTCTCACATCACTGCTCTACCTTAAGTAATATACCACATGCTCTGCACAAAACACCACATAACTTTTTTCAGCTCTCTGTACTATTAGGTCTTAAATGTGACTGGAATATTCCCCAAAATGAAAACTGCATTTCTTCATTCACTTCTGTGAAACCATACTAAAATGTGTACAACAATACAAATAGAATTTAAATTGTAGTCAGTTTAAATCTGAGAGATTTTTTCGGTGCTATAGGTTTGTTTGTTTTTTGGTGTTTTTTTAAAAAAAAACTTTCAAATCCTGTGTCATGAAAATAGTGAGACTAGAGGAATTGACATGAAAAGTATATTGTGATATAGAAATACCCTACTAATGCTATATTGCAGGTAAATCTCGGAAGTATTGTGCTAGACTTTGATCACTGACATGCAATTCAAATGTTTTGAGCACTGCAGTGAAATTTTCCTTTAGTTTTCTTTTTAAAATTCTATGATTTTAGCCTTGAGCAACCCAGCTACCTGATCTGCACCATCTGGGTGTCTTTTGTGCAAATATGTTAATATTTACCTATCCAGAATTTAAGAAAGGTGTTTGGTTACATTTCCATTTTATTTGTACCGTGATCCCAGGAGCACATTTAAACAAATACAAGGGTTTGCAACCTGTTAAATAAAGTCTAATCCCCCCGCCCACCCCCAATTTGAACAACAGCAGTTTCTTTCTTTATTTCATTGCTCTACAGTTTGGGGAACTTCTTTGAGCTCTAAAAGTTACTTTGATTTTGATTTTTTTCTTTGAAGCCCAGCTAAATGCATGGAGTTGGTTCTCTGATTATGTCCATTGACGGACACTTTTCAGGGTGTTGGATAGTCTCTAATATAAGAAACACACAATGTGGAATGGTGCTCTTTTTTGTAGTGTGTGTGTTGTTTTGTCCGGCATACATAGGTATTAATAGCAACCACATTTTGTGATTATAGATGCCCGTGTAGCCAAAATAGCATTATTTATGCACTTAGAGGGCAAGTATCATTGGACTTCAAGGAGCCTTAAGGTTTAGAGAAGTACATTTTATTTGGAGGGGGGAAACCTAAAGGGAGAAACCTAGAAAACAACCAGTGAAGACTGACCATGTTTGGTGTGCATGGAATGTTTATTGACCTTTGGAAGAACAGAAAACCAAGGTGAGGGAAGACAGTGGGAGTAATGGGCTGGCTGGCTGGAACCATGAGCAGGAGGAAACTCTTGGTTGGAAGGTCCCTCTTGTCTTCATTATAATACCAACTTTTATTTATTTATCAGATTTGTTACCTGCCCTTCACAATAAGGGTCTCAGGGCAGGTTACAATAATATATCATGCAATTATAAAAAAAATAAAAATTCTTTCATTCAAAACAGTATAATTTCAGCAGAAATACCTAAGCTAGGGTTGCAGCTAAGTAGGGATGGGCAAATAGGTCCATGCTGTATTTTTCTCATCTTAAAGCTTGTTCCATTTGCCTGTCCATTTGCAGTTTCAAAAAACTGTACCAAAATTCACATGCATAATTCCATGCATATTGCTCATAATATTTGTGTTGTATACAGTGATGCCTACTATAAATATAATATATGCAGACATTTTCCCTTACCACATTTTGTACATATTTCCCCAGAGAGATGTTTTGGGTGTGTGCTCTTTAATTAGAGAACTGCATCACAAAATTTGAAGCGGTTCAAATTTTGAAGGATAAGCTGTATTCCAGTTTGTGTATTTGTTTATGAAGTGCAAATTAGGTGGGTTCACATGAAAATGCAAACTGAACCAATTTATCCCTCATCCCTACCCCAGATATGCACAACCTATGTCTCTGAAGCCTAGCAATTATCTCTTATTGCTCTGCTCCTGAGATAAATAGTTCCGCACTTGTTTCCTCTAAATGTCTTCAAGACATGCTTATCCCAGCAGTTCAGTTTGTGGAGGACCTTTAAGGTAGTGAGAAAGCTTACATGGTACAGAGGAAAAAGTCGCCCTGCCTTATTTAACATGGCTGTTTGTCTGTCTGAGAAATATTTACTGGTAATTGCAAATCACCGCAAATGAGGCAACTCCTAGTTTTGAATATGAACCAGGCTTCTTTTCTGTGTTTTGTGACGAATCATAGGCGCGACATGATAATACAGTGGTACCTCAGGTTACATATGCTTCAGGTTACAGACTCCGCTAACCCAGAAATAGTACCTCGGGTTAAGAACTTTGCTTCAGGATGAGAACAGAAATCATGCTCCAGCGGTGTGGCGGCAGCGGGAGGCCCCATTAGCTAAAGTGGTGCTTCAGGTTAAAAACAGTTTCAGGTTAAGAACAGACCTCTGGAACAAATTACGTACTTAACCTGAGGTACCACTGTCTTTATGGATGCCTTCAAATATAACCATTCTATTAAATGTTGGTTCTGACCTACATTGTTGATGTTTCATCACTGATAATATGAACTTGTACTTCTAATTGTTCTGAGACTACAAATGGTGGACATTCCCCAAAGGCAACTTTCTATTAATAGCACCACCGTATGTTTTCTTCTCGTGATAATACCAACAGCTGACAAGAATGCGGGCAGTCTTGACTATTTGCTTTAGTACTGCTGCATTCCATTCACATTTTTCTCATAGCACGTTTTCTTCAGCAGCACACTTAGAGAGGCTCTGCCAATCCCAAGATACTGCTCTCAGGAGTGAGGTGGTCTTCCTGCTAGTCTATGACTATAAACAGAACCCTACTAGCAATTGATTTCATTTCAGATATTGATCTTTTGCTGGCCCAATTTAATCTATGTATGTCTTCTGCAAACATTCTGCCTTCTTACTGAGCTGTGCGTTTGGAATGTTTGTTATGTATACACTTTGAATTTTCAGAATTGCACCCAAGCACCCAACATTCAGTTTTATGAAATATACTAAACAAGGGAGGAATCTTGAGATGAGGGCAACCAGTGGATTCAAATTACAGGAAAGAAGATTCTGACTAAATATTAGGAAGAGCTTTCTGAAAGTCAGAGCTGTTTGACAGTGGGACGGACTTCCTTCGGAAGGTGGTGGACTCTCCTTCACTAGAGATTTTTAAACCGAGGTTGGACGGCCATCAGGGATTCTTTAGTTATGATTCTTACATTGCAGACAGTTGGACTTGATGACCCTTGGTGGCTGCTTTCAGCTCCTCAATTCTATGAGCCTGTGATTAATAGCCAGCTTCTGGGATGGTAATTGAGCCAGGCTTTCAGCTTCTTCTTGCAAACAGCAGTGTGCAACACTGTTCCTTCTAATAGTGAAGGAAAAGCAAAATGAGTTTGTTTGCACCTGCAAAGAGCTTGGTTTTCATTCATTTTGCAATAGGGAGTCAGGAAGTGGAGTGCAAAAATGGCCATTTATAGGGTGCAGTGAAAACTTGAGTTCATTTCTTTTATGATTATTGGGCACAGATAACATGTGATACTGCTAGTGCAGACAGCTGTTTCTGCTAAGCCCTCTAGCATGCAATATATAACAGTAACAGATGTAGTCTAGGATACCTTATGTCCATTTTTAAAATTGTATCAACCCACTGCTTTTTTCCTTGTCTGCAAACCTTAAACCTGCCATGCTACATTGTTGACACATCTTCACATACAGGATAAATAATTTTCTTTGCAGAAACATTTACATTGGAAATTTGAGAGTATTTTTGGAATCCTTTGATACTCTACCAGCGCAATTAAATGATTCCTAAAGAAAAGAAAATTCTCACCCAACCTAAATTTACTTGTTTAGTGGAGAAATTTAACTCTGGCACCAGTGCAACCGTTTTACTAGATCTTGTCTGCTGTTAAATTCAATTTGTATTTGTCAGATTGTACTTCAGACAGTTATTAGTTGCTTATTATGTTTAAGTTGGTGCAAAGCTTTTATCGTTGCTGTGATTTCTCTTCATCTATATTTAAACTGGTACCAATTACTGTCAAGTTACATTTTCATGGAAGCAGGGGATTTATTCCAAATTGTGATAATCTTACTGGTTTTATTTACTTAGACCTGTAAATTTGCTGTTAACACATTGCAACTCTATCTTTCCCTATACCAGAAATTAAATCAGACCATGAAATACTTGATTTGCAAAAGACAAAAAAGTACTGAATAAAGATGATAAAGGGCAAAATAAAATGTATAGATATTAGCATTAAAAGCACATAAATGTGTGAAATTATTACATTTGAAGATTAGTTGCAACAGAAAATGTTGCATTGACTACTTCCTGCTTTATGGTTTGTAGGTGAAATTAAAATAATGTGATGGAGTTAAATATCACTTTCCTGTCTTTATTATGTATAATGCAAGCAATATAGATATTGTTAATAGTTTGTTCTTGTAAAGTGCTGTGAAGCCAATATAGTCTGCTTATTTTTCTTTACAATGATCCCAGAAAATCCATGTTGTGTGAAACCTCTGACATTGACTGACAGACCAAGCTGGTGTGGTGGCATATAATTTCCAGTTTCTCATGAAATTTACAGCTTGCAGTCTGGTTTCTATGAGAGACAGGAAAGTTGTCATTTTGTTGACTTTACAAATTGTACAGAATCCTGCTGAGCAGTGGGAAAAGATCTCAGGATCCTACGTCCACAAATTTGTTCCGCACAGTTGCCATAGTGAATTGCCTTCTCTTCTCTGGCAAGCACAGAGCTGATCCTATACCACCTCCCAAAGATGGAGTTCCTGAGCTTTAGAAGGTAGAATATCTTCTCCACATGAAGTTGTGCTATGCTTCTGGGTTGTCAATCATATCTCAAATGCCCACATGATGACAGAGACAAGACCTTACCTCTTTGGTAAGATTGATGACCAGCATCAATTTTGTCGGGATACCAAGGCTAGTCAAAAATCTGAGGACCCCTGCCCTTGATACAGGGAAGCTCTCTGGCAAGGAGGCAAAGGAACCTAAAGGAAAGGACAGTAGAGATTTATGCTTGAGAAAATGGTCAAAGAAGTTAGGAAATGGAGGGAAGAATATGCTTAACATCTAGAGGGGCTCTGCAATTCAAGAAGATTCAGTCCAGTTCATGTTAGTGCTGCTTTGAATGTAACCCACTAACCTCACTCAATATAACCATCTCTTATTTGACACACCATTACAAGTACCCAATGCAGCAAAGTTAGTTGGGTCCTCTAATAAGGATTCAAATCTCCTAGTTAGCAATCCAGTGAAACAGCGTAAAACAGAACCCGTAATTAAAAAGCAGAGATTCAAGATTGTAACTGGAATGAGTCATTTGATTTATTGATGTGTAATTCTTTATTTAAGGTAGGAGTGGGAAACCTCAGGTGTGGGGGACATACATGGTTTTTCAGGCTTCTCTTTTGAGCCTGTGGCTCTCCCTGGGCCCCACGCCTCAATGCCCTTGCTCCACACCCTCCTCAAGTGCTTTTGCCTGACAGGAAGTGTCCTTGAAATGTGGTAATGCCTCTGATTTTATGTGTGTAGGAAACTACTGACTGACTGAAATGTAGCCTGTAAAAAAAGGTAAGAGATGCTTCTGTTGCTCCACTTACTTTTGTCTCTGGCCATGCACACTACTGACATGTCACCCCCAGAAGTTTGTTTATAAGGCAATACAGCCCTCACATTATACCTGCATTGAGAAAGCACCCAACTCACTTTCTATGCCAACTGAAGATTTGCCCTCTGTTTAACTTCCTGCAGCTCATCTACTTTGTGAAATAGCATTTCTAAGCTCCATCTCATATTAACACATGGGAGTAAACTTATAGTTACCAAGCAGGGGTGTGGGACCTTCAGCTGAGGGAGAACATCTGAAGAAGTGTTGGTAGGCAGCAAGCAGAGTGAGAGAGAGAGAATTTTTTTTTAATTAAAAAAATACATTTTATATAGATCGGACCTGGATCAAGGGATGGAATTACATTACAGTGGTGCCTCGCAAGACGAAATTAATTCGTTCCGCAAGTTTTTTCTTCTTGCGAGTTTTTCGTCTTGCGAAGCACGGTTTCCCATAAGAATGCATTGAAAATCAATCAATGCGTTCCTATGGAAACCGCCTTCAGACCAGGTCCGGGGACAGTCTGTCCCCCGACCTCTTCTGAAGGATGAGGGGGGGGGGGACAAGGGCTTTTCTTCCCACCGCCAGCCTTCAGAAGGCTGTTCTGAAGGCTGGCGGTGGGAAGAAAAGCCTTTCTCCCCACCTCCCACCCCGCAAGCTCTGGGGACAGGAGGGCTTTCCTCCTGACTGCCAGCATTTTAAAAGCCCCCAGGACAGCGGACAGCCGCCCACCAGCATTTTCAGATTGCCCGGGACAGCTTAGAAGTCTCCGCTGTCCCGGGGGCTTTTAAAATGCTGGCGGGCGGCAGCGAAGCGTTCGCTGCCGCCCGCCAGCATTTTCAGATCGCCCCGGGACAGCGGAGAAGTCTCCGCTGTCCCGTGAAGGCCGGCGGGGGGAGCAAAGACTTTGCTCCCAGGACCTCTTCTGAAGGCCGGCGGTGGGCCAAAGTCTTTGCTCCCCCCGGCCTGCCTTCAAAAGCCGTCGGGATAGCGGAGAAACACGCTGCGCTTCTCCGCTATCCCGGGAAGGGAGGCGGGGGGGAACAAAGACTTTTGCCCCCCGCCGGCCTTCAGAAGAGGTCCAGGACCTCTTCTGAAGGCTGGCAGAGATTTCCCTATGGGCTTTCTTCTTGCAAAGCAAGCCCATAGGGAAATTCGTTTTGCGAAGCACCTCCAAAATGGAAAACTCTTTCGTCTTGCGAGTTTTTCGTTTTGCGAGGCGTTCGTCTTGCGAGGCACCACTGTACTTAAATAGACAGATTCGTTTATGACATAATTATTGATTACCTTAACCTGAATCAACATAATTATTGATTACCTTAACCCCCACTTTTTTCTCACCACATTTTTCTGAAACATTGCAACAATCAGAGGTGTACCTTGGGGTTGGCCGCGTTGGCCCTTGCTGACAGCGCAGGCCAGGGGGTGCAAAATCACTTCCCTCTAGGTGCTTCAGCAGAGGAATTTCTGTAGAGTTCCCTCTCCAGTCAGTCTGTAGTGGGGCTCCCCATGGACGACACACCTGCTTGACTCTCTGTCCAGGGCTAATGTTGTGATAGAGAAACATCAGGTGAGATGCTTAATTTAGCACAGCCAAGTTGCTTTCCCCTGGTTTCTTTCCCACATTGGCCAATTTCCAGGACGTGCATGTTTACCCCAGAGAGCAAGGTTCATGGACTTGAACAGGGCTTACTTCCGAGTACAGTGTGCAATCGGGTACAACCTCCAAATTAGTGCCTTTCTGCTGGCGCCTTGTCGGAAGTAACGAAAAGGCAAGCGAGGTATTCTCAGAAGTTCTTGCCTCCAGCCTGCCAGATTTAGGTTGCAGTCCTGTGCACCCACTTTCCTGGGAGTAAGCCCCATTGAACTCAGTGGAGTTTATTTTTGAGTAGACATTTATAGGATTGCGCTGTTAAATGCTAAGTTTGTCATTATTGAACCGTGTTGGTTTTTTTGGAGGTTTTCTTTTGGAGGAGGGGTCCTACATCCCCTTGCCAAGGGTGCAAGGAAGCCTAGGTATGCCTCTGACAACAATGCTTACAACTCTGAATCCACCATGACACTATTTTCATCTTTTCATGTTCTTTAGCATCTTTTCAAAAGGAAAACATAATTCCATTTATGCTGTTGATCTCAATTTATCATCAAAATTGCTATGGTCTCACATGACTGTTACCAAGAAGGAGTTTACACAAAAGTGGCACAGATTTGAACTTTCTCCATATCAATTAAAGTGTTTGTAAACATTCAGTGACATTGAAGTACTGCTACACTTAACAGTCATGTGTGAGAGTCAGTTTATATCCTATAACCTGTGTGTGCCCAAGTTTCATGCTATATTTGTATACTCTTTACTGCAAGGAGTTTAGGGTAAATGGAGTGTTCACAGGGGAGGGGGTATCTTTCAGGTACTGCCAAGCCCTCCAGCCGTTTGCTGGAAATCTGTCTAAAGGAGACTACCACGCAGAACATACTTCCAAATGTAAATATTTCTGATTTTCTGTTTACATAAACACATTATAATAGCATGTTCTAATGTTTTAGCTGATTATGTGCTTTTCACTTGATTGTGGCAAGTTATATGTTGAGCTGCTCTTCTGTCAGTGAACATGTAGGGGCACTGTAGTACTATTTTTAAAGTTCCCTAATCTGCAGATATTGCCAGAATCATGGCTGTTCTAATGATTGAAGTAAATTTAGTACTGCAAAACCATATGTATGCTGTCGCCAATATTAGATTTTCTTTCATTGTGTTAGAGCAATTTTCTGTTGGTGTGACATAAGTATATATCTCTATATTATTCATATGTTGACTGCCCAACAACAGTCTCTATAGGTGACTTAAAATTGAATTTTTACTTTCAACCTCTGTATTCTACTTGACGTAACTTGGTTTGGTGATGGAGGGGAAAATATCCCAATACAACAGAGGCTAATATGCTGTACAATTCAAAGATTTTCAAAATTAAGAGTGGCAATAAACAGTACTCATATGTGATTAATATTCAGCATAAAACTCCAGATAAATCTTACATGACTCTAATTTAACACCTCATTTCCAAGTATCATTGTGAATAGGAGGTACAGGATTAGGTCTTCATTATGCTTTGCGAAAGTGATAGTATAGAGATGTCTATGATGTATTGATCACACCCAAATACATTTCTAAAGTACTGTAAAAATTTAATGGACAAAAATGACACGGCATTAATTAATATGACTCGTATTTGTTTCACAGTTGTCTCCACTTCTTTTTAATATTTCCTCCATGGGAAAATATTATATCCAGTTTTGTTTCTCTTTGGCTGTGAATAGTTAAAATTTATTTTTGTTTTATAAAGTACAAAGGCCCAGATGCTAAGCAGCCTTTGAGAATTTGAGATTGTAGTTTGTTAGAGTTACCATGATGAATTGGGTTGCATATTTATTATATATGCTACGCTCCTATATTTAGAGTGTAATGGAAAATAATAAGTAAAGAAGTACGGACTATGGAATACAGCGCTATGGGCCTTGGAAATGATCCCTAGAATGAAATGTCCAACAGTTCATTAAAGAAACTACACCTTAAGAAGAAATTTTGTGGATTATAACCAACACGACTCATGGAGGAAATCCATACACTGTTTTCACTGATCTACTGCAAGGATAGGGAACTAGTTTCAGTCCAAAGGTGAGATTGGAATGTGGCCAACCTTTTGTGGGCCAAAGGCAGAAGTGGGTGTGGCAAAAGTGTGTTCCCGATTGTTCCTTTGCAGTGTGGTTTAAATTTGGCAGGGATCAGATGAACTTAGGAGCACTAGAGACACTATTTGGAGTATAATTTAGTTGGAAATATTTGAGATGGGAAAATAGCTCCAGTTTTCTAATACAGATGATTTTATCATTGTAATTTGGAATTTTGTAACCTGCTTTGGATGGGCTTTGCCTAGAAAAGCAATATAGAAATAGGTTAAAATAGCTAACATTTTGAAATTTTACTCATTTTGAAATTTTACTAATACCTTGCCTGATGTATGCTTCACTAGCGAATGCATAGCTAAATGATGCAATAAGAGGAATATATTTTTTATAAACCATATGCCCTTCAGAAACTATTTAGTCCATTCTCAGATTTCTGGGCTTGCAACATGCAGACAGAAAACAATTGTCTTGTTGGATCAGTCCAATTTGCATCTAATCCAGTATTCTGTTTCTAACACTGGCCTCTCAAAAATTCACAAGTAGAGCATGACGATTATGGCTACCCTGTGGATAGCGGGGGAAGGATTCAGTGACTTACGTAGTTTGCCACCCCATGACTAAGAGAAAAATGGTATAAATATGCAACTTAAGCTAGTGTTGCATATAAATTACACACAATGTAGGATTTGGTTTACTTGGCACTAAATTGTAGCTACTGTGTAACAAACTTTTTGGATTTCTAGTTGACCAACCAAGTTACCTGCAATTATGCATGGTTTTGAAAAGTCATTACAGCGGGATCACAGTTTGGAAAGGATACAGCTGTTTTAGCAAACCTTTTACTATACGAAGGGCTCTTTAAACTATTTTAAAAAGTTAACATTAGAAGATTATAATTGCTGTTCAGCCCTCAATGAAGTGGCAAACTTTTAAATAAGAGAAATAATGTGTGCGAATTCATATGTGTTTCCCTTCTCATAGCCCCCTGTAGCTGATGGAGTGGTTTGTTAATGAATAGCAAACTTTCATTAACAAGTTGGTGTCTTTTTGGAAACACACTGAACTTGCAAATGATCAGAATGGCACTTGGCATATCATTAGTGCATCAGGAATAAGCTGTAGAAAATGTGAAGAATTGGTTCATGCAGTTTAACAAAAGTGCTTTAGAATTTAGGCTTTTCATTAGATGCTTGTGCCCCTTCTTGAGTCCCCCCCCCCTTTCCTTTCTCTCCATTCTCTCGCTATCTGTACAGGCCCTTCTTTTCTTTTTTCCAAACCTCCCCCACCTCTGTTCAATGGCTAATCTGCAAAGTTCATGCTGCAACTGCTTCTTTGAGTGGGAGCGTTGTTCTGCCCATTTCGTACCAGCTTTGTTACTGTGCAGTATTTTTCAGCTGTTTGCGCTCATTATCATACAGCTGGTATTTAGAAGAGAGAGGGAAGCAGGCAGAAGCTGCACTGTCTGCAAGTATAAGAAGTTCTTTTGCAAGTGGGGTACTGGCAGATGGGGCATGTGTTTTCAACGGGTTTTGCTGATAACAGACTGCATTAAAAATCATTCTGAGAAAGTCTTAAGGTCAGCCCTATGAATTCAGAGCTTGAGAGGTATTCAGCTTTTGGAAGCCCTTTTTAGAATATTAATTAACCCAGCACATGAAAGTGACAAATGGCTTGTTTACATAACTGTTATTCCTCCTGCCTCTATTATACTTTTTCCATTTAATGGTTTTACTCTTTCAACATCAATTAATTTTTATCATACCATTGAGAGGCAAGGTATAAATATTTTAATAGGTAAGCGATAGCAGTAAATTTGGGAAGGAGCCCACAGGTCAATGGAAATGTATATGCCTTGCATGTAAAAGGGCTGTGCTTCATTCCCAAGCATTTCCATCCAAGGGATTTCACATAGCAGGACTAGAGAACCATTTTTTTGTCAGAGTAGATCATATTAGGCCAAAAGTCTCACTCATCCATTGGTATGTACATTTAGGGACAGTGTTTCAGGTTGAAGTTGGATTTTAACTTAGGTTTATTTATGACGGGGCAGGGAACCTTTGGCCCTTTAATTTCTGTCGTCCCTGAGTATTGGCCGTGCTAACTGGGGCTGATGGCAGTTGAGGACCACAGATTCCCCTCCTCTGATTTACACAAGCCACTTTCATAAATGATACCAAATACGTGGAAACAATGTTATTGATAGCTATGTCATTTCTTCCCAAACAAATATTATTTGCATTATCTTTCTCAATACCATTCTTTACCCCCACATTCAGATTATAACAGTTTTATTACAGTTTTATCTGACTCCATAAGACTCTCTGTCTGTATTTATCATAGTCATTCAAGTATCTCACGTTGCCTAATTGCAGTCAGCAGACATCCTTTAGAAACATCCCCCCACAAAAAACTTTCCAGACTGATATAAATGAAATGATTATTTAGATTAATAACATTAATCATTGTACTGATCATATTTGACTTATAAGTGATATGGAAGGTTGGAAGGTGGAAGGTTAAAAGATGCAAGCAATGACTAAGCACTACATTTAGTGCTCCTCAACTTTCTCACATTTTCAACAGGAAGCGTTACACGAGTTAAGTGAATCCCTTATAATCTTGTTGTCTTTAAATACATTGTTATCTGGTCTTTTGCATTAATAAAGCAGGGCAGAGGTAGAATTTGGCTGGCTATGGTTCATGCAGATATATACCATTCTAAAAGCACTTCAGTCTCATCACCACAATCCTAGTATTGCATCTGATTTGTAGCACAAGATGCAATGGCCTCATTTACCAAAGCTGCAGGAGATTTGGCAAGCTTTTTTATGCATCCTTGCAGCTGTGGCCTCTTTCACATATAACCATGTAAGCTATGGTAAAGATTTGGTGAAAAAGCTCCCCGTCCTCTCATCTTTCAGCACATCATCAAGGAGGAAATCAGAAGCTCTTAGTTTTGTTTTAAGTAACTGCAGTTTATCATTATTTAGAAACCTGTGACAAACTGTGGTTAATCTTAACATTGGTTTAGGGAAACAAGTCAGCTTCAAAATCTTGCTTTATGACCGGGTTGGGGAATCTGTGGTGCTCCAGAAGTTATGACTATAATTCCCATATCCCTGACCACTGATCTTTGGCCTGCTTGCTAGGGGTGATAGTTGTTGGGATTCCAACAACATTTGGAAGGTCTAGGGTTATTATTTATTAAATTTGTTGTTCACAAAACATATAGGCCATGTACAAAACAATAGAAGAAAACATCAAAACACAATAAATACAACTATTAATAAATAAAAGCTGCAACCAAAGCAACTTCACCTAGTAGCAAAAGTTGTATCAAAACTAAACAACAACAACTATACATCCCTCATACCCTCAGAAACACGGAAGAATAATTGATCTACAGCATTGCTGATTTATGATTCTGACTTAAGGTTGACCACAATTTTAGGTTTTTTGGGTTCAGTGGCGTAGCGTGGGGGGTACAGGGGGGGCCGGTCGCACCGGTCGCAACATCTGGGGGGCGCACGCTCGCACTCGCAGCTCTCTGCCCCCTGCTAAAATCCACGGGTTAGGGGGCGCAAATTACTTGCCTTGCCCCGGGTGCTGACAACCCACGCTACGCCACTGTTTGGGCTCAGACTTAATGATAGCCATGGTTAATTGAAAACACAAGTGAAATCCTCCTGCTTTTTAGCGTCACTTTAAGGGCAGCAGTGAGAAACATAAGGTGCATAGGTGCAAACTATTTTCAGATGCCTTGCTTGAATTCATTTTTAGAAAGTATTTATTGACTAAGGGTTGCACAAGTTAAATGTGCAAGTTAAATGTGTGTAAGTTTTGAGTCGACTGTATTCATGTCTAAGCATTTGCCATTACAAACATTGAGGTTACTATCCATTTTTGTCTGCTTTCCTGCATATATGTTCAAGCTGAATTGGGGGAATGAAATATCAAAGGTCATGTTCCACAAATTGTCTCTGCTCCCACCACTACCCTCACCACCCCACCCCACCCCCTAAAAAACAGACCAGCCTACTTTTTGAAGGGAAGGTATGTGTTCAGGTCCTCTGCAGAGTACAAACTGGTCTTCTCATCTTCTGTTTGAACACATGATGGTGGCAGCAAAGGTATACCTTCTGTAATCCATCTTAAACAATGCTTTTAGGAACCTGCATCCATTTTGTGCATGCATGTGTGTCTCACATCAACTGTTGAAAGCTACGAGACAAAGCAAAAAAGGTTAAGGGAAGTATTCATTTGATTTCAGCCCTTGAGTTGAGAGTGAGAAGCTCCTATTATTACAGTATTATCATTACTGTTACATTTATATCCCACCTTCCCTCCAAGAAACTCAAGATGACGTACATGGATCTCTTCCCCTCTCAATTTATTCGCACAACATCCCTGCAAGGTAGGTGAGGCTGAAGATGGTGACTTTCCCATGATCACCCAGCAATCTTCATGGCTGAGTGGGGATTTGAGCACCAGAAAGCAAAATCTTATTTATGCCATCAGAAGAACTGTTTGTATCATGTTAAACCACTAAAGAGACTCCCAGGCTTCTGAAGCAGTGAATATTTCTCTGTAGTGTCATTATTCATTGGGCCATTCAGTCCAAAAATATGTGCATAAGTAAAATTTAGCTCATACAAAGGCTTTGTAGATTTGTTGGGCCACATATTTCTGGTTGTGCAAAAATAGAACTGTAAACCAGGAAGCAACCAAAATATGTTGTGATCTGTAATTTGCTGTATTGTGTCACTGAGGAAAAAAAGAACATGGGTTTTCAAATAATTTGAATTACTTTTTGTCCCACAATCAATAAGACATGAGTTCTGTAGCTTTCATCAGACAACCAAACAAAGGTATTGATAAGTTGGTTAAATAATATGTAGTGTTCTTGTTTATGGGAAGCTAACCTTTATTTAGTTGATGTTTGCTTTCATTTAGAGAAAAGAATACATTGTTACCGAAGTGTCTTTATTACAGAAGCAGAAAAGTGACGAGGCAGATACTTTTCTTCAGTCATTCCAAGTCATTACCCTTAGTTAATCTTGTTGTTATCCTTCCATTTCATTAACTTATTGTAAGAAGAAAGCTGTAGACTAGTTTTAAATCTCAGTTTCTGTCAAATGCAAAGCAGAATGTCATTAATTTGTACACGCACGGAGGACTGAAATATCCCTAATAATAGGCAACCCTCTCCACATGAAAAAAAGAAAAGAAAATTGGCTTTGAACCTTAGGGACTCATGCTATAGAAATGCTTTTCATTTGGTTTGAACAAATTTGCTTGCTTGATAACTCCAATTGTAGCCTCTGTCCATACAAAATTATATAGCAGACACTGAATGACAATGGGTTAGGGAAACTTGAAAGAACTTAATGTGACCTCCAGCATTCTAGAAATTCCTTTCTGATGTGTACAGAGTTGGTGATGTCTCCAATTGGTTGGACAAGATACAAAACTCCAGGGTAGGTTGCGTCTTAATTTTTGCAGACAGAAGAAAGTTGTCATGGCAATAATTCAAGACAGACGATGGGTGTGACAGTGAAGAGAATTGTCTCCATTCTTGTCTGCATGTATTTTCTGAGTACAAAAGGAAATACTATAATTAGACATATCTCAGCTAGGTACGTTGCTGGTAGATGTTCACAACTTCAGTATAGAGTTGGGAAGAGCTGGGCACCATATTTTATGGAATACTTCCAAGGCATTATAATTGCATATATTAAAATGCCCACGTAACCAATAACTTTAATTTTTACACTGTGTAGTAATATGACATTATCATATACTTGGTGCTTAGTCCTGCATTTCATTATTGGCTTGTATTTTCAGCACACAGATGCAGATTTTGTAGTGCAACTGTGTAGAAAGATGATCCAGTTCCCATTTAAAAGCAATTATGGGAAGAAATATATTTAGAGGAAACTGTCTTTCCCAGACCTTTTCTTCTTCTTCTTTTGGTATTGATTCATTATGTCAAGCTTTATAAGTTACAATTGCAGGGGAAGGGGGAATATTACAAATTTTACTTTATTCCCAAGGCATTTTGAACACCAGAGTAACTGCTTCACAAATACGATAGTTCGATTACCTCCCCACATGGGCTGTTTTAGATAGAGCACAAAAGCTGTGGTTTAGTGTTGTAAGAATGAGCCTCAGACTTGTCTCCTTCCCCTCTCCATCCCTGCTTCCTCTTTTAAAGTAATCATAGTTTCCCATTATAACCTAACACTGGGGAGGTCCAGTGGTTAGTTCAAAGAGGAAAGGATTGAATCGTGATTCTTAGAGCTCTCCACAGTTTGGACATAATGGAAAACTCTAGTTAGTTTGGAAGCATACACTTCCAAACATGCACTTTGGAGTACGGCTCCTACAAACCCATTTAGTACTCTTCAGTTGGTGCAAGATGAATCTGTGAAGCTCTCGATCACTGCAGCAGACTTTGAGTGCTATAATACTATAATACTATTTTCCTCAACAATGTGTGTGTTGCGGGGCCAGGGTGGTAGGAAGCTTGACCTTATTTAGAAAGATATGCTCACAATTTGGCGCCTTCACATGATCTCAGCAGTCTTCCTCCAAGCATTCTTTGTGATCTCTCATTGGAGTTAGCAAAGCATTCATCAAAGTTAAGGAAACTCATTACTAGAGTTTTAAAACATGGAGAGCCCCCCCCCCCCCAATTTAGACATTATATGTGACATATGCTGAAAAGCCTTTTCTACATCTGCAACTATAAACCCGGTGTCTGGCCTCTCAACCATATGGGACGAGCTTTTTTGATTTATTCATACCACCTGAATATAAGTTCCCGAAATTGCTTGCCTCCCTACTGACTTACGAATTGTTGTCCTGCAATTTCTCCAAGAGCTCGATGCAGTGTAGGTGCTTCAGAATGAGATCAAGTGTGAATCAAGACAGAATGGAAATAAAGTTGTTATAAAGTTGAATGACTGTTCGTTTATAGCGTTTCCACAACCCTAGCAGATTTGGGAATTTGCAGTTTGGGAATAATCCTGGATCCACTGTTTATAATCTTGTGCACCAGCTTTCGCCAGAAGTGCTTTTCTGCCAGCTTCGTTCTACTTTATCCATCAACTGTTTTGTTTACCAGAGTGCAGGTCTCTGACAAGCACCATTTATTCTGAGGTAACTTCCCCGGTTAATTTCAGCAATGTAGTCTATCATGGGGCCGCCGTGGAAATAAAAATAAATAAATAAAGCATGTCTCCACAACACCTGATGAAAATGGGGGAAGTAGGAGCTTGTTCACTCAAGTATCTGCAAGCTGCTTCCCAATAGCTTCCAGCCCCAATTAAAAGTGATGGTGTTGGCCCATAAACCTTTTTAATGGTGTGGACCTAGCATAACTCGGAGTGCCTGTTACTCTGATGACTCGACCGGAGCGTTTTCCTGCAAACAGCAGTGATGTTGCTTGGGAAATACAGTACTACTCTGTACTACCACATCCGTTACTATAATGAATACTGCATGGAATATGTGTCCCTTACCGGATAGTGTCTGTGACAATTCCAGTTCTCGTGATGAGTGACGCAGTTGCTCCCTCCCTCAGTGCAGGCATGCACATCTGGTAACCTTTTCAATGAATTATTGAGAAACTGAGCAGTTCCCTGTTGTACCACTCCAGTGTGCAAGCATGTTCCCTTCTAGAACGGACTTGTTCTTTTCCCCTTAAGCGGGGAAATTACTGTAGTGGGCTCATCATTAAATGGGGCGGGTGGGCAGGCAGGGAAACAGCTAAACTAGACTACCTGTTTCAGTATGGAACAAATATCTACAACTTCTTTCAGGGGAAGAAAATCTTTGTTTGTTTTTTAAAGTAAAAAGGGAGTCATCTGCATTCAAGTACAAATAGCCTATTTGTGTAAATAGGGGAATTGGCCTGTTTTCCTAAAGCATGGAATATTTGTAATTGGTTCAGACCGCTACGGATTTTCAGGGCAAAGCTTCGAAATTGAGTATTTGTGACTTTTTATCCTTCCACTGGCAACCCACAGTGTAATATTAAGGGAGTCTGAAATGCAAAGTGCTCTCTTGAGCTTCACTGCTGTGTGTTTTGACCAAGTGGTATTCCCAGTTGTCACTGGGTCGTCTGATCCCACTTACATAATCAAAGTACCATCAGCAGAAAGGGAGTAGCACTTTAGTCTTCTTTGTTTTGTGTAAAGATGTAGTCATTTTCTCCTACCCTATGGTACTGAATATTCTACGCCTGTAGGAATTACTGCTGCTTACGCTAAAGCATCAGTGATAATTGTGCTTATTAGTAGTGTATGATACTATTCTCTTGGCATTGGTGAAAATTTTTATATTACTTTACAAAGCCCTGGACAACGAAGGGACCATGAAGGGCATATAGCCCAACCCTCTGCAATGCAGGAATCTTTTGCCTTGCTCATGTGGGGCTTGAACCCATGATCCTGAGATTAAGAATCTCATGTTCGACCCACTGAAACTATGTTGGATTATTGTGCTAGCTGCAATCATTGCTGCTGTGAATGACCACAATGCTTACCTTGTAGACATTTTAAGTTTTACATAGAATTGTCACCACTAACCCCTTGTATTTCTAGTTATTTGGCTCCTAGTGTTTGCATATATTCATTTATACTCTCTCTCTCTCTCTCTCTCTCTCTCTCTCTCTCTCTCTCTCTCTCTGTTTCTCTCTCTCTCCACCCTCCATCACACACACTGCTTTTACTGAACACTTTAAGAGGAAACTAAAGGGAGTGTAGGACTGCTCCTTGTCCTTCACCCTGACCTTCCTGTGTTGAGCAGAAAAGTCTGTAAGGGGATTGTAACCATGTTAGGATAAATCTGTTCACAGTCCTTCCGACAGTTGGGCCTCTGGTTGCATGGGGGTCTTGATCGTGGGGAGAAGTGCATGATCCACCAAAGAGGGAAGTGGTTGTGCTTGCAGCATTTCATATATAGGTTTCAGGAGTCCTGAAGAGGGCTGCACTTGTGTGATGCAGTGGTTAGACTAGGATTGGGGAGACCAGGTTCAAGTCCTATCTCAGCTCTGAAGCTCACTGATAAGCTTGGCCCAGCCTCTCTCTTACAGCCTAACCTACCCCACAGACTTGTTCTGAAGATAAAATGGAGATAAAATGGCAAGGTTTATGTAGACTGCCTTGAACTCTCTCTGATATATAAAAGTAATAAATATCAATACAGGATAACACTTGCTGCATCTGGGGAATAGGAATCTACAAAAAGTTTTTGCCATAATAATCTGCTATTCTGTTTTGGTACAAGAATACTTGGAGTTTTTTTCTGGAATCTTTCCTGACGTTTACAAGGTTGCAAGCCCTTGGGTATTCTACAGAGTTTTGCTCAAAGTAAATCTCTTGAAATAAATGGACTTAGGCAACCTGAGTAAGTAAGAGTTGACTATCACCTAATATAAAAATGAAAATAGTGAAATTTAAGGTATTTAGTATTCTTCCTGGCCAAGTAAAATGTTTTAACTGATCATGCAACTAGGATTTGTATATTTATTCCTAAACATATAGGGATAGTTGAAGCAAGTGTTACACATCCTAATTCTTTTATATATTCATTATTTTATAGTAATGCAGTAGTGTCCGTGGCTGAGCTTGACCCTGGTAGTTTAGGTGAAAAAATATTTTCTATATCTGATTCTCCTTTTCCCATAGATATTAAATAATGTAAGATAAGCTGTGAATGTGTTACATTTTCCCTTCATACAAGATGGGTTATAAGAAAGAAAGGATAAGAAGAAAAAGAGCTGGACAGAAGCTCAGTTCTCGCATGCTCTCTGCTGTGAAATGCGTAAGGAATGAAACTTAATAGAGAAGTAGAAATATCATTGTGAAATTGTAGCTGTTATGTGGTTAGAAGATGACTAGATATTGTGTAATGAAGAACCAGAGAAAAATATACCATACTGAGCTGTAGAAAATTTTATTAGCGAAGAAGTGATTAGTAAAGGGCCCACAGCTACCTCAGCAGTTCAGCACTACAACCTATATCATTGCATCATATTTGCTTAGAGTTTTGCTGCTACTAATTTTAGGATTGGTATGCAAGAACCTTATTCTGCAACAGAATGCTGCTCCTGATGTTCCAGATATTAATGGAAGATCTCAGGGAAACCAGAATTTAGATTTCTGCTATTCTCTAGCCTTCCTTTTTTCTTTTTCTTTTTACCACAATCGTATAGTGAGTTAACAGTTTTATACACTTTTCACAGTTCATTTTCAGAACTGATATTTAGCATCTGAATTTTGACAGCAGGCATATCCATTAACCACAACTGGGTCCTTTCTGCCACCCCCCCAAAAAAAAGACTTTAAGAAATGAGTATCTATAACAAATTCACAGGGCTGCATGTATGTTCTATAGAGTCTCCATTTCATCAAGAATGGTGATGAAGAAATGGCGTACATTATATAGGCTCAAGATTAGAACAGATGTCTAGTTGTGGCATTGGCCCTTGGATCTTATAATCCCCTTTAAAATAACCTGTTTTGCTAATGATGAACAGTACAGATTTCAGGAATTCAGTTGTTACTTAACTGGGCTAAGAAAACCTAAAGCATAAAAACTAGTAATTTTGGTTTTTAATCTATAACTTGCTAACAAACTTGCCTGCTAAAAGTTTAATAAGTTGTCTTTGTAAGGCCAGTAGGGAAATAATTGTATAGGCATAAATAATCTGCAGTTACTTAGACTGCAGCTTGGGGGAGCTTACTGTCTTCTCTAACATACACACTGTCTTCTCTGTATTTTGGTTCTCTTACACACAAACACCGGATTCCTGTTCATGCTTGATTTACTTTTTTTCGTTTGTGACAAGACAAGCATTTTGACAGTCATGTAATGCAAACACATCAGTTCCCTCTGTAAAATGGGGATAATGTCTTCCTCTTTTACTTACTGCATTTATTTATTTTATATCCTGCCTTTCTTCCATAATGGAACCAAGATTGTGTACATGTGGTTTCCACATGGTCATCCATCCAGGCACTGACTTGTCCCAGTCTTGCTTTAGCTTCTTCAGCCAATTGGTGTCCCTCATGTACCCTCAGATCATACCCTAGGATTTATGCTTTTATACCCACTGTAGTAGAAGCTTAACTTTACTAATGCTCTTTGAGTAGCAGATATTTCCTTAACCTTTCTCTGAATAATGACTATTTTTTTAGAATTTCTCACAGAAGAAAATTGGGCACAGGAACAGCGTATTCAGATAAGATGTAATATCTGGTTTGGACTCTCATTCCAGGCTTTGTAAACTCTGGTTTATGAAGCCAGGAACGAGCATCGGGGGCTGAGCACTCATCCATTGTGTGCCAGCTTTGACACAAAGCTCCTGGGTGGTCCTAAGTTTCCTGTTATGTCCAAATTGGGGAACTGTAGCGTCATATTAGTTCACAAACCAGGAAAATAGCCAACAGTCCTAACTTGTTAACCAGTAATAGGCCTAAGAAGAACCATAATACCCAGCTTTCTTTCCTTTCCTTTCCTTTCCTTTCCTTTCCTTTCCTTTTCTTTTTTTTCTGAAGCTTTTAGCATTTTGGAACCTGACATGTTTTAGAACTTGAAGCAAAACATGCAGACACCATTCTTCTCATTTCTTGTGAGGAAGTTAGAGGGAAAATTCCGGCGGACACCCATGTATTTGAGAGACAGACACACACACACACACACACACAGACAGACAGATGCACTTAGTAGATAGGTGCATGTGATTTGTGGGCATGTGTAAGAGAGAGGGAAGGAGGAGGAGCACATGCATGTATGGTCTGTGAGCGGGAGGAGTAGGGGTGGAGATGTGTATGTGGTCTGTGTGTATCTGTGGTCTGTGTGAGAGAGGGAGAGATGTATATGAGGAATGTGTGTGCATGAGTGAGTTGAGAGAGATGCACATGTGGCCTGTATGTGTGCTGTGCGTGCGCAGGAGAAAGAGTGGTGTGATCACTGTGTATATTTTTGCTGGTGTTGGGAAATGCTCCATTGTTATTAGACAATGTTTGTGATGTTGGAGGGAGGTGGGAAGGTGGAGAAAACTCAGCACATAGCTGACTTCCCATGGTAAGCCTTTGGCTGTCTTGGGTGGGTGGGAAGCATCAATGACCGAACTGTCTCTAATTTCACCATGCCCCCGGCATGCCACAGGCATGCTGTGTTATGCCATGGCAACCATTTTGTGACTGGTGCCCATCATGCTTCCTTAAAATTCAAAATGTGCCTTCTGGTCCAAAAATACTTTTTTAAGATAGCGTGCCCGTATAGAAATTACAAGGTTTGTCCACAACATAAACATTCAGGAAGTATTCTGCTTCTTGTGGAGAAAATGCAGTTTACCATACCTATATCATGACTGATTTTTTTAATAAAAAAAACCTAAAAATCAGGAGACAGTTTTGAGGCCAAAAATAAATACCCAAACCAGACTTCAGTCAGAGACACATCAGATTGTAGGGGAAAAGTAGGAACATTTTAAAAAGTGGAAGCTTTAAAAAAATGTTTCATATTATAATAGAAGGGGGGAAAGGAACACTGTGTTCATGGCAGAAATGCCATCTGGAGAAAATACGAGCATACTTCCACGCAAATGTCGTACTGCAGTGTATTAAGGGTAGCAGAAGTATCATGTTCAAGACACGTGATAGCTCCACTATCTGATGTTTTACGTTCATATATTTGGAATATGAACTGTGACATGGTGTAGCTTTTCTCCCCCTGTGATGCAAATCTGCCCCCTGCAACAATCTACAGAGGGATTCAGCTGGACCTGGATCTTGTGAAAGGGTTCAGCTAAAACTTGGTTCTTGTACATTCAGCAACGTGATAGCTGATTGCATGTGGACCCTTTTGCAAGGCTGTAGGGGTCTCCCTAGGAAGTGACTATGGGGGGGGGGCGGAATCACCTAATGGTGCAAGTGGTCATATTAATCTGCTCTGTGAAATAGACACCTTCAAGGTCTGTCATGACAGAAGCTTTCAAATATGTTTGAGAATAGGGCCACAGATAGTATAGTTAAATAGCAGAAATACAGATTTATGGTAAGTTTATTTAAAACAAAAACACTTTGGAGGGTGATTCTCCAGTAGCTTCAACTGTGTTTGGGAGGGGAGTGTCATTGAATAATTATTTCAGATTTTTGTTGTAACGGAAGAGTAGTAAGACAACAGTAGTGCCGATCTTTCCTCCATTTGGGGTGGACAAGATGATCTCATGAGTTTTCTCGTCAGTTCTGTTATTTTGTAAGCACAACTTAAAAAAAAAATCCACAATAGGAAGGAAATAATATTTAAATCAAACTAGTTGCATATTTTATTATGATTGGATTGAGCGCTAAGCGTAACAATGAAATTCATTACTATTTCCCCTCCCCCAAATGAGAAATGTAGGCTGCTTGCCAAAGGAAATGCTTATCTCAAATTAATTTGAAATTAACTGCATTTTTATGCAGCAGTGTTTGAACCCATTAGATGCAATGGCATAAAGGTCCAGTCAGCTTGCCGGAGGGCCACCGTATAGCTGTAATTAGTGAAAATCGCCTTGTTTGCTTCAGCTCGTAATCGTGAATTATCCAGTGCTCTCCTGTTTGTTTAAAATGGGGGGAGATAAATTAGCCAGGTTTGAGAAGATAGTTAAAGATATTCAGCCTTTCCTTCGAGCCCAGTGGCCAATGTGAGGATGGCGTGGGGACGGTTTAATTTCCTGCCGAAGTCCTTCCCATGCTGTGTGCTCACAGGCTCCTTGGAGCTGAGCACCATATAATTGATGTGCAGCCTGCATTGCTGAAGCTTGGACTGCACCATTCGCAGCGTGAGGGAAGATGTAATCTGATCTCTGTGCCGCTTGGGGAGGAATCTGTTCAGTCAAGGCTTTGACAGGGCAAAGTCTCCTCCAATAATCTTCCCCCCTCACTCATTATTCCCTTAAGTTCTCCTCAGACAAGCTGTACGTATGTATGTGTGCCGGGAGGAGGTTTTTGATATCGAGCTTCGTTCCTCGCATTCACGGTGGAGTTTGCTTGCTGCTGCTGCTGCTGCTGCTGCTTCTGCTGCCTGATCTTCCTTCTCCGACGTGCCCGAGCATGTCCACATTAGAGTCTGTGACATATCTACCTGAAAAAGGTTTATATTGTCAGAGGCTACCAAGCAGCCGGACACACGGGGGCACGGAACCGCTGAAGGGGAAAAATACCGAAAACATGGGGTTCTACGGCACTTTAAAAATGATTTTTTACAAAGTAAGTAACCGGTATGGTGTGTGTCCCCCTTCCTATATGTATCTATATAGATGTGTGCGTGTGCCTGTGTGCCTGTGTGTGTATGTGCCTCTGTGTGTGTGTGTCTGTTGAGGAAAGAAAAATCTGTATCATCAGAGATGGCTGCGGTATCTCTCTGTATTCCCCCCCTCCTTTGGTGGTGCCTGGATGCTTAACATGCTATACGCTGAATAAAGGCAAATAATGAAAGGGCTCAATGAGATGCGAAATCCTTTTATTTTAGGAGTCTGCATGGGAAACCAAAGAAAGATCAGACTATTTACCTTGGACTGAACTGGCTCTTCAGCTCAGCACTTTAGCCTGTTTTTTCCCCCTCCCTTGAAAAAAAAAAAGAGACCCCTTTCTACTTTCACTCAGTATTTCATGTTCATTTTGTAGCTTTGGATGCAAATAGTACTGATGTTAACATGTAATTGCTTATATCAAAGAGACATTTTGAGCATGCTGTGAAATGTTTCAGAGATACAGTGTATTCCCAAGAGCAATGCAGAATAGAGTCTGCAGGATCTGTTATTTAAAAAAAACAACCAACCATAATTTTCTACAAGATTGTGTGTTTCCTCAGGTACTTGTGGAGCAAGTTTTTGAATTTACCAGAAATCCCTGCAAAATGCAATTGTTTACACTAGATACTTCTAATGGGCATAAACTTCTTTTTAGCCTAAGTGGTAATTTTATTAAGAGTATTTCATAGAGTGCCAAGTGCTAAGCTTTTGCAGGTTTCCCAGAACCTAAAACAGTTGGAGCTTAAAAGGGGTGGAAAAAGTTTCCTACAAATATTAAGAAAACAGGAGTTTCGTTGCATCCTTGGACAACTGCCTGTTGTTTAGAATGTATCCCATGCTTTTGAGAAAATGAAGTTGTGTTCAGAGTAGGAGTTAGTGTTATAATTCATATTCCTAAGATTTGTTTGCTGAATAAATCATTTCATACTCGGAAACAAGAAATATTACTGCTAGAATATCATGATATCCCCTAGGGGAGAATCAGTTTAATTTTTAATGGAGGTTAAAAGCATCTAGTATCTGAACCCCCATTTCTGAAGCTGCAATTTGGTTATAGCAAAAGGGTGCTCTGCAATAAATCGATGTATTTTTCTAAATATGGGAAGTGTTTTCCAAGGGTCTTCAGACATGCTCCTGTACATGGATGAAAATATGGTCTCCATTATCCTCAGCCTTGCTCTGAAAAAAGGTTGCTGGTGGAGAAGGCTTTTTGGTTCTGTGTGGTGCATGCTGTGTATTGTCCCATGTGAGGCACAGGCTCACAAATAAGGCTGAGCACAAGAGGAGTGTTTCCATTATTGCTCAAGTGAAAAAGATAAGCATCACAATTTAAATGGAAACCTTGTTTAAAAATAAAACACAATTCATAAGCGTAAGAGAATGCTTATTTCCCTAGTGAGAATGCACTTTAGTATCTTGAATGATTCTAATGTATCTTCGGTGTCAGCAGACAGCCACAATACATAGTGAATGTCCATGTTTTTTAAAAAATGGGAATGGGAAAATCTGCATTTGCATGGTAGTGTATATTTGATTTTAGCTGCCAACAACTGGTATGAAACCAGTCATTTTAAATCGCTACCATATTAAGAAAAACAACCAGATATAAACCTGGAAAAGCACATGTATATTCCATATTGTTTAGCCAGGATAGGTGTCGAATTGCTCCTACTGCATCTTGTTAAACCTAAAAAGTTTGCTTTTGGATGTATTCCACTTTGCATATGTTTTTGTAGGCTTCTTTCAGTTTCCAGTCTAAACGTTTGCAGTTAAAAGATTACTTGATATATAAGTGTTGGTAACTTTTGATAAACTTCTCTGTGGTTGACAATGCAACACTGCGCGCGCGCGCACGCACACACACACACACACACGGTTATCTTGCCCTATTGCACAAAGCTACTTGTCCTAAGGCCATCCTAATGACACTAGTGGTAAAAATGTAAGGAACTGCCCAAAGGGAGGTAGTTTCATGTGCTTTTTCACATTCGTAAAATGTTTCTGATCTGTGTTTTTAAGTGTTTATCAGAGAATATTTCATTCAGTTTGATGTTGTTTTAGCATTTATACCTATCATTCCAAAGAATGTGCAGAGTAATGAACTGAATAATTTAATAACTAATTGAGATGAATAAATGTGTGGAAACAAATCATAATGCAAATCATAATGCAGCAGGGTATCTTCTAGCTGCCAAGTGATTATGGTGCAAAGGGTTGTAGAAAAGCTGGCTCATTGGAATAATTTATGTTTTGTTAGTTTAAAATGCAGGTTGCACAGGCTGATATTAAGAAAATATTGATAGGTACAGGCAAAAAGATTACCACCCTGTTCATGAAGGGCCTCGCTTATGCTGCCAAACTAACACCATTTTTTTGTTCCTTGTCCTATTTTGTAGATGAAGAGAAAGTTGGACCATGGCTCCGAGGTCCGTTCTTTCTCACTGGGAAAGAAACCCTGCAAAGTCTCAGAATACACAAGGTAATTTAATGCAATGACAGGTCATCTGTTTAAGATACACGACTGCAGCCTGTACTTCCTGCCCAGCCACCTCTTGCATGGTCATACCACAAAACAAATCTGAGTGAATTATCTACATTCATAAGTACCTCACTTGCTTGAAATTGCTGAAATTATAAATTTATAAAGAGGTAAACAAACCCTTTTATTTACAAATTTAGGATGAATCCTTCTACATGGCTTCAAAGGACTCTAATATTTCTCTTTCCTCACATCTACCCAGTGAAGGGAACCTTGCAGATTGGGATATGCATCAAGTTGGACTATACAGACAACAAAATCATTGGTGTTAATCACAACATTCTTGCATACAACAACATGATAATTCCTGAGTCACATTGAATAATAACCTCTCCACAACATGGAGTTCCGTTTATAAATTAAAGAGATGTACATTTATCATAGGCAGGCACGTCAATTTAACAACTCTTTAATTTCCTTTGGTTAGGAATTTCAGTCCCAGGGATGCATACAACTCGACTTCACTACTTGGTAGTTGCCATAACAACTACCTCTTGCATTTGAGCTTGTTCAAATCTGCAGCATTGTGAAACTTTCTGGTTTTAACAGATTGCTTTCCATGGGCAATTTATCTGCTGTTCAGTTTTAATCTTCCTTTTAAATTCTTCATTATGAATTAAAATATATTCATTTATATATTTCCCCCCTCAAATTTATAGGTCTACCATTGTTGAATTGGGTAAAAAGAAGAACAGGGAAAATGCTATGCAGATATTTGATTAATTGTAGAAGTTTGCATACAGAATGCTTGTTAGTGCATTTCTAGCTAATAAATCCTTTCCTAATTCATGTGGTTTTTAAAAAGAAAAATCTGAAAAAGCCAACATAGCTACTCATAAAATACAATGTTTTTGAAGACAAAATCGCTATTAACTTGCTAATACGTATTTAGATTTGAATTAGAAGGGAACATCTTTGGAGTTCATTTTATATAAGTATCTTACATTTGTGAACTCAGAAATGCCTTCAAGGATAGTTCTTTACCTAAAATAAACCAGTTTATTTAATCTACGCTCATCAGATAACAGCTGTGCCCCTCATTGATGAAATAGTTATGTTTTCAATTGTGTAAATGTGTCATCCCTGTTTTCAGAAAATTGTTCTAAACTAATTAGTTTTATGAGCCTTATTTTGCCTGCAAAAAAGACTGTAAAATAAAATGCTAAAATAATGCCTTTATACTGAGTTCCAGATTATTTCTCCACCAAGGCCCATTTGTCTCCTTCTCTGACTAGCAATGACACTTCAAGGCCTCAGATGCTGGCCTTTCTTAGCACTGATTTCTGAAATCCTTCAAACTGGATATGCTGAACCTAGAAAATCCCATATCCATGGTACTTCAATCAGTGTTTTGTTAGGCACACACCAAATTTATGCAAATTTGCAGTCATGTAGTATTTGCTGTTTTGGCAAACCCAGGGAAGCAAAGTGTCAATGTTTGACATATAATTACATTGAAGCACTTGCTTATTACAAATTAGAAACATACAATGATCCTCGGTGTCCAGTGAAATATGTATAAAAAGCAAATGTGTCTCAACTGACTAGAGTTACCCTCTTCAAAATATTCAAATATCTACATGTTGTAAATGAAAGTCCCAAATCTTGTAACCAAAGGCTACTAGTGGGAAAGCATTCAACATTTATATAGATAAAACTAGAAATATTACAAAATAAATAAAACTTTGGAATACCCAAACCAGAAATCCTTTAGACTTACTGCTAACAGATTTGGGGTGACTGCAATCCCAGCTTGAGGTTTTGGAAGGCTCTTGGGCAAGGTGCTCTGAGCGGATCCATCTTTCCCTCTCCACTTTCACTAGCCCCCTTTGGTTGGACACAGTTTTCACAACCAAGTGAGACGGGTCGTAGAAGCGAAGAGGAGGATGCTGTTTCATCTCCTCACTCTTGACTCTGCTTACATCCTCAGAGAGGAAAGTTGAACAGGAGGTTCAACAGTGTGGTGTTAGTTGCATATGCCCCAGAGCCAGTAGGTGGCCCCATGCAGGGTTAGAGGTTGCAAGCAGCAAAACAAAGTTAGTTATGTTGTCCCTCTCCCAACATGGTGTCCTGCAAGGGTGCTCAGTGGGGCCCACAACTCATGCCAGACGTAATTAACTCAGACACAGTTTTGGAGAGCCAGGTGACCAATTTCACACTTCATTATTCATTATTCATAAGTGGAGCTTGCAACCAAAGGTTGGTCTATCTCCACCTTCTATTCAAGTTCCTGTCTGCCAGCTATGCCTCCCCCCCAACATACTATAACATGTAACTTGTAAAGTAGGACATTCCACTAATTTTCCTCTGAGTGGTGCATTTTTCCTTTTCACGGACACTCGACATTCCACCACTACTGAGCATGCTCAGACCATTGGAGAAGGATTACCATCTTACGATTTTAAAAGAGAGGGGGTTGTATCTCAAACTTCGACATTCGCCTGAGAATGCTGATAACTTCCTCCTGTTTCTCAGCCTCTTTTTTGGCTTAGTTTCAGTTGACATTCACCACCTAAGTTTAATATTGGAGGGAGTGACTACTGTGGTCGTGATCCAAAAAAACTGTCCCAACTAGTTCAGTGGCCAAGATATCTATAGGCTTGCATTTCTTCAATGCAGCTCACTGTGCTTTACTTTTAAACATGGGAATCAAGAGGGTTCAAAATAGTTTGTCTTATGACACAGTGGTCTGAACTTCAAAGAAAATATCAAATGTACAATTGGGTGACTGCAAACACTTTGATTAGTGCCTCCTATTGTGAGGTTTGGGTCTGGGCCCTGCCATTAGGCAGAGTGGGGTGGTTACCTCAGGCAGCTAATCTTGGATGAATCGAAAGGGCAGCAAATAGCTATTTAATTTATTATTTTTGTGCTATGGAGAAGGAACAGCACTTGTAAGGTTTTCTGCCTGGTTCCAAGATAACTTCACAAGCCTTGGGTACTATGCACTTTTACTTGGGGGTGGGAGGTTGCCATTTGGTGCTCTGTCTCAGCAAAATGCCAGTCCTAGTGAAGAAAACCTCCAGGTTTTCTTACTTCACCTCTTGTTTGATTCCAATATTTAGGCAATTGCCCCAAATCAGCCTGAAATAGTAAAACACATGAGATTTGGAAAGACCCATTCATATAGTAATGAGATCTGCCTCAATAACTAGTGACCAGTGTGCTAATAGTATAATTAAATGTTTCTGAGAACTGCATTGGCCTTTTCCCCCCTGCTCCAGCACTACTGGGCTTGTGCCTTGCTCAGCAACACCTACTACTTTTGGAGATCTGAGAGCAGCCAATGGTCAAGGACAGCAACGGCGCCGAATTACATCCATCCAGCCGCCAACAGGACTTCAAGAATGGCTGAAAATGTTTCAGGTGAAAAACATTTCAAGTTTGACTTATTTTGAAGAGATTGTTGTGAACTGAGAAAGAATTCTGTTAGAATGGTTACAGTACCGAATCACTACACTTCCTGAGTCTTTTTAATAACAAACAGTACTTTTCTAATGCAACATGTTTTATATCTTGCTGTTTTAAAGAACTAATAATTTTTAAACATGAGGTGTGTAAAGGTAGACTTTCTTGGGATTTATTCTAATTTTTAAAAATGAAAAGCAAAATATTGAGTAGACTGTTTTATGTTTTAGTGCTCTTAATTATGGATGAGAATGGAATTTTCCCATTGTTTTTTCATCTCTTTAAAAGATAGTAAAGTTTTTAATGAGAAACAGAAAACAGCCCTCCATACCGTAACTCTAAAATGCGTACTGAGTTAAAAACTGTAAAATAAAATGGTATTCACCGGTAGAAATTAATGCTATGTAACTGTAGTAACTTAACCCGCTGTCTACAGCTTTCCAGTTCTGCACCACAGTATAAACAAACTTAATATATTTCTGCAAAGCTAAATTAAATAACCAGAAATATAGCATGTTTATAGAGATCTATAAACTGAAAACTACTTCTGAAACATTATAAAAAAGAGAAATGAGCCAGCACTAGAAATTACTGCCATTATGATCAGCAATCAATTTCTTAGATTTAATGTGAATACTATATCTCCAGCAGTAAACTTTCTAGCAATCTTTTGGGTAAAATCTGTTGTTTAATAAAGCCCTTCATAGTCAATATTGTTTAGTTAGCAAATTATTGTCAGGATGCATCAAATCAGTGCTTGCTACTGAAAAAGAAACATTTGAAAGCCATTTGTTTTTCCCAATTATACATTTATGTAATCAAATAAACTTTATCCTTTATTTGAAGGAGTGACATGATAGGTTGAGCAAACAAATATTCAGCACAATGGCTTGTATCCAACACTTTGTGAGCCTGGCTATAACTATCTGCTTGCATGAGAGTGCATTTTCATCCTCTCTTTCCACTACAGCCTCTTCTGAGGGCCAGGAGACCACCAGGAAAGACCTGGAACGTGGCATTGGGAGCTGAACTGGGAGGGGCAATTGACCAAAATTGAGCCGATGTCCCTTGTGTTTGCAGCTTGCCACTTCCTCAGGTTGCTTCTGCCTGATCTTAGGGCTGTTTCTCCGTCCCACCCCAGCTCCCATGCCATATGCAACTTGAAATTTCTTCAGCCCATAACATAGATCTTTCAGTGGAAAGGAAGAGTAGGGTTTCACTGAGGAAGAAGAATGGAAAAGACTGTCTTGTGTTACTGAAATAATGCTCACACAGCAGTGGCTGCAACCCAATGCCAAGATACGGGTTTAACAAATAGACGTGGGCCAGATTCAAAGACCCATGAGCAGTAAGACAACATGTGCAAGGGTTCATGGGATGGCACTAATGCAGAGGAAGTGGAATACTTCACACAGTGGCAGGGTCAAGAGTATATCAGGGCTTATGTTTACAGTGTGAATAATGAAATTACAGGCTACATAGTAAGGTTAGTGGGCCCTTAAGAATGGTCTTGGGGATGAGTTTGTTCAAAGTCCCACACAAGAATTTTCACACTTCCTGAACTGGGACAACTTCCTCAAGCAGGACTCTACAACAAAGCTGGAAATAGCTCTCCTAAGAGCAGAAGAAGCTTCATGCTAGTGGATCCAACTCTACATTGTAGGAATGCATCTTCTAGACTAGGGTATTGAACATTTCAAGATTCATTAGATTCATGTTCTTTTTTTAAACCTTTGAACCCAGCCTTTCATCTTAAGTTCAGAGAAATGTTTTATCCTCACAATTGTTTTAAGCAGGCTGATTTGAATTTCAATTAACTTCAATTAAGCTGATCTACCATTCCATTGGTTTCGGCTGTTTTGGCATAGAATTATAGTATTGTAGAGTTGGAAGCTATGGTCTGAGGCTCAACATCAAAAAAAACGAAGATCATGGCCACTGGTCCCATCACCTCCTGGCAAATAGAAGGGGAAGAAATGGAGGCAGTGAGAGATTTTACTTTCTTGGGCTCCATGATCACTGCAGATGGTGACAGCAGCCACGAAATTAAAAGACGCCTGCTTCTTGGGAGAAGGGCAATGACAGGCCTAGACAGCATCTTGAGAAGTAGAGACGTCACCTTGCCAACAAAGGTCCATATAGTTAAAGCCATTGTTTTCCCAGTAGTGATGTATGGAAGTGAGAGCTGGACCATAAAGAAGGCTGATCGCCGAAGAATTGATGCTTTTGAATTATGGTGCTGGAGAAGACTCTTGAGAGTCCCATGGACTGCAAGAAGATCAAACACATCCATTCTTAATGAAATCAGCCCTGAGTGCTCACTGGAAGGACAGATCGTGAAGCTGAGGCTCCAGTACTTTGGCCACCTCTTGAGAAGAGAAGACTCCCTGGAGAAGACACTGATGCTGGGAAAGATGGAGGGCACAAGGAGAAGGGGGCGACAGAGGACGAGATGGTTCGATAGTGTTTTCGAGGTTACCAGCATGAGTTTGACCAAACTGCGGGAGGCAGTGGAGGACAGAGGTGCCTGGCGTGCTCTGGTCCATGGGGTCATGAAGAGTCGGACACGACTAAACGACTAAACAACAACAGAGTTGGAAGCGACCATGAGGGTCATCTAGTCTAACCCCCTACAATGCAGGACTCTCTTGTCCAACATGGGGCTCAAACCCACAACCCTGAGATTAAGAGTCTCATTATTCAGATGTAGATTTCTTATTAAGACAAATTTGATGTTAAATTGGTTGTGATTGGAAGTGGAGTGAAAGTATAAATCCCAACTTCTGATTCAATACCATTAATTAAGTTACATTTTCTAAAGCTCAGAGACCAGATTCAGTAAACAAGTCCTTCTAGTGGAAGCCTGCACAAGGACTTCCTCTAGCAAAATGGGGCTTTCCCCATTCCCCTCTCCTCCCCGCCACACACTCCCACCCCTATCCAGATCGGCTGTGTAGGGAAGGGTCCAGAGAACTTCCAAAACAGCACAGTTGGGAGGAGCGTGCAAGCTGAAATGCTTTTGCTGAAGGAACAGTCGTCATAGCTACATTGAATTTGTCTCCCTACTTCTGTAGATGGCAGAGCCCACTACTTAATCATTTCTAACAATAGATCAATGCAGTTCAGTTTTACTATCAGCTTTAACATTGGGGCGAGTGAGTTCAAAGTGTACCAGTTCTAGCCATAGCTGACAACGTTTCCCTTTTTTAAAGGGAAATTCCCTTATTCCGAATAGGATTCCTTGCAAGAAAAGGGAAAAGTTGACAGCTATGGTTCTAGCGATGCCAGGAGGATGGGTTGCACCTTCAGTAAGGCCTGGCTTGATTATTGAAGGGATTGTTGGAATGAATGCCCACAGTCTGATGTTCTGAAAAAAAAAATCCCATTGATCTATTCTACAAGATCTATTCATTAAACGTGCAATATAAAATATTACCACCAGTTAATACGTAGCATGAACCTTTGGAAAGCAATGACTGTGATCATAAGCATGGTTAGACTATTAAGGTTATCTTGGGTCTAGCATGTGGATAGAATAAGCAGCAGTAAATGTTGCTTGATATCCGCACAAACCCTGAGAAGGCACAGATACAGACAGTGAACTCTGACATAAACATTAAAGAACAAAAAAAAGATTGTGTCTTCCATGATTCGGCAGGTGTGCAGAAAGAGTGGAAAATCTGGCACTTGGAAATTCAGGTTGCTGAGTTTTTGGTGTTTCAGAAGGTCAATATTTGCTTGAAACATTGTGGGTAATGTGTGATGAAATCTCAGGTGCTAAATAAATAGCTGAGTGTAAATTCTAGTGGTTGAGGACAGAGCATTACTGCCAAGTGTAGCTTCCTGCCACTCCCCATGACTAATAAAACGGAGGGGAAATTTGGCACAAGTGGGATGGGAGAAAAATGGGGCAGAGTTTCATAACTGGTCCTGTATTTTAATTTGTTTAGTGTATTTGAGTCACAGAATTCCATTTCCTTTTTGCATATTTATCACTTCCTGTGTCTTGAGTTTGAATTATTCTTGAGTTCAATATGCACATCTCTGGATGTGACGCAGTTCCTCTTCTCCCACTTAAGGATCCGTTTGTTGTGGATCTTGTGTAGGAAGCGCCAGTGTTCTGTTCATACACTGTTTCCCCTTGTGTTCTGGTGGTTTCACGAAACACTGCTTCTTCCCAAGAATGCATATAAAATATGCACTTTATTTCTTCAAAATGCTCTTCTTAATTATATCCCTGAAGAGACAATTTAAAATTGCAATAGCACAGATTAAATTTTAGAATGCTTGTGCACAACCTCTGATTAAACCCTGAACAGTACAGATAATATTGGTAGAATTGAACTTGGTTAAGTAGGCCAATGTGCTTTTTAATTCTTAACCTGAATTTGCTTATTACCACATTAGCCCTTTAAAAATGTTTTGAAATAAATTGAGTTTGATGGACTTAAGGTCGTATCCTATATGCCTTCCAAATATGCTTCGCGGGTTGGGAAAAACCATCAGGCAGATTTGGCAGCATCTGGAGGTTAGAACAGGAAGGAGTTGTTCTGTATACGCAGTAAGTGGACCACAGTCAGTGGAAGGTCAGGGAAAAGAAAAAAGCTTTAGCCTTAACAGTATAAGCACTTCTTGGTAAAGTGTATGCTTGGATTGTATTTTACATCAATTTTATTAAAGTTAGTTTTAGCATCTATCAATTCGACCCTCATAATTCTCCCTATTTAATGTTTCAGTATCAATTTTATTTGCAAGGCAGATCTTCATCCCAGTCAGTTCACATTTTATGTACCTTATGCTTCTAACTACAAATGAAGCCTCACACATTTTTTAAAATACCAAGGCACCCAATCTTTATTGTGCCAAGCATATTTGTATCTTATACATGGTTAAGTACAGAGATTAAAGATTTGTAAGCACACACCTCACCACTTAGAGTAGGTTTATAATTTTCCCCTATCCTAAATGATGTTTTTATGTTTGCTTTTACAAATCAGTCATTGCCCCCCAGGAAAGATCCCTGCATTGCAAGGGGTTGGACTAGATGACCCTTAGGGTCTCTTCCAACTCTATGTTTCTATGATTCTATGAAATACAAGTACTGTAAACCCCCAAATTGTAGTTGTATAAGGAGTTTGACTCCTTCCCATCGGTCCCTATTCAACATAATGACTTATCACAATGAATCATAAAAGTCTCTGGAGGTCTCCTGAAAGTTTATCCTAATGATTGATTACCTGGTTTTTGTAGTATACAAAATTATTGTCCTTTGGGATACTCTTCCATACATCAGAATGGAGGGGAAATAAAAGTAGTGAGGAGTTAGATGCTTCAGAGTACTTAGAAAGAAATAATACTTGGTGTGACCATGAACTATGAAATACTTAGCTTCAGACTGACGCTTCTCTGTGCATCAAAACAATATTATCAGTGGTACACATGCATGTTTTGTGAGTGGTGCAGTATGAAAAGAAATTCAGGCCTTGAATGGGTGTTGAATATTAGAACTATATGGAAGGATGAGGTTGGTTAAAAGTGCTTCTCAGTTAAATACCAATATTAACCTTCCCCCCCCAATTGCACTTTCTCTTACTTCAAATAGTATCACTGGTTTTAAAGGCTATACACTTAGTGACAACTGTGTCTGATGTAGCCTAAGCAATTTTGGAGATATGATGTCATTCAGAGGAGCACATAGATGCTACATCACTGCATACAAATATGTTGTTTTTCACTTGAACTAAAGTAATATTTATCCTAAGATTGCTTACCACAACAGAAATAACTGTAATTAGCATGAAACACATTTTCTCTTTAGCTTTTTAAATTGATTATCAGTTTATTTCCTTAAAATGAAAGACATTGTGAGTGATGTTCCAGGAGTAAATCTTTCTAACTGATAGGAAACTATATTATATTTATTCCTTTTAGTTAGTTTAGAAAGCTGAATAAATGGATATTGCTGTCTAAAAGTCCAAGGTTATGGGGATATAATTTTTCTCCATAGTTTTTTTTCTGATTAGCATTATATTGTGGAAAAGATAGGATTGTATCCTTAGGATAGTTGTTATACTTTCAGATTTTACCTCAGTTTCTATAGTATTAAAGAGATATTATTAACAGCTATTATAGATTGTTTCTAGATTCAGATCCACCCCCCTCAGTTTTGACATGTTGGTTCTGTGAATTTAACCTTTCTTTGAAAAGTAATATGAAGCAGGTAAAGGTAAATTCACAGGTATTTTCACGTAATGCCATTTCAGTTTTTGTGCTTCTGTTTAATTTTGATTTGTTTGTGTCCATTTCCAACATATTTATCCGATCCCTAATTAATTACAGTCATAATCAGTGTGACGTAAAAATGACAATGTATAGCAAATTATGACAACTATTGGGTCAGGAATATATACATTTCATCATAAAACAGATGTAGAAATTTCGTTTATACCATTCTTGCACATTCTGCTTGGGAGTTTGAAAGCTATGTTAATTGTTCAGGGACTATTTTGTCTTGTGTGCCAGTTTTGATTGTATAAATGCATTAATATGAAGTAATATAGTGGCTCAGCCAGTGAGGTGCAGTAACAGCCTCCTGGCACTGGTGTCACTGCTACTTACTAGGAGAGAAAGGCAATGGCGATATCACTTTTGTGTGGATGCACTGGTGGAACCAATCTTGGCCTTTGAAAGGCATTCCTATGAAAGTACAGTGGTACCTCGGGTTACGGGACACAGTTGGTGCTTTGGGTTAAACCACAGAGCCTAGGACTTGTCAATCAGAAGGTCGCGGTTTGAATCCCCGCAACGGGGTGAGCTCCCGTTGCTCGGTCCCTGTTCCTGCCAACCTAGCAGTTCGAAAGCACGTCAGAGTGCAAGTAGATAAATAGGTACTGCTCTGGCGGGAAGGTAAACGGCATTTCCGTGCGCTGCTCTGGTTCGCCAGAAGCGGCTTAGTCATGCTGGCCACATGACCTGGAAGCTGTACGCCAGCTACCTCGGCCAATAAAGCGAGATGAGCACCGCAACCCCAGAGTTGGTTATGACTGGACCTAATGGTCAGGGGTCCCTTTACCTTTACCTCGGGTTACATACACTTCAGGTTACATACGCTTCAGGTTACAGACTCCGCTAACCCAGAAATAGTACCTCGGGCTAAGAACTTTGCTTCAGGATGAGAACAGAGATCGTGCTCCTGTGGCGCGGCAGCAGCAGGAGGGCCCTTTAGCTAAAGTGGTGCTTCAGGTTAAGAACAGTTTCAGGTTAAGAACGGACCTGGAACGAATTAAGTACTTAACCCGAGGTACCACTGTACAGTAGAAGTTTGCTAATCTAGACAGTGGTTTAGGTTTATAGCCATAATTCGCAGAATAATTAGAAACTGGAATTATATGTAGCACGTGGAAATTAATGTTTAGGATAATACTGTATTAACATATCTTAATGCGCGTAGAGTTTTATTTACTAGTTTTCAAGATAAGGTATTTGATTTTAACGGTATAAGCGAGAGAATTACACAATTTATGGGCAATAGCCAAATCTAGTCATACTTAAAGGAACCTATTGAAATAAATGAATTGAAATACCTTTAGCCTGTTTGGCTCTAATAAGATGATAATGCTAGACAGAATATGTATGCCATTACATTTTGCTTTCCATACTGTCAAAAGCACAGTCATTTGCTTCAAAACTAGTTGATCTTTTCTAACTTCTTTTAGTGGTCCTGAAGTGTCTTCTAGGATAGGTTATCTCCTTTTATATTGTTTCTCCCAAAATGGTTTTCATAAATGGCATTTGTGTAGCAAATCAAAACTTTGAGCCCAGATGAGTTTGAGAGAAGATGTGCTATATCTTCAGTTATTAATTCTTCTGCAAATGGTTTTGCTAATCTGCTGTGTTTGCAGATGAGTGCCTTAATAAAACCATCAAATTTTATGATGCCTGTTAGTAGGAATATGAAGTAAGAAAATTGCCAGACAAAATTCCCTCTTTTCTTCCTAATGTAAAATTATGTTTACAAAACACTGGTTTCGAGCCAGAAATCAGGAAGATTGCACAGTGGCAGATGTACACATGGCTATAAAAACATTATAATTTTTTGGCAATAAACAAAACCAAATGAACCTGAAATGAAGTTACTACTATTAAGTTTTGGATTTTTTTTTTTTTACCCTCTCCTTTTTAATTTAAAGTTTATTATTTTTCTAAGGAACATTTGTATGGTTGAACACCTGTTTCACATTTGAATACTCCCTTCACCATTCTGGGTGGTATTGCAATAATTTTTCATCCCAGCATATTCCATAGCAATTTTCAAATATTACATTTTTGAAATGCATTAATATATGAAAACAATACAGTGGAAACTAAACATATATTTGTACTTCACAGAGCTGGAGTGGACCAGAGAAGTTACTTGCCTTAGATGAATTGATTGATAGTTGTGAACCAACACAAGTGAAGCATATGATGCAAGTGATCGAGCCCCAATTTCAACGAGACTTCATTTCCTTGCTCCCCAAAGAGGTGAGGATTATCACTTAATACTGGGCTCCTGGTACTGTTTGCCTATGTAATGCATCATCTGCCACCTTTAAGCATTTCCTTGCTAATTATAGTATTCATTGTTGTCAGTGTAACACTGTTAATTGGCGTTGAAGAGGACTGCAAGTTGATAAACTGCCATGACTTAATAATGTAATTTTCAGATTAATGTATGCTTGTGAGACCAGTGACTTTGTTTCAGTGACTAGGATATGTCCCCTGCTGTTTGTGACAGTTGTTTCTTATATGTAAGGGGTTTTTTTTCCAGAGCTTTCAAGAGCTGATTTATTATCCATTGACGATTTCACTCTTAAGGTTTTTAAAAAAACGTAATAGGTATTTAGCTTTTCATTTTATCTCTACTACATTTTATGAAGGGAATAAACACCCATATAACTTTTTCAATCAAATTATATTCAGTTTTATAGGATAAGTATGCATGTAGTCCAGAATTCATTTGTATCTAGGTCCCATTGAGGTTAATTTGATAATTTGTGAGCAGCGTGAGCAGCATTATAAATATATCTGTAGTTGGTAACTAGTGCATTCAGTCATGTCTGAAGATGGATCCTGGAAGGTAGCTATCAACACCCCCTTCCCGTCCTGTATCTGGCATTTTGATGACTAGCGCTAGTTTACAGTACAAAGTATAAGAACACTGTTGTGTTAATAGGCGACTCCCATGCTTGGAAAACATCTTCCATATTATGAGACCGCCCCAAAATAATATTATTGTAAGTCGGCCTGGGACTAAAAATAAAATATTTACACTTCCTTATTCTCATCAACAGTCAAAACAAACAAAAAAAAGACCAGGTGAACGCTTTTGCAACTCACAGCCCAGGTCAACAAATAAGATTAAGTCAATTGGAAGCAAGTTCTTAACTCAAGTGCTCTTCATTGAGAACACACAACCTAATGATGGTTTAGTGATACTCCTTTCTCTGGGTTCTTTTAGCAACTACAAATGGTGCAATAGCAAACACTAATTGTAGTTCCTGGAATGGATGAAATTAGTGTTTCTAGTAGTTTTTCTTCACTTTTAGCTCTAGCTGTACTACTATATTATTACATTGGATTGGTGTTTTCGAATTATACTTTTCTCTTGGTGTAAGCTGGCCAGAGCATCTTGGTGTTTGTAATCTATGGTACATGGGATGCTTGTTGTTGTTGTTGTTGTTTAGTCGTTTAGTCGTGTCCGACTCTTCGTGACCCCATGGACCAGAGCACGCCAGGCACTTCTGTCCTCCACTGCCTCCCACAGTTGCTTATACTTAACGAATACTTTTACTGTAAAACAATTTTGTCTATAATTTGTTACTTATTTTCTTTAATCAGTTGATTAAAAATAAATGACATTGGTTTTAATTAAAATCCTTTCTTATAGAAGGTATTCCTCTTCTACTAAAACTGGAACACACTGAATTTGTTTCTACGTTAATAATGCTGTTCATCACAGGCAATAAGGAATGTACCCTTGAAATAATCAGTAGTCAAAATAGTTAATATAAGAAGGCTTTTTCCAGTGCTTTTTTCAGGAATTGCTAAGTAAAATTGAAAAGGAAAGGCTAAGTGTACAGCTATCTTTTTTAAAAAAATGCAATTTTAAGTTTTCATCCAAGGAATAATTGACACAAACAGTGGTGCCTGTTTCTTTCCTAAGTTGATTATTTAAATCACCTCTTAAAAGATCTATGGGTTATTGCCATGAAGAATAATAGCTGAAGATTTTCACATACAAATATGCTAAGTTAATAAGTCAACTGTGCATATATGCTATCGCATTACTGATTGCCAATAATGCTCCAAGGACATCAGAACATCAGCAAGGCTTTAGGCAGCTACTGCCAAACCTTTAGCTAGTTCTTGCATTGCTCTTGATTAAAAAACAGGATTGATAAAAGGAAATTTCAGCAGCATTCTGAATCACACTGAGAACTAATTTAGTCCCCACACCCACATCTCTTGGCATGGCTTAATGATCACTGTTTTTAAGAGTATGTTATTTATGCTCTAGGGCAGATAGTTTTTAAAAAATGTGTGTAATAAGTTTTGCCCAATCCAACCCTTCACCCTTTGAGGTTTGTTGTTGTTTGGTTGCCTGGCACCCTACCTACGTTAGCAAGACATCAGCTATATCATATTTAACTCACTGGAACTTTCTAAACAAACATAGCCATGACCTGGGTTCCTGCGTATTTTGCAAATGACAAAGGTTTACTAAATTCAGCATTGGGATTCATGATTCTATTCTTCCTACAGCCTACATGGCTGTGACACTTTTAAAAAATGGTTCCCACTTGTCACCAGGAGTTCAAAGAGATGGTGGCAACAAACCTGGTATGGTAAATATATGGTTTCCTTGGGGCTTGTTTGGTTAGTCGGAGCTGCAGCAGTAGCCTCCCAGCAAGCGTCATCACTTACTGTGAAAGGGAAGTTGGGATTGCCAGAAACCAGATTTGGTTCTGCTGGTGCATGTGCACAGCCCTGACTTCACCACCACTTCACCCTTCCCTTTTCCAGGAAGCAGCAGCAGCAGTACCACCTACAAGAGGTTATTGCTGTGGCCCCAACCAACTGAATGAGCCACTCCTGCTTGTACATCATGTTGCTGCATATTCAGTCCTGCTTCCTATGACATAATGTCCCATCTGTTGAGGAGGCATCATTATAGGATGCAGTATTTTACTTCTAAGGCTTTCTGCCATTACGTGTTCCCACTTCTTCAAGCCTCAACCAATCAGAAATGTCCTTGTGTAGCTACAATGATTGTGTTTTCAACCAATCAGAAATGTCCTTGTGTAGCTACAATGATTGTGTTTTCAACCAATCAGAAATGTCCTTGTGTAGCTACAATGATTGTGTTTTCAACCAATCAGAAATGTCCTTGTGTAGCTACAATGATTGTGTTTTCAACCAATCAGAAATGTCCTTGTGTAGCTACAATGATTGTGTTTTTAAATTGATTGCCGGTTTTAGTCATTAAAATTTGTTCATTTTTTAAACATTTAATTAAATTTTAAAATTTAAACTCTTGTGAGATGCTGTAGAAATCAGCCCCGTGATATAAAGACAGGCTAAAAAGAAAACCAGTTTGCTGTATTGTTGTCCCTTTAGCAAAATGTTGCTTTAGTTGCGAAAAGTGAGTATGCAAAAACACCTTTTACAGTGTTTGAACAGAGTGGTCCTCCCAAGACATCATAATCAGTTGGCATATAGATCGTTTTTTAAAGGAGAGACTAGATACAACCACCTATCAGTGATGCTATGGTAGTAGAATCCCTGTATTGGCAAGGGCTTGGACTAAATGATCTTTGATGTACTTTACAGTTATATCAGGCATAGGCAAACTCGGCACTCCAGATGTTTTGAGACTATAATTCCCATCATCCCTGACCACTGGTCCTGTTAGCTAGGGATGATGGGAGTTGTAGTCCCAAAACATCTGGAGGGCTGAGTTTGCCTGTGCCTGAATTATATGATTCTAAAAAACTCAAAAGGCTCTTTTGTCCAACAGGTTTGTTGGATTCTTAATTATCTCTCTCTTTTTACAAACACCACTGCCAAGGATGCTTTTTTTCCCCCTTTTTGAGAGTAGGTAGGCAGATAACTACAAACACATGAAAAATATCACCACCTACTATCATGCTAGGCATGATGTCTTAGAGAGAGCTTGTTACACCCTCTCTTTCCTGTAGTTTTTATTAATTATTGAAGGTTACTTTAATGAATGTAATGTGACCTAAATATATTCATACTAGTTTTCTAAATAAAGTATTAGAGTGAAAACACTTGCCTTAAATTCTCTAACAGAGTGTTTGGCTAAAATAACCTTTCGAATGGCATCGTTATGGCTGCAGCAAAGAGACCAGGTTGCCAGGGGGTGGGAGATATGTTTCTGTTTTATATCATACAATTAAGGTGTGAGTTGCTGATCAGAGGAAAAGGTTGCAATATCCTTTTCAGTGCAAGAGGTAACATTACATTGGTTTAGGTAGACTATACAATTAAGAATTCATTGTTGGCCATTTGTTCTGTGTTTTAAAAAGTTTTAGATTTTAAAGTTTTATGATTCATCTGTGATTTTGCTGTGCACCACCTTGATAAATAAAATTAAGGATACTGGGGAAGTGCTGCCATCCCTGTGAGATGAAAGAGCCAGATGTGCGGCAGGCGGTGAGAGAGAGGGGGATATGATCGTTCTCTCCTGCTAGTTTGATTTGCCTGATTGGTTACACCATTGGACCACTCTTAATACACGACGGGAGCAGCAGCTGATTTCTTGATTCCCCCACAAAGCTGACTTGAGACTTGAGAATAAACTGCAGGGTTATACAACTGGTTTTTCTTCTGCATGGCTTTGTACACCATTTTATCCAGACAAGAAATCTACAGGCTTGTCCTTCTCAATCCAAGAAAAGCTCCAGAGGCTATGTGCTGCTTGTGGCTTGGCATGGCTACTGATGTCTGAGCAAACATTTGTTTGTGCAGAAGTGCCAAACATAAAATGCTAATGTGGTTCTGTGCACAAGGGACTCTTAAACAAGGAACAGGCTTTCTGATCACATGCTATATGACTGGAAAGGAGTTGAGAAGAATCACTAAGAGTTCTTTCCCGGCAGAATCCCCCCCTCCCCGGTTTTGTTTGATGGTTTCCATTTTTTAAGTACAATGTAATACAGTATATGTGAATATTTTAGGACCCACCTTATTCCTGTAATTTAAACTGTTTTAAACAATTTTTAATGGGTAATAAACTGTAATAGTAATATTGTATATTTCCTTAAAATTCTCATATTCTCATAGAAGCACGACAGTAGTTTTCATAGAATCATAATTGGAAGGATCATCTAGTCTAGCCGCCTGCAATGCAGGAATATGCAGCTGTCCCTTACGGGGATTGAACCTGCAACTTGGGCGTTGTCAGCACCACGCTCTAACTAACTGAGCTATCAGTTTGTGAAACATAATAGTTTTTTACATTGTTTCTTTCTATGGGTACTGTTTCTGTTGTAGCTACTTACCTTATACATACGTTGATTGCAAGAACCCAGAAATCTTGACTTGCCTGCGGTTTCTTTGTGCTAGTTCTATTTTCTGTTTCTCTCCCCCTGCTCCCAGCTCACCTTGTAATTAGCTCGGTGTCATTTCTGAGCTCAGGGTACTTTCCTCTTTGCATTTTATGCAAAGTAAGTGCCACTGTGTTTAGTGGGATCTACTTCTGGATAAGTAAGTGTACTTATGAGGGCAGCCTGAGAGAGCTTTGGAAGTTTAAGCCTAGGGGAACTCAGCCGCCAACACTCTTTTCCTAAGCAATTTTTTTATTATGAGAAGCAGGCAATGAGTAGCTGGCAGCAGCAGAGGTCTTGTACACTTCTTTCTTAAGGCTTGCGTGTTCATAAGTATGCTCAGAAGTGTCCTTTACAAGCTCTCCAGATCACAGTGGCAGCTTTTAATTGTCTTTTGGCCAAGGAGACCTTGGACACTGGAATCTCCATGCATCTGACTGGTGATGAATGCTTCCTGAGCATGCTCAGTCTCATCCAAAATTTGAGAATCTTTGGGTCTGTATGTAATCGGCCCAGGTAAAATTTCAAAACTTGATTTCTGACCCATCTACACTCCTTCTGAAATGATTGCCCCCTAGTCTTAGTTTTTTTAGCGGTCTTTCAAAAAAAATAATCACATAGGAGTACCATTTATTTTATGAATTGTTACACTTCTTTCATGAAAAATGCAGTGAAATAAGATAGAAAACCAGTAATTTAAATTATTTATCATTTCTTAGCTAGAGAAGAATTGCTGTTTGCACCCCATGGTTGTTGGGTTTTTGTGTTTGTTTTTGCCGTGACATTTTTCTTTTATACTCGGGTTTCTCTTTAGATTGTATAAATCTTTTGCCTTTTTTGACATTTTCTCTCTCTTTCACAATTGTCTAGCTCCTCAGTTGTTGATTTTAGTTATCAAACAAATGTTTAGGTATATAAAGCCCTTTATTCCTAAGATAAAGAGTCTGTTTAAAATCCCTCCATGGGAGAGTGGCTGTCATGTGTTTACAAAGGAAGCCTTGATTTTATCAACCACAGGAGGAGCAGATGTACCATGTGACTATGCATATAAGAAGCCTCAGGGCACACAAAGGCATTAGATTTAAACTGCGGGGAAATATTAGGCCATTTGAGGAACAGTATCCGCTATTGCAATGGTTCTGATATCCTAAAGGCTGGGATTGTATGACTACTTTTAACAACTACCACCTACCCATGTTATATATTGCCCCCCGCCTAAGACTTTAAACATCATTTAATCTTTCCCTTTTATTGTGTCTCTTTCCACTTCCCATTTTTTTCCTAACATGTGTTAGATTATAAATCTCTTGTACATCACTCATAAATTGAGACTTGTGAAATAATTGTGTGGTTTTTATATCACGCTCTTACCTTTTTTATTACTCCTATCCATCCCTTTAGCTATCTGTTAAATACAGCCAAACCGGTTGTCGAACATAATCTGTTCCGGAAGCCCATTCAGCTTCTGAAATGTTCGACAACCGAGGCATTACTTCTGTTTGGCTGCAGGAGCTTCCTGTGCTCAAGCGGAAGCAGTGTTGGACATTCGGCTTCTGGAAAACATTTGAAAACCAGAACACTTCTGTGTTTTCGGCATTCGGGAGCCAAAACATTCCAAAATAGAGCTGTTTAGGAACCAAGGTTTGACTGTACACCATTCTTTGATATCAAACGTTACTTTTAAACTGCAGTATGAAAAACTGCTCAAAAACAATGCACTCTCATTTTTAAATTTGCCTCCACCAAAACACAAAAGAAAACAGTGTTGCCATGATGAACATTTCCAAAGAAATGCTGCGAAAGAGGATGCTAGCCAGTTAATAGATTTGGGGCGGGCGGGCAGGGGGAGAGACAATGGGAAAGTGGCCATTCTATGTAATGATCACCACTCTCTCTTGCCTTTTTATGTATGTATCCAGTTTGTACTGTCTGGATTCAAGCTGCTTTAATTTCTGTAGTTTATAGAATAATTAAGATTAACAATATAATAATATTGGATTTGAAACTGATTTTATGTATCTAATTGCTGTTTGTTTAACAAAATTTCTATACCATTTGATTCTAAGCAGTTTACAAGAAATATTAAAATTATCAATTAAAACAGCTAAAAACAATTCAAAACATTTTAAAAGAATTAAAATAAACAGTAAAAGATTAAAACATTTCAACTTCTATAAGTCTGGATAGACTTGCCTAAACAAATATGCTTTAAGCAGGCACTGTAGAAAGAGTACAAGAGAGGTGTCTGCTTCATGTCAGCCAGGAACAAGGTTGTCATTATGATGCCTCTGCCCTGGGCTCCCCTCTGCCCAACAACTTCAGAACAATCCTTGCTGTAGGGCCTGTAGCAGAAAACAAGAAAGGGTAGCCATATCCTCCACCCACCCCCATATTCAGCTGAGACCCCTCTCAAGCAGCTGCCTTCTTCATATACAAGCAGGCAGCAAAACAAATGCAGCAGCAATGGGAGATTACCACATTCCCCCCCCCCCATCTCCACATTTTCAGAGTTTCTCAGGCAGCTACCTGCTGACTGTTCCATGTGGCCAGCAGGCAGCAAAACAAGTGAAAGGTGATTCTCTCATTTCTTCCTCCACCTCAGCACACACATTTTTCTAAGTCTTAGCAAAGGGGATTGCAAGAGACATTCGAGAGGGGGAAGTGCTTAACCCCTTTCCACCACTGTGGAGCAGTGGAGGATGTGCAGTTAAACACTTCCTCCAAAATCAGATTACCACCCTGCTGCTTTAAACTTTAAAATCCACGGCAAATACATTGAGACCTCAGTCTGGTCCAACACTGCCAACTTCATTTATCTCTCTGTTCATGTTAGACTGCTGAAGTAGGGACAGTCTTTCCATTTTCTTGAAGTCTTCAAATTTTTCCTGCTCTTTTTCCCTGTAACTGGACCATGTACCTTTGATCACTTGCTTCATATATCCAGCTACAGAGAATACTGGTACACCCTTGTCACACAGGTTAAACAAGTATTATGCAGTTACTGTTTTGCTTGCCTTTCTCGGAAAACTTTATTTTCCAAAGCCATTGCATTAAACTAAATTATCAATTCTGTCCCATATTCACGTGGTATTTATGACCCCACTAGTATGTCTTAATAGATCATCCTTCTGTCTTGGCTTCTCTGATTTTAGCCGTCTGTTCTACTAATGCATCCACTGTGCTTATGATAATCTTTGGCTATATGAAAATACAAGACACAGTACATTCCCTGAAGTATAGCAACCAGAATGAGTTTAATCTCTGCTTCTTTTTTTTCTTCTTCTTTTAAGTTGGCTCTGTATGTGCTTTCATTCCTGGAACCCAAGGACCTGCTGCAGGCAGCACAGACATGTCGATACTGGAGAATTCTGGCAGAAGACAATCTTCTGTGGAGAGAGAAGTGCAGAGAGGAGGGTAAAGTTCATTAAACTATTAATTCAATCATTAAAGTTTTTTTTTTAAAAAAAAGATTTTTCAACGTCCTTTATGGAAAAACAATTCAACATGTTTTGTACATTGTGCTTGGTCTATGTGATACGTGTATCTTCACCAGCAATAAAAATCCATATATGTGTCAGTTGCAGGCTAAATTAACTATACTTTGCATAAATTAATTAACTGTAAAGGTTAGGAAGCAGAATTGTTTTAAATCCAATAGAAATAGTGGGTTCAAAAAACTCAGGTGAAGCCTATCAAGTGCAAGCAAAACTTCTATTTGGCAGTTTTTTGTGTTCTTAGCCAATAATCCCTTGAAGGAAAGCAAGAAGTGGTTATTTTAGTGGTTTCTTATCAATTGCACAATCTGGTTAGGTAAGAATTTTCAAAGGTGCCTAAACAAATCAGAAAGCCAGTGTTAATTAAATTCACTGCCTTTCTACCATCTACTTTTGTGAAACTACTTCAAGGCAACTTACAAAAATAAGCTCTTGCTTGTTGTTGTTTTTCCCTGGAGAAAATATAAGTTTAAGAAAGACTCTCCAGATGTGAAACCTGGCTGTTGTGTTAAAGGCTGATCAAGTGGATGAAATTGGAGCAGCTTTCTCTGTACATAAAAAAAAGGATGTTGGTACTTATTGCTAGGATTGTGAGATCAAATGGCTAGAGAACAGACTCCAAGAGGTGGATGTTTATCCACATGTTCCAGCAACCAGAGTTTCAAGCTAGTAATGAGATGCACCAGAGGGTAAAGATAGAGAGGATAACACAGAACCTAAGACTATCTTTGTAATATGAATGAATGAAAGAGATCACAGAATCATTGAGCTGGGATATACAAAACCTTTGGCAGAAACAGTGCTTAAAAGCACTTAAGAGACTTTAAAAAAAAATAATTAGTGTCAGTGGCATAAAATTCTGAATCCAGGTGCCCAAAGGAAATAAATAAGTAGTATGAGATGCTACACTAAATCTGGGTTAGCTTAGCAGACATAAGCAGCAAGAAACAGTCTGCTGATCTCAAGAAAACAAATCTTAGAACTATGGAAGACTTGAAAATGAAACCAATATATGATTGATAATCTTTGAATAAAATGGAGTTTTGAGATGTAACAGCTGATATTTAAGAAGAGATGATGGGATTGAATTGGTGAGGATATGTGGATAGATACTCCAGTATAGGCTTTTTAGATAAGATACTTAAAAGGGCAATGAATATTGGTGAAAGCACCTTCTGCCAACCTGGTGCCCAGCAGATATTTTGGACATCCTGTTAGCCCTGCCCATTGGCCATACTGGCTGAGGCTGATGGGAGTTACAGCTTAAAACATCTGGAGGGCACCAGGCTGGGAAAGGCTGGATTAAAGTACAGAACAGATTTGGAGAGTGTTATCAGCTGGGAAGTAATGTTAGCGTATAGCAAAGTTGCTAATATTTTCATTCACTTGGAAGGAAGGGTGTGAGAGAAAGGAAACTGACATTTGTTGCCTGTTTCTGATTTTTGGTTTTAATATAGGAATTGATGAACCATTACATATCAAGAGGAGAAAAGTAATAAAACCAGGCTTTATTCATAGTCCATGGAAAAGTGCTTACATCAGACAGCACAGAATTGATACTAACTGGCGGCGAGGAGAACTTAAATCTCCTAAGGTAATCATCTTTGAACAAAGAACAATATATAATGAATTAAGTTGGATTGGGGCTTATTCTTATTTAATAGTAGCCAAATTGTTTGACATTTTTAAAAGACACCAAAACTTTTAAAAGGAACTTTCAAACTCTTCAAGTTTTAGCATTTGTTGCATTTCACCATTATCTTTTGTCATAGCCATAAGTGTTTTAACACATAAAATTGAGTGTGTATTGGGGTGTTGCCTATTCTTAGAACATTAGGTGGCTAAATGATCCAGATTCATTGAATGCATGTGCATATGCTTACATATTCTATATGACCCTATCCTTTGATATATCCATCTTTTGAATCATATCTCTGCTATTTTATGCAATCACCAAGAATCGTAGCGTTACAGAGTTGGAAGCGTAATCTAGTCTAACCCGCTACAATGCAGAACCCAAGGTTTGGGTTGTGATTATGGAAACTCAATTGGCAAGGGGAAAGTAAATAGTCTGAAAGGCAGGGGAAACTTGCACAGAACTCACCTGTGTTGGAGTAGTGTACAGGTTTATATTATAATCCAGTGGTCTCCTCAAGCCTTTAGGAGCCCCATAGAAAGTGCAGCACTCTGCACACTGTGACATATTGCACCCTTTTGGGGACCCTGCTATTAAATACATAAGACTCTCACTATTCAGTCCATGCATCACAATGACAAGCATTTCATTATTTGCATTATAAAATGAAGTAATTTTCCAACATACACAATCTAATACCTGATTTGATGAAAGGTTTTGTGTCTTCTTTCATATTGTACAAAGAGTTCAACTCCTTCCTCCAATCAAACTAAGTGCCAAGGCACTAACACGACTTATTACAATTTAGTTTGTGCTAACAAACCTAGGTGGGGCTATATATTAATACTTATCCAATAGTATTATGGTTAGTCATGGTTTTGTGAAACTTTTTTTAATGCCTTAGAGATTAAGCACTAAGTAATTCTAACCATGAGAATATTTAACTAAGGCAGATTAAAAATGCAGCATCTATCATTGTTTGGAAACCGCAGGAGATTGCTGCAAGCATGTTCTAGGAAGAAGAAAGAACTACAACTGGTGCCTTACTGCTTCCCAGAAATGATATGGACTGTCCAGAGCATATCATTCACCAGCCTATGAATCAAATACTATCAAATACTAGCAAGCCTTTTGATATGTAAATGGTTGCTACAGGGATTGTGCTTTTGGCCTTTTCAGTAGTAGGAGATGATGTTAAGGTGGATGTTAAGGTTTTAAGAGTCGGTAGCTACTTGTCCATGCAAGTAAGTAAGTAAGTAAGTAAGTAAGTAAGTAAGTAAGTAAGTGCTAATTTGCATGGTTGCAACAGACAAAAAAAAAGTAAAATTGTTTGTTAGCAAGAAAGATTGCAGCATTAAGAAGAGAAATCTAGTTTGTTCCTGTTGGTAAACTAGCTTATTGCGTAGAAAGCAGTAACAACAAAAAATTATAAGAATCCAACCTGTATTTTCTATACATGAGTAGTAGTGAAGTATATGTAAATTCTTCTATATTGTCAGGTGCTCAAAGGTCATGATGATCATGTGATCACTTGTCTACAGTTCTGTGGTAACCGAATAGTGAGTGGCTCTGATGATAATACATTAAAGGTTTGGTCGGCAGTTACAGGAAAGGTAAGCCAAATTGTTAATTGTGTTCTAATAAAATTCATCCTAAATATGTTGACAGAATTTTTCCTGATCAGACATACATTAGCTTCATGCTACTTCCTCTCCCATTCTGAAACTGAATTATGGTTTGTTTTAAACTAGAGATCCCAGTTAATGTCTGAGCTGGGCCACTGAGTGTTAACTCAAACTGGCTAGTAATTCTTGAATTCTGTTACTCAGACTTCATCAGAAAAGCACAAGAAAAGCTTTAAAGTATATGGGCCAGGTCAACTAAAAGCTGTTCGTTCACCAGTGCAAGAGATTGGAGGGTTTCTTTTGGGTGGTTGAGAAATGCTACAGAATTTACTGTCTCAGCACTGCATGAACTCTACTGCACATGTTTGCAGAACAGCAACATAGATTCTCTTCCTTTGGCTCCCAGTTTACTGGATCCAACTCATAATTATTATATGTCAGGATATTTTTGTAGTATTCTTACATTTATTTACCTTTTAAACTATGATAGTTTCAAATGCACTTTGTCCTATTGAAAATGTTATTTGATTTTTTCATAAAAACTTGTATTTTTATAAGTTACTTTGTGTGCTCTACCAGAGTCACAACTCATACACCATTAGAAATAAATGGTAGTTCTTTGACAGTAATTTTGCTATGGAATTATTTGCCACATGTTTTCCAGTAAATATCAATATATGTTTATCATTTCTGTGTCTGATGTATATTTTACCAACATGTATCATGTTTCTAAATGTTTCTCTGTCTGTCTTGTATTCTTTTATATGAATCCAATGTTACCAATGGTAATTTGTTAGCAATCCTCTATCTAAGCTTGTTTTCTCATATTCCAAATGGCAGATAGAGCGACTTCAGTAACAAATGTAAGACTTTTGTTAAACGCTGGCATTGAATTAGACTTAAAATAAAGCTTGAAAGTCATTCAGTAGAATTCACTGAGAACAGATGTCACAAATAATGGCTGTTCTTGATAGTCAACCAAATTGTGGTTTCCAGAACCCCACTTTCCCCTTCACTATGATCCAGTTAATGTCTACAGTGTCCAATGGGACGAACTCCCATTGGAGTCAAAGCACAGTGCTGCTGTGTAGGCTTCAACAGCAGATGCTACCTATTACTGGTATACTTACTGGAAGTTAATAATTCTAGGATTAGGATTAGGCTGCTGGTCTCTGATCTTTATCTGTACTTCTGCTTGAAGTCAGGGGCAGTGCCCATCTTCCCTCCCCACAGTCCATGCTTGGAGCTGCACTACAGAGGACTTTAGAAGCTCAGTACAGTTGCCATGGTTATCCCTCTACAACTTCAAAGTTGTGGCTTACAATCCAGTTTGAAGTTGGGAAGGAGGGTTGGGGACTGACTGTGGCTTTTATACACACCCACACCTGCTTTTTCCTTTCACTAAAATCCTGACATGAAAGGTATTGCCTCATGTAAAATTTAGAAATCCAGATAGGACTTACATTTTTCAGTGTGGAAATGGGGGAAAGTGAGACACTTCCCCCTCCCATTTATAAATGCAATGCTGCTGCATTTGAATTATGATATAATCACTTGCCTGCCAGTGTAGTAGCTTCGTAACAAATTATAGCACATCATTGTGTGAAATACGTATGAAGAGTTGGGTAAATTCATCTATCTTTTGTCATCTGTCCTCTTTGTCTAAATGGTAACCATGACAAATGCTTGCTTTCAGTGTCTAAGAACACTTGTTGGACATACAGGTGGAGTTTGGTCATCACAAATGAGGGACAATATAATCATCAGTGGATCTACAGACCGAACCCTTAAAGTGTGGAATGCAGAGACTGGAGAGTGTATACATACATTATATGGGCATACCTCAACTGTGCGTTGCATGCACCTGCATGAAAAAAGGTAACTGTTTATCAACAATTGTAATTTGATTACTTCTTCAGCTTTCCCAATCAATGAAACTTATATAAGCTTCAAAAATTTAATTGCAAAAATTAATATTTTAATATAAATCTATTCATACAATCTGAAATAAATAATGAATAAATAATCCTTACATTTGTAATGAGTTTTTATGCACAATTGTAGAAAAAAAACCCCAATCACATAGAAAACTTTGCAAAGGAGAAAAGGGGGAGAAGACCTGAAAAGTGCAGGAATAGAACCACAAGGTCGATATTTAATCATGTAATCAGATAATTGTTTTCTACTAATAGCCTCTTTTCTTATATAGCCATCCTACTTGTTAGTGTGGTAAAATCACCTCACTTTAATTGACAAAAGGAAAGGCTCTTTCTTTCTCTGCTTGTTTAAACATTACTTTAAGTTTTCGCTCAATTTAATAACTGCCTTTTTAACACTGAATTTCTTGCATCAAAAGTAGACAGAGCTGTAGCTTCTAAGTCCAGGTCTTAAAACAGAAATAGAGCAAAACTTTTAAGCGGAAAAGGGGAGAACTAAAGATAACTTCCAGACGCAATTTTGCTTTAAAAAGAATAATAAAATATCAATTTGCAAACCCATTACTAAAAGATACGTGACACATGCTTATAGTTTTGAACTGGGGTAGTTCATGAACCTGTAATCTTCATAGGCTGATTATTCTGTACCAGTTAAGGAGAAGTGCTAAAGGGGAAAGACATCTTTAAAGTCTGGGTCCACATTAGTAGGTAATGTTGCTTCAAGGACATTAGCAGGTGTACTTCATTTCTAACATTCTCAGATGGTAAACATAGGTTCGTTGACCCAAAGCTACTAACAGCTTGCTGCTTCTGAGGATAAGGCTGTCAAATATGTTATGAGAAGTGGCATTAGAAAACCAAGCTTGCTTACATTTTTCAGTCTTAAAATCTGGTGCCAAGATTTCAGAAGCAACGGTTGTAGCCACTGTGTCTGTCAATAAGAATGGGTTAATTACCTGCTTTTATACATAGAACTTATTTAGGTAGCCGTCTGAACTAAATACAATTAAAATGGCCACATAAAACTAAATGCAGCTTTTGTTTTTCTTTTTCCCCCCCTCCTAGAGTTGTCAGTGGGTCTCGAGATGCTACCCTGAGAGTTTGGGACATAGAGACAGGCCAGTGTTTACATGTTCTGATGGGTCACGTAGCTGCAGTCCGGTGTGTACAATATGATGGCAGGAGGGTTGTTAGTGGAGCATATGATTTCATGGTCAAAGTATGGGATCCAGAAACTGAAACCTGTCTACACACCTTGCAAGGGCATACTAATAGAGTCTATTCATTACAGGTAAGCATACTGCATCTGGTGCTATAAGTGTCCTTCAGGTTTCCACTAATAGTTATGGACGCCAAATGGAATATTTGCTGAGTAGCCAGCAAATAATAAAAGTGAACCATGTTCTATGCATCCTTGATTTCCTTTCTCTTCCGTCCTTTGTCTCTCTAGTCCTCTTAATTACATTATAAGCTTTAAATAAAGAGAGCTTGACAATGTGTTCCTACAATGCTGTGAGAGCAACTTTCGTACCAATCTTCACTTGCATTGTAGGAAAGGTCAACTGTATCCACATTTATCTTACATTTCATTCATTTAAAACCTGTCTTTCTTCCCATAAGGGAGCACTTGCAATCATACAAACCACAATCCAAAATTATCCATTACCAAACTCTACAACAAAACCACACTCTGGTTTTGTTTTAATGATGGTTCTGTTTACTTTTAATTTTGGTAGTTATAGCTGTTTTTAATGTTTAATATTACTTTGGGGTAGAAAGGCAATTTACAAAATATTTTTAATAATTAAATTAGAACACAGATTCAGGATTAACCAAATAAAAAGTTTTAATATACTTCCTTAAAGGCCATTGGGGAAAAACCATACAGGCAGCAAAGGGGACAGTATTCCATAGGTAAGGGAGGTTTCATTGCCAAAATGATTCTGCCCCTTGTAGAGGTCAGTCTCACTGAGCATGGCGCCACCATATTATCATAATGCATTGCGAGATATACTCTGGATGGCACCTTGGGCCCTAACCATTTATGCATTTAACCATTTAGGTTAGTACCAGCACCTTCAATTCAGCTCAAATAAATGGCATATGGTCCATGCAACTAATATTGGTTATTAACTGAGTTGGGGAGAAGGTTAGATTTGATCCACTGTTAGCATGGTGTTTCCAGATAGCAGAACCAGTAAACCAGAGAACATTTTTATCTGCTAATTCATCTTTAGAATATTCTGGTGCTTGACTTTGTAGAACATCCTCTAAACAGAGTGATGATAAATGTCAATGAAGGAAGGAATAGAAATCTATTAATGACCTGTATTTAAGTTGACCAAATAGCTGTCTTTGTCATTTTAGCTTGTTACGGTATGGTATAAAAGAATGAATTCAGGTATTATTAGAGCCAGGATGTGGAAAATATAAAGAGCTATTTTTGTTGGTATAGTGCAGTGTTGCACCAACCATGAAAATAAGTTTTCTCCAAATAAATTGTGCTGCTGGCATTTAAATAAACTGGAGTTCAATACTTCTAGTGAAACCTATGCACAAAGTATTGAAATAGTTCATTTGGTAGTTATAAAAAGTTGAGTTATAGGAGTTTTATGTTAATTGTTTTCCTTGCCACACACACATGCTTAAAATAAAATTTCTGCTAAAATGTTTAATGTATGTATAACATCATTAATTTGCATGATATGTTCTAATTGAATCTTTTGGGTCATAGTTATTTCAGTTTAAAATAGATCAAGGTGTGCCATGTATAAGATGGAGACAGGACAAAAAGGGAAGTCTAAATTTACAGTGTTTCCCTTTTCTCTGATTCTGATGTGTCGGGGAGAGTGAGACTTGGTGAATCACTTGTGAGGTTGCATTGTTGAGGCTTTTTAAATGAACTGTGTCAAATTGTGCAGTTTTTCTTTTCCTTAGACATGGATGCTGCATTAGTTCAATGAACAATTGGTTCCTTGAGAGTCAATGCGGTTTAGTGGCTAAATTGTGCTGTGAAATTTATCCTAGAAGATCTGGGTTACAGCCCACACTTAAGCATAAAACTCACTTGTTGTAAGGATAAAATGAAAGGGGGTAGGGAATAAGAGCACGTGTACAGTTTTACTCCTTAAAAGAAGCGTGGGATAAAAACGTAATATATGAAAAATTAAACAAATGGTGTCCATCTGTTAATTAACTTGGTGTTACTAAAACAGAGTTAAAGTAGTATCCAGTATTCTAAATGGACCGTATTAAATTAGGATAATGGAAAATTCAATGAAAATATTTCAAAAATGAATTGTAAGTGGTTTTGATGATTGCAGGCCAAAACCTTATTTATAAAACTGTAAAAAAAATTAGCACAATTTAAAAGATAAATAGAATAAAGCTTAATTGATACAGATAAGTTCATTTCATCTGCTAAATTGCTTGGTCATGTCTTTCATCACTCTTGAATTTCAGAGGTGGTCTTTTAGCTTCCCCACTGGTACTGTAGCACTGTATGGACTGAAAAAGCTTAAGCCGAAGAATAAACAGTAATTCTTAGATATGCTAGAACTCCTGGACTAGACTTACATGCACATTATATATAATTAGTAAATAATCCTGTAGGCCCTCCATAAGTACAAGATGAGTTTCACTCATGTGCGGAATGAGTTTTACCCCTCTTTGCTACTGCCTTGGGGAAATAGAGTTTATTTGAATACTGTAGTCTGACTGCTTTAAGTTACTTTGCTACATATGAAAACCTCTGCATTTACAGATGTACCACTTTAATCATGTGATGCATATAACAACCTTCAAATTATAATTATAATTTACAAAAGCCCATCCTTTCATCATTGGTAGTGTAAGAATAAATGAAAACATCACCTGGCATTAATTTAATTTTGGATCTAAAGGCTGCAAAGGCCTGCCTTCTCATAGAGGAAGGAAACTTTTAGGTTCTTCTCTTGAGTTAGACGAGGATATTTCTCATTGCCAATAAATTTGCTTTTTGATATAACTTCACTTTAATTGCTTCTTTGAGAGGATTGAATGGAGGACAGAAATAAGTAACCATTTAATCAAAGCTTTGATTACTAGATGAGAGCACCATATTTAATTGTTCCATCTGTTCGATGGTTATTAATGTAAAATATTTCCTATTAAGGTAATAAGCATGATATTAGAAATATTAATATTTCATCATTTTAAGATGTATTGACATTTTAACTCATCACTGTATGCTTCGATTCCTTGTGGTTCTCAGCAGTCTGCATTTGGGGGTGAATGCCAGATTTTTAAGGATTCTTTTTTTTTGGGAGTGGGGGCTGTTCCTGCTGTTGCTGTATGCCTTTCAATCTTAATTTGTTATTAGGCAAGGACAAGATATATTTGGTTGATCAAGCTATATATTTAAACTAATCAAAGCTTGCATCTGTATTAAAATATTTTTTTAATACACATCATTAACAGGTAATATTAAAATAATATACAAGGATGCAGTGAAACATTGCTCTAGATTAGCCTTTTTCTCTTTGAAAGTGAAGTGGGACATATTACAGATCATCTTTGTGATTTAAGGAAACCCTTGTGTATCTGTAAGTAAGGTTCCGGCTAGTTTGGCCATAGTCACTTGTTCCAGATACATGTGGAGTAGTTCCTTGTGCAGTTTGAGTCACAGTGTAGCATATATTTGGATATCAAGAAATTAAACCAGAGAAGCTGGGTTTAGGCAGCAGTGAGCAATCTGAAATGATCTTACTGTTTCTGAACGTATATCAGAAATGCTTATCCCCAAAAAGTTTTTGATTTGAGTTTCTACTGAAATGAGGCTGCATTTTAATGTTGTATTTTAATCTTGTTTGTAAGTTCATTTTAATTAATTGTTTTTATACCTGGTGTTAGCTACCCTGAGCCCGGTTTTGTCTGGGGAGGGCGGGTATAAATAAAATTTATTATTATTATTATTATTATTATTATTATTATTATTATTATTATTTTGTACATATCTAGCTATGTATGGGACTGCAGAAGTAAACATAATCAGTGTTTACAGATTTTTTTAAACAATAAAAATATATTAATTTAGTTCACATTTCCCCCCTTAGTTTGATGGTATCCACGTGGTGAGTGGGTCTCTTGACACTTCAATCAGAGTTTGGGATGTAGAGACCGGAAACTGCATTCACACATTAACAGGCCACCAGTCGTTAACAAGTGGGATGGAACTCAAGGACAACATTCTTGTCTCTGGGAATGCAGATTCTACAGTCAAAATCTGGGATATCAAAACAGGACAGTGTTTACAAACATTGCAAGGTAAGCTTCTCAGGGTCTTATGGAACTAAATGTAAAATTCTCACAGGACAGCTCAGTATTAACGACTCTACAAATGTGGTTATACAGTGGTGCCCCGCAAGACGAATGCCTCGCAAACCGAAAAACACGCAAGACGAAAGGGTTTTTCGGTTTTTGCGTCGCTTCGCTAGACGATTTTCCCTATGGGCTTGCTTCGCAAGACGAAACGTCTTGCGAGTTCTTGCGAGTTTGTTTCCTTTTTCTTAAAGCCGCTAAGCCGTTAATAGCCGCTAAGCCGCTAATAGCCGCTAATAGCCGTGCTTCGCAAGACGAAAAGACCGCAAGATGAAGAGACTCGCGGAACGGATTAATTTCGTCTTGCGAGGCACCACTGTAAATTGAACACATGCTTAAGATCTGAATACAATAAAGAGGATAGGCTCATCTGCTGGTGGGAAATGAATATGGGGGAAAATACTCACTTTTGCATTTTCTATCTCTGTTTCTGTTATTCTCTCTTGATATCGTTGAATGATTTGTTCTGTTGTAATAGTTTCTTTTTGTTGGCAAGAAAAGTATAATAAATGGCAGTCGGATATGCTATGATAGCAAAGAGGAAGGAACTAGTTTGTCCTAAGCAATTAAATACTTAGCCATTGAGAGAGAGGTCATAGGAATTTTGACACCCTTAAGCATCCTGTCTGAATTTATAATTGCCCATCTATGGCAGTGAAGCATTCTGGAGTGCTTTCTGCCCAAACCCCAAGTTGCCACCCAAAAGGTAGAAAAGATACTTTGACTCTGCAGTGGGTCACTTTGACTCCACCCCTCCCTCAGTTCTTTCCAAATATGGTTTTCCTACAGAATTAGTTTCTGACCAGGATATTATGCCCTGGGCTTTCAAATGACACCTTGCAGGAGCAGAATGTCTGCGTGTCTTGGAACCTTTCTCTGGAAAAAGACCAACGCCATGTTGCGTAATTAAAACTGAAGTATTCTACAGGATAAAATTAACACTAGAGAAGTGCTTCAATTGTACATTTAGCCAAGCTATGTTCTAAATGAGTACCTAGTACTTTGAAGAAAAGAAAGGATCATACATTTTAACAAATAAAATAAAGCAAGAAAAACAAAGCTCCAGAATCAGACACATTCTCCCTCTTTGTCCTTGGGCATCATATTTCTATGAACTGACTGTCGGTGGTTATGCACTGATCTAGTAGAAGTATTTATTGCTGAAGAAAACAGTCTGAGACAGTTGAAAATTTGGTCAAGTTATTTAATCTAATTTATTTACTCTAATAAACCACATTAATCTGAAAAAATGCAGTCATTAAAACAGCAACTCATTATTTTCATTCGGAAGTTATTGAGACATTCTAGTGGCTGGGGGTTAATTGGAAAGGCAGACAGTACATAAGAACACGCTGCCTATTCATATAAATCAAAAAGAATGATTTCAGAGTACGTGTGGCATTTAAAAAGGTGAAGAGTGGGGGAGGGAAAGAAAAATGTTAGTGTTTCTTTTGTTTATTGCTTGGACATATATGCATAGATATGTAGGCATATTCTTTTCAAAACAAGTCTTTAAAAATAAGAGTCTGGGTTTTTTTTAACATACTATCAGATTTGAAGTATGGTCTTTACAGGCTTTTATCCATAAGTTATTATGGAAAGTCCATCATGCAGTTAAGCCAAATACGCTTATTATTATTCTCGGATTGGAACCTTTCGTTAAAGTTTGGTTATTCATGTGGGTTGATGAGAAAATGTCATTAAGAAGGCAGTCTTGCAAATAAAAATCAAGAACGCACCACACACTGCTCTATTCTCCTCTCTGCTACATGAAAGAATGACTCACACAACTGCCACAGGGATGCATTGTTTTCCCCTAGTTGGGAAAGCACTATGGATGGATTTCAGATGGCAAAAGACGAGCAGCCTTCCCCATAGACACCTCCTTCTACAGCCTGCATAGCTTTGCAAGGTCATCTTCAGATAAGATGGACAAGCACTGCCAGCCTGCTTTAAACAAGTCATTCTAGGATGACTCTCAGTTTCTGTGCTCTCTTTCTTCTTGCCCAAGAAAGAGAAATCATGGTCACTGCCGCCATATATCATGCTTTTTCCTCAGGTGTGTAAAGTACAGCACTATGACAGCTGTTAATTTCATATTGGTTTCTCCTTTTCTCTCGGCAAGGTGTTTTTAAGCCAGGAGTACTTCTTCAGTTGCTTCATTGGCTACTGGCAAATTTTCCTCTACTTTCTGTTTTTGATTTATTGAACAGATTACACACTAGCCTCTGTCTGACATGTTTCCTGTCTTCAATTGCTTTAGGTCCCAACAAGCATCAAAGTGCTGTGACCTGTTTACAGTTCAACAAGAACTTTGTAATTACCAGCTCAGATGATGGGACTGTAAAACTATGGGACTTAAAAACGGGTGAATTTATCCGAAATCTGGTTACATTGGAAAGCGGAGGCAGTGGAGGTGTGGTATGGCGGATCAGAGCCTCTAACACGAAGCTAGTTTGTGCAGTTGGAAGCCGGAACGGGACTGAGGAAACCAAGCTGCTGGTATTGGACTTTGATGTGGATATAAAGTGAAGCTTGAAAAGATTATTTTGTCCAGAAATGCAAATAATGTTCTATCCTCCCTCCCTCCCTCTGCAAAAAGGAAAAAAATAAAATCCCTTGTCCTTGGTGGTGCAGGATGTTGGCTTGGGGCAACAGATCCTAAAGACCTACAGACTACGAAGGAGAAGACACAAAGTTGACGAACTGTAACTGACAAGAGAGGCATTTGCTGTCTCATCACATCGAAAGCTTCACTTTTGAATGGGGGCAGCTTTGCAAAATATGACTTTCCAAATCAAGCCAGGTGCAATTATTTCTTTTGTGTGTTCCTCTCAGTGCTCGTTGAGCATGGTGGAAACTTAAAAAGTTGTTACGATTCTTGTTAACCCTGTCCTTTTACCACGGAAATCTAGAAAGGAGCTTCATACCTCCATTATTAGTTACTGATTGTCTTTCAAAGAAGAGAGCATCTGTGACAGCAAAGAGTCCTTTCCATGTGTGGAAAAGCTAAAATCTTACTGTGAATTGTTTTTGTACAGTTTTACAGCTTTTTATGTTAATTTTGCCAACCATTGCCAATGTCAATCACAGTATTAGCCTCTGTTGATCTTATTAACTGTTGCTTCCATCTATGCTCTTCAATGCATAAGTTGCTCTGAGGTGGCAAGTTGTCCAGAATTTGGAGATTCCTCAGATGGTTTTAATACATGATGCTGGTGCTAGAAGTAGGTCTTCAACTCTGGGATTGTTGTCCCACCCCTGTACTGTATTCCCAGTGGCCAAACTTATTTATGCTGCTAAATGAAAGGAAAAAAAGCAAATTATTTTTATTTTTTTTCTGCTGTGACGTTTTAGTCCCAGACTGAATTCCAAATTTGCTCTAGTTTGGTTACGGAAAAAAAAAAAAGACTTTTTGCCACTGAAACTTGAGCCAACTGTGCCTCTAAGAGGCTGAGAGTGGAAGAGTTTCAGACAATTTAGAGTGAAGTTTGCTTGCAAGTAAAGAATTGAGAGTGCGTGCAAAGCTTTTTCTTTTCTTTTTTTTCTTTTCTTTTTTTTCTGGGCAAAAATTAAAACACATTCCTTGGAACAAAGCTCTTGCGGCCTGTTCTGTGGGGAAACGTTTCTTTGTGAGGGCTGTGGTGAATGGAATAAACAGACATAATGAAACTGACAAGATGTTTTTTAAAAAAAGAAACATACCACAATGAAAATAAATTGCTGGTCAGTCTTAGTGTTTTACAGAATTTGAGAAGAATGACTGTTACAGTTTTATGGTGGTGAGGAACTGACAAGCAAAAGCGATTTGGTTTTTGTGGTAAAGTTGTCACATGAAAAAAAAAATGCAATTATCAATTGGTTTGCCTCATTCTCCAAGAGCCACAACTCAAGCTGAACTGTGAAAGTGGTTTAACACTGTATCCTAGGCGATCTTGTTTCCCCTCCCCCCTCCTTTTTGGTTTATTTATAGTCTGATTTTTAAAAAAAAATCAGATTTCAGTTTGTTAATTTTAGTTATGTAACAACCTGACAGGATGGAGGAAAACAACCTTTAAAGGGATTGTGTCTATGATTTGATTCACTTAGAAATTTTATTTTCTTATAACTTAAGTGCAATAAAATGTGTTTTTTCATGTTAATATGTCTTCCTTTCAATAAATATTGTCATTTAGGTTTGGATCAAGCACAGGATTTGGCAGACACATAGATTCTTAAAACAATCATAGTTTAATTTTACTGAAAGGTCTTTAACAAGCTGTTTTTCACAATCAATTTTAAAGAAACTTCTTAAAATTTAAGAATCTGTGAGGAAAACTGTCTCAAGAGCAACTATTCTTTCTCCTTTTCTGAGGGTTGTTGCCTTGCTTAATGAACCTTACTGAATTTCACATGGGGGTAATATCCAAAGATTTTATTCTGGAGCATGCTGGTAAAATAGAAGCAAAACAAATGCAATTTGCACTGTATACAAACATGTTTCTTGAAGTTCTAACAGTTTCCTCTGAAAGAATTTTGAGATGGAGAACAGAGTATTAGAATTCATTCTTAATCTTGCTATGTATTTTGATTGACGGAAAGACATAAATTTGTCATTCTCCCAAATCATGTCCCTATGGGAGCAGGAAAGGCCCCTACGGAAAGCTGAGAGAGAAAGAAGGTAGCAATAGACTGTGTAAGAAGGATCTGCAAATGAAAACGGCTACAAAACAACCTGAGCAGAGTGCCTTTGTGGCAGCGGCAGCAGCAGTTATAACCACATCTCAGACCTATTTACAGGCAAGTCAGAGGGCCTGCGCAGGATGAGGAGAGGGGAGATTGTTCCATTGGGCCAGTACAAATGTTTGTGCTGATGGAATGCTCTTCTTAGTGCTACGTTGAATTCCACCCAGAATATTTTATGTCCCGCCTTTGTGGTAATACTAAAAATCTTGGTTGTGCTCTGCCTCCTTTTCCTTCTTCAATTTTGTCCTTGATTAAACGGAAATTCAAATTTGGTGAATGGAAGGGACAGATCCCAAGTATGTGCAAGCTTCCATTGGACACTTACGGGAAACATTCGAAATATAAAGGTGTTGCCTCCCAGTGGCAGAGGAAGGTGGGTGCGGGCTGTCCCAGGTGTCACCACTGAGGGGGGTGACAAAATGCCAGGCGGCACTCACCGCAGGGCCTGCAGCGCGCCCAACCCACGGCTTGGGTGCACACAGACTCCGTGCTGCCCAAATGGTCCTCCCGCTGCCTCCCCCCCAGCTGTAGGGCCACTGAGTGGGAGGAGGCAGGTAGACTCCGGAGGCCCCACAGTGCGCCCCGCCCCTATGGGTGACTTGCCTCGTCCCTGGGCGCACTGCCCCATGCGCCCGAGCAGCTTCCTCCGCCATGGCTGCCACCACTATTTAAAAGCCCTGTCTCAAATTCTTACATTTCTCTACCAGTCTGTTTCAAGATAACTAATACACATTCCGCATAAAGACAGAGAAAGGTCTGCTTGGTGAAGAAGGGATCAGGTGGTTCTTCAGCAGAGCCCATGCTATGCAGACAACAGATACAAGAGCTGATCCCTGCTCTCCATTTTTTCCATGGATCTTTCATAGCAGGACTAGGAAAGACCACAGCCCAAGATTCTTGTGAGCTGCTGCCTGTTGCTAGTATTAACAGGCAGCCTGTTAGTAGGCAGACTGAGTCATTGTGTGTTTCTACCAATATAAGGCAGCTTTGTATGCAGTTATACACAGTCCTAGCTTCACTTTAACAAAATATTTTTAAGATGACGCCTCCTGCTCACCCAGCCATTACTTTCAAATACTGCTTTATGTATTCATACTTTTGTCCAATTTTCCTGTGGCATGTATATGTTCTTCTAAACCTTAAGTGAGCTACATGCCACCATCAAATATGAAGGTGCCATACAACCAGTGGCTATTTAATAGCTATTGTTTAGATAAGGATTGGGGTGGGGAAGAAAGTCAGAGTTGCACAACATCTGGAGGTTCTCAAGTTCCCCATCCCTGGACACTAGATGCAAGAAGCACTATAAATATTTGCTCAACTAGAGGACCACCCAGCCTTTTCCCTGTCTTCCAAAAGATACAGGTATCAGTATTCTTTAACAGAAAGCATGTTTTCCAGAAAAGTGTGTCTAGCTGCTGCATGAGGTCTGATTTTATTGCTGTGGGTGAGGTGGAGGTTGTTTTCCCATACTTATGTTTCCATGGAAGCCACCCCATGGTGTAAAATACAACAGAACCTCTAATACAGACCCTGCTTCTGCAAGGCTTGTTTAAAAAACTTTTAGCTTAGCTTCATTGCCACCCTGGCTAGGGCATGTATGGAAAATGATCTCCCACTAAGCACGGCATCTATGCAGTCAAAATGTCTACTTCTGCAGAAAGAAGCTAGACATCTTCAAGGTAATTTCAATTCTGCTTTGACTTTCTTTCCAGCAAATTTCTTTTTCAACAGGTCACTGGAATGTAATGTGCCTTTTTTATCTCTGACGTGGGTGTCTACATTCATACTGACATTTTGTCATTTGTTGGCTGGTATTTCAGCAACCATAGTACTTGTATGGAATATGTTGACGGTTTGAAGGAGGCAAAACAGCTGGAATGTAGCTGTAGCTCCAAAATAGGGCTCTTATCAGTTTGTAGATCTGGGATATTCATTTCAGTGGTGTGCAGAGATACAGCTTTCATATTTATAAGTAACCACTGAGATGTCTGGATGATTTTATCATGAGCCCTAAAGCCTGTTGTTCCTTCACACACACCGTGTTCCCCAAATACATTTTACAAACCTATTAATCCACATATTATCCGTTAAGTTTCATTGTTGGAAAATGCACTTTAATGGACTGCTAGCTATATAATATATAAAATATGCCTCGGAGTGATGATCCATGACATGTTCTTGCTATTCTGCCTACTTTAAACTTGCAAGAGTTGCTCTTTTCTCTCGAAAGCAAAGCACAGCTGTCTGCCATCCCATTACCAAAGCATTTTGTCGCATATATTATGCATGATTGAGTGGTTTTCAGGGCTATGATGTAGCTATATTTCATTCATGGATTGTCATTCTGATCAAGAGTAGCATTGCAGACCCCTATTCAAGTTCCAGCGGAGTAATGTGATGCCAAAGCTTGGGAAGGGAGAAACAAGAGCTACAGCCTACAGTGAAATACTAAATGTGTTTGAACTAAAAGACCTTATTATTCTGGCATATACAATGTACGTATGCCTCTCATTTTTCTTTATTTTCATTTGTTCTCTGTAGCACTTCTTCCTTCACCTATAGTCTTGTTTTCCAGTTCATCATCTCCCCTCTGCCATTCCCATTTCCCCCCACTATTCATTCTTAATAGAAAAAGTGGTCATAAATAGGGTTGCCTGTATGGCGTGAGTCCTCAGGAGCCCAGAATAGCTGCACAATAAATTATTGGCTTTATGTCATCCAGTTTCCTAAGAATATTCATTTTCATTTGGCCCACACCTCTGTGGCCTGAGAAGGTCCTGTTCCTGTTCTTTGGCTCCAACAGCTCCAGTCCTGAAATCCCAGCTGACATATGCTTGCTGTCAGATGCATTCCCTGTTAACTCAGTCACAACTTCAACCAAAGAAGCTTTGGTCACTGAGGATGCTTCTAGGTACCCAGATGGAGCTGTAGTTCTGTTTAAGGCTAGTGTTGCTGCTTGTTGAAGCCTTCTCTGGTGCTTCAGCTTTAACCTCATTCGGAGCTATCCAGGGTGCTACCTGCTTTACTGGACATGCCAGAATCTGACCTCTGCCTTGTCTGACCATTCTCTCAGAACCTGACCTTTGTTCCCCTACATTTCCCATACATTTGCTTAGATGGGCGGAGTGACTCAGTGGGTTGGTTCTTTTCAGATCAGATTTTCAAACTTGTCTCCTTAATATATGAATGGTTTATGAGCTGGTTACGGCAGATTTTTGATAATCATCTTGTCACACCATTTTGTGATACCACATCATGAGTGAATTTATTAATATTCAGTGTGAACTTGGTTTCTAATAATGATTATTATTTTCATAGAATCATAGAATTGTAAAGCTGGAATGCAGGAATGTCTTGTCCAATGTGGGGCTCAAACCAGCAATCTTGAGAGTCTCATGGTCTACTGACTGAGCTATAATTCTGTTACTTTCATTTAACATACGTTGGATTAAGGTTGTGAAAGAGAAATGAGTGCAATGTTACCTGCACAATATTTAAAAGGTCCTATCAAAAAGGAAATTTGGTATGCAATAAGAGGGAATAAGTGGGACGCGGGTGGCGCTGTGGGTTAAACCACAGAGCCTAGGACTTGCCAATCAGAAGGTCGGCAGTTTGAATCCCCGCGACGGGGTGAGCTCCCCTGCTCCTGCTAACCTAGCAGTTCGAAAGCACATCAAAATGCAAGTAGATAAATAGGAAGTGCTACGGCGGGAAGGTAAACGGCGTTTCCGTGCGCTGCTCTGGTTCGCCAGAAGCGGCTTAGTCATGCTGGCCACATTACCCGGAAGCTGTTTGCAGACAAATGCCGGCTCCCTCGGCCAATAAAGCGAGATGAGCACTGCAACCCCAGAGTCGGTCACGACTGGACCTAATGGTCAGGGGTGCCCTTACCTTACCTAAGAGGGAATAATCAACCAGGGAGAGGTATCTTGAAACAGGGATTGGTCGGGGGGGGCAGGGAAGGGCAGTTGCAAAATATGGAATTGTCCTCCCTTATGTCATATGTCATATGGGACGCGGGTGGCGGTGTGGGTAAAACCTCAGTGCCTAGGACTTGCTGATGCGCTCCCGTCGTTCGGTCCCAGTGCCTGCCAACCTAGCAGTTCGAAAGCACCCCCGGGTGCAAGTAGATAAATAGGGACTGCTTACCAGCAGGAAGGTAAACGCCGTTCCATGTGCTGCGCTGGCTCGCCAGATGCAGCTTGTCACGCTGGCCACATGACCCGGAAGTGTCTGCGGACAGCGCTGGCTCCCGGCCTATAGAGTGAGATGAGCGCACAACCCTAGAGTCTGTCAAGACTGGCCCGTACGGGCAGGGGTACCTTTACCTTTACCTTTATGTCATATGTCAACTTATGTTCACTCCTGGAAGTTCATTCAAAACCATTTTTATAGCTTCTCAGAATAAGGAATGCAGAATTCTAGCAGTAACCTCCCTGGTAACTCAATAGCAGAGAAGAATGCAGCAATGACCAGCAATTGTGGCTTTGAGTTCTGGACTATACTGATGCAACCTTGACAAAGCCAAGCCTAACTAACATATGGAGAAATGGGTCATAGTTCAGTGATGCAGAGCACATGCTTTGTGTGGAAAGCTCCAGGATCAATTTTTCATGTCTTCAGTTAAAAAGATCTCAGGTAACAAATGGGGCAGGAACTCAGCCTGATAGATTGCTGTCTGTCAAATACTGGGCCAGATGGAGCACAATGGTAGATTCATTGATTGATGGTAGCATTGCAGCATGACAATGATGGTTCTTGCATATATTCTAATTGATTTCTTTTTATCTACTGGAATACTTCTTTGCACGTCCGCACTTCCCCTACGTAACGGAGTGGTTGATTTTAGTGTTGATTAAATTATAGGTCACCTTCAACAGCAGTTTCCAATGCAATTTTCACACACATACGTCAAAAATACAATAGTTTGGATCACAATATATGTTTCCAGTCCCCTCTTCAGTCCCCTGCTTCATCTCACTGTGATGCTCAAAAACCTTTCCAGTGGGTCCCTACTTCAGTGTGGGATGAGGAAAAGGAACCACCCCAAATCACTGGAATCATAAGGTAAAATTCAGAGAAGACAAGTTTTCTAGGCCCTCCTTCCCTGCTGCACACACCATGCCCCAACAAATGCTGTTTGGGAGGCTTTTCACAAGAAATGGGGGGGGGGGAGCTGAAGTGAGAAGAGAGGATGCACTTATGATATTGATTTGGATCTTAAGATAACTTAAGTCAATCAAAAACAATCATACAGAAAATTCAAGAATCAAAAGGACTTTTCCTGGTGCCAAAAGAATGGCAATGTGAAGATTTCCTGGAGTGGGAATTCAAAGAAGAGGTACCACAACCGAGAAGCCACTCTGGCCATCACCTGTCTTGCATCAGCTGATGGGATACTTGGAGGATAGTCTCTGAAGATGATCTCATTGTAAAGACAGGTTGGTACAGATTCTTTAAGGTACTCTAGTCCTAAGTGTAGAGCTTTAAAGGTGAGTACCTGCACTTAAGGAAGCTTTTTAAGGCGCTGGTGTAGTTTTGATCTTTCCCATGTTTTGATGTGGCAAGCTATTTGACTGGGTCCAAGAAAGTGAGCAGAGGAAAAGTGTGGTTGTAAAATAGTGTCGCCTATAACGAGTAATGTTTCGGTCTGGCAAGCTAGGAATATGGGCAGAGAAAATGTAAAACTGTTGCTTATGACCAAAAACTCTGCTGGGTAATGTAATCTGAGCAAATGATGGGGAACTATGAGAGATGTTCTAGGTCTAGGCCTAGGTAGGTGTTATAGATCTCTGGAGCATGCAGGTCACAGAGCTATCAGGACCAAGAGGTATATGCAGTCCCTACCAGCCTTCTTAACACCATACAACTTGCCTTGCCCTCTGACAATCAGAGAGGAATGAGGACATTACTGCCGCTTCCCTTTGCCAAAACGGTCTTGTTTCGCTCTGTTAGAACACACCAGGTGCTGATGGAAGTTAAGTGAATTGGGAGGGGGGGATTCTCTTCAAATACCTGTAGCCGTTAGTTCTAACTGGTGCTGTTACAGATGCCAACATGTGCAGCTTGGGTAACAGGCTTCTATAGGAACAAACCTATGCAAACCAAAAAAGAGGGAACCCAAAATACTAGGGAAAGGAGCAAAAGGTATGGAATGAGATATGTGTTTTTTCTTGCTTTCCCTACTTGAATCACCCCTAACTTAAGTGATAACTTTTATAGTACTGCAGTATCACATCCCCCTCCATTTTTGTCCTTAGTACTGATGCCTCATTCATACTCCATTTCTGGCTAGACTAGTTCTTCCTGAAACCACCCATTTATATAAGAAAATTTTCCTACAATGGGACTTCCCTAGCTGGATTTCTGAAAGTATCTATGCATGTAAGCTGTTGTTTACCATAGTAAAGGTAGAAACGTTCTCAGAGCTGTTCGAAAAACATAAAACAGTAAAATAATAAAAAAATAGAATTAACTAAAATGAAAGCATTAAAATAACATTCCAAATAAAAATAAAAATCTCAGTAACAGTAGCTAAAATCACAACTCTAAAACAGAAAGGCAACCTAACCTATAGTATCTCTGTGTTGAATGCCAAGTTTCCTGATTTATTTTTTTAAAAAATTATCAGTTCATCAGTTTCCTCTGAAATGAAATCTATTGCTTACATGTTCTGTTGGCCATGTGCTGGCTGAAGTTTTATTTATTTATTTATACCACTTCTGTACCACTTAATATAGAAATATATATTTAAGCTGTGTTCTGTGAACTGAAACAACCCATTAATACAAGTTACTAATAATTACTGATTTCTCCTGACACACTTCCCCACTTAACGCATCTTAGCCTACTGGCTCTTGGGGCCCCAACAAACTCAAAGGGCAACACAAGGAAGAGAGTTCCTGGAACCTGCTGATATCACCCAAGTCAGTCGCTCTAGGCTTGCTTTTATGGGCAGACACAGAGGTGGGTGGAACTTCCTTAGGCTAGTCACAGATGTCAAGTAGTCCAAAGTACCTGGACGACACCAGCTTGCTGAAAGCTCTTCTGCATACTACTGTAAGCAGACATTTGGGTTTTGTAGGAGAATCTTTGGGTTTCCCCCAAATGCCTAGAGCAATAAAAGGATAGCAGTAAGGTCACTGAGGTAAAAGAATCTGATTCACACAATTTTTATTAACCTTAGAAGATATTTAGGATACAAGGTTAGGATGATTATTCGTTTTGTTTTGTTTTTAAAACTACTTGACTGTAGATCACCAAAATCTCAGCAGTGTGGCTGAAGCCCTATGCAGTTTTCTCTCATTTTTAGAATATTTCCCAGGCATACTCTACTCTCTCCTTAAGTCCTGCAAAAGTAAAGAAGTCCTCTTCCCAAGGCTATGCAGAAGCCAGCAAAGGCAAAAGGCTGAGCAAGATATTTGTTCTGGGTATGTAAAACTCCCCTCTCCTACTCCAGGAAGGAATAAATATTCATCTTTTTCATAGCACTGAACAAACAATAACGCTGAGATAAATAAATGCTATTAAATCTTGAGGATGTGACTGGGCCAAGGGCACACAATGTAAACATCTCAAAGGTAAATACAGTGGTACCTCGGGTTACAGATGCTTCAGGTTACAGATGCTTCAGGTTACAGACTCCGCTAACCCAAAAATAGTACCTTGGGTTAAGAACTTTGCTTCAGGATGCGAACAGAAATTGCGTGGTGGCGACACGGCAGTAGCTGGAGGCCCCATTAGCTAAAGTGGTACCTCAGGTTAAGAACAGTTTCAGGTTAAGAACAGACCTTCAGAACGAATTAAGTTCTTAACCTGAGGTACCACTGTATGTGACTTGGAAGTCACTTCCATTGAAACATTGTGTCCAGAAATGTGAATTTAAACCTGGACGGGAAATCAAGTGGGTAGTTCTTATTCCTAGGCAACATTATTTGACATTTACTGTATTTTGGGGTTTCTCCCACATCCATTGATGCAACAAAAGTAGAGTTACTGAGTCCTTGAGAGACTGTAGCTCTGTGGAGGCTGGTCTATTATGGCTAATGTGGCACTGCTCCATCAACCTTAGTTTGCCTTCAACTGACCCTTCCTGCCTGCCTTCTTGCGTAAACCCAGTCCAGAAAGTGCAACTCACTGGCTGTAAGGTTCCTCCTCCTTAGATTCAGTATTACCATTATAAAATTCAATATTGAGGATGGGGGCAAAACTAGAATATTGATTATTGGGTATTATAGAAGTTAGAATGCAAAGCTGCATCAGAATGGTTAATGGCAGAAAATATGAACTTGGTTTGAATCTCAGCTCTGCCATGGGTGGCTTTGGGAAAACACACTGCTTCAATTGCTCAACAACATAATAATACAGGGATAATAATACTGGCCCATCTTACAGGGTATTTGTCAGAGATAGAGCATGTAAGGAAAAGCACCAAACATTTTAATTATTATTAAATTTGTAGTAGGCTTATGACATAGCAAGCAAAATGCATTGCAATTAAAGCAGTGTAATTTCCCATTACATGTTGCAAATTGCTTTGTTTTTACTTCTTCACTCATCTTTCTTCCCATTTAAGAATGTTTGTTTTACGATAGAAAGCTAAAACTACTGTGCACACTTGAGCTCAAAGGGAAGATGAAAGTGGGTGGCATGTCACAAAGTAAAAGACAAGATAAAAAGCAAATTTTCTCAAATACATCTAGGGTTAAACTTCTAGGGAAAGGGTGTGACTGTTAGAGCAGCTCATCAACAACATGCTGCCTGGAGCGATTGTGGAGCTTTCACTAAACATTTCTAAAAACAACATTTAGAGTAGGAGGTGGAATCCTTTCCAAACGTATGATTCAGTAAATACTCAAAAAATCTCCAGGTAGCAGCCCTCTTTCATGAATCAGGTTAGCCATCTGCAGTTCAAATATTAGTTTCCATCATAAATGCAGGACACAAATGTACAGTTTGGCTTCATGTGCCTTTAAAGGAACAACGTCTCTAATAAAACAGTCCAGCTACTTAAGGGGCTGCATGCAGCTCCTCCACAACCCTGTTCATCCACTTGTACAAGTTCCATTGTACTCAAGGGAAAGGGGAGAGCTTTGGCCCCATAGTGACAGTGACAGCTGCCTGATCAGTGCTAGGATTAGGTAGGGCTTCTGTGACAATGCAAAGGGACAAACTGTCTCCTTGTGCCAGTACTGACACGTGCGCCTACCTGTCGAGAAAATCCTGTGCCCTACATAAGGTGGAATGAATGCAAACTCAGAACACACCAGCCACTTATACAAATTGCTATGTTGCTGGTAAATCACCCAGAATGGTTGGCTGATGGGAGCTCAGGGTTAAGAGATAATTGGGGATATCTCTTCTGAAGGAGGTCTGTGCATGTGTGTTTAGTGGAGAGATGGCTGAAAGGGAACACCTGCATCTCCCTAACACTTCAGATGAGACCTGCTCTTTATGAGGTTAGACTGCCTACGAAGGTGTGGGTACGCAACTTGGGGGTAAACCTATTGCTGTCACTCAGGTGTCCTCGGAGGGATGGAGTGCCTTCCATCAGCTTCAGCTGGTGGCCCAGTGATGCCCCTATCCAGACAGGGATAGCCTAACTTCTGTTCCTTATCCTCTGGTAACCTCCAGGTTAGATTACTGCAATGTGTTATACATGGGGCTGTCTCTGAAGGCACTTTGGAAACTTCAGCTGATACAGAATTCAGCAGCCAGGTTGCTCATTGGGCCAAGATGGTTTGAACATATAACACCAATCCTGGCCCAACTGCCCTGGCTGCCATGTGCCCAATTCAAATTGCTGGTTTTTACCTATAAAGCCTTAAAAGGCTCAGGATCGCAATAACTCAAGGATTGCCTCTCCCCATTTGAACCAACCCAGACCCTGAGATGATCATCTGAGGCCCTTCTTCATGTACCTCCTCTGCAAGAGGTCTGGAGGGTGGCAACATGAGACAAGGCCTTTTCTGTGGTGGTTCCCCATTTGTGGAATGCTCTCGCCAGGGAGACTTGCCTGGTGCCTTCACTACATATCTTTAGGTGCCAGGTGAAAACACCTGTCTTCTCCTAGTCTTTTGGTTAATTAAACTCTCTATGGCCTATTGAACTGGTGGGGGGATTGTTTTGTTTGTGATTATATTAATGTATTTTTGTTTCTCATCCTGTACACCCTTTGATCCTTTGATGAAGGGTGGTATATAAATTTTTAATAATAATAATACCTTATCCCCTTTCCCAAAGGCAATGTTCCTCCCTCACCATAGTGTGGGGATAGAAGGACAACAATCGGGTCCTGAAAAGTGCTATTTCAGATTCTTAATCATCCTTAAGACTTTTTAAGCTTTTGAATGAAATGGCCAAAGAGCCCAGCTGATTCTTAGGATGAGCCACAGACTCACCCACCCCTACTTCCTACATTCTAGAAATGCTACTTGGTGGTTATATTCTCCTGACCCAAACACTCTGTAGCGACTCTGTGGTTAAATTACCTACTTCCATGTTTAGTGTCAAGTATATGCAAAACTCACTTGGTCAACTCTGAATGAAATCAATAACACACAGTTGTGGCTCTGTGATCTAACTGTTAATTACAAATGTTTCCACTGACTTAACTGATAAAGGATCAGGCACGGTATTACAAATATAACAAAAACAGTTTGCCATGGTTTCCAGGATTACTGACATATAGTGCAGCTGGGATAGCACTGAGCTGTCAGTGTGCATTAGAAATAATATTTAAAAACCTGTCTAAGACAATCCAGTGCACACTGTTTATCAACGCTTAATACACAGCGACAGTTTATGCAGTAATAGTTCCTCACCCAATATATGCTACATATATATTACCCTAAAGTCAGATATATTTTAGCTGCTCTACTGACGTTGTACAGCCAATCCAATGAAGACTTGCATGAACATGCAAAGCCATGAATCGATTTACGTGTAATGCTATTAAAATAGTGTAATGGGATTCAAATAGACAGCAAATTAATGTTTAGAGCGCCACAAACTGACAAAAGAACAAAATGGCGAATTAGGCACAAAACCCCAGCTGAAGAGAGGAAGGACGGAACAGAAAATATAAAACATTGACATTTTAACAATATTCGTTCCATTCCTAATTCCATCTTAGCAAATGGTAAACAATTATAGTTGCTTTTGTAATTATTATAGATCTAGGTATCTTGGTTTGATGTATTGCAAACTCTTTTACCTGCATACATTTTAGTCAGATACTGTGGGGTGTAATGGTGAAGCTTTCATAAAACATTAGAATGGGTTTGCTTAACATTTTGTTCTGTTGCTCATTATTATGATCTCTACTTCTGCAAAGACCAATTTTATGAGGATAAATTAGCAGGGAGAAATAGTAAATATACTAGTTCATTCTCCTGGTTTGAACAGGTGTGGCAGCAGATCTGGCTTGCCATTTCTCCTTCATAAAGTCTGTTTGGTGGTTGGGGAATTGATTAGAATTAAATGGAATGCAAATTCAGGATCCAATAAACATGTGGCAAATGCTCTGAGCTACTGTCTGCTTGTATCCATAGCACCCAAGATGTAAAATAAATTCCCAAAGGCAGAACCTATCCTTCAGGTTCATGGTGATGTTCACAGAAACAACTTAAGACAAAACTATCTGGAAGGTTCTCTGCCGCATTCTCTGCCCTGCTCACTTCATGTATGCAAAACTATCCTCTGATTCACTTGCACAATATGCTCTATTGTTACGTAGCACAATGCAGATGAGATGCATGGAGTTTCTTTCATCTTTGCTCCTTCTAAATATTCTGCTCTCTAATTCGCGCCCGAGTCCCTTCATTTATGCCCTTCAATCCAATATACATTTTCTGCATCAGTGAAGCACCTTCATTTAATGAGTTTTGGTGCGACTAGGAATAACAGTTATGCCTTTTCACTATGCTTGCTAGCTTTGTTCGGTGAGGAAGAAACAGACCTACTTAACCATAAAAACATGTCCACCTCAAATTGTTTTTGACATATTCGGAGGGAAATTCGAGCCTTAAATTAGCACTCAGTATAGACATTGCCCTTCCTATATCTTTCTCTAGCTGGGAAAACACACACATACAGACCACAAACACTCCCCAGTCAATATATGTTAATTGTACATAATCTTTCTATTCTGTAAGTTTATTTCTAGGTCAAAGTTTCTAAAAGTAGGGCACCGGTTACATTGGGGGGAAGGGAGAGGGTAAGTGGCACATCCAGGAAGAGATGCAAGGCAAGAGCAAAGCAGGGATATGTTTTATTTCCTCATTTATCCCTGCCCTGCCACGAGGCTTGCCAGATCCTGGTTGGTTGCTATATGAGTGGCTGAAAGGCTGAAGGACGGACTTGGCCCTCCTCTGAAGAAAAACAACAACAACAACAACAACAAATTATTATTTATACGCTGCCCATCTAGCTGAGTTTCCCCAGCCACTCTGGGCGACTTCCAACAAAATATTAAAAACACACTAAAACATCAGTCATTAAAAACTGCCCTACTAATAAAATAAATGTACTGCAGTTTCCTCTTTCTCTGCTTATAAAGAAAAATCCCATGGAAATGTGCTGTGGGCAGATGCTGTTGGTCCTGCTGTTCAATTTGTGCCCCCATGCATTGCATGTGAGGTTTTTGTTTTGTTTTATAGGACACTTACGTATTTCAATTGTTAATAGGGGTCTGCAACATGTGCCTGTTAAAATCATATTGTGTAGATCTTCTTTATATGGAAGAAAAAATAGGATGCTGTAAATGGGAGCACATAGAAACCCAGTGGTAATACCAGACTAAATAAGTCTAGTGTATTTAAGTACTACAGCCAGTGGTGGCTGGTACCCATTGGGTTTGGTTGGGTGGGAGGTAGGGAGACCAACAGTAGGTGGAGCTAATGACAAGCAGAGCTATCCCTCGACTGGCTGTAAGTAACACAGCAGGCAGGTGGGGGTTGGCTGAGGGCAGAGTGTGGTTGGTGGGGAAGTACCCCATTTGCCTCAATGAACCAGCCTCCATTGGTCCCTTGGTTACTTTGGCCATGGAGTTGCTATCTTGAAATGAACAGCCCATATAGTCTGTTCCGGCTTGACTGATACAAGCCACCGACACAAGCACAATTTGCAAGTAATGTCAGGCATGCTACTAGAGGATGTGTGCGTGGAAGGGTGCTTGATAACAAGGCTCCATCTAGTAACAGCACTGCAGTGTAGATGGTGGTTTGTTGCAAGGATTTCCACTGAAGACTATTCTGTTTCTGCAAACCTATTAACATAGCAGATCATGCTTTTAAATCTGCACCATGTATGGTTATGCTTTGCGGCTAAGAGCTGGTGCACTTTAGCATGGTATGTTAGAATACAGAGTGTCTTTTGAGATTAGTGAGAGCAATTGACTGCCTAAAGTACTTTGTCCCACAGTCCCTTAGATATTTTCTGGCATCCAGCTGACATGCATTGAAGAATGAACACTTGGAATCTAAATATGTGATCTGGAAAAATCGCTAATTAATCAACAGGAGACCATCTAGTTGCGGCTTATACTTCACGATGCTTAAAGACCCAATTTGTCCTTGGAGTTTAGATCTGATGCTAAAGGACTTCATGGCCCTTTATTCAAGTTTCTAATTCTCCTGTTTATTGCAAATGGTTTACGATCCAATGAAGTAAAAGCTAAAAGCAAAGAGTGCATTAAACACTTAATTTTCCTTTTGGGACTCCCTCTAGTTTATATTTCTAAAAGGACAACACCAATAAACATTGGTCTCTTGTTCTACCAACACAATTCCCCAGCTGCCATTTTTTTCTGATGGGAGAAGAACCATCAAATTTGCTGAGCAAAGCCACATTGCATTTTGTATTCTGTAAAACAGATTTTGGAGGGAATGTTGCATATTTTATTGAAAAATCAGCTTCTAGGAAAGTGTTATATAAAACACAAAATTGAGCAAAGGCTTAGGAAATTCAGTGGTCAGGCACACTAAATGTAAGAGGTCTATCAGTGTTCTTGTTCTCATAATGGCCGACCAGATGTTCATGGGAGACCACAAGCAGGACATGAGTGCAATAACACTCTCCCACTGGTGATTTCCAGAAATTGGTATTCAGAGGCATAGTGGACTGTGCATGAGGGGGTTTGTCCATAGTGAAATGGAAAGTGGTATAAAATCCACAGTGGTCCTGGATAGGAAGCACAGCATGTTGCATTCGTCTATAAAGGCCATCCAAAATAGGGGAAGATGACCTTACTACACAGGGTTATTTTACCATCCAAAGCCCCTCTTCAGAATTAAAGTTTAAACTAGGAAAACAATATTTTGAACTCCGAAAGCCACGTGTTCCCTAAATCTCATACTAATTGGTATAAAGCCATTGCTCTCTGGGATGACTTTATTTCAAAGCAGTTCTTCATTGCAGAGAAACGTGGTCAAAACGTGTGTGCGTGTGCAAGATGGTTGATGTAGGAGCAAGGCAGGATACAAGCAAGGCAGACATTTGATGGAACACTCAGTAACATTTTGCATCACATTCTGAATATGGCTGTTTGTACTGCAGGTACCTTGGTTGCTTCCTGCTGATGTGTATATGGAGACCCTTCCTGCCTTCGTTGGAGCTACCCCCTTTCCTTCATTAGTAGCTAGCGTAGGTCTATCTGCATCAAAGGATGTGCTTGTAGTACTGCCCCCTAAACTCGTGTAAATATGGCAAAGTGCTTGGTATGAGTTTTGTGTGTGTGGATTCAGGGCATTTTCTCTCTGTTATGTTAGTCACATACTCACCAAATTTCCACATATTGAGAGCATCAACCCCTATGAATTATAAAGAAAGTCTTTCTCTGGACCTCCCACCTCCATTATATGGTTATGCATATTATTTACTTGCTTCAAACTGTAGCAACCAAGCTATGCTGTCTTTGGAAGCCCTCCTGTTCATTCTGCTTAGTGGGTCCCTTAACAAAATCCTGCCCTGATAGCACAGCTGCATTTAACATGCAATCCTCACTAGAGATGGCTAAACCTTTGCCTTTCAGGTGTTGTTTGTCCAGCTCCCATCACCAATAGAGTTAGAATCATAGAATTTTAGGAGTTGTTGTTGTTGTTATTAATTGAATTTATATACCACCCTCAGGGAGGTTCCGGGGGTCTTAGGGCAGTTTAGGAGAGACCACCAGGGTCATCCAGTCCAACCCCCTGCAATGCAGGAATCTTTTGCCCAATGTGCAGCTTGAACCCACAACCCTGAGGTTAAGAGCCTCATGATCTACTGACTGATCTGTCCCAGCTGTAAATTGTAGTCCAAAAACTTCCAAAGGGCCACAGACCCGCCACCTCGGTTTCCTTTTAATTGGTTCCAGCAGAGAGCCTACACAGTACCGTGGTACCTTGGGTTACAAACACTTGGGGTTACTCCGCTAACCCGGAAGTAGTACCTCAGGTTAAGAACTTTACCTCAGGATGAGAACAGAAATTGTGTGGCGGCAGCGAGAAGCCCCATTAGCTAAAGTGGTACCTCAGGTTAAGAACAGTTTCAGGTTAAGAACAAACCTCCAGAACGAATTAAGTTCATAACCAGAGGTACTACTGTATAGCTAAGATTCCAAGGCCCTCGGAGCTACCAGGCTCCTTTTTCAGAGGAGCACCAATAAGCACCTACTTAGCTCTCAGGCTCAGCTCTGTGCCTCCCAACTATGCTGGCATTCAGGAACTTTCCAAGGAGCTGTTCTTCACAACGAACCTAATAGGTGTGCACAGTGGGACCAAATGGCTTTCTGTACCACTCTCTCCAGAGCTGTGCTGGCTCAATAAATCAATAGAGGAGAAATGCTAAGGGAATACCTGTAGCTTAAAAAAAGGGGAGTGGGTTTAACCCCCTTAACGCAAAGGAAACGACGGTGCCACAGTTGGAATCATCTTAAGTATGCATTGACAATGCTGCTTGCTATGAGATACCGAGCACGCCACAATGGGAGCACTGCTGAGCTTGGTTCAGTAATGCGTCGAAACAGGCCAGTAAGAAAATGGCTATGAACGATGGAGAGAAATGTTCAGCGACTGCAGATTAGGTTGCTTCCAAAGTGCAGGAAAAAGAAAAGAAAAAAAAGCTTTCCTTCTTACTCCCACGTTTTGAAAAGGTTACAAATCAGCAGTGTATAAAAGGAGTACAAGGTACCAGAAGTCCTTCCCCATAGGGAATCTAGTAGATCCTATGCAGCACAGGAAGACAGCAAGCTGCACAACACTTGGAGATGTCAGAGAGTTCCGATAAAAGCAGAGACAGGAGTGGAAATTACCAGTGTTTGTTTATTATTCCCATGTCCAGAATGGAAACCAATTCAGCAAATCCAGTCAGTATTCATTGTTGTTGTTGGTTTCTGTCTGCAAACAATACGTAATTGATTATGCCCCCTTCCTCATTTGCATTGCATTTGCTTCGCACTGAAATGAACGAGGTGGGACAAAGTAAGGGTGACATCACTTATATACTTTACGCAAATTACGTTAAGTTATATAATTTTGTCACAGCAGACAGTGAGACACATAATGTAGTTCTTGGTGGAAGAAAAACTGCAGTAGAATAGAAACAATACTGTATGCAAAGGATACAAAACAGGAAACAGTGCCTTCTTACATCTCTAGTGACACTGTAAGGAAACTGATACTAACTAGCATTAGTTATCATGGGGGGGGAGAGCAGGTTTTCCTAGATGAATAGCAGAGAGAACTGGTAAAGGTAAAGGTAAAGGTAAAGGTAAAGGGACCCCTGACCATTAGGTCCAGTCGTGACAGACTCTGGGGTTGCGGCGCTCATCACGCTTTATTGGCCGAGGGAGCCGGCGTTTGTCCGCAGACAGCTTCCGGGTCATGTGGCCAGCATGACTAAGCCACTTCTGGCAAACCAGAGCAGTGCGCGGAAATGCCGTTTACCTTCCCGCCGGAGCGGTACCTATTTATCTACTTGCACTTTGACGTGCTTTCGAACTGCTAGGTTGGCAGGAGCAGGGACAGAGCAACACGAGCTCCCCCCATCACGGGGATTCAAACTGCCGACCTTCTGATCGGCAAGTCCTAGGCTCTGTGGTTTAACCCACAGCGCCACCCGGGTCCCATCCGAGAGAACTGGATGTTACTATAAAAATTTGTTAGTGAGTGAATTAGGTAGCTACATAGCTAGCTAGTTTCATTCATTCATTTATATTCCACCTCTTTCTCCAATGAGATCAGGGTGGCCTATCGTTGTCCTCCTCCTCACTTAATCCCCCCCCCCCATGTATGGACTATTATCCATGCAGGCCAAGAGCAGATAGATGCTGCTCTGATGCAAGTTTGGTCACTTCAGCTTTTTGGCCAAAGCATGAACTATCATCCAAATCTGCCAATATCTGGAAGAATATTCAGATAATTTTTCGGTGAAATGATGCCCTGCCTATAGTGACTTCTATGCCTTGAAAGAGAAAGTGGCCTGCACGTAATTCTCTTTCAAATGCAAACATGTACTACAGCATGATAGAGCCCAGGTCAAAGTGTGATAGATTATCAGGGAGCTAAACTAGTGTATGACACATTGACGGAATATATTTGCATAGGCATTCAGGCAAAGGAAATCACTGGCAGGAGCCATTCTGTGTCTGGAAAATAAATGGATGATTAGCCGTAGAGATTATGATGGGAAGAAAATTAGTGACCAATTTACAAAGAGCTGTTGTAAATCTAGCTTGCTTTACTAGAGGCACCATGTCTACAGGGATGCGTGATGAAAGACAGCTTTGTTTACACTTGGCAAATGTGAAACAGAATGGACACATTGACTGCAAATCCAGGTTGAAAGAGCTGTAAATAAAGAAGGTGGTCTTAAAATAATTGCTGACTATGAAAAATGTTGCTTACCATGGATAAACATATTGGTATGCGAGAAAATTTAAGAGTAAACAAATGCTTTGATAGACTTTTAAACTCTGAAATACAAATCTGAAGGAAGAGTGAAATGGAAACAAAGCTATACCTGCTTTGTTCTTGCAAAAAACATTGATCATGTGGACTAAAAACTTTTATTGGGACTGGGACTTCTGGGAGGAAAGATGGCTGACCAGCCATCAACAGAGATAATTATGTGTTGATTAAAGATAGCCAATCTTGGTTTCCAGGCTCTCTCTTTGAAGATAGGGAGATCAAGGGATCAACCACAAATGTTCAGAAGATAGCTATTTTTCACACTGGAGATGGGATGTTTCCGGATGCAGGGAGCATCTTGGAGCGAGGAACCGCCATAGTGCCCAGACACCGCATAACAGCCCTGAAGGTTAGTGTTCAGGGCATCAGATTAGTTAAACCTCTCTTCTTTTAATTACTTTTGAGATTGGGATGAATTATGACTGTGGTGATCTCTCTGCCATTTAAACTTTCACCTGGAATGCAAACTGACTGCTGGTGTAAGAAAGGCAGTTTCTGCAGGATTAGCAACTGTTTTTAATACATTTACTACAAAGTTCGTTTTCTGAAACCAGAGGTCTCAGGTGTCTCAACTTCTGGAGGAATTAGATTTCTGTGAATTATGATGCAAACAGACATGATCAGCACCTCCTGGATTATTGTGAAGATTGGAACATGTTTATCCTTTGGGGTTTCAAATTTTGCAGCCCGTTCTCAGTTCAAAAACATACCAGAAAGCATTAAAACAGTATTTAAAAAATATTTTTAAATTAAATATATACCTTAAGATAAAATATGTGTTTTAATATATTAAATATGTATCTAAAGGTAAAGGTAAAGGGACCCCTCACTGTTAGGTCCAGTCGCGGATGACTCTGGGGTTGCGGCGCTCATCGCGCTTCACTAGCCAAGGGAACTGGCGTACAGCTTCCAGGTCATGTGGCCAGCATGACTAAGCCACTTCTGGCGAACCAAAGCAGTGCACGGAAGCACCATTTATCTACTTGCACTTTGACGTGCTTTCGAACTGCTAGGTGGGCGGGAGCAAGGACTGAGCAACGGGAGCTCACCCCGTCGAGGGGATTCGAACCGCCAACCTTCTGATCGGCAAGCCCTAGGCTCTGTGGTTTAGACCACAGCGCCACCCGTGTCTAAGTATCTAAAGACATACTTAAATACATACTAATTGACAGACAAATTGTGGGAATGGGCTGGAGACGAACGAGCACATGTAAAAGTAGCATGGACTTGAAAGAGACTGATCTGTCCAGCCTCACGTAAAGTGTCACCCTCTGATCAGAAGTTGGCTCCCCAGTCTTCAATGCTTATTCTGTTTATCAGTTTACAAGTAATTTTCACTGTTGTCAGAAGGTGTTGAAAATGGCAGAATCTGCTCTGGAACAGTGGGAAGAAAATGGGCTGAATTGGCAAAGAAGCATAAATAACCCTGGTCTGTGAAGAAATCAAGCTACAAGCAACGTGAGATAACTACCTCAGAGCTTTTAATGACTGAACTCTAAGGATACGAAACCCACCAGGAAGAAAATCTGAATTATACTATTTCTGTGGGCACTTTTCTGTGGGAAGAAAAGTAACACAATCTCGTTCCAAAAATTAATACTGATGAGTATGACAAATACTAGATGAGAACAGAGAATTCTTCACAGTATTAGTTGGCAGAAGCAAATAGCAAAGTAGCTAAGTGAGAAGAATAAAAATGAAGAAAGTTTATTTATTACCGGTGTGTTCTCCTAAAATTTCACACCTACTGAGCTTCTTTAAAGAGGGAGAAAATAGTCTTACAGAAAACTGTCAGTTACAAGAATTTTCAATGGAAGACAACAAGCATGAATGCAGTAGAAAGTGATGTATCTGAATGTTGCTATACACATTTCCTTCATTTATACAAATTTTGGGGCTTATGAAGCTGCAAAACAACCTGACCAACAAAAATAAACAACAGCAACATAGCTCAAATATTTAGTGCAATTTATAAACCTAATAAAACGTCCACACCTTTAACTGAATGGAAAGGCATTTCTAGCCTGTCAACAATAAAAGCCAATCATATATATAAACTAGGTTGGAAATTTCAGGAAGGCCAAAATAAAATTTCAAGCACTGAAAAGTATTAAGGCTAGCTACCTATCAGACAGATCAAATTAAATCAGCTGCAAAGCCAGAAGACACACTGCAATAAAGAATCCATTATATGCATCATATTATGTTGAAGCAAACGGAAAATGTAAAGACATTTGCATTAACATCTATGCTAACAGAAACAATTGTGCTACCAGAGAAGTAAACACACACCTGAGTCCATTCCCCAAAACAACTGTAAACCTGAGCCAGACATTTGTCAAGCTGCTCCTTATCCACAGATCCTTTGCTGAATATTAAAAGAGCAAATACCCATTTCCCCCCTAATATAATCTGAATAATTACAGGCAATTTTTAAATTTATTTTATAAACTGCATTTCAAGTGACAAAGCAGTCTTTAATTATTTTCTGTTATTATTCCCCCTGTCCATTGGAACCAGTGCTAAAACTACTTAGCAGTTGCGTTTTGCAAGCACAACAAAAATGCAATCTAATCAAAATAGATATCAAATATATATGTGTGAATATAAATACCCTTGAGTCAAAGGTTCTTATGCAGCACATTTTGTATATTAATGTGAAAGTAGGACAACGGGATCAGCTTTTATCCACCATCATGAGGTCCAGAGTGACCACGTTGATTGCTTTTCAGTTTGTAGAGAGAGGAAGTATAGCACATTTTATAAATGCAAAGTTCATCAAAACTATGTGATGCTGATGCCAGAAATCCCCTTGCATCATATCTTTCTGGAGATTTTAACTGAATGTACCAAATGTATCTCAAAACCAAATCTTAATATGGCAAATTGGGATTGAAGGTACACATAAGAACACAAGAGCCCTGCTTGCACAGTCCAGCATCCTGTTCTCATATTGGTCAACCAGATGCCTATAACAAATTCACAAGCTGGACATGAGCACAATAGCACTCTCCCTGCTGGTATTCAGAGACATACTGGTCAGTGATGTGGGGCTTTTAAAGAAAGCTTTTCAAAAGTGTAATCACACATTGCAGACTGGCTCACCCCACCCCATGTCAAAGAAAGCAGAAAGGTTAGTTAGACAGGGCTTACTCTTGCAGAAGCCGTGCTGGTTCTCTTTCAGCAAGACTTGTTTTTCCATATGCTTGGTAATTCTATTGTTAATCATGCTTTCCACTATTTTCCCCGGAACAGATGTTAAACTAATTGACCTGTAATTTCCCATATCCCTACTGGATCTTGATCTCTCTCTCTTTTAAGGTGTTCTGTTGGCTTTTTTTCCAGTTCTTAGGTATGAAGGCTGCTCTTAGGACAAAGTTGCACATTTTTATTAAAAGATCAACAATTTTCCATTTCAGTTTTTTAAGAACTCTTGGGTTGGTGGCAACTGGACCTGGCGATTTGTTCCTTTTTGACATGTCAACAAGGCCTAGAACTGAAAGCTGACACTTTAGTTGTTCTTATCTTAGTCGCATTCATTTTTAAACTGAGCTGAAAGCTGAAAGTTTTAGCTTGGATTAAAGTCTACACTTGAGCAGAAAGTTAAGTCTACATCTTATAATTTTGAGCTGATTTTCACACTTAGAATTGTGTGGAATTACAAATTAGGTGCTTGGGTTTTTTTATTGTTTTAATATTCACTTGAAACGTGAGACTAAATCTAGACTTCTACTTGTAATTTTCTCTGGCCCTCCGCCAAGGCTGCCCTGTGGGCTTATCACTCCTACGATTCAGCTCCTGGATTTACCTCACTGGGATTTAGCTCCTGATACACAATGCCTTTTGCTGTGCCCTTGTTACAATTTGTAGCTGCTGCTCTAATAAAACAAATAAATACATATTTATTTACCCTATAAACACAGATGCTTATCTCATTTGTTATTTTGATGCCTGGTCACTGGGGCTTGCCCTCTTGCTCATAAAATAGAAGCAGCCGTAGGTCTTCATTTCTTACATCCAAAATAGTAGCAGCCAGGGGCACCATCGGCGGGGGGGGGGGGGAGAGGCCGTGGGACCCCCAAATTTCAAGGAAGGGGATGGGTCCCCTCAATATTCCATGCTGGCAATCTCCCCCAGAGACGGGGAAGGGCGAACCTGGCGTGTCCCTTTGAAGACTGAAAGAGCACCTTCAAGGAAGGCACGCTGGCGATCTCTGTCAGAGATGCCACGCGATGTCACACACGTGTGATGGGCCCCATCCAATGTTGAGCACAACTTGGTGCCCCTGGTAGCAGCACAGAAATGACCACTTGCACAACAGGTCCTTTGTAAATGAGGTCCCTGTGACCAACCCACAAAGCCATCAGTTGTGTACAATATGTCACTTTCTTAAGCAACTCGCTTTTGTGGTAGGCCTGGTCCTAGCCATACAATTTCTTAATTCTCTAAGGTGAGAACTTGCTGCCTGTGAGTGCAAGGGCCTGGGTAGTGGTCTGTGTCTATGGCTGAGACCGCTGAAGAACAGAAGGCCATTTACTTCAGATTTCATACTTTTGCCTCCTACTTTTGTTACAGGTATGGTGTGCAGCCAATGCTTTCTTAACAGGAGAAGCTGGTGAAGAACTATGGCTGCAAAAACAGTGGGGAAGAGAAAGTGTAATTTTTCTCTTAGGATATTTAAAAATTGACAGCACATTTTTATGTTTGCTAAGCTGATTCTGTCTGGGCCTGACATAGTAACGATTGCACCTATGCTGAGGAACGTATACCCTCAAACCCCTCAAGGCCTCATTGCTCAGCACTGTTAAGGTTTTGACAGTTGAGGGAGGCTGTCTCAGGAAAGCCTTATTAATTTTTTAGGTGAAATACCAGAGATTGACACTTGTGGTTATTTCGTACAATAAGATTGTTCAAATGGTGCTCAAGGATAAGCAGAACAGAAATGGGAGTTGACCTTTCATGTACGTCATGATACATCACAGGGAATTGCTGTGTGTTCATGCATCTGGGATCATTTAGGGCTTTGCAGGTCTCTAGAAGTGTGTGTGAATAATTTACAGTAATTTATACTGATATGAATGAGAGAGAAAAACTAGATGCATACCCGATGAATCGAGTGAACTACGATTCTGATAGTAATGTAAGTTTTCCACTTATCTTGCTTTGTCTCTGTTGTTTTGGAGGTTCTAAAGACTCATCCAACATCTGTAAGCATTATGAACTGAGCCTGCATTCACATGTGAGGTTTATTACATTAGTTTTACTGATAATAATGCTAGCGCTTCTGTTCCAATTTTAAATGTTCCCTTTACATGGCAGTACTTTTAAAAATCAATATACTGCCATGTCACACTAAATTATGAACAGTGAGAAAGGCCTGTATGCCATGCTACCATCAAAAATTTCATCACATGACCAGTGGTGGAGTGATCATGAAAACCACAGGGGAAATTACAATGCAAAACTCCCACCAGTTTCTGAGTTAACAGGATTGCAAACATATTTTTTTATGGAAACAATTAACACACGAACAAATGCTAAATGTCTGCTGGATTTCACTAGACTTCCAGAATTGGCATTTACTGTGTGTCAGAAATCACATAAAATGTGAAAATTAACATGAAGGAAACATTGGGAAGATGGAATAAAGTGGAATCTGAATGCAGCCCAAGAATGATCAGAGTCCCAATCTAAAGTGGGGGAAAGTGTGACTCAAGCAGCCAAATTAAAAGGCAACTCAGATTTTGTGGCCCCATTTGACTCTGAAACATTAATCGGTTGGGAAGTGAATGGCAGTCACAGATTGAGGTTGAATCCTGACAAGACAGAAGTTCTGTTTCTGGGGGACGGGGGCAGGCAGGTGTGAAGTATTTCCTGGTCCTGAATGGGATAACCATGCCCCTAAAGGATCAGGTGCACAACTGGAGGGTCATTTTGGACTCACAGCTGTCCATGGAGGCATAGGTCAGTTCTGTGTCCAAGTCAGCTGTCTACCAGTTCCACCTGATACACCGGTGCAGAGACCCTACCTGTCCGCAGACTGTCTCACCAGAGTGGTGCATGCACTAGTTATCTCCCACTTGGAAGGTGCACGTTCAATCAATTCTGTGGTCACAGCTGCACCGCCCAGTAATAATGTTTTCAGCATAGAAGTGACTTGCAAATAAAAATAAATAAAATGTACAACCCTTCATGCAGGTAACATGATGGGGACTGTCACTGACCATGGTACTACTGTTTAGGTTGTCAAACGACCCATAAACAATAACAAAGAGAAATGGTAAATATCAAGGGAAAGCTTACCAATTGATTAGCTGGCCTATATGAACATGGGATGGGTGTGCTTTCGTGGGGATAAGAGAAGTCTACAATAGATTGTCTGTGATAGCCTTTTTATGCAGTTGAGATAACTGCACCTATTTTCCCACAGAGCTGGTATGGAATAAATCTGTTGCTAATACTGAATATTTTACCTATTATTGCTTCCTATGCTGGCACTGTTATTAGTTGGGAATTGAATTTCACTACTTCGGTAATGTGAACTGAATTTTGGAATTATGGAAATTTTAATATTTTGACAATGAAAGGTTATTCGACAGAAAAAATATACATATTTATGACATGTAAATTTTAAACATGCTTTCTGAGCCATAGGGGAAAATACATTTTTAAAAATAAAAAAACAGTATTTCAACAGTTATTGGTGAGCCATGCCATGGGACCCCATCGAAGTTGATCAGATGTTGGGCTTGTTCTCCAACTTATTAAGAAGTCTATATGTGCATAATATAAAATGTCTACCTATTTTCAAATGGAAGCTATTTGTCACATGATGCAGTTCCCATTATTAGACATGATTGCATAGATTGTTCCATTACTTCCAGGCAAGCACTTATCTTTGTTCTTGGAGTACAGCACTATGCTGTACTCTGAATACATCTAAAATTCAGTGACTTTTTAAAGTGGCAGGTTCTATCAGACAACAATACTAAAAGCGAAAGAATTGAAGGTAACAAAAAATGTCCGTCCTACAGTCCCCTTAGTATCTTCAATCAAGCAGTCACAGTTTCAGAGACACTGTTCATCAGTTAGCTCACAAATCATAACAATGTAATATGAAAAGTCCTGACATGGTGAGAAGGCAATAGCATGTCCTCTATGTATGAGCAGTTCAGGTCTCCTCATAAAAGTTCTAACCTGGGATTGTTTCAGTTATACATTTCGGGTTAAGGACAAAGTGGGCAGCAGATATGTAACTCTCTGTTGTTCCTCCTCCATCCCACACCTGAGAAACTTCTCCTAGGCCATCAAAACGCTCTGTGGTAGCAGCAATGCTAACACTGGAGCTCCATCTCCACATGCCCCTTGTAAGGGGAGCATTTGATGGCTGCCAGAGGGATGAGAAAAGAAGGCCTACAAATGCTGTGATTCATAGAAGGGTTTATATTATTATTTCAGTTTTCACTCCAAGGAGACTACCACACAGTTCATCTTAAAAAAATAGGTGGAGCACTTGATTGAGGCAGTAGAAATTGAAAATCTATCTGGGGACATCATCTACGAAAAAAGAGTCGACATCTTTAGCTACAGGCAGCGGAATGGTAGTTCTGAGGAGGACAGGTGAAGGGCAGGTTGGGGACAGAAAGAAGCAATCCAATTTGGTTGCACCAGCTAGGGTGAAATTTACAACTGTCATCAATCCTCAGGCTTTAAAGCTGATACTGATCACCAGCTGGGTTTAAGAAAAAAATGTCTCCCTCTGGTACAGTATCCCACAACTGGCTGAGTGTATTTCTTCCTCTGATCATCATGCCTAGGCCACTGTCAGAAGCAGGATATGAAACTGGATGGATCATTGCCTTGTTCCGGTGCATCAATCTCTATGTTCTTAATTTTCTTCACAGTCTGCACAGATTGGGATCACGTTATTTATACCAGCGAAGAATTTTTCACAGCATATTGTAATAGTTCCAGCCATTCTGCTGTTATCTCAGACAGTAACTTAAATGATTCCAACACCTCATCCAGAGCAGTATAGTTCCTTTTTATAGGGTTTTCGTGATTTACTAGTTTTATTCTTGGTTGGGAAAAATGTCAGATGTTCTCGGCTTAATTAGATCCATTTTGAATCAAACATCAGCTACCGCATATTACCAAAGCAAACATTCAATATAACAATAGCAATAACATGAAGAAACAGCACTAGTGATCTCTAAAGATGTGATTTAGAATTTAGCTTTGGATTTATTTTAAAGGGAAGATGTAAGCATTGCCTTCATAGCTGAAAGATTTATTAGCACTCTGCCTTTCCATTATCCAAGCATCTCACTTGGCCCAAAGCACATCTGTGCCACAAAGACAATGAGAGAGAGTGTGGATTTTCTATATTCATAAATTACAGATGTTGCTCTGAGCAATACATCTATCAAGACAATTCTCTGGAAGGCTGAAGCCTACCTGTAAAGTAGCTGTTCTAAACATGCAGCAAAGGATATTGGAAAAAATGTTAGTATGTGAACACAGGCTGCCATCCCAATTTGTTTTATGAGGGATATTTTCATTTCTGACCCAAAGCTCTTTAATAGTATTGGGGGTAGCAAATCAAAGACAAAATAAGACCTTTGAGGAGCAAAGCAAAGCTTTGCTTTAATATCTCCCTTGATGCAAAAGCACTCACTCCAGTAAAAACATATTTCAGTTCATGACAGCACAGCAAACTCAGTGAATAATAGATGGGTCTGTTTTATGACTAATTTGTATTCGCTTTTTTAACTTGCACATTGAACTGTCCAAGCTAAATCACATGTTCAAACAGTTAACATTATTTATTTCCCACCCCCTGAATTTATAGCAACTGTGTTGTGTCTTGTCTCAGGGCAGTATCTTTATACTCCTTTTCTGTGAACATAGGCTATTTTTAATACACACTCAGAGAGACAGATAATTTGCAACAGGATAAACACAAACTATTCTAAAGTGTACAGAATACTATGGCAGAGTTTCCCTCCCAAAAGATTTGCTTATTCCTTTGAATTATTTTGAAAACTTACTTTTTAAATTAGGAGTGAGCGAATGAAATGGACTGGAGTGAGTATGAGGAGGAAGGAAGCGTGAGGAGGAGGAAGCAGCTGTTCTCTGATGGAGCTGGATTTCTCTTCCCCTGTTTTCTCCTCAGACACTCTGGTGGGTGCCTGGTTTACTTTGTCCCCCCCCCCTCGCCACCCCCCCAGGCTGCCATTTACTTCGCAGTTCTGGCAGAGTTGCTCACCAGGGAGATAAGAGGAAGACTACAGCATGAATCCTCCTCTTCCTGCTTGGTCATCTTTTCTCGTCCCCTTGTGATATGGTTCGAGCTGCAGTTGCCTTTGTCTCTCAATTTTAGTGGGTGGAAGCAGAATCGGGGGTCTCAAGCTGCTGTCCACAGCCCTAGTAGGGAGGAGAGGTGACAGTGGCAGGCCTGAGGGAGCAGCTCTGAGGTGAAGACGCATGTCCGCTGGGGCTTCTGCTGCCTTCCTCCTCGGGAAATCGGCTGCCCTCCCTCAGCATGAGGGTAATGGACTGTGGCACTGGGGAGGGAGGGGGTGAGCAAAGGAGGGAGACGGCGGTGCACCTTGTGTTCTGCCCCTCTCCATTTTTTTTTCCTTTTTTGGGTGGGGGGAAGGTGTGGGTACTGTGTACCATTGAGTACCACCAGAAAAAAGCACTGCTCCCAAGACAGATGGATGCCCACAACAAGAAGTTACATTTGGAATTTTGAGAAACTGCAGTGGGCACCAGTCACAAAATGGCTGCTGTGGGCGTGTGGCATAATACAAAATGGCTGCCAAATATAAAATGGCAGAAAAAGAGACAAAATGGTTCAGGTGTGCCCTACCTCAGAGTTTCCAAACTTTGTGTTGCGACACGCTAGTGTATCTTGTCAGCTGCCTGGGGCATAAAAGGTTAGTTTAACCTTCAGTCTGCTAGTAAAACTGAATTACTGTGTCACAAAATGATGCATGCCCCCCAAATGTGCCACCAACTTGAAAAGTTTGGAATGCTCTGCCCTACCTTTGTTAAGAGGGAGATAGTAAAAGCACAACTTCAGGCAATACCAATGAGACGGAAACATGGAAGGTGCCTAAAGAAGCCAGGGTGGCTATCTAAAGAACTTTTAACTGAGTTAAGATTAAAAAAGGATGTGTACAAAAAATGGAAAAGGGGGGAAACCACCAAAGAGGAATTCAAACAAATAGCCAGCACGTGTAGACACAAAGTCAGAAAAGCTAAAGCACAGAATGAACTCAGGCTTGCTAGAGAGGTTAAAAGCAACAAAAAAGGCTTTTATGGGTATGTTCGTAGCAAAAGGAAGAACAAAGAAACAGTGGGGTCACTCAGAGGAGAAGATGGTGAAATGCAAACAGGGGACACAGAAAGGGCTGAACTCCTCAATGCCTTCTTTGCCTCAGTCTTCTCCGATAAAGAAAACAATGCCCGACCTGAAGAATTTGGAGCAAATGATTCAGCAGAGGAAACACAGCCCAGAATAACTAAGGAGATAGTACAAGAATACTTGGCTAGTCTAGATGTATTCAAGTCTCCAGGGCCAGATGAACTGCATCCAAGAGTATTAAAAGAACTGGCAGATGTGATTTCAGAACCACTGGCAGTCATCTTTGAGAATTCCTGGAGAACAGGCGAAGTCCCGGCAGACTGGAGGAGGGCAAATGTTGTCCCTATTTTCAAAAAGGGGAAAAGAGAGGACCCAAATAATTACCGCCCAGTCAGTCTGACATCAATACCGGGGAAGATTCTGGAGCAGATCATTAAGCAAACAGTCTGTGAGCACCTGGAAAGGAATGCTGTGATCACCAATAGTCAGCATGGATTTCTGAAAAATAAGTCATGTCAGACTAACCTGATCTCGTTTTTTGACAGAATTACAAGCCTGGTAGATGAAGGGAACGCAGTGGATGTAGCCTACCTTGATTTCAGCAAGGCATTTGACAAGGTGCCCCATGATATTCTTGTAAAGAAGCTGGTAAAATGCGGTCTTGACTATGCTACCACTCAGTGGATTTGTAACTGGCTGACTGACCGAACCCAAAGGGTGCTCATCAATGGTTCCTCTTCATCCTGGAGAAGAGTGACTAGTGGGGTGCCACAGGGTTCTGTCTTGGGCCCGGTCTTATTCAACATCTTTATCAACGACTTGGATGATGGACTCAAGGGCATCCTGATCAAATTTGCAGATGACACCAAACTGGGAGGGGTGGCTAACACCCCAGAGGACAGGAACACACTTCAAAACGACCTTGACAGATTAGAGAACTGGGCCAAAACAAACAAGATGAATTTTAACAGGGAGAAATGTAAAGTATTGCACTTGGGCAAAAAAAATGAGAGGCACAAATACAAGATGGGTGACACCTGGCTTGAGAGCACTACATGTGAAAAGGATCTAGGAGTCTTGGTTGACCACAAACTTGACATGAGCCAACAGTGTGACGCGGCAGCTAAAAAAGCCAATGCAATTCTGGGCTGCATCAATAGGAGTATAGCATCTAGATCAAGGGAAGTAATAGTGCCACTGTATTCTGCTCTGGTCAGACCTCACCTGGAGTACTGTGTCCAGTTCTGGGCACCACAGTTCAAGAAGGACATTGACAAACTGGAACGTGTCCAGAGGAGGGCAACCAAAATGGTCAAAGGCCTGGAAACGATGCCTTATGAGGAACGGCTAAGGGAGCTGGGCATGTTTAGCCTGGAGAAGAGGAGGTTAAGGGGTGATATGATAGCCATGTTCAAATATATAAAAGGATGTCACATAGAGGAGGGAGAAAGGTTGTTTTCTGCTGCTCCAGAGAAGCGGACACGGAGCAATGGATCCAAACTACAAGAAAGAAGATTCCACCTAAACATTAGGAAGAACTTCCTGACAGTAAGAGCTGTTCGACAGTGGAATTTGCTGCCAAGGAGTGTGGTGGAGTCTCCTTCTTTGGAGGTCTTTAAGCAGAGGCTTGACAACCATATGTCAGGAGTGCTCTGATGGTGTTTCCTGCTTGGCAGGGGGTTGGACTCGATGGCCCTTGTGGTCTCTTCCAACTCTATGATTCTATGATTCTATGATTCTACCTCCTCAATAGGGAAAAGGCACCTCTTTCAGTTGCTGTTGCGCTCTCTCATAGAGAGAAGTTATTTGCCCCTCTTGTTTGTTTAGAATGGAAGAGTGAGTGTCCGATCCTGGCATCCAAAAGGTAGACATCACAGTCAGGCAGGTTGATATGGAGAATGGGTGGTCCTTCAGGTACCCTGCTCCTAAACAACTTCAGATTTAGGAGTCAAAACCACCGCCAAAATGGTTGCAACACATTTGATATCTCTGGTCTTGAAACAGACACATGACACAGCAATTATCTTTTTTTAAAACATAGAATTGTGTTATCCTTAATAGCCTCCCCCATTCATCAATGAAACAAATTAGTGCACTGGAATTTCACATAAGCTGTGTGCAAGAGATGGTGGTGCTTTAGAGCAGGGTAAGCGCTGTTACCTATCAACCAGAAGCAAACACTTATAATAAAAAAGTCTAATGCCATTTCTGGATGCACAAATCCACAGGTGCCTTTATCTTTCCTAGTGGCCTACAGCTTCAACTTAACCAAGCTGATGGAAGCGGGACTCAAAAAGCAATGAGAAAAATTAGTTTAAGAAAGAAACTGACACACTAGGCTAAGAAAGAAGTGGCATATCCTTCAGGACAGTGATTGCAGCCAGTACTCAGAACACAGAGGTAGCATCACAATAGAGTCTGCAAAAACTCTTCCCCCAGTTTGTATCCCTGAGCCAAGCAAATTGTGGTTAAGTTTTTGTAAGTGGATTTTCTTCTTTTTCCTCTTTAATCTCTTTTTTTGCTGAACTCAGCCACTGAAACTGGAACTCTCTTGTCAGAATTAATTCTGAACATCTCAGTGTGTGTCAATGGAAGAGTCTTTCCTGGGAGACATCTCAATCCCTCTCTGTACGAGAAAGAGCACAACAATCCTATTATGGCTGATCCTAACAGAACAGCAAATGGAATGAGCCAACACTCTATCCTGTGGGGACTTCAGTACCTTATTTCCTTTGGATGAACGAAAAGAAGAACCAAATATGCCAGACTTGTGGGGAGGGGGAATACTGTGGGCGATAAAAGAGGTTACACCATTGGTAATTGTAATGTCAGCTTTCTGTCCCTAATTCATTTCATGACATGCATGACCTTAACATCTTTGATGGAAATAGATTAACTTATTCATAAATGAGCCAGAAATGGTCAAAGAACACTGATCCTTGTGAAGATGTTATTGTTTATCTCAGCCTATTAGGAAATACATACTTTTATTCTATAGCAGCCATGGCTGATGTTTCATCAGGAATTTTTGGAATTGGTTGAATCCAGGTACATAAATGCAATGTTTTGTCCCATTATGCACACTTCCCCATGAAATATGCTAGATCCTCCTCACCATGGTACATTTAATATCATTACCCTTAATCAGTGCTTTCCCCCCTAGAAAAATAGGTGCCAGTACAGTGGTACCTTGGGATAAGAACTTGATTTGTTCTGGAGGTCCATTCTTAACCTGAAACTGTTCTTAACCTGAGGTACCACTTTAGCTAATGGGGCCTCCCGCTGCCGCCGTGCAATTTCTGTTCTCATACTGAAGCAAAGTTTTTAACCTGAAGGTTAGCGGAGTCTGTAAGCTAAAACGTCTGTAACCTGAAGCCTCTGTAACCCAAGGTACCACTGTACTCATCATGAAGTTGTAACAGTAAGTGCCACACTTTTTGACAACAGAAAATAGAGGTGCCAGTACTGCATACCCTTGAGTACCCCCTGAAAAAATAGCACTGCCCTTTGTTATGTACTGAAGTTCTCACCCTGGGCCAGCAGGGGGATACTGTAGATAGTTTTCACTCAGGTCCACGTCAGTTATTTTAGGCGGGAAACCCTGGGTTGTTGTTGCTACAATGTTGACAGCCGGCTGCCTATAAAAGCAGGCCGGCTGAGCCTCTTCACTGACTCCTCAGCACAAAGACGCCTTGGTCCTGGGGTCATCAGGAGATGGCGGCCTTCAACGCGGTCAAGGCTCTCCTTTCATCGGACCGTGTGCTGGTACAGTACAGTGAATCCAGGCCGCTAGTCCTTGCCTGCGACGCCTCACCTTTTGGTATCGGCGCTGTCCTTAGTCACCGTTTTCCAGACGGAAGAGAAGCACCACTCGCCTACTTTTCCAGGACGCTATCTCCGACGGAACGGAATTACAGCCAGCTCGACAAGGAGACACTGGCACTTGTGACTGGAGTGAAGAGGTTCCATGAATACCTCTATGGCAGGACTTTTGACCTCATCACTGACCACAAGCCGCTCCTGGGCATCATTATACAGTTTAGTCACTAAGTGGTATTGGACTTAATTGTATCTGGGTGAAATCAAGCATTTCCGTCTTGCTTCTTGTCAAGCTTTGTGACTGGTATGCCTTCAAAGGCTTCCATTACAATCATTATAGATACCAGAAGTGGGAAACCTCGGTCCTGGGGCCACGTGGGGCCCTCCAGATCTTTCTGCCTGCCCCTTAGGACTTTGCTCAGGCTGCTCTCCCTCCCCAGGCAGACCACCTTCCCAAACACACACTAGGCCAGCCCTTATTTGCATGCTCCTTGAGTGTTCTTGCCTGGCTAGAAAGTGTCTTCAACTCTTATAATGCTTCTTGCATGCCTGGATGGAGGACAGAGAGAGATTCATAGTGTGAATTTGTGTAGAAACTAGCCTGTGGTCCCCAGAAGGGAATGTGGATGTAGCCCTCAGCCTGGAAATGCTTCTCCATCCCTGATATATACTAATAGAGAACTCCATTCTCCAAGTGCTGGTCTGTATGCTCTATACACACGGGAGGCATCAGTGGGGTTGGGGAAACCAACAGTTATACAGAAGTACACAAAAGAAGAAGCGTTAATCAAAAAGCCTGCCCTCTAGCCTAAAGGCCAATGAATTCTGAACATTCTCATGGGGAAGGAATACTAACTGAGTGTTGGATGAGTAATGGAATGGCATATCCTTGAAGAGGACACAACTGGTTAGCTGAAATTGAACTGGAGAACCTTATACTGTGTCATTTCGTTGTAGGCCCCTCTTGTAGATCTAAGGTTTTCAGAATCTACCCTACCCTACAGTTTACCTATGAACTAATAATGCTCTTAATGGAGGTTTTATTTATTTATTTTGCTAATTATTCTGCCGTTTTCACATTTCATTTTTTTAGGAATCTGTATTCACTGGTGCAATTCTTCTTGCACACACGATGGCCCTTTCATTGCTTATGAGGATGCTTGCTCATAGATGTGTTTGAAGATACATGATGCAATAGTCCTGGTGAGGATGAGCAGGCTGCTCACTGCCTGGATGGGTAACCACCTGAGAAAGCCAGGTACGCTGCCTTGAATACCTTAATGGAAGAAAGGTGGGGTATATTATATGTTATATATAGAAGCTCTGTGTTCACAGTTGTTCGCTGGGAAATCTGGGGTTTGGGTGCAGTGCTAAAATGGAGCATGCAAAGGCAGTAAATCAGTTACTCTAAATGCAAGGAAACAGTCAGCAACCACTTTGATCTCATCATCAGTGGAATCTGATAATTTATTTTACATAACCCCGGGAAACTGAAATACAATTAAGAGCTGGTTTTTGGCTTTTGATCCTCCTAATAATTTTCCCTCTTTCACAGAGGCATGCACACATAGTAATAAAAGAGTCAAGATTTCAGGTCGCGGTTGCCAACGGCACTATTTTCTGTAACTGTTCCCTCCTACCGTGCTAGGAAGAGCCTACAGCTTGTGTCTATCATCACTGCATATTATTCCCTAACGCAATCACTGACATCCACCAATCAAAAATGTGGTTGACCTGGCAACAGGATGCACATTTCCTAATTTAACTGCCCTCTCTTCAGGCAATATTTGTTTGCTAAGTGGAAAACAGAGCTTAGAGGAGAAACTTCACATTAACCCATTTGCGCTAAATGTGAGGAAAACATTGCAGCCAACCCACACCCAAACGCCTACATGCTAGTCTAGTACCTGTAACAAGAGAGAGACAGCTACACATCTTAGATGTTTTCCACTGAGATTAACAGCTTGATCACCCCCCCCCCTCGCCTACTTTCAGTGTCTTACTAGTTAAGTGTTTGGTGGTAGCTGATGACGTTTAGACTTGGCAGGACTGCAATTTTTCATCTTACTGTTTTTCTCATAATAGGACTTAAAGGTAAAGGTAAAGATACCCCTGACTGTTAGGTCCAGTTGTGGACGACTCTGGGGTTGCACGCTCATCTCGCTCTATAGGCCGAGGGAGCCGGCGTCCAGTGAAAAGCCTTTGTTTTGTTGAGTTTAGGTTTCGAAAGGTTCTCGCCCTCACAGATAATACTGTTTTTAGCCACACAAAACTATTTTGTCATCCTTCCTTCTTCCTTCAGACAGGCTATTTAGAAAGGAATAGCAGCAGCTTTGTCCTCCTTCCAGCATTCAAGATGTTCTGAACTTAAGGTGGGAAGGTGAAGGGGCTTGTTGGAAGTCAATCTCTCTATCTACAACCACATACATACACAAACACCTTTTCTGCACATAAATGCAAATACCCTGAAAAATACAATGTGGTAGGCACTCAAACCTAGTGATTCAGGATGCCACTGTGGGGCATTTGCCAGGCCCTGGCAGGGAGGGCCTTCAGAAAGGCTCATTGCAGATCACTCCACCCTTCATTCATTACCCCAAGACACCAATCTTTCTGCTATGATTGCACATGCACTTGTGTTGGGCACACCCTTGCAGCAGATCTTTGAAGATTTCTGGAGGAATGTGAAGCAGCTTCAGTGAGTGTGCATGTGAAGAAATTCAGATGCCTTCACCCACACCCACAGCCACCAGTAACAGTGAGTGTGTGTGCCTGCCTGTGTCTTATCTATGGTGGTAACTGAATTCCTCTAGAACAGGATGTCCCTGTTGTGTTTGTTAAAAGCCAGAAGCTACCCTATTCCCTTCCTCCTTCTAGCACGTTGTGACCAAATTCCTCCCAGAGGTGAATTTAGGGCAGCAGCACCAGTTCCACCACAATGGGGGTGGGAAGCCAATTTTCAGGCTTGCACAGGGCACTGTTGAAATATGAAAGACCAAAGTCCAGCCCTACTTATTTACTGGAGAAGAGGTCAGAGGATAGGCATGCCACATTGTGTTCGTGACAAGCTAGCTAGGCAACAGCTAGCTATGGTTTTCATTTTTGGCTCTCCCACAGCTCTCTAGATCTCTTGCTGCTTTGGGCTGGGTACAAAGACTTCACCAAACAGGAAATCAACCAAATAGTTGCTGCACATTTACAGTACAGTGAACAGCCTTAGAGTGCAAATAGGATTTCAGAAGTAGCTCCCATTGCATTTAGTCCCATTGTGTTCGCTTCCAGGAAAGTGTGCATAAGATTGAGATCTTAATAGTGTACAAATAACGAAAAGCAAATAATTCAATTGTGAAGGTGGAATCTCTGCCAGGTATCGGTGGTTAAGAAGACTGATGGAAGGCAATGAGGGATGGAGGGACATTTTCTTTGACAATGGGGGACGGGAAATAGTGTTTGCTTTTAAATTTTCGCTCCAAGGTTTGTGTTGGAGACATCCTTGTGGATAGTAGTAACAAAATGCCCTGGGTCTGGGGGGGGGGGCAAAGTGGAGTATCCATTTCACCTCCCAAAATCTCCATACAAACAAAAAGGAACAACTTCCCTGCAGCTGGAGGAAGCTTGATTCACTAATCAACAGGCTGGCCATACTGCCTGCCTGACAGGGAAATGACACTTCTCAGGAGTATCATTTCCTGTGAAGATCAAGAGAATTGTAATTGCAGAAAACTTCTGAAGTTATTCTTTATCTAACCCAATTATAGACCACCCCTCAACTCAAAGGTTCCCAGGGAACAACAATTCATAAAATACAGTCAATACCATGATCATAAAACCAACAGCATAAATGGAATTAAAGGTAAAAAACAAAGTAATAAAGAATCCAGTAGCAATGTAGGTTTTATGTCAGCTATTTCCATAGAACTGAAGAAAAAAAGTGTGTCTTGATCTGATACCTAAAGACAGCTAATGAAGGGGACAGCTGTAGCTCCATGAAGAGGCAATTTCACATCCAGGGTGTCACCACTGAAGAGGCCCTGGTACTTACGCTATGGACTGCAGCTATAGATCGAACTACGAACAGGTCCTTCTCTACATAACTTAAGGCATGGGCTGGTTGGTAATAAAGGAAATGATCCTTTAAGTACTTGGGGCCCAAGTTGTATAGAGCTGTATAGACCAAAGTCAGTTCTTTAAATTGGGTGTAGTAGCAAACAGGCAGCAGATCTTTAAATGGTAGGTATCACTTGAACTTGCTTCATGGTGCTGGTCAACAACCTGGCACCTGTGTTCTGGATAAGCTACAGTTTCTGGACCACGCTCAAGGGCAATCCAGTGTTGGACAGCAGGCAAGCCTGTTAGCTAGGGAGCTGAGCTTTCTCATGTTGCTGGTTCCCCCACTCACCAGTAAGGGTTCTTCTGCCGCCCCCTTGCTTTTTGTGAAGGGGGTTCCTGGCAGGGATCAGATTTATTTATTTTATTGAGGGAAATATTATTTTGAGCCCTCCCACTCCCAGTCCAACCATTAGATCCACCCCTAATAATTAAATAAGCTTAGTTTCTATTTCATAGCATTCTAGTGCAATGTGTGAAACACCATTTCCATATTTCCAAATAAATACATCTTCTGTGAAAAGAAGGTCACCTTTGGATCCCCATTCCTGTGAATCTGCATAAGGCAAAGGGCCATAGCTCAGTGTAGAATGCGAGCTTTGCACACCCAAACTCCCAAGTTAAATTCACAGCATCTCTGGATAAGGCTAGAAAAAACTGCTGTGCAAAACTCTGGAGAATCACTACAGTGTACCTCGCAAGACGAATGCCTCGCAAGATGAAAAACGCGCAAGACGAAAAGACTCGCGGAAGGAATTAATTTCGTCTTGCGAGGCACCACTGCCAGTCAGTGTTGACAATACAGAGCTAGATGAAGCAGTGATCTGACACTATCTATATCCTAGGTCTGCAAACATGATATGAAGGCTGGCAACATCAACCCCACCATGTGGGAATCCCTTGCAGACGACTGTAGTGCTTGGAGACGGACAGTCCAGTCGTGTATCCAATGCAATGACCAGAGGAGGAATGACTGCTGGAAGAAGCGCAGAGAGAAGAAATGCCATGGTGCATCTGCAGAAGCACAATTGGACACCTTCATCTGCCCCAGCTGCAACAAAACATGTTCCTCCCATATTGGTCTCTACAGCCACAGCAGGCACTGTAATTGTCCAACAGCTTGACCTCACTCCCAAAGGCGCACTCCTCCACTGTCTCCCAAGACAGACAGTTGTCAACAAAAGTATATCCTGTGTAACTATGGACAAATTTCCACCCTCTTGAATATCCAGAATGAAATCCTATAGAAGATAGTGATTCCAAATTATTTTTCTATTAGCTGATGCAAATATCTTATACACACATGCACTGTGATCCAAAGACTCTCAATATTCCTCCTGGAAGCAGCAACCTATGCAGTGGGAGCCAATCTGCCTACACATCGAATGGCTCATAGCATTCAACCGTGGCAGCTGCTAGTTTTTTGTGCGAGAGATCTGTCAGTCCAAGAACGGTTGTATCTTGACTTTTGAATGTATTACTAACCGGGCTGAGGGACTCATCTTTGAAATCTCTGTCCTTTATTCGCTGCTTCCTTCTAAAGACATTATCTCCTATATGATTTGCGAAGGAGGAAGTGAGTCACGTCGTGCTCTTGTGGGGAAAAGATCTAGGTTTCCAACGGTTACTGCATTACGACCGAATGTAATTTTGAAATTCTATCTGAATCAGTACATTTATATCCTATGCTAATAGACTTTGCCAAGAACTTCTCTCATTATATAGGGAAGCTGCATTACACAAATTTGATTTAAGGATGAGAAAGTCTTCTGGAAGGATGCTTTTTAGGAAGCGTCTAAAATCATTTGTAGTTCTGCAGCCAGGGTAGTTCTTTGCATATCTTTCAGAGCACAATGGCTCGTTGCAATAGATCTCAGGAAATTAATAGGTAATATGAATTTTGCCTCTTTGCCCATGAGTTGGTGCAGTGCTTACAGAAACACCCTGTCTAAAAGAACATTCTTGCACTCATCCTGTGATTAGTGCTCTTTCCATTGATGTCTTGTGGTCTAAAGAGCCACAACCTACATACACACTACCCAAGCTTGTGCCCTGAGGAAGTCACTTCATTGCTGCTCACACAGCAGTTTGACTTCACCCTTAGAGACATACTCCATCATTGTTTGGTGTCTAGAGCAGTGTTTCCCAAACTTGAGTCTTCAGCTATTTTCGGACTACAATTCCCATCATCCCTGACCACTGGTCATGCTAGCTAGGGATAATGGGAGTTGTAGTCCAAAAAGAGCTGGAGATCCAAGTTTGGGAAACACTGGGCTACAGCATTCAAATCAACCTTCCGTGCAAGAACAAAAGGAAAAAGTACACACACTTTTCTGTTCTTTAAAAGGATTGCCATTGCATACTCAGATATGCCACTACAACATCTTCCTAAAATGAGGCGCACCTACAGGAATTTTTTGCTTTATTTTCACCTAGGCCTGTGCAGTAGGCAATCCACAAGTATTCAGAGGCATACATGGGTCCCTTGTGCCCTCGGTAAGGAGCTGTATTGGAGCCCTTGGCAGGGAACTGCATTGGCATCCCTCCACAAAAAAATCTGAGAAGCAGGCAAGAGGGCCTGGCCAGGAGGACTGCTCCTCCTGCTGAGGTTGCTCTCTTCCTGGAAAACACTCTGGGGACACCTTTCTGCCTCCTCCCTGCAATTTTTTGCTGCTGGAAATCACTGTGGATTCCTTCTTTGGGCAAAGCAGTGCTGAGCTGGGGGGGTTGCTCCAGGTGTTGTGGGAGCACTCCAACGCCTAATAGGTTTGGTTTTGAGAACATGGATCACTGCTATAGAGCATGCTGACTTTCCTAGAATCATAGAATTGTAGGGTTGGAATGGACCCCTGCAATGCAGGAATCCCAGCTACATAATCCCTGAACGCTGGCCGTCCAACCTCTGTTTAAAAACCTCCAGTGAAGGTCCACTGCCTTCTGTAGTAGTCTGTTCCACTGTCAAACAGCTCTTACCATAGAAAAAGCTGTAGAAAAGCAGCAAAGGGGAAGAGGTTCCAGATTCTTCCCCTGTCCACTGTTTTCATTTAGTCCTTTCTTCTTCATAGTAGCTTCCCCTTTCCCGCAGTTTCCAAAGTGTTTTCCCTTATCACAGGAGGTTGCTAGGAGGAAATGGCAGATGGGGAAGGATTGAGCATTCCTCTCAGCTACCATTTCCCCACTGCAAACCTCCCCCACATGTTTCTAGTGACCGGGGATCTCGTACCCAGCAGGGCAGATGGGCCAATGGTTATGACCCAGTACAGTGGTACCTCAGGTTAAGTACTTAATTCGTTCTGGAGGTCCGTTCTTAACCTGAAACTGTTCTTAACCTGAAGCACCACTTTAGCTAATGGGGCCTCCTGCTGCTGCTGCGCCACTGGAGCCCGATTTCTGTTCTTATCCTGAAGCAAAGTTCTTAACCTGAAGCACTATTTCTGGGTTAGTGGAGTGTGTAACCTGAAGCGTATATAACCTGAAGCATATGTAACCTGAGGTACCACTGTATAAGGCAAGTTCCCATGTTCTTTTTTTAAAAAAAATGTAAATGAGAACAAGGGACACAATTAAAAATAGGCAAAACAGACTAGATGGCAATTAAAAAAAATTAAATGCTAGAGTATGCTGGCCACATGACCCAGAAGCTGTACGCCGGCTCCCTCGGCCAATAAAGCAAGATGAGCGCCGCAACCCCAGAGTCGGCCACGACTGGACCTAATGGTCAGGGGTCCCTTTACCTTTATGCTCTAAAATTCTATGATTCTATATAGATTTTTAGACCTGGTGCCGGAATAACTGCAGTGTTGGTGCCAGTCATACCCCTATTGGGGAGGGAAGCAGCCTTTCACATTATCTCCTAAGGGAACAATGATCATACTGTTGAGGAAACTGTTTCTAAATAATTCAGATAAACAAGACCACCCCCACCCCCAAAATGGTTTTCTGCAAGGGAAATCGTCCATCCATCTGCTTTCTTAGAAAATGACTCTGCATCCGCTGTAAGCAATTTCATTTTGGGGGTAGAATAACTCCATTTATTTCCCGCCACCCTAAAGTAAAGATAAGAAAGGGAGTGAGAGCCAGACCGCGGCAGTCTCCACCAGGTGGTGCCACATGCTGGCAGCGTTTGTCTGCTACCATTTTGATGCCCTCCCAAGCCTAGGTGCAGCTTGTTCCCCACTGGGTGGTTGAAAAAAAAGAAAATGTTCAGCGATCAGCTCCCCCCCCCCCAAAGAACAAAACAAAAGCAGGTGGAGGAAAATGCGAGCGAATGTCTAGTTGCGCTGTTTTCATCGCAATCCCTGCCTGATCGTTCTCAGGGCAGCGAAGCATGTGGAGAAAGCTGTCGCATTTGTATGTCTTTGCTGGAGGTAAGATGCCTTTGCTGGGGAAGCATTGAGGAAGAGGAAAATAATAAGAGGGGAGATGAATAACAAAAAATAATGGAGCAGTTGCTGCCAGGGGGGAACTCTGCCTATTCTGGGTATTCAGCTAACAGCAAGAGAGCAGCTCTCTCTTTTTCTCCCAAACAATCCTCTTAGAGAGCTGTCTAATTACAGATTCTGGCCTTGGCCTTGGGAGGTTGGGCCTGACTCTCTCAGTGCAAAGTTTCAGTCTGCTACTAGCATGGGGCTAAGCAAAACTGAATAGAAGCAAACTCTAACTGGGATGCAAATATTTGTATACGTTATATTAAGCTCAATTTGCCTGATTTGCCTGTCTTCAACACCAGCACCTTCCCCTTTGAAATGAGCCAAACAAAACATAAGAGGGAATAAAATGTTATATAATGATAGGGTTGAGAAACTCTTCCCTTCAGCAAAAATTCATCCGCCAGTGAACAGGAGCCTAAGAGGAAATCTACACATGCTAAATAAATACATATTCCCGGAAGAACAAGAAAGCTTTTATGGGCTAGTTCTCTAGGGGCTTGTTTAACCTGAAATGCCTCAGATATATATATATTTGTAACAAACAAGGAGAAAACTCAAGCTCTTTTCTTGGTTCTGCAGTCACCTTGGAATAACTGACCGTAGGAAGAATGGGAAGCTGCCTTGTCATTTAGTTATTTCCCACCTTCTTCCCTGGCAGGGACTCAAGGCAGCTTACAGCTGAAATAAAAGGTAAAGGGACCCCTGGCCATTAAGTCCAGTCACAGACGGCTCTGGGGTTGCGGCGCTCATCTTGCTTTATTGGGCAAGGGAGCCAGGGTACAGCTTCCGGGTCATGTGGCCAGCATGACTAAGCCGCTTCTGGCGAAGCAGAGCAGCACATGGAAACGCTGTTTACCTTCCTGCCAGTGCGGTACCTATTTATCTACTTGCACTCTGACATGCTTTTGAACTGCTAGGTTGGCAGGAGCAGGGACCGAGCAACAGGAGCTCACCCCATCGCGGGGATTTGAACCGCCAACCTTCTGATTGGCAAGCCCTAGGCTCTGTAGTTTAGACCACAAAAATAATAATTTAAAAACAATTAAACATCCAGAGGAGGAATGACCACTGGAAGGAGCACAGAGAGAAGAAACGCCATGGTGCATCTGCTGCACCATGCTTTCATCTGCCTCAGCTTCAGCAAAACATGTCTCTCCCATATTGGTCTCTACAGCCACAGCAGGTGTTATAACCTTCCAAAAGTCTGCATTTGACTTCACCCCAAAGGCACACTCCTCCATTGTTTCCCGAGACAGATGGGTGCCAACTCCCAAAGATGATAATTACATATAGATTGTGGAGCTGTTGCAGCAATGGATTAGTCAACAATCTGACCGCAGCTCTTTCTGAGCACTTTTCAAAGGCAGCCCAATGTAGAGTGTGTTACAGTAATCCAAATGTAACTAAGGCATGTGTCACTGTGGCCAAATCAGACATCTCAAGGATTGTGTGTGGCTGGCAAACCATTTTTTGGGGGTATTTTTTAATTGAAGTTTTTATCTCTACAAAATAACAGAAAGAAAGAAAGGTTTACACATATGTACATGTTTGTGGCTGGCAAACTAGTTTCAACTGTGCAAATGCACTCCTGGCCACCGCAGAGACCTGGGCATCCATGGTCCAGTATTTTAAATTACTTTGTTCTTAGAACCACAGGTCCAGTCTTAGGTTGATGCTACTGAGTTCCTCTTCTAGACAGCTTTTATTACTATAAGATCATTCCAAATTAGAAAACGGAGGGTTGGTGCTTTGCTATCTCACACTCAATGACAACTAAAGGTCTGTTTGGGGTCTCTGAAAATCTATGGATCAGTTTAGGAAGGGAGAATGGGAAAGTCAGAATTTGCTTGTTACAGCTTTCTTGCTGTATCTCCCCACCCAAAGTGCGTATCACAGTATGAACTGTCTGTCCCATATCTTTTCTGCTTCACCCTGGTAACCAACACTGACAAATCTATTGCTTACAGAAAAAGCAAAATCCTAGGTGCATGGAAGGCTTGATAAGTCTATGCCTGGCACTTTCCTTCCAGAATTCAATGGGCACTGAATTTATGGGAAACAGCATAGTTAGTTTGACACAACATTTTCATTTAGTTTACATGAGGGTAGATGATGAATTGATGGGTAAATGATGTGTTGAAGCAATATTTGCAACCCACATCACACTTTTTGCAGCCTTAAGGTGCCTAGACTGTCACTGCTTTGCAGGAGGGATTCAAGTGCCTACCAGAAATTAAAGTGGATTAAGGCGCTCTTCTACCCTAGTATAACAAATACACTTTAAGAAAACAACAACAGACTTTTTGTGCTTAGGAAAGTGATAGGGAAATGCACAGAAAATTGTGGGGTGGAGGAATGATTAACAAGAAGATGCATCAGCACCCCACAAGCAAATATTGATAGATATAGTCTAACTTCTGCACAAGCTTTGTGCAAGCAAAACTGCTCAATAAGCAGGTCATTTGGAGGAGCTCTTAGACTCTAACATGTTATAGAAACAAATTATTTATTTCCAGTCAAAATATTGCAGTTGTTAATACTTGAGCATTGACAATTAATGTCTTCACAAATAAAGCTTTGCTAGCCTCAGTCATAGTAGTGATGGCAGCTTCCTTTAAATAGAAGTAATAAACTAATCAAATATTTTTACCTGCCACCACTGTTTCAGAAAAGCTGGGGGAGCGAACACATCTAACCAGAAAACACTTTTTTGTCCCTTTCTTTTTCTCCTTAAAAAAAGAGAGAGTCATCCTGAACTGCCATTTTGTACCTGGTCCTCTAGCCCCATGTCATGATTGCTGTTATTAACAGTCATTTCAGCTGACTCTCTGTCAAACCTGCTGTGAAAGGCAAGCTGAGCTGCCACATGCCTGGCTCTTGCTAGTCACTCCAAAGAACAATATATAGACCATTTTAGAGGCTCTCAGACCTGGCCTATATTTTCACCCACTCACCCCACCTCCCTCCTTCAGCAATGTCAGCATATATGTGGAAAATCATGACTCAATGCTGGGAGTAAATTGGGGACTTATACCAGGGTAGGCAAGATGTTCCGAAATTGTTCTTTTCGATCGATACATCTATCAGGAAAGGGTCTCTTGAAGCATCGGTTAATTTCTTTTGTTGTAAGGGATTTTTTGCAAGCTTAAGTGCTTTAAAAACTAAACTGAAGAGAAAGAAAGCAATGAGTCATCACATTGTCTTTCCAAGGAGATTCCCTGTTACAAGGCAATGCTGATTGTTTCAACAACCTTTGTGGTTCTTTCAAGGTTGAACTATTGGAAGGAAAAAAGAAGCAGTCAGATGGCTTCTTCTGTGTCTTTCCCCATTACTGAACACTGTGAATAATGTGCCGGAAGCAGGTTTTTCATAGGCATGACTGGGCGTCATGGGGGGTAGTGCTGTTAATGGGATCATTAGAAGTTTGATACCACACTGGATTTCCCCCCTAATAATATTGCTGTGTGCACGCTAGTCTCCAAACCATGAGACACTTAAGGGATTCCAGAGCTTACCGAGGGTTTGGGTTCTTTTTGAAAAGAAGGTCATTAGAGACAGTGGTATATTTAGGATATATGGTTGTATTCACACATATATACAACCTAAGCATAAGTTGGTAGAAATCATTGTATTAGTACTCCAACAAATCTTGTTCCAGGGTGGGTCGTCAAAGTCATAGCTTTTGCCTCAGCACAGAGAGCAAGTTCAGCTTCTGTGTCTAACTTCTAACTCTAGGCAGGACTAAAAAGGGGGGAGGAACTTAATTCCTGAGGTACTGTCTTCGTATCTACAAGATTTCTTGGCCTCCAACCAGGAAAGGTGAGGTGTGGGAAGCCTACCAACTCCTGAAAGAGCACCACCATCCAGTTTTTCCCATGGCAACATTGCTAACTCTTTAGTCATGCAGGCAGGAGGCTTAACTGACTTGACTGAGCCCATTATCTCAACAAAGAGACCAATTTGACCAGTGCAGTGGCTCCTTCTGCTACAAATTCCAGCCATACAGATACAGAATCATAGGCCTGAAGGGGACCCACAGACATCATGCAAACCAACCCCTCCAGTCCTATGATGATATATACCGATAGGGATCTCAATTCTTCAAGTGCTTGCACCAAAACAGTACAGAAACTGGTACCAGCCATGCACAAGAGGGGATATGGGGGAGACAAATGTTTGGAGAAACACAAACAAGAACGAAAGAAAAAACCTTTGGGAGAGGAAACCCCCCCATCCAATAAGTGGGCATAAAATGGTGGGTGAATGTTGGTGGCTTAAAAGGAAAACTGCATGGAAAAGGGGGAGTGGAATGACATAGTCTATGAATTCTTCACTGCAGTATTTTGTTGCAGTCTCTACTTCTGCCTTTTTCATTCTTTGTTGCCCTTTAAATACACAGTAACCTGTTCTAAACTTTGTTGGAGAGAGAGGTTTGGAAGAGATACTCTCCTGGCAGAGTCACACAATGGCTGACTGCACCAAACACATTTCAAACGTGGTTAGAGTTGACACCTGCCCTCATTCAGTTTTTTAAAAAAGTTTCCCACAAAAATACTAAGGCTAGAATAAATGAACAGTCAACTTGTTTTGCAGATAAGTGAAGATTTTACTTATAGGCTGTGTAAATGTCCCAGATATGCAGTTTACCCACAGGTGGTTTTGTTTATTTGGGAGCTCAATGTGGCTACTGGCTTGATCCAAGAAGGTGTGTGTGTGTGTGTGTGTGTGTGTGTGTGTGTGTGTAACCACAAACCTTTGGTACACCAAGATTAAATGTAAATAACTAAGGCATCTGTGCAATAAAGAAATTCAGTGAAATCACCTAGATCTTTTAAGGCTACCATGGGAATGTTATACTACCTGGTTATTTCTATATTGTCTCCATCAGTAAATACAGATTTAGCATTTAGTTTTCTTAAAACTACTTTAATGAAACAATCATGAGATCCAGCTATGATCTAAGCAAGCTATATGTGTGCATGGTTGACTTAAGAGCATGTGCTGCCACAACTTTATTTGAAAGCCTATTTCAGCCACAGCTCTGACAGCCAAAGAGGCAAGGCTTTGAAAAAACCGAACAATGGCTTGCTTCTTTAGTAATAACAGGAGATGCTGCAGCGGTGATAACTTTGTAGAAAGCTGTGTTTGCATATGCAATTTCCCCCTGTGCATTCATAAAATGTATTGGTGTTTCAGCTCCTGTCAGCTACATCTATAGAACACATTCTTGGCATACCACTGGGACAGATGCCACCACCACCACCCAACACCCACCCACAGCACATTGGGAGCAAGTGCTAAATGCACCGTAAGGCCCAATCTATGAGACATGGCATCGACACTGCAGCTTCTAAAGTCAGCTCAGCACACCAGTATATAAATACCACAAAATGCTATGTATGGTACAATGGCCCTTTATGTGGCATCCCATAGATTGCACTTGCTCACTGTTAGGAAAGTGGACTGATGGAAGCAAGAGATGAAGATCTCTAGTTTGAAAGGCAAGTTAAGCTTTATGCCTGGCAAGTTTAGCTTCCTTATCAGAAGCAGCAATATGCATGGGCAGCCAGCTTTGAATTTTTATTTTCAGCAGCAACTATGATGTGAGCCTTTTTTCCTGGCATTACAAATTGCTTTCCATATTTTTGCAACAGGTTAGCAGATGCATGTACTGCTGCAGGATTGGACAAACCCTTAATAATTACTGGCAACTAACATATGAAAAGGCAAGCAGAAAGTAATTTATTTTATGATTGCTCAGTTTTTGTTATTTACAGGGAAATATTCATAACATCAGCCCTCTCCACAGGACCCTCCTAGTCTGACTTTGCTGAACTGCCCTTATAATGGGGAAGATGAAATGTAAAGATTATACTGCTCAGTATTCGGTATCAGCCATATGGTTCTGAAGAGTAATTTATAAGGCAAATAGGAAAGAGATAGGCAAGCCATCATACATATAGAAAAGGGTTCTTCTACACTTCACTGGTTCTGCCCTACTTTTAGAGTCAGTAGTGTATCTGTAATGTTATTCTCTCCCCAACCTTCAACAGATGGCACCGTTTTCTTCAGTCTTTGTAGCATGGCTAATATGTTCTGGGTTTGAACAGCTCAGACCTCAGGCTATCAGTATGTTGGAATCAATTATGCAAAGCCAATTCATTTCAATACAAAGTAGAGAACTGCCTCTTTCGTGGCATTGCATAAAAAAAATAAAATCATTACAGTTTTATCACCCGTGCCCAAAGTTGCCCTTCTTCTGTTAAATACATTGTCCTCCATTCTAGGATGTATTGCTTCTCTTTGCAGCTTTATCAAATACATGTTGCAGTTGCGGCATTGATAAATGGAGTGCACTTATAGTATGAAGGTAAGATGCAACGTGACCAGGGGTTAAATTCTATTCTATGCACTAACAAATTTGGCCAAGAGCGAATAGTTATATTAAAGGAAGGGAGAAACATTTGCTGCAGGAAAGAATCAGGATAGGTTGACAAGGAGCAGGAAAGGTTGCCAGGAGAAAAAATGCAGGATTTAGAAGTGCAAATGTACACATACTAAGACACATTATTGGTTTTAGTGGGATCACGTGGTTTGCTTTGTAACTGTTGTCAACAAGCGTGTGGATGTTGTTCATTATTATTTTTTCTTATTTTTTTTTTTTTGGAGGGGCAATCTAAGGCATTTGTTAGATCCATTTGACTATAGAATATGTTAAGGTATTCAGAAATATGCATAACCATATTTATTTTCTTTTATTTCTATCCCATCTTTCTTCCATCAAGGAACCCAAGGCAGCATACATGTGGTTCCCAGGTGGTCTCCCATCCAAACACTGGCCAGACCCAAACCTGTTTAGCTTTAACAAACATGATGGTCTCATATGTCTTCAGATCATAGCCTAGGATTTATATATCAAATGCACCCGAGCTGTAGCCAGAATGCTCCATAGTGAGTTTCCTGGAAACAGTGGTGCTTCTAGGGTTCTTGTGTCTCCTAAGAGCTCATAAGAAATAGTAGTCATGAACTCCACCCACCCACTCATGAATATAGGAATGGGGAACCTGTCAGACTCCAAAACTCATCCAACCCAGTCAACCTGGCCAATGGTTAGGGGTGATGGGGCCACAGCTTCTCCATTCTTACCCTGGTAAATTATTGGAGATGGTTATGCGTGTCTAAGAGTTCCAGCCTATGGAACCCTTACCCAGAGTGGATCTTCTTGCCCACCCCCAATACAACAATCTGACTTTTCTTGGAAAACATTATTTCACTATGATTTAATGTTTATTCCCTCGCTTATGCCTGAAATGTGGGATTTAAACATTTTTAATGAATAAATGGTTGTTTATAACATATCCTGCCCAAAGCAATATACACAGACGGAAGCCTACTGCATTAACCTTATGAACTTAAGTTTTGGCTGAACTGTACCTAGGTTCTAGGATCAGGCAGTAGTCTCCTTATCAGCAAGACAGCAGAACTGAGTCCCATTGTAGAGGAAGGATCCTGGGAGTTTTCAGTGACACATTTGAACCAACTCGCAGCACATTTTGAAGGTGAAGTCACTTGACTTCAGAGTGACTTTAGGTCCACGGTTGTTGCAGCTCCAGTTGATGCATCTAGTGTCACTGTCTGTGATGTGTTGTGTGATCCGTTTCAGTTTGTGTATCCTGAGAATGAGGACAAGGTACCATATTTTTCGCCCTATAGGACGCACCGTCCCATAAGGCGCACCTAGTTTTTTGGGGGGGAAATAAAGGGGGGGAAATAAAGGGCGAAAGCCTGCATTCGCCCAATAGGATGCACACACATTTCCCCTTCATTTTTGGAGGGGGAAAAGTGCGTCCTATGGGGCAAAAAATACGGTACTTGTGCCTATACACCCGATGATGTGCCCTCCTGATTCATATCTTTTGGGTTATTAAGCCTAGCAGAGGGGTCTTGACTGGTCAGATGCAGAGGCTTCATTTCATAAGGGGTTGGTCTCTGTCGCTCAGTTCACATAAGCTATACTGTACTAAAGAAGATTCATTTAAAACATGGTTTAACATTATGTGTGAAGCAGAACTATGGTCTGCAGTAGCTATCATGAGGGACATAGCATAAGTCTGTCTGGAGTTACTAAACACACACAACAAATGTTGAGTTATGTATATATTTATACATTTGTAGCCTTGCATCATTAGCATTTATGAGGGTTTTTGAAGGTGGTTTGAAAGGATAGTGCTTAACTGAAATATGCAACTTATGAGACTTAAATTTTTGCTGTTCAGCTATCAGTTTAGACTTGTAACTTGGGAGCATCACTTATTGCCGAACCTTGACAAGGCCTGAAAGGTTTTTGTTTGAACCTGTTAAAATATGACATAATGAATCAAATGCTTCCTTGAGCCTGGAATGCTGCAAATTTATAATATTCGTTTCTTAACAGTATGTTCAGAAAGAAGGAAAGTGCACAAGCCTTTCATATCATCTCTTCTTGTCCTTGACACAGTGAGGAAAATGTCTGATAACCCATCAGAATCCTAATCATACAAAATGAATAATGCCAGTTTTCAAGGAAGAAAGGAAGCATAAAATGCCTAAGTCCCATAAGCATTCTTTATCAATGTAGTTCAATGACCAGAAGCACTGAATGAAAATATTGGTTTGTTGGTAGAAAAAAGGGACAGGCAATGGTCTCTGAATGTACTCAGTATCCTCTGAGATGTCTAGAGGGGCAAGGTTCCCACAGAAATGCCTTCCCCAACATGGTGCTCTCTTCAGGTGTTTTGGACTACAACTCCCATTATTGGTCCTGCTGGCCAGGGCTGAAGTGAGCTGCAGTTCATAATTGCCTAGAGGGCACTAGGTTGGAGAAGACTGATTCTTCCACATCTCACACCAAGCCAGATAGCGCCTTAGAGCACCACCTTTGTACTTTTCCCTTAAAGAAAGTAGTGCAGACTTTGGGGAGTTTAAAGAGGCTGTGGTAATTACCACTGGTTCTAACTTGCAGAGCCCTTTTGTTTTTCTGGGAGATTGCAAAAAATTCCCCGAGGTTTCTAAATAGGGAGTACACCAATGACAAGCCACCACCCTCCCTTATGGAGGCTCCAAGATATGCACAGGCAAGCCTCAAATTTGTACACACCTTGACTGCCTCTATTAGTATTCCACTTTATCCATGGGCACAGAGATGCCCTTCCAGAGGTTAGCAAGGGCAAGAACCACACATTTTATGGTGACCTGGACCTTGTGAGTTGCCAGACCTTTCTTTAAAAGACAGTGTCATGTTGTTCTGTACAAAAAAGGGAGTAAATTCTGAGAGACAAAGTGGGTCTGAAAACTCTCCCCCGTTCCAACCTTTCTAACGGCTCTGAGCCTGTTGAGCTGTAGTGCGAGGACGCAAAAACCTTTTGCCCACTTTCATTTTCTGCCTTTGCTGCTGAGGCATTAGTTTTCAGCACTTTCCAAACTTGTTCCTTCCTCATCTCCCAGGCCTCCCCCTTTCTTTCAATTCAATCTCAAACTGCAACGATCATTAAAAACAATGAGTATGTCTGGCGCAAGTAAACGTGCCCAGACTGTCAACTATTCATTAAGTACCTGGCACTGGATCCATAATATGGGATTCTGACACAGGAATAAAAGCTTTAGTGCTCATTGAAAAGAACAAGCTTTTCATGCATAGGCGTTCAAAGATGCACCTTTGTCTGAGGGTGGTGGTGGGGGGAGTGTTTTGAAGTGGTATTGATAGTCTCATAATTTGTATTAGCTAATTCTTCCTATTTAGGAGCCCACCTATTTGAAACCACAGATTAATTAACTCAACTTTAAGCTAATATGGTAATGATTTGTAGTGAGTGGCAGAAATTCCCCTGTAATTATGCATGAATTGATGTGTGATTTCCTAATGAGCTTAACTGAAGAAATCATCCTTTTGTGATAAATGCTTTATTTCTTAAAATGCTAGTAACACGTTTCTAATAAATTTAATCAAGATGCTCTCACTTGTGTAACATTTGCAGTTATTAGCATGCAAGCTTCTATATTGCCTTTTTGCCTTAGCTGATTGGAGGTTACAAAAAGTGTAGTATTTCTAGACAAGGCCATAATAACTCTTTATGTTATTTTCCCTCCAAACCATGAATTATTTCATTTTGCACTTCATTCAGTTCTGGGAAGATTTCATGCCTCATCAGAAGCTGGTGCTACTGCTGTTTATATATTAAATTATGCACTGTTGAGCCAGGTTTTTCATTACCTTTCAGCATGTAACCTTGTCCACTTTGAACATCAAGTGTGTTGGACCATATCTTGTGTCACCTTTAAATAATGCTTCCATCCCTCTCATGAATGATTTCTTCAACTGCCCCAACACTCCTGACAACAAGCCCCAAACTGAAGAAGCCCCCACCCTTCCTAAACGTAAACCTCATTAGCAGAAACATCTATTGTACCAACATTCTGAACAATGTGGAAAGGACAGTGGATTGCAGTTTCTAACCAGAGTATGAGAATAAAAGTATGAGAAGTGGATTTGAATAACTCCATAAAACAATGCCATTTAGGCATTTTTACATATTGCACAGCAAGTATGGTAATAATTTTAAAGCAGATACAGCAGTTCTTAAATAATGTGGCAGCGAGAGATAGGAAGGTGTCCTTTCTGGAATGCACAACCCCACCCTGATTCCTTCCAGTTTTAGCCAGATCATACCCTCCCCAACACTTTATCCTGTTACCCGGGAGACTCATAAAACTTAAGGACACACACACCCCGAGTCCTCCTGAGAGCCAGTGTGGTGTAGTGGTTAAGAGCGGTAGACTCGTAATCTGGGGAACCGGGTTCGCATCTCTGCTCCTCCACATGCAGCTGCTGGGTGACCTTGGGCTAGTCACACTTCTTTGAAGTCTCTCAGCCTCACTCGCCTCACAGAGTGTTTGTTGTGGGGGATGAAGGGAAAGGAGAATGTTGCCCACTTTGAGACTCCTTCGGGTAGTGATAAAGCAGGATATCAAATCCAAACTCTTCTTCTTCTGTAATTTTACTTGCCTGAGACAGTAGACCTGTTCACAAATTACACTGAACTAAGGTAAAAAACGGACTCTACACATGTATGTTTGTGTGAAAGAGTACACACTACTTTGTACACAGATATACAGTCTGTACACTCATTAAATGTTACATGTGAATAACTGTACAAGTGTATGCTTGTTCAGTGCAATGTGTGAACACCCTTAGTAAGTCCACCAATAGGACATAGGAACATAACAGGAGCTCTGCTAGATCAGGCCAATGGCCCTTCTAGTCCAGAATCCTGTTCTCACAGTGACTAACCAGATGCTTGTGAGCAACCTGCAAGCAGAACCTGAGCAGAAGAACACTCTCCCCTCCTATAAGGTGAAAAAGGATCAGGGGAAGAATGCTGGAATATGAAGTTGAAGAGAAAATACAAGCCAAAGAGAATCAAAAGCAGAGAAAGAAAGGTATATGACAGTGTCAAATCACACACACACAGGATAAATTCGGCATGCTTAAACATCGCTCTCTAGAACCGTGAATTATTTTCATTTTCTGAAACTCAGTCTTGCTGTCTAAAAATCTCCTGGGAGTTTTTATAAATAGTCCATCTTGTAGTAAGACTAATTTAGACACAGCAGACAGAATAAATGGGGAAGCAACCTCTCAACATTCAGTTGCAACATGGATGTCTTGCCTCTCTTTCAGGCAATCTTTTTGGAATGAATGTCTTCAAACAACACTCAGCTGCAATGAGGAAATCAGCACTAGCCAGCTCCAAGCAAACTGGAGTGCAGTGGGTGGAGGGACACTAAATACTCCTAAACCTCACACAAAAGGCAACTATAATGACTGAGACTGGTTTTTAGCAATCTAGCAGGTAGCCAACTAAGCAGATGCTGATTTCATCCACAGACTGTGCTGATGTATGTTTCAGTGGTTGGGGATCATTGCATTTCTTCTTGTCTTTGTGCCAAGCGGACTGCACACTAATTGTCCTTTTAAGCTACAGTATGAGGAGGAACGGGTACACCAGCTGTTTCCAATCTTTCTTCTCCCTTGCCTCCTTTTTAGACTAAAAAATATCCTCCCAATGTGGTTTACAGACAATGTATCAAACTACAAAATTCTATATATCAGATTTTCTGTAGAAAGCCCGGCTAGCAAAATGATGAAGGCTATTTCAACTCTTTCACTCCCAGGAGAGCAACAAAGACAAGCCAGCAGAGGTGATGGTAAACAACCTGCAAAGCATAAAACTTATCACTTGTAAACTTGCCTTAATTGATGGGAACTCTGGCCACACAATAGGAACATGCTAACCAGGAACTATAGTTTTATGCAACCTACCGGTTACCGAATACTTGCAGTTTGTCATATGATGAACAGGTTCATATGATTTGCCTTGTGAATCCAGTGAAACAGAGCACAGATGGAGGCAAGTTATGTTTCTTAATGCTAATTGAGTGTGAATACAAATAATCTCTCTCTCTCTCTCTCTTTCAGACACAGTGACTTTCTCAGTATGTCTTTGTTTCCGATACCAGAATAATATTTTAAAGGTTTGCAAAATAATTATTCCAAGCACTGTTGTAACCAGGAACATTGGTTCTTAAGGGCTCGGGGTACAGGCACATGACATAAATTTGCACATGCTACTTTATACATAAAGATGCATCTGGAAAAGATAGTGCTTGCAGAGCCTAACCAGTGCTGTGCATTGCAAGTATGCTCAGCCACTCTATAAGCAAATTTAAAACTTTTCAATATTTTAAAGAAAGAAATGGCCAAGAGATCCAGGCCTCAAGCACCCCAGGTCACTTTCTAGCAATGCTCCTTGCTGTAACCCATATCAAACACTAATTGTTATACTTTTTACTACTTTTGTGGCATTTAAGGAAGTTGGGAAACTATAGCAGCAACTGTTTTCATTTAGGAAACAGGGTCATAGGAAGCTGCCTTATATCTTGCCAATTTGTCCACCTGGCTCTGTATTTGTTGGCACTGATTGGCAGCCACTCTGCAGGTTTCTAGACAAGTTTCTTTCCCCATGCTACCTGTAGATGGTGTGGGCTGAACAGAGGACTTTTTAAATGCAAAGCATGTGCTCTGCACTGAGATATAGCACTGTCAATATAGGCAGCCAGAAAAAGCTTGTGCCTAAAGCAGATGCAATTGCTTTCCGAATGAAGAGAGGTTGCAATTGAGACTTTTAGAGTGTCCCACTTTAACATCTCACCCAGGATACCAAATGTGTAACAGCTCAGCCCGGTTCACCGGACTCACACTACTGGACCACATAAGATCCCACTCTAACACAAGGCCATGACCTAGAGCACATATGGGGAACTGGTCACCCACCAGACAATGCTGGACTACAAGTCCTATTATCCCTGATCATTGGCCATGCTGGCTGGGGCTGGTGGAAGTTGGAGTCTAGCAAACATCTGAAAGGCCACAGGTTCCTCATCACTAATCTAGAGAACACCAGGGACTCTCATGTGCGTTGTTGGGCTTCTAACCTCCACCTTCCTCCATGATGCAACACAAACACAGTGCAAACACTATTTGGATTTCAAAAGCTGCTTTGTTAAGTGGCAAGTGATGCCATTGTATGGTTGGAAATTATTGCCCTACAAGTACAAATCATCACCATCTGGAATAAGTTTAGAGAATACAATTGCTGCCCTTACGGATGAATCAGGGTTCAGAGCGTTGCTAGAAGTCAGTATATAAGGTTAGTCCCAGATAAGAATGTTTTTCTTCCATCAACATGTGAGATCCATTTTGTGGTTTCTAGCTAGCTTGAAAAACATTTTGTTTATTTCTATAAATAGAGGCCATATTGTTGTTATTGTTGTTGTTTTTTAAAAAAAACCCTCAAAGTTTTGGAGCTACAGAAATGTTGAACAAATGAGTGTCTCTCTATTAAAATTGTACTAAGAACATTTCTGGGTCTTCCAGAGAAGTGTTTATAACTACATGAAAGAACTGGGCAGCGCAAACTACAGCTTGCTTCTGGCAAAAATCTCAACGGTAAGTACCTTCAACAATAAACATTTCCTATTAAAAAACTCTCCATCTTGACATTTTGTAATTACAGTTTCTTAGCAACAGGACTTTATTCCAGAAGAACTCTTGCTGTGTAAAGAGGCTGTATTGAGAATACTTTACTAATCCTTAATTCCCTGTATATATTTGAAGACTTAACTCTGCATGGGGCTGCCCTTGGTGACTGTTCAAAAGCTTCAGGTGGTGCAAAATGTGGCGCCCCCCACCTGACAAAGGTGTGTCCTGGAGAACACATTAAACCAGTGCTCCAGCCTATGTAGTGGCTCCCTATTATCTTCTGGCTAAATCCAAGGGCCTGGTTTTGACATATAAAAGCCTATAACAGCTTGGGTCCACTATGGCAAGAGAGAGTGCTTTGTTTTTCTGAGTTCCATTATGATTGTCAAGATCAGCAAAGAGCACCACTTGATGATGCCATATGTACACTAAGTATATACCATGAGGTAACCAAAGCAAATGCCTTGGTTCAGAATTATTTAATTCTATGTATGTCTTTTGCACAAGGACCTAGCTGGCAAAAGAAATGGGGTTCTAGTAAAAAAAAGAAAAGGCCTGAAGTCACATATGGAGAAGCTTGGATTATGGAAACTATGGAGAAAGGGCAGCTGACACCCGCAGCTAGGTCTCAAAAACGAATATGGGAAGAGCAGACTGCTAACATCTCACTTCTCAGAAACCTTACAGGTGCCCTGTACATTGCTATACATGGATTGTCTCCGTCTGTATCTGACTGCTGTAGACGCATAGCTGACATACCACTCTGGAACTGTGGGGGGTTCTGGGGAAAGTTGCGACATCCTCCATTAGGTTTGCTGTGGTTTCTAATCAACTTTTCTGCTGGGCATGCACAGGATCCTGACTAAGTTATTCAATGACTGTTTTCTCATGGCTTGCATCCAATGCAGTGCTAAGTAACCATCCGGTCAGTGCAAGGACTTCTGCCTGAACAACAGGACTTCCTCACCTTTCTTCCCCCTGCATCCCACCAATCCATTCTGAGATTCCATCCAAGTCTCTGCAGCAGATTTGTGGAGAGCAGTGTGTATGTGTGTGTGTGTGTTTTGGGGGAAGTATAAGAAAAATTCTTGCACAGACAGGACAGTTATTGAATGCTACATTGGATACAAGCCTGTGTCTCCTTTTCCTGTTTAGGGAAGCTTTTAATGTTTGATGTATTAGAGTATTTTAATATATTTTTTTGGAAGCTGCCCAGAGTGGCTGGGGAAGCCCAGCCAGATGGGTGGGGTACAAATAATAAATTATTATTATTATTATTATTATTATTATTATTATTATTATTATTTCCAGTACAGTGGTACCTCGGGTTACAGACGCTTCAGGTTACAGACTCCTCTAACCCAGAAATAGTACCTCAGGTTAAGAACTTGGCTTCAGGATAAGAACAGAAATCATGCAGCGGTGGGGCGGCGGCAGCAGGAGGCCCCATTAGCTAAAGTGGTGCTTCAGGTTAAGAACAGTTTCAGGTTAAGAACGGATTAAGTTCTTAACCCGAGGTACCACTGTATACTGTTGTGGCTCACTTAAGAGTGCAAGTTCTAGTCCCCCAACCCTACACACAGCGTGGTAGTCAACTAAGTTTTACTCAGAGTAGACCTATTGAAATTAATGGGCCTAACTTAGTAATGTTCATTACTTTCAATGAGCCTGCTCTAAGTAAAACTTACATGAATACCACCCATACGTACCCCATTTTCCAGTATCATTGTCAACAGTATTCCATATGATATATTCAGCCGGGGCCATTCCTTCCTGAATTTTGAATCAGTTCACAAATAAATTCCATGAAAGGCTTTAGGGTTTAGACTCATTGCTAATTTTGAAAGGTTTCTTTCCCCTTTTTTTGTTTTGCAAAGCACAGAAAACAGTCTTAGTTCCATTATCAGGTCTTGGGCTCATAATACACTGATAGTAATAATAATTAATAATTTAGCAAAAGCATCTTATGTTTTATGGATTTGGTACCAGCATTACAGCTGCCTCTGGGGTTATGAAAGTAATAAATAAAGCACATGTAAATTTCATTGCAAGTATTACCCAAATGCATACACCAAAGAGAAAAGCCTCACCCAAATATACTGTTGATATGAAGGTAAAACTAATGCATTTATTTAAAAAAGCTGTTTTGCATTTTCTTCCAGAAACATAATGATACATTTGGTATGTGTACTTCATGTCCTGACAAGATTCTTCATGTAAATTATTGCCAATGCCCTACCCAATAATATTCTGCAAGTTTGAGAATCCTGTTCTAAGCAGTTTCTTCTATGGCCCTCATTAATTAATGTATTTTCCAGTCACCTTCCAGCAGTGCATTAAACCATGTGAATAACATCTGTCATGCATTGTTCTTCTTTCTCATTCAGTGTTGTGGGGAAAGCAGAGTGCCTGCTAAAGGTTTTTAGTTAGTGGACAATTTCTCTTGCTATGCTAAATGTACCTGGGGGCAGTTGAGTTATTGCTAGGTCTCTTCTAGCATCCTAAACAGACTGGTCACAATACAGCCAATGGACAGTTCTGAAGCAAGCTATAGCTCCCTTCAGTTGTTCTCTCATCATATGAATATAGTCACCTGAGAGGAGGGCTGTGCATGCTCATCCTGCCCCTTCTGTCACATCTTTACTCTCCATTCCACCATCTATGTATTACAGTACTCAGAAAAGTCTGGAGTAAGGGAGCCTGCTATAAACACATAGGTTCTCCACACATTCCAAGTTACATAAGGAGTCTACATGTGTGCAGCAAGTGCTCCATTTCAAGCCTTCTGCTCCAATGACTGGACAGCAAGGCTGGCAAAAGTTGTGGTATTTATTCATGACAGTATGGATGCTGTAATCTTTGTTGTGATATATCTTATATGGCCCGTCTGCTGTGGTGCCTCCAGATGGATGTATTTCTCAATGCCCTGCATGTGACAACTATAAAAGGACACCACTCTTTGATGTTACCTTAGCTTTTAGGGGGAGCTAGTGCAATGCTGGATAGAAGGATCCATGAAGCCTCAAGTTTATGTTCTTTCCCCAATGGTACCCGTTGCGTTGCAGCAGCTCCCATACCACTAAGATAATGAATTTTGAGATCTACCCTACCAAAAAGTTCAAACCAGCCATAAAATGAGAGCAGTAAGAAAGTCCAGCAATGCACCTTGTGCCAGGTTTTGCTGATGGTGCTAAAATAAAAAATAATGATACAGTTCAAATTAATTCAGTAATCTGTCATCCTGAGTTATCTCTGTCTGCAAGGTGCTGCAGTCCCTAACACCTAATGAGGGACAATTACTATCTGTAGTGAGTTAGCCGTTATTAGTGGCTGAACAGAGCTGGGCTGAAAAAAATCTGGAAGTGGCTAATTCACTAAAGAAAGAAAGTGTCAGACTAGATGAGATGGTGGATGCCTATGGTTGAATCTCTTGTTTTTAAATTTTGTGACAGGTCTGTGGATCCTAATGAGATGGTGGTGCTGAGAGGGTTAAACGAACCAGTCCCTCACCATGTTGAGTTTTTTTGTGCTCTTCAGGAAAGCATACACTCACAATTTACTGTGAACATGAAAGTTTTCTCTACTGGAACAAAGAGGAGTGTTTGTGTGGTGTGGTGTGGGTGGGTGGGTGTTCAGTGAGTAAACAGTATGGGGGGAAATATTAGCCTCATCTCCCTCACCCACTACTGTGGTTCAAATCCAATCCCACCTGCTCCATGACTACTGGCTTCTGTTTGTTAAATTTGCCATTATATTAGTCAAGTCTTAATTGCCCACTTTCTTTCACACCAGCAGTGTGAAAACTGTTTCAATCCAAGGACTGCAAAACTATGTTTACAATAATAGGGTAAGAAAGATAAAAGGGGTGAGGTGAGGGAGGATAATGTACACAAACCTGAGTTCCTGAGTGATACAAAGCATGATACAAATAAATAATATTATTCAGAAACAGGCTCCTTGCTTTAACTACATTTCATAGTCCTGATATTAATAACAACATGAAAATAAAATAAAAAGTTTCAAAACGCTGATGAATAACCACAAACAAAAAACACCACAACTATGTGCCTCTTCAAAACTTTGCTGTCTAAACTACCGACTCTCAGCTTGGCCTACCTCACGGGGTTGTCATGGCAATAAAAGGGGAAAGGAGAAGGCAACTTATGCAGCCTTGATCATGGTGGGGAGTGGAGTCAGGATATAAATACACAACAACACACAACCAATATGCACACAACTCTTAGCAGAACCCATACACATAACATTTTGCCAACCTTGATAAACAAAAAACCCCCATTCTGTTAAAAATAAGTTAGAGGAATTCTAACTTGCTGCAGCTGTAAGGTGTTTGCCGATTCATTTTGTATTTTACATTTGTGTTTATGGTTACTGTAGCTTAATAAATAAGAAGCATCCCAGTAGTGGTTGGGTGGGGAAGATTGTAATAGTGCATTTTTTTTCCCGGTAGAAAAGAAGTCTTATTATTTCAAGCAAATTGCTTCTGAGTAAAACATAGGGGAGCCAGCCAACTGTTTAGTTTTTTTTATTCTGTAAAGGCAGCATACCTGGGGAGTGAATGGAATGATGTAGACAGGGAGCAAAGTGCTTAAATAAACAAACCTCAGTATCCTCCTCCACTCAGTGCCAGGCCCGCAGCAACAAGCCTCTCCTGCTTTTTCTGCTGATCTGGGAGGACCTCTTCCTGACTCCCAGGTAGGAGTGATCAGCATTCCTTCCTCTGCTTGCTTAGCAACAGTGACTAAGTCCTTAGCAATGCTGCCGCCTGCTGAGAGCTGAAGCCTCAGGGCTGCCTCTGTGTTTTGCTTTCTAACTCTCTTCAGAAATATCCTATTGACTTCCTTTTTTATAATGAAAGCTAAGTGTCTTGGGCCCTGCTGGTTTAGGGCCTGGTACCTGCTGTCAGCAGCCCTAAAGGCTAATGAGGTCTTGGAGAGAGGGCATGGCATGGGGATTTATTTATTTTTTTAGACTGCAAGCATGCAGATAGGAACTGTCCTATTGTCGTTGTAAGTAAGCCACTCTGGGAACCTTTTTGGGTGGACTACTACTACTACTACTACTACTACTAGTGGTAGTAGTTCTGGGGGGCAGAAAAAGAACCCATATATGGCCCCGAAGACTTGAAGTTCCCCACCTCTCATATGCACAATTCAGCCTGTACTGCCAATGCATCGCAATTTGGGAAAGTATTTTTTTTTTAAAAAAAACCCTTTTCCTGGATTGTAGGGAAACACAATTGTTGGATTGTTGGGCCTTATGGATTCACTTATGTAGTACCACCTTTTCTGCATCTGACTATAGCCATATAAGTTTTGTTGACTATGCTTCCCCCCACTACACAATACATTTGTTAGTCTTGAAGGATTCTCGGTTGCTTTTGTAGTCCAGAATGAAGACAAATTTTCATTTAGTCACAGTGATGTATTATTCATCTAGCAGTCAAGTTTAATGTCAGAATTCAGAAGTTCCAGGCGGATTAAGGGCCCTTTAGATGGAGCAATATCAATACTTTTTTCTTCTTTTTTTTTTCAGAAGGAGACAATAATCCACAGTTACGGGGTATTACAATGACACAAAGAATCATAAAAGTAATTGAGATTTTCCAAACAGCGTTATGCCAGTTAAGATAAGCAAGGGAAGCTTAGGAGGAGATCAGCTGCACATAACAACAAACTGGGGCGGAGGGGGGGGGAGAGAGATTTAATTCTGCTATTCACCTTTACAATATGACAGTATTACGCACCAGGGCCCTCACAGCTACACATTATACTGCAACAATGGAAGTAATGGCCTGCATTGAAGCATGTAGCTAAACAGAGATCCAAATTCTGGCTGGAACTATAACCAGAGGAGGGGATATATTATATTATATTATTATATTATATTATATTATATTATATTATATTATTCTTTATTGAATTTATATACCGCCCTATATCCAGAGGTTACAGGGTGGTTCACATAAAAAGATTACAGTATATGAAATTTAAATAAAAGCAATAACCCCATAATACCACTCACCCCCCCCAAAAAACAGCCACATTTTAAAAGGGTATGTTGATCAAGTCAACCAAAGGCCTGGTTAAAAAGGAATGTTTTTGCCTGGTGCCTAAAGGTGTATAATGAAGGCGCCAGGCGAACATCCCTTGTGGTACAGAAATACTTTGCATGCAGAAGGTCCCAGGTTCAAACTTGGGTGTTTCAGTGAAAAGCATCAGATAGCAGGTGATGGAAAAGAGCACAACATAAATTGGTGTTTCCAGCAACTGATATTCAAAAGCATTGGTGCTTCAAACTGTGGACGTAGAGCTTAGCCATTGATAGCCTTTTCCTTTGTAGAATCCAAATGCTAATCTCTTCAGTGGAATACATACGAGATGACTTTTTAATAAACAATCAAGCAATGTAGAAACTTTATGATAAAAAAATGATAATAAATTAATTAAATATTAAAAAGAATTCATAGTTATTGTATTTGCACTAGCTTGATCTCCCATGCTTTCTTTCTTTCTTTCTTGTTTGTTTAATATACATAATAATATAATTGTTATTGGGTGGTGGCAGAACATCTCTCTCATGAGCATATTATCTTCACAAGCACCTTTTTCAAGCTACAAACAAGAGCCATCTTCAAACTAGAGCTTATCCTTGGCATTTGAGCATTGATACATATTTTTGACTTATTCCTGCATTTGCACACATCGTTTCAACTTCATGCGATTATAAGAATTTCAAAATCAATTCAAAGACTATACAGGGAATAACTTCTCAGCATTCTGCTGAACTTGAAAGAATACCAACTATGGGAACATTTTTTTTTCCTGAGTTGCATAAAGTCCCCAGAGACTTTCTTATTAATATTATAGAGGAATGCAGTCTTTTAAAAAAACAGCCAGGAGTAAAGTTTCAAAATAAAAAGAAACTTATCTGCTGTCGAATTCTTCTGGGTATGACGTAGGTTGTTGCAGACTTTGAAATGCCAGAGGCTTTAGGGTTCTGAAATATAAAATATTCATGGTGTATAATTTTGCATAATTTGTTTAGCTACCTAAGCATAATTTAGTAATTTTGTACATGAATCCATTACAGAAATAAAACAACAATTCCACTCCCCAAAGCTAATTCATGCATCAGATGACATATATTATGACTGCTACATGTATCTATAGAAGAGAACAGGCATGTACAAAGCATGGACATCTTTTATCCAATGCTGTTACAATATTACTTTGTCTTCATTCTTAATTAGGATGTTATGAGAAGTTATTGCATAAAATCTGGCATGTTCCTTCTATCCTCCAATGGATTCTCTTTAGCCTCAAGTTCTGATTTCATAAATACACTAGAGCTTACTGAAAACACAAGGGGAAAAACATCTAGCTAGACTCTAAATTTAAGTGAAAACAAACTAAAGGACAGCAAAAACTGTGGGCTGGTTGGATATGTACTTTGGCAAAACTCCCACTCCCATTCACGGCTCCTTCTACCTTGTAATTTCTCTCTCTTGTAGTCCCTTGCATTGACCTCTGATTGTTTACAGAAAAGGAGAATCTAAGACTACATTCAGATGGCACTTTATTCCATCTTTCTGACAACTCCTTATCTGCTTATTTTCATTTTTTATATGATCCTTACATAACACTTCTGGAAATGTGGAATCTAGCCGTATCCCCCAATCATTGAGGACTTTGTGCAAATTTGGGGGATCAAAATATGTCAGGAGTACGTGCAGGAGCCAGGCCCTGTGACCAGTAGGACTTTGCAAGACTGGGGCCTTCCTAAGTTTGCTCTGAAGAGGCGAGGCGCGGCCATACAGGTGAGGCCAACTGGTAACTCACAGCACCTGGTGGCAAGCGCTGGGAAGGGATATAAGGTCAGCATTTTCCTTCGGCTCTTTGCCACAGCAACACGTTCCCTGCCTTGCTGCGTTTGACTTTGTGACTCCTTGCTTCTTGATCCTCGGACCCCTGACTTTGTGATTCCTTGCTTCCTGATCCTCAGACTCTTGGCTTCCTGACTCCTGGCTTCTGGGCTCCTGTTCCTGTTCCCACCCTGCCATCGTGCCCCCAGTCCCGACGTCCCCAGCCGGGACTTCGATCGCCCGTGAACTGGACTGTGACAAAATATATATAGATACACACTGCTAGCTCCATGCAGGAGTGTGTTGGAAATGGTTATAAGCACAGCTGGAAAATAAAGGAAAGCATCAAGGAGGTTTGCAAACCTGAGTGGAGCAGGCTGGATCCTGATCTTCCCCAGTTCTGATAAATTATCCCTGTACTTTGTAAACCTGAATTTACAGGGGGAAATAATTGAGACTGGAGTTGTCTGAGGGTAACATCATGTGGACTACATAAATTAAATGGAAATAGAAACAGCTGCAAACACACTGTAAGCTCTAGTGTGGAAAAGCCTTCTGCAGTTGGCTTAATATTGCTGATGACACACTGATATTTTCAGAAATGAAGATTAGTCTTTGCTTCTTTGTCTCAGAAACCCTAGGTGTAACCTAAAACGTGCATAACAACACCTTGCACAGAGATTTAAATTCATTGTCTATTTTTAAATAACAATATTCTGCTAAATCAACAGAAACCCTACAAGCAGCTCACATAAAACTAATAAAACTAGTCCAGTTAATTCCAAATTCACATCTTTATTCTACCAACCAAAATGTCACAAAATTGTGTGCAAGCTTTCAGGTTCTCCAGAACTCTTCATAGGGTTAGAAATCAAACAAAGCAATGATAGGTGTTAGGGAAGGGGGAAAGGTTGGCTAACAGTGCCTTGGAGCTGCATTTGGTCTCAGTCTCTTAAGATGGGGTGCAGAGAAGGAAGAGATAACAGATATTCAAACATGACTCTTAGAAGGCTACATGCACCTCTTCACTACATATTGAGATTGTGTAATAGTCAAGGACAGTAAACCAGTGTTTTTTTTGGGGGGAGTGTTTCCCCTTCCTAACACGGCTTTTCTTAATCCAGTCTGATAAAAAAAGTTATGGGGATCTCAAAAGCTTCTCCGCAATTTTGAGAAAGTACCATGCGCCTCATTCACCACTTTACAAACAAAATGGGGAAAGAAAATCTATTTCTATCCATTAAAAATAAAATGGAATATTCCCCCATCAACCTCAATCATCATTTCAAAATAAAAGAACTGTCTGCATACCATAGATAATTAAGTTTTAAAACATCAGCCCAGGCTTTCCCCCCACCTGCCCCACCACTTAAGCTTTGGATAATTTGCTCATTACCATCATAATTGCTTGTATGTATGGCAGCCAACATAAAGCCATATAATTTCTGTACTGCCTGAAAGAAGGAATTTCATATATATTTTTGTGGCTATCATAAAGTAAAGACCATTCAAGACAACTAAAGGCTTTGTGAGCATCCCTCATCCTCCGCAAAAAGCTTGTGAATTTTAGTACCATATACAAAATTGATGATGCTTTAGACTGGATCAAAAATTTGTTTTCCTGTTAGGAATCTTCTTTTTACTATGAAATAGTCAAGTATCAGAGCAGTAGTCAAGTATCACATGAATTTTTTTGGGGTCTTGATTTAATAATGAAATAGGATGAAAGGAGGCTACCTCCTATAAGCCCTTTCCTGGTTATTAATGTAACCCATGAGAGACACCAGGTGGCCAATACCACCTCTCCTCTTTAGATATTGCTAAAGCAAAGCTGCCAAGTAAGGAATCAATAAATCTTGGAAGTCTCCTACAAAAATTGTTCACGAAGCCCTCTGGGCACGGGGATTTGTGTGCTTTTACATTCTTAATTGCCTGCTTAATCCCTTCCAGTGCTATCCTTGCATATAAGAACTAGTGAAGTTCTTCTGTTAAAGGTTCAGTTGTAATCTCATCAAGGCTCTGTCCCACTTGGGTGTTATAGATCGATGTAACTCAGCATAGTAGACTGAAAAGGCTCAGTTTATCAACATCCTTCCTGGTTAGTTAAGTGCAATATTATTCCTCACTCTTCTGTTTTTCAAGGCAGATGCCAAAATTGTTTCATTTTGATATTTAGCACATACTTTTGCTTTATATAAACCAGCACTTTAATGATTGAATTTACCTCTAAGCTATCTAATTATTTCATTTTAGTCTCTGATATTTTTATATAGTGTTGATGTGCCAAATAGTTTGTATTTTTCCTCCAATAAATGCAGTTCCTATCATCTTTTGTTCTGTTGTTGGCATTTTATTTTTCTAATGCACATTCAGTTACTTTATGACTTCTTTCCAAATTTCTGCTTTTATAGCATCCCAACCTGTCCTGTCTGCAGGGTGCAATCTCATAGTTTTGCCCCAAAAAAGTGTTGAACTCCGATTGGATTGAACTGCCAACGTAGGCTGTGATGCATATATAAGATACTGAACAATTACTGGTGAGTGAGCTGATATTCTGTGGGAAATAATATTTCTTGTTGTTACAGAATTGGCCAGTGATACAGAGGAAAATACTGGGACGCGGGTGGCGCTGTGGGTTAAACCACAGAGCCTAGGACTTGCCGATCAGAAGGTCAGCGGTTCGAATCCCCGCGACGGGGTGAGCTCCCGTTGCTCGGTCCCTGCTCCTGCCCACCTAGCAGTTCAAAAGCACAAAAGTGCAAGTAAATAAATAGGTACTGCTCCGGTGGGTGTTACGAAAAAGGAGCAATGCAGAAGCAAGCACCAGGTGGCTGGAATGGTAAACAGGATGTGGATGTTATTGGATTGTACCGTGGGAACCAGGAACAGTCTATTCACTGCTCTGAGAGCCGGATGTTACCTCAGAGCAGCACATGACCCTGTACTGGAAGTACATGGGTGGAGTTTATTCTCTCTCTGCGTTAGGAATCAGAGTGTACAGACATGTTTCTCTGTACTGCTGAAAGACAGAAATAAAGACATGTAGATATATTTCTGTCTGTCTCATTCCCCCTCCCTGGGGGAGGAGTGGTGTGTTCTCCTTCACGTTGAGGAGGATCGCCGAAGAGACCTCCCTTGATCTTGCCGGCAGACGCTGGCAGGGGAGGTAAACACAAGGATTCAAGCCGGGCACCTGGAGGGTGGCCAAATTCCTAAGAGCTGGAGGCTCTGCTTGCTTGAATTCCGACAACTGGTAGCAGACCGATGGTTATCTGATCTATGAGAATCTGCATGAGAGGTGAGAGGTCGATGAATCGTTGCCATCCTCTGCACCTAAGGAGATAAAGAAAAGCGTCTGCCTGCAGCCAGAAAGCTGAAACAGACAGCTGGACACCGAGAGGAGTGTGTTTCAAGGCAACGGCACCAAGAAAAGGTATGCTGCATTTTGAGCTAGAGAGAATGAACGCAGAAAGGCTAATTTTCTGGTTCACAAGAGCTGCGTTTGAAAAACAAGCTCTGAAGGCAAGCTTGCATACCAGGAATTCCTGTGGTGAGATAAGGAGTTCCGTCCTGAGCAGGTTGCTAGGCAACGTCTGCCAGTTACTGAGTGGCCTAAAAAGAGCCTGGGAAATCGAAAGTGTATCTGCGCAGCTGTGCAAGGGTTTTGAAAAAAACAGCCCGAAGGTTTGCCTGCCAGTGAAGCAGTAAACAAAGACTTTTGGAGTTTACTGGCTTGAAAAGTGAAAGCTGGCTTGAGATTGAGTGTAAAGCTGACCCTTGGATTCAGCATGGATTCCAAGAAGGCGGGAGGTTTGCCCTATCCCCCTCCCCTCACTAATGACAATTATTCATCTTGGTCTATAAAGATGAAGGCCCTGCTGCAGAATCAGAGGGTCTTTGACGTGATTGAGAACCCCATCCCAGCAGCACCAACCCGAGGTTGGGAGTCACAGAATCTGAAAGCCAGGACGGCTATAATTCTGTGTGTGTCAGATGACCAATTGGTGCATATTCAGGGTTTGGAATATGCACGGGAAATTTGGGAGATGCTACGAAGAACACATCAGAGGGATGCTGGTTCTTCAGCGTTGCTGTATTTTGAGAAGCTGACCAATCTGAGGCTTGCGCCTGATGGAGATGTTCAAGCGCACCTGACGGAGATGAAATATCTGCGCCAGCAGATGGTGGAACGCAATTTCCGTCTGCAGGAGGAAGTGTTTTGCTTCATGATGATCAACAGCTTAAATCGGACTTACAAAACGGTTGCCAGTCAGCTTGGTTCCCTCCCGGCACAAGATTTGACCGCGGAGAGGGTGTGTGCCGTAGTTCTGAATGAACAGGACAGACTTGCTGCACTGGAAGTAAAGGACAGGGGGAGGGAGGAACGGAGTTCTAATTCCCCCGCAGATGAAGCTACTGGAGAAAAAGCTCTAGCTTTGAACGCTGTCCGATGTTACAATTGCGGACAGGCTGGGCATCTTCAGCGGAACTGCAAGAAGCCACGTCAACCTAAAGGAGCGAAGGGCCGCTCAGCAAAGCCTGAGGCGTCAGGCAAAGGTCATACCAAGCCTATGGTGGAACCTGCAAAGGCTTTGATGGCGAAAGGAGCCACGCCAGATGTTGGGAACGCGTTTATTATCGACACTGCAGCGACGGTTCATATGTCCCCACACAGAGGACTCTTTTCAACGTTTAAGAAGCAAAGCTTCGCTGTGAAACAGGCCAACGGTCAGGAGCTGGAAGCGGCCGGCGTGGGGACTGTCTATCTTAAGAGTCTGGACTTGACAATAAACAATGTTTACTTGGTTCCTGAATTGAAGTTCAATCTGCTGAGTGTTTCGCAGATTGCAAAGAAAGGACTGAAACTGTCCTACGATGCTGAGAGCTGCAAGATCTACAAAGATGGAGAGTTATTTCTTTCGGCCAGAGAAAAGGATGGACTATATTTGTTGACTTTTGCACAAAGTGATTACATGGAATGTAATTCATCTGTGTCTAACCTAGTTTCTCTTGCAGGTGTGAGCAAGAAGGTGACCGGAGTCAACAGAGCATTTCAGCGGGTGTATGCTGATGTGATTGGTCCTCTAGAACCATCTAGAGGCAATGCAAGATATTATCTTGTGTGTGTGGATCATTTCTCTAACTATGTCTGGGTTTATGTGTTGAGAAAGCCACAGGAAGCCTTGGAGAGGTTTCAGGAGTTTTGTGACAAAGTTAAGAGTATGCATGATGCTAACATTGATTGTCTATTCACAGATGAGAAGCAGATTTTTCTTTTACAGGATTTCCAAAGGTTCCTGCAGAAGAAGGGAATAAGACACAAGGTTTCTGTTTCAGCGGAAGCGTGGAACAGGGGTGTCTGTGTACGGGTGAACAGCGAATTGCAAAAGGGGATGGAAGCGCAATTGCTAAGTTCACATCTGCCACATGAGTACTGGGCCGAGTCTCTAATGTCGTTCTGTTATACGAAAGTGAGAAAGGTTTCAAAAGAGTTGGGAAGTTCTCCTTTTGAGAAACTGTTCCACAGAAAACCTTCTGTTGCCCATTTCAAGGTTTTTGGGTCTCATGTGAGAACAGAAGCTCCAGGTGGAGTAAAGAATGCCAGAGGCATTTTTGTGGGGTATGAAAAGGGTCTCTACAGAGTAATTTTGTCTGAATCTGGTCAGGTGATTCTCACAAAATTTCTAGAGAGTGCTCCTGAACAGGAGAGAGTGATAGTACACACATTTCCCACTGAGGACGATTCAGATGATGATGATTTCACTGATTTCAGCTGTACAGAAAGTGATGACACTGATAGCTCGGAGAGCTCAGTTGTCACAGTCATTGAGAGGAAGTCTCACACAATGGATAGGCCTTCACAACTGAAGGATGAACCACTGTTTACCATTGGAACTAGTTCTCCAAAGAGTCCTGAGACTGGACCAGTGAGCAGAGAGGATCAGCACCTCATACGTAGGTCTGAGAGAGTTACAAAGGGTCAACCACCCAAGAGGTACTCAAAAGAGTTTGCTAACTTAGCTGTTGCATGTGTTGCTGTTGTAAACAACCGAGGACAGGTTGGAGCTGTGTCTAAGTCAGAGACAAAGACACAACAGAGAGTTGCTAGCCAAGGTAATGCAGATGCACTCATTCCTTGGAAACCAGACAACCAGAGAGGTACACTGGGGAAACCAGTGGCGGGGAGTTCCAAGGGTGGAACTGAAACAACAGGGGAGTGTTATGTGTATAACAACTGTTTGTTTTCTTCTCTGGATCATGCTTTGCTTGCTGCAACACGCATTGATTCTTTTGGGGGAGGATGCTACGAAAAAGGAGCAATGCAGAAGCAAGCACCAGGTGGCTGGAATGGTAAACAGGATGTGGATGTTATTGGATTGTACCGTGGGAACCAGGAACAGTCTATTCACTGCTCTGAGAGCCGGATGTTACCTCAGAGCAGCACATGACCCTGTACTGGAAGTACATGGGTGGAGCTTATTCTCTCTCTGCGTTAGGAATCAGAGTGTACAGACATGTTTCTCTGTACTGCTGAAAGACAGAAATAAAGACATGTAGATATATTTCTGTCTGTCTCATTCCCCCTCCCTGGGGGAGGAGTGGTGTGTTCTCCTTCACGTTGAGGAGGATCGCCGAAGAGACCTCCCTTGATCTTGCCGGCAGACGCTGGCAGGGGAGGTAAACACAAGGATTCAAGCCGGGCACCTGGAGGGTGGCCAAATTCCTAAGAGCTGGAGGCTCTGCTTGCTTGAATTCCGACAGCGGGAAGGTAAACAGCGTTTCCGTGTGTTGCTCTGGTTCGCCAGAAGTGGCTTAGTTATGCTGGCCACATGACCCGGAAGCTGTACACCGGCTCCCTTGGCAAATAAAGCGAGATGAGCACCGCAACCCCAAAGTCGGTCATGACTGGACCTTATGGTCAGGGGTCCCTTTACCTTTACCTCGGGTTACATACACTTCAGGTTACATACGCTTCAGGTTACAGACTCCGCTAACCCAGAAATAGTACCTTTCCACAGGTTGCTAAGTTAAAAAATGATGTACTTACAAACTCTTCAAAGGTCAGGTTCATGTGCTTCAGACAGTTGCACAGGGAGTAAAAGTTAGCTTAATTACAAAGTGGTGAAAGTTCCTAAATTATAGGAACTCAAGAATGGCTGAGAGTCACGTGGTTGAGCTGCAGCAACCAGCTCAAACCTTTTCACAGGCTGAGCTTCTCAAGTAGACTGGAGTTACAACAATAGGCTTGATTAGGGTACCTATTTCCTCCCAAGCTAAGGGGAAGTTACCTTTCTATTTTAGTGTGTACAATCCTTAGGTGGGGGGGGGGATCTACAACCACTGCTGTATCAAAAGGGTCTCCACATCCTTCCTACCAGTCTGTGCCAAGACCCTGCATGTACAAAGGTTCTAGCATTACCCATGGTTTTCAATATTTTCCAACTTTAGTTGGGCCATTCTATTGTGGGCCATTACCTTTCAAAGTTTCTCTGCATGCTGTGTGTTCATTTGAAGTGCACCCTCTTCAGTCACTTTGGACCTCATTGTGAGCTCTGCAATTTTAGTCTACAAAAGCTTTAGGGCAGCTGCTGCCCATTCCTAGCAAGGTCTTTGTTTACTTGTTTAAATTGCAATGTCATCTCCATCAGTAATAAAATACGAGTGTCTGCCAATTCACTGCAAGTAATATCAGTGGAATGAAATCTTCTGCTTGAACATCTCTTGGCTAGCCCTGAGACATTAGCTGGACACTGACTCCTTGGAGGATGAACTGGACCTTCCATCCACCAAAGACTTGGGGGAGCAGGCAGCTCCCCTGTCTCTAGCCCTGAAAATCTGGCAAGTCTGAGGGAGCCAGCCCAGGGTCTGAGTGCCAGTGAATGGAGCCCCTGAGAGTGTCTGAGGCAGAGGTCAAGCTCCTCAAGAGCACAGATACCTAAAGATTCAAGCCTGGCCAATGAGGAGGTGCATGCACAAGAGCTATAAGTTGCCATGTGATTTAGGAGTAAATGACTCTTATAAGTAAGAGCTCTCAGAACATCCCTAAATAGTAGAAGCTTCATTTTGCCTAGATAAGTCATTACTTTGAGCTTTGCAGCGACACAGGTCTCTTACTCCTTAGCGTGGGTTTAGGACAGTGTTAGTGGTGCAGTCGCACTGGGTGTGCAACTGTGGAGGGTGCCATGTCAAAGCCCAGTCAGTGCTTTCCCCACTTCAGGAAGGAGGCGTGAGGGCTCTGGCAGGATCTTAGAGTCCTCCTTCCTCCTTTCCAAACATGGGCAAGCGTTTACAAGTCTTTGGAAGGAAGGCGAGAGGGCTCTAGGACCATCCCACCTCCTTTCCAAAACTCAGCTTAAGCCAGTGCTATGAGGGCTGCAAGGAGGGCATCGTATTACCAAGATCCACCCTCGGCTTACCTTGCCTAGATTGGATCTCCTGTTCCCAACCCCTGCAGCGGTGGAGGAAGCCGCTTGAGCGCCTGGGGTGGCGTGCCCATAGGGGTGGGGCGAGTCATCCATAGGGGTGGGGCGCATCGCGGGGCCTCCAGAGTCTGCTTGCCTCCTCCCACTCAGCTGCCCTACAGCTCGGAGGGAGGCAGTGGGTGGACAGTTTGGGCAGCACAGAGCCTGCACATGCCCAAGCCACCGCGTCTCTCCCAGGAGCGATGTGTGGCTTGGGCGTGCTGCAGGCCCTGTGGCAAGTGCCGCCTGGCATTTTGTCACCCCCTTCAGTGGTGACACTCGGGGCGGCCTGCACCCACCGCACCCCCCTTCCTCCACCCTGAACCCCTGGACTGTTAACTTCTGTCACTGCCTATGGATCATGTTTTCAACTCAAAACTGATTACTCATGCCTCACCATGGTTTGATTGGTAATATTGTGGTGGAGGTTGTAGCTTCCTTAGTCTTTATAGGTAGGCACAGCCCACACATGGGGCAGGGTGAAGCAGTCACCTGAGGCAGCAGAAGGCCCTGAGGCCCCATAGCTGTCTCACCCACCTTGCCACCTCAGCCTCCAATTTCTGGTGAAATCTCTCTAAAATCTTACAAGATCTTGCTGGAAATCAGCACTGAGGCTGGCACAGCTTCTCCAACGTCAGTGGAGTCAGCAGTGCAAGTGGTACGGCAGCACTTCCTGTTTTGCCTCAAGTGGTGACACAAGATGCACCAGCCCTGTTTATAGGCTTTGGGCCTACCCAAGGACTGAACCTGTGGTAGAAAGACAGAGTCCCTATGTCTGGAATGTTCTGGGCCAGCCAGAAGAACTTTAAAACAATATGTTAAAGCCTCTTCGTTTGCATTTTGCATGCATACATGCAAGCTTGATGACTTCTCTTGGCTCATTCAGTTCTAATCTCTTTGATTTGCCTAAGTGATTTGCTTATTTAGCAACCAGTCATGGAGCTACTTGCCATCATCAGATGGTGTCACAGCCTGACTCAGTGCAAGTCTGCTTCAGATATTCAAATGAGTACCACAGGCTGGTTGACTATAATCTCACTTTGCAGTGGCCGCACCAACATCAAACACTGCTTACCTGTTTGCAGTGAAGCTAACTGCACTGTGACTTCATCACTCCAATGAAATGTGGAAGTCATGAGGGAATAGTAAGGTCAGTGCATAACTACACATGACTGCAGCACACTTGGATGTAGCCATTGCATGTGAAATTATAAACAACCCCACTAGTTCTTCTGAAACCAGAGGATTCCGGTGGTTCAGCAACATTCAAACAATTTATTTTAAAAGAATGCTCATTCTGCAAACAGCTTTAAATCAAAGTGACAATTTATAGTTTTGTACAAGCACATCTTTCAATCCTTATCTAAGTTGTATATTTTCAGCAGAGTTTTACATGAATGAGAACTCCAAGGTTAATTAAACTATATATACACATTATTATAGAGTATAAAGAAGAGAGAAGCTGAAACACATACATATCATTACATATGACATTGTGGAACAATGATTCAGTCACAAAGTGCAAAATCTGTAATCCTGCCCACAGGCTGCTTAAATCCTGCTGAAGCCAATCATGTGGAGGATTGCAGCAAAAAATAATAGGGATTAATGGATGGAGTATGTTTTAATAGCAGCCAATTAAAAATCTGTCATGTGTGGTAAAGACCACTGACTTTGAGAATTATGTTGATGGTTTGAGATAACAGTGTAAACAGCATTGATTTTCTTTAAAAAGTGGCACTTAGTTTTCCTAGTGCCATAAGTCACTTCTTCATAGTTGTGCTGCTGTTATCACATAGCTATCACACAGAATTCAAAACGCAGCCTCTTGATCCTAAACACGCTGTCTTGATCTAGTGAGCGGGACTTTGCATGTGGAAATAGGCTACTGGCTTCAATTCCTCCCACCAAATACAAGTGTCATTTTTCCTGCAAAGGTCTGTATAGTTAAAGCTATGGTTTTCCCAGTAGTGATGTATGGAAGTGAGAGCTGGACCATAAAGAAGGCTGATCGCCGAAGAATTAATGCTTTTGAATTATGGTGCTGGAGAAGACTCTTGAGAGTCCCATGGACTGCAAGAAGATCAAACCTATCCATTCTTAAGGAAATCAGCCCTGAGTGCTCACTGGAAGGACAGATCCTGAAGCTGAGGCTCTAATACTTTGGCCACCTCATGAGAAGAGAAGACTCCCTGGAAAAGACCCTGAGGTTGGGAAAGATGGAGGGCACAAGGAGAAGGGGACGACAGAGAACGTGGTGGTTGGACAGTGTTCTCGAAGCTACAAACATGAGTTTGACCAAGCTGCAGGAGGCTGTGGAAGAGAGGAGTGCCTGGCGTGCTCTGGTCCATGGGGTCACGAAGAGACGGACACGACTAAACGACTAAACAACAAAAGCTTGCAAAAAGTAGGTTTCATATGTTGCACTGGATACGCTCCATTGGATGAGGAAAGGAAAGTCTCATTTATTCCCATGGAGTTTATTAATATAAATCTTTAGTCAGGGCAGACACTCATTCCTAATGTAGAATGACTGTTTGAGTGCAAAAGTCACCAGTTTGTGCTCAGTGAACAACAGTTCTTCAGATAATGACCCAATTGTTCATGTGCACAGAGCAATCTAGACTGGGTGAAGATAATCTATATATAGAAGAATCTATACAGGGAGATAAACTGTCCCCCAGGTCTAATCATATTGCTCTTCCAGCAACTGTGCTGAGGTAGGAAGGAGCTGCTGGCTTTTATGCCTCACTGGTTGCCCAGGCAGGCGTGCAGCCAATGTCCTTTCAGCCAGTGATGCATACGCCCCCAGATGAGCCCACTCATTGGTCAATTTGAAATACAGCATCTATGGGAAATTGAGTCAGCGACCCAGGTGGTCAGGTGGAATTCCCCCAATGGCCATGTGCATTCCATTCTAATTGTCCAGGGATGGGGACCGAGCGAGACTCCACAACAGCTGCCCAGCCAGAGGAAGGGGTAAGCACCCATTTTGTGTCAAAAATAAAAAGCAAAGAGCAAAGCATACTTTAAAGTACAGTGGTACCTCAGGTTACATACGCTTCAGGTTACATACACTTCAGGTTACAGACTCCATTAACTCAGAAATAGTACTTCGGATTAAGAACTTTGCTTCAGGATGAGAACAGAAATCGTGCTCCGGCGGCGTGGCAGCAGCAGGAGGCCCCATTAGCTAAAGTGGTGCTTCAGGTTAAGAACAGTTTCAGGTTAAGAATGGACCTCCGGAACAAATTAAGTACTTAACCCGAGGTACCACTGTACCTCAAGAAGAAGCCTAGCCAGTCAGAAGTCTGGTTAAAAAAGGTGTCTACTTGGTTGCCTGAGCAGTGTTGTTTTTATTGTTATTAGTCTCTTTTTTTCAGAAAGATGAATTCAAAGTGACTTACAAAAACAAACATTAGAAACAAGCCCATTCTCTGGAGGGCAATCTGTTTTAAAGTATTTTAGCATTAGATTTTTAAAATTGTTGTAACCTGTCGTGGAACCTCCGGACTGAAGGGAAGAAAGACGCAGCAACAGAGGATGAGGTCAAATGACCATCTCTACTGAGGAGAGATGGGGTTGGAATTCTGACCCTTAGTCCAATCCAGAAGCATATAGGCAAGAAGTAAAGAGATGCTTGCACCACCCCTTGCAACTTTGTGCAGTGGCAAGTGCAGTGGCCAAGTGCAGCTTATGTTAAGAGTTCAAAACAATCACACGGGTCTGACCATACCTTTTTCTTCTTCTAAATTTCACTCTGTCTCTCTGACACAGAGGGGGTGGTGGGGAGAAAAGATAATAGTTATGAATGTTTGTGGTATGCCCATCATTCTTCCTAGGTTACAACAGAAATGCCAGAGTTAATCACTTTCATAAGCTTATCTGTCCCCCCACTTGCAGCTTTGAAATGCCTAGCTCTGAGTAGATGGTACCCAAATGACTCTAACACGAAAAGCTATAAATACTTACTAGAGTTGGCTCAACCAGCAATCCCAGACAGAGTAAACTAGAACGCTTTGTGGGCTACTTTTTAAAGACTGTCAAATTGCTGCAGGGAAAGAATGTTACCTCTGCCTTGACAATGAACAATAGCATATGGAGTGTCTGCATTTGCCATTTGCTTAAAAAAGCATCTGAAGAAGCCGTGTGCGGTGCTGCAGCTATTTAAAGACCTTTTGAAAACCAACCTGCTCCTGCTTCTGCTGCTGCTGCTGCTGCTGAGCATTTGTATACCTCAGGCCACCTGAAGACAAGTTAAGTGTTGATTCAGAACCTTCGCATTTTTTGTTTTATTTCTCAGTGATAGGTAGGCTGGGATTTGCTCAAGACAATGAGCGCAAGCCATAACCCTTCTTCATGGTAAACATATAATTTCCCCAGCGATCTACTGAGTAATAACAAAAAGTTATGTGTAGTACATGCACTGTTTATATCCCTTTGGGTTTAATATTGCTCACAGTAAAATTGATTTTCTGGAATCTTGCAATAAACCTCATCAAAATAAACCAAATCCACCCTGGCTTTTTATGAAGTGATTGGAATCACTGTAATTATTTAACCCTCTCCAGAAGGAAAATACACATATCACACCCCTCCTGATAAGGTGCTTATATGATTAAATCACTTCTGTTCCCGCTTAGGTTTTTAACCATCTTATAACATTCTCTTTTCATCACTAAGGCTGCTAAGTGACATTTTACTTCAGTGAGAAAACTATGTAATTTTTACATGAAGAATGATGACCAAACCACTTTATTTAGGGCAAACGAAAATACACATTAGGCATGAGGAAAGCCCACCAGCTGCCTCAGGGCCTAGTTTTGGCAACACTGGTTCCCAACTTTTATGAGGAAACTCCACCCCCAAAATTCACGGATCCCCGCATGCAAAGACTCAGAAAGGCTTTTAAGACAGCCCCCCCCAGCCCCTGGAGGCACAAACGGGAGCATGGAGTCCTATCTTTTAGCCCTTTGCAAAAGCAGTCTGAAACAGCTTCCCTTCTCCTCCTTTAAGCATTGATGTTTATTGAGAAGAAAGCAGCTGCTTCAAAAGTTGCTTTTGCAAAGCCTTATTTGAAGCAGCCAGCCCCTCTTCCGTAAACATCAGAGGCAGAAGGTGGGCAGTGGCAAGGGTCTTCCACCTCTGTTGCCTGCCCACTCAATTTAAAGGAGAGGGAAGGCTGCTTCAAATGGTGATTTGCAGCTCCCCATGCATGTGAAGCATGTGGACTGTCTTAAAGCGTTTGGCGAAAAGTGCCCTTTGAAGAAGCACCTCTTCTTATTTAAATATTAAAGGAGGCAGGGAGACTGCTTCCAAAGACACTCTTTGCAAAAGCTTTAAGACAGCGCCCATGCTCCAAAAGCTAGCACTGGGACTGTCTTAAAGCTGCACATTTCTCTTCAAAAGGTGCTTTTGCCAAATACAGAAGTGGGATGACTGTCTTAAAGCTGCAAAGGTTACTCCTTTAAGAGAGCAGGCAGTGATGTGGCATAACTTCTTGTTTGTAGACCCCTTGGGCTAATTCCATGGTGCCTAGCCCCATGTTGGAAACCACTGCTGTAGAACGCCTGATCCTTACGTAAAACCTGGAGGGGAACTGCTCCAGACTCAGGTGAACTGGAGCATCTAAAACATGAATTGGATTTAACTTTACACAGTGGTTATTGCAGATATTAATATTGTGCAGCTTGAAGCAACTGGATGCATAAAAGCTGACTTCTTTAGGAGTGAAGCATCGTACAGACTCGTTAGATTGTTCAAAACTTTACTTGTGGAAATTTCTTCAAAACAGAATGTAGACATCAAAAATACATCCAAAATATCTACACAATACATTGTGCTGCCCAGCACAGGCTCAGCATCTTCTTAGAAATAAAAGATAATTCCAAACAGACCTAGAATCAAAGATTTCTCTCATTATAGCTTCCATTTCACCTGGAGCTGTTTTCCTGAAAAGCTTCATTTGCATCCTTACCCTCACAAAGCCTGAGAACATAGACTAAACCCTTTCAAAATGGAGATTTGCAACCAAATACCTTTTGTCACATGGTCAAAGGCACGCACCCGCACACACATACTCAGTTTAAGAGCAGAGAACATTCAACAGCTCAGAGTCCATTAGAATACTGTAGTGGAACTTCCCAGTGTTGAACCTTTTAGCAATACACAGGCATCCCAATTTCAGTGTGTAGAAAAATGATGACAAATTTCAATACAGCCTTTTGAAAAACAAAATCGTAAAGTGTTGAGGAAATGTGATTAATTTAAAATTGAGGAAGAGAAATCAGAACTGACAGATCCACCCAGCCCTAGTAGATTAGCCCATTCAAAGCACATCTCTATAAAAGAGAATTCAGCAAAGAAAGAAGCTTTTCTTTAATGATAATTTTACTAATATGGCTGTGGATGATTGAGGTGAGTGCTTTGAAAAGATAGACTTGACAAGCAAGAAGACTGATGTGATATACGTCTCCATTTTGCCAATCCTGAAGATCTAGCTCCTCTGTTAATCTACTGCACTGACATATATTCACACAGCGCAAGCTTTCTCACTGTATTCATTGCCCAAATAATGTGTTGATTCTTACCCAGAAAGACCGTGATTGTAAAATGAGATGTTACATGAGAGGTTTTTGGGACTAAGGAGGCTGGCTGCATAAAACACAATCATTTCGGAAATGAATGGGGATTATTCGACTCCTGCGTTGCTCCCATTCATTTGACTGGGTGTTTCTGCAAGAGATGCAGGGCAGGCCCTTTCTTTAGGAAGAGTGAGGTGGCTTCCTCAGGCACAATGTGCAGGGAGAGGGAGAAACAGTAGGATTCTGGAAGACAGAGTTGCTTGTGTCATGTAACCCACCTGTTGTCTCAGGTGAAGTGGAAGCCACTGTCCCATTGCCAGTGTTCACACAGGATTAAACTGCAAGTCCACTTTGTTTTTGCGAACAGTAGTAGTAGTAGTAAATTTTATTTATACCCCGTTCTCCCCAGCCAGGGCCAGGATCAGGGCAGCTAACAACCAATGATAAAAACGAGTTGAATGAATACAACTTAAAAACAAGATTAAAATAGAAATAGATGGGGACTACAACGTTGCAATTCACCTGAGGCGGCAACATGTCTTTGGCTGACCCAGAGGTCTTTTACTTACACTAGAAAGTAAGCAAAAAATAAAGGTCAATGGGATCTTCCTTTAAATGGTTCTAGTGCTAGCTGAGCTTGATGTGAGTTGTTAATTTAACACTTTGAGGGCACCAGGTTGGAGAAGGCTCATCTACTCTATCCAATGATGTGCCTGAGGAAAAATTCATGAAACATCTATTTGCATCTTATGTGCAATATGTATGAAAACAATTTTTATTTCCATGTTTTCTCTCAATTAAATGAGTGGTAGAAAAAAAAATGTAACCAGGAGTAAAACCTCTGAGATTTTCTTTCTCATTTCCCAAGCTGTCCGGGGAGAAAAGGCAGCAGTAAACAACTATGCTTTGTTTTATTCCAGAATTATATGAATTATCATAATAATAATTACTAGTAGAACATCTGTTTCATATTTTTTTACCAGGCAGACAGCAGGATTATTTTTAACACAATGTTCACATTTCTCTGTTGCTCTCTGGGCTCACAGTTTTAGAGTTTATCCATTTTTAAAGGAGTTCAAAAACAAATGTATAAGAGGTTATATGGAAAGTCTATTTCCCCCCACAGAAAGTTCATGTCAAAGTTTTATTCCAAAGTGGCTGTCAAAAGTTTTGTTGGTATACTATCATGCTTTTATTTCCTAAATGTTTAGGCATGGAAATGGACCCTTTTTGCTAAACAGGTGGAAAAATTGTGGCCCATAAAATGTGACCACATCCTAATTGGCTGGAAGTCCAAATGGGATGTTGATAAATGCTGGAGATCAAGAAAGTAAAGCAAATAGTAAGAATCAATAACTTTTTTAAAAAATAAGAATAATAATTCTAGAAGAGACATTTTGGAGGTTGTTTATTTATTTATTACATTTCTATTCCAGCTTTTCTCCAAGGAGCTCAAGGTAGCATACATGATTCTCCATCTCCCCATTTTATCCTCACAATAACCCTGTGAAGTAGATGAGGCTGAGGGGCAATGACTGGCCCAAGATCACATCCAGTGAGCATCATGGCTGAGTGGGGACTAGAACCCCAGTTTCCCAGTCCTTAATTCATCACTTTAACTGCTATGCCAAACTGGCTCTCACCACAAAGCCACAGAATGGCAATGCTACCAGATGCAAAGGCAGGTAGAGCTCCTGGACCTTTTAAGCAATGGTGCCATTAGGACATCCAGGACCTCACTCAGCAGAATTAACAGGAGGGCCCCCAAACACTCACACACTCACCAGAAGAATATGCAGACCAGTAACTGCATCACTAGGGACACAGGTGGCGCTGTGGGTTAAACCACAGAGTCTAGGACTTGCCAATCAGAAGGTTGGCAGTTCAAATCCCCACGACGGGGTGAGCTCCTGTTGCTCGGTCCCAGCTCCTGCCAACCTAGCAGTTCGAAAGCACATCAAAGTGCAAGTAGATAAATAGGTACCACTCTGGCGGGAAGGTAAACGGTGTTTCTGTGTGCTGCTCTGGTTCTCCAGAAGTGGCTTAATCATGCTGGCCACATGACCCGGAAGCTGTACGCCGGCTCCCTCGGCCAATAAAGCGAGATGAGTGCCGCAACCCCAGAGTCGGCCACGACTGGACCTAATGGTCAGGGGTCCCTTTACCTTTACCTTTACCTTTAACTGCATCACTGCTTTTAACAGGATAAATTTCCTGCGGGTGATTGCTTATCATGCCAGAGTACCAAAGAGGTAGGAAAATTGTCTCCTACAGCTTTTACAGATGCAAGGGCCTTGTCCTCTATAGGACATACAAAAAGGAAAAACTCCACACAGCACATAGCTCACTTATGGAATTTGGTTCCACAGGATGTACTAATGGCCACTAATTTGGATGCCTAGACACATTCATGGAGGATAAGGCTATCAGTGGCCGCTAGTCATCATGGCTCTGTACTTCCTTCCAGGCAAAATGCTTCTTGGGCTTCCCCCATCTGCATCTGGGTGGCCACTGTGACAACAGGATGTTGGATGCAGGATGGATCATAGCTCAGTGGTAGAGCAACTGCTTCAATCACTGGCATCTTTGTTCCGGTGAAGTGCTTTCTTGCCTGTATCGAAACAAGCTTGCCTGAATCACTTCTTGCCATGAGCTCACATTTATATCCCCCTGCAAGCCTCACACACATGAGTTAGAACAGTCGCCATGCCAATTTTGTACTTTGCTTATGGGGAGCAATTTGGGTGACTCATATGTGCCGCGTGTGTATCAATCCAGCACAAAAGAGCAGCGTTCCCAACTAACGGCAGAAGTAGGTGTGTGATTTGGCTCCTACAGAACTAATGGAGGATAATGAATCAGGCTGAATAGCACAGGTTTCAACAAACTGGCACCAAAGTCAAGCACATAGTTTGTTCATTGACCCTGCTACCTCTCATAAAACTCCTAAAGATAGCACTACTATTTATGTTTGTACACTTGTGTGATATAAGGATTATCTCAGAGAAGTGTATTTTACCTGGACTTCTCTAAAAGGGGAAGAGCTAGACAATGGTTCTTCAAACTAAGGTCCGCGGGCTGGATCTGGCCCAATAGGATCATGAATCCAGCTTGGCTGGCCAGGACAAAGCCTGCTCAGTCTCCTCCCCTGTCTCGGCGAGAGGCTGGGTCTCCCTTACTCCCTCCCCACCCAGGGAAGCCGCTTTCCTGTGAGAGAGTGGTTCTCGGCTCTCTAAGGTGCAGATGTGCTGGCAGAACCCCTCCTGCCTGCCGGAGGAGAGCGCTGCCCGAGATTTGTTTTTAAGTATCTACCACCCTTCAGGAGGAAGTGTGATATAAATTCAGCAAGTAAATAAAATAATAAATACAATACTGATGATTTTTTGCAAATTGGTGTGAAAATGTGCTGTAATGAACTTAAGACTGGAAAAAATGAGAAACTGAAAGAAACAGAATTGGACAGAACCATTCTTTCTACTGGGCTGGAGGATAATCCCACCCGCAGGATCCAGGCTCCCTAAATGCAGTCTCTTAACATATTACCTTTCAGATGATACATTTCAGAAATAATTCAGGATGAGAAAGTAGACAGATATGTGTAGTATTCAGAGATGTGTGGGATGGCATAATTGAAGATGCTATTTATGGCTGAGCACAGGTGTAGTTTCAATTTTTTAAAAAGGCATTACAATTTTTTGTCAGTTTCTGCCATTTAATCAAGTGGCAAAGATTTCTGCTACCTGCCATTAAATGCCATAAAAATGTAATCCAAGAATCATTTCCAACACTATGCTATTAATCACATACATCATTTGTTTTTGTGTATAGTATCGTGTATTACAGGGAAAGAGGTTCGCCAAATGTTGTTGACCACAACTTATTTCACACCTGACATATCCATCATGGAAGGTTACATCTCCAAGTTGCAGAGGATAAGGGGAGGAAGCAGCTAGTTTTGCTGAGTGCTACATAGTTACCTTCACTGCTGGAAGAACCCCCAAATCCACAGTAGCTTAATACTTTTCTTAGAACCAATCAAAACATCACAAGATAGCCAGCAAACTTCCTAGCTTTCCAGAACACTTCATCAGAATGGATTTTATGAAAGGCAGAAGAAAGGATAGGGAAACAACAAAAATCTTTTAAACCAGTTTGATGTTGTAGTCCAAGTAAGGTCCTTATAGCCAAACTAAGGTCCTCGTCTACACTCGTCTCAAAATGGATATTCCATTAGTCTCTGATAAATGCTGCAGGTCTCAGTTGTACCTATGATTCTGAGACAAATAAAGCAATGGCCCACTCCCATTCTGGGAAACGTAAAGTTCAACAGTGTCATTTTGGTTGGTCCTAATGTAGATGCTGTCCAACTGTGCAACTGTTGTTATAGACCAATATGACTTCCTGTACTTTTAAATTGCAGATTGAGCCTCAATGGCAAGAGAGACAGAGACAGAGAGAGAAAATGTGTTGCTTTCATTGTTATATCCGGTAGAGAACAAAAACAAGCTACAGAGAGTTTCTGTTAAGTATAATTGATTTAATTGACACAGGAATGGAAAATGAAGGTTTAAAATGGAAAATGGCTAAATGTGTATTGCTAACTTTGGGGTTCCTTCACAGTAGTTTTCTAAGTGGACTCTGAGCTCTTGCTGAGTTGTTAATTAACTAACTGTTGTTTTCTGTTAGCTAACATGTGAGTGTTGTGACCTTAGATCAGGTGATAAAGCATTTCGTTGCAAATCTCCATTTTGAAGGAAGTTGCCTTTGAGTCTTTTGTTTCCCAAACTCCATGGGGTGAAGATGTAAAAGCTGGAAAGCAGGCTGTGGGGAGAGACAGACCTCTGCTTCTAGGTCTGTTTGGATTATTTCATATTTTCTAAGATGCTGAGCCTTTGCTGGACAGCACAATACATTAAATGGATATTTTGGGTGTATGCTTTGATGTTTCTGTTTTGTTTTGAAAAGTTCTCACTTTGAATAATATTTGCATGGGTCTGGACAATGATTTCTTCTGAAAGGAGTCAGTTCTTATGCATCCAGTTGTTTCAAACTGTGCAATATTAATATCTGCAACAGTTTCATGGGAGATACAATAGAATTATCATAGTGGTTATCCTTGTGTCAATGAAAGCACTAACCTCTGGCAAATTTTGGAACCTACCAAAAAAGAAAAAAATAATAATTTCACATTTTAAAACTCTGTGAAATATTTGTAAAGGACTCATACTGATAATGTTTGAGCACCCATCAAGATTTAAGATTCAAAGTGTTCATTGGAATCATGAGGTGTGGTATGGAGGTTGCTCAACTACTGTTTCCCAGGATTTTCCAGGATGAAAAATAGTCATCAGTCTGTGTATCTGTTTATCAATCTCTTAAGACTCTTCATTAAATGTTTGACCATATGGGTTTAAAGTACTGGAACAGCAACAGTGATATCCATTTTTACATTCCTATTTCTGCTTTCAGATAATGCAGATGCCTGGGTCTTATAATCTAGAAATTTAGGGATACAGTGGAAGAAATGGCTGGAAGGATAAAATGCCATGGAAAAGTTAAACACGGCTATTATTTCCCAATTGTTACATTGACAGACGGCAATGTTTATGCAATGTATAATTCAGAGCAAATTTGCCTAGAGGTCCAAGATAAAGATGTTTTATCCTCCCGAACAAATGTTGTGCTGCAACCTTCAAATCTAAAGTACATAGCGCAACCTGAGACTGAACAGAATCTCACCCCCTTCCCACTGCAACCAAATCAACATGATGGTATTTACTGTTTCCAAATAAGGAACCTGGCCTTCTTTCAAGTCCTTATAGTAATCAATCGTTTAGCAGTAGGAGGGGGGAACATATTCTCCCTTTCCAAAGTCTTTAAAAACCAGCATCCACAAACTGTCTCCAAGGTCACATTGTCTGCCAGTTGTTCAGTTTACTCAACTTCTGCTTTGAACCAAATAACGTGATCTTTGTTTCATTAATATTTAAGAGTAATTTAGATTGTGCCAGATGATCTTATAGTTCATTTAAATCAGTGTGAAGATAATATTAAGATTTCTCCTGCATAATCTACTACCATAAATGATTTGTGTCGTCTGCATATAAATGGCAAGCTGAATATGATAATTAAGTACAAAGATTATCAATAGGGAATGACAAATGTATCTGACAAGATAAATCCTCCCGGGACCTATTTATTTGGTTTTGGATGGTATATATAAAAAAAGCAATGCATTGTTTCGTTCGAAATATTCTACAAAAAGGCATAAAGGATGTGGATCGCTGGGGGGGGGTGGCGGGGGGGGGGAGATCCTACAGTGAATAAGGGAGGCAAACCCCAGGCCCTCTATTTCTGCAATTCTCTTTGTTTTCAAGCATAGCAATTACCGTTCATGCAAGCCCCCTTATATTTCCTTATCTTGATTCATGGCTATATTTTGAAGTACGATTATACATAAAGATGTATTTAGAATACATTTTTATGGCCATTTAAACTGGTTAATATTAATTGCCAAGTAAATGTCATGCCCACAATAAAAATGCAATACCTGAGTAGCATTAATAATACGGCACCCAAAGCAATTACTTCAGAAAAATGACAGCTGGGAGGATTATTGGGAAACCCCACAACAGTCAGGTTGACAGTTGTAGATTTCCATTGTCAAGCAGGCGGTTTCATTTGTGTTCTTTAAAATCAGCTATTTGATTTTCAAGCAGATTTTAAACTCATCACTGGTGGATCAAGGATAAGGCAAAGGATGGGTTAATGCATGGCGACAGTGCAACTTAAAGTTCTGCAGTATTTCTTTGAAGGATTCAATTTGAGTCAGGATTCTGCCAGGTTATGCGTACGAAGGATACCCAATTTGGTGCCCTCTAGATATTGTTGCACCATCTTTTCCATCTATTCAAGGGATAACCCATCCAAAGAGGACATGCAAGTGTAAAAATACTGTAGAGGCCGAAATCACACAGTAGATTCGTGAATTTTACATGGGGAATAAGCAGTGTGATTTTTGCCTTATATGTGTAGGATTGTGGGTGCATATGTCCCATTTCAATGGATGGTAAAGGTGAGGCCAGAGTCCTGATTTTACCTGTAGGGTCAGGCAGAAGGAACTAGGTGACTCCGCTGTCTGTTTTCTGAAATTGAAAGGGTTAATCTCAATACTATCTGAACCTAAGCTAACTTCTGCAGTTGTGGTTAAGCAGCTAGCAAAAAACCGCAATTGCAAGCTGGGAGCTACTTCCTCTTTCTGCCGGCTAGCAGGGAGCTGCAGAAACGCAAGAGACAAGGAGCACACAAACAAGGGAGGGAGGGGGCTTAGCTAGTCATATGCCATATAAGGAAATAAGCTTAACCTTGCCAGCTGATTGGAGAATTTGAAGAGGTGGGAAGAGATGGGCAGACTCTCAGGTATAAAAATGCTTGTTTACTTGTATCGTTGTAGCCAGTCTTTGGAGAGGACTCCACTGGCTGCCTCTGCGCAGATCTCAATAAATCTCTTTTCTCTGACCAAGAAGTCTCTGGAATTGTTTTTCCCCTCTGGCCACGGGGTTGGCGGACCGCTGGACCTCCGGGTACTGCTAATCTAAGGCTTCATTTTGGGGGCTCGTCCGGGATGGGTCCCCACCCCACGAAAGGTGGACCGAGGGGCCAGACTCGACCGGGTGAGCAACCAGGACCAGCGCTCGCAATCTCCAGCGCGCACCCTGCCAGTTCGTAGGGGGAGATCGCCACGCTGTGCCTGAGCCGAGACACCCAGTCGGGAGAGAAAAGAGGACGGCCGAAGGAGGGGTCCGCAGCGGAACAGGTAAGCCCAAGGGAAAGGGCGTGGTAGGAAGCCTGATCAGCTTCCTCTGGCTGTGAGCAGTAGAGTGCCGCCAGAAAAGGGATAAAGGGTCTGGCTGTGAGCAGTAGAGTGCCGCCAGAAAAGGAACAAAGGAACTGGCCGTGGCAATAAGGTGCCGCCCCGCCAGACAGGGACGGGAAAAGGGAAAAGGGGAAACAGAGGTGGCAGTAGAGTGCCGCCAGTAAGGTTGGGGAAAGGGGAAACAGAGGGAAAATTATTTTGGTGTGTTTTGTGTGTTGCATGTTGGAATTATATTGGGGTGTGTTTTGTGTGTTGCATGTCAGATACTCCAGTGGCTGAATTGTCAAGTGTGGGCCGGGGCTTAGCGTCCCCTTGGCCGAGCGATTGCAGGGCTGTGCATTTCTTAGCAACGAGAGTTCGCCAAGTCACAGTCTGTAGTGGTTGGTGTGTGAAAGGATCTTAAGCCCGGTTAGGAGCGGAGTATCTGGAAAAAAAAAAAAATGGGGTCTGGAAAAAAAAAAAAATGGGGTCTGGGGCAAGCTAACGTAGTCCTCTGAAATGCTTTTTAACCAACTGGAAAGCAGCTACGAAGCATGATGATTGGGTTCAAATTGAGAAGAGAGAGGATGTGAGGTTGATTGGCCCACCCAAGGAACTAATTAGCCCTCGGAGGGCAGATTTAATTTGCAACTAATCAACCCACTATATCAAAATATCTTGAACGTCCACCCAGACCAGATCCCCTATATTTCTACCTGGAAAATCAATGTAGAAAAGAATCCACCGTGGCTGAAAGCCTGCCGAGGCGACGCCCCACAAAATACAATATGTGCAGTCCGACCGGCAGGGAAGTCAGAAAAGCCTCCGGTGATATCAGAGCCGGAAGGAGAGGAAGGAGAAGAGGGGGAAGTCATTAAACCGCCGCCACCCTATGCTCCACCAACTGCCCCTCTAGCGAATCCCCCAGGCCCAGGGCCCCAGGACCAGGGAGGAGCCGGCCCTCAGCCTGAACCCTCCAAGGTTGATGAATTAGAGAGCGAAGAGGAAGAGGATGATGAGGAGTTTATGAAGGGACTAATTGAGTTAGCAAAGAAAGGAAAAATGTGGACACAGTATCAGACAATTGAGATTGCAACAGTATGTACAACCCTATGTGAAAGAAGTGGATGTTAGTTCCCATTTGTTAGCAGCAACCAGGGTGTCCCTCCATAAGTCCCATAAGGCACAGAAAAAGGGTGGGACTGCAATGATGCCTCTACGCAGAGTGTATGACCCACCAGCCCCCCAGGACAGGGTGGGGAAGCACCACCATGCACTTATACAGTCCAACATGTGCCTTTTTCAAGTGCTGATGTGTGCAATTGGAGAAATTAGAACCCTACCTTTGAGGAGAACCCAGATGATATTGCCAACGCCCCATTATAAAGGCTGCCTTTGTAGCTCAGGCAGCGTCCGATATTCGCCAAAAGAAAAAATCCAGAAGCCTGAGGGGTGCATCGGCCATGGGCTGGAATAGATGTTGGAAATAGCTCAAACCACTTACAATCAGAGAGATGAGGAGGCCCAGAGAAAAAAGGAGAAGTATCAAACAAGGAAGTTGATGACATTACAGGCAGCCGCCCCCACCCCTCAGAAAAGAGGAAGTGCCCGGGGAGGAGGGCGAAGCCGTCTTGGACGGAATCAGTGCGCCATCTGCCGACAGGAAGGGCACTGGAAGAGAGAGAATGCCCTATTCTATTATTAGGAAGAGATTTGTTGGTAAAGTTGCAAGCCCAAATTACTTTTAAGCCATCGGGAGAAGCCACATTGTCCACTATGTCACTTGGGGAACTGGTTGTGGAGGCACCCCTGAGGGAGTACTGGCGCCTCATGATGATAAAAGAAGAGGAGGGACCCATCCCCGCCAGTATTCTGGAACAAGTGAACCCCCCAGGAATGGCAAAGAATATCCCACCAATAATTGTGAAGCCCAAGCCATTTGTCAATCCTGTTGCAGTAAATAAGTATCCCATCCCACGAAGGGCGGCTGAAGGAGTGTGGGTGCATCTAGAGCGACTGCTCCAACATAGGATCTTGAGGCAATGCCAATCACAGTGAAACACCCCTTTGTTACCAGTGAAGAAAGGAAGCAGGCTATTATCCCGATACCAGAGCCAAAGAACTGCAGAGAACTCCGTGGCTTTCTGGGGTCTGCAGGATTTTGTAGGATATGGATATTTAATTACAGCATCATTGCCAAGCCTCTACATGAGTCAACCAGAGGAACTGAGAGAGACCCCTTTGTTTGAAGCACAGAACAACAGTAAGCCTTCGTGGATTTGAAGAAGGCACTACAGCAAGCCCCAGCGCTTGGCATCCCAAACCCTGAGAAACCCTTTATTCTATTCGTGGATGAGGACCAAGGGACGGCGAAAGGGGTTTTGTGCCAAAAATTGGGAAGCTGGCAACAGCCAGTGGCATACCTATCTGAGCGCCTGACGCCTACAGAACAAGGCTTACCGCCGTGCATGAGAACAGTTGTGGCAGTAGCCACCCTACTGAACAAAGCAGACAAATTTATTTTTGGCCAAGACACTGTTTGTGTGACCCCGCATGCAGTCCCAGCTCTGCTTGACATGAAGGGTACCTATTTTCTCTCCCAAGCGAAGATGAGAAAGTGCCAGATGTTACTGCTGCATCCGCGTTTGAAGTTTCAGGTCACCACCGCCCTCAACCCAGCTACCCTGTCCCCGGTAGGAGAAGATGAGGAGCAGATGCACGATTGCATTGAAGTAATGGATGAAGAATATTTTAGCAGGCCTGACCTCAAAGAGGAGGCAAACCCCTATTGGCCTTCATGGTTTGTGGATGGAAGCAGCTTTGTTAAGGCTGGACAGCGGAAGGCAGGCTATGCAGTAGTAGCCTTGGAAGACCAAGTGATTGAAGCGCAGCCACTCCCGCCTGGAACGTCGGCCCGGCTGGCATAAATAACAGCGCTCACCAGAGCCCTGACCCTAGCAAAGGGACAGAAGATAAACATTTATACTCTAAGTATGCCTTTCTGACTTTACATGCCCATGGAGCCTTATGGAAGGAAAGAGGTTTGCTTACCTCCAGAGGAAACCAGGTGGCCCACCCACAAGCCTTATTGAACCTTCTGGATGCTGTATGGGAGCCCAAGGCAGTGGCAGTTATCCATTGTTATGGACACAAAACTGGACTAGGAGAAGTGGCCAGAGGAAACCGACTAGCAGACAGGGTGGCCAAGGAAGCAGCCCGAGAACCAGCTCCCGCGTCAGTTATTGGAGCACTGGTCCCTGGAAGGATCTTGAACACCGCTGATAAGCCAATATACACCAAAAGGAGAGGGACACTGCAGATGCCCAGGGGCTGACTATGTCCAAAGAAGGATGGTACCTTACTCATGATGACAGAATATGGATTCCAGAGTCCCTTTCTCAGCAGATTACTCAGAGATACCATGAGTCCACCTACATGGGACCAGATGCCACAACCAGACAGCTGAAGCAGTGCTTCTACATAGCCCACCTTTATCAACTGGCAGCCCAGATTTCCAGGAAGTGCCCGCTATGTCAAAAGAATAATCCCAGAACCGGACCCTTGGCTCCCCCGGGGATTCAGCATAGTGGAACTGCACCCATGGAAGACCTTGTTGTGGATTTCACTGAATTGCCCCGCTGTGGACTATACCGCTACCTGCTTGTGGCGATCTGCACGTATACAGGATGGGTTGAAGCCTGGCCCACCAGAACTGAAAAGGCATTTGAAGTAACCAGGTGCCTGCTTAGGGAGATCATTCCCCGCTATGGACTACCTAGGTCAATAGGATCTGACAATGGACCAGCTTTTGTCCACTCAGTTTTGCAATAACCCCCCATGCTAGTCAAAATGTGCAGTTTGATAATTATGTGCAGTTATTCTCCCGAGATTTTCTCTCTTTTTTAACAGGTGGACCCAGGCCCACTGCTGTTGAAGTTGCTGACCTCACCCCTTGGGTCCACCACACTTAAGTGAAGAAGGCTATTTTAGACTGGACAGTTACACCAAATCCTGATGATCCTCTGAAGCTAACCATCTCCAGAAGAGCGCCAGACGACTGGACAAGTGGATGGGAGGGACGCCCGCGGGCAGCGTCCCCAACGTAGAGACTTTTTTCCCCAGCAAATTTTAAGGCACCGCCAGGACTTTTGATATTGGGGCCAGAACTCTTTGATATGGTCACTCCGTGTGTCAGGCCTCTGCAAGGGTGGATATATATATTCCTGTGGGTATATGTTAATATATGTAGAGGGAGAAGCCCCTTTCGGATACAGTGTGTTGGGAAGAAATCATGAGAGTATTAAGCATCCACAAGGACAGGTGGGAAAATTGGTTAAGATAATAGGCTCCTCCTCAGAGAGGTGGGACACAACCTCCCAAGAAGCAAGGCAGCTGATAGAGCACGAGTATCAGTGGGCCCTTCAGCAATAAAATAGATATGTCCCAGATAATAATGTCAGCATTTCAGCCACCATTGATCACATGGAAACAATGATAGCCAGGAACCCGCTGAAAACTACAGGAGGTGATCTATGGGGTTGGTTATATTCCTGGCTGCCTCATGGCAGTTGGCTCAGGCATATTGTGGTATTATTAGCAGGGCCGCTGTTAATCCTTCTGCTTCTTTGCCTCTGTATACCCTGCTTGGTGCAATGCTTACAAGGTGTGATGCAAAAAAATAAAAATATCATGGCCCTTATTGTTCTCCCCCAGGATTATAAACCCAAGAGACCAGGACGAACCTAGGAGATAGGTTGTCCAAAAGAAGAGGAGGGAATTGAAAGGGTTAATCTCAATACTATCTGCACCTAAGCTAACTTCTGCAGTTGTGGTTAAGCAGCTAGCAAAAAACCGCAATTGCAAGCTGGGAGCTACTTCCTCTTTCTGCCGGCTAGCAGGGAGCTGCAGAAACGCAAGAGACAAGGAGCACACAAACAAGGGAGGGAGGGGGCTTAGCTAGTCATATGCCATATAAGGAAATAAGCTTAACCTTGCCAGCTGATTGGAGAATTTGAAGAGGTGGGAAGAGATGGGCAGACTCTCAGGTATAAAAATGCTTGTTTACTTGTATCGTTGTAGCCAGTCTTTGGAGAGGACTCCACTGGCTGCCTCTGCGCAGATCTCAATAAATCTCTTTTCTCTGACCAAGAAGTCTCTGGAATTGTTTTTCCCCTCTGGCCACGGGGTTGGCGGACCGCTGGACCTCCGGGTACTGCTAATCTAAGGCTTCAAAAATGAATGCTAACAAATTAATCAACTATATACAGGGTGTTTTACTCTAACCACTAACCACCAGGGGGGAAAATCCCACTATGTTCTCATTCAGAACTTCCTTGCCACTTGTGCTGTCAATGCTATTTCATCGTCCAAAAGAGTTAGAAAATATGTGGATGCAAAATGAGAGGCAGAGGAAACTTAGGATATTTTGCATGTTGTGCTGTGTACAGTGGTACCTCTACTTAAGAACGTGATGCGTTTCGGGGTGCTGTTCACACCCCAAAAAGTCCATAAGTAGAGTGCCACTACTGTGCGTGTGCGAAGCACGATAGAGCAGGTTGCTTCTGCGCATGTGCATGCAGCGAACCCGGAAATAAACACTTCTGGGTTTGCCGCATTCGTAACCTGAAGAGCCGCAACGTGAAGCAAACATAACACGAGGTATAAACTTGGCCCTTGTCTCTGAAGTTAAGAGAGAGAGAACACCAAGTTGTACCACAGAAACCTCAACAGATATGGTAGGACTACTTCTAATGAATTTGCTCATGAAAGCTATTCTGTGTCTGTTCCCAGATAATTCTTTACAGCTTTCCATCACATTTCTCTTACAGGCTAAGGATGTGGAGCCAAAGCAGGACAAGGGGGAAATTAAAAACAATGATTGTGATACATCTGATTATTTTTTTAAAAAGTCTGTATAGATGTCAGTATATGAATCACTTGCTTTTTTTAAAAAAAAGTGCTTCCCTGTATTCATTTTTGTAAATACCTTCATCGCTATCATATAACCATTTCACTCTGAGAATATTAAATATCTCTATAGCTGTGTTCTTCCACAGAATGATAAATGACTCCATTGATTTGACAGATGTTGCTCCTGTCCGGTGGCAAAAAAATTAAGGAAGGATTTCTAAGCTACATTTTTCTTCCCCAGAGGAATGCCAACAAAACCCACTAACTTGAAATACATGCATTTCCTTTTGCATTTTTTGAAAAACACATCTAGAGGAATCGTGGAACCTGCTTGCTCCGGTTTATGAATTGTGTAGCCCAACGTTTCTCAAGATGAGGCTCTCCAGATGTTTTGAACTACAAATTCCATCAGCCCCAGCCAGCACAGCCATGGTACAAAATATTTGGAGGGCATCAAACTGAGGAAAGCTTTTGTAGGCTAATGTTCTGCTTTCCCCTTATATGTATTTTCCCATAGATATCCTCCACTACAAAAATGTGAATTCTGCAATGTCTCAAAAAATGGCTAAGACTGTATTATCACTGATAGCCCAGTATTTTGCAGTGGTGGTACTGTATTTTATTACCCAGCCCAGCATTCTGAAATGGCAGCAGCTTCTACACAAGGGGTTGCCACTGTTTTTGAGCCAGAGGGCACATTTGTATTTTCAAAGTGTCATGGCTGCCAATTCCGAAATGGCTACTGTGGTGTGTGTGGTATCAAACAAAATGGCAGTCATATCTAAAAGTTTTTGAGAATTTTTAAAGGAAATTCACCAAAATCTAACTTCCAACATGGATTTTCCCAGACACTTCAGTGACACTGTTTCTCGATTGCCATATTCTGGTTATGTCCAGGAAATTCTGGACATATGGCAGCTCAAAGATTGATGACCTCCCTATTTGGTATACAGTGGTACCTCAGGTTACATACGCTTCAGGTTACAGACTCCGCTAACCCAGAAATAGTACCTCAGGTTAAGAACTTTGCTTCAGGATGAGAACAGAAATTGCACGGCGGCTGCACGGTAGCAGCGGGAGGCCCCATTTTCTAAAGTGGTGCTTCAGGTTAAGAACAGTTTTGGGTTAAGAACGGACCTCATGGTGTTGGATTGAAATTGAGGGGTTTCTAGCTGTAATGATATAAAGGAACATAGATGGGGGGAAAAAGGGTTTGAAAAATGAGGTAATGTTACAAGCTGTAATGCTTTAAATGAAGGATTTGCTGAACAAATAACCTTAATTGGGATACAAGGAGGAGAAGTATGAGGAGGTCTGAGAAATTTGTTATTTAAAAGTATGATTTATGAACTTTATGTCTTTTTTAATGTTTTTGTTTGTTCTGTTTTTGTTTGTTTGTTTAAAAAATTGGAAAATCTAATAAATATTCTTTAAAAAAAAAAAAAAAAGAACGGACCTCCAGAACGAATTAAGTACGTAACCAGAGGTGCCACTGTAACCAGACTACTACCCATGTACTTACATTCCATAAAATCCAGTGTAATCTAGCAGAACAAACCATCAACACAGATTCCTTGAAATAAAATCCGTGTATTTGTCTAGTCTCCCCCCCCCCCCGAATTCAGTTCTAGTGTTGGTCATTACCTCTTCTGGTGGCACAAAGTCAATTCAGTACTCAATGGGGGCGGGAAGCTTTGTTTTGTTTGTATTGAAACATGTTGTGTGTCAATTTAATTGGGCAAAACTGTATTACTAGTGTTATGTGAAAGGCTAAACATCTATCCCCTGCTCATTTTCACCAGAAGGAGCATGAGGTTAAATGCTATAAAGAAAAGAAGCAAAAAAGCAAGCAAACAATCCATGAGCAAGTCTGTGGCAGAGATAAAAAGCACAGAATGCAGACCAAAGCAGGAAAGCTGTTTTATATGATCAAACTGCAACAATAGCACCTAGATCAGAATGACTTAATAATACAAAGACAAAGAAGTATGTAAGAGAGGACACTGGAACAGGAATTTTTACCTTGGAAGAAAAGTGGGTCTATTATGTAGATACTTTAAGTTTTATCCTAAAACCCAGAAAAAAATATACAAGTGGTTGGGGAAGGAGGCACTTTGTAGCATAGGAAGCTGTCTTACATGGAGTCAGACCAGAGCTAGAGGCTCTAGTTGAGTATTGTCTACACAGTTTCCAGGGTATCAAACTTGCTCTACCTGAAGATGCAGAAACTTAAACCTGTGACCTTCTGAAAGCAAAGCATGATGCTTTTGTTATATTGTGCTGACATAAGACTTCTTAGATATTGAGGTTTACCTCTTCATTAGTTATTCTTTAAAGTACCTAAAATATGCCATATACCAAAAAGAAAACAGACGAATGCTCCTGAAGAATAATGACAAAGAGAAGAAAGCTAAGTACATGCTTGTTACTGAATAAAATATTCAAGAGGATATATTTTGTGCCTATGTTCCCTCTTATCATGTAACCATGGCTTGTTTTCATTTCAAGTTGCCTACAACAGGTGCCAGACTCTGAACAACATAAATGTATTTTGTACCTTCTAACAGCTGAGACTAGAGGAAGAATTGAAATCTTAAGGAGATATTACACAACGGGACTGTCTCGGATGGCTGTGAGCAGTTCCAGAATTTAAAACATCTCCTTGCCCTGAAGTTAAATTGGGCCATGGCTGATACTCATTTTGTAACTTAATATCACAGGACTTTGAGAGACAGACAGAAAGAGGTGACATTTGGAACCTGTAGAATTTGCAACACAAGCAGGATTTGGTTTGCCTTTTTTAAAAGCCAGCTACAGATTTTGCCATGTAGTTGATATTCAAATGCAAAAATTAACTTTGGTAGTTGTATGAGAATGTGATTGGGTACCATCAGAACAACTGTCCTAGCTGTTTAACAAAGCTTTCCTATGCAAGACTACTGAAAAATATGTCCCACTGAGTTCAGTGGGGCTTGCTCTCAATATAAACTTGGAGCCTAAATGTATTGCTGAGTGAGGACTAAGAAAACCCCATGGGTGGTGAATTTCTGTTTTGGTAAGTGAGGTGTAGGCATAGAGAATGCTAAAATTTAAAGACAGGCTGCAATCTTCTTTTCATTTACCTGGGACTCAGCACCACTGAACTCAATGGTAAACGTACTTCTAAGGAGATGTGAACATGTTTGAATGGACAAGTTGCTTTTATTTTTATTGCCTTTAAAGCATTGAACATAAACACTGCCTCTCTTAAATCCATTGACATCTCCGGTCAGGATCATCAAGTCCAACCCCCTGCAATGTTATGTATTTTTGTGCTTATATTGTATGCCACCTTGTGATTCTCAGGTGAAGGGTGGTATAGACATTTTAAGAACAACAACATAGTGCTAAGGAAATTGTTCCACCTGTACGAGCATTTCTGTTTGCCCAGCAGAATGATCTCCCCTCTCTTTCCTCCACAGGCTGTTCTGGGGGCAGGGGGTTCTCCAGACCCTCCTGAGCAGACCGAGGGAGGTTCAGGGAAGAGGAGTTATTGTACTGGCTTCTACCAGCATCTAGTCCAGTATCCTGTTCTCACAGTGGCCAACCAGATGCCTGTGGGAAACCTGCAATCAGGATCCAAGCATAAGAATGCTGTCTGCTCCTGTGGTTTCAAGCAAGAGGTATTCAGAAGCATTACTGCCTCTGACCATGGAGGCAAAGCATAGCCATCATGGTTCACAGTCCCTTTCCCCTTTGAATTTGTCTAATCCTCTTTTAAAGCTATCCATGTGGGTGGTCATTCTTGCCTCTTGTGGAAGTGAATTCCATAGTTCATAAATTGGAGGATCAGGTCCTTAATGGGATTAAATGAGTTCTGGGTCTGTTTTTTAAGAATCGGAAGCAAGTCTGAGTTCGGTCTTGGAAGACACGGTGGTACTTGGTGAGTTTCAGGATGATCAATTGTAGCGCAAAGTCGTGATTTCTCCGGTCACCTAAGATTTTACACCCACTAACTTGTGAACCTGAACAGAATTAAAAAATGGATATAGCTTGTTCAATATAATAGTGCCGAGCAGTTTACCATAAGGCACTAATGGAGCTGGTATACCCAGAATTTTATTCACCCCCGATTCATAATTACTTTTGTAGCCCAAAAGGAATGCAGTCCAGAAACTTGGATTATGGTCCCACTTTCAAGTGAACTCTGTAAGGATGATAGCATAGGAACCTTCATTTGAGGTCAAGAAATATCACCTGCGTCATTATTTTATAGTTTAAATCTATAGAATTAATTATGCCCCGTATTATATATGCTTTACGTCCACGTTAAAGGTCTTTTCCAGATTTCTTTACTTCATGACATTCAAAGGCAGCAAATGTCATCATATTAGTAAAACCAGCGCAAATCTTTTACAGAGAAATGCTCTCACTTTGAATCCTACTTGCTGCCATCTTTTCCTTTAGCAATTTCCCAAGACTTGAGGAATAGTTTTTATTTATTTATTTTTAAAAGGAACAACAGGGTGCTTACTGCATTGGTTGTGGTGCAATTACAGAGTCCAAAAACCCCACTGTTTTGTATATGCAGCTATATAGTGATGCATTGTAATGCATGACATAATTATAAGAAACAGGATGTTCGTAGCATTGGATGTAGTGAAATTTCAGAACATGATTAGAGCTGTGGAAAAAAAATGTATGCAGCTGCATAGCCATGCATAGTTATGTATGGCACTTGATTCCTTCCACCTGAAGGCTACATTGCAATCTAGGCAGGAAACCAAGCAACCTTTAATGTTAAATATAATAGATAGCTTTCACGGAAATTAAGCTGCAAGGAATTTGATGAATGTGATGGACGATATATAAATAAAATGCAACACATTCATCACATTCCTGTTCTAAGAATAAAAGGATCAGTAGCAGTTTCCATTATAAATACTATTTTGAAGGGGATTATGATTAATCTGTTTTAATTCATTCCACACAGATTCAGGAGTGTTTATATTTACAGAGGTTTAATGGATGGTATTACATGTTTCTAGCATCCCCTGGTTGTGGTGACTGTGCCAGGAGCTCTTGACTTTTTGTAAATCTTCCTCCTATCTTTTCTCTTGCCTCACTGATTTGTGAGAAGTGAGAGGAACCTATCTGTAAATAACATTAAAAACCTATACAAGGAATCTGTTTATGTTTACAGTGCATTCGTAATATTTAAGGCCCCGTCTTTACTATACAAAGCAGTATCATACCATTTAAACAGCCATGGCTTCTCCCAGGAAACCCTTGAAAGTCTGATTTGTTAAGGGTTCTGAGAGTTCTTAGGAAACCTCTATTCCTCCACCCCCAGCTACAGTTCTGAGAGTGGTTTAACAATCAGTCCCTCTTTCCAGGAAACTCTGGGAATTGTAGCTCGTGAGGGGAATAGGGTTCTCCTCCAAACAACTTTCAGCACCATGAACAAGCTACAGTTCCTAAGATTCTTTGGGAGAAGGTATGACTATTGAAAGTGGTGTGATCATGCTTTAAATGTTCAGTGCAGAAAGAGCCCATCTATGCAGCACTTTCTATGCTAAGTCTTCCGTCGGTTGTTTTGGGATTTTCTCTCCCAACCACCTGCTTGGGATTCCCTTAAGCTTGCTAATAGTAGTCTCGAGTACATGAATTGTGTGATTTGGACTACATAAGGATAGACCAAATAAACAAGCCTTTTCCCCCCCAGAGAAACACACACACCAAATAATCTAAGCAGAGGAAGACAGATTGCATTAACATGCATGTCTACAGGTCAGTTGCCACTTTTATTTCAAAATATGCCACAATCCTTTCATTATGACCAATCAAAATGCCACAAAATAGTGAACAAGCTTCTGAGTCTAGCAAAATCAGGCTGAATGTTAAGCAAAGGATGGACATGGGGAAAGAGAGTGAAAAACCTAAAAGTTGTTTTTTTAATCCCTTTCTGTCTAAACTCTCACTTTCACCATCCTGCAAGAGATGTCTACATAATCAGCTTTCTTAAAGAATCTGTTTGCCAGCTGACACAGAGTTCTGCAAAAGAAACTTGTTTTTGACGTTGGTTCCCACATGTGCTTCCTCAAGAAACCTTTCAGTGGATGCATACATGTGGAAATTATTGCCGTGGCCCAGATCTTCCTTGGGGATTTGTTTTTAAGAAGGAAGGTTCTGTGGGCTGAATACCAAATGATCTTAGCATCATTGGAGCAAAATCTGCATGCAAGCCCTCTTTTGGATACAAATGCAATATTGAAAGAGATTATGCTGGTTCTGTTACTTTTTTAAAAAGTGCAAATTCATTCCAACTTATGCAGCTTAGCTCAGTCAGTAAAGAACAAGTCTCTTAAATGACCTTTGTGGTCCTTTCCAACTCTACAGTTCTATGATCTTATTAAAGTTGGAGACATTCACAGTGGTCTCTTTCCATACTTTCCACTTGCCTCCCTGAAACCCGCATATTATTTGGTAAGGCAAATTAACTGTGCACTCTTCCCTTAAGAACAACCCAACCTCCCCCATTCCTTTTCTTCCATTGGAGCTATGAGGGAGCCCTATATAACCTTACTAATATGCTAATCAACACCAGTGGAATGCCTGAATCCAGTAATCAAGGTTCAACCAACAGCACTTAGATGAGTGGGAAGTGGAGGAGGTAGAATGACAGAAACTCTTTGGCACATTTTACATCCCAAAGCTATGCAGGCTTAATCAGAAGTAAATTCTATTGAACTTAGTAGGGCTCATGTCCAAGGAAGTGTGCATTCCCCCCCCCCATAAAATTTATACACAAGGCTTATCTGATGTCCTCTGTGCTGTTCTTTCACCAACAAGAAAAACGCTTTTCAAACATCTGTTTATGTCATTTTTACTTTATCCTGTTGCTATGCTGCTTTATCTATTCTGTTGACATTATGCATGTGTGTATAATTTTATTCAACAGCCCTGAGAACACTGCTGAAGGGTGGAGCAGAAATGGACTAAATCAACACAGTCAAAGATTGGGATTTCTTCAAAACATCACTCCCTATGAAGGAAAAGGAAGGACAATAGCTGGATGTCCTTTGCATGCAAAAGATCCCATACTTAATTCCTGCCATCTTCAGGTACAGCGAAGTGAGACTTCTGCCTGATATGCTCGCGAGTCACCAATAGTCAGAGTCGACAGTACTGAACTGACTGACTCAAAATAAAGCAATTTCTCATGTTCCTAAATTTCTCCATTTTCCCAGCACTAACAATTCCCATTCCCCCACCCATCCCCAACAGGCAAGAAGCGTGGCTGGGAAGAAATTGGTTCTTCCTTCCTTCCTCCCCCAACTCTCAGCCTTTAATGGGTATTCTGTGACATCTTGTAGCAGGAAGTTCTCTTACAATGATCCAACGCGATCATTGCACACGAACGCACTCCCACAACAGAAGCCTTCTCCCCTCCCCTCCCTTATGATGAAGAAGAGCTTTTTGCTGGGAGAGCGCTCTAGCCCCAGAGCTTTCAAACTTTCCTGCAATTCTTTTTCTTTCTTCTTCTTCTTAAGACATTGCCCTCTCTCCACACAAAGAATTCTTTTTACGGGTTTTTGTTTTTCATGTGGTTGGCATACCACTCCTACCTTCCGAATTCCCAGCAGCAGCTCAAACACATAATTTTCTAAAGTATAAGTTTAAAAAAATAAAAATAAAATTAAAGGTTATATTTCAGCTGCATGAGTGAACAAACTTACCTGGCAGTTTAAAAGGTGCCATTGTGCACTGAGTCATTTTTAAAAACCAATCTTATAAAATACACTCTTGAAATGCAACTTCATCCTATACACAGGCTCCTATTCCACCACTTGGACCTGCAGGCTTGTGGACCAGCAAACTCACTTGTGTCAAGTCATCTCCAGCCTGAAGTCTCTGAGCTCGTTGATGGGAGAGGTATAGCTCTAGAGCAGGGATGGAGAACTTGTTGCCCTCCAGAGGTTTCTGGACTACAACTCCCATCATCCCTGGCCATAAGTCAAGCTGGCTGGGTCTAATGGGGGTTGTAGCCTAACCCAGTCAAAGCTTCTCCAGCCCTACCATTAGGTAGAATGAAGCAGTCTGCCACTGACAGTAAAATGTACAACTAAAAACCAACAAATTATAAAATGTATTTTATTAATAAGGTGACTCTGTCAACAATATAATCAATGTATGAGCTCCATTTGGATTTTATGCCTCAAGTACAAAAAAGAAAAGAAAAGAAAAGAGGAAACTTGGATCCCAGTCTACCTACTACCAATTTCAATATAATTGAGCAGGGCTGTGCAACTCAATGATATTCTGGGGAAGCCACAAGATTCAGCTCAACAGACACGCCATACCCAGAAGAGAGAGGAGGGCAATGTGTATTCTTGTCGTTTGGGGCCAGTTCAGTTTTATGCAATTAGAACAGACATAGCAGCTGCCAGAAGTTGTAAAATAAAAGTTCCAGAGTTTGACACTGCTGTTATCCACTTTGATCAGCCTTTACAGTCTTAACAGTTGAATGAAATGTCACCACCACTCTTCTCAAATTTGCTGCCCCGTTAACATTAGAAAAGTCCTAGTAAATCAGTCGAAAGGTCTATCTAGTCCATTATCTTGTTCTCAAAGGGCCCAACCAGATGCTTGTGGGAAGCCTCCAACCAGTATCATTCTCTTGGTGTTTGCCAACAATTGTTATTCTGCCTGTGATCCTGGAAGTCAGATGCAGCCATTGTGATGAGTAACCTTTGATAGTCTTCCCTCCATGAATTATAGCCCTACTGGTGACCATCAACACATCTTTTGGCAGTGAATGTCAGAGTATAACTATGTGCTGTGTGAATTATTTTATTTAAAAGCTATATATTTTATATGTACCTGGCACCATCTACAATGTGTTTTAGGCATCAGCTTAAAATGTCCCCCACCCCAGCAAGTCTTCTCTTGAATATTACCCATATTGTGTTTCTGTGAACATGCTGTGTTTTATTGTGGATCGAGGGCCCGACCCCCGCTATGTGAAATAAACACACAAGGACACGTGATATAAGGTTAATGGGCAAGAAAAGGCCACAACTTTATTGATTACAGCAGTGAAAAGGTATTGGCTTAGGCATTGGATGACTATAGGAGGTGGGTTTATTCAACAGTAGGTGGAGCCTGTTGATGCTCATCCAACTATAGGCTCACCCCTGATGTCACCGAGGGTCGTGCCATGGCCTCCCGCCAAGCAGGCATCGGACGGAATACACGACCGCCAGATTCCTTTAACGGAAAAATAATTCCTGTATGAGGTGTTATGGAATGATACATTTGGTTGCCTAATTATCACAAAAGAGGGGTGGGTCTGGGAAGGGGTGCCTCTGTCCTGGAGACCAAGCAGGGGCTAAGTGGCGGCCCTGTTGGGTTCATCCCAATTAGCTGTATGCCATAGTGTGACTCCAGAGGCGGAGCTAGCTGCTCTGGCACCCAGAGTGGCACACGTGGTGTGCACCCAGGGGTGGGGCTAGCTACCCGTGGGGTGAGGCGAGCGTCCTTTCCCTTACTGACTTCTGATTAGGAGAGTCCTTCGCAGTTAATGAGCCACTACCGGGATTCTGAAACCCTCTGAGAAACCCTTCCAAAGATAGGATGCTGCACTTCTGTCCGGATGGATAGACAAGAGGTTGAAGAGAGGAGAAAGCTGAATTGGAGAAAATGCTAGACCCAGAAGGACTTTAACGATGGTTCCCTGCTGCGGGGGCTCATCTGGAACTAGAGTGGTGGAAGCCCTGACCTCCCTGAAAGGGCCGCTTCCCTTAGTAACACGCCGTGGCTGGGTGAGCCCCTGCACATCTCTCACACTCAGTTCAGAGCACGGTTGATGAATTATTAATCGATAGTATCTCAATTAATAGCCAATGGATTTATAGCTATGAGTAGAAATTACTATTATCAATTGCTCCACGTAACTGCTGACAAAATGAACAAGCTATACGTCACTTAACTGCACTGCTTGTATTTATTTATATTTATTAAATCACAACCCAGCAAGAGTTCAAGCAGCAGCGCTCAGCTACATATTAGCACCTGGCTCCAAGGAACAATCCCATACACAAAGCAACCCCAACTGCAGTCAAACAGAATTAGAAGATAATTGCCTACAATAAAAAGTTGCCCCTTTTAAATGATAGGCAAATCTAGGCGCAAAGCATTGCCAAGTAATCAAACAGAATTGAAAATAACTGCTTACAAGGAGATGCTCAGAAGCTGCAGCCAAATTAAAAGAAAAGGAAATCAATAAGATTCCAGGCCCACACCAGCGGCCCTCTGAAAAAGAAGGGGTGAGGTTGCTCTTAAGGGGAATATCTGGGGAAACTTACACCAAACAAAGGAAACTTTGCCAAACAAAGAAAGTAAATTTTTGCCCACAAGGTTGGCTCAAGACCAGTTGATGGAAATAAAGGTGCTTAAATAGAGAAAAGACTGCAATTGGTCAAACTGCTGGTTAGTTAAACTGACAATGCAACTAGAGCTGCTGAACTGCCAGGTGCTTAAAGACAATCTGCCGGTCACTCAAAGAGCAATCAAGCCTGCCCCAGCAGTTGAAAAACCTGTCTGGTAACTGTGATGACTCAGGCAAGAAGCAAAGGGAAATCCAAAGACGACTTTTTTTTCCTTTTTTTTTAAAGGTTAATGTGATGTATCTCTTTCCTGAAAGGGTGGGGGTGGAGGGAGGGAGGAGGGGTGGAGGGAGGAGAAGGAAAGCGTGGGGGGGAGTTTGGAGGGAGGAGGGGTGGAGGGAGTAAAATGAAGATGCGGGGCAAGGAAAAAGTTTTTGAAGAAAAGGAAAATAGCTGTCCTTTACAGTGAGCCAAAATGAAGTGGAAATATAAAGCATGAGTTAACCTGGACTTTTCAGTAAGGTACTATAAGCCGAAACCTTTTTTGTTGTTGTTGTTTAAAAGCAGTTTTCTTTAGGGAACCTGTACTGGCAAACGCAGCCAATGACAAGAACCAGGCAAAGGCACACCTTCAAAGGTTCTAAACGTATAAACGTGCAGTGCTGAGGAATGGTTCCCTGATCATAAACCCTGAATTGTCCACCCCAAGCCCTGCCTTATTTCTTCCCCCAAACATCAAGCGAATGGGGGGGGGTGGCTTAGAGAAACCAAGAGGGGTGAGGTTTAAGTGCACAATGTATTCCAAGCCCCAGCAGCCTTTAAATTTTACAGTGGGCTCCCGATTTAAGTGGTACCAATGGAAGGGATGGCAGGGTAAATTAAACCCACGCTAGAAGAGTAATAATCAATAAACGGCAGGCACAAACACACGCTGCAAGCACACACACACACACACATACACGACTTAAAATTGGAGAGGAGCCCTGAGGATCATCTAGTCCAACCCCAGCAATGCAGAAATATTTAGCTGTCCCATACAGGCTCTCAAGGACAATGGAGGGGGAAAACACATAAGCACCCTGGCCAACAAATTAAATGTAAGGCAAACCCACTCAGTCACCCAGACCAGCCATGCAATTGGACAGGCAAGGGCAATAGAGGGGGAAACATACAAGCATCCTGGCCAAAAATTAAAATAAAATGCACGGCCACCAAGGCAGAGGCAGGGGAAGGAAAGCGAGGAGACGAGGGAGAAAGAAAGATGGAGCCACACTCACACTCAGACCTCGCTGGGGGCACGTGCTGGGCACAAACAAATCAAGCACCAGGAGTGGGGGGAAATAGAAGGTTAAATGTAGGTTTTTACACGGAAAAGAGGACACAGCAAGGCAAACCTGGATGCCTGGGTTTTAAAAAGCAGTAAAGCAATGAGCGCATGCAAGCCTCTTAAAGTTAAAAGGCAAGCAAGGAACCACACACCCCCGACTCCAAACCTCATGGCTCTTCTCTGTGATGACTCTCCTAGCTGATGACTCGCTGTGGGACGACGGCGACTGAGGACGAGGCGGAGCTGGAGCCGCAGCATTAAGCTGCTAAACACACACCCCGGAGACACCTGGTTGGCTGCCTTTGGTGGGCGTGGGCGCCAGCCAGGTGAGGAGGAGCGGGGGTTAAGGCCCCCGGCCAGGGGCGGAACTCGGGCTCCCGCCCACAACCACTCCCCTCTCTTCCAGGGAGGAGAGTCTTTATGCATTCTGTATTGATTTGTTTTATTTTTCATTGGTTTTAAATTGTGTATTCTGCGTACTGCATAGGCATATTTATATGATTCTGTGGTATGAAAATATTGTCCTTCATTAGGGGATGAGGTGTAGAGAAGTCTGTCCCAAATTGCCCACAATTCAGTCAGTCCCTGGTTCTATAAGAGAGAAACCTTTCTCTCCATTCATTTAATATGCACACCATGCCTTTTGAAAATTAAAGTTCTCCAATATTTACCCATTTGTCTTCCCCCGCTCTGAACTACAAAATTCCAAACCTTTCCTTGCAGCGATGTTTCTCCAGCCCTCTAGTAAGTTTGCTTGCCCTTTTCTATACCTTTTCCAGATCTTCAGTGTCCTTTTTGAAATCTGGCAAACAGAACTGCACATAGTACACCAAGTGCGGTCACACCATAGAATTGTGTAAAGGCATCATAATTGTTATTTCTATCCCTTTCTGATGTTCCTAGCATGAAATCTGCCTTTTCTCACAGCTGCTGCACACTGCGGCTGACATTTTTATTCAGCTTTCCCCTGTGACCTCAGGGTCTCTTTCCTGGCTGTCACCTCCATCTCAGACACCATGGGCATCAAATTTTCAGGGGAAACTCTTCAGTTTGTGGGAGGATGGACTTACTGCTTGTGACAATGCAGCAGGGCTTCCTCCCTCCCTCTCTTCTACTAAACAATAACTATGACACCCTTTTGTATGCAATTTTGTCTAATATATACATTTTTGCAAGCAATTTCCCCAAATAGAAAGCATCTTTGTATGTTATTTTTCTTTGATAGATGCATTTTTATGTACACTTTACCCTAGTATGTGCATTTTGTACACACGCCTTGGCTTGCAAAATTTGGAGAAGTGTGACTTTCAAGGATAGCTGCTCTTCAGTTTGCATGTTGTTTTGGGAAGTGAAAATTAGGAAATGAATTTGGGACATTTGGGAAGTGAAAATTTCAATGAGGATGGAACCAAATTTTGCCCTCATCCCTAGCTGCCATGCCCTCATTGGCAACCCCTTAAGCCCTTTGAAAACATTGAGTAGTCCTCCTAAATTCCTGTTTGGGAAGCCTTTTCTTGCCATAACGTTTCTCCACTCACCTAGCTGAAATTTCTCCTCAGAGAATGTTAATCAATGTTTCCAGATTTTAAATTCCAGAAATATCTCCCCTGCCCCATTTATACAGATGGTTCTTCTCTGACAGCAGGCTTACTAACAGGAGGAGAGCAGAAGGTAGCAGCTGTCTTGGACCATTTTTATTTGTACTGCCTTTTGCCAGCATACCGTTATATATAGCTATTATCCGTCTCACCTTTTCAAACTGTTTGCCAATGGTTTGGTGAGCAGCAGAGCTGCCCAGGATCTGGTGTACTGGAGGGGTGAATGATAAATACACATTTTACATACGCCATATACTCAGGCACCATACAACAAGAGCCTGAATAAAGGATTATATGTCTAAACCCTCCTCACTGTCTGCAGCCGCAAACCAGACAATTAAATACAGCCCGAGATGTAATTAAAACTATTTACAGTATATGGGGGGAATTTGTCAGCATGAAGATAATGGACTCAAAGAGCACTGTTTATCTGAGAATAAAAAAGGATGTGCTCTGCATCCATCTATCCCCAAAGGATGTATCCTCCAAGCTAATAAAATAAAGTGCTGTGCTCATTCAGAAGTCTGCTAGCAGAGAGAGTATGGCAACAACCTAATTGTCAAATCAGGGGCAGCTCCTGCTGAGAAATCAAAACCAGGTTTGGACATTGTCCAGGGTTGAAATGTTGCCTCTCTTTTTTGTTACTGTTGTTGTTGTTTTCTCAGTTTTGTTGCGCCACATGTGTGCTGTGTTTGAGGCATGTTGACACACACTGCCTTGGCTCATTTAGCATTGCCAAATCAATTGCTCCAAATCCAGTTGGAAAAGACTTGAAAGGGAAACTGCAGGGCATGTGATTTGGTTAGCTCTCAAGCATCGCTGGAGTTTGGCTGACCTAGTATGGCTTCATCCTGCTGGAGTGTGGCTGAGCCAGCCTGCCATCATCCTACTAGGCTTCTTCAATTATACATTTCCTCGCTGAACACCAGGGAGATTTTCCAGTGTTTGATTGTACTAGCCAGATTTCCCAGTGGCCATCTGAAACATGTTGATATAACTTCTTTTTAAAAATAATTTATATTTATGATTGTGGAGATATCTTGAAGAAACAAAACTGACATAATAATGGCAAGCTTTTCTAACAAAATCTACAAAATGTGTGATGTGGTGTGTGTGTGTGTGTCTTTGTGTGTGTCTGTGTGTGTGTTAAAGCAAAGCACTTTTAGTGAATCTACTAAAATGGAAAATTAATGATCTCAAAATACGAATTTTGCTGACTTGCAATACTCAGTTGAGTAGTTCCCTTGCCCCAACATAGTTGTTCCATTAGTAATTAGAAGTCAAGATACTTTGTGAGGATGTGTGCCAATTTTGCTCCTGCATAGTTTGCATTAACTGGAGTCTGCATTTAGGATACATGGCTGCGGTTGGTGCATGACCAGAAGTTGATTATGCAGGAATGAAACTATGCCAGTTGCTGAAACTGACCTGAATTTTTCAGACAGGAATGCATTCTGCATTCTGCAACACATGCACCATAGTTTGTCTCCTAGGAAGTCAATTGGCTTTGGACTGTGTTACAAACTATTCAATTTAGCTGGAGTCAAGATGGGTGAGGATTTTACTGGGTAAGTGAGGAAAGTCAAAGCCTGCTGTTTCCTTTAGGTTTTGGTCAGAGTAGTATTCCATTACCACCCATGCTACAAGTCCCATGCAGCACTGCAGTGATTCAATTTTAGAGCTCTAAAGTTTTTATTACTATTTTAAAAATGTTCAACAATTCATATTTGCACATCACAAAGCATTTCTGAGCACGCATGAAGTGAGCCAGCTTTATGTCATGGTTTGGACTTTGAAGGAAGCAAGTCTGCTGTTTGATTTTGATTGATCAAACCATTGCATCCAGTCCTTCTGTCAATCCAGCAATGCTTGAGAGCTAACCAAAGCTTGTAATTGCCCCAATCATGTAGATATGGTGATGGAGGTGAGGATCTCATTGAAACAAGCAAAAGGGACCATATGAGTGAGGAGGACTGAAAAACTCCCCCTTTTGTAGCTTGGACTACATGCATCCCCTTTCCCCAAGCACTTTTCTCTAAGCCACAAGTCTATCTTTATGAGCTTCCATAGAAGTGCATTGGTCACATATTACTTGATTTCTGGACCAGCTCCAGAATGCGAATTCTGAGACAGCAACAGAAGACTGAACTCAAAGCGAGTGCTTAAATTAATGCCTCTTCCTTCTCACTTGCAATGTAAACTTTTCATGAATGGGCAAAGTAGTCCATTTCCCCAAGTGTTTTACAACACTTATTATATCACAAATTAGAAAGCCTGGCCTTTACAATGGGATTTCAGAGGTTATGCTATTAAGAGTTTCCACCCATCGTGGGCAGGTTGGAGGAAGAAGATTTGATCCCATCTGTAGACTAGTTTGCCTAGGTATTGGGAAATTCTTAAGGCTGATTGAGCAAGTGGTGAACTAGGGTTTACTTACTGTGGTGACAGACAACTGATCCAAACACCTTGAAGCACTTTGCTGGCTCATTAAGCTGGGCTTGGGGTTGTTGTTATTGTTCTGATGGGATCTGGAACTTCAAGAGGGTAAGTCATGGAAAGTATCATGGACAATATAAGTCCTAATATGGATTTTAGAATATACATGCAGTTCATCGCAAGCTCTACCCACAGTTTGTACTTTGATGTTCTGCATTTGATTGACATTCCAGATTCACGTTTGACTGATGGGGGTGACTGATAATATCAGATATATATAAGCAATTGCCCCTTCCTTCTATTCACAGCATTAGATAGACAAGGGGGAAATCAAGAAAAAGATAAAACTTTAAAATGCCATTAGTAAAAATGTAGCAGTAAAGTTGAGCAAGCTGCTCGCTCTCCTCCCAGCCATTAACTCACCTTAGAGCTCTGCCTATCAACCATGAGAGACCATGGAAACAGGAAAAAGATGGGAGTATTTAAACTAAAACCTATGCAGTTAATATTTTGTGGGAGGAAAATAAAATAAATTGTATATGCTTAAACCATAATCATTTGTAGACCTTAAAATGTGACGCCCAATTAATGAATAGTATATGGAATAAGTTATGGAAGCCTCTATTCCTTTCGCTATCTCATGTCACACAGTGCAGAGTTAAAGCTCTAGTGCTTGCCACCAAGGGCAGAAATTGCTCAATGTTGCATTTCTTTGCTTTTTAGCATTTAAATTGCCATAACTTCCTGCCGTAAAACCTTGCAAGTAACAGATTTTTTTGCTGCTATATTTAATATATATTGCACATAGCAAGATGGGTCATTACGGAAGAGAACCATGTCCAGAATCATACAGATAATCTACATATAAAGGGGAGGGGACACACACACAGGTGAAGAAACCTTGAATACAAAGCGATCACTGATCATTTAATTTTCCAACAAGGGATGCAGTTAAATAATGTGACAAGAAATATTGCGGTACAACTCTCCTAGACCTGTATCACTTCAGAATGCAGGTCCATGGCTGTGTAAACTTTACTAGCTTAAAATGCAGTTAGATCATTCTTTTTTCTCAATTTGGATTTGAGTGAAAACACAGTATTTCATAAGAGAGAACAGAACAGTAGATATGGGTTGTTGCTAACATGTGTTCACCGTATTTCAAACTGGCAGCAGAGGCGGTTTTAGGGTAGCATGACCAGTTCGGCTGCACTGGGAGCCATGTTGTAGGGAGTGCCACAACAATGCTGTGGAACTGAGTGTGAGATGTGAAGGGGCACCAAATTTTGAGAGCCCCAAGTCTGCCACTCTTGGCAGTCAGAGTGCACTGAATGTAGAGTAAATGGGAGCGTGTAAGGTAAAGGTAAAGATAAAGGACCCCTGGATGGTTAAGTCCAGTCAAAGGCGACTATGGGGTTGTGGCGCTCATCTTGCTTTCAGGCCAAGGAAGCCAGTGTTTGTCCACAGACAGCTTTCCGGGTTATGTGGCCAGCATGACTAAATCGCTTCTGGCACAACGGAACACCGTGATGTAAGCCAGAGCGCACGGAAATGCTGTTTACCTTTCCACCACAGTGGTACCTATTGATTTACTTGCACTGGTGTGCTTTCGAATTGCTAGGCTGGCAGGAGCTGGGACAGAGCAATGGGCTGTGTACACAGCCTGTATCTGTATGTATATAGAAAGTTGTATAACTGAATGTCAACTGAACCACATCAGAAACCAGCATATCAGGGAGAAGGATTCCAACCTAACTTTCTCCTTGCAGAGTTGCTTGTCTTTGTGCAGAGAGCTTTTGTTTGGGTACTTCTCATGTAAAAGAAGCAACTAAACAAACAGATGCTTCTCCACTTGTGTTCTGAACTAGTATCAGTACAATACTCTCTCCCCACTCTTCCAATAATTCTGAATTCTTTCAATTCCAGCAGTTGAACATCCAGTCCTTAGCCTCAGATCAGGTCTTCATTGCTGGCAGCTCAAGCCTTAAACAAGTGGAATGGAAATAACTGGGTGTCTTTGAGCATGTGCAGAATGCCTTTCAACACTAAGTAATCGCTGTCATTCCCCCAACACCTAACATAATGATCATGTAGTCACTTCTTGAAACCAGAAGGTATGGTGATAAAATCTCCATTATAATAACTGTGTAGGTGACTCTTGGAGGATATGTGTCAGCTGCATGAAAGTGGAGCGTGTACAGGTTTATCTGCATGACTTTAGGTGAGGGACGTTTAATGGCCACTAATCAAGGAAATCTAAAGTCAGGAAGAATTAGAGGAGCTCTTTTTCTTTCCCTGACTTCCTTCTCTGTGTTGGCTTTTCTAAGGCCACCTTCCTTTATCTTTATCTAAGTTCTAATAAAAATAGACAGTTTTACATTATGGAAATCATCTTGTGCTTCATGAGCAGTCAATGTTTTTACATATTCATATTAGACTAGAAGGCAAATATGAGAATATGAACGATATCATATTAATAAATGTATCTGGGTTTACAAAAAAAGCCCCTCTCTCCTTAGTATTAAAGTTTTTGTGGTTTTTTAAAGTTACTTCAGGAAGACAGCATGCATGAACATTTATTATTAATTATCATTATGGCATTTGCAGCCTACCCTTCTTTCAAGGATTTAAAGGGGGTGTTCTTGGGGTGATCAGGACCTTCTCAGTAGTGGTGGAATGCCCTCCCATCAGATGTCAAGGAAATAAACAACTACCTGACTTTTAGAAGAGATTTGAAGGCAGCCCTGTTTAGGGAAGTTCTTAATGTTTGATGTTTTATTGTGTTTATAATATTCTGTTGGGAGTCACCCAGAGTGGCTGGGGAAACCCAGCCAGATGGGCAGGGTATTATTATTATTATTATCAAGCCTGTGTGCTAAGGTCATAAAAACATGAGAAGAGCCCTACAGGTGTCTCCCCACTTCACAAGGGGGTTATGTTCCCAGGTACTGTGTGTATACATGAGAAATCATACACACCATCTATAAAGCCTGTAAACACTCTCTAAACCAGGCATGACCAAACTTGGCCCTCCATATGTTTTGGGACTACAATTCCCATCATCCCTGACCACGGGTCCTGTTAGCTAGGGATGATGGGAGTTGTAGTCCTAAAACATCTGGAGGGCCAAGTTTGGCCATGCCTGCTTTTGGTAACCCTTGAAAAACCATTTTTTTAAAAAACCCAGCAGCATTTACCGCACTGTCCAAACTCCACCACAATTGCTTTCCCCAAACCTCCTTTCTCAAGCTCCAACTCTCCACAGGCGTTCCAGGTTGGTGCAAAGGCTCCTGGGATTGCAGTTGCAAAGGATCCTGGGGATTGCCAGCTGTTTCCCCATTCTTTCCATGCCATTTTTGCGGGTCACATTGATTTATTTAATTATATCCTGGCAACATTCATATACACAGTCAGACGAAAGTCGAATGCGTGCAACTGGAGAGACACCTGTACTGGATGAGGCCAAAGGCCTATCTAGTCCAGCCTCCTGTTCTCACAGGGAACAGCCAGAGATGCCTGTGGGAATCTTTAAAACAGGACTTGAGTCCAACAGCACTCTTTTCACATGTACCTATCATGGTAGGCTAAGGTTTCATGGCTATGTGAAAATTTGAACCTGATCTCCCTGGACTCGTTACACTGCCTCAGATGTAAACCTAAAATCATCTTTCTGTGTATTCTGTTTATATATCAGAAAAAAGAGAACTCAACAGGGCAGGAGGCATGCAAATAAAGCTGTGTAAACATCTCCCTTTGTCAGCAATTGCCTCCAATGCTTTCTTTGACCTCTACCCATAATATTATTGTGTCACACATTTTTGAGAACTGTGGGATCTGTTATTGCTGACACAAAGAAGTCTGATCTGAGTAAGCAGGGTTATTTCCCCACCCCTTAGATTTAAAAAGAACTTTAGGAGTTAAGTTTTAAAACGATGAGTCTTCCTGCCCTCTCTTGGGAGGTGGATGCTGCAGAACCAAATTGGAAAGCCCACCAAGAGTCCTGCCACTAAATTCTGGCTTATTTATTACAAAATAATATGTATTTGTCAAGGGAGACATCTATTCAGCTTCTCTAAGCCATTATCATTTACAAAAGGAGGTGGGAGGATCTTCCCCAACACATCAATAAATTATTTTATGGCAGCTCGTGTGAGAACTACAAAAACATGAGCTTCTTTTATATTCATATCATAATGGCAAACAGATCCCCAAGCATAGCTGAGTGCCCTGCTCCTTTCTGTCCCTAGAAGTCTGAGTGTCTGACTATATTGGTGTTGACTGAAGATATTTCTGTAGCTTCGTGTAATGGAATTGTGATACATTCATGTTCTGCAAAAACAGTTTTGGATTAATGAATTTTAATGCTGGGTTGGAGGTGCATAAATTATGTAAATCCTCCATAATTTCAATGGTCAGCTCGCTGTGGCAGTACACTTATCATATTTCTGACACATGCGCTTACCTTCTTCGTGGGCTGGGCACAAGGGGTTGTTCAGAAGCCAGATTAGCAGGGTGCTAATTAGCCAGAACTTGTGTCATTCATTATTACTTATTCTCTCATTATGGCATTTCCTATTAGCACAGCCCTAATTGGCTAGCCATTGTGCCAGTCACAGAGCCAGTGTGTGAGGTCCAAGTTCCAGAGAACTTGTCTGACAGAGAATAATGTCCATGTGAACATGTTGCCTTTCACCTCCAATCTCCTCAGCTGTGGGGAGCTGCCAAGCTCACAGTGGTCATTTCCATAGCACCATGGCAGGGGAGAAGCACTGTCCTAGCCTTGGCGAGTGCCACTACATTGCAGAGATTATAGAACCAGCAAGGTCCTAGTTGTTAAGGCCTTTGGCCAAGAGGCCCAAGAGCGCATGTTCAGCATGCCAGGGTGTGGCCCGGTGGCTTCAACTCCCAACAGCCACTTTTCCCCATCTTCAGATCAGTAGGGAAAACGCAGAGGAAAGGCATTACAAAATAAGATGCTCAATGAACCTGTTACCTGATTATTATGTAGGTGCTTGCAAAACAAAGCAGAACAAATTAGCTCTCTGCTGAGAGCCAGCGGAAAGGTAGGGTTGTTGGTGAGTAAGCAGAGCTCACACTGCTGCAAAAATCTTGCACTCATCCCTGCTTCTAAGGAGTGTAGACAGCCTAGAGGAAAAGGGCTGTGGGAGGCCTCTTCCTCATACATTTAGTCTAAACACTGCAGCAAGCAGTTATGATCCCAATTTCTTCTGGAAGGGAAAGACCTTTACATTTAAGGAAGTTCTTCTGTGCCAGGGGACAAGGATGGGGATCCTTTTAGCTGGCATTTCTGTTTTATCTCATTTCTAATGGTTATACCCAGCTCCATAGGCTTTAGGGGTTAAGACTACTTTTTTTTAAAAAAAATCAAAGAGTAAAATAAAATAAACAAGGTGGGTCAAGAGAGGACACAGAATGAGAGAACCTGTCATGGTGCTGTTTAGTGCCACCACTGTTGTTGTACAATGTAATGGTTTGGGACATGTCAAGTAGCAATTCTGCTGTACTGTTGAAAGAGTTCAGCAAAATTCCAAAGACAATGAGAAATGCCACAAATGTTCTAGTGCTCATTAGCACTGGGAAGCCCATGCCCAGGCCGCCTGCTCTACTCACCCCCAGTCATGATGCTCTCGCAGCTGCCTTTTCTTTGCCCTTTGAGGTTTGGAGAGGCAGCTGGGATGACTAGCTGCTCCACTGAGAAAACAGCAGTACAATATGATGGGGAGGAGGCTGAGCTTTTCTCTCCCACTGTCACGCTTTCGTCTGCCGACTTGAAAGGACTACTGTGAATGGTCTTCTGAACCTTCACAACTACCAAGACATTGCCCTTATACCCCGCCCCCTTTTCAGTAGCATTTCTTAGCTAGGAAAGAAGGTTGGGTGAACAGAAAGCAGGATGGGCCTCATGGAGGAAGGACTATCTATCAAGAACAGGGATGGAAAGCTCTGTCAATTTTGCCTCTCTCGGTTTCTCACTCTCCCCCAATCTTAAATCTGGTTCTCCACATTTCTGCAGGGGTTGGCAAAATTTCTTCTCTCATGAAAATTCTCCAGAATTTTTGTGTTGATTTCTCCCAATAAACACATTTCTGTATGCAGCTTTAGCAAATGTTATACATTTTTTGGAATGCATTCCAAACCAGATCATTATGAAATTAAGTGACATCACTTCCAGTGCTACTGAAAGTCCTTGCAGGCCAGCACTGCATTACTTTCCTGAGATCACAGCTAGCGTTAAGTTGGAAGGGATCTGCACCCAGCCATTGGACCGGGGGGGGGGGAGGGGAGTGAGGAAGCTACTACTTACTAGTGGGCTTTAACAAGTCCTCTGTTGTTAGCAGAATGTTATAGTAAGAACAGCCCCTCTCAGTGCCTTAGGATCTGGCTGCAACCCATTCCAGATGACACTACACAGCCAGGGAAATGAAGCCTCTGGATCAAACTGAGAATCTGTCTCCATATCTACTCCAAAAGTAACACCTCCTTCCACCTTGTAAGCTTAAGCATGTCATTTTCTTGAAATGGCAAATCCTAGTTTCTATTCCCCTCTCGCTATTGTCATTATCTGACACCCTCTTCCCATATCCAAATGTCCTCTTGAGGCAGAGATGCACTGGCAATATCAAACTAGAGGAAGGAAATAACTCGATAGCCTGAAAATCCCTCAGAAATTTCACTGATATCTGCATTAGCTTACCTAAATCTTCACAGTGCATTAAGTCACAAGCTGCTGCTTTATAAGCCATGATCCAGGATTTCTGTGTTCACCTCTAAGACTATTGCATTGTTTGTATACTGATTCTCATTCTCTCTCTCTCTCTCTCTCTCTCTGTGTGTGTGTGTGTGTGCATGCATAACTATAGATTTATAGAAATAATTGACAGTCTTCCCGGTAGTTTACGATTAATAATTCTTCTACCACAGCAGCAATGCAGCAGTAATTGCTGCCATTTAATTTAATCTATCATTAATGCCATGAGGCAGCTGGGGATTCCATGTGAACCAATGAGCATTAATGTAGTATTTATTTATTTATTCACTAGCAGTAACATTTTTTCCTCCCTCTCTCACTCTATGGAGACAAGGATGGAAAATGGAGTAAAATTATGTGGAGGTTGGGGTTTCTGGAAGTCAAATTTGCAGCAAGAGAAGGTCACCTCTTATTTGCCCCTGCAACTGTAAAAGACACACAAATGTGCATTCTGTTTGCGTACACAGAGCTGGTTCACACACTGGCATTTTAATGAGGTTCGTGTGCGTAGTTTGAACACCTGAAATCCTATTGGAAGCTACCCTGCTGCAACTAACCACAAAATCCTATAATGTCTTCTTAGAAGTAAACCTGACTGAAATCAACAGGGCCTATTTCCAGGGAAGTGAGTATAGGATTGTAGCCTAAATGGGAAGCAAGTATCAAGTACCAGAAACTCACAGAACTTCCCTCTGCCTGCGGGGGGGGGGGGGAGCAGGTGCTAGAACTACTCGTGAGTAGGGATGAGGAAGAAATTCAATTCATTTCATATATATAGTTGAACTTATGTAATTTGTACTTTGTGAAACAATAAGCAAACAGAAACACAGCCATATTTTCAAATTCACTTTTCTCTGAATTTTGCAGTGCAGTTTTCCACCCAAGCAATGCACATACAGTTGTACCTCGGCTCCCAAACGCCTTGGAAGTCAAACGTTCTGGCTCCTGAATGATCGAAAACCAGAAGTGAGTGTTCTGGATTCCGAATGTTCTTTTGGAAGCCGAATGTACGCCAGGGCTTCCGCAGCTTCTGATTGGCTGCAAAAGCTTCCGTTTGACTTCCGAGGTTCGACTGTATTGGGGTAAATCGTGCACATAAATGCATATAATAATGAAAATGGCAAACAAAGGTCATTATATGAGGGGAAATCGTTTTGCAAAAATGTGTATATTAAGCAAAATTTCATAGAAATACATTTGTGTAAATATGCTGCCGAATTTTCACGAATTTTTAAAGGGGTTTTTTAAATCACAAACTGTTGTGAAAATGTGAAGAGAGCATTCTGCACTTTAGCATTTTGTTGCAGGTCCCATTTGTACTGCTTGGAATCAAAATCAGAAAATTATGTTCTCTAGCTATTCCCATCCTAAGCTGTAAAATTATAAAACTCAAACTTTGTAGATAATACTTGGTGCTGGAATAACATATTTAAATGTACTATAGCAGAATTACTTAAGCACAACCCAAAGCAAATACACACATGGATATACACATTCATTTTTTGTACATGTTTAGGAAACGTTATGCTCAAATCCAGGGTTCATTCATCTGGGTTGGCAAGGAAACCAGTTCCATTGTTCTGTCAAGCCAATTCATGTACTCATACATACAAGTGCTTCAAGCTGAAAGAAGACAAAGATTTAATCTCCCCTTGCCTGCAGTCATGAATATTGCCCCTTGTATTTCAGACTGGATGATGCAATATCATGTATACCCTTAGCAATTCCAGGAATACCAGGAAATGTACGGTAATGGGTGACATTACAGAGGTACAAAATAGAGGTTATGTAAGCGTTAATTTTGTATTGAGCTAAATAACAAGGCCGGTATGTGTAGGTGTTATCTTTAAGTGCAGCACATTTTTTGCAGGTTAAATAGCATATGTAGGTGTTCTATGTAGGTGTTCTTGCCGGAAACACTGAACTCCATCATTTTTCATTCTTTTGCAGATATAAAATTTAGATCATTAGTGCACAGCCATAATTGACAATACAACATTATGCTCTCTTTAATTGTATGGGTCCCTCCCCACACTATTTCAACAGCTTGAAAATCTGAGATGTATGATTCGTAACCCTAACAATGTGAATTTCCTTTTACCACCTCTCTTCACCATCTATATCTCGAGCTCATTCATCCACTATTGCTCATGCAATTGATCAATCTTATCTTACTTTTTCTTTCTTTAGGGATAGTACAATGCAGTATCTGTCAAAAAGCCACATGAGCATGTGACAAAGACATAAAACAGATAACGTACACATGCTTTGACAATATTTTCCTGTGTGTGGCCAATACTGAGGGTTAAATAGGGTCCCTCCAATACTATGACACTACGCAAGGGTCTAGAGATGAATGATAAACCAACAAGAAAGAGGCTTCCTTGTTTGTGCTCAAAATCTGAAGCAAGAATTCCCTTGATGCAGTTATCCTTGATCTGTTGTCCCTGGGGCTGCTGAATTTAATGCATTGCCAGATGGTAAATTCCACATAGAGGTATGTTGTAGCAAACAAATTCCAGCGAAACAAAATCTTGCAATCACAAAAGGGGTTATTCATTCTGCAGCTCTAGACATTCCGGAGTACTGTAAGAGAAGAACTGCTCTCTACAATACTTTGGGAGCTTCAAACATGTGAGGAATTGATAAGATACTTCAGGCAGAACACTACAACCTCAGAATTCTCTCTTAATGCCTGCAATCAAAGACAAACGTGCAGTTCTGTGTAGCAATGTGCAAACTCTCCCATCTACATTTCTGTTTACTTTTTTCAATCTTTCCCAGCTCTTCAAGAAACCAAAACCAAGAAGGCAGCAAGCCCTCAGGTTCTGGGGGGCTGCTTTGCAAAAAAAGAGAGAATGAATTGTTGTTGTTGTTGTTTAGTCATTTAGTCGTGTCCGACTCTTCGTGACCCCATGGACCGGAGCACGCCAGGCACTTCTGTCTTCCACTGCCTCCCGCAGTTTGGTCAAACTCATGCTGGTAGCTTCGAGAACACTGTCCAGCCATCTCGTCCTCTGTCGTTCCCTTCTCCTGGTGCCCTCAATCTTTCCCAACATCAGGGTCTTTTCCAGAGAGTCTTCTCTTCTCATGAGGTGGCCAAAGTATTGTAGCCTCAGCTTCAGGATCTGTCCTTCCAGTGAGCACTCAGGGCTGATTACCTTAAAAATGGAGAGAATGAATTAGGCAATTCCTATTTCCCCAACCACTGCATCAATCTTTAGATACCCCCCTGCTGCCTGTTCCCTTCTTGCCAACTTATCGGGTGGTGGGCAGGGCAGCAACAGCAAAAACAGCAAGATCTCCCCATCTCTCTCTGTCCTCCCACTTTGTCTAGTAGAGGCTTCTTTCTCCCTATCTTTTCTCCTTTTCTGTTTCTGGCACTCTGAATGGTGCAAAAGCAACATCCCAGGTTGTTGGGATTTTGCCAGGGCTCCCAAATCCAGAGTGTCACCAAAGGGGAGGATAACAGACGGTAAGGACTCCTAGAAAATATATATATATGCACACATGTAATCACAACTATTTGATACGTCCTACATTCTTTGTTTCATTGTATACATAACTTTGGGTACTTTACGGAGAAAATGCCAGCAAACTTTAATAATTAAAAAATGTTACTTTTGACTGTGCCATATTTCACCGATGAGGTCCTGCAACTCTACTATAGTTGTTTGTTCCTTCTCTGGGGTTTTGTCATTGGATAGGCTTCTTTAGCGATTATGTATTTTTATTGCATTGCGATAGTTTTATGCTTATGCCAGCATGCCATTCTCAGTGGTTCAAGGGGAGAGATGACAAGGGAAGAAGCATATTATGTTATAAGTTTTGAAAAGCCTTTTGAGAGGAGCTGCTTACTTTCCCCTACATAATAAAGCTGATCTGAGCGAACTAATTTCTTCTAGGTAAATAGCAACTGGAACATCAATTTCCTGTCAACAGCAGCAGCTTCAACAGTTTCAGACCTTCATTCAAATGTGTGAATGCTTTGCCTAAATTGCACATTTTTCATTTAGTGCACCTTAAAGGAGTTTTCTGTCACTCACTCATAAGCTCAGCAAAGGATATTTGGCTGTATACTGGATGGCTCTGGGAAGGATCTGCAAAGTAGCTAACCGGAGACACCTAAGTCTGGCACTCGTAGGGCATCTATTTTTGATAATAAAACACCCAGCAACTTAATTTGGGTGGGCTACTAAACTTGGACGAAAAACCATATGTTAAGCTTCTCCAATTTTTATAATTCCCACACAGCTCCAAGCATCTTTCTCAATATGAAAAGTTACATCTAAAAACAATTTGGAGAAAATTTAAATTAGAAAGCCTCAGGAAATGCTCTAAAGTTAAGGTGTGGAAACTACAAACATTTTATTCCTTGTAGAACGGGCATAATTTCCCCTACCCACTGTCATGAACTAGCAGGATGATGGGGTAGATCCCAGAGAGGGGTGTAGTGGGGACTGGGACACACCGGGGAAAGCAGAGGATGGGGAAGAAAGTACTCACAGAGTGATGGAGGTCAGTGTACAGGAACCAGAGCAGCAAGCAGGACGCATCAGCAGAGCCAGAGGGGCCCCAGCTCCACGAACACAGTGGGCTCTGAGGCATAGGGAGCAGCAGGAGTGGTGCTCTAGGAGGCTGAGGCAGGCAAGGGCCCACAGCCCCGCTCCCTAGTTCCCCAGGTGGGGCTCGCTAGCTCTAAGAGGAGAGATGTGATTCCTCAGCTGGAGAAGGCCTGCAACAGCATGCAATACGCAAAAGGGAAGCAGAGCTGAGGTGCTGTGTCTGCTCAAGTGCCCATATTGATAGACATTGCCTTGCATGCTACTGGACTTATACGGGACTGTACTTTGGGTTTGACTCTGGACTGGATTCTGACTGCTAGACCTCAGACTTGGCTACTTGGATTGATCCTCGATTGTGTTTCCTGATCTTTGGACTTTGCTTGTGTGGCTTGACCCCCAGACTTTGGGCTTGATGTGCAATGCAAGCTACCATCTCTAATCTTCACTACAGTTCTCTGTCAAGGGATCAGGTAAATTATTTCCCTTCACTCATCAAAAAGTATTAATTTTTTTGTTTTTCTTGCTACCTTTTTATTTGCTTTTTTCCTACTTTGTTTTTTGCTTAGTGTACATTTTCTCTCTTGTTTAAAATAGACTGCAGAGCAAACACACAAAAAATCACAGAAACTTGTATTGCAGGTCACACATTGAAACTCATAGTTTACAGGCCTCCAGAGACTGCTTTTGCCAGACAGAGCCTAGTAATGGCTTTGATATGCCTATCATGCATTCACATTATTTCTAAACACATACACATAATCTTTTCTAAACTGATTCCGCCCCCACTCAAAAAGAAGTAGTCACTAGTGTCCAAGTCACTTAGGATATGCAGGAGGGTGTTCCTAACTTACCACTAATGATCTCACCTAGGGAAAGGAAATTCCAGTGGAGATTAGTTTGACAGGTAGGGCTTCTTTTTAATGAAATTTTTAGTATTCAGCCTTGTGCACTTGACAATGAAATTGCTCATCCTTTATTTATTCTACAAAACAATGAGAAGAGAAGTATGAGGGTAGTAGAGTCCTGGGATTAATTATTAGGTTCTTTATCAACAGTACATCAATGGAACCAATCAACTTGAACAGTGCAAAGTATTTCTGCCAAGAAACTGGTCTGAATAGCATGGCATTGATAGTCTTTGATTCACTAGCAGTAAACATTCCAAACTGATAGAAGCCAAACTGGGAATCCTTAAACTGGAATTCTTAATTCTATTTTTAAATATGTGGGATATAGATTGATCAGTACCTATTAGGCATGATAGCTAAGTGGAATCTCCCATCTTCAGAGACAGTATTCCACTGTTCAACAGTTGCTCAGGGGAAACTATGTGGGATAGTTGTTTTGTTCAAGCCCTGTTTGTGGATTTCCTGGAGGCATGTGCTTTGCCACAGCGGAAAACAGGATGTTAGACTAGAAGGCCTCATCCAGGAAGGTTTTCCTCATGTTCTTATGCTGCTAATTAGCAGCCAAAAAATAGTCATGTTTGTGGAAAGTCACTGAGGCAAAGCATCCGGGATCACAGAGAAAACAAAAAAACTGAAGCAGAGAAAACTGGATATACTTAAAATATTAAGGACTGTTCTTTCCTGAAGGGGAAAAAACCCTCCACCACTACAACTTGTGGTGCTGCAAGTGGTTGTTGAGGCTGGCAGTGTGGAAGGCAGAGATGCCAACAGTATGTGGACCCAGAACCAATGACAGGCAGAGCTGACTTGTTCTGGGTTTGTCCCCACCCCCACCCCCATCCTCCTGGGTCCTTTCCACAAGGGCAACACTGGGAGTAAGGAGATGCAAATAATTCATTCAGCTTCTCTGCACTCTCCTCATCCTCATTTTGCATATCATTGACTCCCTTGTCATCCACGGGTCCAACAGCCTCCTTTGATCGTCTCCTGCTACTAAGGCATTTCAGTAGTTTTTTGTTGCTGGCCTTACTGTTTTTAGCAATGCACACCTCAATTTTGTTATTGTCCACATGCATTTTTTTATTTGGTCAAATTCTGTGTTCCTTTTTCTTCTCCTCATTTGGTCAAAACCTCATTTTTTTTGGGAAGTAAAAACCTTCTTGCCTCTAATAGAGGCTTTGACTATGTAAACTGCCCAGGGAACTCTTTTTAGAGCAGAACTAATTTATAAATAAAATGTTTAAAAACCTTCGGTATTCCTGCCATAGTTGTTGGCAAGTAGTAAATGAATCAATACAAGCAAGGGGGAAGAAAGTAGAGCAGGAAAAGCTTTGAACACAAGATGCCACATCCCCCCTCCCCTTGCCTGCCCACTGTTGCTATTGATACAAGATAGGTGTTGAGGATATCCAAGCAAGTTATTCCACTTGGGAGGGGCAAAGGTCAAGCAGTTTAAGTGTAAAAGATCAATGAAGTGTTTTATAAGAATGCATAGGGGGATGGAAAACGAGTTTGAAGTTTAACAGCCCTGGTGTCAAAGAAATCCCTGATGCTAAGATATTACACTTCAGCAGTGGTGTAGCGTGGGTTGTCAGCACCCGGGGGAAGACAAGTAATTTGTGCCCCCTAACCCGTGGATTTGCGCCCCCTAACCCTAACCCCCAGATGTTGCGCCCGGTGCGGCCGGCCCCCCCTGCACCCCCCACGCTACGCCACTGCATTTCAGACATATATGTTCTTGTCACAACAACTCTTATTCCCAGTGGAAAGTAGCTTCAGCTGACTGTAAAATCAGTAAAGCATCACCCTCTTGGTGCTAATCGACACACAAAATGAATGACCGCAGATACAAGCCAGTTAGGAGAAATGAAAATGCCTTGGTTCAAGTGGCAAAATATTCCATAACAGAATTTCATAGAATTGTAGAGTTTGAAGTGAAGCCGGGGGTCTCCTAGTCCAACCCCCTGCAATGCAGGAATCTCAGCTAAAGCATCCATGACAGATGGCCATCCAGCTTCTGCTTAAAAAGGAAGGAGAGTCCACAATTTCCTGAAGGAGTCCATTCTACTGTTGAACAGCTCTTACTGTCAGAAAATTCTTCCTGATACTTAGTCAGAATCTCCTTTATTGTAACTTTAATCCATGGATTCGAGTCTTACCCTCTGGAGCAAGAGAAAACAAGCTTGCTCCATCTTCCAAGTGACAGCCCTTTAGATATTTCAAGATGGCTATCACATCTCTTCTCAGTCTCCTCTTTTCCAGGCTAAACATACCCAGCTCCATCAACTGTTCCTCATAAGACTTAGTTTTCAGGCCTTTGATCATCTTGGTCGCTCTCCTATGCATACCTTCATGCTTGTCAATATCCTCCTTAAATTGTAGTGTGCAGAACTTGACATATTATGCCAGATGTTGGCTGACCAAGGGAAAATAGAGTAGTACTATGACTTCCCTTGATCTCGATAATAGACCTCTGTTGATGCAGCCTAGATTAGCATTCAATTTTCCAGGTCACTAGAACCAGCAAAGGTAAGCTGCAATTCTAAGCAGAGTGTTCTCTGTGGCTACAAGTCACTGAAATCACTAAAGATTTATATGTGTATAACAGTGTGCAGTGTTGCTACTATAAAATTCATTATTTCATTAATAATTCCAGATCCAATGCAAGATTTAGTTGCTGTGAAATAAAGTACATAAAGCAGAGCTGTGACAGTTACTAACCTTAATTTACTACACTTATGAGTATCGTACTGAGTGTGCTCACTAAGACAAGCCAGCAGCTCATGTGACTGTCCACTGGGTTCCGTAACATTATCAGTGGACACTGGAGGGCCACAACAAACGCGACACTGTTAATTTTCAGGAACTGGCAGCTTGCATTTTATGAGTCTCGCGGGGGATCAGAAATGGCAGCAGCTTTCTGTGGAATGGAGAATGGAAGAGTAAACAGCAGAGGTACCAAGGATAGAGCAGGAAGAAGGAAAAAGCAGCCAAACGGATGGTTCTCGAGATAGGATGGACAGAGGCAGGATCTGATGTGAACAACTCTCAAGTGTTTATGATTCCAGGAGGAAGCTGGATTGGACTTACTTAACTTTGGGCTCATCCACACTTCTGCTTGGTCCATATTTTGATTGCGTACCGACTAATTCCCCTGGATCTGAGAGCTTTAGTTGTTGTTCCATGGCTGTGTCTTGCAAAAATCTTATCTTAACTCACTGAATTGAAGCTTGCTTTAGCAAAATCTCTCATTGGATTTTCCATGCATCTGATAAGATCGGATTCAGCAGATAAGATTGGATTTTCAAGAGCACAGTTGCAGAACAAGGGGGGGGGAGCAAAAAAAGCTCCCAGACCCAGGAGATTTAATTCGTACACAATATGATCAAAATACAAGTCAAACAGAAGTAATAATAATGTATTAGTTATACCTTGCCCATCTGACTGGGTTTCCCCAGCCACTCTGGGCGACTCCCAACAAAATATTAAAAACACAATAAAACATCAAACATTAAACTTCCCTAAACAGGGTTGCCTTCTAAAATGTCTTCTAAAAGTCAGATAGTTGTTGATTTCTTTGACATCTGATGGGAGGGTGTTCCACAGGGCGGGCACCACTACCAAGAAGGTGTGGATGGCCCTCTTTGAAATTCACACATGATCATACAAACCAATGGCTGCTTTGATTTCTTTCCATCCACTTCTGAAGACTTTCCCAAAACTGCTTCCACTGGTACTATCCCTGTATCAATCTGGCTTCTGCTCCAACTATTCAGCTGAGACTGTTCTAACTTATTGCTTAGTTAATTCTCATAGCCGTTACTCAAGTCTTTTTTTTTTTAATCCTCCTTCTGCTTTTCATACAGTTGATTACTCTATTATTCTCACCTCCTTGAACTCTTTGCATTTTCATGGCCAAGTGCTTTAATAGTTGTATCCTCTCCAATCACTTCTAAGCAATAAGTTTGCAGGGATCGGTGTGGTTTTGCCACTTGCATCAACACAGGTAACTAGACCAAGATGTTAATTCTGGCCTGATGCTTCCATCCTATCTTTAAAAGAGAGATCTGGAGAATATTCCTTGTGCTGGAAACAATTTTTTGATCATGGGGCACATAGAAGAGGCCATGCTAAAGCCCACAGGATGTATACAAGCCCAAAATTGAATTCAGAACAGTGATTGCAGTGACACATACCCCCCCCCAATATCTATATTTTGCATCAATACATACCCATCTTATGCACATATAAATACAATAATGTGTAGATATCTAAATGCACATGTACACAATGTGTAAATGTCTAAATGCACATATACAACAAGCACACATAATGTATTATCCCGGCATCTTTGAGTCACTTTACATAATTTTTATGAATTTCCTTTGGGCCTGCATATAGAGGCACATGTACGTTATTCTCATTAATATTAAATAAAAATATTCAACTAGGTTTTAGTTGCAGTGAGCACTTGTTTTTTTCCTCTCGTTGCATATTCCATTTGGTTTCTCTTGCTGATGTCTGTGTTTGCATCAGCTCCTTCTGTTCAGCAGGCAGAAAGAGAGAACATTTTGCTTTGAAGCTGGTGCGAACACTATTCCATAAATCATTCAGTGGAGGCTATAGCAAAGCTGCTCTATCATCCCACGGCCCATGCTAGAACTCGACTTTGGAATCCATTGCCAAAAATGTGAACAGTACAATATGTCTCTTTAGCCAAGATAAGCAAGGGGTTGGTGAAGCTTACAGTGAAATATCCTATAACCTAATCTGATCTACACTATAATAAACCCTACTTAATATTCACAAGGTTCCATTTTAAACACAGTTAATAAATTGAAATCACAGATTTATCTCTCTAGAGAGCCTAAAAATATTTTCCTCCATTGTACTGCAAATGGAAAATAATCCTCCAGTGTCCAGGCACATTCCACTGGAGATTTTCTCTGCTTTAAATCAAAGCAGCAAAAACAAGAGTTTTATTGTAGCTGCCCACAAGGGAAGCATCATTTCCAATATCATGATTCTTTGCAGCTGCTCACACCCTACGGATATAGCCTGGGCATAATGCAGTAACAAAACAATCCCACCAATTCTTGCTCCCCCCCAAAAAAATATGATCTATGGATCTTTAAACCCCACACTTTATGTTCTAAGAGAGTGAAGATTAGACATTCACAACAACCCTATTAACATATTTTATGAATCAGAACAGCACCTTTCCGGTGACATTTATTTCCACTCTATGCCCCCAATTGTGCACCACGGTGTGAAATCATATGGGATCGGGGCAATCAAAATGGCTGCTCTTCTCTCACAATAAAAAAAACAAACAGGAAGATGGTCCAGGAAGATTTTGCCCTGGATTTTGGCTTCAAAGCATTGGAGGGTTTGGATATGTGAATGTGGAAAGGGATATAGGATGCAGATTAAGTGTTGTCCTCTCCTGTCCATCCCTATACCACTCAGTATTTCACCCCATTTAAGCTATTCTGCCATGGGCATATTCCACTGGATTTTATTTTTTAATGGCAGTGGTATATATAGTATTCAGATGATTTAGTTGTACTCCTATAGCCCCTCAGCCTGCAGATCTTCAGTATAGCATCACACCCAAAGAGGTCTCAAGGTAGCTGTACATATATCTGATAGCATACCTCAAATATGAATCAAACTACCTTTCAAAAAGTTCAGTTATGTCTTGTTAAAGATTTACAGGTAGTCTCTGCAAGTGAGATTCCCCACCACCACCCGTACATCTAAAATATGAATGTTGACAATAACTAAGAAGCATTCATAAAACATGCCTTGGAGTGATTACGTTGTCACAAGTTGGGAGGAGCAGGCGATGAAGAGTGGATTCAAACCGTGTTTCCAAGTCTCGGTCAAGTATTATTTGTTTAAATCCCTTAGAAATCATAATGATATATATATATATATAGAGAGAGAGAGAGAGAGAGAGAGAGAGAGAGAACAGGATTTGGAATGTGCTCAGCATAACTGCTGGACCCACCAGACCTTTACTTACATCCTGAAGCATTTTATCTCATTATATGGTCCGATTTTCATTCCTCACAAAGTTCCTTGCATCTTATGAAAACACCCCATTGGAGTTTTTAAATAGATGTTCAAGCCCATATTCTTTTATTTATTTCAATTATTTATATGCTGCATTTCAGGATACAAATCCTTCAAAGGAGGCTTACAAATAACATTAAATTGCTTTTTAAAAAAGAGAGGAAGAGGACACAACAAACAAGTAATACATAAGTGTTATCAAGATGTTTCTCTCAGGACAGTTACTGGTATAAAACGTTGGGGGAGGTAGAATCATTCTGTGGAGGCAGGACTGAGGTGCTCTTCACATGCACCCTTCACTCTACTGGAATTCTTTCTATGGGGCAGCAGGTGGCAGATGAGCTCATGGAGCCAGGGAGAAGGGGGAATCCAGCTAGCGCAGGCACTAAGGTTTGGGGTTTTGTATTATTATCAGTTACCATTGCATCCCATCCTTCCTTAAAGGAAACAAGTTTGACATTCATGGCATTTCTTTGGCTTGTCAATAAAACACCCCCATGTTGATTAGATCAAGAGAATGACTAATCTTAGGTCACCCAAAAGCTTAGGCTAAAATTTTCACTCAGCTCCACCGGTCAACCACCACCACTTTATCTACTAAATCCAATTGGCTTCCTCATATCGGTGGAGTGTTCCTGGACAAATATATTTCTAACTAAATTTCTCTTACGGTCTCCTTGGCCAGACTGAAAACCTGCAAAATTGCCTCATTCACCATTTCATTGCCCTTTCACCCAGTCTGAGGGGAGTCTTTTAATGGTCCTTTAGTGGTGTAGTGCTTAGAGTGTTGGACTAGGACCTGGGAGAGCAGGGTTCAAATCTGGTCTATCAGCCAGGGTCTATGGCTCCTAGTGGCCGAGCCCTTTGCACCCAACAATATTTTTGGGGTGGGGGTCAGGGCGCCCAGTGTACAAAAAGCACAGAGGCAAAGTGCAGAGCCAAGCACAGAATGGCTCCAGTGACCGGTTCCTTCTCCTCCTCCTTCTGCTGTGGCGGGGAAGGGGGCCAAAATCACCACCTGTCTGTGGCAGTGCCAGCAGGTGGTAGAGGAGGACCTGCCAGCCAACGGAACTGTGCAGCTGCCGCTTTTGGCTCTGACCCCATGGCTCCTGGTGTCACACGTGCATTGGGACTGTGATGTCACGCACATGACATTGGGACCTCCAATCACCCTTACAAGCTGGCGCCTATGCTCTACCAAACAAGGTCATTGTTGTGAGGATAAAATGAGGAGGTAAAGAACCAATTCTGCCACTTTGACCTGCTTGTTGGAAAGATGGGATATCTCTCTCTCTCTCTCTCTCTCTCTCTCTCTTATTGTTTTCTCATTACTGGTTCCAGTGCTCGGAGCCACTGGTTTAACATTGGCCCTCAGGGAGCTGAATCAACTGGCTGAGTTCCAGTTTGTTTATATAGAAGAGCTCATTCAATATAAAAAGCAATGTGATCTTCAATTATATTTTCCTTCCCAGAATGTTTGGGAGAGATATTACAAGTATGTAATGCAGATCAGATTCAGAAGGAGGCAATGTGTTGCCAACGCCCCATGATAAATTCACTATTAGTAATGGCATCTGGAATAAACTCAGGATGAACTGAAGTACCTTTGCATTGCCAGCATTCTCTCTCCTGTGGGTTAAAGGATATGGCTTATGGTAAATTATTTAAGTAGCTTTAATAATTCTAGAGCATTGTTGTTATGTTAATAAATTATTCAACAGATTTAAATGCTTTGGAACTTTTAAAAATATCTGTTATCCATTTAGGAAAGGAAAGGAAAGGAAAAATAAGCAGATCACTGCAAGCTAGACAGAATTAATTTCACTGCGAAGGCTTGTGGCAAAGATACTGAAATGCCTTGGTGAAATGGTTACAATACAGCTTCCCTAAATGCCTGCATTTTCTCTGTGTAAAATATGAATTTTCAAAGGATTCACAGTACACCAATAAACAAGATAAAGGGGTCTGTTAGTATCGATGAAACTCTGTGCAGTATTATTAGTATTGAATATGGCATATTGATAGAACTAACTTGCTTGAGATATTAACAGTAAAAGAATCCCTGGGTTCACCTTAGACATAAATGTAGCATTCAACGCTGCTAAGTAAATATAGAGCCAGCTCAGCAGAAATACTCCAGAACTGGGCATTTTCAGTGATCACATTTACACACACATTCATGGACGGTCATGCATAGACTTTCCTCAAAGAGATGATGACTAATGTTATGCAATTATCATACCTACAGGCACTAAAAGTAAAGCAGTGGTGTATAAACTGTGATTACTGTCTAGAGATAAAGATAGATTTCCTTTTAAATTACATGTTTTGCTTTTAGATTCTGCACACAGTAATTGTCAGGGATGTTAGGGTCATGATTCAGTGCTGTGCAAGCAAAATCAGTAGGAAAGGCAAGATGTTGAGGAGTAGTAGCACATAAGAACATCAGAAGAAACCTGCTAGATGAGGCCAAAGGTCCATCTAGTTCAGTATTCTGTTCTCACAGTGGCCAACTGGATTTCAGTGGGAATCCCTAAAGCAGGACGTGAGCGCAATAATACTCATATCAACTACAGTTGAGCTAGGATCCAGAGAGATCAGAGGACACCAGAAACGGACTCAACTGAATGCAAAACTCAGAACTGAGTACAGGCATCCCTCACAGGCGGGAGAGAGCTGGAGAGTCCTCATGGCTTGTGAGGAGACCCTTCCCAGAGTCCAAAGAGGATGTCAATGAGGGGGAAGAAGCCCCAAAGAGACTGGAGGCACAGCGGGGCTTTGTTTAGGCTGTTCATCCTCCCTGCTCAGCCACTTTCCCATGTGTACTCCAGCCTCCAGGGGGCTCCAGAGCTTCAATTCTAGTTGTGGATATTTTTGGATAGAGTATTTTTGATATGGATTGGAGAGAGAAAGCGGCAGAGAGGGCATTTAAAGGGTTTTTAGAGGGTGCTCTCCAACAACACAATTTTCGCTTATGCTCATGTGGGCCTGGAACATAACAGGGGGCGTGCTTGAACAATACACAGGAAACTATATTAAACCAGGTACCAGGAGGCGCTGGCAACCTTGGATACATACAGTAAGAGGCATTCAGGAATAAGGCGATAAGGTAATATAAGACACAGGCACAGTGGGCCTAGAGGACATATATATGATGAAATTACCCAGATATGAATCATCGTCTTGCTTCGGGTACCATTCAATACAAGGCTGTTGTCAAGAGGCAAGCAGCTGCAGTTATTTAGTTGGTTTCCGTAATGCTGTGAGCTAGTTGTGGAACAGGCAAAGTGATTGTAGAGAGCTCTAGAGAGGCAACAAGTAACTGGAGGCCATAGATCAGGCATAGGCAAACTCGGCCCTCCAGATGTTTTGGGACTACAACTCCCATAATCCCTGACCACTGGTCCTGTTAGCTAGGGATGATGGGAGTTGTAGTCCCAAAACATTTGGAGGGCCAGGTTTGGCCATGCCTGCCATAGATGCAAGAACGGTACATATTACACATTGTGCCCACTGTATGCGTATTTCTATGGCTAAGCAGGGAATTCAGACACTTGGAAAAGGCTCAGGAGTTCATGGCAGGTGGACCTGAGGGAAGGCTGCCTCCCTCAAGTCCGCTCCCCATGCCCCATCGTTTGGGTGGACAGGTTTTGGCGGGAACACGTGAGCCGCTGAGGGGAATGGGGAGACAGGCAAAGATGGTGTGGCACACCTGAGGGGCCACGTTAGGCCACAACCACTGTTCTCCAGGAAGGGCAGTAAACAGCCATTATTGTATACTGCCTAGAAACAAGGCAACTCAAATAATAATAAAATAATTTGCCTTTGTCCCTTATAACACAAAATTAAGTTCTACAATGCATTATTTGTGGGGAAAGAAAAATCTCTTGACAGCCACTCCTACTGCTTATAAAGTGCAGAACCAGCTGCTGCTTAATGATATAAATGGTCCATCCCACAAACATCAGCTACTCCTTCTATAATATAAACCAAGTATATCACACCATTCTTACGTACCTCTCAGGCCTCCCCTGTTCTGCCCTTCCCTTAGCTCATCTTTCAACCGCTTCTTCATCCTCTCAGTGCCTCAGCCAAGGGATTTGCCCACGTTCCTAACCAACATATGGTGGGGATGGCGGGTAGCAGTTTTCCCATGCTTTCCCCTGTTCCATCTGCCTCAGTGGATACCACCAGTTGCATGAGGGAACTAAATTATGGAAGCAGCTGCGAGAGATCTAATACAGACATCAGAGGGCTTTAGCAGTGGCTGAGAGACCTCTCTCTCTCTCTCTCTCTCTCTCTCTCTCTCTCTCTCTCTCCCCCTGTCCTCTTACTCCTCATGCTCATCTGTAGATTCCTTCATCCTCTGCACAAGACAAATAGTGAAAACATTCCTGGTTTTCATAGTTATAAAGCAGGGTATGTATTTACACTCATTTGCTTTCAAAAGCTTACGCAGCTCATGTTTATGCTGTTGTGTGACAAATAGCGTTCTGTAGCAACCCCCCCCCCCAAAGTTCTATAACAAGACTCGACAGGAACTGTGCAGCTCCTTGTGACACAGACATTGAAACCACAATTACGACAATGGTGGAACCCATCTCTAATTATGCAAATCAGCAGTGCAGCGCTGCCACAGTAGTTTGTTTAGAGAGGATGGACAATAATAGAATTATGACCCCTGCTCAGCTACTCAATGTGACACAACAAAATGCTTACAGCAAAACACCATTATGTATCTGGCCCTTGAGATTCTTCCCAGGCCTACTCCCACCCTTCCCAGGCCACCACCTGCTTGCTGGTTGTCCTCCACACCTTCCTAAAGTGCTTTTGCTTGGATGGAATATGTACTTGAACTGTCAGAACTGCAATTACACTTGTGTGTACATAAAATTTGACTTTTAAAGGCTCCTATATAGACTATTGCACCATGTAACATCTCTTGCTTGGACCACCTTTGCCTCTGGCCTGCACCAGGGCTGGCTCACCCATGAAGCAAGGTGAGAGAAACACCTCAGGCAGTAGGGTCCACCCAGGACAGTGGATCCAGATGTCGATCTTTCTTTTCTCCCTTGTTCCCAATCTAGATCTTCCCTGACCCTTTCTTTCCTGGTGGAGAAGAGGGCAGCACCATTTTGTGGTCTATCTCAGGTGCCAAAATATATTGGGCCTGCCCTGCCCTGCACTCCACTGGCAGGTAGGCCCCGTAAAGTAGTGCACGAGACTGATGGAGACTTCCCTTTTCACTTAATGTGTACTTACGTTGAAATACTTTTTTAAAAAAGGAGAGAGAAATTTGTAAACCATAATTTTTGGAAAAGCCATCTCTGCTGGTCAGCAATCTCTTTTCTTACATATATTTTGGGTTAATAACCCCAAATGGTCCTGGTGATAGCTAACTGTGAGGAGATAGTTTAGCTATTTCTCAGCATGTGTAGGAATAAAATATTCATCAGAGCTTGTGGAAGCAGATACATGCACACAAATCCCAGGTAAGAGGAAGGAGCAGGTGTTTATGTAGAAAGACAGAAGCAGACAGAATATATGAGTTGGGTAAAGCCTCCTTGAGGGCTTTTCTCTGAGACTGATGTGGGGCAGCAAATCTGCTGCCCTGTAGGAGTGCCAGCTAAGCACCACCACTTATGATCTGCTTGTATATTTGTAAATCAAGCAAATATTGGAGAAACACCAGTGATATTTCAGTCAGTGCAAACCAAACCTTACAGGTTGCATCTGGAATGCCTCACTTCTCAGAGAGGTGAGAAGCAATAGACCATAAACCTCATATATGTAGCTCCACACATTGAACCATCTGTGTACAGCAGCTCACAATCTGGGTCAGCCACTGCCCCACAGTTTGCCTACAAGCCACTGTGAGGTATACAAGTTAGAGATGTGCAGGGGAAAAGGTTGAATGGCATGTGGTACGTCATTGCACATGAATGGCTTGCTGTATGGTGCCGCATAGAATGCAGCTTCAAGTGACCTCCATCGGGGAGCCATGGCATATGATGCAGGATCTCGACTCAATTCATCACCTTTCAAGACCCTCTTGTCTGCAGGGCAGACTCTGTTGGCCAGTCATACACTCTGTAAGCCTGTGACCCACCAGTCATAAGTGCAAATGCAGCAGTGAGCAGTGCTGAAATATTACTTGAAGGATGAAGAAGTTACCTAAATTGTAAAATTATGTTCATTAATTCATGACCCTCTAAAATGCTCTATGACTTCAGCTGGATTATTCATGAGTGTGCAAAGATTGAGGTCAATATTTGCTGGTTATGCCAATGCTTCTTGTACTGTGATCTATTGCAGGGTACCTTTTACTTTTTAAAAGACGTGATTAACTGATTTTTCCTGATATAGCCATGTGAAATTGGAAGTGAGTAAAAAATGTTGTTTCAGCTAGAATGAAGAGAGAGAAATTAAACCGGGCAATAAATTATAAATTGAGCCTCGTTTTAAGGACAATAACTATGAAATAAGACTCAGAGACCTGAAATTGTGCACAGATTATGCTGCAATACCTACACTATAACTGGGATTAACATCATATGAAGTGTGCATTTTTTAATGCATTAAACTAATTTAGCAATGTTTGCAAAGTAAATTATTGGTGCAAAAAATAAAATAAAATTCAATCTCCAGCAGTTCCAGCTGTGGAAAGTATTCTTTCAGGCTGATGCTGAGAACTGATATAGTAAATAAATCCTACCTCCTATTCCCAGCTGGGATAGTACAGTCGGTAGAGCTGGGGACTCCTAATTTCAGGACCGTGGGTTTGAGCCCCATGTTGGGTGAAAGGTTCCTTCATTGCAGGGGATTGGACTAGATGACCTCCATGGTCCCTTCCAACTCTAAAGTTCTATGATTCTCTTGCCTTAAATAGGCAGCTATGGAATGAATATTGATTCTCACCATTGGTAGTCAAGCCCCTGACCTACCCTTGCATGTCTTTATCATGACCTAGGAAACAAAAATGCATTAGCTTGTTTTTAACCAGCCCATTAAGTAATCTAACCTGCAAAATGAAAATGATTGATTTGCAAAATTGTTATGTACTGAGTTGAATAGGATCCAAACTGCAGCAGTCTGATTGGTCCTAGAGCAATAGGATCCAAAAGGCAGCAGTCTGATTGGTCCTAGAACAATAGTATTCAGAATGCAGCAGTCTGATTGGTCCTAGAACAATGCAGCAGTATGATTGGTTGGCAGGAACTACCCAATCATGCTCCAGATAGAAGTGAATCCACAACCTGATTGGCTTACAGTAGAATTCCGGAATTAGCCAATCATGTGCAGCCCATTGTGTAAATAATGTATATAAAGCAGATACTTTGAGGGGACATTCATTCATTCCTCCTCACCACTATGAGCTGAATAAGGAGCATGAAATCACTTTGCGACTCTGAGTATATTTCAAAAATAATTTTAAAAAAACACCAGTCAGATCCTGGAAATGCCGCTTGGCAATGAAGCAATGAAACAATTGCTAAGCTAATAAAACGTGAGCTCAAGCAAACAATAAGGAGCCTGCTGCCTGGAGCATGTCGGTTATTAAGCTTTGTGTCTTCGAACTTCAGTCCCCCCTTATTGCTAAATAGTGACATCCTGCTAGCACTACTAACTCCCCTTATGCGCAATTCCAAAAAGGGGGGAAATAACTCTGCAGCATTTCCAATAGTTAAAATTTGGTTACAGAGACACTCCAAATAGTTTTATGATCATAAGGTCCATATATCACAAGGCTTTATATCACGTCAGGCAGTTGGTCCATCTAGCTTGTGTATCTAATGGCAATGTAAACTTCATGTCCTGTGCCTCAATCAGTATGCCATTAATTTTGTGATATAGTAAGTTCTTTGAACGGGCCATTAGTTAGCAGGACTAATTTATATGAAAACGACCATTTCAGGAAAATGCTGCTCAAGCTGGTATAGATCACAGTGACAGATGGCAGAGTTCTTCAGTGAAGAAACTTCCTCAGGGTTTGGTGGCATGACCACAGAAGTGAACAATGTAGTGAGTTGCCTTTTGAAGGCTCTGTGGTGGAAATCATCCATCTAGCCCTTCCTGTATGAACATGCATGCAAAACCGCCTAGCTCTTTGGGAGTTAATGTGTTAGGAGAGCCATCTGGTTCCTAGAGGTGTTTGGGGAGTAGAATCTGCTAGAAACATTCTAAAACAGTTGTCTGTGTTGGAGTGTGTAAAATGCCATAGTGTAGTGGTCATACCCTGACCCACGCCACTTCCCATGGCTTTCAACTCTCTGACAATTCCCACTTAAAATTAAAAAGCAATCACTGTCTCCCTGATGATAGTTGTTGTCACTTGCCACCATCACCACAGATAGGACACTGCCATTTCCAGGAATGTTTCACTTTCACATCTAAATCCCACTCCTACTCCCGACTAAGCTTAGCAGCCGTGGAATAAGAGGAGAGGTCCTCTTGTGGATTGGTAACCGGTTGAGAAATAAGAAGCAGGAATAAAAGGGCAGCTCTCCCAATGTAGGAATGAAGCAAGTGGAATGAATCATCTTCTGAGAATGATTATTGTTGTTGTTGTTTAGTCCTTTAGTCATGTCCGACTCTTCGTGACCCCATGGACCAGAGCACACCAGGATGATTATTAGGACTTGTAATTTTTAACTCATTAACAAATAAGCTAGAGTTAGGAGTGAGCAGTAATGGAGCTAGGTTTGTGGACCATAACAAATTGTTCAGGGTAGTTAAAACAAAAAGGGATTATGAAGAGCTCCGGCCAGGGCCAGCCCAGCCATGAGGCAGAGTGAAGCAGTCCTCCTCAGGCAGTGGAATCTCATGAGGTGCTGCTTCTACAGGTACGCTGCATGCCCCTGCTGCCTCCGGGGCTGTGTGGTTGCGGCAGCTGCTTCTGGAGAGATCTTGCTTGATTTCAACTATCACAAGCTCTTCCTAGAACCCACAACAGCAGTGCAAGCCATGTAAGTGAAGCTTCGACGGGGTGGGGTGTATGTGTCTGTGTGCCACATGGCCAGCACCTTTCTGCTTTGCCTCAGGCGGCGAAATGGGACAGGGTGCCCCTGGCTTCAGCTGGGACCACAGCAGAGGGCAAGGTCTTGAAATTTCTGGGTTGGAGCTAGACACGTCAAAGCATAGCTGTCAACTGTTTCCTTTCTTTAAGGGAAATTCCCTTATTCCGAATAGGATTCCTCACAAGAAAAGGGAACGGTTGACAGCTATGCGTCAAAGCAGCATTTCAGTTCAATGCGTTGTAAACTCATACAGAGAAATCAGTAGGGAAAGATGGGACTCCACAGCACCATCTGGTGTCACAGTGTTATATCGCGTATACAACACATATAAAATGCTTTTTCTTTACGAATCTAGCTGAGTCCCTGGCCTCTCCCCACCTGGGTCCCAGTTTAGTTCAGCGCCCATGCAATTAGTAATTGCTAGTCATACAACTGGTGTCTTGTCTAGATATCCACATATCTGCAACAAATGGCTTCTAATAATGCCAACACATAAATATAGAAGGCTGGAAAGTTTGGTGTGAGAATATTGATGGAACCAAACTTTTTAAAAAGAGACACACACACAGAGAGAGAGACTCAGCTAAAGAACACCTACAAAAGGAATAGCAAATGATTCACTGACCTCCTCTCTGTCTGAGGTTATTTTCCTTTCTGTCTGAAGGATAGGCATATGTGCTCCGGCATCATGACAAAACTCAGTGGGTTCGAGAATGGGATGTCTCAAGGCCATCTTCTGGAAACCTTACTGCAGTATCTGAAGTCTAATATTTGCTTATTACAAAGAAATTTCCAGGCCTTACTGCCTGCTGATAATCTGAAGATACTGCTTAAGAAGACAGTGTGAAAGTTTGGTGTGGAAGGATTTTATTAATGGAAAATGAGAAATTTAGGTACCACATCTGAAATAAGCCCATGCATATGGGTAAAGCAAGCTGTGCAAATAGAGAATACTAAATACTTTAGAACTGAATAAGGCCACATGATCAATGGAGTGTCACGACTGATATATTTCCTTGGCTTATGCCGTACTATTTATTCGTTAAGTTCTTTTGTTAAGTACTTTGTTAAGCACATTAACTATTGAGACTGGTTGATATTATCCAAGTTTCAAATATAGGAAACTGAGGCACAGTAGACATTTGCACAATATTATCCCAATTTTACATATGGAAAACTGAGGCAGACATAGAAATTTGACTAAGGCACAAGATTGGGAATGAGTAAAAAAGGAGAAATCATTTAACACTTGTAAGATGATTTACATGAGAAATGTATGGCCTTGGTTTCGACGAATGGCATAAAAAAAACTCCAAACAGCTAGCACCTACCTAGGAATTAGAGGTCACTTTCTAGCAAAGAAGGTCCTTCAAGGATTTGGTGCTGCTAATCAAATCTGGTTATTTAGTCATACATTTATTTAAGGAATCCATTCAGTGCTATTCTCTTGCACAACCTCAGATTTATTACTAAAAAGCTTTAAAATCATTTTATGCAGACAAGAATATACAGCAAAATCAAAGTGAAGCAGAACAACAGTCGTGTTAAGACAATTATGTGGGATAACATTTCTTCAGCTTTTGCATTAACTGGATTAAATGTGGCTGTCCTTCCTCACTCTCTCTTTTAAGCTGCCTTACAGTTTTAGACCACTTTTGCGTAACTTTCTGAGACTTGCCTCTAAATGCCCGAAGCTAGTTAACATTACTGTCCCCAAACCATTTCTCTGTATTATAAAATGCAAGATAAACTGCAGACTTTAGTGGGGAGCGAATTTTCCATTTACCCTAATTTTGGCATGGGCCTAGCTAGCTAGACCAGTTTGGAGTGGGAGGTAATGACCTGGATTGCCCAGGCCCAGCATGATGACGGAATTTCAAAAAATAATTACTTTTTCCTTCCCTTTCCATTTTTTTTTAACACTGTACCGAATCATCTCACTTTCCAGGGGGGAGTCAAGTGGTGACTATACATATTTGGTAGCTCTTTCTATTCATGATATGCGGTTGAGCATATCCACAAAGGATATATAAAGGTACAAGATGGGAACCATTAAAGAGAAAGCACCATATAACACTGAGCTGGAACCTGTAAAAAAGAGGCTTCAGTCAGGAGAAATGGTTCACTGACTGAAAATTCAAAGCTGACAAAAATATACAATCTTTGAGACAAATGTATAGTAGGGAGAGAGGAATCTAAAGAAAAGAGAGATGGGCAAACAGAGCCTCTAATAAAAGGAAATGAATCCAGCACCTTGGTAGGACTGGGGTTTTTTTCCACGGTATGTTAGGCTCATTGCCAATGGTAATAACTTTCACTGAAGATCAGCCTTCAATTCACTGACTCATACAAATAAGAACAGTAGTGACTTGGCACTACAAGGCCATAAATTCAAAATAGAAGAAAAGAGCATTCACAAGAGGTCAGTTTAGAATATGTTTTCAGATGATGCAAAGGCATATTCTAATTAAAAGACTGCAGGAGGGGAGCAGGGACGCTGAGGGTCCATGTTTTGAACATTTAACCTGGAGGGTGTTAAGCAACAATTGGGAATTAAAAAATTATTAACAAATATGTTTTTTAAAAAATGACTGCCTCAAAGAAAAGCTCTCTCCTTCAAAAAGGAGAACGGAAACAGAAAAGCATAGCAGCTGCAGAAACAGAGCCATTTCCCTTGGCTGAACTACAGCGTAACAAAATTGCCCCCTTAGTCTGAAAGACAGGTGACCTTTTTCAGGGCACGACTGGGCCATTTTGATTGGCCACGTTTTAGAGACTATATAATACTAACCAGATATAAACACCTGGAATACCAATGAATCATTTAGAACTTAAGTCTTGAAGAAGAAGAAGAAGAAGAAGAAGAAGAAGAAGAAGAAGAAGAAGAAATAGTGATAAACCTGAGAACAACAAATCGTGTCCTCCCTAAAAGAGGGCACGTGTTGCGGTGAGACCTGGAGACTGACCTCCTGTGTTGTGGGTGGGTTGGATTGGTTTGCCACAACACCTGATTGGTAGGTCCCTCGATGTTGGGTTCAATCTGACCAATGGGGCACAGTCCAAATGGATCAAGGGACCTATTTATACCCATGCATGTGACCCAGAGCTTCCTCTTTCAGCTTGTGCATTCGGCACACCCTCCCACCTCTCCCTAATTTTAGGGATTTGTGCGATTGACCTTGCTATGCTATCGTGTGTCTGTCGTTGGGACAGGGGCAGCGTAGGAATTTTCCCACTTGGCTGATTGGCTGTTGCCACTTGGGTTTCGCCTGCCGCGTAGCAAATCATCACAACTTGTAAGGTTGCAGCACTGGTTCAGATGATAGGGATGGGGGAGCAGTCTCGCCATTCCTATGTGAAGGATATTCCGTTAAAGGAATCCAGGGACTCACCTGGTTTGGTCAACCCCTGAGAGGGGGTTGTGCTCGTACCTGAGTCCAGGGGGGCTTCTGGGTGGTGAACAGAATCTGTTTCCGGCTTTTCACCTTCCCAGGTGTTCACCCTTGGCTGACCTATGCTGGTGCCCTGGGTCAGTGCTGCCTGCAAGAGTGCAGGTAACTAGTTGAACCAGAGCCTATGCAACCACTCACTTTCTGTAATCAATAAAGTTGTGGCCTAAATTCTGCCAAAAACCAAAACTAAAATTTGAGTCATGTGTGAATTTATTTAGGGGGGAGGTTTCTGGGTCTGAACACGCAAATAAGGAAATCTATGAAAATCCACTCTTGCCAGTTCAAATAAAGCTACTGTCTTGAATGGGACTTGTAATCGCTTAACGGTGTGCTGCATTAATTTATTTTATGGTCCTTGGAAATGGGTTGAAGGAGTGGGTTCTGTTTATCTCTCCTACACCAAGATAAACTTGGCTGTATTTCACCATAATTTCATCATTCTCAGGAAATACAGAAAGCAGTCATCTTCTGTGAATCTGCATTTAGCCCTGTTATTGGCAAGTGTCTAAAACATGTAGAAACGGCATTGAAAAGATATGAAGGCAGACTGACTCATACACTGCGATTAAAAGGCAGACTGCAGCTTACTCTGCATTTTCTGAAAAGTGGCAGACAGTAGTGATTGTCCAGCCAGCTGCATTCATTTGGTGTGCATGAGAAGTCATGAGAGTCTCATAATTTCTCAAAACTTGATTTTGGCAATGCAGCAAACAACAGTTTGCTGGAGATGCCTGTGCTAGTAGCTTATGATAAACAACAACAACAGAGCTATCTTTGCTCATCTTGTGCACTCTCATTTTATTTTGTCCACCAACAGAGTCTGGTCAAACGGCTTTTCCAACTCTGCCCCAAAGTTATGACCCAATTGAGCCTTGCCCACATCACAGTGCCTATTGAATCAAACTCCTGTTTATGCCCAAGTTATTCATGCATTGTGAGTTGTGTGTGTTTTAATATCCTGGCTAATCATATGCAAAAAATTGTGGAGGTAGTTGATAGTCCTGCTTTGTCAGCTTTGCAAATGTCGACTGAAATCAAGAAAATAATTAGATTTCAGATTCTGGTTTGTGGTATGAAACTGCTTTGGACATCATTGCTGGAGAGAATTCTATCCCCATGCCTTATTTCATAAACTAGGGTGTTGAAATATGAGTATTAATTTCTATTTGGTTCCTGGGGAACAGAATCCAATATGGTGCAGAAGTCTGCAGTATGTGTGTGGGAGGCAGTGCAAATCAGATGTCTTCAACTACGTCAGCAGAAACATTTTCCACCAAGGCAAATTTAGCACTGGATGTAACCTATGGTATCTATGTCACTGAATTTGCAAAAAGGAAGGAAAGAGCAATGATTCAGTCTGTCCATTTACAATAAAATACATACAAATGTTTTCCAAAGGGGTGGGTGGGATGTATGCTGCCACCTAATATATTATAAATTCCCAGAACTGTGCATAGATGCCTTTGCCTTGGACATCAGGATAGAAAGAAATAAGTACAGAGCTGACATAACCAATGAGAAAGTTAGAGGTCTCTGAAAGGTCATGTACTTTGTGAAAAAATTAGTTTCAAACTTTAAAAAAAAAGCATTGCAACCGAGTAAAATCAAAGATAGCATATATTCTGGCCAGTTAAATGTCAACATTCAATAAGGCTAGATGAGAAGTAGCTCAAAGACCTGCTCACTAAAGACCAAATAAACAAAACAAAATATTTTTAAAATTTCATTGGAAGCATGAAGCTTGTCAGAAAATTGGTGGGGCCATTAAACATCCAAGATGTAAAAGGAGTCTTCAAGGACAAAGGTATTGCAGGGAAACTAAATGAATTCTTTTCATGGTTCTTCATTCCGGAGACTTTTGGGAATTTATCCTCATGTAAGCTTTCCTTTTAAAGTGATAAATCTGAATAATTGCTTGAAGTTGAAATGCCGGTTGAAAATGTTTTAAAGAAAATTGATAGATTAAACAGTGATAACTCATTCAGAATTACTGTGGGTAAATGTAAAAGAATGGTAATCTGTCCTGAATATGGTACCAACCAGCATAGCCTCACTTCTTACTGTAGAGGGAAATCTTCAATGTGGGATTAACAAGAGAAGAGAAGTGGGCCCGTCTCTGTCATTTAAAGGAGTTCAGGCAGAGAACCTGGTATGCTAATTGTAAGTAAGACACGTAATAATGAAGAACTTTGTTCAGTTCCGCATATCATCAAACCAACATGGTGCCCTATGGATGTTGTTGGACAAACTTCCATTGGTTCCAGTCAATGGTGAGAGAGTGGAATGACTGACGTCTAACAATGTCTGGCCAGCTCCATGTTGGCTACCCCCATTTCAACCAATGTTCACAGTAGAACTACAACATTAATCCAAACTCTAGAAACATCAGAAAGTATACATGCCCATTCTAATAGGGAACCTTGCCTGCTCCTTTTTCACTGGCAGTATGTAATGAAGGACAAAAAACAAAAGCATGGTACCCCAATGTTGCACATGACAGCAGGGTATTTTTTTCAGTGGGAACTCCCCAGAACTCAGTTCCTGCACCTCTCAGGTGGGTGCCATTGCCAGTCTAAGAGAATGGGGGGAGCAAGTTCATGGTGAGTACCGGAACCTCTTTTTCTAGAAAAATAGCACTGCGTGATAGTACAGTAGTACCTCAGGTTACAAACACCTCGGGTTACAAACACCTCGGGTTACAAACACTTTGGGTTACAGACTCCACTAACCCAGATGTAATACCTCTGTTCAGGATGAGAACAGAAATTGTGCGGCAGCGGCGCAGCAGCAGCGGGAGGCCCTATTAGCTAAAGTGGTACCTCAGGTTAAGAACGGTTTCAGGTTAAGAACAGACCACCGGAACAAATTAAGTTCGTAACCAGAGGTTGTTGTTGTTTAGTCATTTAGTCGTGTCCGACTCTTCGTGACCCCATGGACCAGAGCACACCAGGCACTCCTATCTTCCACTGCCTCCCACAGTTTGGTCAGACTCATGTTTGTAGCTTCGAGAACGCTGTCTAACCATCTTGTCCTCTGTCGTCCCCTTCTTCTTGTGCCCTCAATCTTTCCCAACATCAGGGTCTTTTCCAGGGAGTCTTCTCTTCTCATGAGGTGACCAAAGTATTGAAGCCTCAGCTTCACGATCTGTCCTTCCAGTGAGCACTCAGGGCTGATTTCCTTAAGAATGGATACGTTTGATCTTCTTGCAGTCCATGGGACTCTCAAGAGTCTCCTCCAGCACCACAGTTCAAAAGCATCAATTCTTCGGCGATCAGCCTTCTTTATGGTCCAGCTCTCACTTCCATACATCACTACTGGGAAAACCATGGCTTTTACTATACGGACCTTTGTTGGCAAGGTGATGTCTCTGCTTTTTAAGATGTTGTCTAGGTTTGCCATCGCCTTTCTCCCAAGGAGCAGGCGTCTTTTAATTTCGTGACTGCTGTCACCATCTGCAGTGATCATGGAGCCCAAGAAAGTAAAATCTCTCACTGCCTCCATTTCTTCCCCTTCTATTTGCCAGGAGGTGATGGGACCAGTGGCCATGATCTTCGTTTTTTTGATGTTGAGCTTCAGACCATATTTTGCGCTCTCCTCTTTCACCCTCATTAAAAGGTTCTTTAATTCCTCCTCACTTTCTGCCATCAAGGTTGTGTCATCTGCATATCTGAGGTTGTTGATATTTCTTCTGGCAATCTTAATTCCGGCTTGGGATTCATCCAGCCCAGCCTTTTGCATGATGAATTCTGCATATAAGTTAAATAAGCAGGGAGACAATATACAGCCTTGCCGTACTCCTTTCCCAATTTTGAACCAATCAGTTGTTCCATATCCAGTTCTAACTGTAGCTTCTTGTCCCACATAGAGATTTCTCAGGAGACAGATGAGGTGATCAGGCACTCCCATTTCTTTAAGAACTTGCCATAGTTTGCTGTGGTCGACACAGTCAAAGGCTTTTGCATAGTCAATGAAGCAGAAGTAGATGTCTTTCTGGAACTCTCTAGCTTTCTCCATAATCCAGCGCATGTTTGCAATTTGGTCTCTGGTTCCTCTGCCCCTTCGAAATCCAGCTTGCACTTCTGGGAGTTCTCGGTCCACATACTGCTTAAGCCTGCCTTGTAGAATTTTAAGCATAACCTTGCTAGCTTGTGAAATAAGTGCAACTGTGCAGTAGTTGGAGCATTCTTTGGCACTTCCCTTCTTTGGGATTGGGATGTAGACTGATCTTCTCCAATCCTCTGGCCACTGCTGAGTTTTCCAAACTTGCTGGCATATTGAGTGTAGCACCAGAGGTACCACTGTATTATTTTCCCCAGCTCAAGCTTGCTACTACTACATTTGATGGGCTGGGCTGGGCACACTGATATATTAACAGGAAAGCAGTCTTTCAGAATTTCTTCTGGGTACTATGCTTCACATCCCAACTCATCTCTAAATCTACTGTTGGCAAACAGAGTTGTCAAAGGAAAAATTAAGCTTCTAACTTTCCCTAAGCATAAATGCTCTTTATTGGTTGCCTAGAGTGTATCCATAGTACACATTTAAACTGGGTTGAAACAGGTTAATTGTTACAAAATCTTTCAAAGCCCCTCAGGTATCGACACTTTGCAGGCCTGCAGAGGATTCTTGTTACAGATCCCTAGTCCTTCACAAAATTACAATTCTCAGAGTACCTTAGTTGAAAATCGCATTAGGCTTCAAATAGGCTTAACGGTCCTATGCTCATAAAAAAGCACTTTACTAATAAGATAGTAGGGTCAACCCTGTGGGATCAATGCCAAATTGTTACAGTTTGGGGTGTTCCTGGTTAGGGTTCCAGCTAGCCATGCCTCCCCCCCCAAGATTCTCCATTCCATTCCCCCTTTCACTCCAGGTTTCCCATTCCTCACCCCAACATACACTCTGATTCTGTGGCTACTGGATCAGTCAACATTGGGTTGTTTGGGGAAAGTTTGCCATTTTAGTCCCCGCCTCCCATATATTGTTTCTACTTCTACAAATTATGCCGTTTCCCGGGCCATACTTGTTTATAAGTAGCCACATTTGGGCTAGACAGCTGTCATAACTCAACATGTGAGTTTGCTATATATCAGGGATATCAATCTAGTGCTTTTATTCGTTTATTTCCCAAGCAGTCTGCCATCAGTTGCCACTGGGAGGACTGCTGCTGCTGCTGCTGTTGTTGTTGCCACTAGTGAGTTTCACTCCACCTCCAGCTTTGCACCCAACTGATGGGGGGTTTCATGTAAGAACTTTTATCTCCTACACAGTCCTTTAAAATAATAATAATACTGAACCACTAACATCTCCTTATCTTAATTACACACTCTACTGTGTTGTTAAATGAGAGTTTTCACCTTGTATTACCTAATATCTTCTGTGTTGTCTGTTGAATCTGACTAAGGCATTTGCGTTCCACATAATTTAATGGGCTTATTAATGGAGTTTTATACAACTTTGCGGCAGGGCCTCTCAATGCCAGGAATGCAGCAGAGTTTCTTATTGGACAGAGAGGGAATGGCAATCTGGGTTTCTATCTATTTATTTATTTATAAAAGTGATTATGTACCACCATCTTATAAAATAGCAGAGAAGTTTCTGTTTGTAATAAAACACAAAACACCATTTAAAAACAGTACAAAACAATCATTAAAATAACTGGCTTATCAAGGTTTTCATCAACTGTTAGTGCCTGCGGAGATTAAAAAAAATAAAAATCTTCCAATGATGCCTGAAAGTCAAAAGCCTGTCAGCTCTATGATTCTACAACTTTTTGCAGGCAGTGTTCTACATTGTGGTGATGCATAGCAATACTTATTGCATGACTTCAAGAAAACAGCTCTGAGCATGCTCAGCTCCTGAGTCCGCCAGATCAGTTAACCTCATAGGTCCTGGTTGGATTGACACAATGACAAGAGAAGGGGGGTGGTAAAGCTGTACAGTTGGAGCAAATTAAGCCCAGGTAAAATAAATAAATTGGGGGCTGATGGGTGGTGCCTCCTGGCTACAGCAATGCTTTTGGACTGAGATTGGCTGAGTGGTGCAGAGAGCTGGTTGGCCAGAGAATGGGAGATTGACAGAAAATATATCCAGGACTCTCTCTACAGGTATATTATAGAAGGACCTGTGGAACAGAAAAGAACAGGGCTTTGAGAATGGGGGCGGGCTTAAAAATAAATTGCTGGGCATTTCACTTAGTAGGGTTTGGCTGATGTGGTCACTTTGGGGAAGCACTGGGAAATAAATTGAAGCAGAAGAAATCCACCAAGGATGCATTATTATGTTGCAGAATACACCTGGAATAAAATACCTGTCCTGGGGGCGGGGGCTTATAGTGTTGCATTCCACCTCCCTTCATTGGGGTCTGAGCAACCCAAAATCCATTTTCATGAAATCTTCAAATTAAAACAAACACCTGCCCCCCCCCCGCCTCAAAATATGTGGAACTGGCATTGCACTTATGAGTGGTAAGAAGCAAAGGTTGTCCAAAAGGAGAGAGAAGTTCTGTGCTCTTCACTTTCCTTTTGGCATGCAAGGAGGCAGGGGATCCACTGAACCATCTTCCCACCTTGCAGCATACAATTATCTACAAAGAGGGGGAAAACATTTAGTATTTAGCCAGGAGCAACAGAGCCAAGAAGGTATTTTTATTCATACTAAATGTGTCTATTTCACTATTTGTGTGCGATTAAGGTGAGATTCTCAGCTGCTTGATGCATGGTTTTAAAAAACAAGAAAAGATTTCTCTTTCTCTTTTTCTTTTTGGCAATGGAGGGTGTCTTTGATGTAGGACTCCACTGTACTTTCCAAAGGAGTAAGAATGTCAGTGGGAGGATTTACAGCTGTTTGAAGTATTCCTCCACCCCTGCGATTGATTTTAATGGAAACAAGTGAAATAATATCCTGTACACATGCAAGGGCTGTTCTGAATTGCTGGCCTCTGTACGGAAGGAAGGTGCTTTTATTAAAGTAAAAATAGGTTGCGATGATATCTGTTTCGGAGGGTCTGCTGAATTTAAAACTTGCTAAGGGAAAGAAGCAAAATCCGCTTGTTCAGAAAAAAGACAAAAGGGGCCACTCTAAAGTGGATGATGCCTCTGTTTCGGTTTCCGGTCATGCATGAGATTATTGCCTTTTTGTTGTTCTGGAACAACTCTTCATTGAGTGGAATGGTGATTTCTGGGGACCTTGTGCTGGTTAAGTATTTCTGCAGGAATATAGCAGTGGTTTTAATGTGCAGTGTTCCATTTTAATAGCCAATTGAAATTACTATTAAGCTGCAGCACTGCACATTTAGTTTCTATGGCCCAAGTAAATAAGACTGCCGAATGTGTGTAGTCTCCAAAAAGCACTATTCATCTTAATGGAGAGGTGCTGCCTGCAACAAAGGGAGGAAGAAGAAAAACCCTTAATAAAAACGGAAAATGGGGAGGAGAAAGTCAGCAAACTAGCGAGACTGTGCCCTGTTTGCAAGAGAAAATTCTATTTGCTCTGCATTCCTAGCTGCTGAAACCTCTTCACATTGGCCTTAGCCTGCTATTTTATTGTGTTTTCTATTGAGGAAAATGGTAGTCTATAGCTGCAAGGTTTCAGCGCCCTATAGTGCTCAAGTTACACTCTAGTTGGAACACAGAAGGTAATAAAATGTGATACTTGTCTTAGCTGATATTTCTGGAATACTAATGTGTTTGTGTGTCTCCAAGACCAGTATCTATGGGGTTCTGTTTTGGTTTCGTTGCCTGCACAACGATACCACATCCTAGAGCAGAGGTGATACTTCCTCTCCAGTCAAGGCAAAGACCTGGCTTCTAATATTGCGTGTTGAGTCCCACAGTGCCACCCCCCAAAATAATTCACACTTCACACTTCAATTTTTGTTTAAGGTTTTTGGCATAATTTTTGGCCACAACTTTATTCAAATACAAAAAATGTGAGTGGTTGCTTAGGCATTGGTTATGACTATCTGTCCTTGCCCTCAGGGACAGAGCTGGCCTTCCGGACACCAACGGAAGCCAGCGTGGGAAACAAGTATTGGGTGAGAAAATGGAGCTGGGCAACAGTCCCTCACCTCTCACCCTCATGTTCCTGTGGGGCTTGCACGGCCCAAGTCCGGCTCCACGGACAAGGACGAAAAGAATGGCAAGCCCCTGGATTCCTTTAACGGAATTCCCTTTCCGCATCATTTGGAGGGATAGGCACTTACCCCTCCAAGCACCAATTTAACCAATGCCTAACCGCCATGGAGCCCACAGCTCACCGCCAAACCACTCACAGCCCCAGCCAAGACCTCAGCTTGGCCACCACCGCACCTATCCAAGCCTCATTCCCAGAAGCAGAAAGGTGCACGCCATCAGCTCGGAAAAAGGATGGCGTCTGAAAAAGAATCTCAGGGTGAAAAATCACATCTCCACCCAGCTCAATGATCTTTTTAGATACAGCGGAGTTGATGCGTTTTCTGGCCTTTCAGTGGCGGCTGGGCAACGACTGCCCCTCCAAATGTGCCGTTGCAAAAGCTTTGACCAAAATATTTTTGCTGTCGGCACCACTGCCCGCAGCTTCTCCAGGTCACCCAAAATTGCAGCACGTGGTGAAAAAACAGTCCATGGAAACCAGGTCGTTCTCACCCAGCTGCACCCCAACAGCAGTGGGCGGCCCTTCCAGCAGCACCTGCCTCCGAATCATTGGCAGGAATTCTGGCCGGCGCATTCCCCGTCTGGACAGCCAAGGCAACTGCACATGTGGAGGAAGGCCAAGACCCGGTCCCAATCCGGACTGCCGTGCACTGATGCCAGCCCAATGCATGAGGCTGTGCCCCACCATCCAGATGCGGACAGCTGCTAAACCTAAGATAAAACAAGACACCAATAATGTTAACGAACATAACCTTTGAATGCATTCAATTTCCAACGACCTGTATTTTATTTCCACTGCCTTATTAACACGCTTTCCGGCCTTCACGGTGGTAGTTTGTCTAGGCATTGGTTCCCGACCAGCTGCACCTGACCTCAGCAGGGCAGCACTGACGACTGGGCCCCACCATATCGTCAGTACCAGCAAACATTGTGGGGGAGCAATGAATCCCAAGGCAATCGCATCCCGCCAGGTGTCGTTCCCCATAGGGGAAAGATGCGCCCCATCTGCCCTAAAGAGGGCAACAGCCTTGAAGAAAATAGCAGGGTGCAATATTACAGAACCACCTAAAGCAAGGACCTATTTTATTTTATTTGTTATTTTATTTTATTTACTTTATTTATTTTATTCTATTGTCCACCACCTTATTAACATGCTTTCTGGCCTGCTCGGTGGTAGTTTGTCTAGGCATTGGTTCCCGACTAGCTGCACCTGACCTCAGCAGGGCAGCACTGACGACTGGGCCCCACCATATCGTCAGTACAAATAAACAGCGTGGGGGAGCAATGAACCAGGATCAGACTCCAGCTCACCCCCAAATGCTCCCAGGGACTCTTGCGTGGCCCTACCCCTCGAAAGGGGTCGACAAAAGCATGGCGAATCCTTGGATTCCCTTAATGGAATATCTTTGCGCATTGGAGGGAACAGGTGCTCCAATCCCCCCCTCCAGACCACCTTGAACCAATGCCTTAAATTATTTTGAGTCCAGGGAGAGCTGCCATCAACTCAATCCAAGCCCTCTTGCATGCAGGGATGCAGACTTATGCTGGAGGAAGACAGCAAACATTCTCGCCCAGCTGTACTACCAGCACTGCGGGAGGACCTGCACAGGTCACACTCGACCGCACCAAAGGAAGCATCTCCTCACAAAGCATTCCCCATCTGGACATCCAGTATATGTTCACATGGGCAGGAAGACTGAGATGGCGCCCCAGTCCAAACTCGTCATCATGCTTGCCAGCCTAGTGTACAATGCTGTGGCCCAAATGTGCACAGCTGCTCCTATGAAAAAAGGAAATAACAGACAAGCATCAGCACAGACATCATTGTGACACTTCCTGATATAACCCTTGTCAGCGTCAGACTTCCAATGACCCGTATTCACAATCCTGTCTCCTGACAGGCCCCCAGTGTGCAGCCTTTGCAGCAGCACCTAATCGTAAGGAATGAGGCATGTTCAGCAGTAAGCAAGCCGCAGGCCGTAATAACTGGTGCACAACGTAAGCACATTGATGCCTGGCTAACGGGAACCCATTTTCATGCACTAGGAGCAGGCCAGCCCCCAGGGAATAAAAAGCCAAATATCCTGTTATCCATAACCGGGCAAGGGCCCTCCTCACCTGTGGCGGGAAGCCTGATTGTGGCACTCCTGCCCACTAAGTCTGTTTTTGAGTTCCCAACTCTAATGACAAGCTCCAAAGGATAAGGAAAAGTCCTGAAGCAATAAGCCTCCAGACTCTCAGCCCCGTGCTGGCTCCAACAACCATTTTCCCAACCCTCAGTGCAAAAATGCAATGGACTACTGAAAGGAGTCTCGCCTTGATCTTTAACCAGCAGACAAGTTTTAACTTGTTGCAGATACTGCATAGGTAAAAATGACCGACTTCCTGCCCACTGTCCTATGAGGTTGGAGCCTATTCCAACCTTCCAAGGCCCTGCGCACTACAAACTTTATACAAGGGTCTCTGAAAAATAAAGCTTCAGTGTAACAGACATTGCAGCAGACTGAATTCTGATAGTTATAACCGCATGCCCAATCTGCAACAGGTGGACCAAATACTGCAGGATCTGCTCAGAGGATGGGGGCCAATTCATCTGAATGGCCGAGGACTGCCAGCTTAAGGCTAAGAAATCCATCCAGGCCTTCCCATAAGAGCTAAAGCAGAAGGGGAAATGGAAGCTGCTGCTCTCTGTAATTACTAATTGTTGTCAAAATGCCACAGGTGGTCTGGAAAAGTCTGGCAATAGCTGAGTCTGGAGCCCAGGATCTGAAGCGCTTCATCTGAAAATGGGATAGAGTGTCAGCGACATCATTAGAGGATCCCGAAATTTGGAGAGTAGAAAGGACAAAATTAAACCTTAAGCGGCGCAGCTCGAAAGCATGAGCGGAGGGGCAGAGACTGTGCTAGAGCGTGAGGACTGTTTTGCCAAGACGCTCACCACTACCTGGTTATCAAACCAAAAGCAGATCTGATGGTCACTGAACTCCTCGGGCCACATGTGAACTGCTACTACAATGGGGAAAACTCAAGAAAAGTTATGTCACATGATTGCCTCACCACACCGGGCTTGAGGCCATAGCTTTGCACACCAGCAGCCCTTGAAATAAAAACCAAGGGGCAAAGATCCAGCAGCACCAGCATGAACCTGAAAATCCCTGTGCGGGTTCAAGGTATCCTGCCATGGCGAACTACTATTGCATACATTCAGGAATTGCTACCATCGCCTGATATCTGCCTTCACCACACTTGGTAGGCGTACACAAAGGTAAGGGGACCTCAGGCCGCAGGCAGCCTGGCCTAGTGGGAAGATTAATTAAGTGACCCAGCAAGATCGGATCTGATAAAGCATCACTTGCTACAGAGGAAGTATTACAAAACAACTTCCTTCAAGGCAGACAGCTTCTCCATAGGCAAGTGGTATGTTTTAGCAACGATATCCAACTGGATCCCTAAATAAAATGGGAATATGGGCAAAAAGGTATTGAGCTATTGCTTGCCAGCTTCCAGCCCCCGCTTGGGCAGGGGGCATCTTGTGCTGCCATCATGATATGTAAATTTACAGGGCCGACGCTGGCCAGAACCCCTAAAGAAGTCCCGACAAAGCTGCCGCCAAGCCAGCTTCCTTTTCAGACACACACTCTGTGCAATGCAGAAACACACTCCGTGCAGTGCACACAAACTCCATGCAATGCAACTACACACTCCGTGCAATGCAAAAAACACGCTCCGTGCAATGCAAAAAACACGCTCCGTGCAATGCAACTACACACTCTGTGCAATGCACACACAAACCCTCCGTGCAATGCAACTACACACTCCATGCAATACAACTACTCACTCGGTGCAATGCAACTACACACTCCGTGCACTGCACCCACCCTCCGTTCAATGCAACTACACACTCTGTGCAATGCACACACACTCCGTGCAATGCGAAAAACACTGTGCAATGCAACTACACCCTCCATGCACTGCAACTACACACTCCGTGCAATGCACATGCACACACTCCGTGCAATGAAACCACACCTTCCTTACAATGCAACAACACACTCCGTGCAATGCAACTACACACTCCGTGCAATGCACCCACCCTCCGTGCAATGCAACTGCAAATCTCTCACGCAATGCAATGCAATTGCAGCCCGTGCAGCGCCGTGCCCTGCAACGCACAGAGCAAACTGCAATGCGGGCACGCAAAGGTGCTTTCTCCCACTTGCATATTGCAAACGTGGCGCCCGTTACATCCCTCGCAGTGAGGTAACCACCAAAAGGACCTAAGTGTCCAGGTAGAGCAATGGGGGAGCATGCAGCTGTCCCATACAGGGACCAATCCTGCAACCTAGGCATTACCGGCACTATGCGCTGACCCAGTGAAACCAATGCTTCATGGACCACATGGGGACACTATTCAGGCCGGAAACGCTTCCAGGCCATTAAATTCTAGGGCAAAGCCCTAGGATCACATGCTAGGCCAGGCATAAATGTTTCCACTGAAATAGCAGAGTTGAGGTAGCCCACAGCTTGTCCAGGTACCCCTGCTTGCCCTTTTAGAGGGAAGCACCCCTTCAAGAAAACCCAAAGTTCTTTTATCACGAATGGGCCGAACTACCCAGCAACAGAATAGCCCAAAAGGAGCAGTTTGTTTTGTTTTGTTATAACAATGGCTAAGAGGGGGATATGAACCTAGTCCTAGTCCTATACTTTAGCCACTAAGCCACAATGGCTCGTCTCTAAAATGGCAGCCGCCACTATCAGGGCAAAACAAACTTAAAGAAAATAAACTTGTTCAGAAACAGCATAGTTCAAGAGCATATACAGAGTGCTCATAGTCCTTGGAGGCACAGGGAGCCCCTGGGGCCCTCTGTCTGCCTCAGAAATATATTAGCAGCAACTGGGCCTGCAAGCAGATACATTCCTATAGCGAGAATGAGTCACGTGTCACAGAGACTTAACAATTAACTGCTACCTGTAGCAGACTTAGGCTTGGAAGTTATGTGCAGGCTGAATAGGCCTCCCTGCTTCTGCTCTTGAGAATCTTAGTCTCATAGCAATATTAAAGGAACTCAAAATAGTGCTCCCGCCCAAGGCTAGCTTAAAATTTGGCCAACAGCGCTGCACACACTCAAAATAAAGCCAACCTTTGGGGATACTATAAACGAAAGTGATTCCAGCTAAGCTGGGAACAGCCCTGACTAGCCCCACAATTTCAACAAGAGAAATGGGGGAAACCTTTTTGCGAAAGAAAGCCCCTAATGGGGGCTCTCTCCCTATTGGGAAAGGCAAGCCATAGATACAGGGAGAATCTTCCCACAGGGCAGGGTAAGGGGTGGGGTGAGAAATTGAACAGGAAAAGGGGGGAATTAAATTATTTAAGGGACTAGAGAGGATTAAAAAGAAAGGGGAAATACAGAAATAAAGAAATGTAACCAGACAATGAGAAGATTGTCCAAGTGCTCCATGTGATCCGGTGCAAAACAGCCAAGAGGACGTCCCATCGTCTGGCCCCTATATTTAAAGCCTCTGACCCCTCCTCCGAATTGGCAACAACCAAAATTCCCCAGCAACCCAATTAACCCCTTAAGGCTAGGGTTCCATACCAAATTTGCCTAGTCATGACAGGGTGGCCTGTTCCCCCAACCGCAACACGTGCTCTCTGTTAGGGAGAACACGCTTTATACAAAAGTCAAGTCTCTGGTTAGCCATTCACAGACATCAAGCAGATATTTGTAATTCTAGCCAGCTGCTAATAGTTTAAAGGAATGAAGATGTGAGAGGTGTAGCTAAAAACCTGGACTCTGATATTACAAGAAGACAGTTCTGGATGCCATTAATGTGCAACACAGTTTCCTACTGAGTAGAATCGATATGGTCCAACTGAGTCCTGTAAAAGTTGCTTTCAACCATTTTACAGCAGATCTTATTTTCTGTATGCACACACATGAATGGAGAAAACTAGTAAGTCTTTTTTTTTTAACCGCAAGAGCAGGGGCATTTTTGAATGTTAAAAGCAGCTTCACATATATTATCTCAGTAATCCTTACAGCAGTGCTGTAAAATAGATAGGTTTGTTATTCACAAACTGAGGACAAGAGTGATTTCCAGCTAATGATTCTGTGGTTGAATGTAAGATTCGAATGCAGGACTTGAAAGCAAACAGTCCACACTCTGACAGTGGAATCCGATGGGCTTATTCTCAGGTAAGTGTAGATGGGGTTGCAACCTTAGTCACTATAACTAAGCAGTGTTTAGATTATTTGGAGTTGGTGCAGATGTTACCACAGCTAGTTTATCTGCATAAATAATGATTCACACCAGTCAGGGTGGTGAATCAGGCCTGGGGCAGAATGTGACTCTCCAAGGCTCTCTCTGAACCTTGGAACTTCAGGCCAAGCCTCCTTGCAAAGGTACACTCCTCATCACCTCTGCTCCACACACTCCCCAAGTCATAGGTGTCAACTCCTAGGGGTTCAGCTCTTGCCAATATTTTTTTTGGGAGCCAGCCCCCATAATGTTCAGGCGGGGAGGAGGCTGAGCACGGTACAGCTTCAGTGACTGGTGGCTGATCCTTCTGTTACTGCCATGGAGGGGAAGGAGGGGAAAGCCGCTCCCAGCCAGTAGCAGCAGCAGCAGGAGGAAGAGGAACTGAGCACGGCACAGCTTCAGTTGCTGGTGGCTCCTTCTCCTTTATAAGAGAAAAACAAGGGAAGCAGTCCCCAGCTGGTGGCGGCAGCAGGAGGAGGCCAGGAGTGTCATAGGCCCCCTCAATCTCAGGTTCAAGTTGGTGCCTCTGCCCCTAATGCTTTTGTTTGCCTGGATGGCATCTGGTATTGCTTCTTGTTTGCCTGGATAGATGATAAACTCAGGGGTGCAGCCTTGCTGTGACAAAGTGGGAGGCTGTTCAGAGGTGTCTCTGAGCAAAGAGAAGAGGGGAGACTTATCCCCAAAGATGAGTGCCTGACTACAGGTCAGGAATTCCCACAAGGACAGGGATTCTCGCAAGGAGCTGAACTTTCTCTGCCTCTGCTTAAAAGCCTGGCAGATAGGTGGGGAAACTTGCTGGAACAACTTTCAGTCTAAATACGCTTTCTACCCAATTTGGATTCCTGAACCTTGGCCTTTGCTCTAAGACCGGCTATGAAGTTGATACTCTTTGCCGTGTAAGATCACTTGGATTAGATTCTACCACGTCCTCATCGCCGGATTTGTACTATTAGACTGCTGTAATAAAAGTTTACTGCTTTACTTACACATAAACACCTCTGCGGTGTGGCCTTGGGCAAGAGCCAGTACAGTATCTGGAGTCCCAGATGGAACTACACTTGCATTTAGGTCAACATCTGCTCTGTGTTTCCACACCAATTGGGACATGGTGGTCTGACATTTGAGAGCCACAGAGCCTTTCTGGTTGTGGCACCTAAACAATGGAGCATGAGGGACAGATCTGACCGCATCAGTGCTGGTCTTCATTGGCAGGCAATGAAGATGTGGCTCTTTCAGCTGACATTGGGGTTGTAAATTAATTGACACAGGATTTGTTTGCTCCATTATGGTTTCATCATTGTTTTTAATTGGGTTGTTAATTGGCTTTGATAGCCTTTTTAGCTAAGATACAGGGGTATTTCAAGTAGAAATAAACAAACAGAAAAAACTCTGTCATGTGGTTAATCTCTAATTGCACGATGTGAGAGCACTTTCTGAACAAATACTTATGCAAAAATGATGAAGTTGTCTCAGGGTTGCTCTACCATGACAGAAATAAAAGTGAGAATTGGGTCTAAGACAATGTTCTTAAAATGAGATGGCCTTGGCTGTGTCTCAAAGAAGTGAACTAATTAGCAGAGAGCAGTGGAATGAGGGTTAAAGAAATGTTACAGATCTGCCTTGCTCCTACGAGTGCACATTAAAATAGCAGATGGTGGGCATTTTGAAACAGGGTCAATTGCTTCTATTGCAAGGTTCCATTTTTAAAGTGCCTATTTTTATTATATGGGTTTGTTCATTCTTACTAATTAAATACGGTATTTATATATATATTTAAAGACATTAAATGGCTGTCTAGAAATTAATTCGCATTCTGAAATTAGGCAAACATGAGACAATGTGACCTCTGTCTTTATTATTATTATCTAGCAACTTCCCAGGAATAATTTACTTTTTGCTTCTGGCTTCTTCTTGCGATTGGGCTTCATATTGATTCTGCTGTACATGACCATTGATATTCAACATAACAGATTCAAAATGTGGGTGTGATCAATAGGTACTTGGAAGTTCTTGCTCCTCTGTGGTATATGGGAAAGAGGGAAACAGGGCAAGTGATTGCTTTTCTTTTGAGCTGTAAAAACAAAAATGTTTTGAATGAGTTTCAAAAAATAGTGCAGAAAGAAGCCCCTTTTTAAAAAATAAAAAGGCACAGCTCTCTCCTTAGCTAGCTCCTCTGGGAGAACTCTTGTGACAGTTTGTCAGGTGTGAGTATCCTGTATGCATATTAAAAGTGCCTGACTCATCCTACTAAGCAGAACTGCCAGGCAATAGTATTTAAAACACAGGGATATGATAAACAAGCTGCAGACTCTGCAAGAGGCTCAGAGAAAAAGAAGGGGGCAGAGGTTCTTGCAAAGCGTGTCCTCCCTAAAAAAGGGCACGTGTTGCGGTGAGACCTGGAGACTGACCTCCTGGTTGTGGGTTGGATAGCCACAACCCCTGACTGGTAGGTCCCTCGTTGCTGGGTTTAATCTGGTCAATGGCAAGCTGTCTAAATGGACCAAGAGACCTATATATACCTATGCACGTGACCCAGAGATGCCTCTTTCGGCTCGTGCATTGGAACAGTTAACCATGGAAGGCAACTCTTCCTGGACTCAAAATTTTTTGGTTGCAGCTGTTGCAACAATGTGTGTGGCAATCTAGCCAGTGCCCAGCTGCCACTGAGAGGGCTAGGAAGCGGGTCCAGAGAGCTGCGTCCAGGAAGGTTTTGGCCTTGGGCAGGACAGTGATCCGTCACCTGGTCATTACCTTCTGTGGTGCATCCCTTGATGGGGGTCATCTGTCTGTGATTGGGAATGATTTGTGGCTGACAGCAGTGTCAGCTTGGTTAAGGGATTGGTTACAGGTGTGAGTGGTTGGCAGTGAGCGCGGGTGCTCGTGTGGCGGATAGGCACTGGTTCAGGTGATAGGGATGGGAGAACAGTCTCGCCATCCCTATGTGAAGGGTATTCCGTTAAAGGAATCCAGGTACTCAACTTGGTTTGGTCAACCCCGGAGAGGGGGTTGTGCCCGTGCCTGAGTCCAGGGGAGTATCTGGGGAGTGGACATAGTCTGTTCCTGGGCTTTCCACCTACCTCAGGTGTTCATCCTTGGCTGACCTTTGATAGAGCTCTGGGTCAGCGCTACCTGCAAAGGTGCAGGGAGCTAGTTGAACCAGAGCCTTGCAACCACTCACTTTTTGTAATAATAAAGTTGTGGCCTAAATTCTGCTAAAAACCAAAACTAAAATTTGAGTCAAATGTGTGTTTATTTAGGGGGGAGGTCTCTGGGACTGAACACGCAAAGAGCCCCAGTCCCAAGACCTTCCAAATCAGGTGATGGTTTCTTGGATTATTTATCTATTCGACCAGGAGTGATGGCTTGGTGGGGCTATGACATTCGCCTGATCACTTGACAGCTAAGTCACTGCCGCTTACAAGGACTGAGAGGAGGGAGAAGACTATGGGGAGTGTTGTGCAAAATAAATTGTAGGATGTTGGTTGGGTGTGTCAACTGAACTAGCAGGATACTCCAAGGACCAGGAGAGAAAGGTCGGGCTCTGTAGGACAGAAATGCCACAGGAACCACAGTCTTTGAGTAGGGCTCAACTTCACTTCCCAAGTGTCCCCAGCCACAAGACACTAAAATGACCAGGACCTCTGACTAGGGGGTGATGAATGCATTGATTTTGATTCCTCTCAGTTTCTCAGTCTTTTCCACATTCATGCATCATTCTCCAGAAGGATTTGTTTGCATTTTAGTGTGCACTTCTCCTAATGTATGCAGCCAAGCTGATGCCAAACATAATGCTCTGCTTTCCTTTGGACCACATCAGTGAGGCTGAGAAGGAGGGTCTTGTCATCTGGGCAGTCCAGGACCTCCATACACACTGCCCAGGCTTGCACCTCAGAGAGGTCACTTCTTCACACTTCATTCTCTCTCGAGACAGATGGATGCCAACCATGCCAACCTAATATACATATGTTTGCAAGCAATTTTCTCTGCTATAAAGTCTTGTGTATGTTTTCACTGACATGCATGTTTTTTAATGCACACTTTTATCTAGTTATATGCATTTTTGTACACATCATTTGGTTGGAGAGCTGCATAGAAGAATTCAGAGAAGTGTGGTTTTTGAAGGATAGCTGCATTTCTGTTCACATATTGTTTAGGAAAGTACAGACAGGCCATCTCTCATTAAAATGTGACCAGACCTGAATTTCTCTCTCATCCCTACCTGTGAGGAGTTATTGCTGAACCATGCTATCCTTCTGTCTCTTCCACTGAAGAGAGAGCAGCACTTAAGAGGCTAAGTAAAACTATTCCTTAGCTCCGTCCCTCCATCTTCAGGATACAGCAAAGCATGCAGGAAGAAATTCTATCCTTATCCTCCAAAGGTACAGCCAAACATTTCAATATTACCATTAACAGAGGTGTTATCAGTAGCAGTAGCAGCTGTAGTACATCTCACTGCAGGTTTTTTTTTTACCTTACTGCTTTAATTGTGTCTAAGGTGTAAATGTTTACAGCAAAATCGATATCATCCATACTACTCTAATCTGGTGACCATAAATTTTTAGATATGGTTTGTAAACCTGTCTGAAATTTATATCCCTCTGTTTGGGTTTATTCCATATCCTTAGCTGGTGAGGATGTATGAGAAATATCCTGTTAGCTCTGTTGACAGCATGTTAGGACACTCTGGCACGGGAAAAAATAGATCCTCGTTCTTCCTCAAAGGCCAAATATAGGGCATTTTGTTTATTACAGAAATGCTACGGAGCCATATGCATAATGGTAGAAAAGATAAATTGGATGATGTTTTCATTCTGCTGCTCATGAAAATCTTTTTCTGACTGCAGAGTATTTTTCCAGTGTTTTGTTGCGCTGGCTTAAATTATAGTCATTGAGGTTTCTAGTACTGCCCTTGGAATGTGTTTCCTTCATTTAACCAATCTGTTGGCTGTAGAATATTTCCAAACATTAAATTCTGAACTCATATTTTTCAGTCTGATGCTACACTTCAAGTAATTCCACATGATCAAGAGTACAGATGTAGTCTCTCTGGCTATTGCTACAGACACTTGAAGAGTGAACGTCAGGTCTGTATTAAACATTTGAACTGCTGCATCTCTGCAGCACCAGCCGAAAGCTACATTTTGTGACATTTGGCTGAAGTCAGTGGGAAGCTACTATAGACATGTTTGAATTGTTCCCAGTTTAGGGATATATTGACTAGCTCATTTTGTTAATTGTTGTTTAAATCTTTTTAGTAAACATGTCTGTTTTTAATAATAAAACTCATTTTCCTTAATGTAGCCCACTGGTGTCTCTAAAAGTCAACAAAAACCCTTAGACAACTTTCCCTCTGCATTACAGATGGAAATGAATATTCACAGATGAACGTCATTTTCAATTAATTCATTCATTTACATTTGATGATTGGACAAAGTAAACAAGTATGGAAAGTAAAGTTCAATTTGGCTCTAATTATAATGGTGACAGTTTCCTATTAACTTAAGAGGAGATTGTTAGACCTTGTTTGTATATTGACAGAACTACTTTGCTGTGAGGATATGATTTATTTTATCTTAAATTCCTTCGCCGCAAACACTGTCATAGATTAGATTCTATACATACAGACCAAATGCCCTTTCTTTTAGTAGCAAAGGAATGAGAAATATGTGCATGTAGTAAGGCTATGTTTCAACTATGGGCTAAAATGAGTATAGTTAACATTTGTGTCAAAACAGGAGGGAGTTCAGACTTTTAATTTTTACAGGGAAGTGTCACTGCAAGATGAAAAACTCCTGCTGATTCTGCCATGGTTGCTTCTTCCTATAAATGAAGAAATAATAGGTGACACTTATTTCACAAAAGTTGGTGACAGAGAACAAATTCAAACGAATGAGTAAGCAAATGAATTACAGATATTTCCTATTTCCTGGTGACACTTCCTTGTAAAAAGGGATAGTTTAAGGTTGAAGGTAGAGAGCAACCTGGCAGAGTTAAACAAATCATGGCTAAACAAAGATGTCAATATATAAAGGCAATGCCTGGTTGAATTAAAAACCTGGGATAGCAAAGCTCATGGATATGCCAGCCAGACTTTCTTGGCACCATTGCTAATGAGGTGGTTGTAGGGTCGGCCTTTGTGCCAAGTGAGTCTGTTATTCTACCAACACTATTTCCCTTTTCTTATCTGCTGGGACACAGGCCTGCTCTCTTCCTTGGGAACAAACCCTTCCAGTTCTGAAGCGAATGTTATTCTTCTCGCATTAGTGCCATGTGCAGAAGGCAGAGGTTTTTCACCTTTAATAGTTGTGTAGAAGAATCTCAACTATTAAAGGTGCCTGCAGGTGCACTGTCATCTTGCATCTGGCTTAAAGTCTCTGGAAATCGCAGATGGAAATTATAAAAATAACTAATGGCATTCAGCCATACATCTTTTTCTAGCTGGTGACAAAGTGAAGGCTACGTTGCATTGTGGCCAGTGGCGTAGCGTGGGGGGTGCCAGGGGTGCCGGCCGCACCGGGCGCAACATCTGGGGGGGCGCGAGTCCAGAGGGCCCAGCCGCGTCATGCCCTCGGCCCGCCCCTATTGTCAGAGCGGCCGGCCAGCCTCCGCCTGCTCCTACTTGCCCACCCGAGGACTGCAGCAGCGCCCGCCCCCGTGGCCACCTACCCCGCCCCGCCTCGCCCATTGGCTCGCCTCCCTCAGCCCCGCCTCTCTCCGATGGCCGCGGGGGGTGTCCTGCTCGGCGCCGGCGCCTTTTTTCAGGAGGTAGGGAGGCTGGACGGGGAGGTGGGGTCGGAAGCGGGCAGAGAAGGAGGGGAGCTCGTAGCCAAAAGGGCTGCGCCGGCCGGCAAAAGGCCGGGGAAAGTTTGGAGAGGAGAAACGCACCGTCATGATTTCCCGGTGGAAGCGGCAGGATTAGGGATGGCGAAGCGTAATTACGCACGAATTTCGCTGGGTGAGAGCTTCGGGGATCGATCGGCGGAAATGGAAATCAATTGGAATATGAGAAAGAGAGAGAGAGAGGGACCATCATTCATAGGCATAGATTTGTAGGGTTAGGGGGCGCAAATCCACGGGTTAGGGGGCGCAAATTACTTGCCTTGCCCCGGGTGCTGACAACCCACGCTACGCCACTGATTGTGGCATATTCCATTATGGCTGCGTACAGAGTCACTGGGCTTGCCTCCTCTCCCAGGATGCTTCCATCCTTGATTCGGCCTCATTTCAGAGAGAATAAAGTTCCCCCACTTGACAAGGTGTTCAGGCAACAAGCAAATCAGGCAAAGTGTATGTTCAGCAGCATTATGACGTAGCAAATCCCAAGCTCCCCAAACCTTTCAGAAAAATAATAATTGTAATAATAACCAATTTAAAAAGGTAAAGGGACCCCTGACCGTTAGGTCCAGTCGCGGACGACTCTGGGGTTGTGGCGCTCATCTTGCTTTATTGGCCAAGGGAGCTGCGGTACAGCTTCCGGGTCATGTGGCCAGCATGATTAAGCCGCTTCTGGCGAACCAGAGCAGCACACGGAAACACCGTTTACCTTCCCATCAGAGTGGTACCTATTTATCTACTTGCACTTTGATGTGCTTTCGAACTGCTAGGTGGGCAGGAGCTGGGACCGAACAATGGGAGCTCACCCCATCGCGGGGATTTGAACTGCCAAACTTCTGATTGGCAAGCCCAAGAGGCTTGGTGGTTTAGACAACAGTGCCACCTGCGTCCCTAATAAATAACCAGTTTAGATGGTGTTAAAAAGAGGATTAGACAACTTTGCGCAGGATGAAGCTATCAGTGGCAGCTACTGCAACAATTAATATTATTTATCTTTATTAGTCACTTTTGTTCAGAATAAAGAACTCCAACCAACTTACAAAAACCATTTAAGTGTAAAAACAAGAATGAAATGCCCTAAAACACAAATGCAATATTATGCTGGATGGATGTGTTCTACCTCCATAGCTGGAGACACTATGCTTCTGAATACCATTTGCTGGGTACCATAGGAAGGGAGAGTGCTGTTGTTCTCATATCTTGCTTGTGGGCTTCTCTGGTTGGCCATTGTGAAAACAGGATGCTGCAATAGATGGACCACTGGCCTGATTCAGCAGGCTCTTCTTACATTTGCAGTTATATGAAGGGTGCAACCCTATCCTTAGCTGGGAGTTGAACACCACATTGAACCAGAGCTTTCCCCCCCCCCTGAGGGTACTCAATGGCACAAAGTGGTACCAACACCTTTTTTATTCTAAAAGAAAAGCACTGCATTAAACATAGTCGTACTTCTAAGTAAGTATGCATAGGCTTGTGCTGTAAGGTTACCTTTAATGAAAGAAGCAATAAATAATTATTTTTGAAAATGTCCATGCTGTGTAGGATTTTTAGTGATACTTGGTGAGACATCTATAAATATATTCTACCCTTGGAATATTTTGTAAATATTATTATTATTATTATTATTATTATTATTATTATTATTATTATTATTTCTTGCATTTCTATACTGCCCCTCATCCGAGGATCACAGGACAGTTTACAATATATACATATATATCTATACACATGTAATTTTTAAACTAGATTAATTTTAATGATTGATCTCTTTTTGAGATTACCCCGATGAAGCGTGTTTATGTTAAAATATTCTGAGATCTGACATTTCCTGAGAATGACCCTCCAGACCAGCTCCTTGAAAAACCATGCAGTTTTTTTGTTTTTGTTTTGGGAGGCCTATGAAAGTTTTTGAATATATGTATGCTAATCCTATTCCCAAGATTGCTTTTTGACAGTCATTTCTGCTTTCCTTTCCATCCATTTATTTTTCCTGGGCCATTTTGTAACATGCTCCTTCAAAAAGGGATTTACCACCAGCTGCATGATGACAAGCTCCTATGGATACACATTTTTTCTATATATATAAAGAAAACCTCCCACTTCCTTGGCATTTTAGCAGCGAACAATGACTAGCTCTCAGAAGGCAGGAAGCTGTTACATAGCTGGATGAAATCCTCTTGTCCTTGAATAGGAAAATATAGCAATACAAATATGATGTGTTTAGTACATAGTCAAAGCCACTTTCATTCTCTCACTCTTTGACATGATCTAACCCCAAACCTTCTGCTTCAATAAATAAAGTAAGAGAATGTTGTGGCTTTTGCTGCAACACACTAGCACAGCTACTCTCAAAGAAATATTACTTTTTTGAAATCCCAGAGCCTTTAATTTCATTGTTATAAAGTTTCTGGCTCCTTCATCTTATGGCTCATCAACATTTCCGCTTGTCCTGTGCCTAAAGAGCGTGCCTCTGCGTGGTTTTCCCTTTGTCCAGCTCCTTTCCCAGCGAAAACCAACTCTTTAGCTCTAAACTGGAACATACAGCAACCCCTGGAAAACCCAATTGCAGTTTGATCCGATTGAATGCAAAGTAGCAGTTTTACCCAGGGGGAAGCAGCAGGACAAGAGAAAATGTGGATAAGCCCTTAACACTGGAATGTGGGATGTGTCATTAACTGATTAATTATAAAGGTTTATAGATGGTTAGCATTGATTTGTTTGTGGGACAAAAAAGTCCAAAATAAAAATAAAAATTAGGGCTCTGAGGCAGGGAACCTATGGCCCTCCATAGGTTCTTGGACTCACAGTTCCCTTCAGCTCTAGCCAGCATGACTAATATGCTAAGTGTTGTGGTCCAAAACATTATCGGGGGGGGGGGGGTGAGTCTTGTATCCCTGCTTTAAACCACACATTAAGCACAGAAACTACTTTGGTCACCCTGTACAATTACCTATATCAGGAGAGAGACAGAGGTGTGATCCTGATGATTTTCCTTGATCTCTCAACAGCTGCAATACCATCGTTGATGATATTCCTCTGAGGTGATTGTTTGAACTGGACGCACTATTCTGTGGTGGTTCAGCTCCAGTCTGGATAGTGTAGGAAGTGGTGTTTTTTTGGGAGAAACCCTGAGTCCCTACAGGCCATCATCCCCCATGCAATTTAACATCTCATTGTGTAGAATCACCCAGTGGTTGGGTGTGTTGTGTCGTCGATATACTGATGAGGTGCAACTGTGTTTCTCCTTTTCATCTTCAGCAGGTATGGCAAGCTCAACCAGGGCTTGCTTGAAGTAATGGACTGGGCATTTCATGGAATTTGAAAAGTTTTAAAACTTGATTTTTCCACACATGTATCTGTGTATCCATTTGATACATTTGAAGCACATTTAAAATATGTGGCTTTCCCCCAAAGACTCTGTAGTTTGTTGAGTGTGCCAGGACTTGTAACTCTGTGGGATAAACTACAGTTCCCATGATTTCTTTTTACTTTTCTTTGGGGGTGGGGAGTCCTGTGCTTTAAATGCATGGTATAGATATGACCTATCTCACCTAAAGAAACATTCTGTGTTAGGCAACAAACAAACAAAAACAAACAAACAAACAAACAAACAAACAAACATAAAGTCACTGTAACATATAAATGCCAACTTTATCTTAGTTTTATCAAACTTTAAATTTTGCCTGTTCCATCTAGTTTTTGTCCGAAAGCATCAGATTGTTACATTTCAAGGAAAAATTCCAATAGCTTTACCAAGAAAAATGCAAGCTTGATTTGAAATCTCTTCTCCAAAAGCATGATAACCATCTTCCTTGAAATAGGCTTGCATCCATGGATTTGCTGTTCAAAGCCTCTTATATTCCCTGTTGTGCAGAGTCCTCACTTGTTATGAAACCGCAAATGCACCTGATGTGCAGATCCTTTTATAACCTAAACAGAACCATCCATGTGCAATAGGAATGCATCAGCAGGCTTGAAGGAACCCTGAAGTTTGTGGAAGACAGTCATTTATTTATGGTTCATAGACTACAAATAGTAGAACAACATCATCATATAAACAGAATTTGATTACACAAAATGTGTAAAAATTACAGCAGTAGATAAAATTGAATTAAATCTTGAATTAAGCTGAATAGTTTTATTTAAGTAAAGCAACCACAGAGCAATGCTAATATATTATTGTTATTATTTTGAAATTTGATTTGTTATTAAAATATTAGTCAAGTAAAATGGTCAGCAGACATTCTGAAGAATGACCTGGAGGAAGATGCATAAAGGAATACTGTATTATTATTATTTTAAAAATCTAACCTCCTGCAGAATACTAATTTTTTAAAAAATATATGAGACCTTCTTTACCTCATCTCTGTTGCAGGGGGCCACATATATTATTTACTGGGACCCTCATATCTGCCTTCTGACAGCTTAGATAGTAAGACATTAATATGTGCTCCTGAAAAAGCTTTTATATACTGTGGAGCAGATAGCCAGCATAAGAAAGGCATCCCATTCTTGGAGTCTGTTGAACTCTGAACAAGGCAGACCCAATGACCAGAAGAACATAGCTCCCAGTCTCTTATGAAACAATAAAGAAATGTCTGTGGTAGTAAATCTGGCCAGTAAAAAAGATAAAGGGACCCCTGACCATTAGGTCCAGTTGTGGCTGACTCTGGGGTTGCGGCACTCATCTTGCTTTATTGGCTGAGGGAGCCGGCGTACTGCTTCCGGGTCATGTGGCCAGCATGACTAAGCCACTTCTGACGAACCAGAGCAGCGCATGGAAATGCCATTTACCTTCGCGCCGGAGCAGTACCTATTTATCTACTTGCACTTTGACGTGCTTTTGAACTGCTAGGTTGGCAGGAGCAGGGACCGAGCAATGGGAGCTCACCCCGTCACAGAGATTTGAACCACCAACCTTCTGATTGGCAAGTCCTAGGCTCTGTGGTTTAACCCCCAGCGCCACCTCTGGCCGGTACCCATTCATAAATAACAAATAAGGAGGACGCAGCCCACCCAGGAAGATTTCTTTCATCCTTTTCCTCTTCCAGGTATATTCCTAACTGCCCATCATCACTTGCACTATGAAGGCCAGTCACAAAGTCAAAAGTGAGTAGAGCCTGTCCAAGCCAGATTACTTAAGGAGTCAAGACCAGCTTCCAAACTGAGAGCAGCACTGGCACCACATCAAGGCATGCCAAATATAGATCTGAGAAAGAAGGACTGAACTTCTAAAGAGACTTTAAGGCCTGGAAACCATATAGGAGCTCCAAAGAGAATATGAGATACAATGTTGGCTCTGAAAACCGAGGGGAGGGATTTCTTGCCCTTTGCAAATAAAAAATACTATTGCTGCAGTACTTTGGCTTTAGCATTTCCCAATTTCACTAGGACTCCCCAGTTATCTGAGTCATGATACAAACCAACCAAATATGTATATGGATTAACTTGATTGAGTCTATAGTCAGACAAGACCCAAGAACATCTAACCTTCTTCTTATAAAATGTTGTAACCAAATTTCTAGCAAACAATGGTTAGAGATTCAAATCCAGTCAGTGAATGCTTAAGACCCAGATGTGTCTGTGAGATCAGAACTGCATCTTCTGCATAAATCTTTCATTCAAAGTAAGCAGGTGAGCAGATCTGGAAGCACAGAGAGGGCAAGTCGAGCAGAGTCCCACTTGTGTCTTGTGGTTACTTTGACAGTATTCCATACACAAGCAAAATTCTATACCTAAACTGTCTTTGTCTGGTAACCTTGTTGGCAATCTCTGGAAAGAAGCAGCTACTGAAAGGACATGGGGGGCAAACCACATTCTTGCTCTCTAAGTGATCCTGCTAAATCAGAACTGAAAAAGGAAGCTTGCAAGAAGTTTAAATTGTCAGAGTCAAATGCAACACAGATTTTGCAATCTTTAGTGGTGTCAAAATTGATTTGCTTTAAGTTTTTATTATAAAAATAATTCATGTTGATTTTCTGCCCCCTCAAGCCTGTTTTGAATGTGTTAGCTATTTGGATACTGTTAGGAGGGTACTGCTTAAGGAGACATGGGACTGGTCATACGGTAATTTTTTTCCCTGTCTTTCTGTCTGCATTTGGCTATTTTCCCTGACAACAAATATTTCTGTAGTTATTGCTGTAAACAATTAAATTAGCAAAAATATTTCAGTTTTATATGTTGTACAGTTGTACCTCGGGTTAAGAACTTAATTCGTTCTGGGGGTCTGTTCTTAACCTGAAACTGTTCTTAACCTGAAGCACCACTTTAGCTAATGGGGCCTCCTGCTGCTGCCGCACCGCTGGAGCACGATTTCTGTTCTCATCCTGAAGCAAAGTTCTTAACCCGAGGTCCTATTTCTGGATTAGCGGAGTCTGTAACCTGAAGCGTCTGTAACCTGAGGTACCTCTATATTCATGTTCATTCAAGCTACAAAATGCTGGTAAACTAAAGCTCTTAAGGGCTATGCCTTAAAGGTTATGCCCTTTAGAGATGTGCCATTTAGGCAAAATTGATGTGGTAAGGTATTATGCCCTGTGGTTAGTACAAGCTTCACCAATGTGGTAAAACACATTTGCCTGGTCATTGCAAAGGACACCTGAAGTCCATACAACTTGAAGCTACACTAAATAAAATGTCAGTGAACAGCTGTATCCTATAACTGAATGGGTTCAAATTTCTCCTCTTTTAAAAAAAGTGATTATTTGACCTATTGATAACATTGCTGTAGTTATCAAAAGGTAATCACAAAACAGCTCTTAAATCTTTCACCCTCCAGAATTTTCATGGGCTGCAACTTTCATTAGCCTGAGGCAGCATGACAACAGTCAGGGATGATGGGAGTTGTGGTCCAACAATATCTGGAAGCCACTATATTGGCAGCTCCTGCTTTTATGCCTTGCTGTTAATAATGTGCTGCCACCACTAACAGGGAAGGTAAAATGCGATCTGGAATGGAATCTTTGAAAGTTACAGGATAGGGTTTTCTTAGAGGGTCTGAAGTCATGAGGATGCTATTCTTCCTAGCGGAGTTCTCCTACCTGTTAGTTTTGTCTAACTAGATTTTCAGTGGACCTTTTGAACTGGCACATTTTTAAAGGCCTTCTGCTTGTCTGAGTCACTTAGCATGCAGTGCGGAAACATCCCACACTCTGTTAATAGAAGCATGGGAGTAGACCAAACTGCACAATGATTCTTGAAGAGCCTGACAATAGCTACACAATGAAATTATGCTTTTGTGTTGCCTTATGCATTCATCCCATTTGTCTTAATTGCATGTTTTCAGCATGTTAATTATCAATGCACTATATATACAGTTGGTCTCTGGTGAAACAGGGATTTGACTATGAAACTATTGTCTTGTAGACAATTTGAAGTAGATGAGATTTTTCTTTTGGCAATAAATAAATTGAAATTCCAGTATTTTACACATTTTACAAATATCATTTTGCAACCCAATAAAATATTTACCGTATTTTTTGCACCATAACACTCACTTTTTTCCTCCTAGAAAGTAAGGGGAAATGTCTGTGCGTGTCATGGAGGGAATGCGTACGGGTGGCATGCCTACGGATTTTCCTCCTCTAAAAACTATGTGCGTGTTATGGTCGGGTGCGTGTTATAGAGCGAAAAATACGGTAATAAAAAATATTTTTTAAAAAAATAATCATTTTGTAAAAACAATACATTATTGTGCAGCTTCAGGGACTGTCACTTGAATTCTACCATTGATTTTTCAGCAGGTAGATCACTGAAACCAGGGAGTTTTTTTTCCAGCTGTCAGTGAAGCAGTAAGATCCAAAATAAGAGCAGTAGAAGTCATTCAGATATTGGGTTCTTATCAGATTTCTGTGAACGGGGATATCACTGGGGAATTGATATTCCCTTGCCCCCTTTTCAGGAAAGCCTTGCAGACTTCAGTGTTGATAGCACACAATATTCATGTGGTGTGTCCTCATGGGAGTTAAGATGGCCTAATAGGGTGATGGTTAAATGAGATGGCTCATCCTTATTTCTCTCCCCCATCTAGCCTGGGTGTGCATAGAGTTATGTCTGTGTGCAGTCTGTGAGTCAGACAGAGTTAGGGCTTAGTATGCAAGGATGTGAGTTGTTTGTCTGGGATTTAAGTTGAATAAGATGAAAACTAAGGTTTTAGAGAAAAATCTAACAGTGACTGAGAGAGAGAGGTTTCAGAAGGAGACAGGATTAACACTGGTTAAGAAAGTGAAATACCTAGGGGTTAACATGACCGCTAAGAATGTGAATTTATTTAAGGATAACTATGAAAAATGTTGAATGGAAGTGAAAAAGGATTTAGAAATATGGTCAAACCTGAAGCTATCATTGTTAGGCCGAATTGCTGTGATAAAAATGAATGTATTGCCAAGGATGCTGTTTTTGTTTCAAACATTTCAAATTTTGGATAAAATGGAGTGTTTCAAGAAGTGGCAGAGAGATATCTCTAGATTTGTCTGGCAGGGCAAGAAGCCTCAAATAAAATTAAGATATTAACTGATGCTAAAGAAAGAGGTGGATTTGCCCTGCCAGACTTAAAACTTTATTATGAATCAGTTGCTTTTTGCTGGCTGAGAGAATGGATGCTTCTTGAAAACACTGACGTGCTGCATTTAGAAGGTTTTAACAATGTATTTGGGTGGCATGCATATCTGTGGTATGACAAGGTTAAAGCACATAAAGCGTTCAAAATCCATATTGTCAGAAAAGCACTGTTCAATGTTTGGATAAGATATAAGGACTTGCTTGAAAATAAAACCCCAAGGTGGTTGTCACCAATGGAAGCGAAGGCTCAGAAAAAGCTCAATATGGAGGCCAAATGGCTGAAATATTGGGAAATTTTGGAACAAGAGGGAGACAGATTAAAACTGCAAAGTTTTGAAAAATTAAAAAATAGAGTGTGAGATTGGCTTCATTATTACCAGATAATGGAGGCATATAACTTGGACAAAAAAATTGGCTTCCAGGTGGAAAAATCAAAATTGGAAACAGAACTGCTAGATCCTAAAATTAAGAACTTGTCAAGAATGTATAACTTGCTGTTGAAATGGAATACTCAGGATGAAACGGTGAAATCTGGTATGATTAAATGGGCACAAGATGTTGGACATAATATTATGATGGCTGACTGGGAACAGTTATGGACCACAGGTATGAAGTTCACAGCATGCAATGCCTTAAGAGAGAATATAATGAAAATGATCTACAGGTGGTACATGACACCAGTCAAGCTTGCAAAAATCTACCATTTGCCCAATAATAAATGTTGGAAATGTAAAGAGACTGAAGGTACATTCTTTCACCTTTGGTGGACATGCCCAAGGATTAAGACTTTCTGGGAGATGATCTATAATGAAATGAAAAAGGTATTTAAATATACCTTTCTGAAGAAACCAGAGGCCTTTCTCCTGGGCATGGTCGGCCACTTGGTGCCAAAGAAGGATAGAACTTTCTTTATGTATGCCACAACAGCAGCAAGAATACTTATTGCAAAGTACTGGAAGACACAAGATCTACCCACCCGGGAAGAATGGCAGATGAAGGTGATGGACTACATGGAACTGGCGGAAATGACTGGCAGAATCCGAGACCAGAGAGAAGAGTCGGTGGAGGAAGATTGGAAGAAATTTAAAGACTATTTACAGAAACATTGTAAAATTAATGAATGTTAGAAGGATGTTGGAATGATGTTATGTGGCTTTAGCAGAAATGTTATAAAGGATTTGGGAGGGAAAGTAAAGTTACATTATATTAAGATAAATTACAGGACAAAAATTTGAAAAGATGGAAAGGATTTGCTGAAACAGATAATCGAACTAGAATACAAAAAAGGGAGGTGTGAGGAGGTCAAGGAAATAAGCTAATGAAAGATAAGTTATGGGAAGATTCGCTGTATTTTTCTTTGTTTTTTTTAATGGATTTTATTTTTCTGTTTTTTCTTTCTTTTTCTCATCCTTTTTTCTTCCTTATTGTGATGTGTTGTATTGTTTTTGTTTAAAATGGTGTTTTTTACTTTTTCTTTCTGTAACCTTTAAAACTTTAATAAATATTATTTTAAAAAAAAGAGTTGTTTGTCTGGAGAGCTGGTGTGGGAGCAGTGGCTACTAACTGTCTGCTGGTGTATTCAGACAGTTCCTCTACTTATGCTCAACCTGCATATTTGTAAATAAACCCAAATACAAAATGCCAAGAAGTCTCTGTGCCTTCATTCCAACAGGTCCTAAATCCAGGCAAGTGTGCTTCTCTGAACTTCTTACTGCTCAGAGAAGTGTACTTAGCATAGCCGTACATTTGTAGGGCTGCTTGGTTTTTCTTTTCTTCTTAAAAATGGTATTCAAAATTCCCTCACATATTCTTCTCCATATAATCCTCTGGGGGAGGGGCGCATCCTGTTAGAATTGTCTCCAAAAGGCTCAGCAGAAGAGAAACTTAAATGAAGGAGTAACTGTGCTCACACACTCCTTAGGAATTATAACACATCATTACAGCAAAATGAGCAGCAAAGCTGGCGAAGTCAATCAGTAGGATACCCTTAGGTAACGTAGCAGCTCCTATTGATTTTTACCTCTTGTACAGAAGCTGTGAGGTGCTGAGAGCCCACTTCAGATTAAAGCAGCTACGAGCTGGATATGCTTTTGCTTCTACCAGATCTGGCTCAGCATCTCTCAGGATCCACAGCCCTCTTGTATAAATGGGATGGAAAGTGTTTAGAGAAAAGATAAGCATGGAGGAGAATGAAGCCTGAATATTTATATCTTCCTAATTAAGCAAGTGCTTGAGGAGAAGCAGATGTACATGTTTTCGACATTTGTAGCCAGTTAAATCTGTGCTGCTGCTAATCAGAACCCGACTGGTTTCAACCCTGAAGATATGTGATGCAAAAGATAGCATTGAATAATTCAACAAACAGTAGTCCTGAACTCACGTTTTGTTTCATAAGGAAACACCTCAGGCAAAAAGTTTCAGTCTATCAGGCCTTGGTTATTCTTTTCACGCCTCTGCTCCTAAGTGTAGTGTAAGCGTGAAAGGCTGTATTACTGTATAATTTTGCTGGGATCCAGCTTCCAGGTGCCTGTTTTTGCTTCACTTCCATACAAACAGACACACCCAAGTCGGAATCCTTTTCATTCCCCGACAATAGACAATTTTGCTCTAATTATTCCCAAAGTGTGAAATTTCAAAGAATGGTGCTCAAGTGATTTCTGATATTTCTCTTATCTACACATGAATAAAATAGCAATGCATTTTCCCATAATGAACTTTGAGATAAACAACTGAAAAAAGTAATTTGTTTTTTTGACAATGCTGAACCTTTGAATAGAGAAAATCACAGAGTCGAACACAAGAGTGCAGTCCTGTGTGGTAAGTGGTCTCCATAGCAACCAATAGATTTTATGCTAAGTCTGGCCTTTAAAAACATTTCACGTTTACCACTGAGAAAAAGATGCCTTGATTTAAAAATGATACAAGTATCTCGAATGAGCATGCTCCCCTGTTTTCTGCCGCAAATAAAATTAACAGCCATCTCTTTAGCGTGGAAGCATCTCAGTGCTCGTGTGTATCACCACTGATGCCCATGTGCGGCCAGTTTTAAAACACTAAATTCCCTTTTATTCTTTTTTTGCTGATGACTGCATGATATTAAGTGTGCTTTTGAAATGAAAACGAAAACATTGCATTCTGAGCAAAAATAATCAGCTCTAATCTTACTCTGTGAGCAACTATAAAAAATATAATTTACTTATTGATTTACTTACTTTGCAAGATTTATATACTGATTGATTGTAAGAAAATTTCAAAGCAGTTTACACAAAAAACAGCAAAATTATCTGTAAAAAAAGTTTAAAACAACTATTTAAAGTTTTCAAAAAAAATTATTAAAATCAACAATAAGCTGTGGTGGTCTTGTAGCAAGGTTAAAGATTACTGGGAAATGATATAGAATGAATTAAAAAGGATGTTCAAAATAACTTATTTTTTGAATAAATAAGCTTTTCTTTTTAGAAGGGATAGAACTACCTAAATTGTATAGAAATTTATTTATGTATGTTACTACAGCAGCAAGAATGTTACTTGCCCCAAAATGGAAAGAAGGAGAAGTCCGAGTAAAGGAAGAATGGATATAAAAACTTATGGCAGAAATGGCAAAACTTACTGGAAGAATAAGAAATCAAGATAACAAACTTTTTATAAAAGAAAGGAAATGGCATATTGAATATTTACTGATAAACTGTAAACAGATAAAAACATCAGTAAGATTATTGTAACAACCTGCAGTTTTATAAGATTATATATTTACAGTAGATAACTAAATGAGCAAGTTAAATTAATTTGGATATGTAGAAGATATGAAAAAATAAACTTAAGGAACTGCAGAAAGAGGGAGAAGGAAGTCAGATTTTGAAATGTTAAATGGATGGAAAAATTAATGAACTGTATATATTTGAAAAGTATAAATAAAAAACTAAAAATAAAAAATCAGCAATAAGCTAAAAAACCAAATTAAAACACATGTTGTAAGACATGTGTCTTAAAGACATATAGGCAGGGAGTTCCAAAGTGCGGTTGCTCCCACACTGAAAGATGGATGTCTTACAAATGCAGAATGAGTATTATGTAGCAGTTGTAACAGCGCCAGTTCCACAGATCAAAGTGGTCAAGTGGGCATCTGCGACGTGAGGCAACCTCGCAGGTAAACTGGTCCCATCTTACTGCAGTTCTATTCCTCAAGGCTTATAGTAACTGGCAATAATAGATGCAGCAGTAGTAACTATAGCTACAGAGCCTGTGACTGCCTAAGCATCCCAATTCACTTTCTCTCCACATCCAAATAACAGAGTGCCAAGAAAATGAAATGTGTTTTTAATAAGGGAGTCCATCTTGAAAATTAATTGATATATAATTACTGATAGTGCATGTAACAGCTAACTGCAGTGATAATAATGATTAGCACTTAAGCAGGAAGTAAAAGGGTTTGATCAGCACTACAGTAGGATAGAAAATCTGTGACTTAACCAAGCTTGATTTGCTATTTAAAACACAGCTTTCTTTGATCTTTGATCAGTTGTCTCTTGGGGGAAGTGTTCTCTTAGGTCGTTTTATTTTGGACAGCTCAAATCTGTATGCTGAAGATTCTGAAACTGAAGGATCCACTATCAAGAGATTTGTGAATGTATGTTCACATCCACACCATGCATTTAAAGCACTCTTATACCAGTTTAACAGCAGAGAATTCTGGGAACCCAAGTTCATTAAGGGTTATGGAAACTATAGCTCTGTGAGATTAGCACCCTAAACAAACTACAGTTCCCAGAATTCTCCATTGTTAAGGTAGCATAAGAGTGCTTCAAATGTTTGGTGTGGATGTGAACATAATGTTGTTTTACTGCTATTGTTATGAAGGCAGCTGACCAACACCAAAGGAGACCTAGCACACAATCGTGTGTATTTATTCTAACTTCTACAATTTAAGCAAAAGCAGCTTTGGGAGGCTGCCAGTTAAGGTGGAGAGAAGGCTAGAAGCAGAGGTATTTAACTGTTTTCTCCTTGCTGTTGTACTTCTCAATTACCTCCCCATAGCTGATTTTCATCCCGTGGGAAAATCACATCCAGTTCTTCCTCCTGTCAGAGTCTCTTCTTGTGCATGCAGGGTACATGAGGGGAAAGTCCAGCCTAAAACCATTCCCTCATGCGCTGGCCTTTTAAATGCAGAGTATGCTTGATGTGCATCTGCCCAGTGTGGTGTAGTGGTTAAGAGCAGTGGACTTGTAATCTGGTGAACCGGGTTCGCTTCCCCGCTCCTCCACATGCAGCTGTTGGGTGACCTTGGGTTAGTCACACTTCTCTGAAGTCTCTCAGCCTCACTCACCTCACAGAGTGTTTGTTGTGGGGGAGGAAGGGAAAGGAGATTGTTAGCCGCTTTGAGACTCCTTAGGGTAGTGATTAAGCGGGGATATCAAATCCAAACTCCTCCTCCTCCACTTCTTCTTCTTCTTCTTCTTCTTCTTCTTCTTCTTCTTCTTCTTCTTCCCACCACTATCACCACCACCTTCTGAAGTGTTGCAGTCCAGAGAGACTGGGATATATGCATTTTTTTTAGATAAACAAAAGTTGGGTCTGATTACATAGAAGGAACATAGGAAGCTTTCTTATGGCCGTTGGCCCATCTAACTCTGTACTGTTGACACTGGCTGACAGCAGCAGCTCTCCAAGGCTTCAGGCAAAGAGTTCCCAGCCCTACCTGGAGACGCCAGGAATTGAACCTGGTATGTGCTATGGCCCTTCTCATATTATGCAGTGGGAAAGTTAAACTGAACATAGCAATCCTGTTAAAAATATGGAAGCATTTAGGTTAATTTTATCCATACTAACATAAAGAAGGCTGATCGCCGAAGAATTGATGCTTTTGAATTATGGTGCTGGAGGAGACTCTTGAGAGTCCCGTGGACTGCAAGAAGTTCAAACCTCTCCATTCTTAAGGAAATCAGCCCTGAGTGCTCACTGGAAGGACAAATCATGAAGCTGAGGCTCAAATACTTTGGCCACCTCATGAGAAGAGAAGACTCCCTGGAAAAGACCCTGATGTTGGGAAAGATTGAGGGCACAAGGAGAAGGGGACAACAGAGGATGAGATGGTTGGACGGTGTTCTCGAGGCTACCAGCATGAGTTTGACCAAGCTGCGGGAGGCGGAGGAGGACAGGAGTGCCTGGCGTGCTCTGGTCCATGGGGTCATGAAGAGTCGGACACAACTAAACAACTAAACAACAAATTATATTCACCCATCTCTTAGTATAAACAGTTTCAGGATTAGTTTTTAATGCTAAAAACAGAGGATGGAGAGAGATGACAAGAAGTCATAGAAAGCATAGTATAGTGGTTAGAATTTTATACTAGGGCCCAAGATACCTGCATTCTATTTCCTATTCAACCATGAAGCTTATGGGATTAATATTGGACCTACCATTACATCTTTGCCTAACCTACCTACCAGGCCACAATCTCCCAAACTTGTACTTGATACAATGTATGTGGAGAGATGATTTCCAGAGCCCTTGGGTAAAAAATTTACAACTGAAAAATACGGCAATGGGAATCTCCCCATCCAAATTACTAGAGCAGGATATAGTTCCAGCTAAAAGAACAGTAACCTGTAAACTAGAAGAGATGGACTTGCAGCAGAAAATGGTCTTGGGCAATGGTACCTGCTCACCTCTAAACCTTGGTTTATTACCCCTCTTAAGGCTCCCAAACTATTTGAATTCCTTAACTTCTTCGGCTCATAGATATGCCTTTGTAAAGGCAAGATTCAACACCTTCCCATCGAACGTGCTGAGAAATAGATTCTCCAATGGACAGATATCGCTCTTATGTGATTGTAATTGTGGGGCATCGGAATCATTGCATCACATAATTTTTGATTGTGCTTTTCACTCATCGGCCAGGAGCAAGTTTCTTGCTCAATATCTAAAGGGAATTGCCGATGATACGAATGAAGCCAAACTGAGATATCTATTAAATGATGATGACCCCCTAAGATCACTCATGGTTGCCAGATTCTTGATCAGCGTCCTATCCCTAAAGAAGAGAAACGGACTCCTGTGCGGCTCGGATAATCTCTTTAAACTATGATCTATGTTTTAGGATGTAATTAGGTGACTTCACCATTGATGTCTTCTACTAATTTATGAGTAGAGGGTGATGTTTATGTTACAAATTTATTGTAATGTATGATGTTGGTCTTTTGTTTTTGTTTTGCTTTGGTTCTTGTCTGTTTTTTGTAAGTCTTGGCGGTTTTAAATTTGGAGGTTTAAGTACATTATGTTGGTATGGGAAACTGTCGTGGGATGGGCCAATGGCCGTAATAAAGATCTACCTGCCAGGCAAGTGAGGTGGTATCACTCTCAGTGCAGCCAGTGCACTCTCTGGTGCATGACTGGACCAGAACTGGTGGGGTGGTTGGGGCATCAGCGGATGCTCTCCTGCTTCCACTGCAGCTGTGTAAATGGTAGCCTGTTGAAATGGAAAAGGAGCACAGCAGAATTTCAGTCAAAGAAGATGCTAGAGGTATGTTCATAAATGCTAGGTGATACATTTGGCGAGGGATATGGGTTTGGAAAGCCTGGCTGCTACTTTTGCCCTGCACAGCTGCTGATGGACAATAGAGACCCAATAGAATGCTTCCTCCTTCCCATGTTTAGTACTTCCCTTCTAGTGGCATTCTCAGTTCTTTGTTTCTCCTTGTCCATGCAGATCAGGAGAATGGAAAAACTGGTCATCCAGATGATGTTGGACTTCAACTCCCATCTGCTCCAGCCAGCATGATCAGGGATGATCCACAAGTCCACAAGTCCCCCATACCTGATGTAGATTGGCAGTGCCTCCACAGCTCATGAACTGTTTGTAGGACACATCATAACAGGCAATAGATATAGTACTTCCTGCCCTTGTTCTTCCTCAGCTTTGGCTGAAGGAAAGAATGCTAATGTGGCAATATGAGTGTCTTCTGCTATGCCAAACCTCATGCAAGAATTGGGTCACTACTCAAAGGTACACGTTGTTCCATATTATCTGCACCTGACAGCTCTACCTGGACTTATTAGTCATGAACTTACTAGTTCAACATGGAGTCTTGGGGCAGATTCACACCTGACAGGTGCTGCCCCATAACAAACTATAGGTCCCAGGATTCTTTGGTGGGGAGTCGGGTGCTTGAAATATGCACTGGGTGTGCTTTAAATGTTTGGTGTGGTTCTGCACACAGATTCCTCCCCCCCTCCATTCATTCCAAATTAACGTGAGAAAATAAAACTTTCCCAAGTATAATAATGAAACTGCCACCGGTAGACAATAAAAACTACTAGCCCCAAACAGAACTTTCATAAACTATTTTTACATGACCAAACACTTTGGATCATGTGACCCTGTGCTATAAAAACAGTGTCATCATAAAAACAGTCAAGTCAGATTCAATATACCGGTACATAAATTCCGTGTTAAGTGTTGCTCTTCAAAGGCAAGCAAATAGCTCTCTTTGCCCAGTGGTGTGAAAGTTGATTGTTTCACACTGTGAATCATAAATCCTTCAGCCTTAAGATTCTGTTAACTTTTACTTATAAACTGTTTTAATGTAGAAATGTCAGGAACCTGTGAAAATAATATGCAGTGACAGGTTTAGGATTAAAACATTCTCTGGCAGTTAGGATGCTGAGTTAGACTGCAAGCTAAGTACAAAGAGCAAAGCCATGATACAACAGGAACTTCAGAAGGTTCCTAAAACCCGACACCCAGCATGGCAGCTGAATGCTAGTAATTCATCTTAATTATTTGTCAGCAAAGCTGCCTTAATAGGATGTGTCTTTCATTTTGATTAAAATGACCCACACAAATGCAGTCTTCATACAAAGCTGTCAGCCAGAAGCAGAAGGTTGAGCCTCCTGGCACTACCAATTTTATGTCAAGAAACCAAGAAATGAGTTTCTAAATATGCATATCTAACTAGTCGTTCTTGCTTTGCTTAGTTTGGTGGATTTCTGCCCTGTGACATTAGAAGAGTTTTGCTGTCTCTTCAGTGACTGAAAACTCACATGACAAACTGAGGCTTATTTGACATCCATCTGATTTCCACTAGTATCCCTTTCTGCAGCATCGCTGCCTGGCCTTGTCAGTGTATGCTCAATGGTTCCATAGAGTTTGACGCTATTTAAGTGCACAAGATTCAACATTTTTATTTAGCAATGCTTATGTTTCTGTGTATCCCCCGTCCCCACTGCATGGATTCTTTTTTTGGGGGGGTGTTGCTGCCACGTTTTGTGATAAGTCAGTCCCCCATTCAAGAACAGAGTGTGTCCTCTTATTAACAGTGCCACATCATTGACAGTTGATTTTTGTGAGAGGGCTTTGGTCAGTGCTGGGTGTGATCTCAACTCTCTAAAAACAGTGGACTACAAAGTGTCACTCCTCACACACTGTTCCAGCTAAAACCTATAAACTGCTGATCTTTGCCATTGCTTCCTCACTCCTTCTTCTCCTGCTTCAGCCATTTCTTCTTCTTCTTCTTCTTCTTCTTCTTCTTCTTCTTCTTCTTCTTCTTCTTCTTCTTCTTCAAAGCACTGTGTCCTTGTGCAATCACATGGGCAAATTCAGTTCAGAATTATATAGTAAAGGGGACAATGCAACTTGTCAAAAGCCAAGCAGCTTTGGTTACTGTACAATGTCACTAAGGGCTAATGAAGCCAGTTTGGAGTGATAGCAGTGCTTCTTACACTAGTCACATTTCTGATACCAGCCCATGAGAGGTGTTGTCCTCATTCTGAATAGGCTTTGTTTGTTTTCAGTGACAATGTCAGATCTGATAGTCACATTCATCATCTTAATTTTTGCAGACAGAAAAGTAGGAGACCACTGCTGAATTCCAGCTGTTGAGGCAGTTCCTCAGCTGTAACTCCCCTCTAAATGTGGAGTCTTCCATGTCAACCATTGTGCAGCTGATGGGTCCTTTTGTTTTCCACCCAGATTTTCAGTTCAGAAGGCTGATAATTTTCCTCGGATTCCCTTCTTCTGTCACAAAAGGCCTTCTATGACAGAAGCCTTTCTTTATATTTCAAATAGCCCTTTCCTCAGCTAACACTTCCTTACTTCCTCCTTAAATTCCTCCCTGGGGCATTTTTACTCTCTTTTCTGAGTCCTCTGGTTTCCATGACAACCTGTTGCATTTCTCCCTATAACTTTTAGATGGCCACTATTTATACAGGGTATACTGGGTCCTACTTAGAATCTGTGGTTAGCAGTGTCCAGTTAGTCTTACAACCTACCTAGATGAAGCAGAAATACATTTATGAGGTAAAACCTCAAGATCATATTGTAGCTGGAACAGATATACTGTATGAACTAAGCCTGTGCTGGTCAGGGCCCCTGTAGCTTTTCACAGTTGCAGCTGAAGCAATTTCAGCAGCTTGTCATGTTACAGCGCTGCCAGGGTTGAGAATATGCACCTGCAAAAATCGCTCTTCTAATAATATAGAGTCACAGGAACTGTAATGTTGACAGGATGGACTTACCTGCTCTGAGCAGAACCTTTAGTTGCGATGTGTCAGTTTTGCTCCCCATGAATTTTCCAGAATTTAGTGAGACCACTCAAAACACTCTTGTCAGTAACCGAGGCTCTATTTGGTTCTCTGTCCTTCACTCTTTCTTCCTGATTGGTGGTTTTCAAACATCTTTACACCCTGTTGATTTGAGATCATGATTTGACTTAAAGGATAACAATTCTGACAGCTAGTGGTAGAATTGCCTATTTTATTATTCAGAATAACAGTAGCGTTTTTATTCTGGTAGACTAAAATGTTCACTGATTTTCTTTTAACTGTCCGCCCCTCCCATTTCTACTCAGAGCTTTTTATTGCCTGTGTGCTGTTGCTTCACTGCCATTTCATGGCTGTTTTTTGTTTTGTTTTTTATCTTGGAGGGATCCCAGTCTGTGATGAATCATAATGAAGTCATGAAGCTATGTAGACAATGTCATTGAGGGCAAGAAAAGTCAATTCAGAGAGAATGCAATGTTATAAAATAAGCATTGACCTCATTTGGAATGAACTTTGTTTACTGCCACCCATCATGTCATCAGGTGGCACTATAATTCTGAAGGCAAATATTTTCATTTCCTTTTATCCTGACATTCAAAAAAATTACCAGTGGACGAGTATTTTCACAAAGTGTCCACCTTGTAGTTTAAAATATTGTTTCTCCTATTTCCTGAGACAAGTTTTGCCATGGTGCATGTATCAGTGTTTCTTAACAATATCATTCCTGTTCCAAGAAAGAAAAATTGCCAATTATTGTGTCTTCAGGCAGCATGGATAGTGTAATGCAGAGACTGCAAATTGACCACTGTCTAATTCTTCCAGCTAGTGCTTAATATCTGGAGAGAGAGAGACATTCATTGCTGCAGTTTTTCTGCCATATATACCCACAGTTAATCAGAGATGTGGCTGTCCTGTGAAAGTGCTTCCTTCGGCAGTTATATCTTATGTTTTCTTCCTCTTGACTCCATGTATTGTGACTTTTCCTTATTCTTCCAATCTGGGGCCTGCAGTCTTAAAATTATTTACAACTGTTGCATTAGTGGCTTAACTACCCCCCCCCAGTAATAATTATAGATGTGAGAAACAGTTGCACATTAGTGTTCCTTTGTACCATCTGGTAAGTTATTTCTAGGTCTACTGAAAACACAATATATTTTCCATTTATAACCTTTTAAAAAATTCTGGAAAAGAATCTGTTCAGACTTCTTAAAATAGAATATATTTCTTAAGCACTGACAGCCACTCAGCCTGATTTTAAACTTTAGATCCCACCTTTTCCAATTTTTTGAAGTGGGCTATAGTTTAAATAACTGTAAGCATGCTATGAGCACCTCCAAAGCAAAGCATAAGTTTAAAGGCCTCCTTGGTTCCAAGATAGGCAGTGTCCTATGGCCCTTCAGAAAAACATCACAACTGTAGCAATGACCTCCCACTCTCCTTCGTTTTGAAGCTCAAGAGAAGGGTTGGGGCTTCCCCATGTTGCACTGTATTTTAAATGCATTCCAAGCACCCCAAGGGTGACATTCCTCCTGCCCCACTCCTCCTGCCAGCTCCAAAATCAAGAAGACAAAGGGACACTATCCCATGGTGAACAAACTTGTACACCGCTTCATAGAATTTATATACGTATACAAGTATAGGGTTGTATTCAAGCAAGTCCTACTTTGAGTAGACCCATTGAAACTAATGAACCTAAGTTGATCATGTCAATTGACTTCAATGTGTCTAATCTGAATAGTACTAGCATTGGTCTACCATTGTTCATAGATCTTACCAATGCTTGAGGGGGCGGGGAAATTAGAGGAAAAGCATGTGCAGAAATAGTAGCATAGAAGTGTAAATGCCATAGATGAGGTAGATTGTGTTGGGTCTTTTAACCACTGCTCGTGGCAGGATGGAGAAACTCCCTGGTATTCTTAAAGATACAGCTAGACAGGAAGGGAGACAGAGAGAGAGAGAGAGAGAGAGAGAGAGAGAGAGAGAGAGAGATATTAAATAAAACGAAACATGGTTACCCTCAAGTATTGAATGACAGAATTCAAAAGAGGGAAATTTTCATGTGAAGTAGAAAAAGACAGGCAATAGATTGGCACAAGGGAAGCAGTTTTCAAACACACCGTTCTTCAGCTTTGACCACTTTCGTTAAATTGATGATACAGGTAAAGTGACGAATGGGACAAGACTAAAAAGTACCAATATCTGCGACACATTCAACTATTTCTCATCCTGTGCAACTTTTGAGGTTCTCTGTACTATAAAACCAACTTCAGTCAATAGAGGAAGTTTCAGGGCTATTGTCAGCCCATTATAATTCAGAACATATTCTTCTTCTGCATATCCAAGAAGCTTCAATATTCTTTTATTCCCTTGTTTTCAGTATTCTCCTTCCTCAAGCATCAAAGAGAATCCTGAAAGTGAATATTGTTTTTTAGATTACAATGCTGAGCATACGTATTTGATAGCAAATTCCTTTGGAATGCATTTTGGAGCCTCAAGTTTGTTTAGATGATTATTGAAATAAATATTGCACTGAGTTTGAGTGGCAATATAAGAAAAAATATTCTGGGCAACTTTTCTATGCATGTGAAAAGCAGCAAATTTAGCTTCTTGTGTTCCAGTATTCCTTTTGACAGCTGTTGTTGGCAAGATTGAGCTCCATGCATGAAACTAAATCTCCCCGCCCCCTCCAAGGACAATAACAACGAAGTCAGAAATGTTTCAGTGAACCTCAGATTTTGATGTGCTTACTGTTTATGAAATTTGTCATTTTGGTGTTGTTCATATCTGAGAGGTTGAAGGTAGAAGCTCTGTTTCCTCAGCAGTTTATATACATGTTGATAAGCTAAGTTCCTCAAAGATTCCCCCATGGTGCTGCAGAGCAGAAACACTACTTGTGTAACAGCCTGTTTTCATTTACAGCAGCAGAAAATTCAACATTCTCCATGGAACTTCCATCTATCTATTTTACAATTAGGTAGAAAAAGATCAAAGAATTCCAGAATATTGAATTAGCAATGCTGAATACTGATTGCTGTGTTAATTCATTATCACATCTCTCCTGATGAGTTTTTATCCTTAACATAAAGTACCCAAGGACATAGCATAAGTGAAGTAGTGTGTGGGGTGGCGCTCATACACTTGTCACAGATTAGATTCATCACTGAGCTCATGCACAAGGTTCGTACTGAGTTACAGAGGGAAATGCTTAGGGTGTCCCTTGGGACATGGACAGGTACCATCCAAGAAGCATTCCTGTTAAAACAAGAGTCACCGCATGGGTAGGGAATGTGTATTGTCTGAGCCAAATTTGTCTTTCTTCTGTGCAAAGAAAGCTCTGTTTTGCAGCTTCTCATGCAGTACAAACCTATGCATATTTACTTGGAAATACAGCCCAATGATTTACACGGCACATAGTTCCCAGTAGTAAGTGCACAAGCTGCAGCAGTGATGGGGAACTTGTGGTCCTCCAGATGTTCCTAGACTTCAACCACCATCAGCCTCAGCCAACATGGGGTGGGTAGGAGTGGTAGTCCAGCAATATTGGGGAGGGATGGTGGTACAGACTAAAGGCTTGTTTATCTTATAACTGATTATGTCCTTTCTAACCATGGAATGACAAGGAAGAAGAGCAGAGTTTGGATTTGATATCCCGCCTTTCACTCCCTTTAAGGAGTCTCAAAGCGGCTAACATTCTCCTTTCCCTTCCTCCCCCACAACAAACACTCTGTGAGGTGAGTGGGGCTGAGAGACTTCAGAGAAGTTTGACTAGCCCAAGGTCACCCAGCAGCTGCATGTGGCGGAGTTGGGACGCGAACCTGGTTCACCAGATTACGAGTCTACCTCTCTAAACCACTACACCACACTGACAAAGGGCACCAAAACTTTCCTCTGCTGTTTCCCAGCCTTTGTGCTGGTTTCTGAGTTTCCCAATTTATTGCCTATAAATTTCTAAACCAAATTTGCAGCCATGACAACTAGAACTTGAAAGCTGAAATTCCCTGGATGCTTAATACCACAACCAGTATCCTGTGATTATTATTATTATTATTTTGCAATGTGTAAGAAAAGACAGAATAAGCAAGAAAGGCAAAATCAGTATAGTTACACAGAAGCAGAAGATTCCTACCATCTCACAAGATGTCTGGCTGCAGAACTAAGTACATTTACTTGGAAATAAATTCCATTTAAATAAGTAGAGCTTACTTTGAATTAAATTATTTCTGCTTTTTACAAATAACACAGATTTATTCATTTTATCTAGCCAAACAGTGTGGGCCTAGACTCATTTTTTTGTGAAGCACTGAAAGGAAGAATTATAATTCCTGAGATTTACCAAAAGGTGCCTAAAGCAGCTTACTTTTTCTCTTTTGACTAGAGAAAACAGTTTTTTAAGAAAGAGAAGAAGCACTAATAGATTCCCATTTATTTCATTTTAGTGGGGTATTTCTTCTTCTTTTTTTGCCTTCATTCTTATTCTGTTGTATCTTTATCAAGGGATAAGGAATGGTTTTCAAAGAAGGAGGTGGATTTTCAAGGCAACACAATAAGAGAAGAATGGGAAGCGCTCAGTGGGGCCCCTCTCATTTTGTACAGCTTTGGACATTTAAAAAAGGCTGCCTGAACAGCCTGTGCTATGTGTTCATTGTTATAAATCACATGCAGACATTCAAGACACTAAATCAATACTGTTTCTAAATTCTGAAAGAGAAGCCTGCAGTCAGCGAGGAGGGAGAAATGTGCCTGCTGCCCACACTGCCTGTCCTAAATAGGCCTCCTAGTGATGAGGATCACCCTCCTTTGCACAGACATTCATAGAGCAGGGAAGTGGAGGTGGAGACTCCACATGTTATTGACACCCGCTTTCCTGACAGTACACAGCAGAAGCAAAAGATTCACCTTCCAGTAATGATTGATTTGAAGATTATGCTTGGAGCCGTATAACTGGCATTTCTCTAGCAACCACATTCTTGCTTTCCAGGAAAGACACTGAAATGGGGGAGACTAGAAAATCCCATAGAGCCGGTGACTTGGATCCCAAAACAGCTAAACTTAAGGAAGCAAAGGAATGAAAAATCCCCTCCCCTTCCTTCTCCTACTGTTATGTACTGAAGTTCTCACCCTGGGTCAGCAGGGGGATACTGTAGATAGTTATGCAAAGGAAGGATCGAAAGTGACGTTCAGTGATTGGATAGTTTGTATGCAAATGAAGGATCGAAAGTGACGTTTAGTGATTGGCTAGTTTTAGAAAATGGCAACAGTTACATTTTTCTGGAGCTCTATATAAGCAGGCTGACTGAGCTCAGCTCAGTTCTGTTCCAGCTTACAAATAAAGAGCTGCTTTGGAAGAATCACTGTGTCGTCTGCTATGTCTACCCACAACTTAACACCTACAGTCAGTTGCAGGCCCCCCAAAAGCCTTTTCATGGCATTGAGGGCCTTTCCTGAACTATGTGGGATGGAGCAGGGGACAGGCTGCAAAAGGAGGATAATATGGAAAACTTACCTTTTGTTAACTTTTGCATCTTCCTTCTTAAAAGGTAAAAAAAAAAAAGTCCAGCCTGTTTTTCAGAAGAAATACATGGTGAGTTGCATTTTTTTAAAAAAAGGAATAATACAATAATTGACAGTTCAACCAAATCGCAAACAAAATATTAGCATTTTAAAAACCTCAAAATACAGTTACAAAGCAGCCACCAAAATTCAGACATCAAAATATCCAAAAGAGGAAACGTTCGGCTGATGGTCAAGTCTTAAAGACAGCGTAGACTGAGGGCCTGATGCAGATCACTAGCCAAGGTGTGTGCCCTTAAAGACAGGACCCTAGCCCTGGTCACCACCACGTGCCTCATGATATTGAGGGAGCAGGATCCAATGTGATAACTGGAGCATGAAGAAGGGGGGTTCCTATAGAAAAAGGTATTCCTTAAGGTACCCAGTTCCCATGCTGCTTTGGAACCTTGAATTGACCCAAGAAACAACCTGGCAGCCTGTGGAGATCACACAAAACTGGTACGATAGACTCAAAGCAGTAACATTCATCAGCATCTTAGCTGTGGCATTTTGCATTAGCTGCAGTTTCTGGATCTTCAAAGGCAGCCCTGCATAGAGTACACATAGGATTCAAGGTAATATTTCTTCCAATTTTGGATGGGGTAGGATGGACGAGTTATTGACATAAGACCAGTTATTGATCTAATATAGCTCAGCATAACAAGTGTGGTCATTTAGATACATCATGTGCTATGGCTGGTGGTCATTGGATGGTAGGAGCTTATCTAGCTGACCTCAGCTCCAAATAAGCATTGTGTGAAGTGCTTTTTGCGGGCAACCATAGAGGCCAAACTAAGTGTGCAAGAGAAATTCAAAATATTCCCAAGGGAAGCATGTTGGGTGGGAGCGACAAGCCCACCTCATTTCTTAAGTGTTTAGAAACTGCTGATGAAAAGTTTTTCTCCTTACTTCCAGTCTTAAGATGCTCAACCTTCACAATCTACTGAAACAACCCCAGACATAAAAGTATTGAGATAAAAACATTTGCATTTAGATATACTTAACCTCACCACAAAAATGAATAGTAATTTATTGTGTGCCATGGTTATAAGATGTTCAAGGTGAGTTGTCACTCATGGGACATTATGTGCTGGCTTTTAAAAAACTTTTTTTGTACATCAGTAACTGATATTGCTGCTATTTTTTTTCTTTCTAACTGCTTAACTGGAACAAGTACATAAATGAAGCAAAGCTATAAAGGCTGGAGGATGAAAGAGATAAAACTGGGCATTAATGTACTCACATAAAAAAGCGGGGGAGACCCAGACAAAAATGGTATATCCAATAAGTGTGTTAACTTGCTCTAAAATGTTCAACTTGGATTACTTTATGGCTTCGATCACAAACCTATTTACCCGTAAGCGTTCCTAGTAAAGTAAACAAGGCCATTTTGCTATAAGTAAATGATGGCTAGTGGTATGATATGGTCATGGTCCACAAAGCAGCTAAACTAAAATGTTTGACAAGTGCTATAGCAAACATACTGTTGCACACCACCTCAATCTCTGAGCAGGACCAGATTCCAGTGGTTCCAGGCGATTACCCAGGGTTCTTGTTTCCTTTGGAAAGAGATACAACAGAGACTGTGGTGTCTTTGTGATATATGGTTTATTTACACACATATATAACCTGAGTCTATGATGGAAGGGTCCACAGCATTATACCCCCAAAGGGTCTTGCTTCTTCCATAGCTGCAGCCTATGGATTCAGGCAGAAATCAAGCATCACTCTTACTCTCTGCCTTCCCAGCCTACCGCTTCTAGCTTCTAGCTCACTCAACTCTCAGCTCTGGTCTTTGTCTTTCTAACTACCAGCAGATTGAAGAAGGGGGTCATTTGCTGTCTGGCACAGAGTCACCACCAGTGTGGTGTAGTGCTTAAGAGCAGTGGACTCGTAATATGGTGAACCGGGTTCGCGTTCCCGCTCCTCCACATGCAGCTGCTGGGTGACTTGAGTTAGTCACACTTCTCTGAAGTCTCTCAGCCTCACTCACCTCACAGAGTGTTTGTTGTGGGGGAGGAAGGGAAAGGAGATTGTTAGCTGCTTTGAGACTGCTTAAAAGGTAAAGGTACCCCTGCCCGTACGGGCCAGTCGGTTGCGTGCTCATCTCGCTCTAGAGGCCGTGAGCCGGCGGCGTCCGAAGACACTTCCGGGTCACGTGGCTAGCGTGACAAAGCTGCAGCTGGCGAGCCAGCACCAGCGCAGCACACGGAAACACCGTTTACCTTCCCGCTATAAAGCGGTACCTATTTATCTACTTGCACTTAAGAGTGCTTTCAAACTGCTAAGTGGGCAGGAGCAGGGACCGAACGACGGGAGCTCACCCCGCTGCGGGGATTTGAACCACTGACCATACGATTGGCAAGTCCTAGGCACTGAGGTTTTACCCACAGCGCCACCCGGATACCGTTGAGACTCCTTAGGGTAGTGATAAAGCGGGATATCAAATTTAAACTATTCTTCTTCTTAATGGCCCTAGGCTATCACCTCACCAGGAAGCTAGCCTTGCTATTCCAGGAATTTGAATCCTTTCTTATATTTTAATAGGGTCTTGGCCTACAGCCTGCCCCCCCCAACCTGCCAAACTCATAACAATACAGTGGGGCAGTGGGATAGCACCCACCCACCTACAACACCTCTGACCTCTTCATCCTCGCCATATAATCTACAGGTGTGTACAAATGGCACTTTATTGGGTCTGCATGTGTAGGAGTATACACACACCAATGCAGCCAATGTAAGAACAGATTTGATCAGAGTGAATATGGGAAATTACAGACCTGTCAGTCTAGCTTTTGTCTCACATACATTGATAGATAGCAGTATTCACGTTGAAATTGTTTAAAAAAAAAATTCCAAGAACAAGCCTTGCTAATGACAAATCAGCAAGATTGTGCAAAGGAAAGTCCTGCCTTGCCAAACCTTTTAGAATTTGTTGAGAATGACTGTCAACAAACAAGTTAATGGGGCAAACTGGTAGTTAATATATACTCTAGTTCCTAAAAGCTTGTTAACAAAGTGCTTGACCAAAGTCTTCTTGGTAACTTAACAAACTATCTAATAGTTTAAAGGGGCAGAGTATGAGAATACCCGGTAAGTGGACAGCTGCTGAGACTGCTGCTTTGTAACATTCTTAAATGATGATCCACAGTCAGAGGGGAGTCATGGAGTATGCAGATTAGCAGATGGTATCAAATTAATCAGGATGGTGAAAACTGAACCTGCCTGCGAGGAGCTCCAAAATGATCTCTCCTACCTGGGTGAATGTGCAATGCAATGGCATATGAGATTCCATTGGAATGAATTTAAAGTGATGGACCATTGGGACAAAATCTCCCCTCTTTCGCTCTTTCCATCTCTCTCTCTTTCTTTCTTTCTTTCTCTCTCTCTCTCTCTCTCTCTCTCTCTCTCTCTCTCTCTGTGTGTGTGTGTGTGTGTGTGTGTGATCTGAATTGGCTTTGACTACCCAGAAAAGACATTTTGAGGTCAAGGTGGACAGCTCACTGAAATGAGCAGCAGCAATACAAAATGCGACACTGTTTCAGGAATTATTAGGCAACCAGTTGAAAACGAAATTGCCAGTATTATAATGCCTTCATAAATATATATGGTACAGCCACATCTCGAATACTGTGTACACCTATTGTTGCCGGGTCTCAAAAATAGTATCTTAGCATTGGAAAATAGATAGAAAATTGCATCTAAAGATATGAGGAAAAGCTAAAGCAATTGGGGCTTTGTGCAGGAAAATGATAAGGGTGTCTGCATAGTAGAAGTTTATGAAATTATGAATGGTACAAAGAGACTGGATGGCAATAGATTTTTCTCCATGTCATCATAATAGAACACAAGGTCACCCAAGGAAAATTATTCAAATTAGAGAGACCATCTACTTGTGAGTCCTGCAAGACCTGATCCCTATTCTTTGACTCATTTCTACCTAGCGTGGCAGGGTAGGACTCTGAGTCCAGCTACAAAGATCCTTTCTGCTGCTCAAAGAGTCTAAAGTTTGTCATGATGTGGTCTTCTTTGTGGGATGCTGCTGGGGCAACATATAGTTTTGGAGTGGTGTAATTTGTGCTGTTCTTTAGAGCATGGTTTTGTATTTCCATTGTTAGTTCTTATAATGCATTATTAGTGGATTTTTTTATATTTGTAGGTGCCTATGAATATCAGATGTTCTTATTAGCCAAATAAGACTTGTATGACTATTTAAATTTTTCCTCTTGTAACTCTCCATGCATTGGCTTGAATTTGCTGTGTAAAGTCTTCTAATGTTGGGAGATGCTTTGGGAAGACTGTGGAAAACTGATATATAAATAAACGATGGTGGTGATTCAGAATAGATAAAAGAAAGTACTATTCCATACAACAGAGAGCTAATTTATGGAATTCATAGCCACAGGATGTTGGGACGAACTTAGAGCACTTTTCAGAAGATCCATTAATACCCTTCTTAAAGCCTTTACCATTGATAGTCTTTCTACTCCTTTGATCACATATAAAAACATTAGACACATTCGTGGAGTGTAGGTCTATTAGCAGCTATGACTCATGATATTTAAATGGAAGCACCATGGTCAGTGGGAGTAGATTCTTTCTACCAGATGCTCTCAAGGAAGATATACAATGATAAGCTATCTTCACAGACTGCTAGGAGGGTTCCCGGCAGTCTTTAACTCGCTCTTGTTGCAAACAGGATGCTGGGCAAGATGTAATCTTGGCAGGGTGGTCATGTGTCCTTCTTTAGAAAGGGTATCCCTTTATTTGGAAGAGCCCTCTAGCCCAACTTAAAAATAAACACAAATCAGATCAAAGACCTATCTAGCATAACATTTCGTTTTCACAGTGGCCAACCAGATGCCTATGGGAAGGCCACACTCTTGCTGCTGTTCCCAGTAACTGATATTCAGAAGTATGCTGCCCTATCTTCCATTAATTCGCTAATCTGCTTTGAAATCCATCGATGATGTCGCCATCGTTACATTCTGTAATATGGAATTAGGGCTGCCATATGTCTGGATTTTCCCAGACATTACTGGGATTTCAAAGGTGGAACTGACATCTGGGGGGAATTTCCAAAAGGTGGTGCTCAATTTTGGGGTCTTCCTTAAAAAAAAGCTTGGGATGTCCTGGTTTTTACTAGTTGAAATACAGCAACCCTATATGGAATTCTATCATGACAAAGGAAATACAATTTCCTTTTGTATTGTCTTGCATTTCTCATTATTCAGTCTCATGAGATGATCCCAGGTTCTTGTATTATGGGAGAGGAAGAAATATATTTTTCTATCCACCTTCTCCACAGCATGCATAATGCTATGCACCTCTGTCACGTCTCCTCTTACTTGCATTTTCTCTGAATGAAAATGTCCTAAACCTTGTATGCTTTCCTCAAAAGGGAGCTACTCTATTCCCTTGATCACTGGCTTTTCCAGCATCTTTTCCCTCTCTCCGGTTTCCTTTTTGAGATGAAATGACCAGAACTGAGGACGGTATTCCAAGTGTGATTGCACCATAGATATGTATAAAGGCATTGCAATATTGGCAGTTTTGTTTTTTGATCGGTTTCCTAAAGAAAGGAATTTTACTTATTTCATAACTACCACACATTTTCACTGATAAAGATAGGACAGCAAGAGCCTTGAAGCTGCTCATCAACAATTTGAACTTCCACCTAGTCACAGTCTTCCCCACTAGGACGAGATGTAATGTAGCTCTATTGAAATCATAGCAATTATATCTAATTTTGTGCCTATACATGTAAAGGAGCATATGTAACTCTGGGTCCTCTTTGTCTCGTTTTCGGGTGCTATATAAGTGGCCATCCCAACTCTGATCTAATAGGATTTTTGTTGCATATGTTCTTATATTCTTGCAATGTAGAAAATACGTGCACGAGGCTGGAAACAGGGCAGCCTGGCCCATGGCCCATATGCATTTACAATATTCCATATGTCAAACATGTTTATATGCCCTCTGTATGAGATTTAAAACTTTCACAGTTCAATACTTACTGACTTACAAATAAGTTCTTTTCAAGATGATCCAGCTGCCAAGAAAATATTTTTAGGCTTCTAGTGTTAGCCTGCATGGGAATTATATCTTAAGTGCTTAACTGCATATTCCTTCATGAAATGTGTTCATTTTTAATTCGATGAAACACAAGTGTTATTCCCTGAACAACTGGTCCGATTTATTTCTTTTTCAAATTTGTATTACATTTTAAAGATTGTAGCAGCAAAAGAACCTACAGAGCATATCACCAGGCCACAAACTTCCTCCTTGGCTTCCAGTGAAATCAACACATTGGAAGTTGGGTTGCAGTCAAACATTTGAAAACTAGCCGTGAAATTTCCTGGTCACTTTTAGCCCATTGGAAAGTACTTCTATTTTATGTTTTTTGATTAATCTGAACAGCCTTTGAATGCTTTTCACCCAACTGTAAAATACTATTAAAAGTCTTTCTGCTCCATTTGTAGCATATCGTTGCAGTGACGCCACCCCAATCTCCGAGCAGTGCAAGATTCCAGGGGTTCCAGGCATTTACCCAGAGTTCATGTTTCCTTTGGGAATGAGGCACAGCGGAATTTGTGGTGTCTTTATGATATATGGCTTATTTACACATATATACCACCTGAGCCCACAGTGGAGGGGTTCAAAGCATCAACACCCCAAAAGGGTATTGTTTCTCCCATAGCTGCAGTCTTGGATTCAAACAGAAATCAAACATGGGTCTCAAACATTGCTTTTAAGACACACTCTCTCTCTCCAGCTTGCTGCTTTACTTCTAGGTCACATTCTGCAGTCTTATCTGCAGAATTTAGAATTTTTAGGAGAAGCATGTTCAAACTCAGTCTGACTGTTTAAGTTGAATGAGTAGATGCCATTCAAAGTAGGGGAGTTAGCAGGGCTTCAGCTTCATGAAAACTGGATGCTAATCCACCATAATAGAGATGGACTATGGAGAGGCAAGGGCTAAGGCCAATATAGCTGGGATCCAAGGCAACAGAACTTGTCAAACTGGTGAGGCTTAAGGTTGAAATAGTTTGGATTTAATAGAGCCCTAGTAGTTAAGAGTGTTGGGCTTAAACTAAGGAGACCTGTCTAATCCTTCATAGGCCACAAATCTCCTAAGTGGCTGTGGGCCAGTTGCTGTCTCTCAGTCTAACCCTTCCTCACAGGATTGTTGTGGGTATCATGCACATTACCCTGAGCATTGCCAAACAAAAACTAAGTGTAACATGTAGTTTTCCCCTGAGATCATGGAACAAATGTTTTGGATATAGCAGTACCACTTAGGTGCCAACTGTGAATAATCTCCACCAGAAATACCATGAGAATACAGTATTGTGGGGAACAGGCCTGGAGGCACCGGAACCAAGTAATGAATTCATCCGGAAACAGCATTTGTCAGTCACAAAATAGCCCTGGTCATTGGCTAGAGCTTAGGCAGCTTATGGCAAGTCTATAAGAAGCACTGTACCAATTCCTTCCCCTTAGGCAAAAAATGCCTCTTGCTCCTGATGGATGATTATACACTGCGCTGTCTGTTTAAAAGGAAGCATTGTTCCTCTTGGAGAAACCCAAATAGTTTTAATGAGCATACACATGAAAAGGTACTGTGTTTCGTAGCATAGTTCTAACTGAAACCCCTTGAGCCCTTTCCTCAGACACACATGCCTCTCTTGTTTAAGTATTGGCATGCTGGAGTCCAACAATTTTTCACTTTTGTCGCCTGGAGTTACACATGTCCCATTCCAAATGCTTCCTTGAAATGCATCCCAAACTGATTTCTCTACTGTTTATTTTCTTTCTCCGCTACTTTGCAAGCCCACCCACTCCCCTTCCCTCTCCCAGAGATCTTTGCACTTGGAATTTCACATTGGTGATTTTCAGGTCCAATTAAGGCCCAAGAGACAGCCTTCCTGTTTGCCCCACCACCAATTGCTGCTGCTAAGAGGCATAAATTTTGGGAAAGGGAAAAGACTGGGAGCAGCTAGGAATGGGCTGAACTTATTTACAAGTCTAGTCATGTTTCTAAAGGATTTTGACTGAAATCAGAAAAAGCTTATTATTTCTGAAATGCGTTTTGTTATTCCAAAACTTGGCAACAACACTATTATAAATGCAGACTTGGAAAGACTCTGTGAGGCAAAATTTGCCCACTCCAGAAACAGATTCAAATAGTGCCCATGAAAGTCCAGTTTAGCAGTTGAGTATCAAATATGTACAGTGGTACTCAGGTTATATATGCTTCAGGTTACAGACTCCGCTAACCCAGAAATAGTGCTTCAGGTTAAGAACTTTGCTTCAGGATGAGAACAGAAATTGGGCTCCAGCGGTGCAGCAGCAGCAGGAGGCCCCATTAGCTAAAGTGGTGCTTCAGGTTAAGAACAGTTTCTGGTTAAGTACGGACCTCCGGAACGAATTAAGTACTTAACCTGAGGTACCACTGTACTACAGTAGATACCAGAGTACTATATGTACTTTAATACCACACAAATTCTTGTGTGTCCACTCTTTCGCCACCGAAACAACACTACTGGCGCAAAAGAGTGAAGTGGCTGGAAACCCCCCCCCCTCTCACAAACAAACAAAAAACCAAGAAGAGAATAAAAATTAAACATAAAAGCAACCCAGTGATTCAGCATAATTACACTGAGGAATAATGAATGGGTGAGCCCGTCAGTTTTGGTTTCTCTCATTTTCTCAGCTCTGCTCTCCACATTTTCACATCAGTTTGTCTTTTCTAAAAAAATATTTAAAATCCTCAAAATTCATTAGCATTTAAGTGTGAATTTCTCATAATACACACATTATTATTGCAGTTTCCCTTAATATAACATTTTGCATATTATGCTCACTAATGTGTACATTTTAATGCACACTTGAACCTAGTACATGCATGTTTGTACACACTACTTGGCCGGAGAACTGCATTATAAAATTCAGAGAAGTGTGAATTTTGAATAATGACTATGTTTTGGTTTGCATATTCCTTTGAAAGTGAGGATTTGGTAGGTGAACCTTTAGTTGTGAAACAAATCAGATTTCTCCTCTATCCCTTGCATGATCAGGACTGATAATGATTATTGTGGGGAAATGTTGTAGTGGGGAAACAAAAACTCAGGGGGGCGGATGGAGAATAGTGGCTGAACTCTGCAAGGCCCCATTTGTCTATAATATCAGTTTAGTTGGATGCTGGTCTATTAAGTGGAATAACATAATACCTTTCAGTTCAAAATTCAGCAACAAACAGGTTCATTTCTGTGGGTTGCTTCAAAATGTCAGATATATATAAATATAAAACCTGAAGAAAAACATTTTTTTTCAAAAATCTTAAAGTTCACTTGCTTCCCTCCTCACAGAATTATTAAAAGGTTAAAATGCCCAACTGATGTGTGAAACCTTTCCTGACTCAGAATGACATTTAAATGAATTGTCCTTACTGCTTTTATCCGAAACAAAACAATGTGGTTTGGCAGGTCCTTTACAAATGTTGGCTCATCTGATTTACAATATACTATCTCATTCTGATTATTTGGATAGGGGCATTTTAAATCGTTTACATGCATGACACGAGTAATATAACAGTAACACCTATCTAGAGACACCTTTTAAGTCACAGCAATGGTGCGATATGGTAGTTTTACAAAGCGTTATTTGACGGCTCACTTTAAATTCAAAGCCATTCTAAGTCTAGAATTGTATGCTGAATCAAACCCGATGTCCTTCGAATGTTCCCTCAGTTGGAAAACTGCAATGTATTGTGAACATCTAAGAAGCTCATGAGCATGAAAATAGATATTAGATAGGGATGAGAAGATGAGAAACAAGGAAATTCTAATGCCTGAGGCTGACTCCTTTCTGGGAAACTTACAGCCTGCTAAAATGTTCGACTGTAGTTTGGAAAACACTCATTCATATGAAAAGGTATCGTCTCTATGGCATAGCTAAAAGAACAGGGGAACAAGCTGTACCACAAAAGTCTGTTTGTATCTATGGAGAGAAAGAAATTGCATGCCCTTGCCATGAAGTAGAATTGTATAAATTCCATATTTGAAAAGAGCAAGAGCAAGATAGTAGAACACCCTCATGGGTCCTGACACAATGGAGTAGGAAATTTGTGGTGACTGGAACCTGGCTAGTTTTACCAAGGCCTGATAGTTATTGGTTTCTGCTAACATGGAAGTAGGCTTTTTAACTGGTAGCACCAGTGTCATGGTATGCCCTCCCTGAAATATGAGATGCCTCATCTGTATTGGCATTCCACCGGCTCTTGAAGACACACTTGTAGAGGCAAGCATTCTCCTGAACTTGAACTTTTTGATCTGCTTTCATTGTTTGTTTTAACCGTTTAAAATTGTTGTGCTTTTTAACAGGCCTATTTTATAGTATATTTTAGATATTGGTGTTTTTATTATTTAATATAGTATATTTTAGATATTGGTGTTTTTATTATGTATGAATTTTATCAATGATTTTATGCTTGTAAACCACTTAGAAGACATTATGACATTTAAGTGGTATATAAATCAAATGATGGTGATAGTGATACAATCTAGTCTGCCCAGACGTGTGCATGTTATTCAAATGCCTATTTAAATGTCTGCATTTTTTCCAATCACAATTTGGAGAAAACAAAATATGAAACAGGAAGCTTGTGAATGTTCCTGCCCCTCATCTTTTTCTTTAAAAGGTAGATCCAATTTGAACTGGGGCTTTGGTAGTGGAGAAAGCAGGGGGTCTATCCTCCCTTTGAGCTGCAGCTCTGATTTTGATTTGCTGTTACTGTAGCTATGTAGGGGGAAACAAAAAATCTCTGACAAGAGAATAGAGGAATAAGAACTATTTGTAGGGCAGTGTGGTGATCACGCAGGGTCCCCGGACGTTTAACGGTCTGTTGAGACCTGTGCCACCATTGTGCTCGCTTCCCGGCTGCCACCAACCAGTTACTCTCTGGTAAAACACTGAGTCCAGTCAGTTGTTAAAAGTGAACAAAAAAACCCAAGTTTATTTTACAAACATTAATAAGTTTATGGTTTCTCAGATAATATTCTTGTCAGTATCTTAACTTTAGTTTCTTTACTGGCCTATGTCTTCCTAATACCTTCTGACTGATTATCTCAACTATTTGACTGACGCCTCTTAACAAATTGTCTCACTCTCTCACACCAGACTAGCCCAACCCACAGACTTATCGTCTCTGTCTCTTCTAACTCCAAACTGTCTTCTCAACCATCCTAACTCTAACTCCTAACTCCTCCAAAAAACCCTCTGTGCTTAAACCTTATACACAGTTAACTCTGCCACCTGGGTTCCCATTGGTTAGTCATTTTACAATTAGTTAACCCTTTCCTTATGAACCCAGTATGATGTCACACACCTAGGAGGGCAAACGCCACAGGCAGTAAAAATGAAGAAATCCAATAGGTGATCCTTGGAGATACCCGTGTTTTCTGGGGAATGAATAGTTGCCAGCCTCAGAAGTTCAAAATGGCAATCGCTGCTATTCTCAGTAATGAATCTACAAAATAATAATAATAATAATAATAATAATAATAATAATAATAATTTTTATTTATATCTCGCCCTCCCCAGCCGAAGCCGGGCTCAGGGCGGCTAACAACAATAAAGTAAATATATCAAGGCTGGTTTAAAAAACAACAACCCTGTAACAATATAAGTCACTCTAAATGACATTTAGCTAACCATGCAGGTGTTGGCTTCAAGAATCTGCAAAAAACCATGCGAAAATAATCAGTGAAAATGGCAAGGATTTCTATCCATGCAAAATGCATATCACATTAATTTGGGTCTTGGCTGATTCTGAGACAGCTTCTATTTTTCAGTGAAACTATAATCAACATAATTAAAAGCTATGCATCAGACCGTGATCATCTTCAAAGCCAGCATGGACTACTGCAGCCACGGCAGAGCCATATCCTGACTTTTGCTTAATCTAATCAGTGACTACTCTCAGAATATTGGCAGTTTGTTAGGATGGGTACCTAAGTCAATCTGTTGCTCACCTGAATAAATGTTCTCATATTGTTAGACTTTCAATATATGCCATTTGCTTTTCCTGTGGTTGCTTAAGACAGCACATTTCCTTGTAACGCTGTCTTGCTTTTCATGCTTTTTTCTCCACCATCACCCTCCACCCCAGTATTTTCACATTAGGTCAGTGTACTGAATGCTGATGAGATCATAGCTAGTCTGTCTCCAACCTTGACTTTATGTGCTGAATATCTGCCTTTTTAATTTTCTAGTTTCAGGGAAATTGCCTTGGGGCAAATCACGTATTTCAGTGTGCACAAAGAGTTCAATAGTTTAACTGGGAAGTCTGGTGTCCAAAATTCTAAACATTGGTGCTGGCATGTCTGTATTCAAAACAAAAGAAAATTAGGAGGGCTGGATTGGATGCTGTTTCCCCCTGATCTGGCCATTATGCACAGAAGGGAATGAGATTGTTGCTGACCTCTCTATTCATACCAAATACTCGCACCACTTCCAGTATTCTCAGGCAACCACTTCAAATGCAATCTGCCTATGCATGTGAAATCCAGCACATCTTAGCTCAGAACACTCAGGGTTCTTCAAGGTGGGACCTTAATATGCCAACCGGTTGTTGGGAACAGGTAGATATGATTTCACTGGAAAGGTTTGATGTGGATTAAATGAGGTTGGGTGAGAAATACAGGTTGGCATTTTGAAGTCAACAATGCTATATGGATACGGCAAGAAGCACGACTCCATAAGGAGCATCAATCTCACAATAAATACCAGTCCAGAAGCATTTGCAAGATTATCAGATCAATTACCTGATTTTCTCATTATATTTATAAGGTGAGTTGCAATTGAACTGCATTATCTTTTAGACTGAGGTGGCTAACCCCTGGTCCAAGAGCCTCAGTGAGTCCATCAAGACCCCACAGTAGCAAAAGAAAAAGAAAAAGCCAGGGTGGGGGAGAGTTATAGAAGACACAGCACCTTTCCACCCAACCCAGCACCATGATGAAGAAGCAAATTGTCTCTTCACGGGTCATCAGACTGATCTACATGGATCAGCTGAGAAGGAAGGCTTTGTGTCCTGTGTGTGGTGTGTGCATGAGACTGTGAGGTAGCCATGTCCACCACCGGCATGAAGTAATTAATGAATGCAACTACAGATGTGGAAGCAATTTGATTTAGTCCGCCATTATAAGCAAACGTACCTAACTCACACTTTCCAAAACAATATGTGAACTGAAATGTGTGTGTGGTAAAGAGTGCATAAAGTGCATATATTTGTGAAAACAACATGCAGACCTGCATGACGCAAGGGGAAAATGCTTTGCAAAAGAAAAAAGGTGTGCATTAGACAAAATTGCATAGAAGCACTGCATAATAGGAGCAAACCACATTGAAATGCTGGTGAATTTTCATGAGGCCTTTAAAAATTAGACTCAAATCTAATGTGGGAATGTGGAGAAATTGACACATCGGCTGATCACTAAATGCAGTTCTCTGGTCCCAAAAAAGGAACCCCTGGTTTAGAGATATACAGTTATTTTGTATTGATTGTGTCGTACAGGTTGTCAGCCTGTACTTTGGGCTTCTATTCAGAGGGGAAAGTAGGGTACAAATCTTAAATGAAAAGAAAGGAAATGACCACACAAATGATGGGCCTGTGCAGCTAGGCTGCATCCATTCAATGCCCTTTTCTATGTGTTGTGGGACAAGGGATTATTGGTTGGTTTTTCTTCTTATTTTTATGATATATTTTGTGTTCTTTACGTTGTAATTTTACATTGTGAACTGCCCTGAGATCTACGAATATAGCGCAGTACACAAATGTAGTGAATAATAGAAATAATAAAATTCAAGGAAGAATCAGTGAACTGGATGCAGTCTTTACCATAGTTAAATAATACCCACTGAAATGAATAGGGTTTAGGTTAGTCCCATTTGTTGCAGTGGGTCTACTCTACTCTAGGTATTGCTAAGTCTCCCTTCCACCTCTATTTAAGATTTTCCTGATTTAGTGTATTTGACCAACACAGCTATTCAGCCTGTATGCTGCTGTCGTGAAGCCAGTCTGCCACACACTTAAGGTCCTGTAGATTTGTTTTCTACCACCTTGAAAGTCAAAAAGGCATTCTGTCACTGGTTTCAATGACAAGATCAGCTCCTTACGCTGATCAGAGAGAATCCAAGGAATCCCCCTCCTGACCCTCAGCAATCCTCCTCCTCTTTGCATTCATGAGTTAAGCTCATTCTTTCCATGCCAGACATATCTGCAAATCAAGCAAAGCTGATAAACATTGCCTCTGGATTTTTCCCCCCTTTGGCACAAAATAAAAACTACACTCTCTGAATGTGAGTTGGAAAGATAACTAACAGGAAAATAAAGCCTGATTGCTAAGGCACCTTAGATCTGGCAGGATGTGCATAAGATTAAAAGAGAAATTAGCTGACAAGTATCTGCTCCACTCCATGCACAATCAAACATCAAACAGATCTGAAAAGTTATTAGAGCTATGCTTTGTGGAAAGAGTGTATAATATGCCACTTTAAAACATGCTTTCATTACTCAGTAGCTCATTTTGTGGCCTTGTGTCATTATCATATTCTCTCAGAATCCATATGCCAAACATCGGGAAGAACAGGAAAGAGGGCTGATTGGGGACGTTGGTGTTTGGGTTGTCTTTAAGAAGTTGCCCAAAATGGTTGCTGCAGCTCTGCAACTGCTCCCTGCAATACCCAGTGGGAAGCACTTTGGCCCACTGTTCCATTCCATTCTCCCTCCAACCTGATTTTCCAGGTTCCCCCCAACAGTCAGGATGCCATGACACCTGATTGCACTTATCCCTTCTCATTGGCTGTTTTGAGGTTCTTCATCCAAGCAGAGTCCCCTCCCCCAGCCAAGTTACCTACTGATGCCTTCCTCTTGTGTCTGGATGATGGGGCAATTACATTGTTCTCTTCAGAGCCCATGTCTTCTTCATACAGTGATCAGGGTGGCCAGAAGTTACTTATCCTGCACAACACAAACCCTTTTCTGAGTGGTCAAGCTCTCTGATAAAGTTGAGCCAGCTTGCTGTAAGGGCTTTACAGTTATTATGCAGAACACTAAATCTGCCAACTTATATTTGGAGTATAAAACTGAAGGAGAAAGATATAACATCAAATTGGGGGCAATTGCTTTATTAAAATTTGGCGGAGACCTAGCGTGGCAAGGTGGGAGGCGCAGATGCACTTGCCTCATGGGTCACTATTTCATAGAATCATAGAGTTGGAAGAGACCACAAGGGCCATCGAGTCCAACCCCCTGCCAAGCAGGAAACACCATCAGAGCACTCCTGACATATGGTTGTCAAGCCTCTGCTTAAAGACCTCCAAAGAAGGAGACTCCACCACACTCCTTGGCAGCAATTTCCACTGTCGAACAGCTCTTACTGTCAGGAAGTTCTTCCTAATGTTTAGGTAGAATCTTCTTTCTTGTAGTTTGGATCCATTGCTCCGTGTCCGCTTCTCTGGAGCAGCAGAAAACAACCTTTCTCCCTCCTCTATGTGACATCCTTTTATATATTTGAACATGGCTATCATATCACCCCTTAACCTCCTCTTCTCCAGGCTAAACATGCCCAGCTCCCTTAGCCGTTCCTCATAAGGCATCGTTTCCAGGCCTTTGACCATTTTGGTTGCCCTCCTCTGGACACGCTCCAGTTTGTCAATGTCCTTCTTGAACTTTGGCCATCCCTGATTGCTATCATACTGCACATTTTGTAAAAAGTTCCCCATGTCTTTGTGGTATGCCACAAAGAAAGCAGTCTAGGCATACAATCGTTTCGATCCAAGTATAACACATGGCAAAACAAAACATTCCGGAATATGGATAATTGCATAGTTTGGCCATATCAACTATCCATTTTAAAGCTGTTAATAAGCCCTAATGAACAAAAATCTTAATGACCTTACATTTCATCAAAAGACTTGGAAACATCTAAAAGGTCAAGTAGAAACATTTCCTCTTCGTTTTATTAGATTAAGGGCAAGCAAAGGAAATAGTAATCAAATTACAAGATGATTACAAAAACTGTAACTAGAGAAATCATGAATACCAAGTGGCATTTGTTACAAGGAGCCTTGATGTAGTCTCTTTATGAAGACAAATAAACATAAAACAAGATTAGGTGACTAGTAACCCAGGGAAGTAATTTGCATCTGCTGAAATTGCTCTTTCACTTTACTATATATTTAGCTGTACTGTTCATTTATAAACTGATGAAATGTTATCCAAATAAAAGAATGTTGCTTCCACCAAAGCAGTGTTCTGGATAAATACCCAAGGATACTATAGCCCAGAATCATATCATGTGTCCTGTTTGCTACATTATGTAGACAAAATTACAGGTCTTGGAATTTCAGCTGGTTAAAAGATGTCTTAAGAATTTTCCCATGCCTTCTTGCAACTTAGGGAGTAGTCCTTGGAGCTATTATGTCAAGCCATCAGGCTAGTCACTCATCACTGGAGCACCATTGTCCTCTGCAGCCCCCACATCGACTCCCTTCCACTCCCGTTATCTGCATACATTGTGTCTGAGAAAAATCTATCAAACTGGATGAACTGTCTTCCCTGCTATTTATGTATCCAGAGGAAATTAAAAAGCATTGCTCGCTGCAATATATTCAAGATGGTCTGTATTCAAATAGGAAGGTTAAATACCATAAACTATTGTAGTATTGACTAAAGCCCCTAATTTCAGTCACATAGGTCATATGACCATTATAACTCTGTGACAGATTGCTGGCAACCAAAATGAGAATACCCCAGATTCAGGAGGAACTTGTGCGGAGAGCACAGTTTCTATGAGTGGGTGCTTATCCAGGCAAGGCTAGTGAAATTCAGTGATGCAGCTTGGTAATTTTAGACCAGGAGTGGGGAACCTCAGGATCAATACCTGAATGCAGCCCTCCTGACCTTTCTGTGTGGCTCTTGAAATTCTTCCCAGGCCACAGCTGGCTTTAGCCTGGCTTCAATAAGAACACAAGAACATAAGAAGAGCCTGTTGGGTCAAGCCAATGACTCGCCTAGTCCAGCATCCTGTTCTCACAGTGGCTGACCAGATGCCTGTGGGAAGCCTGAAAGCTGGACCTGAGCATTCTGCCCACCTGCGATTCTAGAGGCATACACAGTGATGGCAGAACATAGCCATTGTGGGGCACTGCTCCATGGCCAGCCTCCCAGCATCAGTATTGGTGCCATTGATCGGGATGGAATGGAGATGGGTCAGTGGCAAGGTTGGGAATCTGCAGGTTCACTGACAGGAGTGCTGAATTGCATTCATTGGTAGCAGCGCAGTCCCAATCACACTGCAACCCTGCCCAAGCTCTGCACCATCTTGGTAAGCAAGAGTGAGGCTGCTTTCAGGAAGGTGGTGGCATTGCTCTGCCCCATCACGCCAGCTGCTGTGCTGCTGCACAGGCTATGCTATATAGAGCATGAGAAAACATATTTATTTATAGAACTGTACCTGAATTCAAGATGTCAAAAATGTAGGCTGAGCATGCAGAACAGGGTCAAGAGGTAGCAATATCTTAGTGCAGCAGTTCTGCAGAGGCAATAGTTTGAAAAGATTTCCCAAAGATAACAAGTCTGGTTCTCTTGACAAAACACTTATAAACAGACAGGTTGTGTGATGGGCTGCCTAAAGTTTAGGAATCCCAGATGCATTCATTTCATTTATTAAGTGCTTCCCATGAAAGATCCTGAAGCAATTAACGATAAAAACATTGACAATGAAACACATAAAAATTTCAAATCCAATGCAGCTACAATCTGCATTTAAAATGTTTGTTGGAGAATGAGACATTTTCAAATATACTAAGGCTGCAGTCTGACAACACTTTTCCCCCCATTTCCCCAACATTTCCTTGTCTGAGAATGTCTGCTTATTTGCTTTGCCGGTGAGCAGCAGTTGCAGCCCTACGCGATGCCTCCTCTACCAGCTCGGGTGCACCACACCATATTGCTGCCGTGGAGGCTCACAGGTTCCCGCCAAACCCGATTTCAAATAGGCTAATCCTTGGTGACCTTGGAAGGGCGTGTCTTGGCAAATGGACCTGTTAGGCAGGCTTCACTCAGGTCCGCCCGCCAACTATATATCCCAGCGAATGCTGCACTTTTCATCCAGTCGGCTGGGAGCATCACCCACCCTTTCCCTCTCTACATTAATTTCTTGCTGCTTTAACCATTTTCCTTTTCATATAGGAGGACTTTGCTTTGGTCTTATGATGGCTGCCGTATTCGGGGATGGGAAGGTGTTATGTACTAAGCTTGGATCCTAGAACAATAGGCAACTAGTATCCTAGAATGCAACAACTGATTGGCTTGCCGGAAAAGACCAATCAGGCTCTGGGAGGGAAGCAGAATCAGCCAATCAGATGGGACTCATTATGTAAATAATGTATATAAAAGCCTGAGGTTGGGGGGGGCAATTCAATCACTGTTTTACAAGCTGCAATAAAGAACATGAAATCACTACAGGGCTCCAAGTATATTTCAAAAGGAATTTTTGACTTCCCCTTAACACTGGTCACAACTTGGCAGTTTAGACTTTGGTCAGAATCCTTTAGTCTTTCATCCAAAGGGTGTTACAGATAGGTAGCCGTGTTGGTCTGCCATAGTCAAAACAAAAAAAAATTTTTTTGTTCCAAAGGGTGTGGTGAAGTCGTGACACACCTACCCCTCTGTTCTCAGCGGCAGCAAGAACAGGGTACCCCATTAGAGGAGTCTGGAGGGAAGTCTCTGTCGAAGGAGCCAGTTGCATAGGCCATAGTGGGCCATAGAACTTCCCTCTGCATTTCAGCAGTGGCGAACTTCATGCTCCAGCACCAGGGGGTGGAGAGCAGGCAGTGGCGATTGGTATGAATACTCCTATAAAGTTTTCATACCAATCAACCACTGTTTTGTGACTGTAAGACCATTGTCCTTGGGGCAAGGCAAGGTTGCAAGCAAATGTTCATTGGTAAACAATATTATAATGTGTGTGCACGATATGGACTCCAAGTTGTTGACATACCATTCCTCTCTCATTAAGACAATGTAGTTAAAAGCACACTGGTTTTATGGCTTTAAAAAGTGGGGGGTGTCCTTAGCAAAACAGTCTAAGAACACTGTCTCCAATCAGGAATGTGATTAATTAAGAATACCAGCTTTGTTTATCAGGAGAATCTCTTATCATATCTTAATTCTAATAGAGTTCAGGCTGCAAAATGGATCTAAGAAATTAATTATCCTTTATGCATCAGGAGGCAATGAAGAGCTAATAAGAATCTCTCTACTGTTCAACTTGTTAAATCCAAGTTGTTCGTCCATATCATTTCAATTTGAACAGCTCTTCAAAGGTTATCTCTGGTCTTTCCCCTTGTGTTTATCCATAACTTTCCAATATATCTTCAAAGGCTGAAGTACCACAAAGCCGCCAGATTTGGTTTTTATTTATTTATTTTGTTCTGCTATTATAAACAGCTGGTCAATAAATAATTCAATTGGAACTATAAAACAAATTCTCAAATGTTTTTTTTTTTAATCAAAAATCCACCCAAACTTCTTTTCTTGCTTCTTTCTTTGATGGAGAATCCAACTTCCAAACCAAATTTTTAATTAAATGATGTTCTATTTCTAGAAGTGGTCATTGTAGATTTTATCTGCTGTGATATTACTTCTATTAGTTTTAATTGTTTTTAGTCATCTCAGAGTCTTCATAGCAGGGGTGAAACCTGTGGCCGTCTGGATGTTATGGACTTAAACTCTCAGCAACCCTGACGACTGCCTGTCCTATCTAGGACTGATGGAGATGGAATTCAACAGCTTCTGGAGGGCCACTAGTTCCCTATCCCTGCTTTATGGAAAGGCTCATCTTAAGTTCAAACAACCAGAATCCTTTGGGAAAAGTTCAAAGCATGATAATATTTCAGAAACTGAATGATAGTATCTGGTCAGCTCTGGTATTCACAGAATGGGAAATCTCTCTTAAGGGAAATCACAAAAAAAACCCAGAAACAAAGGGTTCCTAGGCCTACTTTCACAAATATTTATGTCAAAAAACATTTTGATCAACAAACAGCAATCTCTTCTCCAATTGTTGAATGTCTAGGTTTTCATTACCTTCAATGTTTTTTTAATCTGCACTAAGGCTATTATCTTCCCAATACACGTAATAAGCTAAACCTAAAGCTAAAGAGATTGAGTGTTAGCTTTGTTGACAATCCCTTAATCATTTTTTCCATGAGTTGGAATGAAGATGAATGTGCATGTCTATGCGGTGGAGTGGGGGGGAGGGAGGTTAGTATTTATTGCCTTGTCTCAGCACATATTTTATAAGTTTTTCTGAACCTTTATCCCTTCTCCCCTTCATAACTTCCATTTATGAGGTTATTCACCTTAGTATTCACAACAGTGCAAAGAAGGTGGCTTATCCATCTTTTCCCTTTCTAATTAATCCCACTGTTCACTCTACACAACTAAGTTTTTCCTACAACAAGCTGTGTGCTGAAATGCAACATGGCCCTGTCACAGGTATGCATTATTAAGAAAGCTTTGTTATTGTGTGAAAGCAAACAGGACCAATGGAGGTGACCTTACTAACTACCTTGGAAGTTAGTGAGTGAGTGAGTGAGTGAGTGAGTGAGTGAGTAAGTAAATAGCTAGTGCTAGAAAATGGAAGAAGTGGTGGTTAAATCTTCATGATTGTTTGATTTGTAAATAATAAGAGGGAGAGAGAGAGACTAAGGACTGCACACCTGCTTTCCTTGCTCACCAACCCCACCAACCACCAATCCTGCCTACTCATCAACCACCACCCACCCCGCTTGGCAAAGTCACCCACCCCTATTTACACTTCACCACGGCCACATCTCATTCCTCCCCTTACTCCTCACCAAAGTGACCCCTTCATCTTACTCCCCCCCGAACTCCCTGCTCCCGACCTGCCTACCTGCCTCCATCTCTGTTGCCCAGGGCAACCCAAAGTGACTCACAACCAATCAAACAATAAATACCACATTAAAATGAAAAGGAAAGAGAAATACATCAAAAACATTCCACCCACTTCTAAAAGGTCAATAGACAGCTGAAAGCCAAAAGGAAATATTTTGCCTGCTGCACCTAAAGATGGCACCTGGTGAGGGTGCCTGGGAAGAGCATTCTACAAACAGTGAACTGCTGCAGAAAAAGACATTTCTTGTGTTGCCACCCTCTGGACCTCTCGTGGAGGAGGCACACAAAGTTAGGCTTCAGATGATGAGTGCAGGGTCTGGGTTGGTTCATACTGGGAGATGCAGTCCTACAGGTACTATGGTCCTGAGCCATTGAAGGTTGTGCTTAAGAGGTCACCTTGAGAGTGCAAAAATATAGAATCAGAGGTGTATGTAGCTTTGACTCAAAACATTTTGGCATGAAACAGCAACTGGGTTACATAATGTGATGGGGAAATGTATTCTGTTAAGTGAGCCTGTGGAACTGATGTTTCCCCATAACCTGCTGGAGATTTGTGGGATCGTACAACCAACCATAGTCTGAGTAAAGGAGACTGTACCTTGAAGGACTGTTTGGCTGCACTTGATCTAGATGCAAGTTCATACCAAGTTTTCCCCTTCCCGTCTTTTCTGAGCAGCATTTAAAATGAAGCAATAATGGGCATTATAGTAGCCATTTATCTGTCAAATAAAGAGCAAGTATAGTAGTTATGATCCTCAGGCAAGGCTGATGGTGCAATTTGTTCTTATCTGACTTCTAAAGAATTGCCATCAAAATCTTTACTGGTATTATAAAACTGAATTTTTGAAAAGAAGTTAGGATTTCTTTTAAAGATCTCAAAAGACAAAGCTGCCATTTCTCAAGTGCAAGCCTGTTTTTTCTTTTTCTTTTAGAGTTGCCTAAAGAAACCAACTTGTTATTGACCGAAAGCATGGACTGCTAGAAACCATAAGCAAAGGGATAACCATTTGTCCACATAGCTCCTCTCTCTAGATACAGACTAGCATGCATGAACTATTTATTGAAGGACTAGCGTAAATCCCAGTAGAGTTTTGGAGGAACCATATGTCTAGGGTAAGTGGTTTGTTGATTGCATCTGAACCACAGGAAGCAAATCTAACCAGTAAGGCATGTGTTCCTATAAAGTATTCAAGAGATTAGCACTTCAGGCTAGGAGTACATGACAAAACGCCTACTCGGAACAATGTGAGAAGAACTGTGCACACATTAGAAAAATGGTGTGGTAGCAGCTTCCCTGAGGCAGCTTTCCACACTGGTCTGGTAAGATAGTAATGGAGAAACCACATGGGATGGATAGAATCACATTGTAAGAGTTAACTAAACCTTAGCTATCATAGCCATTATTGGACAGATTAAATCCAATCATCAAAGAAAAATTGTTCTGTTTGTGTCTGGAGCTCTTCAACATCCAAGAAGTAATGTATAAAATAATACATATTATGTCATATTTACATTAATTCTCTATTGTATGTATGATTGCAGAGTTGCATACAAGGGCACAGCTCTATATAACAAAAAGTGCTGAAAGGTGTGCACAACTTTAGCAAAAATACATTAATGATGAGAATATATTTACAATAAAGTGGAAAAATATAATTGCAATTGCGAAGTGTACATTTCAGCAAGGCTGGCAGCACTGTCCTAAATATTTCTGCTAATGCATTCTTGGGGTTGGTTTAATGTAATTTGCTGCTACAGGTTTTTGTGCCCTCCTAATACATCCCAAATATAAGTGCTGGTGGTTGGGCAGGGCAGGCAGGGCAGAGAGACAGAAAAAGAGAAAAAGAACTAATACATTCTCTTGTAGTATTTGTCACCTGCCTGTGAATCAGCAAAGAAATATTCATGGTGTAAGATAGTCAGGATTGTTTCTCTTCCTCACTCCATCCCCTCCAAGGCATCACCTGAATTCTGAAGAGGGAGCACTAAACAAATTTAGAACCTTAAATTAAAACCATGCTCAGTAAACTCCAAGAGCAGCCAGACATTAATTTTGTCTTGGAGGAGGGGGGAAACAGTTCTCACTTGAAATACAAGACATTTCATTATTAGAAGCTGTCTGTAACCCTTGTGCCACTTGGCTTAACTATCATTTAATTAATTTAACATTACGAGGAAAAACCCAACCTAGAGGACAGTCAAAGAACATGAAGTTGTAATGAAAATAGATAGAAGTATGTTTTATTTACTTCCATCCATCCCTACCCACTGACCCACCCACCCAAGAAATTTGTCAAATACAGCTTATTTTTGTCAATACATCTGCACTAATTAAGAACATCTGGAAGAAAGAGGAAAGGCCTCTCCTGCCGTAGTGCCACTTGGTAGATGTGTCTCTGCTTCCAGGGCACAGAAGGAGTGAAGGAAAGATTATTTTAAATTATTTCATTGATTTCAAAGATTGGTATGAGGTACCTCAAAGCAATCTAGAGCCTGTACATAACCAGGATCTAATACAAAACAGGACAAATCTTCAGAATATGGGCTATGTCCATTTGTAATCACAACTTTATGAAGAACAACTTTTATTCTGTCCTACATGTATAAATGAAACATAAAATGGATTCTACTTCTCATCTAGGTTTGTAGCTACATAAAAAGACTTATCTTCCAACTATGTTGAAAACCACTAAAGTGGTACCTCGGGTTAAGTACTTAATTCGTTCCGGAGGTCCGTTCTTAACCTGAAACTGTTCTTAACCTGAAGCACCACTTTAGCTAATGGGGCCTCCTGCTGCCACCGCGCCACTGGAGCCCGATTTCTGTTCTTATCCTGAAGCAAAGTTCTTAACCTGAAGCATTATTTCTGGGTTAGCGGAGTGTGTAACCTGAAGTGTATGTAACCTGAAGCGTATGTAACCCGAGGTACCACTGTATCTTGAAGCTACAACAATAGGAATTTGAATTTGAACTATGTCAGCAGTGTTGTCCCCCATTTTAGAAGCTATCTTGAGCCCCAAACTTTATATAACAGTTGCTGGGATTATTTTTGTTTCTGCATGAAAACTGTTGGGTGCACACAAGCAACATGTATTTGCAAGATCAGCCATTATGTCAGAGAGCATGGTTTACTGCTGCACCTGAAGTAAACAACAAAGGTGATAAAATATCCCTGCCTTTATAAAGACCTGAGGAATGAGATTATCACCCCTCTTTTATTGTCCATTCTGGGTCGCCCACAGTGTCTTTCCTCCTGGCAGATCAAGAGGAACAGATGACAGCAAAAGTTGCAAAGTTTCTAGCTGGGGCAACCAGAATCAGGTCCACTATTTGACTGCTGATTCAGGACCCTAAACAGTGTTTTATAATCGACTTTTTATTTTGTTTTGTGTATATCGCAATGTTCTTTTGTTGCTATGGCTGACTGCAGATGCAAATAAAGTTTCATTCATTCATTAATATCCCTGCCATGTGCTCCTCTACAAAAGTAGAATATATCTGAATCTGCCCCATCTAGGCTACACACACTCACCTGGGAGCAAATTCTGGTGAAGTCAGTGGATCTTACTTATGAGTAGACAGGTACTAGAGTGCACTGTTAATGAGATTAATGAAATTGGATTAGCACCTAAAATCTTGATCCAATTCATGCCATACCTATTTTACTTAAAACCTGACAGATGATCACAGTCTAAATTTCTGAAAGCTTTTTCCACATAAAGGAATAATAGCTCAAATGCCTTTTTTAAAAACTTTCTTTTTATGTGGATTATGACCAAGAGGTTTTGTATGTACAGTGATAATTTATGATTTCTAATAAAGCTTGCCTGATCTTCTGGAAATATATTCATCATTAATTACATTCAGCTATGCCCTGTTTCAGAATAGCAATTATTTTTGCATCTTCCCAATTGTTTTTTTTTGGGGGGGGGGAGAATATGCTTTTGCATTGTTTATTCAGTGCAGTTAAGCAGAGATGTGATGATACATTTAGGAATACTTTTTAAAAATTGAACAGAACACCCACAGGCTTCCTTTTCCCCCAAATGCTACGATGATTTAGCAATTCTTCTGTTGTGATTGGATCTGGCAAATTTTCAGTGTCCTCTGTAGTTAGAGGTGGGCATTCAAATTAATTTTCTCTCAGAAATATTTATTTCCTTCTTTGTGTAGGTTCTCCGAAGTATAGTTATACATACTTAGAGGCTGTAACACAGTAAGTATCTTATTTCCCTCCTTCAGCCCATATTATTGTGTGTGTGTTTTAGCAATGATACTAAAAGCCTACCTAGTTTATTGTCTCTCTCAAACGTTCATTGTTTTAAGACAAATGTAGGTAATTTGGAGTCCCATCAGCCCCAACTAGCATAGTCAATGGTTAGGAATGATGGGCACTGTAGTCCAAAAACTTCTGAAGAGTATCCCATTGGATACTCCTGTTTCAAAAAATGTAAACTCTCCCCATCTGTTTCCTTCTGAGTACAATTAATTAAGTCCAATTATTTCCTTACAGCCTTAAATGTTTTATATATTTTTTCACTGAGCATGCTTCTTCATGCTCTAGCTCCAGCTGGTAAATTTGTGTAGGGAGATCATTTATATTCCACCACCAGTAGCAGCCGTTCTGACTCTTTTTTATTTTGGTCTAACATGATTCTATTTGAACCGTAATGTCTCCTTTATGAGGCCTCCCATATCATAACATTGTCTGTGTTGGGGGAATAATTAATTTGAAAATATTAGTGTGTTTTAATATGTAATATGTACACAACTTCTTAGTTTCATAAAAGTATGTTGTCCCTGACCCTAGGAGGTTTCTCCCTGCCAAGTGGTCATTCCAGATTTTCTTCACCAAATGTGTTAAACATAGTGAGGTTAAAAAAAAGGTTTCTTCTTGGCTATAGTGAGAGCATTTAACATGAGATCTGGTTGAGTTCTGGTTCATGGTGCTGCAGTAAAAAAACTTTTTTAAAGGCTGAGAAGGAGCAAAGCAGCTCTAAGCTCCTCTCCAAGAGGCATAATCTGGGAGTTGTGTGGACCACCATATATCCATAAAATGTTTCTGTTATAATTGTTTTTTTAAAAAAAACAAACCCTGTACATAAATATTCATCTTGACGAGCCCATCTTCGACTTTCTAACTTAGTTGATTCTCCACTGTTAAATTATCCATACTATCCAGCAGTCAGAGGGCATGGCATAGTCGATGCAACATCTAAAAGATCAGGAAAAGCAGTATCAGCTATTCCATCATGGGGAGAAAGCCATGTGCCACATTAGCCACTGCCACAGAGAAAATCTCTTTGTCCTTCATCTCTGTCTAGGATGAAAGGGATGGGGGGCATCTAATCATTCAGTGAAAGGTGGGCTGTTTAAGGGGGTAATTTAAATGAAGGAGAGGCTGAGATAGTGCAGGAAGGAACTGAGCAGGAATGCAGTCTATTCGGTATTGTGGGTTTTTGAGGTGATATTTATTTAGACTTTTCACAGGCACCATAAGTGGTATAAGTGGGCACAAGCACCCACAGATATCATGTTGGTGATTCCTGCCATAGTAGACGTGCACCCATAAGACATTTTTACACACAAAGCAATAAATTCCACTCCCTAACCCATGTAACTACAAAACCTACATTGGCTAGAATGCTGCTTCAAATTATGCATGCCTCCTTTCCATGTTTTAACCTCTGCTATCAATAATCACAATAGCACTGGAGAGGCTAAACAGTAATTTAAACTTCATGTCTGAAAACACCCATTCGTGCAGAATTTCCCTTCATGCTGCTTTAAAAACCCAAAATATGATGACTTAGAGCTCTGTGTGGGGAGTATAAACATATTCCAGTCTCCAAAAGAATATGTGAAAAATATGTTTTCCTATTGACCTCAAAAAATGAAACACCTTAAAAGCCCTGCTGTGATATTAAAACACACACACACTGAGGCAGCTAAAATGCCTTCTCAATAAGTGAAACAGGTTTCCAGTTCACCTGTATGCTGCCATTGGTATGTATTACACACTTCCACAACATTTTAGTCTTGCAGGTAAATAGGTTGGGTAGAGCTGGAAGCAGAGCAATGCAGACAACTGCAGAAATTTTAAAATATAAATGCTTTCAGGTGATTTGAAGTCAGGTCACTAATTGCATTCGTTCTGTAGACAATAGAAGTGTGGGGTGGAAGCTGAGAAGGCAAGCAGAGGAATCAAAGTATATTTAACAGAGTGCCTGGAGAATTGACAGAGCAAAGGGAAGTCAGCATTTATACTAGGTGTGTGTAATGACTACAACATTCCTCCAGTACTGTATCTGTAGCATTTGGGAGCAGACCAATCTGTTTCAGATCTATATTGTGTTGCTACAGTTCAATTTGTTATTCAGGTCTGAATCTGATCTGTTAAATCCAGAGCTCCATTCTGCCCCATTAACTTTCTGCATAAGTAGCTGAAATTTTCAGACAAAGGAGGCCTTCCAGAGTGGATTAAGCCCCTCAGTTTTTCTTGCAGAGACATGCGGGAGGTGTGTGTGTGTGTGTGTGTGTGTGTGTGTAAACGGAAGTCTCAAACTGTTTTGCCAGAATTGGCTGCAAATTGCAGACATAGGCACTTCTGAGGGGAAGAGGCCTGGCATATTTCAGAAAGATGGGTGCAGAGGTTCTTCCAGAAGGACAGCCTTTACTGCTTAGGTAGGTTTGCCATATTTCAAAAAGTAAAAACCAGGACAACCCGAAAGTTGTTTAGTTTTTTAAAGGAAAATGGGCGGGGGGAGTGAAAAGGAGACAAAGAGGACCCCGAGTTATATATGCTCCTTTACATGTATAGTCACCCATAGTCTAATTCTATTCATTACACTCTACTGTCATGGCCTGAACTTGGAGAATGATGTTCCACATAGAATCATGGAATTGTTGAGTTGGAAGGGACCCCAAGGATTGTCCAGTCCAACCCTCTGCCATGCAGGAATATGCAGGAATATGCAGCCGCATATTATCAGCACCGTGCTCTCACCAACTGAGCTATCCAGAAGCTGATAAGTATGAAGAACGACTCTATTTAATTCAACATCCCTCGCCCAAATCACTTTGGCTAGAGTGGCCTCAGAAAATGTGAGTAAAAGCCCGACTTGTCTGTCAAAATGAAAGGCGCTCACACCCACGCTCCCATCTACTCTACCTCTCAGAAAATAAAATGTGGGGAATGACGTGTGTTTAACTTTTTTGGGGGAAAACAAGGCCAGAGTGCCTTGGAAGCATAGGGGGATACGTGATCCACCTAGGCATGTCTTCTTAATAGTATGATTTGAGGTAGGGATGTGAAATCATTACTTGAATCATTCATTTTACCTCTTTATTCAGAGTACAAACAAAACTGATGCGCACCCCTAATATGTACTTCATTCAACCTAGCTCTTCCCAGTAGAAAACCTCTGACATGTATCCAGCACCTGCCACCACAGATTTAAGTGTGTCAGGGAGCCACATGTGTATATGTGGTTGTGGACAGTGGACAGTGTCTGCACTGCTTCAAGAACTGGCAAGTATTCACTTCTGTGATGTAAAATCCAGTGGCTTTTGTTGAAGGCATATTTTGATCCTAATAGAAGTATGCTTCGCTCAATGAACAAAACTCTCCCCCTCCTGATTCCAGCACAAAGTGTCCCATTAACTAAAAAGTACATTTTAAATGTAGAAAGGGAAGTAAAAGACTTTAAATTTTGCTTCGTTCAATGAAGGGAAAGGTTTCTTTTATCCCTTTGATGAATACGCCTTGCAGGGGATGGCTGCCAGCAGATATCTGAGAAATTCTAGCCTGTTTGTTGGTTTACTGTCAGGGATTTTATTTTATTTTTCATTTTCACTGTGCCCTTGTATCTCCAAATAATAACTATGCATCTTTGCTGTTGATGAAATGTACACCCTGTCTTCCCAGGAGATCACAGTTATATAACTGCATTTTGCTCTCAATGATGTTTTACTACAGGATGTGTGTAGATGTCAGGGCAAATTGTGATCCAACCCTGCAATGGAAAAAGCAAGCGTGAATTGACTAACAATGGACCAAGTAAAGCTGTAGGCACCCTTTACAGAATGGAAGATTCTCCTCATGAAGAATCTTTTGCACGGTGCTTCTTCCACACTGGGAACAACCACACTTTGATCACAAAACAAGTTGTTCAGTTTGGCGTGTGTTTTCCCCACCCAAAGCTCACACCATTTCCACAGATGTGGATAGGAATGGGGGAGAAACTCATTCAGTGTGCAGTTTACTTCAAACCTACAAAATTCATACTTCATTAACCACCATGCAAACCAAACCAGAGCACTCATTTGAAATCTGAAGTTCTTCTAATTTTGTGATCTAACTTTTAGGTCATCATTTAAAAAACACATACAAAAATGATTTCTACTGAGGAGAAATTGGATACAAACTAGGCAAAATTGTGTGTATATTAAGAGGAACACACATGAAAATGCTACAAATTCTCATGTGAACTTTTTTTCCTAAATCAGACATGTATGCAGAAATTGGGCAAACCTAAGATGGGGGTGGGGGGAGGGAGAAACTGTGAAAAGCTATGACTGGCAAGATTCATTCATCACTAAGTGTAGATAGCTCATTTTGCAGTTGTTCTGTGAGATTTAAGTGAGTTATGGCCACTGCCAATCGCTCTTGGCATCTTCTTCACATGGTCCCTCTTGGTTCTCTGGAAAGCAACTCTAACCCATTTCCAAGTAGGAAAAGGTATAGGCCTTATATCAGTTTCTTTTCTCTCTCCCCTCCCTCCTCCCCTTAATTGTAGTGAACAGAAAATCATGATCAGTAGTTCAGCAAGTAGAGAGGGAAGTTTTTAATCCTTTCGCCCCCAGGCCCATTGAAAATCACCACCTCAACATTTGGAGTTGGAGAAGTTGGGACTGTCCAGTTCGCTACAGATTGTTTTCTGAATCCCAGAAGTCTAGAAGAATTGCTATTTCAGTTACAGCTTACACCAGTAGAGCAATGATTGGATGCTACTTAATCATCCATACCTAGAAGCATTACTTTGCATATTGGGGACCCTTTCTGTACAATTATGACATCACATTTTGAACTACATTAAAGTAGGAAATCATAAATGACATATATTGCAAAAGATGAGTGGCAGCCTGGATTTCAGCACAGAAAACATTACCAAGCTATATAGAAGTTCAATCAATAGTATGAAATTGAAGAAAAATATTCAGGACCTAACAAAAGCAAGACAAAACAAAAAGTATGATCTAAAATATGACCCCCCAAAAAAGGACAAATATTCCATATTTTTCCAAAAAATAATAATAATTATAAATGGAAAATGAAAGACGAAGAAGAAAATAGAAACTCAAAGCAGAATTAGCAAGAGGCGAAGGGCAAGTGATCTTCATGTGGAGAAGGTTGGGACAGCTCCAGACCTTGTGAGGAAGACCTATAAATGCTAATCCTTGAGACACTATACCCAAAGTATAACTGTGAACATCATGCGGTTGTAACCTGAGACAATAAATCAGACCTAACAGAGAGGGAATTGTTTTATAGACCAGCTGTCTCACCATGACTTCAAAAGATGAGAGTAATGAGCCGGCATATGAAATGCTTGTGAGAGCACCCATAAACTATGATGAGTGGTTTATGCCTTGATCCCTGAATTCTCTTCCCTAAAGGCCAGCTCACATGACCTTTCAGTCTATGGAGTGAATGCAAGTACTTGCAAATCAACTTGGAAGTGGAAGAGACATGGTAAAAGTGCAAAGGCATTATCTAGGAAGTCCTCAGTTCAAATTTTACCATAGCTATGAACTCCTTAGGTGACCTTAGGCAAGATTCTATCTCTAAACCTCAGGCCCAAACTTAAGAGCAGGGATTTTAAGTTTGACTTACCTTAAAAGTTTGTTGTAAGGTAGGGTTGCCATATTTCAAAAAGTAAAAAACTAGGACATCCCAAGCAGAGGTTTTTTCTTATTTATTATATCTATATCATCTAGATCTACAGTATATATGGCTTCTTTTCTGAGCTGGCAGGAGTCAATCATCCAACTACAGCTTTTAGGGCTAGGGGCTGAGCGTAGTAAGAGTAGCCAGTCTAGATCAACCATACTCCTAAGAGGCTTCAGGAGTCTTCCCTCAATATCTCAGTGTTGTAGTTGGGGCTCACCTTGTCATTGTCAGCTGTTCATTTACTGTCTATAAATGAAGGTCAAAAGACCACTGTGACCCTTGGCTGGCTGTTAGGTCCTCCTAGATTGAATTCAATGTAGTGATACAGCTAAGCTGAAGATTTTCCTCCTGCTGTGCATCCCCTAAATCTGCATAGGGCAGTGGTGGCCAAACTTGGCCCTCCAGCTGTTTCTGGACTGCAACTCCCATCATCCCTAGCTAACAGGACCAGTGGTCAGGGATGGTGTGAACTGTAGTCCCAAAACAGCTGGAGGGCCAAGTTTGGCCATCACTGGCATTGGGGAAGGAGAGATGTCCAGTTGTATGTGCAACTGTTTTGTTGAATACCACCTCCTGGATTGTCTCTATTGAGGTCTAGCTCAGTGTCCCTCATTGGCCCTAACTCTCTGCCTGGGTCTTCACATTGTCAGCTACCATTGTTGGAATCAAGGGTCATAGTTCATGTTGGGATAAATATAGAAGAAATCACAAATTGGAGTGGGCCATTTCCTTTCCTGTTGAAGAGCTATTTTCTTGAAATCTTGTGGAATTTATATAATTGGCATTAATTTATTCATTGGATTTATGTTTTCTTCCTACCTAATTAATATATTCCATATGATGGTAGCAGAAACTCCAGTCACAGGATGAAGTGAATTATGTTTCCTTGACCAAATCATACTTTGTTTATACTTTCATGAGTGATGCTTACTTTAGCAATGCCCACATACCGGGGATTAAAGGAATTAAATGAGATTCTCTTCTGATTAGACATGTCTTGCAGAGTGGCCACTTACACATCATCAAAAAAGAGGAACATCAGAGGGCACAAAATTGCAGAACATTTGCATATACTATTTTTAATCTATAGAAATAATTATTCAAAACATTTTGCCTGGAAAACAAAGGAAGGGTCACTGGTTGAACTGTACTGATCGCCTGCCGTTTGACATTGTTATTCAGAGGAATTTTAAAAGTAAGTAAATACTTGGGAAATGTTCTTTATCTTCTTGAATATATCTGAGAGTGGTCTTTAGACCCCAGATCTCTCGTCTCCTCTCCAGATATGAAACGGCAGCCCTGGTTGGTTTGGGCTTCAGCTGTGCAGTCTGAATAGGAAGTGCAAGAGAAAAGCTCCCCATACATATTGATCGATGCCAGGGTCCTCTGGGAAAATAATAGCCAATTAAAACTCTGGGTCACTGGGCCTAGAATTCATCTACTGAAATTGATTTGTAGACTTAGCCTGGTTCATCTAGTGGTGACAACAGCAGAGCATGGAATCTTTGAGGTTTGCCTCTTATCAGGTTGGAGGTAAACATACGCTAGAGTGTTGTCTCCGTCATACCCTGCTTTTGAGTTAAGCAGATTTGAATAGCCAGTGCCGTAGAGAGAGTTCTGATATGCTTAGTCCTGAGGTTCATTAAAGTCAAACAGCGTGTATTTATTGCAGGGGTAGTTTAATTCCATTCCTGTCTGTTGCCTTGTGTTACAGGAATTGCCTTATCTTCTGCGCAAAGGAAGCATTTCACTGCCGTGACTCAGCAAGATTCCAAGAGCAAATAAATTTTGTGATGACTTCAAGCCAGCGAAAAGTGTGTTTGCAAGATGTAAGGGGGAAACAAGGAAGTGATAGAACCTATCACTCCATTCCCTCAGTGTATAAATGCATGTGCATCCCTGAAAAAGATGCTATAGCCACAGCATGATCGACATTTCAAAGTGTTGATCTAGTGAATAAACACTTATCCATCTATGATAGCTGCCTATGTGGTGTTACTCTCATTTCTATTAAAGGCAGTAAATGTGTGTTATAATTTACACACTATTATCCAACAAGTAAATTACTGTCCTCAAGGAGGCTCCTGGGTAATGGATCAGAGGATCTGTGTAGTAACAAAATTTAATTTGTTTAATACCAAACTGTAGAAACAAATTGGAATAGGCATACCTTGAAAAGATACACTACTTTGCACCTCCTAAACATTTATACCAAGGGCTGTTTAGATTATGTCTGAGCACAAAAAAAGAAGGAATGTATTTGCAACAAGATGAAACCTAGCCAAGCCAGCTTCCTTTCTTTTGCTGCAGAGGTCAAGCTAGACATTAACATCAGAGAGCCATGCCCAGATCTCCCTTGGTTTATTTAAAACTTAAAACAACCAGGGAAAGAGGAATCAAACTGGTGTTGATGTGTTGGGGGAGGCAGAGTTAACTCTTCTGTCCCACACCATTTTCTTGATCTAAACTGCCCTCCTCTCAAAACTGTTGTTTACCTCAAATGGAAAATATAGAAGTTGCCTGCTTTGTATGATAACTAGCATAGCAAATGTTTTTAACAAATATTCTTTTTAGTTTAACAGAAGAATTGTCTTAAAAATCTTCACTTCTGAATCACCCAGTCTTCCTTTCATCTGGAAATCTTAAATTTTGATTCACTTTTTTGGAAAATGACCAAATGGAGGGAAAGGATACAGACCTCTTTACCTATATGAAAGCAAATGATGTTAACTCAACTACTAAATACTGAATTGTAAAAAGTGTAGATTTGTAGAGTAAAAGTGAAATTTGTGTTGAATGGCACCTTTAAAATAAGATATACTCTTATCCTAGCCAAACAGGTTCAATGATTTGCAAATTACTATTGTATTCCAGACCCCATCTAATTAATTGAAACTTAAAGTCAATTTGATACGAGCGGGGGGGGGATCCAAAAAGGAAGTCAGTCCCCCTCCCTACTGTAAACCTTCCAAAACAAGGACTGGGAAACCAAGGTCTAAAAAGAATTGAATTGCTGATAAGAACTAAGAATTCCACGATGGGAAACTACAAGAACTGTGCTGGAGGAAGAATTGAGGGAGAAGGAAAACGTAACCCCCCCCCTGGGAACCGGGGTGATTGAGGAGAGAGCCTGGCGAAAAGCGAGGGAGATTTTGACAGCTGTCAAAGTAGCTGTCAAAGTCCGAAATTTAAAGAGGACTTGATTATGAGGACTTTGCTGGTTAATTTTGCTACAATTTGTTACAATTTGTCAAAACTTGGATATAAAATGGCGAAAACATGGATAACAATCGGACTTTTGGACTAGAGAAAACAAAGTTACAACAATCCCCCTAGAGGAGTTTCGGGACATTACAAAGAAGGTCGTAAGTGGAAAAATACCATTGGAATTCTACAGGACTGGTTATCTTCTGGGAAAGCTGCGAAACGGAAACAATATTGTGTCTACAGGGTGTTTAGCTAAACAATAGAATTTTCTATTGAAGAAAGGAAGGGACTGAACGTAGGTTTTTGTTCCTGAATAACAATAATCCCTGCAGACCTACTAAACTTCTGAATTAGAACGTTTTGGCAGCGGAACAAGAGGAAACTGGACTACAACTTGGAAAGAACAATGGGGGGAGCTTTATTAAAGATTGGAAATTAAATGGTTTAAAAATAACTTTAAAAATAATTATAAAAAGAAAAAAGCCAGCAAGGAATCGGGGGGAAAATGTGATTTATGGACTTTAAGAAGTCCAGGCAGACAATATGGATTAGTGGTCAGGGGGAAATTAAACCGGGGACGGGGGGGGGGAGAACTAGAATCCAAAGGCTTGTCAACTATTTTTTGAATTGTGTGAGGTGTCTTTATCACTAAAAAAAAGGGGAAATTGTGGAATGGAAAGGGGGTGGGCCCTGGGGAGAGAACTTTTGTCTTTTATTAAGGGTACTGGTGAGGACTGAATAATTTTAAATTTAAATTTGAATAATGGTTTAAACAAATTAAGTTTTAATTAGAACTGAGAACTTGTGGAGCCAACAATATGATAGGGGAATATGGTAGGGGTGGGGGAAGGAGGGAGTCCCGGAAAGAGGGTGTTTGAAAAGAAGGCTTTGAATGTATTCTATTCTTTTTCTTTCTGTATCTCTGAAAATCTTAATAAATATTATTTAGGAGAAACTTAAAGTCATCACATCCTTTTAAAGGATGCCATTTTTCTGGCATTAAAACATCTGTCATCTTGTCATGGTTAGGAACATTTTTTTTCTTAATGGTCAACTTGTCATAGTTAATTAGTTTTTAGACATATGAGCAGTCATAAACCAATGTGACTTTGAAAACCCTGTTTCCAAATAACTATAACATCAAACACTACAGGAGGAAAGAAGACATGTGATTGAGTCTTTTGTAGAGTCCTGATGTTTTATGGTAGTGATAGCCCACTACAGCTACTCAAACATGGCTCCAATACAGCGAATAGGTCATTCTGTTTGGGATCAGGAATGGTCTTGTTTTCCTTGTGCTTTTTACATCCTTCCTATGGAGCACCACCAATTATCTCAACCAAAAACAGGAGTTTGTTTGTACCTTGAATCATTCCATACTATTTCCTGCACATAACGTGATTTGTTTTGTTTTTTTTCAAGGTTTGATTGAGTCTGTGTGCACACCATACATTTAAAACACTTCTGAAACACATGGCTTCCTGCAAAGATTCCTGGGAAGCTCTCAAAGAGCTACAACTCCTAGCACCCTTAACAAACTACAGAGTGGTATCCAATGAAGTTATATTCATATTAGATCCATTGAAATTAATGGACCTAACTTAGTCATCTTCTTTCATTTCAATGGGTCTATACTGAGTAAAAAATTAGCTGTCTACCACACAGTTTTCAAGATTCTTTTGGGAAAGTCATCTGCTTTAAATTTATTATGTGTACACAGCATGACTGGTGGTGGTCCAGAAGATATTTCCTCCCCAGTTCAGATTGGCTAGAAGAGATTCTGGAAGGTTTTGTTGTGTATTGGTTGTTGCTGCTTTGTTCACTTGCTGAGTCACTTTGGAACTCACAATCTATAGCAGTCCCTGGTGCAGCATCTTTTTGCCTGTGAGTCACTGAGTTGCTTAGAATGATGATAGAATAAGTGAATATATGCTGCAGCCTTTGGGTCGATAGTGTTCAGTCAGCGTCCTTTGCCCAGCACTACAGTTCTATGTCTTGCCTTCATTGCCTACTACATCCCTGTTCCAAAAAGGATGGCAAGAACCCCTCGCACTATGATCCAGCTGAAAAGAAAGAGATTTTAAGCTGGGTGGTTGGGCAAACCATTCCATTCCACAACAAAGAGGACTGTCGATTCCAGCCAGGGCAGCTAACTCAGCAATGCATCTGCTGCTTGGGAGGCCTCCAGCCTCTGCTTAAGATTGAATGTCTATTCACGCACCACCATTGCAGGGATAGCAAGTTCATCTTTTAAAGGGAGACTAATGAGTCTTCACACATTCAAAATTGGTGCACTGAACACATGTGAAAAGAGCAGGATCACAATGGAGGGCCCTTGACAAAACGTACATACTGTCATCTGAAGATAGGAAGTGTCCTTACAGGAGTACCGTTTTCACAGTTCCCCACTTTATGCACTGAGCCCACAGAGGCACACACAGTTTGTATACATGGAGGGTCATTTCTTACCTTCAACTAAACACATGTAGGTTGTGGGCAGGGCTTTCAATCACAATTCAGTTCCCATACATCCACATTCAATGTCCCTACCTACATTAAGAGGGGTGTATGGGGTGTAGTATATTGGGGGGACATGTCATGCTCTTTCTGGGGTAGTTTGTCCACCTTTGGTCCCCACCCTGCACTTAGCAATCACCTGTGGCTCCTAGAAGCTGCCAGCATGAGACAGCAGCCACACCCTGGGAAACAGCTTCGACTGGCCACTAAATGAAGTGAGGGTAGTCTCAAACCCTTAGTGCATTAGGGACTTCCCCTACATGTGAAGACAGGCTCCAGTGGATTGAGTAGACAAGTAGGTCCAACAGTCAATAAGCTTTCTGCACATGCTGTAGAGCAGGCTTCCTCAACCTCGGCCCTCCAGATGTTTAAGGCCTACAACTCCCATGATCCCTAGATAGCAGGACCAGTGGTCAGGGATGATGGGAATTGTAGAAGAAGAAGAAGAGTTTGGATTTGATATCCCGCCTTTCACTCCCCTTCAGGAGTCTCAAAGCGGCTAACAATCTCCTTTCCCTTCCTCCCCCACAACAAACACTCTGTGAGGTGAGTGGGGCTGAGAGACTTCTGAGAAGTGTGACTGGCCCAAGGTCACCCAGCAGCTGCATGTGGAGGAGCGGAGACGCGAACCCGGTTCCCCAGATTACGTGACTACCGCTCTTAACCACTACACCACACTGGCTCTCTTTGACTTCACCCCCACAGGCACACTCCATTATCTCTCAAGACAGATGGATGCCCAACAACATTGAAAGTGTGGTGAGTTTTTATTTTTCTCTCCAAGCCTGGAAAGGGGTCATTGATGCAAAAATATTTTTAATGGTGCCCTTCCACTTTCCATCCCACATTACCATTCACTAGTGCCTCATTGCACATTCAATGGCATTCTAAGCCACTTGTGAAAATAACCCTTGGGTCAGATTTCCTGCTCATTCCACGAATTTTTCATCCATTTGATGAACGAACAGAAAATTGAGTGATTCCCCCCCCTTTCCTGCTGGTCTTCCTCAGGCAGCATTTAATTCACACAAAAGTCCCCAAAGATGGAGTTATTAAATCTTTTAGAGGACAAAATGGGATATTTCCCTATAACCACGATTCAATTTTGTATGGAGCTGCAGTCGCGTTAACAGCATTTCCCAGTCCTGCCTTGCAGCAAACTCTCACTTCCAAATCAGACATTCTATATGTAGCCCGGCTGCTATAGATGAGAGATCACCAACAAAATTGCATCCTCAAAACAAGTTTTATGAATCAAGTGCTGACTTCTGCTATAGCTTCACATACACTTAACCACAGATTACGTTAAATATTTGGATTCTAGAACAGGTTGCCAAATGCTGGGATAACATAACAAAATGAGGAGCATTAATAAAATGGAAGCACAGTGCTGAGAAATGCATACGCAATGGGACATCTGAAATTGAAATCTAATGGATGTATCCTCATCTGGTGTAAGTCACTTTAGTTCGTTTTACTTCTGTTAACTTTTGCTGACAGCATCCAAGCATCTGGCCTGCCTTTTCCATGTTTCCCCCACCTTGTTCACTTACTCACTCACTCACTCACCTGGTGATGCATTTATTATTAGTTAGACACCATCCTTCAGTATTCTGCTCTCAATGTAGCTATCAGTTAATAAAAGCAATGTAAGACATCAAAAATATACTGGAACGGCAGAAGCAGTAAGTGCATCTTAGTGGTAGGAAAAGTTAGTTAGGTTGTCGATATGCCCTACTTTATGGAAGGCAGTCTATTTGAAAGAGTTCTCAGTCTGAAGCACTGTCTGGTCCAAGTTGAGATTTAAAGATAAAGAACTATAAGAAGGAAGGGTGGAATGGGCTTTGAAGTTGCCCATCGACAGTTAGATTCTGTCAGCAGACTAAGCAGGCACTACAGGCCAGAGTTTTTCTCACTGTGGTGGGATGTATTTAAATTGCAGTAATTATAACTACAACTGGGACACGGGTGGCGCTGTGGGTAAAACCTCAGCGCCTAGGACTTGCCGATCGCATGGTCGGTGGTTCGAATCCCCGCGGTGGGGTGCGCTCCCGCCGTTCGGTCCCAGCGCCTGCCAACCTAGCAGTTCGAAAGCACCCCCGAGTGCAAGTAGATAAATAGGGACCGCTTACCAGCGGGAAGGTAAACGGTGTTCCGTGTGCTGCGCTGGCTCGCCAGATGCATCTCACGCTGGCCACGTGACCCAGAAGTGTCTGTGGACAGCGCTGGCTCCCAGCCTATAGAGTGAGATGAGCGCATAACCCTAGAGTCTGTCAAGACTGGCCCGTACGGGCAGGGGTACCTTTACCTTTACCTTTAATTATAACTACAGTGGTACCTCGGGTTAAGTACTTAATTCGTTCCGGAGGTCCGTTCTTAACCTGAAACTGTTCTTAACCTGAAGCACCACTCTAGCTAATGGGGCCTCCTGCTGCCGCCGTGCCGGCGGAGCACGATTTCTGTTCTCATCCTGAAGCACTATTTCTGGGTTACCGGAGTCTGTAACCTGAAGCGTATGTAACCTGAAGCATATGCAACCCGAGGTACCACTGTACTGGACTCCAGATGATAAAACGTGTAGTCCAACAATATTTTGAAAGCCACAGCTTTCCCACACCTTTGCACAGGTAATTGTTGAAATATCTCTTTTGCCCTTCTCACCTGCACAGTACATCTAAATAACTTAGTTGAAGGGGTGCAGATTTGTATCCAACTGCATTGGATTTTTAAAGTTTGTCAGCCAAACAAGCTTCTACTTCTCACAATCTGTCTCGATCCCAGTTTCAAAACTGGAAGGGGAAAGGAAAAGATTAATCTCATCATCTGGTTCCACAGTACGTGTTAAAGAGAGTTTTTTATTAATCTTTTCCCTTTTGTCTCTCTTTTTTTTTACAGTAATGCCCAGGTTTCTAAAGAAGCTTTTCATGGGGGTTACATAACTGGTACCATTCTAGTCTGCCACAGTAGAACCCTATTCAGCTTTCTTTCTGCCCCGATTTCAATAGACTCAATGAGAATTTTCTCCAGGGGGGAAATGAGTGACTTTTGAATAAGATCCACACCTTCCCTCGCCACCCCCTCTTCCGACTCCTTCCTTGTCAGGGGGTTACTGGATGTTGCTATTGCAGGGATTTCGCTGTATTATCCAAGCCCTGCTGAAGTAAATGTGATACTTTCAATTTGCATTGATGCAAGATGAATGAAGGCCCTAAAGTACTAGGTTCTTATAAAACTCATGGCTGTATGTTCTTTTCAAACAGTCTTCTGATCCATTCTTTCTATATTTGTGATGCATTTGTGATGCACTTAAGATGACTTTCACCGTAACTCCCTTTATTCCAGCTGCCATTGTTTCCTCCTAGTTGAAGAACAAAGAGTTGTCTATCAAACTAATATACTTTGCTCACACAGCAGGCATTAAAAACTTCCTTTCTCACAGATATATATGCATTGTGGGTTAGTCACAAGTACTGCATTCCACTGGTAGCAGGGGTGGTATAGGCCTCCCCCTCTTCTTCTGGTTAACAAGCATACCTGCCAACTCTCAGCTTTTGAATGCTTTTATTTCCATTTCAAGGCATAAAATTTCATTGATGGGGCTTCCAGAAGATGTTTCTAAACATATTTCTGCCCTCAGCTTCCCCTGTACTTGCATCACATCAATTCAGTAAGCAATGGCACAGTATGCATCTTTAACGTAAAAGTTGTGGTGGGGTACAAGCTTTGTGTCAGAGGAGGGGCACCAGGGGGAAGAGAGAGATTGAGAGAAAGAAAGAGGGGCGCCTTAGTAGCATGGGATGAAAACCCTAGAAAAAGTTGCTGAAAGGATATGGCAGTTTGGTCCATTTCAATTTCAGGGCTCATCATCTTTTGTCTCCTGAATCACGGGGCAGAAGTGGGTGGGAAATTGGGGTCATTGTAGATAACTCGATGAAGATGTCAACTATGGCTGTGAAAAGGCAAAATCCATGCTTGGGATCATTTGGAAAGGCATTGAAAATAAAACTGCCAATATCATGTCATTACACAAATCTATAGTGCAAATGTATTTGGGGTACTGCATACAGTTCTGGTTGCCTCACCTCACAAAGGATATTGCTGAGTTGTCAAAGGTTCCAAAAGGGCCATCCAAATGATCAAGGGTGGCCCTCACCCCGCTGTCCCACAATAAAGAAAGGTTGCTGCATTTGAGACTTTTTGTGGCAACATGATAGAACTTTATGGAATTCTGCATGGCATGGAGGAAGTGGATAGAGCAAAACCAGAAGCACGTTGTTCATGGTTCAGCCTTTCCATTCTCAGCTGTAGTCTGTTTACCACCTCACTGTCTGCACCTTAACTCTTGGCACAGTTTCTTCATTCAGAGCTAAGCTCTTCTCCCAGGTACAATAGGTGAGATGCTGCTGCTGCCAGTTCCTGGGTTCTAGTGTTGTACCTCTCCCTCTCTTCTGTTAATTAGTCTTCCATGGCTCATCCTTGAATAGCTTCCCCTTGGGGAAAGGATGTAGTTCAGTAGTAGAACATCTGCTTCTCATGCAGAAGGTCCCAGATTCAATCCCAGCATCTCCAGCTAAGTCTAGGAGGGACAGTTGTGTGGTGGTGGGTTCTTCTGCCTACTCATTATAGGGGGGCCCTTCAACAGCCTTATGGTGGGGAGCTCTAGCTCCCTCTGTCCCTACTTTTGTCGAGTCGCTGCTATCATGGGCTATCTATTCAACCACTGAGGGGGGTCACAATAGTTCACTTGTAATGTAGGCAACATTGACCTGCTTAGCCAGCTTTGTGCTAACCTTCTTTTTCATCATTTGCAGGAAAAAAATCATATAATCAGTGTGCATTCAGCAAGTGGTATATGTCTGAGTGATGGATCCATGTGTGCAAATTTATCAAAGTACATGACAGGGATAAATCACCCATGGAAATTGTACATCAAAACCATTCTGTAAGTGCAATTTTAAAAACAAGGTATTCAATAGTTAAACAAATGGGGGAGGGGGGTGGCAAAGATTATCTGCACCCAGAGCACCATTTGGTCTGGAACTGGCCTTGCACATCATCATTACCTATTAGTTTCTCATTAAAAACCTCCCTAAATAGGGCTGCCTTCAGATGTCTTCTGAACATCAGATAGTTGTTTATTTCTTTGACATCTGATGGGAGAGTGTTCCACAAGGCAGGCGCCAACTACCGAGAAGGCCCTCTGCCTGGTTCCCTGTAACTTCGCTTCTCACAGTGAGAGAACCGCCAGAAGGCCCTCGATGCTGGATCTCAGTGTCCGGGCAGAACAATGGGAGTAGAGATGCTCCTTCAAGTATACTGGGCCGAGGCCGTTTAGGGCTTTAAAGGTCCACACCAACACTTTGAATTGTGCTCGGAAACGTACTCAGAGCCAATGTAGGTCTTTCAACCATTCCCAGTCACCAGTCTAGTACAACACAACACAGTATATAATAGATGCCTGAGACTCCCTTGCACCCAAGTTCCATGCAGTGATGGAACAGTAGAACAGTGATGGAACACTCAAGATCTCATTATCCTAGCAGCATAAATTTGAGTGCTGGGAAAATAAGAAGTCTCAGAAACAAAAGTTCTACCTTGATGGAATATGCATTTCATGCATAAAAAAAAGCAGCAGTTATCATTTATTATTGATAAAAGTTCCTAAGCACTCCAAGTAATAAATTGAAGAGGTCCCTGTGCAAGTGGGTTATAAACTGTTATTGTGAAATACACATTTCATTATTTTTATTTGTTTCATTATGTGAACCACCTTGTGTTGTAAGTTGTATGTAAATGCAAAAAAATAGGGAATCTTCTCTTTCAGAAAGGATCTGGCACACTTTCCTATATATTTGCTGCTCTATAATTACTCAGGCTGAACTTGAGAAATGCCTGGTTCTCCAGCCTGTGCTGCTCACCCTTTCCTTTGTGTTTCAAGCACAGTAGATCTGGTAACTGCTTCTAGAAGTGATTCCCTCCACTAGTCATTAACAAGGTCTTCTATTAAGTGTGACTATTCAAGTCAGCAAGAAGCCAGCTGTCTGTCAAGTAATTCTTGTTGAATAAGATGTGAATGCTTTCTGCAAATCCCACTATCCTGATCAAATATGAAGAGGTTAAAAATGAGACATAAAGAAAACGTTGCACTATAAAAACATCAAATCATCGTACAGATCCTGACCTTCTGTGGTATTTTTTTGTGGGTGAATGACGTTCTAAACTAGGAATGCCTTCAACCTATTTCCTTTTCTCATTTTTGTTCCTGTTTTGCTCTACCATTCTCTTCTAGCGCTATTCAGAACCTCTGATTTTTCATGCTTTGCCTAATCCAATTTCCCTTTAAATCACATTAAGCCCTTAAGTATGTCTTACAGAGATCGACAGGGAAGAATGGTCACCTTGCTAATAATACAGCAGAATGGGTCTCTCCCATCAGGAAATGTGAATTGGTTGACATCCCAAGGTACAACTTTTTTTTCATTTTTTATATAGTAAGCAGATAGTTGCCTTAACTATTTTGATTTTCTGAAGTAACTTGCTGGAAAACTGCACATTGCTTGTGTTATCTTGTCATTTGTTTAGAGACCACACATAGAACAAAAACAGGGATAGGATGAAGTATTTATAGCATTAGTGAGTGACATCAAGGTAGGACTTGGGGGGCAGAAGTACCGTATTTTCCCATGTATAAGACGACCTTTTTCTGATTATTATTATTTTTTAGATAAATTGAGGGTCATCTTATACACGAGCCAGTGTGGTGTAGTGGTTAAGAGCAGTAGACTCGTAATCTGGTGAACCGGGTTTGCGTCTCCGCTTCTCCACATGCAGCTGCTGGGTGACCTTGGGCTAGTCACACTTCTCTGAAGTCTCTCAGCCCCACTCACCTCACAGAGTGTTTGTTGTGGGGGAGGAAGGGAAAGGAGAATGGTAGCCGCTTTGAGACTCCTTTGGGTAGTGATAAAGCAGGATATCAAATCCAAACTCCTCCTCCTCCTCCTCCTCCTCCTCCTCCTCCTCTTCTTCTTCTTCTTCTTCTTCTTCTTCTTCTTCTTCTTAACATGCTAAGTAAGCAAGGGCTGGTGCGGTGGCGGTAGCAGGGAAATGTCAGAGAGGAGGCTGCTTACCCACTCTTCCCAGCTTAGGAGGAATATTAGATGAGTGCCAGTATGTGGTGTATTACGGCACCAATTCCATCAGCCAGAGTAGGAGGTCGAGGAAAAGCTGCCCAACAGCTCAGCGAACTTACAAAAGAAGCTCAACAACGTGGGGTCGTGTTATACACGGAAAAATACGGTATATGGCACCACTCAGCAGAATGAACAGGGAGCAGGAGAGGTGTTAAGATCTAGACCATTTCTCTTTCCCCCTCCACACACATGCACACCTAGTTTGTCTTTGAATGCCCAGAGCTGCAGGCCTTTGGGCATCTGTGAACATCCCTCTTCCCCACCTCCACAATACAAAATGGCTCACCAGCACCATTTGGTACAGAATAATTTGTCTTTCTGATACAGCAGCATCACCTTGGCAACATAAATATAACTTAATAAAATCATGTTTGTACTCATGCGAGCGGAGATACTGGCCACACGAAATACTGACAAACACTAGGCAGTTCCAAAACAAACCTAATACCAATTTTATCTCAATTTCGCCGTGGTAGTGTTGTTCTCACTCTAGGCTCCATTTTGCCTAAGTAGTTCTTGGCAGTAGTATTGTGCCAGCTGGAATGTTTATGGGAAATGATGTGAGAGCAGCAATTCACTTCATACAGACCATTGAGCATCATGGTCATCAAATGCCCACAAGTCAATTATTTCCTTGACCAGCTCTGAATTTCAACCCGTTGTTTTTTTTTAAAAAAAATCATGTAAATACGAGTGATGTTTATACAGGTCATCTTTGACATGGAGCTTTGCAAGGGCACATACTAAGCTATAATTAATATTTTAGAGAAAACTCCCCTTCTACTTATTCTGGGAGGGGGGAGAGAAAAAAGGTGTTAAGCTTTTTTCTTATGTGGTGCACAACTTGAAATATTTCTTTTACATTTGAAGCATATGACATTTTCTGAGCAGAGAATACCTTATATTATCTTGTACATAGAAAACGTGACATGTCTCCCCGATGAATATTCATAACTTTCATAAGTGTGTGCATTGCAGATGTGCCAGGATCATCTTCAAAATGTTTTGTGCAGCGTTTTCCAGAGGATGTTTGCTTCCTTGCTATTAAGCTTATTAGGGGAGGGGGGAGACAAACATTTTGTGAAACTGACTTTTTGGTTTAAACGACAGCATGGCCATTTTCTTTCAGCTAGGCTTTGGGACATACTCCTACTATGAATGTAGAGATCTGGTCAGTGGAGAATTGGACTTCTGTATGTACCATACTGTGGACTCATCTACACCTGTTGTTTCACAACGTTAAGGGATTGTTAAGGAATGGTTATAACATGCATAAGGGCAAACTGTGTTCTGCTATAATTAATGTGTTATTACCTTGTCTGTTATATCACTTCACTTTAATCATTTTGTAGTGTTTTACCTTTTTTCTGCATTCAAACGTTGACCACCATCCAATGGTATTCAAGGGGCAGTGTTAAGTTTCTCCTCCTGCCTTTTGCTTCCTCTGTTCTAGCCGTTAGTTGTGGATCAGCTCGGGCTCCCGCCCACAACCACTCCCCTCTCTTCCAGGGAGGAGAGTCTTTCTCACTTCCAGTTTCTCTTTTATAGTCTCTCTCTGTGTGTGCTGTGTGTCTGACTTCTATGGGAGCTGTGTGTGTGTCTGTAATTTTTTATGCGAACTAAGGACTCTGAGGGAGAGAGAGAGGGATGGAGGAAGAATTTAGCTGTGACACTAGAGGGTGGGACACAGCAAGAGAGTGACAAGCAGCTAGGAGAGAAAAAACGCTATAGGAAATGATATGGCCGGGTCTAACCTAAAATTGACAAAAGAAAACAAAGGGGAAATCATTTTATTCCACAAGTCAGCCCTGTGACTTTTAAAAACGATTCATTTCCAATCGTTCTTAAAATATTCTACCAGTCTGTGTAGATCCCGCCTGTATCTGCTCCCCACTTTAGTCCATACATGTTTGCTTTGGATGTTGGAAGAGGGCTATTGTGCTTCAACAACCTTAAGAAATATAAGTTGAGAGGTAGAAGGCTGCCCCTGAGCCAAAACATGGCATGACCATGAACAAAATGCAGCCTACATAAAAATATGAGGAATTGGCCCTAAATACTGCCTTTGAAAGTGCTGCAATTCTGCCAATGTGCTTAGAGAAAGCTGCTTGTCATCCATCCATATAAACCTGTATATTCTACATGTGAATCAGTAAACTGTACATTTTCTTAAACTACCCTATCCTCTGCACTTCCCAGATGGTGCAGCTTGTTCAATTTCTCGAGATAGATGTTAGCCTTGTTTCTGAATAACTCACTGGTGTAGGCTAACCTGCCATTAATTTTTCAGGGTCTCTGAAAAACTAATTTTCCTGGTGATATTTTTCCCCTCCCAGGCAAGAAAGTTCAGAGTGTAAATGTGTTCCCTGCATTTCCGTGGTCAAGTAATGAATATGTTTCTCACAGCCCAATTCATCGTAATGCTACTTTTATACCATTCAAGATTATAAATACCTCTCTTTTGGACCACAAATCATTACATGCTGGGCGGGGGGGGGGGCATTTGGCAGCATATATTGGGATAGACAGATGACTTATCTTTTAAATCACTTTCATTGTATGGCACTTAGCCTGGAAATCTTAAAAAGAGGAGAGTAGAATGTAATTAGTGATGCTACTGTTTTACCCTCAAAAAGCAGAGTCATTATCTTTTTCATTATCTAATGTGAAAACTCCAGTGCTCTCATTAATGATGGCTTGAGAGAAGCCACCACATTTAACTTTGTTCTACAGTATGGATTTCCAAATACAAGAATAAAACCAACATTATTTGTTAAGACTGCAGTCCGATAGATACTTATGTGAGAGTAAGCCCCACTGAACTCAACTGTACTTCCTTCAGAGTCCACATGTATAGGGCAACAATGCTGAACTCATCTTCAAGACCAACCATTACATGAGAGATGAAGAACTTGTGACCCCCAAAATGTTGCTGGACTTCAAGTCCCATCAGCCCTAGCCAGCATGACCAATGGTAAGGGATGATGAGACCTGGAATCCAACAACATCTGGAGGTCCACAGGCTCCCCAACCCTGTAGAGTATTACAGCTAAATCAAATGCTACTGATGTCCTGAGGAGTTGGGTTGCCAACTTTCTTTCTGGAAGGGCTCCTGTGTCTTTATTGGGACCAAAGTACACTTTATGTTAACATGCCACTCCCGCCCCCCCAAAAAGAAGAAGAAGCAGTTGAGCAATATGAATCACGATCCTGGTCCAGACTGCCCCCCCACATGCTTCTTCTCAAATATCATACACACCTGATATTTGTCCCAAAGATACTGTTTTCAGGAACTCCAGTAATACTAGAATGCAGAGGGTTGATAACAATAACATTGTTTATTCACTTATTTCAAAGCATCTGACAAAGGGACTCCTCCAGACTGGTTCATTTAGCTTTCATCCTGGTTTGCTTGCACAAAGATTACATGGAGGTTATACGATGTCCACTGTTTACTGAGCATTTGTTCATATTTGTTTGCAGAGATATTATACAACAATGAGCATTCATCTTGATTTGCTTGCACATAGGTCATACGTCTTTCTATCCATCTATTGTTTATCCCACTCATTTTAATGTATTTCCCTGTAGGTCTCATAACTACAAAAGGTCCAGGTTTTGTTTTGTTTTTTTTAAAAAAAAGTGGATTTGTTGCTGCAAAATGCTTTAATGCACTGTACTTGCAAAACCCTAATTTTTTTGTATGCAACAGAATTCTTCCCATAAAGTACTGAAAGTCTCAAGGTGACCAATGATGATATTTCAAAACTAAAGGGATAGCATGTAAGGAAACCATGCTTAATGGGATGCAATTTCCCCATTTGTGTGTGTTTATTTGTTTTTGTTTTTTAAAGCCAAAATTACGGTAGCCTGTACAGGCTGCAATGTGAGGTGGAAAGAAGGTAGTTGGATTGAGGCTGTGTACCCTTTCCACTATGGCTGCTCAGACATTCACATTTTCTCCAGCTTCCATCAAGCACCACCACCATCAAATTGAAAGTCAATATTCTCTCTCCATTTAATCAAAATCTGTATTTTTCATAGAAAAACCTATACAGTACTTTTAAAAAGGAGGCATGAAGAAATCCTCTTACCAACAACTTGTTCTCATTATTAAGCCCGCATGTGGAATATCCTAGTCAATCAACACGCTATTTCCCTAGCAAAGTATATGGCTGGTGTAAGGGGAATCTGCTAATTCCCCTTACTAGACTGTATTAAGGATGTGTCAAGAATGTTTGTGCAGGAAATGCTCAGCCTGATAAGAGTCAGCATCCTGTTTGCCTCTCCGAATCAGGCACCTTCCTGTGACCATGACTTAAATTCTACACCTGTGTAAAGCAAAGGTGAAGTGATGCTTCTATATAAATCTGTGTCATCTATAGGACTGTGATGGGTTGGGTTCCTCAATGGCCATTGGTCTTTTGTCAAATAAACCTGCATCAGTTCTCCTACTGGGCATTTCCTGTGATGGTGGAACTTTTTCATTTCACTGGTAAGCATTCACAGTAGCATTTACTCAACAAAGCATGCAAAACAACAACAACAACCCAACCCCAAACCCTCCACAAGGAACTCACCAAGTCATCTATCTAGTGCAAACATATCCTAAATCGGAGCCAATTTTTTCCTGAGTCATTGTATCTTTATGCCTTCTTCAAAGTACATCAGGGGAACAGCTCCTGGTCTCATTAATATGCAGATATAATTAACAGACACAACATTTGAAATGCATAGTATGGTTATTTGGAGGCAGAGGAGATGCATTCCTGGAAGTCAGACAGGTTTTCCCTGGGATATCATCTGTCAAAAGCAAACAATATGTATCTTTCACATTTATACAGAGTGACAGTGAGCAGACTGAGGGTGTAGCCCTGTGAAGTGTTTCCTGTTCTCACCTCACGTAGAAACAGGTGTTCCTGACCTCATAATGCTGAAGTGAAAGAAATAATTTAGGATTTAAAGATACAACTCATGATGCCATCCAAATAGTGACATGTTTTATTTTGAAGAAGGCAAATTAGTTAACAAGGTTTAATTAACGGCCATATGTAAACTTAATTATTGGCTTCCATGTCCTGTCGGCAAGGCTACACAACAGGCTACAAACAGCAGCAGTCTTTGCCTGATCCTGTCATACAGAATCAAGACACCACTTTCTGGAAGGCCTTGTCACCATGGGCAGCCAGTGATGGAGGGCAAAAGGGAATCATGCCTTCAGAGGGGAACTGTGGGCCCCCTTGACAATATATGTGGCTCACACAAGGGGAAAATAGGATGAGGACTCTTGTACATATGTTTGCTCATTTTTGAATGGGGTTGACGGTGTGCACAAGTACAAATACATAAAAATAATCTAAGCATCAAGCGAGGAGCAATCATATTCACCAGAAGCAGGGCCAGTCCTAGCATTAGGCAGAGTGGGGAGATTGTTTCAGGCACTGGATACTGGGAAGACGTGGCAGCAGCCCCCTCCCTCCCTCTCCAGCCATTTGGCTCCAGCCTCCCCACCACCACCACTTCCCGTCCTCCTAAGCCAACCTTCCGGCAATGGTGACATTTGCGTGTTTGCTGAGCTGACCGGGCTGCTTTGCCTAGTTGAATTCTCCCAACATTTCACACTTGGTCCTTATTGACCAAGCAGTCCAAGAAGATCTCCTCTGCTCCTTTCTACTTTCTCCTCTAACAACAAACTTCCAGAGGGAGGGATAACCCTGGGAACACTGGATACTGAGGCTGCTACTACTACTACATGCACAGCACACATGTATACACACTATACAACTGAAACAATTCCTCCAAAGAATCCTGGGAACTGTAGTTGACCTCCTCACAGAGCAACAGTTCACAGCACCTTAACAAGCTACAGTTCCCAGGATTCTTTGGGGTGTTTGTTTCAATTGCATGGTGTGTATATGCAGCCTAAGTCTAAGGCTTCTCTCCTATTGCATCCGCAGCATGTTTTTGCATGGATGGAAAAGGCAGGACCTGCTTTCCCTTTTGTAGATCTGCCTCACCAAATCAGGGCAAATAGTGTTAGACTGCAATGCTCTTAAGAAAGCTAATTTGAAAGTATGCCCCCACCCCACCCCTGAATGCAGCATTTTTCATTTAATCCCATTACTTACCATGGAAGAAATACCTTCGACTTCCCTGCTGCCTCCAGCACATCACTGTCATAATATTGCATGCCATCCACTTTCATCCCCAGCAACATGGAAGACGTCCCATTTGCACAGAGGCTGTGTTGCAGTAAAGATACACTGGAAGTTTTTATGCATCCCTGAAGCTTCCTTGAAGCTTTTGCTCTGCTTTTGGGAAAGCAAGCTCCAAAATGATCCTGAGTTTAGCATGCATTGTGCCTCCTTCCCTAATTATATAATAGATTATATGAATAATTGGCATATAATTGTCACTCAATCCCTTCTTACAAATTCCTGATGACACCAAAGCATTTTGATTGATTCATTCTTATTTTCTTTATGAAAGAAAATGGGTTTTTGAGAAACTACAAATGGATTTAAACGCTGTGGGAATCAAACAACAGGACCTGCTTTCCCTTTTGTAGATCTGCCTCACCAAATCAGGGCAAATAGTGTTAGACTGCAATGCTCTTAAGAAAGCTAATTTGAAAGTATGCCCCCACCCCACCCCTGAATGCAGCATTTTTCATTTAATCCCATTACTTACCATGGAAGAAATACCTTCGACTTCCCTGCTGCCTCCAGCACATCACTGTCATAATATTGCATGCCATCCACTTTCATCCCCAGCAACATGGAAGACGTCCCATTTGCACAGAGGCTGTGTTGCAGTAAAGATACACTGGAAGTTTTTATGCATCCCTGAAGCTTCCTTGAAGCTTTTGCTCTGCTTTTGGGAAAGCAAGCTCCAAAATGATCCTGAGTTTAGCATGCATTGTGCCTCCTTCCCTAATTATATAATAGATTATATGAATAATTGGCATATAATTGTCACTCAATCCCTTCTTACAAATTCCTGATGACACCAAAGCATTTTGATTGATTCATTCTTATTTTCTTTATGAAAGAAAATGGGTTTTTGAGAAACTACAAATGGATTTAAACGCTGTGGGAATCAAACAACACACCAGTAATGGAAATTTAACTTGGATGAATTAAAGAACTTCACACTGGTGAAAAGTAAAATAATAATAATAAACTAAGCAACTCGCATACATTGACGAGTGCTGAATTTGCATGCTTCTCGAAAGCAAAATAAAAAGCAGCAGCCAGCATCATGAGGAGAGGGAATAGACGCCGGTGAATGCCTTGGAGGAGGAAATTAATTAGAGTAAGTTAGATGTTTAAAGGTGACCAAATTCATTATTTTTTTAAAAAAGTAAAGTAATTCTAGAATTATGATCTGCATACACAACTTAGCTAGGGGAAGATGGCATCCAAGTATATGCGTACTGGGATGAGTTACAGCTATGGTAGAAAGTAATTATTTCATGCTTTAATAAAGCAACCCTTCCACAACAAAATGAGGCGAACCAAACTACGGCATATAGTTGAGCCAGATGATATATACACTGGGAAACATGCATGAGTACAAAACATTAGCTATCCTGTAACTAAAATGTCCCATAACTTGGGAACTGTTACAGCAGCCGCACAGGGGAACTTCAGACGCAGGGGCCAAAAGTCTCCAGGTCCCTCAGTGTAGCCTCCATGACTCTCCCCATGCCACATTCCCCACTGGCCCTGCTCTTCACCTTCCCCTTGAAACCTGATATTACCTTTTGCTTAGCTGGAAGGATGATGGAGTGATGTGAGGTAAAGATAAAGGGACCCCTGACCATTAGGTCCAGTCATGGCCAATTCTGGGGTTGCGGCACTCATCTCGCTTTATTGGCCCTTCCATGAGGCAGAGTGAGGCAGCTGCCTCAGGAGGCACATTCTGAGGAGCAGAAAGTGGCTAGAAATGTGTGCCATGTGGTCTGCCATGCAGCCTCTATAAGATAGCTTGCTGCCCTAAGGGTGTGATGGAGGGCTCTGTTCTGACACTAGTGCTGGTGTAAAATTCAACTACCAGTCTAGTCAGATTTTGTTCACTACATGGGGAATAATAATAATAATAATAATAATAATCATAATAATCATAATCATAATCATAATCTTTTCTTTATATCCCACTGAAGCTGGGCTCAGAGCGGCTAACAACAATAAAAGTAACACAGTTTACATAAAATCACAATCAATTAATTGAAATACATTCTAAAATCAATTCATTCTAAAACCAATGCATCTTGTCCTTCACTTCAGGCAGCAAAATAGCTTGGGCTGCTCCTGGATTTAAGGGTAGGGGGTAGTCCTTTGCATACCCAGGGCTCCAAACAAGATCAAACCTGCACATTGGATTGAACTCAGAAAGTAAACACAACCCACTGAAGTAGATATATTTTGATATGGCCATAAACAAGATGGTTTAGTTGATTTTGGAATGGTTTTAATATGCATTTTAGGTTGGGTTTCATTGTATGTATATTTTGTTATTGTAAGCCATTTTGAGTAATTTTTGAGGAAAGAAGAAGCAAGTTTTTAAAATAAATTATGTATGTGTATCTGTGGCAAGATTTGTTTTCTCCAGAAAACCTGAAGTAGGCCTTGGCTGCCATTTTATATCCAGGAGCAAAGCCTGACAGAGAAGAGCTCTGAAGCCCTGCCCCTAAGCAAACTGTGTAGAAAATACAACTGATATTAAAGTATAGCACTTCAAATGGTAAAGTGGGGGCTACAAAACATTTGGATAAATGAGACTCATTTTGAAACGGAGTGTGTAATATTTATTTGAATAACCAGGAAATTCAGAGAACAAGTTCACATTGTAATGGTATACTGCATTTGAACTCTGTTGCTGGAATTTAATATATTGGCATTCTAATTGCTTGGCAATTGCTGCTACTTACATTTGGGGAAGTATAGGAAGCAGTAATGGAACCAGTCATCATATTTTGTAACAAATAGCTTTATGCTTTTTCTTTGAATTTGCCCAGAAGAATCTCTTGCCTAAGGCAAAATAAAAATAAAAAAAATTGTCTTGGGAATATAGCAGAATTGAACATCAAACAGCAAAACATGTTGGTATTTCAGGAGTGAGAGAAGTGAAAAAAATAGCAAGAAGCTGATGGCAAAAGGGAGAAAAATAACTTGAGATTGCTAAGAGATGTACAGTGAGTACCTTCTCAGTTTTAGAACATTATTTATGTTGATACTAGAGCTGCAATAAATGTTTCCCTGTATTGATTCTGCGAAGGAAAGTAGTGCTTTTGGAGCAAGACAAAAAATCCACAATCACCCCACCTTGTCTATCATTTATCCCCTGATCAGCTGCTACTTTGGCCCTATTTTTGCTTGAAAACTTGAAAGTTTTATTCCAGCGAACAATTGTTGTACCCAAATCAATGATCACATATGTGCCATCCAAATCTTATTCCACACATTCAGTGAAAATGCATAGAGCAGGCAGAAATGGGGTTGCACCATTTGTTCTGCACTTGGTGGTGTCCTCTGCATGTAGAACTGAAGGCTGAAAAGAGATCCCATGCACATATACCTGTGCAAATGATGGGCTCCTAATCCCATGAAGTGCATGGGTTCACAGGTGTATGTGCACTGACACCCCTTTTCAGACCTTCAGCTCAATACACAAGGGTCTGGACGGGGCCAGGAGATGCAATCCTGGCTTCTACCGCCACCTCCACCCATTCACTGTTAGCAGGGGGAGGTCTGAAAGAGGCTAAATTGAGTGCAACGGCATCAACATACAGTGGTACCTCAGGTTAAGTACTTAATTCGTTCCGGAGGTCCACTCTTAATCTGAAACTGTTCTTAACCTGAAGCACCACTTTAGCTAATGGGGCCTCCTGCTGCCGCCGTGCCACAGGAAAACGATTTCTGTTCTCATCCTGAAGCAAAGTTCTTAACCTATTTCTGGGTTAGCGGAGTCTGTAACCTGAAGTGTATGTAACCTGAAGCGTATGTAACCCGAGTTACCACTGTACTAGGTAGCAAGTCAGATTTGGCTGTGTGGCAATGTCTGAAAGCCACCTGAGAATGAGGTCAATAATGAAAAGTTTCCAAACGGAAGGATACTTTTCATTGCTACTGAATGTTATTGTTTTTTCCCCAAAGCAGCTTCCCATTGAGTTCATCAGTAGCTGATGCATAGCAAGTTGAATTATTTCAAACTAAGCTCCAGATGCTTTATGCAGGCTCCATAAAATGGGCCTGTTCTGCAGTGGACACAGCCTGGACTTGGAAAAGCAAACCATTTCCCAGCTCAGCTATTAACTCACTCAGCCCCAGTACAGCTTCACTGACTCAGTTCCCTCTCCTGTAACGTGGGAATGATTGTGACTAAACACATTTCTAATATTATTTGACTAAGAGAAACTACCAATGGGATGTTTCCTTTGCTTGAGTTCCATCCATGCATCTTCATTAGAGCTGCTTACCACTTTATCAGGAGCATCTACTTCCAACAAGTTGATACCCACCCATTTACATGTTCTTCCAACCCAGGAGTGTGGAAATTGCTGGTTTATAAAGCAAATCAACCATCAGCAGTCAACTTTTATAGTGCACATCTGTTTCATGCTGCCTTTTGAACTAGAACCCATTTTTCACAGAAGGCACTAAATAAAGCTATTACTTTTACCATTTCATATATTATAGGAGACAAAATGAAGTCAACCTAATCCAAGTACTATGCCACTTATAATGTATATACTAGGTATCTCTCTCTCTCTCTCTCTCTCTCTCTCTCACACACACACACACACGCACACACACAAACGGTTGTGAATTCAGATGCTTCATTTGTAAATATTATTAGCCTACTTAAGTTACTACAGTGATTCTTTGCTGAAGCTCCCAAGGAAAAGTGGTCTTATTAAAATAACAAAAGCTATGCTTACAAGTTTGATACATTTTTATTTTATGTGTTCTGTAATCTGTCATCTTTGCTCTGCTCAAGTTTTATCAGCACCCCTGCCTCCAACAACTTTTCATTTGCTCCATCACGGGTGGTTGGGCATATGTAAATTCCTTATGTAGATCATTCCTTCAGGCATTACAGTACAGTCCACAATTCAGCTCTGAATAATAATGTCAGGAATTACATTGTTAGATTCAAAGAACAAATGAACAGTGGTCCATGCTCAACCAAGCCAAATGTCTATCTCTATCTTCTTCAGGGATAGGGAACCTGCTGTCCTTCAGCTATTGTTGAACTCCAGTTCCCATTATCCCTGACCAATAATCACTCTATCTGGGGCTGATGAGAGCGGAGTCCAATAACATCCAGAAAGCCACGTGTTCCTCATCCCGGAACTATCTTATTCAGTGTACTGACAAAAGCCCACAGGGAAGTTCAGAGTCAGGGTAGGACAACAACATCAGTGTCCTGCTATCAGTCCCCAGCATTTATTAGTAGTCAGGGACATACCCTCTCTTAAAACAGACATTTCAGTTTTGATTATGGGCAATAGCCACTGACACAAATACCTTCCATACATTTACCTACACTCTGTATTATAACACAACTTAAATTGTGATCTCCCTTTTTCTTCTTCTACATTCCCTAATTTGCTTGCATAAATAGAATCAACATGTGCAAGCACAAGACAAGTGATGCTTGAGACATATCATTCATATCTCCTAAGTCATCAGAGAAATGAGCTGGAATGCACAAGGCCCACATACTTGCATCTCTTATAATAGCAGCAATTTTTCTTCCTGTGTTGTTATTTTCATCTACCTGTTGGCAGAATCAATCTGCCACAAATGCAATGTCCCTCTCTCATCCTTACATCAAATATGCTAACCCCAAATGTGAGTGCAAGTTAACTTGTTTTTTATCTTTCTTCCTAAAGATAGCAATATCAGAATTTCCCGGAAACCAGTAGAGAAAACATGACAGACAGAATGATTTGCAAGGCGCCTTAACATAATCTGACAACAATCGAGATGGTAGTGCTAGTAATCACTTCTGTCTGTTTAATAAAGAGGACTTTCCTCTAAACAGTTAAAGGACCCCTGAAGTTCAAAATAAAATGTATTCTAATTAAGCTTATCTAATTTAAACAAAACATAAATTATGAAAATTATACTTGGAATATAATATGCAATTATTAGTACTCATTAATGATAAATCAGAAAACTACAGTGCACTGGGTAATGCTTCCTCTGGTCACAAAGGTTTGCAGCTCATTGACCTGTGTCTGCTCATTAGTCTAGGGCTTCAAATAGCAAGTGGAAAATGAAAGGGATCTCTGCTATAATGTGGAATTGGGCAGAAATAGAATAATATGATAGAAAAACAGCAAAATTTGAGCTTTTGGGCTGAGACTGTAAGGCAAATTAACATTTAACTCAAGCACACAAAATGTTTGATGCTTTGAAGCATTAAGAACTTTAGCCAACTATTATTTATATTTATTATGTCCTCAAAAGAATTTTGTGTAGTGCTGTTACTGACAACTGAGGCCACAGCTGTTGCAGACAGCGGCAGTCAGTCAACATATTGAACCAGGCAGAGGGCCTTCTTGGTGGTGGCGCCCGCCCTGTGGAACGCCCTCCCATCAGATGTCAAGGAGACAAACAGCTACAGTATCTGACTTTTAGGAGACATCTGAAGGCAGCCCTGTTTAGGGAAGTTTTTAATGTTTGATGTTTTATTCTGTTAAATGTTCTGTTGGGAGCCTCCCAGAGTGGTTAGGGAAACCCAGCCAGATGGGTGAGGTATTAATAATAATAAATAATAGATAATAAATAATAAATTATTATTATTATTATTACTGCCACATGTGCATTGCTCGTCTCTAAGACCTCATAATGTTCTGCATATTGGACTCCAGGATATGATGTCCTTTAACCCGTAACTTACGGGGTTGACATGCCATGATACGCATGGTATTGCTTCTTTAACAGCGCTTGTTGTGGTCATGCATCACAAAGATTTGAAACAGATTACTGACATTATTAAATGCTGCAAAACTAAACTAACATAGGTAATGGCTAGCATAGGGAACCTGAGAGAGGTTTAGGAGAGAAGAAGTGGGCTGTTACCATGTATATGAGCAAAGTATGTGAACAAAACAAAATAGCTTGCATTCTTTAGACTAATCCTTCCTGCTGTGATCCATAAGATTTTATTTCATCTATATTTTTTGTATTTAGAGCAATTTAAAGAGCACATAACCAGAAGACTCTCCAAATATAATTATCAGTAAAACACAGGTAAAATCAACGAAACCTAACAAATATAGGTAACTAAATTACACGGCTGGGTAGTTGGTTTGACCAATCAACCTGGATCCAACTTTGAATAGTCAAGTGGGGAAAACTTTATGGATCTCCTTCTGAAAAAGTGTTGTCAAAAAGAAGCAACTGGATTTAGGACCCTGTATGGAGGTGCACAAGGGACGCAGGTGGCACTGTGGGTTAAACCACTGAGCCTAGGACTTGCCAATCAGAAAGTCAGTGGTTCAAATCCCCGCGACGGGGTGAGTTCCCGTTGCTCGGTCCCAGCTCCTGCCAACCTAGCAGTTCGAAAGCACGTCAGAGTACAAGTAGATAAATAGGTACCGCTCCGGCGGGAAGGTAAACTGCGTTTCTGTGTGCTGCTCTGGTTCGCCAGAAGCAGCTTAGTCATGCTGGCCACATGACCCGGAAGCTGTACGCCGGCTCCTTCGGCCAATAAAGCGAGATGAGCACTGCAACCAGTTGGTCACAACTGGACCTAATGGTCAGGGGTCCCTTTACCTTTACCTTTATGGAGGAGCACATTTTTACCTCTTGCAAGGCGGCCAGTCTTCAGGTGGAAGGTATTTGCATTCCCATAGCCATGTTAGACACTAGCTTCCTCACTTCCTCCAGTGTTACACATCACTTGGGAAGACAGGCAAACTAATACCAGTGTACTTGAAGAAGGAAAGGTCACCAGCGTTGAAGCAATGATTCTTCAACATCAACTTCATTGGACTGGTCATGTTGTGCGGATGCCTGATGATCGTCTTCCAAAGCAACTACTCTATTCCGAACTTTAAAATGGAAAGCGTAGTGCTGGCGGTCAACAAAAGAGGTTTAAAGACTGTCTCAAGGCAAATCTTTTAAAATGTAGTATAAACACTGACAGCTGGGAAACACTGGCCTGCGAGTGCTCCAGTTGGAGAACAGCCTTTACCAAAGGTGTCATGGGCTTTGAAGACACTCGAATTCAGGACGCAAGGGAGAAACGTGCTAGGAGGAAGGCACGCTTGGCAAATCCACACTGTGATCAGCCTGGAAACCAATGTCCTCACTGTGGAAGGACGTGTGCATCCAGAATTGGCCTCCACAGTCACTTACGGACTCATTGTTAAAACCATGTTTATGGAAGACAATCTTACTCAGCTACGAGTGATCGCCAAAGAAGAATGAAGAAGAAGAAGCCTCAAAGAAAACTGTTTAAGGCTGCAATCCTAACCCCACTTGCCTGGAAGTAAACCACACTGGATTCAACAGAACTTACTTCCAAGTAGACATGGTTAGCATTGTGCTGTTAATCTTTTTCTTTTCGTTAAGATTAGGTTTCTAAAATGACTTATTTGGATACTACAATTGCATAATTCCCTACAACTTCAAAACCCATTGTGGTAATGGGTACTGACGAAGTTAAATATTGTCTCCAGTTATTATGGGTTGGAACTAAGGCTTTGTTCATGTTATCATATACTGTGCACTCACTGCAGTTTCCAATGCTGGATTTTTAATCTTCACGTGATGCTATCCAAAATGCATATGCATTCTGTTCTTTGTTATATGATACTACTGTCAGAGGCATTGTTTCTCAAGCCAGTTTCGCATTGATTGGAGTCATTAAGCTTTTCATTTTAGCCAAGGTGCAAACACCTTTGCATAGCGTAAAGACATCCCTGCCCTGCCACATCAATGTTGTGTACACAAACAGAAATAAATCGACGTTGTGTTGCTGTGAACAGCCAGGAGACAAAGGGTTCTGAAATGCACCAGTGAGTGGGGAACTTCACTTCGCTTCACTTCACTCTAAGGCAGTTATGTGAACACACTCTAAGACTGCACCCTTTAGTTTGTCCTTGTAATTACTTTGTTTCCTATGCAGTTGTGTGATGACTTGTTCTTCAATAAACAGCCTCTTGTTCTGGACCTACAAAGTGATTAACCCTGTTATATTAGGTAAGAACTTAACAACTTAACAATTGCTATAAAATCACAATAGTAATATGCCAAATTAATCACTGTGTCCCAGATATCATTTCTTCTTAGACCTATGACTCAGTTATTTTTTTTAAAAAAAAAATTTTTGGCATATTACTGAAATGATTCTCTATTCTTAGGGCCACATCTAATCAGAGAACTGGAATGATGAGCAGTTCTCAGCTCTAGACTATGAATGCTGTATGATTAGTTTATCTCCTTTTAAAGCTGCAGATACCTAGAATATGTCACTGCTGAGGTGGATAAAGCAACTTGTGTGTGTGTGTGTTTTCATTTTATTACTGTGAGGGGAAAATTAAAAACAGATAAATTGCTAAACAGAGGGAGAGTGCATTATTTACAGAAAACACATAAATCATTCCCATCACATAAACATCCTTTTTGTTTTGTACTTGGCATGCATGAAAGATTCATAAACTCTCCGTGACTTTTGTGCTCTCATTAGACAACAAAATACTCGTCAGATATTTCATGTGCAACTAGAAGCCTCAGCTGGATTTGTGGTGTGAATACCCTGTTCTGCTATAAATTAGAAATCAATCCATCTTGATACAATTTTGCAAGCTAAGTGCTATATCCATCCACCCACACCTGGGGCAGCTCAAAACTAGTTATACAATTTTATTGTATGTAGAACACATTACCCAGAGTCACAGCAATGAACAAACTATACAAGAGGGCTCAATGTTATCCAGCCTATCTATAGGACTGTACATACTTAAAGAACTGAAGCTTAGCAGGTCCATAGACCCAACACGCAAGAGAAACCTCTTTTCCTTTAATTTTTTTTCAAGCAAGTTTTCTAGATTTTCAAAATAAATATATTACAGTGTTTAAAGGAGAAAGCACTCCTATATTTTCTGTGATTCTGAGTGTTGAGTTTCTCAGGCAACTGAGTATTACATCTAGCCTGTGGGGAGATGGCAAAGGCACTGCAGCCTTTGGGTGGCAAGATCTTCAATGCCTGCCCCATAAAAAAGGTCATTCACTAGCATTTTCCACAATGGGTGATCTTCAAGAGTAAGCAGTGATAGATCCCTTGGAGCCACAGGGGGAAAGAGTTTATCCGCTTCTTGCAGAAAGAATGTCTCTGGGCTGACTTCTACCTTCTGGACCCACAGGGCCAAACTCAGGATTCCTCAGTGTACCTCTCCATTAATGGTCCTGAACAACAGTTCAATATGGTGTTACCATGAAAAGAATATAGTCATTGGGACATACAACTATGAAATCACAATTCTTTTTCTTAACAGTGACTTGTTTATGCATGATGCAGGGTATTTACATACATTTATAGTAAGGACGCGGGTGGCGCTGTGGGTTAAACCACAGAGCCTAGGACTTGCCGATCAGAAGGTCAGCGGTTCGAATCCCCACGACGGGGTGAGCTCCCGTTGCTCGGTCCCTGAGTGTCAGCAGATGAGTGGATATTTGAACCCTGGAACCCCAAGTCCTGGTCCACCACTAAGCACTAGACCATGTTGTCTCTCTCTGGGTAGGACAGCCCTTAATGAAAGATTCGTGTCAAAAATCTTAACTGCATGTATTAACAAGTAGATGTAAAGCACCACTTCTTCATCTTGAAGGGGAATTCTATTGGAAAATACAGAAAACTGAAAGATTAGCAAGTAGAAATAGGAGCTTAATCAAGGCTGTTTAGTGTATTGTAATTATTAAAAAATATGGCAGAGCTATACAGATGCAATTACTTTCTGCTCACATTTTATTCCTGGATATTGGATAAATGTTTATGTGTTAACAAGTGTAGATATACTGCCATCCTACAAAATAGCTGATTCTGCTATTCTGCTTCACGAAGCAGTCCAATTTTCTATTGGCTAACAGCTTGATTCGTGAAAGGTGATTCCTTAAATGTAGGAGACTCGGTGGCTTTTTTCCTGTAACAACAAAACAGAAACCTCCCACTGACACTCCATATCGATTTATAGCTTTGATGACTATGAGCCAGTAGGAAGAATAAGGCAATCAGGAGAAAAGCTGGTCTTCCCAGCAGCTACAGCTGAAGTTTAATAACTGAGAAGATAAGGATAATTTCTTAGGATTGCTTTATCGTTTTTTAAAATCCCCTTTGAGGATTTTAGGGGCAATACATCTTTGATAAGAATATATTGTACAACCTTTCCTACCTCTGTCATATATACCTATTGCAGCATAAGAACTTTTAAAAATAATTTTAAAAGATTTTTCTACTAATCAAAAATAAGCTTGCCCTGTATCTTTTGTAGATGGATGCTTAAACCACAGAAGGACATTCAGCCCATAAGCAGAGGGAATCTCTCTCTCTCTCTCTCTCTCTCTCTGTGTGTGTGTGTGTGTGTGTGTGTGTAATTGTGGGTGGTGAAGACAGGTGGCAAGTTATCTCCCAACTACGGGACTTTGCAGGAAGCAGGCTAAGGCATGAATAACAGCAGGAATCACCCAACAGTTTTCTGATATATGTCTGAGCCAGCCAATCCATGCAAGGAGATGGACCTGCCCAGCCAATAAGGAAGCAGCATTTGCAGTCCAAGGGGTTTTTTTATCCTCAAATATACAACTGCATTATCTTGGATTTGGGTCTTTTTGCACCTTTAAACTGCAGATCTCTTTGTTGCATGCTGCCAACAGCAATATTTGGCCACTCTCACTCAGCCACAGTGTTTTGGGAGACTATTTCATCCTGTGCCATGCTTTGCCTGGTTGGCTGTGTCATTTGGCAAGCTCTGGGAAGCTGCTTTCAAAATCCCAATTATAATGGAATATTTATCAGCGAGACCCCAGTCTGAAACTCTTGAGAGCCACTGCCCGTTAGTGTAGACAATATGGAGCTAGAAGGACCTATAGTCAAACTCAGTATAATGCAGCTCCCTATAGTCCTTAGTGAATTAGTTCAGTGTTCCCAAACCTGGTGCCCTCCACATGTTTTGGACTACAGCTCCCATCAGCCTCAGCCAATGCAACCATGCTTGTTGGGGCTGATGGGAATTGTAGTCCAAACTATCTTGTGGTGACCAGGTTGGGAAGACTGAACTATCTGGACCATTAGTTTTACTCGGTATAAGGCTGCCATGTTCCTATACCCAGGCAAAAGTCCCACGGAAGTCTATGAAGTCGTTGTTTGGTGAAATGAAAGACAGGCGCAGAAAAAAGTAAGATAGAAGATTTGTACCTCAGGTCCAAACCATCAGCATTGACTCAACAATTAACCTCTTCCATTATCTCTGCCATTTGTGTATTTCAGTGTATTCAGATTAGGTGAAAGTGTAAACAAATATGGAATAAAATTCAGCAAAGGTCACCGTCTTTAAAATATAGCTTGCTGGGATGCCAAAAACAAATAACTATAAAAAAATAATTTTCTTACATAGCTACAAAGAAATGCAAAAGGTTTGCATAGCTGGAATATGTTCAAAGCATTAATTTTGAATTTCTGAAGATCAAGAAAGATAGGTTCCCCCACACACAACGGTGAATAACATGCTGGAGGCTTGAGGATGCCTCCCTTTTGATTAAAGATATGCGTTTCTGTTCACCATGTGTTCCTTGCTTTTATGTAAAGGGAATTTTAATCATATTCTCACTGGACCCAGGGAAAGCCAAAGAAAATATCATTTCTACTTACCAGCCTGAAAGAGGACTGTTCAGTTGAAGCTTATCTATTGCTGCTACTTAAGCAGCTAGTCACGGCACTATTCATTCAAAACAAAATAGCAGATTGTAATGTGCAGGCTGAGATCTGAAGGCATTTCATGCGCACATTCATATGAAAGCCTAAATTTCACACGATAACTAAAGGGATTGTGGTTTGAGGACCCGACCCCCGCGATGCGAAATAAAACAGACAAGGACACGTGATTTAGGTTAATGGGCAAGAAAAAGGCCACAACTTTATTGATTACAGCAGTGAAAAGGTATTGGCTTAGGCATTGGAGGTCACAAACAAGGTGGGTGTATTCACCAGTAGGTGGAGCCTGTTGATGCTCATCCAACTATAGGCTCACCCCTGATGTCACCGAAGGTCGTGCCATGGCCTCCCGCCAAGCAGGCATCGGACAGAATACACGACCGCCAGATTCCTTTAATGGAATACCCAAATATTGAAGGCATAGGCGATGGCCACACCTAGCCCTTCGACACACCACAACACATTAATCCAATGCCTAACCGCCACCCGAGCCCAAAAGGCTCACCGCCAATACCCTCACAGCTGTAACCAAACCCTAATGCTGCTAATGACGCTGTTCAACCAAATGTCATTCCCTTGGTCTGAAAGATGAACCCCGTCATTCCGGTACATGGCTTGGTCGCCGGTCCGGATACGGTCATGAAAAATGACACGGCTATTCATAAAGCGCACCCAATGGGCTATCGCCCGGTTTAGGAGTTTCCTGTTTTTTTCAATGGCCATACAGCTCTTTTTTTTGTTCCATAACAAGTCCACGCTTCTCCTATTAGCAAGATCATTCTCTCCTAAGTGAATGATAAGGATGTCAGGAGGGCCGAACGTGGCTACTCTCTCCATCAGCATTGGCATAAGCTCTTCCCAACGCATGCCTCGTCTCGAAAACCAGGAAACTCGCACTCCAGGTGGCAACCCAAGATTAGGGGTGAGGCCGCAGCTAGCCGACCCGGGCCCAATGGACTACACTGTGGCCCGCCCACAACCACTCCCCTCTCTTCCAGGGAGGAGAGTCCTTATCTTTGAACTAGTTACCACATTGTTTCCCCCCTTTTTTATTCTGTTTGTAGATTGTGAAGAAACTGAAAAGCCTCCATCTTGTGAGTTCCCCACAAACCCTGGTCTCCTTTGTTGTTATAGGTATATCAGCTGTAATATACCTGAAAAGCAATATGCAAAATTAAGATCCTTTGCAAGCTGTGAGAAAACAAATACTTGTTCAATCCCTGTAACAAGGGGAGAAATCACAGATCAAGCAAATCAAATTACCAGGCTTTCAGGTCTGCCAGCCGGCAGCCAAGGATATTATAAATGACAATTATGTCTGTCCTTATTCTGTTACAGTAGGATTGTGAGCTCCCCCCCGCCCCCCACTCTTTTTCTACAGAGATCCAAGAGGAGCAACACTTGAATATGCTGAAAGATGAAAAATTTAATTTGACACTTGTCACTACATCTTAAGCTTGAAAACAAGTGTTGTTCCTAATCGGAACTGACAAAAGTGGTGTAGCAACTGATGAATATTACAGTTTCTAACAGGTCTGTGTAGGACCATTCTAACAGCCGAATTGCCAGGTCCTTGTTGACAGCAAGAGCTTCTGGAAAATATTACTGGGCACCCCCATGCATGTAGGCGCTTAATTATGACTTCACCAGAGAGCCATTCATGAGATTATGTACTGTTGCAACAGAATTAACTCTCTTGTCTTTCCTTCAAGATTTATCTGCAATGTCAGTGTGTTTGGGCACCACGGGATTCCCTTAACATCGCTCCTTTTCCAGGTCTGCTGTGTGGCAGTTCTTAGAATCGTACAGAATGCTCTGTGATTTGATGTATTTTGGTACCATCTAATTTGCTATAAACGAGTGAAAGGGTAGACTGCTTATTATCCAAATTTCCCCCTTTTCTCCCCTTTCAGAGTAAGCCTGATCTATATAATTAATTAGATATCTGCATACTTTAGCCACCTGCTGAAACTTTCAAACCAAATTTAAAACTGTAATTGGTAATACAAAAGCAATGGCTCTGATGCTGCAGCATGCTGTCTCTGGTGCTTGCTGGTGCGGCATTCTTTAGATGTGGTTTCTGCCAGTGGGTGCATGCCTGCAGAGTTAGTAAGAAAACAAAATTACATTTCCTCTCCAAATACCCACAAAGTTGTGGACCTTTTAAATGTGCTGCTCAGTTACTTCTTCAGAGCGCATAAGCTTCATTCCATGCTGTTCGAAGGGAATAACCAGAACTAAAGCATGTTAATTTTAATATATCCAAGGCATGAGAGACAAGACAGAGAGGCAAGACAGAGAGAAGAAACTGGTAGCAGAAGAGAAACAAACAATCAGACTTCATGCCTAGACTTCCAGAAAGGTTATTTGGCTACTCTTAATGTTTGTTTGTCTTTGTTTTCTTTTGGTTCCACTGATTGCAATGTAAAAGAGTGGTGTAAAAGCAATGTTCTGATATTCTTGTTTTAATGTTTTTGTTTTAATTTTGTTATGTTGCAATTGAACTTTTTTGCAAGCCATTTACAAGCAAATTTAACTCCCCCCCCCAACCTGTTAAAGCACAGAGTATAAATCAAATAAACAAGCAAACCATGAAACTTAACATATTCTGAATATTCTGGGGTTCTTATGCCCACACTTTCTGAAGTCTTATCATGAGGACTTGAAAGCTTGGGATGATGTCCCCCTCGGTCAGGTGTGTGGGGTTAGAACCTAAAGGCTGAAGTGAAATTTACATGAGAAAAAATCTCAGGAAAATGGTTTGGTCTTCCCAGTCTCTCTGGATGAAAGACAGAATGCTGCATGGCACCCACCCCATCTCTCTGATCCATATTTCATATGAATTCTAACTCAGATATCATACACAATACATGCACCCCTTACCTATCATTTCCACAAAAGGAAGAAGCCCACCCATATCCCACTTAATCTTGACATGAATCTTCCACAGTATATAAAGTGATAAAACACCATTGGCAAGACTATGTTTATTATGTGATTTTGTATATATACCAAAAAAAAGTTTAGAAAGTGGCATGGCTGTTAAATTTAGCTTGTGAAGGATTATTATGAGGGGAGGTCTAATTTCAGCACTTTAGTAATATGCTTGAATATGCATAGGCAACATCCACTAAATTGTAGAAGATGGTTGAATGAAATTTCCAGGGTCTCAGGTTTACATCCACTGCTGTATGCACAAAGTTCCACTCAAGGAATAGGACTTCATTTACTCTCCTCTCTCTGTGTGTCCTCAAAATCTCTTCCAGAAGGTCTTCCTAACCTCTAGATCAGATTTTGAGTGTGCAGGGGCCTACAGTGGCAAGGAGGGAAAAGTTCTGTTGTGTCAACTGAACTCTACTGCGCTGGTGGATCAGCAGATTGGATATGGCCCTCAATGTCTTGCATAGTTCATTTCCTTTCCCCATGGATAGCGTAAGTTCATAAAATTATGCAAAACAAGCAAACACTTTTAATTAGCTATATAGAATCCAACTCTTTTCAACAGAGAATTTATGCCGTCTTTAAGCCAAATCTTGATGTTTTCTCAAGAACCATGACAACTAAGTCCTTGAACTGAACACAAGGCTTCTGTCCCATTTTGTCATCAGAGAATGGCTAACACACAATTTTCCCAATTCCCTAATAAGAAGCTAGATATTGCCTGTAAGAAATCCACTACACATCAATCTGTGCCTGCATCCAGCTGTTGTAGATGTAAATATATCAAATGTACTTTGAACAGGCAATTCGTAGACAGAGCTCCTTGTTTGGGGGTCCAGAAAGACTTTGTTTTACCTATATTTTCATGGGAACAAATATACTTGCTCTTCTTTGAACTGGTATACTACATGGCTTCAGACAACCCTCTCATGCAATGAGAAGACAAGTGAAGGACATTAAGGCATTGAAGAAAGGGCTCTATGAATCTATATCCATTGGTGTATGTGAGTAGAGCCCTTTCTCACATGCTCCAAGCAAATTTGGTAAGGCATAGCGGCTGGACATGGTAGCGGGGTCTTACCCACTCAGCCTTGTGATCCCATTCAGGGCATCCCAAACAGATGGCTGCGGATTGAGTCTCTGCTTTAAGACCTCCAGGAAGAAATAGGACACCCCAAAAGGCATCTAAGCCCCACCTGCACTTTGCATTTAAAGCAGTATCATGCTAGATTAGTCATGGCTTCCACCAAAGAATTCTGGGAACTGTAGTTTCTTAAGAGTGCTGAGAGTTGTGTGGAGATCCCTATTTCCTTCACAGAACTACACTTCTCAGAGTGGTTTAACAAAGTGGTTTAGGGAACTTTGTGAATTGAAGGTCTGTGAGCGATAGTTCCCAGGATTCTTTGGGGGAAGTCATGATTGTTTAAAGGAGTACGATACAGCTTTAAATGTACAGGGCAAAATGGGCCACAGTAACTATTTCATTTGTTATATTTCTGACTAGAAATGTTTGATTTATCAAGATGTACCTCACAACAATCAAACTGACAGTGTTGTGAACGCTGTTATAAGAGGCAAGTAGTATGGCTTACAACTGTGAGAAAAATACCAGTCTCTGGAGAAAGTTTAGAGACATTGATTTGAGACTAATGTGGCAACACTAAATGAATTCTTCACATTTTGGCTTCACCACTACTCAATATGATGCTTAATATAATATCTAATCAGTCCCAGTGTTACTAGAAGGCCGTTGGGATTTACTGAACCAATGTCATAAAAGGCATAAATTCCACAGAAACCCCTTAAAGCCCTTTCAGCTACACAAGGGCAACACATACTCAAGCAATCTCAGGCAGTTCTGTGGTGTTGCGCAAGGAGAGAGGCAGTCTCTGAGGTAACAATACTGGGTTTTGAAAACACCCTTGAATGCCTTGCAAGACAGCCAGAGCAATGTTGCACATTATGACAGTGTGCTAGCACAGCAGTTGTCATTGTCCCTACCCCCACCCCATTTTGAATTCATACTTGCTAGTATAACAGCTTGTGCTACTGGACATGAGTTTCATACTGAGCACAACAATAAACTTCATTGAGTATTCAATACCTTCTCTAATTATTTAGGAGAATTTTAATGGCCACACTTGTAAATAAGCCTCAGTGAATTCAGCAGGACCTATACGTGATTGCACTGAAAGTGCATTTGCAAATGTACCTAAAGAAATATGAAGGAAATATCTCTGTTTGCTTTCATTACAGAGGGAGGACTCACACTTAAAGTTGCTAGGGCCACACAGAGAGTTGATTATCTTCTTTCATGGATAAGAGAGTTTCACTTATCCTCTGGTTACCTGGTATTGTGACTGGGTGTAAGTGTGGAAGAAAATTCTCCTCACAACATGAGAGGACACTACAAATGTGATGACTGTATTTCCCTCATGTTAACTCAACACTTGGTAAATGTTCATCTGTATTTATCCTATATTCTAACACAAGGACTGATCCAATATATTTTATTTTATTTTTACTGCTTAAAGTGGAACAGCAACTCTTCCCCCTGCCCCCCTGCTCCCACAATACCCAGATCCAGCCAGGTTGTTTTAACAGCAGAGGCAGAATAAAACATTTTCACCGCTCCCTAGCAGTAAAAACAAAATAGCTGACGATTTGCTGCCCCAAATCAGCAAAAACACTTGTTTTGAGTAGCCATTATTTTCTTCTGTGCGCATTAGAACATCTGCTTCCATTAACTTTAGATTGTGCATTCTCATGCTGGCTTTCCTTCATATGACCAGGGGTATTTTCAGTCTGGGTAAATCTTTGAGATTATCTTAATTCTTTCTACCAACCGTGAAGTGATTCACTCACAATAGTTTTTATAGCCCATGTTTTCAAATACAGAAGAGGGTGTTTTCCATAAATCACTGCAGACCATAATTTATGTATTTCAGATGCTTGCTTTGATTTAAAACATCGGGGTTTTTTGCACAATATTTCACTTAATTATTTCACTATTCATTATTATTTTGACTACTGCTGTTACATTGCGGGGTTAATAAGAAGGAATGGCCCCACCCACCCACCACTGGCTCCAGCTCCATCCACTTTGAGCTCCAGAGATTACCTCTGAGAGAATGCAGCCCAAACAGGACAGGAAGGGTACAGAGGTTTAGAACCTGAGGCCTTATCTGTTCTATACATTTAAAGCCATATTGTACCACTTTAAGCAGTCATGGCTCCTCTTGAAGAATCCTAGGAGCTACGGTTTGTTAAGGGTGCTGTCAGGATGCTGTCAGCGGCTCCCGGCTGGTTGCCCAGGAAATTATAAATACAAGTTTATTAGTCTTTTTTATTTCAATCTTTACAGAGAGAGGCTATAGAACCTAGCCTCTTGTATAATGGCATTGTCCCGCATGAATCTCCACCGACCCATCCCATCTCTCCCACTTCCTCATTCGTCATTCTCATCATCTCCTCTACGGGTGCTGCTATGGGCCCTCTGTCTTTGAGCTCTTTGCTCTCCTACTTTTAAGGCTCAACAGGTTCTGGGAGATGGAGGATCTAGAATGTTTTCTAATGACAACATGTCAGCCAACTGTTCTGGCTCTCCCACGATTCCCCAACTTTCCCCCTCATCTGCCTCTGAGCTGTGACCTCCTGCAAACCACTGTTGTAAATCTGTATTGTCTTCGTGTCCCCACCATTCTTCCTCTGCCCAGTCCCTGACAGGTGCTGGGAGATGCTAGGAGGTCCCTAGTCGCCTCACAGAGCTACAGTTTGGACGGTGGTTTGGCAATCAATCCCTCTTCCCTGGAATGTGTAGCTCACTGATGGGAATATGGGTCTCCGAACAACTCTCAGTACCCTTAACAAATTACGATTTGCAGGATTCTTTGGAGAAGTCAGGGCTTTTTAAAAGTGGTATTATGCTGCGTTAAAGTGCAGATGGTGCCTGAATAGTCAACTGAATAACCAACCAATAAAGAAAACATTAGGAAACCCAAGACAAAAGTGTTTCTGTAACGGGAATCATTTTAAAACTTTGTTGTTCTTTCTACCGCACCTAACAGATGTTTGGGCTTCGCTCGTGTTTTGTTCTGATGATTCTTAGCCTCTCTTGTAATGCACATTTGCTGCTTCACTGCCACAGATGCTGTGGGCAATAAGTGTAGATAAATAAATAAATGGAAAGGGGGTAAGGGGAGTTTATGAACCATTCTTCTTTTGGAAATGCCAGCTTAGGTTTGCCTGCAGCCATGTTTCACATACACGTTTCACATAATCTTTGCTTTAGAGGGGGTGGGGAGCTTTAAAGGGAAATGGAAAAAGGAAAACAAAAGCAACTCAAAGGAATTAAGGCCCTAAATTTTTGAAATTAGAAACATTGTAAGAAAATAGAATTCAATTATTTATTAGAACTATTTTATGCTCCCACCTCTCCAGGCTCTCAAAGTGTCTCTGGCAGCAGCTTAAAATGAAATCTGTCTTAAAGATAAGAAATCAATATAAGGGAGACCAGGGACCCCACCAACAGTTAGCAGTAGAACAATAGACTGAGCAAGCACATAGGTTATCTGACCATGGTCCTCCCCACTATGGGTGAGCTGCATTGAATTTATATTTAAATTTAGTAGGGTCTGTAGGCAGTACAGTGGACGCTCAGGTTGCGAATATGATCCGTGTGGGAGGCACATTCTGTCTGCGCACGCGTGGGTCATGATTTGGTGCGCATGCACAAAGCGCAATTTAGTGCTTCTGCGCATGTGCGAGTGCCAAAACCCAGAAGTAACCCGTTTCAGTACTTTCGGGTTCGGCGCAGTGCACAATCCAAAAACGCACAACCTAAAGCGTCTGTAACCCGAGGTACGACTGTATTTCAGATATTTGGGGTCTAAGTTCTTTAGCACTTTGAACACTAATACAAATTGGGCCTGAAAATTAACTGGCAAGGAGTGCAGCTGTTGTCAGATAGGGGTTGTGTGATGTGGATTCTAAATTGAACCCCATACAATAATCTAGCTGCTGAATTTCAGAACAGTTGAAATTTCTGAGTTGTCTTCAAAGGCAGCCTCACACAGAGCATGCTGCAATAATCCAATCTGGATGTCGCCTGAGCATGGAGTACAATGGCCTAGTACTCTCTGCCCAAACAGAGCCTCATCTGGTGAGCCAACTGGAGCTGGAAATAAGCATTCCTAGATGCTGGGCATCCAGTGACAATAAACCAAATACAAGATATTGTAGCACAATTTAATTGATAACAGGAATGCTAATTTCATCTGATGTAGAAGCAACCTAGGACTCAGCTACATTAGTCAAAAAAGTGTTTTGAATGCAAAACTAGATGGCGCTGGAGAGCAAAAAAAATTCTTTGCAATTTTTCAATAGCATTTTTTCTTTTGTTATAACAATTTAATTTCTGACTTATTTATAGTGTTTTTTCCTGTGTGTAGATCTACCCATAGACTACCTGGAATGTCTTTCTTTGACATCTCTCACTTGATGTTCCTTTTTGAGTTTTAGTTTGGACAAGCTGGTCAAGGGCTATAATAGGTTTTGTTTGTTTGTTTTGGCTCACCCTAACTTAGATATTTTGTCTACCAAACAGGTTCAGGAGAGAGCAGGAATGCCAACTGACAAGGCCTTTTTCAGCTATAATTCAGCTAATCTGGTTTTGTAGGCAACTCACTACAATCACTACAGAGTGTGAATAGCTTCAAGTATGGGCAGAGATGCAACAGCATGGACTTAACATCTAGTAATGGCTGCAACTGAAGAGTTTACAGAGGTCACTAATGAACAATACAGTAAGTTGTGTTGATAATGAACACATTCGTACTACCAGTTGCCATGTGCTGAATCAGACCAAGCTAACACACACACACACACACACACACACACACACGTGAAGAACAACCTGATTTGGAGCCATCCTAGAATAGGACTTTGTCTCCTGGGTCTTAAATCTGAAGCAAGGACTCATAGCAAAAAAATTGTCAGAACTCACTTTGAAAATATAAGTAAATTGAGAATTTGTTAGAAAGAAACAACAAAAAATTACAGAACAATTTTTAATTTCTCTGTCCCCTTTTGTAGCTTTAGAGACATGCAGGCAGAAGAAAAGTTGATCCTTAGAAAATGAATAACTCAATATAATATAAAACTGTAGTTTTATATTAAGTTCAAACAACCTGCAATCCACCGTGCATCAGTAAATAAAGCATGACAAATGTTCATTCAAAAGGAATCTCAAATTAAATTCCAATCTGATAAAGGTCATTTGTCTTCCCCATGACTCATATCCTGGAATGAAAGGAATATAATATAAATTCTCTTTGTCGTGAACCTTTCTTGTTTCTCATTTGGGGATGTACATCAGATTACTGAGTACGGAAACACGACAGAAAGAAATTTTGCCAAATGCATCACCCCAATCTGCTATCACAAACTGAGCTCTGAATAAAATTGAAATTTTAATTAAGCCACTTAGGTAGCAGAAAACTAAACAAAAGAAGAATCAAAGCCAATCTAATTTATAGGTTTTTCCATCATAATACAACCAACCACCTGTCCTAGCTTCTGCCCAGCATATGCAGGCAGAGGCTTTTACTTATGAGTAAGAAAGATGGCTCCATTCAGGCAAGTAACAGTTGATGCTCGGCAGCTGAAACAATGCTTAGAAGTCGGGAACTCAGGAGGAAGGGAAGAAGTTCAGATCTGGATGGAAGTGAAAGAGATGTCCCAACAAGGTTTCCCACCACTTCTCCTGTGCTTTTAAAGGTGTGGCCTGCTTACTCGTGAGACTGTCGCACCTTGTGGAAATGCCAAGATTGCAAGTGCGTGCTGTGTCAGGGTAGGTGGTTCCAGCTGACAAGACTGCACCTTCCTGTTCTGACTCCAGTTCAGACACCTCTTTCTGTTCAGCCTGCTCAAAGTCCTCCCCAGCTTCCACTGAGACTCTACAGTCTGCAGGAGGATTGTATTGGGAGAGCCAGCAAACTTGGCTCTCTCTTCCAAACCAAATGAAGTTGGGACCAGGGAATAGAAGGGTACTGCACAGCCCTGAAATACCCTGAAACAATGCAGTCCAGCGTCTTCCCTGCCAGAAGGCATCCTATGCTGTCTCTTTCCTGCCCCAGCAATCTGTCCCACCCTGCATTCAATGTTGTGGTGCTTAGGGGACCTTTTTCCTTTACTGCTCAGCTGACATGGACCACCAGCTTTCTAGGAAAGGGATGTATGTGTGTGTGCTTTCTGTATAGTACCCATCACATTGCAAGCACAACAGATGCTTTTTTTTAAAAAAAAGTACAGTATTTTTATTGCTATTACAGTAATAATAAATGAAGGGTACTAGGAAGACCTTACTGAAGAAGCCACTTCAAACTTCCTCATAAAAAGATCAGGACCACTATAGCATGTTTGGGAAAATGTAGGATGCTTTGAGATAAAATTTTAAGATCAATTTTGCTAGGTCATGCTCAGCAGGAATTGTAAAGTTCTTCAGAACTGAAATGGTGGATGTGGACCTTCAGTGTTCCAGGCCAGGTTGGTTCTGGATGGAAGTATAGTGAGTGACATAAAGGCTCAATACCAAATGCTATTACTGATGACCTATGCCTGTGATTGCAATAATAGCAGGGTGGGGAATAACACCATCAAATTCATTGCTGATACTTAGAGCAAATGATGACAAGTAATGTAAATGGATTCAGGAGGATTTGGATAATTTAGGTAATTAAGCTGGCAGATGGCTAATGCAATTTAGTGGAAAAGAATGTTAAATAATTGGTTTGGGAAACTGTACCAAATGGAACAATCATATAGTACAATGATTAGAAGGGGAAAGATTCTAGATTACTGAGAAACAAAACCAGAAACCACGTACAGAGTGATTTATTTTCAGGAGAACAATATCTAAAATGGAGGAACTGCGGCTGAATTGCTGTATTACTTTCTGTCCAATAAAGGTGTATCAGCTGCAGCCCCCAAGGACAAATACCATCCAGATGAAATTCACAATTGAAGTGAAACCCCAGCCAAGGGCTAGTCCCAGTTATCATGTGCCTAGAAAACAGGAGTCAGAGCGGTTTTCTGCTTGTCTGATGCTTTCTAGGCATGGGTCCAAGTGATTTTCTGTTGCCCACAGTGAACAGGCAGAGGCTGCTGCTGGTTGTGTCCCTGCTGGAAGTGCCAATCAGAAACTACCAAAATGGGGCATTTAGGGGACAAGAGCAGAGTCTGTACAGGAGCCCGCTGCTTTCATGTGTTAGCAGTGGGCCCAATCTGGGCCTCTTCTCTGCACCGGCCCAGAAGCTGGTCTAAGTACAAGAGCATTTCCAAGCCTGTCTAGTGAGGTAGTGGCTGCTCCATTAAGCCCAGTCCCTGCCAGCCAAAATTTGGATTGCTTTGCCCAGAATTTTGAAAGATATTTAGGAAGGAGGATGCAGTGACCTTTCCTGATGTTAATGGACTACAGCTAAGGAATTTTCATAGATGAATCCGTTCCTTGCTTCTTTTGTTCCTTGTCTCTTCTAAGGATATATAATGTAACCATACGGCATTGATAAATACTATGTAAACAATGTTTGAGGCTGTAAGCACAAAGGAGGGAAAGGAGTCGCTGACAAAACCATCTCCACGCTTGCTATGAAGGGTGTTGGGGGTTTTTTATAGCCGCAGAATAGAATGACCTTTGGACAAAGATGATTTATCAAGATTCACATCTCCTCCCTTCCTTTTCCTTGCTCACATTTCTATCACCTCATTTTTTACAGAGAGATTTTATTTTCTGATCAAGACTCCGACTCTTCTCTCACGTGCCTTTCCAAGGATGCTGGCTACGGAGAAAAAGAATTGACGATTTGAAATAAAGGTAATGATAGGTAATGGCTCACCTAACTGCACCAATGCAATCAGAGAAAAGCACTTAGAGTACTTACGAATAATATATCTAGTTGAAAATATAATTAGCAGGGTAGAATGAAAAAGGGGTATTAATGGTTATGGGGCAGATCCTTCCTGTTGTAGTATGAGATTCGGCAGCATTACCATGAGTAACATTATGTCTTTTGTTATGCATTATTCTCATAATCTCGTCTCCCCTTTTTCACCATGTCGTTAATCAGCCTCATTCTTTTACATTGTAGGGGCGGAGGTGAGCTGCTTATTCGAGCGTGGAGGGCCACAGCAAATGTGCACATATTTCTCTGCATTTAAGTGGCAAAATCTGCACGCAATTTGCATGCTTATGGGACAAGCTTTAACACAATGGCACCGGAGCTTTCTCCCACTGAATCCCCACTTTGGGTGTCATTTTTTTATTCTAGAAAACAATTCCTTGAATATAGAGAAGCATGTAAGCTATCCCTCTTGGGCCTTCTGGCTAGCTGGGTTGTTGTCAAAAAGTTCTGTGACTCCTCACATTATATTTGAAATAATGAGATGTTACCAAAGTTGAGTAGAGGGCTTCATTTCCGAGTCTTGATTGAAATGTTCTATAAACTCTGCAAATGCTAGAGATCAGTGCTGGATTTTCACATCATGTGTGGCCATATGATCATTCCAGAAAACCTTGCTGTTCTGGAATGTTGATTTTAAAGGGCCCTGCACTGCTGAAGGAAAGCACAGGAGGTGTTGTTGTTTCTCATTGAACTAAATAAAAACAGCTCTCAAACACCTTTGTATAGTTTCTAAGCCCAGGGATGGGGAGCAGAGGCAGATTTAGGGTAGAGAGATTGGTTTCACCACATTGGGTGCCAAGCCTAGGGGGTCTGCAAGGCACCACAACTATGACATATAGTGAATTGAGTAGAAGAGAGGGTGGGGGGCACTGAATTTGGGCCTCGCACTGGGGCCATTGAAATTTGGAAGACCAAACTCCACCCCTGCAGAGAGCCAATGGTCCTCCAAATATTATTGGACTCCAACTCACATTAGCCACAGCCAGCATGAAAAATGGTCAGGGATGATTCCCCATCCTTGTCAGCCCACTCTTCCCTGCTCCTTCCATCAAAATGTATCCTTTAAAAACAAAGTTCTATCCCCTCCTTTGCAACTTTTGCTCCCATCACCTTTGAAGGGTTTAATTAAAGATCATCTGAAGCATCAGCACAGCCCTTAGCACTCAGCGCCTCAGTTCACTATTCAAAGGCGAGGTTGGCCCACATTTTACTGGTTTTTAAGTGCTGAACTGATCTCGTAAAAGGCTGAAGCCACATCTGTCACAGGATCTATCGCATCTTGGAAATTCTTCCCAAAACCTAAGACTCAGTGTGATGTAGAGGGGATACATTATAGACTATAGAGTTTGTATTGAGGAATCCTGACTTCAAATCGCTAGATGGCCTTGGGCAAGTCATTGTTTTCAGCCTCAGTTACAGTTAAAATGGAGAGTGTCTATAAGAGAAGTGCAGATGAATGGCTTAATCACAGTTACCTGGGAGACAGTTCCATTTACTATATGGGATACTGAATGTAAAAAAACACACCATTTCCACACTTTCTGTGCAGTTTAGGCGTTTACCTTTTTTAAATTGAATAGCAGCAGAATAGAATAGTGTTTGAACAAACATGATTGATTGAGATTCACAACTTCTCCCTTCCTCTTCCTTTTTCACATTTCTTTAAGCTTATCTTTATAAGTGAAATTTTATTTACTGAACAAACACAGTCAGGATTGTACTGCACAGCACTTCACATACTAAAAAGGTGCTATTTTTAAACCAGGATACAACTAACTAGTCACACATTGGCACATTTATAAGACCTGTTAAACACATCCGTATCCATTGAAAAAGACAACTTGTGTTCTCTCAGCCCTATTGACATTGGCCATTTGAATTGGCCATAAGTGTTATATTTGGAATTAGAAGGAATTTTCCTCAGAGCACATTGTCCAGTAGCTTGAGGCAAATGGATGTATTTTTCTATATCAGTCTTGCACAACTGGCGAGCTTTCAAGCCAAGGATGGGTTAGACAGCAAACTAATAGCTGGGGATGAACATATGTATCAGTTTCAGTTTCCCATTTTTCCAATCTTAAAGTTCAGTTCCTGACATTTCCACACAAGTTTGCAATTTTTGTTATAAAAAACTTCTCATGAAAATTCATCAACATTTTAGTTCGATTTTCTCCTAATAGACACATTTTGTATGCAGTTTTGCCTGATCTACACATTGCAAAGGATTTTCTTCTAATATAATGCATTCTGTATGCTATTTTCAATATTATGCGCATTCATATGCATTTTTGTACACATTACATGGCTAGAAAACTGCATTGCAAAATTCAGAGAAGAAGAAGAAATCAAAGAATGGCTGTATTTTGGTTTGTGTATTGTTTCAATAAGTTTGTGTATTGTTTCAAATTAGGTAAGTTCACCTTTAAATGTGAACTGAATCAAATTTCTCCCCCATCCTTATTAGTGGCCTGCCTTATGCTACAAAACCTGTATGTTGGTGGCAGGTAAGAGAGAAACAAGGTTGGTTCACTGTAATTAACTTGATGGGTTGCAGGTTATGCAAACCTGCCCAGTTTGGCTGTCTCATTCCATATTGAATCCCCTTCCCCATAGGGGTGGACTTTGGTCTTTGAAATTTCAGTGGCACCTTGCGCGAGGCCAAACTTCAGCGCGCACACCCGCCTCTCACCTTCCGTTCTGCTCAATTCACTACATCATAGTTGTGATACCCTGTGATGCCCCCTAGGTTCAGTACCCAGAGTGGTGGAAATGGCTGCACTGCCCTAAATCTGCCTCTGCTGCTTTCCAGTCTTGGGAACACCACTCTTGACCACCACCACTCCTTGGTGTTTCTCTGCAGATGATTAAATGATGTGTGATATGCGATGAGGAAATGGGTTACTCAGTGGTGCAGTTAGGTAATTTTAGACCCTACACTTACTGGTCTTTGGTGGGGGGCACTTTTGAGATGGTAATGTGCATTACTTCACTTACTTCAAAATGTGGTAAGTCAGCCCTGCTGTGTTTGTGGGCTCCTTTTATTCTTTCTCCTTGATGGGACCCTGGATATATGCCCCAAAGTCCTACTTTGATGGTGCCACTGAGCTTAATGTATTGAATATGTTGTTTTGACCCAGAAGGCTGGGTAAGATGACCTTCAGGAATTTAGCTCTGTGACAATACTGAAGAAGAGGAAGAAAACAGATCTCCACAACGTTTTAGCTCATGAGACATGTCATCCTAAAATCTTCTCTTTTTTTTTACAAAAAAAAAAGACAGCAGAAGTTATGTTTTATCTGTCAAATTCTTCTATGAGCCATTGAATGAGTTGTGAGCAATTGATGTTAATTGAATGGTATCTTCTAGCTGTGCTGCTACTGGTGACACTTTGATGACCTCAAAGTGATCTTATATTTGAATTTTTTTTCAGGGTGTGTGCCAGAATGCCTAACCTATGCCGATGTCTGGCATGCTTCAGCTGCTGCTGTACGTGTATGGAATACCATTCAAATTTGCAGTAACATACACTAGGTAGCTAAACAATGTGGGAAATTAGCAGATACAGAGAACAGTGCAGAAATAGATTAGAGACTAAAATGTGCCGCAGCCCCAATTTGGCTGTCTGATACAGCCAAGGAAGCTAACGGTGACTGCAAATTGATAGGGGCATTGACAGATGGACGATCGTGAAGGGGAGCAAAGTGAGTGCAGCAGAAATATGTACTCCAGAAGTCTGCTTTTTATACGCAGTGGCCAAGGTTAGAAAGTCTGTACTGCCAATGCAAAGACTAGGGACACAATTCTTCCTCGTGTAAGCTGCAATAAAGACGGGAGCAGGCACACAGCGCATAGAACTGTTGTTGACAATCACAAGTAGGGAGAGCACTGTTGCACTGGGATACTGCTTTCACACTTCCCATTGGCCATTGTGGGAATAGGACACTGGATGATATGGACATAGGCCTGATCTAGCAGGGCTGTTCTTACGTTCATATCACTTCCTGTTTATGACTTAATACACTCTCAGTAGGCATGTGCTCATTGCCCATACTGCAGAACTTTGTGCCTTTGTGAATCTTCCAGATCTAATCTTCTTGCTCCTCTTCATTGGAGATTTTTAAGCAGAGGTTGGATGGCCATCTGTCATGGATGCTTTAGCTGAGATTCCTGCATTGCAGGAGGTTGGACCAGAAGACCCTCAGGGTCCCTTCCAACAATTCTATTTTGTGATTCTTCCGAAATAGCATTTCTGGCTTTCAAACAAGCATTACTCTGCAGCTACCTGCACTGTTCTATAAGGTGCTGCTATAGGCCTTTCATGAATCCTTCCAGTGGCTTTTCCAGTCTTTCTATTGTCACAATGCTTTATTCTACTCAGGCTCAAGCCTACATATGTCCTGGGAAAGAGGGAGTTCCAGTACTGCATGGCAACCGCCCATAACAACTCTTTGTTTAATCTGTCCCTTCTAACTTGCCAGAGAGAGCAAGAGACTCTGTTTGAACTGTCAGTCTGTACTTTTTGCATTTCGTTTCCCTCTGACCTCACTGCTTACAACTCCTCACCATGTGTCAGCTGCAACTGAGAGTAACACTTCAGGCATCTGATGAAGTGGACTCTAATGCACAAAAGCTTGTGCCACAACAAAATTTGTTACTCTTTAAGGTGCCAAAAGGTTCTTTGCCGTTTTGCTGCAAACAAGGGCCTACCGTTGGCTGACTGCACAAACTGCAACTGAATAATGGAGAATTGTCTCAATCTTTCACACTTTGCATGTGCATCAGTAAAAACAAAACTTGTGCAGAAGCAGGATTCCTACCTATGGATCAGACAATGGGGGTGGGTTTTTTTACTCACATTTTAATGCAGATCTACCTAATTTGCACTACCAAAACCAATAGAGACCCCCAAAAAAGTTATCATTCGAAATTTGCACTTTGCATTTCATGATGCCATTCTCCAACCAAAATCAGAGCAGAAAAAATGCACACATGGGACACTGTAAATATATTATGGGACATGGTACCCAAGACGTATATATTAGTGAAAATAACGTAACATTATATTAGCAGAAATTGCCCTTTAAATTGTGTACAAAAACACATGTGAAAAAATCACAACATGGGATTTCTCCACTCCTTCTACCTCTGCATGGACTTTCCTGCTCATTTCAGCAGAAGGGGCTGCTCTGCACAAATATTCTTTTGAACTGAGCTCTCCCCTTCACTGAATGAAGAATATTGCTAACTTGGAATCACAGAGTGCTCAACAAATAGGGAGGACTATATTTGAAAGCAAGCAGAATACATGGTATTTTGCAAAGTATTCCACTGAAAGCTTGGCTAAAATTGCCTAGCTGTTCAAGTCTGAAGACTGTAGTGGTAGGAGAGATTTGAAAAATAGTCCCATCTTTGATCTGTGTTTTCAGTCCAATGCACAAATGTGTTCAGCCACAGCTATATTCCTCTTTTCATACTACAAAAGGCCTGGATAGATATCTGAAGTCTTTTTTTTTACAAAATGTTATCTGTTACTAATGCCAGAATACAAAGTAATCAGTGAAAGCTACAGGGAGTAATATACCCACACAGACAGAGCCAAAGGAAAACATCTTGGAGAGATGAGAATGTCAGTGAAAAGAACGAGGAAAGGGGAGATCTGAAAATATTATTGTAGCTAACAACATTGTACATCAGCCACCATTATGTGAAAGATCCCACACTTGAATAAAAGCACATCATTATTTTAAAATCACATTGGGTAATAATCCACCATTGAACAAGCTTTCACTCACATAAAGAGACTTCACTTTCTTCACTTCTCCCCTGAAGCCCTCTGCACACCCTATAATCAGCTTCGGGGGTTCCCAACTTTCAAGAGCAGGTTGGGGGAGCAGGGAATTGCATAAGGGAAGAGAGGGAGGCGAAGTCCCCTTGTGTGAGTAGGAGTGCATTCTACTCATGCACTGACAGCTTTGGATACAACCTATTGACTGGATATGGTGAGAGTGCAAATTCATCCACCATCTGTGAAATTTGAAGTGCTGCGCTTTGACATTTGTTCTAGCTTTTGTATCCGAACACTTAAGTACAGAACCTAGATGGTGGCCTTGTTTTGAATTATATCTCTTCTATACTTCACACACTTTTGAATATAATAAAAATGGTTTCAAATTATAACAAGTAGGACTTCTGAAAAACTTCCAAGCCACCTGACTTCACTTTTATACTCCATAATCATAATAACTAAGGCTTACTTCAGTCTTGTTCCCTGGAGTTGTAACCTGCTTGCCCCCTGTGTTGTATGATGGCTAATTTTATTCATCATCACCCCAGCAATGAAAAACTGGAATTCAGGCACTGTCTGGGCAGGGAATCCAAATCTAGCACTGGCATTTTGAGCAGCCATCAAACAATTATATATTACCCACACAAACACCCCAGAACCTTCCAATTACTAAAGGATATGGCTGCCCCTTGTTTTCACCAGCTAGAACAAGCATGTTTTTAAAATAGCAATAAAATACACCAAACCAAAATTACAGCTGCAGAGAAACATCAGTTAACTACAGATGACTAGAGATAATAAAAAGAATTCTAAATTATTCATCATCAAATTTCTATCTTGCCCTTCCAAATGGAGCTCAAAGTGTCAAACAGCAAAGTAGTAAAACAATGCAATTAAAAATAAGAAATGCATTTAAAACCTTTTCCAAAACAATTAAAGACAATCTAAAAATAATTAATAACAGCCACATACCCTCGTAACAAATAACTTCAAGAGCAGTATTTTCCAGTCATCAAATGCCTGGGTAAACAGGAATGTTTATACATTCCTCCTGAATGTTAATATTTAGTGACAGATACACCTCACTAGGTGAGCATTCCACAAAAAGAGAACCACCACTGAGATGGATCTGTCATTGGTCAGCACCAACCAGAGAGCCCCCATGGCAGCAGCACCAACAGGGCCTCCTCTGCTCATGCTAGGGCATAGATGATTGTGTTCCAGTTACTCAAGGCTCAAGGATGTGGACAAGGTGCTTGGATTGGTCAGGGTGACCACTTGCACTTGGACCCTTGCCCCTCTTGGCTGATAAAATCAAGCAGGGAGGGGACAGCTGGCTGGGCCAGAGTGGCTATTAATGCCTCCTTACTAGAGTGGGTGGTCCCTGTCTGCTTAAAGGAGGCACTGGTAAAACTATTCCTCAAGAAACTCTCCTTGGATTTAGAAAATCTAAGTCATTACTGGCCAGTTGTCAATCTCCCCTTCTTGGGCAAGGTTCCTGAGTGGGTGGTCAGAAACAAGATCCAGGCGCTTTTGAAGGAAACAGATTTTCTAGATCCATTTGAAATGGGGTTTAGGTCTGGTTTTGGCATAGAAATTGCTTTTGTTTCCTTGTATGAGGGCCTCTATTAGATGAGAGACAGAGGAAATATGTCCTTATTAATTCTCAAACTCTCAGCAGCTTTTGCTTTGTGGTAGTTCTGGTCCTACTTGGATGGTCATTTCCAGAGGGTGATGCTTGGGCCCCATGGAGCCTTCAATGTTGTGTTCTTCAGGATTCAATTTTACTCCCCAAGCTGTTTAACATCTACATGAAATGGCTGAGTGGGATTATCCAGAGGTTTGGAGTGTGATGTCAGCAATATGCTGATGTCACACAGCTCTACTTCTCCTTTACATCTGCAGGTGAGGCAGTGGCTGTGCTGGACTGTTGCCTTGCCTTGGTAAAGGACTGGGTGAAAACCAACAAACTGAAGCTCAATCCAGATAAGACCGAGGTACTGAGGAAGGAATGGGGAAGAACAGAGGGAAGAACAGGGCGGAACGGGGACGAAATGGAACAGGGACAGAATGGGTGGTGTGGGCTTATGCGATGTGCGCTTTGACCTAAAACGCAACACCCATGGAAATGGGGAGTAGCCTGTAGGCCTTTGAACATGCACAGCAAAAGGAAAACTTCTGGAATCACTGAAAACCATCAGATTCCAATCAATTCATCACCAGCATTGGAATCTAGAACAGTTTCTGTATGCATCCCACAAATTTAACAGAATCCAGATTGAAATATCCAGGTCTGTCTTACTTATTTCTGGCTGAAATCTGTAGGTCTGGACTACAGTAGGGGAGAAAAAAATCCAGAAAGCAACACTTTATTTCCAACTCTGACAGACTTGAATTCCTACAGGATGTGTAGCATTGAGGTAAACAGTAAATAAGGTGAGCCTACAAAGAACCACCTCTACTGTCCCTCCCTCCCAGGCATCCTCATGTCAGCTGATGAAAGAAGAAGCTGAAGTCCTCCTATTTGTTGTTAAACTATATAGCTTTAGTAAGACTGAAACATCTAAATTCCTGTGTAAACAGGTGCATATTTTAGCTCTCCTTCCCAGGGGCATAGTAAGTGTTATTAAATATAGCGCAGGCAGCAGATTTTCTTTTATGAAGATTTAGTTATATCAACAGAACTCTGAAAAGATTTGCAGTAGAAAGCAGTGAAGTACTAAAATATCATAGTTCTCTGAACTGACACGTTGTTATCAGTCTTATGACGGCTTTCTTTAGGGCTGTCATTGGATTATGGTAATTTTTCTAAGTAATGGATCTCATCAGTGTAGAAACCTGTAAACTACTGAGAGCTCAGGAGAAGCAGAGAGAGTGTGTGTGAGAGAGAGCACTATGGTATAAATAGCTGTGCACTCAAGAAATTCCAAACTGGGTTAGAAATTCTGTTCTCTTCCATACACCCCATTCCCCCTACCCAGGAGAAAATAAGGAAACAGCTTCCCAAACACAATTCTTTTCTACACCTTCAGCAAAGAGTGAAAAAGACAGGAGTCCCCACCTCCAGCAATTTAAGCAAGAAAAAAATATGCTCTCAGAAGATATCTGTCTTTATGCGTTTTCTGTATCTTGGTTAAAGATGCCAACTGGGAACACAATGTGAATTGTATTTTGGGCTGGCTTTAACCTTGACAGAAACATAGGATTGGTTCAGAAACAGTTATTTTGCTGTCTCGATGGAAGCGGCTGAAGCTCGCGGTGTGAACTGGGCTGTGCACAGATGCAGCCTGCAACAACGTCTACAAGTCTGAAACCACTCCCCCCCCCCAGCTACCACAAACATGGGGTTGGTTATTTCTGCCAATAGAGAAGCTTCCTCTAACACGAACTTTCTCCACTGGAGAAAAGAGCCTTTTCTGTTGTGTAGAAGGGAACCTTTAGATCCCACCTGTGGGAAATGCTGTAGCTTTAACTTTTCTTCATGTGGTTGTGGATTGGGGAGTGAAGCTGTGGCTCCTTACACGAAGAAGCCCATAACTGCATGATCAAACCCACAGCCTTTCCACAAAATCAGTTTTTAGCACAACAAATGCACATTTGTTTCCCATTTGTAGTTCAAAATCTAGATATCTTCCCTCTGTATTGTGATTCTGTTAAGCACCCCACATATGATTTTTTTCCTAGCAATAGATGCACTCCATTTTGTAGCTAGGAAACATGGCCAGTTCTGCCATTAGACAGGGTGAGATCACTCACTTCAGGGGTACCATTAAATTTCCAATTATTTAGCTATTATAATATTTTTACCATTATGGAAGAACATTTGGATGTTATATCTCAGGCAGCAAAATCTCCTGGGTCATCACTTGTGGAAAAATGTGATTATTTCCCCAGGTATCACAACCATTTATATTGAAATTGCTGGGTGGAACTTAGCTGCTTGAGTGTCATAAGTGCTTAATGGATAATGCCAATGATATGAATAATATTAAGCAGCACACAATATCTTTATCACCTACGCTCAAAGGACCTAACTAAACTTGACACAGGAGATATGCCAGTGGATCTCCCAAAACCTTGTCCTCTTCCTAAAACCAGCTGCAATATGAGTGCCTGTTTCCCCCCCCCCCCGCACAGTTCCAGTGCCGGCAATTCCGATCATCATGGAAGGAGAGGGTTAAGTACCCCCCATCATGCCACAACTCAAATTTAAATCCCCCCAGCAGCTTCTTTTAGCAAAATTTAAAATGTTGGAAGGTGCATTCATGCATCTTCTGTGTCATTTCATTCAGCCCTAAGGAAGTTTTTTCAGGTATTTTGTATCTTAAAGCAATACTCCTACTTGACAGGTTCCAGCATCTTGTCCCTCTTCATCTTCATCCTAAGGAAATGGTTGCTTAGCTGGAGTTGTCATATCACCATTCTAATGCTGTGCTAGAGAAGCCAAGCTGGTATTGACTGAACTGTGACAGGGAAGATTGCCTGCACATGTACTGGACTCTGCGACTTAAGACATATTTGGGCACTCAGCTCAGATGCCTGAAGTGCTATTACCCTTCTTTGGCCCAAAGGAAAATGCCAGACACAGATTCAAGAAAATCTCCAGACACTATAATGTAAGACTTGTCATGAGCCAGGAGTCAGCTTCACCTGCTGAGCAGCAGCCTGAAGGAGCAGAAGTCAAAGTGACTCCACCTGCTGCTGATCAGCCTTCTTGCTTCTGATGAGAACCAGTTGGCTCCAGCTTTCTTAAGCAGGTTTCCAGTCTCAGTCAGTTGCTGGAAACAATACGGTAATTGTCATTCTTGACCAGACCTTGCTGCTTCTTGCAACCCTCGGCTTTCTTGACCCCTGAATCAACTGACTACTGAACTGAGATACTTCTGACCTTAAGACTGGACTGGACCTTGTATATGGACTCTGCCTCTAGGCAAGTACCCCCCTGAAACTTGGCTAACTGGCTGGCTTCTCCCTCCACTGAGCTCTGCCGTGGCTGGCAGCAGAGAACTACAGCAAGACTGCTGGACAAAGCAAGCTTCAGATTTGCAGTCTGAATGATACTGGCAATGTATGAAGGTAAAATAATTTCCTTTATTTTAAACTTGGAGAAATTATTCAATTATAAAATATCTTTCCTTTATCTTAAACTTGGAGAAATTATTTAGAAACCAAGCGTACGACGATTCAACATTTCACTTCATCGTTCCATTTAATGAATAAATGGAAGATGACATATTGCCCTCAAGCAAACTATTGTCTTACCACTACTACTGAGCAATCCAGACATTGTAACAAGGGTAAAAATACACAGCCTAGAGGTGTCACGCACCAGGGAAACCCAAACTGTTTCATAAATGGGGGCCATTCCAAATGTTCCAAAATACAGAAAAGCACTTTCACATAATGTGAGACTGCCCCCCCCCATGGTTTTGTCTCATTTTATGGCCACACATGAATGCATTTTGGAGAATCCGTGTATTCCAGGGAACAATAACTTCCCAGCATATTTTATTTATTTGCTTACCCACTGAATACATATCTATCCTGCTTTTAAGCTGAGTTAATTTGCAAGGATCTTTCAGTGAGAAACGCAGAAACCACAACAAATATTAATACAGTAAATCAAAACAGACATCAGCAATAAAGCACAGAGATCCTTTCTTACAGATAGGTTGGGCAAATAAAACAGTTTTAACCTGGCACCTGAAACTCAATAGTTTCATTTGCAGAAAAACTGTGAGGAGAGTATTCCATAACAGTGGTGCCATCATATTAAAGGTTCTGTTTTTGGTTATTGCCTATGAAGGCACCTAAAGAAGGGCCTTTGAAGATTATCTTAATAGGCAGCCATGTTCCTATGGAAGCAGACAATCATTTACAGAGCCCAGTCAAAACCAACAGTTTGAATTGTACCCAGAAATGCACAAGAACATTTGCACTCCTGGTGCTGGTTATTACTTTTAAATTGTGGTGCTTGGTGCCCATTGGGAGTGGCAAGGTGGAAGGCAGGGATACCAACAGTAAGTGAAGCCAGAGTGAATCGTAGGCAGAGCCAACTAGTTCCAGATTTGTTCCCATCTTCCTTCATCCTTAGTTCTATAACATGGGTAGGCAAACTAAGGCCCGGGGGCCGGATCCGGTCCAATCACCTTCTAAATCCGACTCACGGAAGGTCCGGGAATCAGCGTGTTTTTACATGAGTAGAATGTGTGCTTTTACAGTGGTACCTCGGGTTAAGTACTTAATTCGTTCCAGAGGTCCGTTCTTAACCTGAAACTGTTCTTAACCTGAGCCGCCGGAGCACGATTTCTGTTCTCATCCTGAAGCAAAGTTCTTAACCCGAGGTAATATTTCTGGGTTAGCGGAGTCTGTAACCTGAAGTGTATGTAACCTGAAGCGTATGTAACCCGAGGTACCACTGTATTTAAAATGCACCTCTGGGTTATTTGTGGGGCATAGGAATTAATTCATATTTTTCCCCCAAAATATAGTCTCTCCCCCCCACAAGGTCTGAGGGACAGTGGACTGGCCCCCTGCTGAAAAAGTTTGCTGACCCCTGTTCTGTAATGTCAACACTGAGAATAAGGAAGGAAAAGCCAATAGGCAATGTTGCCCTCTGACTGGTTGTAAGAAGGCAGGCGAGCAGGGGTTGGCTGAAGGCCAACTGAGGTTGGTGTGGCAGTGCCCGATTCACCCTCATAGTGCTTTAAAGCCCTGAATAGGTTTGGACTAGAATATCTAGAGAATTGCCCATCTTCTCCTGCCCATATCTTAACATCTGTGTCAGAGAGTCTGTTGCAGTGCTGACAACTGACTGATGGGCATACAAAATTTGGCCCTTTTCAGCACTGGAATTCACTTCCAACAGAGATCAGGATAACTCTTGTCATTTGAATCTTTTCAAAAAGCTTTAAAAAGTTATCTTTTCACTTTGGCTTTAAATGCAGAATAAGGGTGAGGGTCATAGTTGAAAAGTTTGCTGGATTTATTAATGGTGGTGTTTTTTTTATTAATGCTGGTTTATCTGTTAAGTGCATTGTATTTGTCACTGTTTGGTTAGGTGGCATTGGTTTTATTGTAAGTCACTCTATAGAGGAAGTCCTTTAAAAAAACAAACCACACAAAGTATAAATGTTTAAATAAATTAATTTAAATGTGGCTGCACATTGCAAAATTATATGCGCAGTTGTCACATGTGTTTATCTGCATTGTGAGGCTTGCAAGCCTAATGCCTACATATCAGTGCTTTCAGTGTTGTCAGTTGTGGGGTTTTGCTTTTTTACAAGTCACCTTAAGAGAAAGCACTGGCAATATAAGCCTGTTGCCATGGTCTGCTGCTGTTTGTGTACTGGACCATGCTGCCCAACTGCTCAAGGCCTATATCAGATGGCAGGCAGCATTCCTGCCAGTAGATGTGCCCTACTTCCTTCTTAATATGGAAGCAATCTTGCATGGCAAACAATATACAAAGACTTACTTTAAAAAACTATAAATCTGTATAATCCCCATTTGCCTTCAAACTCAGAATGTGTTTATAAAAAATACCTATAGATCATGTAAGCAGAGAGGTAAACATACAAAACACAAAAAGTAAAAAGACAAGTAATGGACAATTTAAATCAATGAATAATGCCACCAACATTAGATAGTACTGTATTTAAACTGAGGGGGGTGGAGGGACTGCATAAAAATTGCAAAAAATGTACAATAAAATTTACAAGTAGCAACATTTTCATTCAATTTTTTCTTTAATTTAAAATCAGTAGTTATAGAATGATTTGGTATCATTCATAGTTTGAAGTTAGTCCTTACCCAGAGGCACAAAGTGGTGTCTAAGGCAAAATACCACTTGCAATAGAAACATTTGTAATTACAACGGTTAAATAAAATTGTACAAATTTTTTAGGTTATAATTGCAACACACATACAGAACACCACATTGTGATCTCAGTTCGTTAAGTTCCAGTCCTTATGTAGAGCCAAAATAGCATTTTCAATGCATAAGAGGGTATAAGCTTGGCCAGCGGCATGGAATGGACAGTGGCAGAAAATTGGGAGCAGGGCGGAATGGATTATTCTGGAAAAGGAGGACAGAGGAACAGACACATTGATACAAAAAAGTAGGTGTATTTTATTTTTTTAAAAAATACAATGAAGAGAATCTTCTCATTGTTTGGGCAGGTCATTTCTGGTTCATACTGAGAAGCTATTTTTAAATGTCACCAGGGATGGAAATGAGAGCTGTCCATGGAAATAAAACATAAACTGATGTGTATCTCTGAGTAAGGTGTGTGTGCGCGCGCGTTATAAGGATCATGACAAGGGATAGGGGAAATTTGATTCACTTTACATCTAAAGCTGAATTGATCAAATGTGCAATTTCCAGGAAACAGGAGGACTGAAACGCCACCATCTTTCAAAAGTCACACTTAATCTGAACTTTGCAAAAACCAATGTTTACGAACAATGCATACATTAGAGGGAAAGGTGTATAAAAATGAATATTATTTGTGAAAATAACACACAGAGATACATTAAGTTAAGAAAAGCGGATTGCAAAAATGTGTACATTAGCTAAAGCCGCATACAAAATCTGTTAGGAGAAATTCCCACTAAAATGAGGATTTTTTTTTAAAAAAAAAATTGCTGCAGACATGTGAAGAATGAACCGAAGACTGGAAAAAATGAGGAACTTAGGGGACCAAAACTTCTATGCCTAATCAGGACCATAAAGCATGAGGGAGTAGTTAACGCTTTCCTTCCCTGTAATGGCCCCAACAAATGTTACTCTAAGTTATTACCTCCATCCTCCATCTACCATGCTTCCAGATATGATCAGGGTCTCCATAGCTGCTAGAGAGAAATGTTGATTCACATAACTTGAACAGACACATTTAGCATGCATGTGTACTTTGGCCCTTAGTCTAAGACCATTGAAAACCGATAGATTATTTTCTACGAAACTGAGCACTGCACTGATTTTTAGAATGGTTCGCGGTGTTAAGTCTTTGAGGGACAAAGGCCCAAAAATGTTCTACTGTTGTTTTTAAAACTTAAAAATAAATGTTACATGAAAGATGTCTAGAATAATTTACTGCTCTATATAATGTTTCACTGAACAATTTACTAGTTCAGTTCTGCTATACAAAGAGATGCTATCTTTAATAAGGACTCCTGTAAGAGCCTTAGTATTTTCATTCTGGTCATTCAAGTCTTTGATCTTATTATACAGATTTTGCGCTATGTCATCCATTCCTTTGAAAAACAGAACAGTTTCAGATTCAGTTTTCAAGCTTAGATTCAAGTAAGTCCAATGGTGACCTGAGGGCATAAACAGAAGAAAGTATGCTCCTAATAAAATTCTGGAAGATTTTGTCAAATAAGACGGATAACAATTTTGTAGCTGAATAAAAAATACGCCCCCAAAAGAGAAGAAAAGTGAATTACAATGGGATTTCAAGTGATGGGTGAACAGCCCAAAAAACAACAAAAAGCCTTGTCACCTTAAAGATTAGGGAATTTAACAAATTTTGCTTTTTCTTGCTACCATTGGCTACCACAGCTATCCCTCTGGAAATTGTTACAATGGAAAATTACAAAAATACTTTTTTCTGATTAATAAAGTCAATGGGATTTATAGCCACATGAATACTTTAGGACTAAGAAGTTGTTTGCCTCAGTCAAGAATGCATATACTTCATTTAGTCTGACCATTGTCAACATCTCTGGAGACATTTCATGAAGGAATAATTGTGAATACAGTAATCAATAACCTAACCAATCCTCAACCACAAAGAATGCATTTTTATTTACTGATAATATTTATTCAACAATTACAACTGCATTATTTTCTCACAAGTAGCGGATGGTTGGTTTTCCTTTACTGAAAAGGAGATGGAGTGGAGGTTTTTGTGTATGTGTGCCAAAAGTAGGATTCTGGGGGCGGGGGGGGAGTTTTAATCCCTTTTGACATCACTCTCCTTTGAAGAGGGGATAATGGCAAATCCTGGGATAATGGGAACATACTGCTTCTCCTTTTTTGTGCTTTATCCCAGGATGTCACTGTTGGCATGGGAAAGGCACTGAGTCAAGAAAAGTGTAAATCCATCACTTCAAGCTTCTCTTGGCATATGCCTTTTAACTAAATTGTTCTCAAGAACTTGAAATCTCGCAGCAGCTAAACACGGAGTGCCGTACAATGCCTATATAATCCAGTTGCCGCTCCAGTTTGGCTATAAACTGCATGCATTCATAATTACTCACATATTTGTATGGGTGCATATATGAATTGGTCAGGCTGTCTCACTTATTTGGAATATAAGAGCTATAATCTCTTTATGCAATACTGCTAGAGCTGCCTCCGGTTATTTTAAACCAATCAATAGGCCCATTTATATTTTGGCTTCAGAATTTGGCATTGTAAAAGGTGTTTGCATTGGAATGAATTAACACTTGCATATGAGCAATATAGACAGGACCCCAGGACAGGAAATATGGCTGCAGGCAGGAATACAAGAACATCATGAGGGGAAGCAGAAGGAATCCAAGTGCCAAAAGAACAGCCGTAATGCCTGAACTACATGCAACCTTAACCGTGTAGTTAAATGTGATGACTGGTTGTTTCCAAATGGTCAGTCCTGGATTCAGTCTTTAAGGTGGTGCGCGGGTAGGGAAACATTAACCATTGTCCTCAGGGCAGTCCTAATCTGGATCCCCACACATGCATAAACACACAGTCAATTTGCATTGGGAAAAAGTCCCATTCATTTCCATCAAACTTTCCTTCTTCTTTTTTTGCAATGCAAACAGCTCATGGGGGGCACACAGAGTGGGAAAGAAAGGGTTAAACCCCCCCACTACCTTTACACTAGAGTACCAATCTGAATTAGTTTCCCTGTTCTGGCAATCTGTGGGTAAGAAGACAGAACTATGCCATTAACTCAGTGGTTCTCAAGCTTTTTTTCCTCTGGGCCACACTTTCAGAATAAAAATTTCCTTATGCCACACCACAATCATAGGACATGAAGTACAAAACAATGCAGCTATATAAGAACAGGAATCATTCCCAAAATATACTGGTAATTATAAAAGAGCTTCACAATATGTACATTAAGGATGTATACAAACTCAGTGTGAGCTTGCGGTATCACTCTTGCTCTCATTTTTAAAAGATACCTATCCATATTCTGCAAATAAATAAAAAATTGATACTATACTATACTGAAATTTTTAAATGTTTCTCTGATGTCTTTGAATCTTCCCACTACACTTACCATCCCCTCCTGCCACACCCTTTGAGAACCACTGAGTTAACTTCATGTAGACTGACCCGGTTTGTTGTTGCTTTCTCTCCCAGAATTTCAGTTTACATTAAATACTAAATAGATGTCACAGATACGATAATGGATCTGTTAGGCCATTCTAGGAAATATTTCAAAGTATGATTGATAGTTACATTCCTGGCAATTGCAACCTCATTAGTCTAATGTCCGTCCTTGGCAATTTGGTGGAAAGCATTATAAAAACTAAAATTATTCAACTTATCAAAGACTTGCTGAAGAAGGAACAGCATAGTTTCTGCAAAAGCAAGTCCTACCTCAGCAACCTTCTAGGTTTATTTAAGAGTGCCAATAAGCACGTAAATATCCAATAGACACAACATACCTGAACTTCCCAAAAGCTTGTGACAAAAACAGTAGTTTCCTGATTAAACCAAGGTGATAAATGGCCTTTCCCCTTATGAACTGGTAACTCATTAAAGAACAGAAAGCAGAGGGACAGTTCTCACAATGGAGGGAAGCTGAAGGATGATCCCACAAGGTTCTGCATTGAGAATATTGCTATTTAATTATTCCATTGATTTTGAGTCAGGGGTGAGTAGTGAGGTAGCCAAGGTTGACTCCTAATTATTCAGGATTGTGTAAAACCAAACAGGCTGTAAAGAACTCCAGAGATCTGTATAAACCAAGTGAGCAGGCAGCAAAAGAGTGCAAAATCATTTTATTTGGATTGTCCCTCTCAAGATGGCTCCCAACATGTTGAAGGCAATCTAACGACATCAGGCAATAAGATTGTAGGTGCAGTCCTGTGCTTGTGTATTCAGAAGGAAGCCCTTCTTATTCTCAGCTATGTGTGTATAGGATTGCAGCCTTAATGTAAATACTTGTAAAATCCCAAGAGTTTTTAGCTGGCCTCTACCGGAGGCAGGATGCTGGACTAGACAGACTACATGTTTGTTCCAGCAGGGCTCTTCTTATATGCTTAATCTGATTCCTGTGAAGTTGAAACTGATTCAGTTGAACTCATTTATGCAGCTGACATTAGAAGCTCATTTACCTCCTCCTGTGGTGTTTCCCCTGCAAAACTGGCACATAACAGGCACTCTACCTCAGAGTGATTTCAGGCAGCTCAAAAGAAAAGGGAGGGAGTGCATTGGTGGGGGAAACACACACAATCAGCAAGAGACATGTACAGAGCAAGCCCAGGTTCTCCAGTACAATCTTACCACTGGGCAGAGATCAAGTAGCAAGCAGAGTCAATTAGCCCTTTGGTAGCCAGAGCAGGGTGTCATAGTGTGACTGGAACACTGAAAATAGAGAAGGAAATTTGAGGAGGGGCAGGGATGGTGGGTTTCTTCCTTTCTGCTACATTCCCTGTGCAAAACAGCTGAAGCATATTGTAAATGCATATGTTGGTGAAAATAGCATTTAATAATAATAATTTATTATTTATATGCTGCCCATCTGACTGAATTTTGTTTGGCGAAATTTGCAGAAATGGGTATACAGTGGTACCTCGGGTTACATACGCTTCAGGTTACAGACTCCACTAACCTAGAAATAGTACCTCGGGTTAAGAACTTTGCTTCAGGATGAGAACAGAAATCGTGTTCCAGCGGCGTGGCAGCAGCGGGAGGCCCCATTAGCTAAAGTCGTGCTTCAGGTTAAGAACAGTTTCAGGTTAAGAACGGACCTCCGGAACAAATTAAGTACTTAACCTGAGGTACCACTGTACAGTGGAACCTCGGTTCTCGAACGTCTCCATTGATGAACATTTCGGAACCCGAACACTGAAAAGCCGGAAGTGACTGCTTTGGTTTTCGAATGATTTTTGGAAGCCGAACATGCTACACAGCTTCCATATTGAGTTTCCCTATTGAATTGAGGCTCCAGCTTTCAGTTTTGGGACGTTTCGGAAGTCAAACAGTCTTCCAGAACAGATTACGTTCGAAAACCAAGGTTCCACTGTATTGAGTAAAAAATGCATATTAAAATAACAACCACAAACTGTCCAGGCACAGGCAAGACCCAGGCTTGCTTAGCTTTAGCAATGTGGTGACCTCATGTATCTTCATACATATCCTGGGACCCTTACTGTGGAGCAGGTTTCGTGGGGTATGCTGGGGTAAGAAGGATATTTCGAAAATTGATTCTTGCTCTTCTGTTCCAAGAAGCCTCCACTGGATCAAAGAGCCTTCTGTGAATGGAAGGACAACATTATATATAACTCATTGTATTGTGCATCATTCCTCTCAGTGAATGCCATTTAATAAGGAAGAATCTGTCTTCTTGCTGTGTTCTGGTGTGTATTTCTTTGTCATTCATTTCTCCCACTTTTTCCTCCCAGAAGTTTGGGACAATGTTCTTGGGTTTTGTTTTGTTTTCTCATTTTACCCCCGCCACCACATTGTGAGGTAGGCAGTTTTATTCATTTGTTCGTTCATTTACTTAGGGAAAAATCTATGCCACCCTTCAGAATCATGGTTCCCCAGGTGGCTAACAAAATGAAAACCATTAAAACAGTCATATCAATTATCAGATTAACCACAGTAAAACAGCAGGTGATGAACGCCGGAAAATTACAGTGGTGGCGAAAAACAAATTCAGCGGAGATGTAACAATTGTGTGTTTCTCTGTCAAATGGAAAAGACAGTGTGATTTGGTACAGACAAGCCTTGGCCTCAAATATGAGCGGCTCACCTATGAAGAAAAGGTTGCAGCATTCAGGACTTTTTAGTTTAGAGAAAAGGTGACCAAGAGGAGTGGTATATAATTATGCATGGTGTGTGGAAAGTGGAGAGAGGAAAACAAGGTCTCCCTCTCTCATAACACTAGAACTCATGGACATTGTTGTTGTTGTTCTTAAAATTTATGTACCACCCTATATCCACAGGTCTCAGGGCAGTTCACAGGATAAAATCAGAATATAAAACCACAAAATACATAATCAAAATAAGAACAAAAACAACCCAATAAGACACACCCCCAACACATTTTAAAAGGGCACAGGATGTCAATCAACCCAAGGCCTGTTTAAAGAGGAGCGTTTTCGCCTGGAGCCTAAAGGTATATAATGAAGGCACCAAGCGAACCTCCCTGGGGAGGAGCGTTATTCCACAGATGGGGATCCACTGCAGAAAAGGCCCGTTCTCCTGTTGCCACCCTCCGGACCTGTCATGAAGGAGGCCCACAAAGGGTCAATGAAGCTGAATGTTGGAAGATTCAGGACAGATAAAAGAGAGTTTCTTCTTCATGCGGTGCATAGTTGGAACTGGTTCCCACAGGAGACAGTGATGGCTTTAAAAGAGGATTAGACAAATTCATGGAGGTAAAGGCTATCAATGGCTACTGGCCATTATGGCTATGCTCAGCCTCCATGGCCAAAGGCAATAATGCTTCTGGACACCAGTTGCTGGAAGCTGTAGGAGGGGAGAGTGCTCTTGTTTTCAGGTCCTGCTTGAGTTTCCCACAGCCACCTGGGTGGCCACTGTGAGAGCAGGACACTGCCCTATGCAGAGCATTGCCTCCTTCAGCAGGCTATTATGTTTTTATGTTCTCGGCACTTACAGTTCACTTACCATGCGATCTTATACATGCCAACTCAGAAGCAAAGCTCCTACTGTCTTCAGTGAGCCTTCATCCCTGATAAGTGTGTATAGGATTGCAATCTTAACTATAGTATTTGGAACAGATTTCTTGTAATGGTGAATAGAAATAAAAATGTAACTCCCTTTAACATGTGCCTCTGATAACAACAAGAAGTAGGGAAGGGGCACACATTTCCACTTGTTCCATTTAAATGAGACAAGGAACTGTTCTGATGCAGTAAAGAGAAGATGAGTGGTCTAAAATGTCATTCTGCTCCAGAAAACTCTTAAGAGAAGACCAGTTGCTCATCTGCTATTGCAATTTCAACAGTTATTTAAAGGAACAGTAATTGGTTATTGAGTCACCATTATTATATAGTGGATATCTGGCTTACTACTTTAAACAAAACTCCACATTGTTGCTTAAAAAACCCCAAACACCCCACTCAGCTAATTACAGACCAAAGCAAAACACACACATTTCAATCCCCAATATAGGAATGAACCATTGCTGCACTTCTGCACTGCATTTAATACTACTACATCTCACACACAAGCAGTGCTTTTTTCTGGGATTACACAGGGGTATGCATACCCCTAAAGATTTTGTGAATCTTTGTACTTTTGTCCATTTACTGTATTTATTTCCCCTGATCTGAACTATAAAATGGTGGTTTTCTTGAGTCAAAATGAGAGTAATCCCTAAACATTTTTAAAGGGGGAGAAGCACTGCATGCAAGGGTTTTGAAGCTCTTATGAAGTCCTTTGGAGACAAGATTTGTACCTGGGGGAAGTTCTCCATCTCTTGCATGCACAAACGTATATATTAGGTGTGCTAATTTCATCACATCTCCAAAAACATTTATTTTCAACATGAGAAGCATTTTTGTAGAGGGGAATGAAAAACTTATGCAATTAATCATGGCTTATAAGTCCAGGTATACCCTTCATATACACATGAAATACCAAACAGTGGCTTCACATTATGTGAGTGAGACTTGGGCTTTTGCACACTTTTTACCTTACCACTCCCTCCTCCCTTGGCATAGTCCTATTTTCTCCCTTGCATGGCAAACCAGTTTTACATTACATCTATAATGGCAAAATATGCTTTGCGCTCGCCCTTCAAACCAGGATTGAAAAACCATGGTTTGTCACACAAGGAGTGTGCACAGTGTGGAGGAAATACATAAGCCCCAGGCTCCCTTCTGTTACTCCAAACCATGTGTAACCTGGTTCTTCTGAACTGACCTATCAGTGGTGGAGGTAGGGGGTGTGGCGGGCCGGGTCACCCCGGATGTCATCACTGAGGGGGTGACAAAAATATGAGTTTAAAAAATGAAAAAATGGGCTCACAAAACTTTTTAGTTCAGTCAACAAACCCAACGAAATGCGGCTGGCACTGGGTGCCTCACCATAGGGGCTGGCACTTACCGCGGGGCCTGCAGCGTGCCCGAGGCATGCGTCTCTCCTGGCCTGGGAGTGATGTGGTGGCTTGAGCACCTGCAGGCTCAGCGCTGCCTGAAATGGCAGCATGGAGCTTGCGTCTGTCCTCCGCCTCTCCCTCAGCCGCCCTACAGCTGAGGGGGGAGGCTGTGGAGAGGCTCCACGCAGCCTGCCCTGCCCCCATAGGTGGCTCATCCTGTCCCCGGCTGGACACGTGCGCCGCACTAGGTAAAGGGACCCTTGACCATTGGGCCCAGTCGTGGCCGACTCTGGGGTTGCGGCGCTCATCTTGCTTTATTGGCCGAGGGAGCCGGCGTACAGCTTCCGGGTCATGTGGCCAGCATGATTAAGCCGCTTCTGGTGAACCAGAGCAGCATACGGAAACACCGTTTACCTTCCTGCCGGAGCGGTACCTATTTATCTACTTGCACTCTGACATGCTTTCGAACTGCTAGGTTGGCAGGAGCAGGGACCGAGCAATGGGAGCTCACCCCGTCACGGGGATTCGAACCACCGACCTTCTGATTGGCAAGTCCTAGGCTCTGTGGTTTAACCCACAGAGCCACCCGCATCCCTTGCCTTCTATGTAGAAGCTGCCAAAAAAAACCACCCACCTTTTCTCAAGAAAAATTAAGAATTGCATTTATCTTCAGTGGTATTCTGCTTAGTTTCCATTTATACTCATGTACAGGATGTGATGCTGGAGTCTGCACAGTCTTTTTGCCTTGTTTGCTATCATTAAGTGCTCTTACAGTGCACAATGTGGGACTGATGCTTTAATAACAGCATACTGAAAGAATGAAGAGAAAGTGCAGTGCATCAATTGAAGTTTCTGAGGAATATTCTTTGTGAGTTAGCTGCTGCTCCTGCTGCACAATAGCCCTGATTAACCCCTTACTGTTTCAACGTTAGTTATTTTTCACTTCAGTAGCGATTTTGCTCAAAATGTTGCCTGCAGGTTCTATTAAGCATGAAGATAATGAGATCTGATGTTACTAAATTGGACCTACATAAACTAGAGTATGTTCACCAATGCACTGTATTACTGTCACTTAGATTCTTTGGAGGTGAGGGGGAAGGGAAATAAATACAAACATATATTTAAACATATATTCTAAATAATGTTGACAGTCTTGAATTAAATCATGTAACAAAAATCAGTACCCATATCCTGGGGGACAGATGGAAATGAATCCAAGAATATTGCAGCCCCTAAGTAATGTCTGAAAAGTCAGGACAGGTTTGAGCAATATGTGTAATCCCATATTGGAAGAGTCTTTGTGGACCCAGTTGCACTGGGTCCACAGAGAAGAGGTGAAATAAGACACATTACATCAGTGTTTGGGTTGAAACAGGCTACAACTTCAGGGGTGGCCAACTCCCAAGAGACTGTGATCTACTCACAGAATTAAAAACTGGCAGTGATGTACTCCCCCATCAGATCTACTTTGCCACTGCTAATGTTCTAGTGTTTGTCCGGTCTTCCAATAGGAACCTGACATAGTGAGCCTCTGATTTTCCTGGGAAAGGTACCAGCAAGGGTAATATCAGTTCAGCCCTGGCTTGCTCATATTTTGCACAGTGCAACAAAATATGTTTTATGGAATTGATGTCTTGAGCACATGAGCAAAGTCTGTCCTGGTAGAGAACTCCTCTCAACCTGCCATCCAACACTGTAGAAGGAAAGACGTTTAGTCTGGCTTTGGTGAAAAGCCTTTGATAATTTGGTACTGTCAGGTTTTTAATGTAAGATGTTAACTTAAAGACATGCCCATATTGTATTCCTACTGCCAGCGGACTACAGACTCTAAGTGATCGAGATCGCAAATCACTGTGTGCATTATCCCATAATCTTTGCTTTAACGTCTTTAGGGCACCTTCATAACCCAGGTAATACAGTTGGGGGGGGTGACAGACCAATACAGGTGACTTTTTTAGCCATGGTTTTCTGCCATTTGCTGACAAATTCCTCATTGGTCAGGTGTTGGTACAAACCCTTCCCTAGATCAAACACTTTTATTAGGGAGTTCGAGGCTAAGCTGTTGGCCATTTTTAGGGAGAAAGGGGAACAGCTACTCAGCAACAGATCACTGGGGAAACAGACAGCCTCACTCAGTAAACAACTCCTTCCATTCTGCAACAATGGAGGGCAGGCCGAGGGGGCAATCTGCTCCTCCCAATCTGCTTCCTCTTCTCCCTCTGACCACTTGTTGTCATCCCACCACCAATCCCCTGGCCCTGAGCCGCCTTCCCTTGAGGGTTCCCGTGGAGGCTTCCCCCGCTGGTGCCTTCCAACGCTCCTCTGCATCCGGCCAGTCCATGACACCCCACAATGGAGACATGGAGAACAAAGGCCCCAGTCTGGGCTGCACCTGCACCAGGACGCAAACCACCGCTGCCCAGGAATGTCTAGGTGAGTGGCTATTGTGCAGGTACATATAGGGACCCTACAGGAGTTTGTGAATTTTCATGTGGACTTGGGAACACCTGCTTAAATACTTAAGATGCATGCATACATGTGAAATGTATGGTCAAATTGCATAGCATGTATGCTCAGCAAAAATGTCCCATTGATTTCAGCAGGGCTTGCTCCAAAGCAAGTGTACATACAATCGCAATGCTACTACTTTAAAAATGTATACCATTAATGTTAAGGTATATCAAAAGATTCTCATTGTTCCAGTTTGAGTCAGAACATGGTGGTCATAGAATCATAGAATTGTAGGGTTGGACGGGACACCAAGGGTCATCTTTTCCAGCCCCTGCAATGCAGGTCGTTTGACTATAACTCCTTGAAGTGTATTCCTGAGACACCCAGTAATGCACATACACTGCCATGTGCTGAATTCAGCACACATAGTCAAATGCTCAAAACAAGTCTGCAGTGGTGTGAAAAATCAATGGGACTTATTAGTCATGCCTTAGTTCTCCTATTGATTTCAATGGAACTAAAGTGTGAGTGGATCTGCATCCACTGTATGCAAAATTGCGGTGTGAATCAGTCCTGTGGGGCTGTAAGGACATGTTCCTTAGGAAGCCAGGCAAATAGGTTGCCTAAACCACACCAGTCTGTCAAGGAAAATGCTAAAGCACCTACTTTCATGTTCTCCAGGGACTGGATGCATTGAAGCAGCATGTGCAGTTTGCCAAAAGCAGATCAGTCTGAAATCTCTGCTAGTATCCAAGTTAATGTTAATTTATTATTATAAATTATATAATTATTCAAGTTAATTCAAGCTTTTTGGTTTCAGGAAACCAAACACTTCCAATGGACTGAGGCTCAGATTTCGATGAACATCTGGGGAAAGATGCTTCTGAACCTGTAGACTAACAGTGCAATCCTAAACATATCTACTCAGAAAGGGAGTCCCGTTGGTCTTAATGGGACTTACTCCTAGGTAAGTGGGTATAGGACTGCAGCCAAACGATAGCCCTATTCACTTGAGTGCACTGTAGGATATTTCTGGGCTGACTGAGGATAAAGGTGGGCTTTTAGCCCCACCTGCAACAACTGTGCTGCAAGAGTGTCCCAGTCACATGAAGCACCTATAGATTTCTCTGCAGAGAACCAGGCATAAGACAATGTTGGGATGAGACTAAAAGTATGACCCCGCTCTGTAGTCAACATGTCCCACTCTTGACTAATGTGTGAATAAGTCATAAGTAATGCAAAGGAAACTCGGTGCAAATGGTGGCAGTGGGAGGGAAACGTAATCAATTACATAATGCCTGCAGACTGAAAGCACTGATAGTGAATACTGCATTTTCTGGATTGATTTCCATTCCAGACATGGGACAAATAAGTAAACATTGGCAATTTCTGCTCCTGCTCTCCATTTTCATTGAAATTTTCCAACACCCCTACCTGGATGCGAGCCCAACTCAATTCACTTTGGTTTACTTCTGAGGAGGCATTTACAGGATTGCATTATGTGAATCTTTAATTTAGATACCTTTAAATTAATTGTGATTTAAGAGATGCAGTTCAAGTCCTTTCCCCTGCCTGGTTTGTCTGCATCGCGGCCCTGGCTCCCAGTCCTCTCTGAGAATGACAGTCACGTTGAACGTCAAATAGTGATATAGTGTGGAGGTGAGAATTATACTTTGCCTGACTTAAATATACTCACGAAATGTTTTACTCACATGGAAATCATTACTCCTTCCATTACATGGACAACGAATCCAGCCTGGGATATTTATATATGCTAATGATTATTTAACTAACAAATTGCTGATTAATTAGTCAAATGCTTGTGCTGTGCTTTGAAGCTGTAAAGTGATGTGGAAGTGCTAAATATTATTATTGTATATAAGGGAACGTGTGACTAAACTGTGAAAACTGATATTCAAGCGGCCGGGGGCGGGGAGGGGAAGGAGAGAACTTTGCATAGGAGGAAAGGGCTGCAAATTCTTGCTCCTGAAACAGCAGCCATTGCCATTGCTTGGCTGCAGCTGTGTTAGTATTGTATTATTGCATTGCAAGTCTGCAATCCAACTGGGTGTGACCCAAAGTTTAAGGGAACCAGCTGTTGCCGAGCTGGCACCAGATTTTATAGCAGGTGTAAGTACTGAGATGGAATCCCTTACCCCATAACTGGCTTCCCTGGGCCTGCCTGAGGTTGAGCACACACATGTTTTATATGGGCGTCGATTCACTGACTTTGCCGGAGGCTCTCCTAAATTACGTCAATTTCACTCAAGTCAGAATCTGTGGGTTAAATCCTCAGCTGCTTCGGGGCATTAAACTACTTTCCACTCTCTAGGGTGCTAAAGGGCAGGTTGAGGTTCAGTACAACATGCAGTAGCCCAAGGCCTCTTCTAAGTTTCACCTTCCCGCAAGGCCTCTTAAAGAGCTGCTAAAATCATGATGTGCCAGGGGATTATACATATATAGCACCTGTGTGTTACCAAGGCAATCCCAGAACTTAAGCACTGATATCTCTGGTATAGATTTCTTAGTGCTTGTGACTTTGGAATAGATTTCTCAATATAAAATTGCTGGGTTTTAAAAAAAATTTGAGGTGACTTGCAGGAGCAGTCCTGTGATTTGTGGAGGTGTTCTCAGCAGATTTCAACAAATGGAACCTACTTAGTTTGGCCATGCACGCACTGGTGATTATCTGATTTTTCACAGTTCTATCTGTCGAAACACAAGAGGAGCCAATCGGCTTGGTATTCTGCCAGCTCCTGAAGAAACACCTGTATAGAGCAGCATTCCCTGATCTCCTTACCTAAAACTGCAGGAGAAAATGTTTCTCTATAACCAGGCCCTGGGCTGGTTAACATTATATGGCTTTTTAAATGTGCTTGTGGGAAGTGGGGTGTTAATGGTTTGTTTGTGTTAAATTATGTGTTTTGTGTTGTAGACCCGCTCGCAGTGACCCCTCCCAAAGGAGCAAGGCCTAGCCTGTGAGGGAGAACAAACTGGACAGGACAATGTTGTGTGACTTAAAATTGGCCACAACTTTGATTCCAGATGTAGGAAGGTTTGGGCTTGGGCATTGGGAGTATATCCCTCTCAGACCCCTTGGTGGAGGGCTGATGCATGACAGGGTTGAGGCTAGGATTAATGGGTCCTTTGCAAGATGCAGGTTTAAATAGACAGCTTTCCCAAGCTGCTGAAGGAAGCTCTATGGCCCATCTGCTGCACGCTTCGGCTTTGGGACAGAGACTTCCAACAAGACCCCTCTAACAGGGTACCCTGTTATTCCACTGTTCTGAGGTGGGGGTGATGTGCCACTTCACACCCACACCCCACACACCTGATCTTAGACTAGAAGGATTCCACCCAATGCCTTATTCGCCAAAGTTGTGACCATTGCTATGGGGAAGGCAAAACCTGCAAACAGGCCAGTCTGTTTGCAGGCAAATTCCTTGCCAGCTCTGAATACAGTAACCATTCTAGAACAACGGCAAAGCCAATAAGTGCAGTGCCCTAGGAAGGAAAAGGTTAGCAAACAAAAACCCACAGCATTACTAAATAGGGTGGGAAGGGAGGACTGCAGTCCCTGGGGTTGGGCCCAGCTTGCCTTTAGGGGTCCCAAACCTTACCCACTCAGTCTGGCTGGACAGGCTAGAATTCAAATCAAGCAGCTGGCGGGAAAGCCCATCAATTCCAATGGCCAGCCAATAAATTTCCCAATCTGCCGGCTGTTTAACCCAAGAGTCACTCCTGGGAGATTGGAGCCACCCACCCTGTGACTGGATAAGCAGCCATTCTAATTTTCCAAGCCTTTTATTTGATGAAGCTATTCCAGTGCTTGGACTGGGATTGTACAAACTCCTCAATCCCATAAGTTCCTATATCATAGCAACTCACACTGTTAAGCATAGAATATATGCTGTTCAGGCCAAAGGCCATATGCTGTTATTTGTGGCATGTCCCCTTAGCCCACATCTCCTGCCTCAGCTGCTGGACATATCTATACTGCAGTTCAGCTATTACTGATACTTCCACAGAACCCTGTAAATTCCAGCCAATTCCAGTTCCCACGGTTGCTTGTGGGAACCATGACATTTAAACCAGAAAAGCTTGTAGGATAGACACATCTGTTGTCTCAAATGCAATCTGCTTTTGCCTGTACTGTGGCATTTTGTCTTTTGTCCTGCATTAGTTGACAACTAAGTACACAGCACCAACAGCAGCAATAATACAGTTTACATCAGAACTTGTATGTGGGACATCTGCACATTGCAGAAAAGCTCCAGAGGTTAGGTGCAAGTCCTGAGAAACTTCATCACCTGCTGTGAGGCTCTTTGATTTGTTAATAAACTTGGTTGTAAGTCTAAAGCCTATAGAAGCATGTTAGCCTTGTTCCAAAACCATCAGTTTCAGACCCTATACTGAGAGCCAAAGAATTCTTAATTCACTCACACCATGCTGCACACTTATTTCAACTGATAGTGGTTTTGAGAAATGCTTTGGGGCTTAAAAACTGCCACGAGGCTAAAGCCCTAAATGGCTTAGGTTCAGGATACCAAAGGGACTGCTGTCTCCTGTACCAGCCTGCCCTCTTTCTAAGATCATGGGGAGAGGCCTTTCTCTGTATCCCATCAAATGGGGAAGGACCATTTTGTTGGCATGAGTGAGCACCTTCTTGGTGGCTGCACCCAAATTGTAGAACTTGGATGGCCTGATGTCATCTTCCACTTACTTGTGAAGATGTCTTTATAATGGAATACGTTTGCTTTGCTGAGCACAATTGATCTTTCCTCTAAAGGTATTATCTGTGCTGCCATTCAACCCACCCCTCCAAAAGCCTAGTAAAAGAGGTGTGCCTTCATCAACCAATGGAAGCACCTCAGAGGGGAGGGCATTCCACCACCATGAGGGCTACGGCTGCCACTCAGAAGGTCCTTCCACTCAAACAAAACTGTACGTACATGCCATTCTAAGAGGCATTCCCTCCACTGTGACGGTGAAGGGGACCGTCTCTCCTAACAAATTTCTGCAACAACATACAGCTGTCCCCACACCAGTTCATGGCTGGCATTCAGAAACACCCCTCCCCCCACCATCTCACCATGACAGAAGAGAGTGTACATAGGCAGTGCTTCAGAGTAAAAAAAAACCCTCCCAGTTTGAACTCCATTTCTTCACTTCTAAACTCTAGCCTTTTTGACCTGGGAGAAATGATTCAAAATGGTGGGTAGCATATGTTGTTTCATATCTGTTTGAATAGAATTCATTTTTTTCCTCAACCAATAGATATGAAACAACATATGCTACCCGCCATTTTGAATCATTTCTCCCAGGTCATAAAATCATAAAATACATATGTAATGACCAATAGTGAGTTAAATTCTCCAAGAGGTTTTGGTGATTTTTGCTATGCCATCAGAAACCAGCTATCGAAGGTTTGCAGTGTGTATGCTAAAAATCAATGAAACAGTGTGGAAAGCAACTTTCCAAAGAAACTTGTTATGTGAAGCATTTAAGTTGCCGCCTACTCTACTGTTTTCATGTGCGAATTAGGCTTTCCTGTATAAAACACACAAAGCAAAATGCATACCAGCATGCTTTCTTTTATATCACTTAGGATAGTTACAATCAGTCTTATTTCAGTGTAAGTTGAGATTCCTCCTTAAATCTCCTTTTATGGGTCCCTGCGCAGAAAAATTTATTTACCTATTAATCAAAGATAGTATGGAATTTCTTTCAGCACCACTAACTGGTTAGTAAATTGCCATTTATATCTACACATTTAAAAGCTTCCTGCCAGCTTTGCATATGCCAAGACCCTGGATCATAAAATTTTAATAAATTGGATAATCTCTTAAATTTAGACTTGCTCTTTCTTTTTTTTAACTGCAGCATGGGAAAGGAATTCAGTATGAGTGGCAAACAGCATAAGCTCTGCAAAAGGATCGCTTTATCTTTTTCCAGTTATCTCCAGCGAGGTATTTTTCATGTCATTGTTATGTACTGGGTCAGTGACAGGACTGAGCTGTAGGACCAGGTGGGGATGAAGTCAAAAGGAGCACCAAGTGCCCAGGGGTCAAGCTAACTTCAGAATATGTATGGAGGGATTATTACAGAAGCTCAGGTAAGGATAAGACAGCTCACTAAAGGGTTCAAGTCCAGAGAAGCTGGTTGCACTAGATACAAGCAGACACTAGGGATATCCAAATTAGAGTAGAAATAAGGTGGGAAACTGATGGAAGCAGTGCAGGTAGTTGCTAAGAAACAAAGGATGCAGAGATTCTTAATGCAAAAAAGGCAAAGAAGATCAAGGCTGGTAAATATGAGTAGGTCAGATGCCATGGACCCAAAGGAGCTTTGAAAATAATTAGTCTCTGTGGCAAGGAGAGCAATAGGAGACATACAAAACAGGGAATTACCGCTATATGAAGGGCTTGAATGTGGTTTGTACAGTCAGGTGTTTGTGTGGAGGACAAAAGAATCAGCTTAATAATGCTTAATCGCTGGATAGAGAAATTTCCCTTACAGTTTTAATAGCTCTGTGGCCTCGAAAGTAAGGTGTTTGTGTCACCCCCAGTAGGAAAAAGGCTAAAAACCAAGCATATGTGAAAGAAAATGCCACACTCATTGGGGCTGTAAACCCCGAGATTATTTTCCAGTGACTAGAATCCGCATTTGGCCACTGTAATATGATAGTTCCTGTACTATTTTAATAGGGGCAAAAACCACTGTTTTCCTGCTGTTTTCCAGGGGCTTATGGTGGTGGGCCATTTTAACTGCCTCCACATTGCTGGAGAAATTGGAGGACAGAGATCTGTCATGGTCCAATTGCAGTCACATGTCTTATGGGACTGTGCGGATAAAAGTTTCTTTTTTGCAGCCTGCAGCATGTATTAATTCCAAGAATGTTCATCAGTGCATTAGTCTAAACTGAAGGAATAGACCCATTGCCTAGAGTCAGAAATAAGAGGTACCACAAGCCTTCTGCCCACACACTTTATTTCTTCCGCTGCATTGTTTTGCCGAAAAGCTGCAAAAACCCATAAAACATAATAGTTGGAAGTGATTGTTGTATGAACCAGCTGCAATCAACAGAACTTAGGTGTTGAATTTGCCCTGAAAACAATGCAGAGTGCAGACCAGAACATGCCTTTTCATTCTTTCTACAAGGGAACACAATAGCCACTCATACCCTATACGCAAGGGTGAAAAATGTTCTGTGCAGTATTCTATATATTTATGAAGTCCCCCCCCCCTGCAGTTCTTCCGTTTCAGCATCAATTCCTGAGATGTGCCCCTCAAAGGTCAAGGGCCCTCCTGAGCATCACGCTATAGCAGTTTGAAGCACACCAGTGCAAGTAGATAAATAGGTACCACTGTGTCGGAAAGGTAAACAGTGTTTCTGTGTGCTCTGGCACTTGTCACGGCCCTTCATGCACCAATAACAGTTTAGTCATGCTGGCCACGTGACCCAGAAAGCTGTCTGTGTGTGGACAAATGCTGGCTCCCTCAGCCTGAAAAGCAAGATGAGCACTGCATGCCATAGTCACCTTTGATGGGACTTAACTGTCCAGGGGTCCTTTACCTTATCTTTTCATTGGCAGCAAAGTGTTGCCATGGGGAAGAAGCACATTACGTGGGCATATCTGGATCACGGCATGTAACTAGAATTATGAACGGGCAAAGAAACTGAGCAGATTCTTCAATCTATTATTCTGGCTTTACAGTCTCCCACATACAAGATTGTATCTAATGCATAACAATGCATAAGTATCTGTTGCTTAACCATGCAGGCTGCATCAATTGCAAAAAGGCAATTGAGAGACCTGAGTTTGTTGTAATTTGGTTTATTATATTTGATGTATTCAAGATACTGGAGCAACAATGCAATTAAACATTCAGCTCCTCTTGAGGTGTGGTGTGACATTACCTCAAATTTGTCAATTTCTCTATGCATGAGAAACATTGTTCCCTGGGTTTGACCTTTTTTGTAATTTAATTTAGTACAGCCTAGGAATTGTTTGGCTTAGGGTCCTATTTATTACAGGTTTCAGAATAACTGGGAGGTATAAACTTCCTACCTCTTATGTGTTCTTTTAGAGAAATGCTTACTGCTAAAGTTTTCCTTTTAACCAAGTTATTTCCCTCTCAACAATGAAACTAAGCAGGGATGGATGCTGGCGGGAGCATCTTCTAGTTCACACAGTAGCCTTTTAAATCAAGAATTATTACTGCTGGGATTATTAGGTACCAAGTGTATCATGATACTTGGAGTATTCATAATATTCTGCACTTTCTTCTCTCAATTAACAGATAAAGCACAGCCAGAACAGACTGCTTTGGGAGGTAGTGGGCTCTCCATCACCAGAGGTATTTAAGCAGAGACTGGACCATCATCTGCCACGGATGCTGTGGTTGAATCCTGAAGTACAGTTCCTGCATTGGCCAGGAGACTGGACAAGAGAACCTCACTCAACTCCTGTGATAAGTAGTGTAATGGCAAATTCAGAAGTGCGGGACTCTTTTACAGCCATGTCTGCTCACTGCCATTCTCTCTTCTAAGATTATGCAACCTTCTAAGGTTATACAAAGGGACGCAGGTGGCGCTGTGGGTTAAACCACAGAGCCTAGGACTTGCCGATCAGAAGGTTGGCGGTTCGAATCCCCGCAACAGGGTGAGCTCCCATTGCTCGGTCCCTGCTCCTGCCCACCTAGCAGTTCGAAAGCACGTCAAAGTGCAAGTAGATAAATAGGTACCGCTCCAGCGGGAAGGTAAACGGCATTTCCATGCGCTGCTCTGGTTCGCCAGAAGCGGCTTAGTCATGCTGGCCACATGACTTGGAAGCTGTACGCCGGCTCCCTTGGCCAATAAAACGAGATGAGCGCCGCAACCCCAGAGTCAGCCACGACTGGACCTAATGGTCAGGGGTCCCTTTACAATAATACAATAATACTAGAATTATTCAAAAATAGTGATGAAAGATGCATAGCAATGGTCAAAGTGCTGCCTTTCAGCTGGACCAACTGTTTTCTGTGAGTGTACATGGGCAAATGATTTTGGAGTGCTCCAGTATTTTCTTCCAGAGTTACTTAAGTTGTATTTTCCTTGAAGCTTTATTGTATGAGACAGAACTTGCACACCATTCTTGTGTGTTTTCGGCCTTCCTAAATGCTGAGCTTTAGAACATGCAGAACAGCTCCTTGGTGTTCTTCCCACATGTACCTTCTCCAGAGTGATCCAAGGAGCCAGTCCTCAGTGGCTGATTCACCTCCTTTCACTCTGATTGGCTCCAATCAGCACAAAGGGTAGAAAATGTCTTCTCTGTGGCTAAAAAGCCCCCCCTTTCATGCTCTATGACCCTGGAGTCAGGGACCCTACTACAGAAATAGGAATGGTTATGATACTGACATGGTGGTATTATTTATTAAATTTATATCCTGCCCTTCCACCCAAAGGGGCCCAGAGTGGCAAAAAACAACAACAACAGTTTAAACATAAATATTAAGGAGAGCACTGAGGACTCGTGACTGCTGTATGGCATGAGAAGAGGAGATGTGATCTTAGAGGGATTCATTTAGCCCGCATGCCAGAAGACTTTCCAGGCCTGCTCTTTCAGGATAGCAGGCACCACCCTATCTCACAACGAAGTGTTTCCCAGAGCCTGAACTCTACTAGTCGCACCACCTTGCCTGGCTTTCACCAGCCAAGATCCGCAGGGATCAAGAAGGCATGTGGTCAGCCCAAAGCCACAAGTCTTCTCTCCTCCTACGACAGGGCCAGCCCTGCCTAAGAGCCAGCATCGTATCTCTCTTTGCCTTCATGCATCTTTGTTCCACCCAAGCTCAGCAAAAACAACTGAACAGCTATCTGACGAGACCTTTTAACTCACAACTCTTGTTGCTTCAGAAGATTAAAAGCAATCTGCTGTGTGGGGAGCTCAGCAATGGCTGCTCCGAACCACACAGCACTAAAGCTCTGGAGTATCATTTTCTTTTATAATGTAACCTCATTAAATTGCTGGTAACCTATAAATAATCCTGCATTTTACAGAAATCCCGCTATGAAAAACAGTGCCCTGCTGGAATTTAACACTTGAGACTATTTTTAAAATGTGTTTGATTAAAAAATTAATTTTAGACTAACATTATAATGGCCTTAATACAAGCTTTATATTGTTCAACACCATTCTTGATCGGTTCCTCTCACTGAAGCTTCTCATATGATTTGAGTGTCAATGTTAATTGAAAAATGTGGCTAATCATTAATGTTGTGGCATTCAGACAAATCACTTTGATGTGTGCGTCACAGATCAGAGAATTCCGCACCCCTTTAAACAATCTTCTTTGTATCTATTTTTGCTTTTGGTGGATTTGCCAGCTGGAATCTTAAAACTGCCAATGAATCTGTGGAACTGAAGCATCACACGAGGAAAGGGATACCTTTATGAGCAACTTCTGTGTCTGATGTAACTTTTACATCGTAAGTGAATTCTCACGGTGAACCACAACAGTACAACGCATTGGCTTTAGAAACAATAAATGAACAATATCTAAGCTGTGCTTGAATAATGGCTCTTTGCGTGCCCTCTGAATTTGGAGTCATGGTAATTAAGTTCTCAATCTGGACCCATGTTATGTGAAACTATACACAGAGGAAACTTGATAGCTCTGACCTTACATATGCAGTCATAGATAGTCTGAAACAAGAGTTGTAACAAGAGGTGATGCTCTTAACTTTGGAAATATTAGATCTTTGCCACAAAGCCTGTTCCAAAATAATGTTTTGTATCCACAGAATAATTTCTGTGGATGCACAATATACCGACTTTCCACTAGAACATGTTATCTGTGCAACCAGAATCAGATTATTAAAATCAAAAGATTTTGACAAAACACAAATGTCTGAGCTCTAAAACAGCAAGAAATCCATGCCCATTTTTAAAAATAGTTAAATCCTCTAAAATCAAGGGCATCCATAAAATCTGTTAGTTACAAACTCACATATGAACTATTGATGCTTACCTATAACAACTTAAAAACACAACTTTTTCAAAAAACAGACCTGTTATTGCTGAGCAGTACCACAATGCATAGCTGAGCTATGAAATTCACTCCCAGAGGGACTGATGATCACCAACTTGAATGGCCTTCAGGGGAGGCTGTTCTATTAGGGCAAACAGGGCACTGCCCCGCCAACCTCAGTTTCAGGCAACTCTCCCCCATTACATACAACCAACCCTTGGAGTGGCCCTGGCTATCACCTTCCTCCACCTTAGTCTCAGTTTTGCCCTTGTGTAGAACTCAGCAGGGAGGAGGATAACGCCAGGACTAGAATTAGTTTTCTCCATTTTTTCATTGGTTCTGGCTCCACCTATTGTTGGCCTCCCTGGTCCTCATGGGCATCAGTCACCGCTGCTGATCTTGTAGTAGACAGCTGGTCTAAACTGGAATGTACAACCTCATTTAGTCTGTTTTTGAGCAGGGTTTAACCACTGATATTCTAGCCCTGTTAAAGTCAACTAATTAAAAGCCATATGACTGAATTAAACACTTCATCTTAAGGAGTCAGGTGTCCTTTAATCATTACCCCTTAGCCATTAGTTCTTGCAAACACAATTTAGGTAGTATGCTGTGTATCATACATTGAATTTTAATTCAACAGTTTAAAATACATATGTGAACTCTCACCTTAACTGGTATGCTACCTGTTCAGACCAAACTAACACCATAGAAGTATACTAAGGTAGATGAATGTGATTTTCTTCTGAAGTCCTTGCAGTTCTGCAGCACCAATGATGTCCACATTTCAGCACCAAAATATATTTGTAGGTACAGTTTACCTTTTAATATTTTCGTTCTTGGGAAAACTTTGATTCCAAGACTTATGCAAACCATTTGGTAGTTAGGGTTTTTTTTATCTATTTCATAGATTGTAAGTTATTCTCTCAACCACTAGTTTCAGAAAATATTGTTTCCAGGTAACAATAAGATTTAGTCTACACTTGATTTAGTCTACAAAGCCCCTCAGAGCTCAAAAAGGACATACTGTGTTGAGTATACTTCTACAGGGTTTTGCAGTTAGTGATCTTTAACTCATCAGGTAGGTTTCTTAAGTCTGCTTCTGAATATAAATGCTTGTTTTGTCATCATTCATTGACAGCAGTTTGTAAAGTCCTTTTGGGTTTAAGATAACATAGTATAAGTATGTATAGTATTGGCAACAGAAACAAAGGACTGGTTGGATTCTGTAACTAACTTAAAATAAAAAATTACAAAGAAAAGGTGCCCAAATACACCACTGTTTCAGGCTGTCATCATAACTGAACAATGGTATCACAATATTTGATATCATGGCCAAGTCTATGATCTGAATTTACTCTGCAGAGTTTGTACTGATTCAACCATTAGCTTCAGATCTGCAAAGGCAGGATAGAGATGTCATTACTCTGCCTTGAGCATTTTGCAAATTAAATGTTCTAAAATGAGAATTGTTAATTGTGGAGCATCCTGACCTAAATTTACCTGGATGTTAGCAAAATAATAAAATGGTTATTTGCACCCCTATTTTCCCAGTCTGTATCATTTAAAAAACGCATTAAAGTTGCATTAACTGATGGGGCAATAGCTGCAAGGTTAGTTTGGGTTCCCTTTCATACAGATTAGATTAATAATTTGAGAATTCCAACCCCTTAAGAATACAGTCACCAGAACTAATGGAAGCAAAAAGCTTAGGAAATTGCCTTGTTAAGGGGGGGGGGGATTTTCTTAGTGTCACTATATGCTAGAGATGGCTGGGATTCAAAGATATTAAAGTTCTCACTAATACCTAGGTTAGCACTTAGCTAATTAACAAACATTTTTCTCAACTGCAGTTTGGAAGATTGGGCACTGAACAGCAACCAAGCCTACTGTTGATTACCTAAAATGGATTTCAGAAGGATGTAGGGGGGTTGGAAATATGCTGCATTTAGTAGCCCAGGTAAGAAGCACTTACAGAATTGTTCATCAAGCCTGTATCTCCCTTCCCTATTGCAGCCCCATTGCAAACCTTCCCTTCTCCCCTCTTATTCGAATAGGGTTCCCACCTGCAGAAATCCAGCAATTTACCATGACCCTCCCGGGAAATCCATGCCAATCATTCGAAGTGCATTCAACGCACATTTAAAGCACACGCCTTCCTCCAAAGAATCTTCCATTTCCCTCTCGCATATTTACAGTTGCCAGCATCCTGATCAAACTACACTTCCCAGGATTCTGTGGGGGAAGTCATGTGCTTTAAGTGTATGGCACAGATCTGCCCTGAAACAGAGCAATGAGGAACGCTTCATTTGTTAAGCTTCTATATATGATTGTTGTCCCGACGTGTCTCTGTGACTGGGTATTTTTAAGGAATGCAAGAGCAGGCACTGTGAGATAAAGAAAACTTGCTTAGATTAACGTTCTCCTAGTGAGCCCACAATGGCTCCTTGTCTTAATCTCTTCCTTGCTTCTGTTGGTTTGCGGCATTTTTTGTGTATTTTGTGCCGCATAATTTGATGGGTAATATACTTTTATTAGATTTTTGAATGAGCAATTGAGCTTGAATATTTTTATGATCAGTGATATTACTTGGATTAAATAGAAACAAAATCAGTAGCAAGCAACAACCCAATAAATAATAGACTTTTGCTTCTTGCTATTCAGATTGTTGTACTTTAATAACATATTGGCCAAGAAGGGCCTCTCTTAAAAGGTATGCATTCCTCCCTGACTGTCGCGGGTTCCTGTTTGTGTTTACAGAAAATTAGGTGGCCCATGGAGTCGCTCTCTGCTTATAATTGGGCTATGCTGTATTCCTGGAAAAAAATGTTTTTTCAGTTTAGAGCCATAAAGTGCACATCATGACGCTGAACTTTTGTTTGTTATTGGTATTGGGCTGGATATGGAGAAAAAGCTGAAACTATCCAGAAAATATGAAGGCACTATTGGAGGGGGGATTCTGTAGATACAAGTGCATTTGGCCTATTTCAGACAAGGTTGCATTTTCCCTAAAGGATCAGGTAGGCAGCTTGGCAGCGCATCTGAATTCCAAGTGTCTCCTAGATACCCAGATAGTGGCAATGCCCAGGAACACTTTTCAGCAGCTAGAGCTGGTTCACCCCTCTCATTCCTTCCTAGCCAAATTGGACCTTGCTACAGTCACTCAGGGAAGCGGGTGGCACTGTGGTCTAAACCACTGAGCCTAGGGCTTGCCAATCAGAAGGTCAGCGGTTCAAATCCCCGCGACGGGGTGAGACCCTGTTGCTCGGTTCCAGCTCCTGCCAACCTATAAGTTAGAAAGCATGTCAAAGTGCAAGCAGATAAATAGGTACTGCTCCAGTGGGAAGGTAAACGGCGTTTCCGTGCGCTGCTCTGGTTTCGCCAGAAGCGGCTTAGTCATGACCCAGAAAAGACTGTCTGTGGACAAACGTTGGCTCCCTCAGCCAGTAAAGCAAGATGAGCGTCGCAACCCGAGTCATTTGCAACTGGACTTAACTGTCAGGGGTCCTTTACCTTTTTTTTTAGAGTCACTCATGCACTTTTTACATGTACCTTTGGTGACTGTGACTCAGACTATAAACAAGGTAGCCAACATTGTGTCCTCTAGGTGTTATTGGACTCCAACTCCCATCAGCTCTAGCTAGCAAGTCCAACGGTGAGAAGTGATGGGAATTGTAGTCCAACAACATCTAGAGAAGAGGCTGACTACCATTTGTCTACAGCCTTGAGCAAGTCACTAACAGTGTGATAAGTCCTATACATGACTACTACTCAGAAATAAACCCCATTGAGTTGAATAGGATTTACTCCCAGGTGTGTAGAAACTGTGACTCAAGTTGATCTGAGATTTAAAGGTCAGCTGATATTTAAAGTGGCAACTTACAGCTGTTAAACCTCACTCATTGCATTTGTTTTGTTTTACATTGGGAAGACCAAAATTTTTGTTTGGTTGGTTGGTTTTTATTTTTGCTTCATGGAACAAACACATTACAACACACAAAAGTTCCTCCTGTGTACTCTCTTGGTGAGAAGTTTCAAATCAGGCTGTCAATTTTCTTGCTTGGCATGTACAAATCTAATACTGGGATCGAGGAAGGCTGTCAATTGAAAGGATAAAAAAAAGGGGCCATCTACATGATATCATCAGACAACCTCATATTTGTCTTTTCAGTCAAGCAAAGTTGGTTGCCATATTCTGAAGAGCCAATATTTGCCATGAGCAAAAGGCTATTACAGAAACCAGGAGACTGGCCTCATCTGCCTTTTTGTTGTTGCCTGCAATGTTTGACTTGGCTCTCCAATTGCATCACCAGGAGTGATCTGCTCTGCAAACAACCTTAGTGTCTCGCCCCCACTATCTCTGCTTGTCCTGGAATAATAAGTTGATGAGAAAGAGGTGGGGTGGGGGCAAAGTAAAGAAGATGGCAGGTAAGTGGTTCTGCTTTTTGGGACCAGAAATGGCAGGTACTGTAGTGCTGTTTTGGGAAACAGTTGTCTTTTTAACATTTTCCCAGTCTACAGTCTCATACATGTACTAATGATTAAAAGAATACAGACATAACAGTAGAATAATCTGGTACATTCTTTTCATTAATGTTGTCATTGCAATTAAAACAATTAATGGTTTTAATAAATACTAATCATCTAGGAGCTTGAAAACATCCCTTAATGTTTAAAAACAGTCCCCATTATTCTTCCTTAAAAGACACACACACACACACACACACACACACACACACATTTGGCTTTTAATATGATGGGATTTGTCCCAAAGCCATACTCTCCCTTTCAAAATCTAACAGAGGTCCAAGCCTATCTTTATCCCATATGCTGAAACAAAACACTCAGGAAGCATACCTTACACTCTGAATGCTACACACAGAACTCCCACAAAAAAGGATAAGTATGTGTGCTAAACATAGCTTTCAAGAAACATGACTTTAGAGGTTTCTCCCTAACACCATCAAGTGAAATTCAAGAAGGTCTTCTTTCATATGAATGAGACAGTATGGTTTAGACCATTACATTAAATAACAGAACTTTCGTCCTACATCAAATCCCAATTTACATCTTAGGCATTTTTTGTGAAATCCTAAACTGACCAGCTCAGATTCACTACAACATGCACTTTGTGCCCTGCCCAAGTAGTTATGCCTACAGTTTCCACATATTTCATAATAGTCCTCCTACAATATTTGAAACCGCCTGCTGTTCCTGGAAAGAACTCCAGTTATGTGCATCTTTGTCACCTAAAACTCCACGCTAATCCTATTTCACGATATATCCTCGTGTGACCCCCATCTTAAAGTTGACAACATTCCCTTTTATCCAGACATCTACAGCTATAACAGGAGTGTGCTCACTGAGTTTTTAGTTGGGTATTTAGTATCTCTGGGAATGATCCTAGCATTGAAAGGTTTACACATCTCCAGTTCTAAAATAGGATTTAAAGCTTTCTAACAGATGTTTAGTGGTATCTCCAACCACAACCCCCGCTAAACGCACACAGACAGTGATCAAATGCATTGGCCTAATTTGATAATTCATTAGCAGGACCAATTAGTACAATCAGCCAGGGCAGAAATTTGTAAGTAGATCTCTGTCCTCTCTGCCCCTTCTATTTCTAAGGCTTTCCTAAGACCAACAGCTGACAAGAATGCGGGCAATCTTAACTATTTGCTTTAGTACTGCTGCATTCCATTCACATTTTTCTCATAGCACATTATTCTTCAGGAGCACACTTAGAGAGGCTCCACCAGTCCCAAGATACTGCTCTCAGGAGTGAGGTGGTCTTCCCACTAATCTATGACTATAACACCACTCTAGTTGCAATTAATTACATTACAAATATTGATCCTTTGCTAGTCCAGTGTAATCTATGTATTTCTTTTACAAACATGCTGCTTTCTTCTTGAATTGCATGCTTGGAATGGTTTTTATGAATACACTCTGAATTTTCAAAATGGCACCCAAGCATCTAACATTCAGTTTTATGAAGTATACTGTACAATGGAGGAATCTCTCTCTCTCTTTCTCTCCTTCTCTCTCATTTGCCCTAACCCTAACACAAGGGAGGAACCTTGAGATGATGGCAACCAGTGGGTTCAAATCACAAGAAAGCAGATTTTGACTAAATATCAAGAAGAACTTTCTGACAGTCAGAGCTGTTTGACAGTGGAACGGACTTCCCTCGGAAAGTGGTGGACTCTCCTTCACTAGAGGTTTTCAAACAGAGGTTGGATGGCCATCTGTCAGGGATTCTTTAATTGTGATTCCTGCACTGCAGGAGGTTAGACTAGATGTTCCTTGGGATCTCTTCCAACACTACAGTTCTGTGACTTTATGAGGCGACTTTTTGGTATTTAGTATAGTTAGGGAAACAAGAGAAGAAATATAAATCACTTTTTAGAGGAACTAAAATTACATCTTGATGTTATTAAGTATCCTGAGAAGATGCTCTAAAAAAATAAATCCCCGCAACAGTAGAAACAATACTACCAAGCAAATCCCAGTTTAGCTCCAAATTTAATAATAATAATAATTTATTATTTATACCCCGCCCATCTGGCTGGGCCTCCCCAGCCACTCTGGGTGGCTTCCATAAAAACCAAAAATACAGTAAAATATCACACGTTAAAAACTTCCCTGAACAGGGCTGCCTTAAGATGTCTTCTGAATGTCAGGTAGTTGTTTATCGCTTTGACATCTGCTGGAAGGGCGTTCCACAGGGCGGGCGCCACTATCGAGAAGGCCCTCTGCCTGGTTCCCTGCAGCTTTGCTTCTCGCAATGAGGGAACCGCCAGAAGGCCCTCGGCGCTGGACCTCAGCGTCCGGGCAGAATGATGGGGGTGGAGACGCTCCTTCAGGTATACTGGACCAAGGCCGTTTAGGGCTTTAAAGGTCAGCACCAACACTTTGAATTGTGCTCGGAAACATATTGGGAGCCAATGTAGGTCTTTCAAGACCGGTGTTATATGGTCTCGGCGGCCGCCCCCAGTCACCAGTCCAGCTGCCGCATTCTGGATTAGTTGTAGTTTCCGGGTCACCTTCAAAGGTAGCCCCACGTAGAGCGCATTGCAGTAGTCCAAGCGGGAGATAACCAGAGCATGCACCACTCTGGCGAGACAGTCCGCAGGCAGATAGGGTCTCAGCCTACGAACCAGATGGAGCTGGTAAACAGCTGCCCTGGACACAGAATTGACCCGTGCCTCCAAGGACAGCTGTGAGTCCAAAATGACTCCCAGGCTGCGCACCTGGTCCTTCAGGGGCACAATTACCCCATTCAGGACCAGGGAATCCTCCACACCTGCCCGCCTCCTGTCCCCCAAAAACAGTACTTCTGTCTTGTCAGGATTCAACCTCAATCTGTTAGCCGCCATCCATCCTCCAACCGCCTCCAGACACTCACACAGGACCTTCACCGCCCTCACTGGTTCTGATTTAAAAGAGAGGTAGAGGTGGGTATCATCCGCATACTGATGAACACCCAGCCCAAACCTCCTGATGATCTCTCCCAGCGGCTGCATGTAAATGTTGAAAAGCATGGGGGAGAGGACAGAACCCTGAGGCACCCCACAAGTGAGAGCCCAGGGGTCTGAACACTCATCCCCCACCACCACTTTCTGAACACGGCCCAGGAGGAAGGAGCGGAACCACTGTATGACAGTGCCTCCAGCTCCCAGCCCCTCAAGACGGTCCAGAAGGATGTTATGGTCGATGGTATCAAACGCCGCTGAGAGATCCAGCAGAGCTAGGAAACAGCTCTCACCTTTGTCCCTAGCCCGCCGGAGATCATCAACCAGTGCGACCAAGGCAGTTTCAGTCCCATGATGAGGCCTGAATCCCGACTGGAAGGGATCCAAATGGTCCGCTTCTTCCAGGCGTGCCTGGAGTTGTTCGGCAACCGCTCGCTCAATCACCTTGCCCAAGAATGGAAGATTTGAGACTGGGCGATTTAAATTTAAAGTTATGTGGAAGCAGTAATTTGAAAAATACAGTTCATACATTTCCTAATGCCCAACACTTGGGAAGTCTATTATATATGTTAATGTATAAGGATTTATGCATGCAGAGAAAAGGACAAGAAAGGGTTAAGTTAAGTGAGCCGGCATTTGGCCTTAACTTGAAGTGTTTTAGGTATTGTGTTCTCCTTTAGTGGGTTGGATGTGTTACTCTGCCTTCTGTGTATATGAATGTTTTCAGCTTTTGTTTTAGTTTTATATTGGCTAGCTTTTTGTATTCTATTGTATAATCTGCTCTGGGTTTACTTTTCATTAAAAAGTGGCTATTAAGTACAATAAATTATAATAATTATTGTTATTAGAAAACGCTTTCCCAATGAGGAAAAGCCACCATAGGATTCAATGTAGATACACAGAATACAGCTAATACCAGTTCTTTTTTGGAAGGAACTGAACCAGCTGTGTCCTAGTTTGTTAGGTGCTTGACTAGTTCATCTCCCTGCAAATTCCATTGGCTTTAACTTATTTTCCCCCTATTTTGATTTTAAATTGTCATAAACCACCCTTAGTGGTGCATAGACACTAGGAGGGCAGAATAGAAACATTTTGTTGTTGTTTAGTCGTTTAGTCGTGTCCGACTCTTTGTGACCCCATGGACCAGAGCATGCCAGGCACTCCTATCTTCAGAAACATTTTACATAAATAAATAAAATAAATGCCTAACATTCCTCACCTCCTGACCTAAACTGACAGAAGACCCCCATACCTTGGTAAAGAAAGTCTCTGCTCCAGCTGGTAGACTTCATCCAGCAGTAGTTGAACCCTAAGTTATTTCCAATGTTGAAACAGATGCAGTAGATTACTGTTTGCCAACTTAGTCCCTGGTGGCTGGGACTGATGGGAGACGCAGACCAAACCAGCTGAGGATACATACTGGGCCTCTTTCGTGATGAACGCGCAAACACAGCCCTGACCTAGTAATTGCCCTGTCCCTATGCTGAATAACTGTGTGTTTGTGCGTATCTTGTACAACTGATTCACAACACAATGCAAAAGGCACATATTATCTGATGCAAAACTAACCCAGACACAAGAAAGAACAGGGCAAATACCATGTAGAATTTAGGAAATACATCTTTGATTTCTTCTGCATTCCCCAATAATATTCTACTGCAGAACCTCTGTGGTTGCAATGTAATATTAAACTTGAAAAGAAAGTGATAGTTTCCCATTCTATACCATTATGCTGCCTAAATTAAAATGAAGAACAATGGCTGCAGTACTATACACACTTACCCAAGTGTAAGTCCTATTGAACTTAGTGCAGCTTACCTCCAAGTAGAAATGCATAGGATTGCCCTGCATATTTATGAATGTGTTGGTTTTATTTGTATCTCCCTACACAATGCTAATTTCATGTTTACAATTGGCAAAGGATTTTTTTTATCAGAATAACATATTTTTACACTAATACTCAATCCTGTGATAAACTGGATGTGATGAGACCTGGATGCTGTATAGATGTCTCTGCTGTGCTGGACACAGAGCTTTTCACACAATAAAAAAAGCAAAAACCCAGAAACTCTAATAAACCTTTCAAGGCTCTGCAACAGCAGATGATATAAGATCCAAAATGGCCCTTTTTTTCCTTCCAGAAGTGTCACTGAGGGATTGCTTCCAAACCTTTTATTGCTGCTAGAACAGTTTGGTTCATCTTGCGCAGGATGAGAGAATTTCAGAAAACAAACAATCATCAACTTGAAGTCTGGATGGAACAGTTAAATGTAAACAAGTATCTGCTGCATTTAACTCCCAGTCTGGTAAGGAGCACCAGTAATTTATAGAGAATTATAAGCATTCATTTATCATTTCTATAGCACTTTTAATATGAAGAATGCTTTACAATCCATACCTTATGTCCCTCGCTTTCTACACGCCACGTTAATTTCATATACTTCATAATTATTTGCAGCCAAAAGCAGAAAACTTGGGCAATTATTCTATAGAGCACTGTGCCCTTTTCTAAAGGGGAAAAAAGTGTCCTACCCTGTTTTCTGCAGCTTTTTTATGGTTCGGGGAATGTAAAATATTGGCTGGGGCCTTGTGTACTCCACTGTCCTCTACTGGATAATATCACAGCTACTGACTCAAAGTGCCCATGACTCATCATCTTTTCAAGCAAGTGTCCTACAAAGATGACACAAACAGCATCTAGTGCACATTCAAGTGAAGCCTCAGGGGGCTGGGAATGTAGATCACAGGCCTGTTTGTTCTGTTCTTTATGCCATTTACCTGTTCAGCTGGCATCTGTGGTATATTCTTGCCCATTTGTTTGTACAATATTAAACTAGTGTCTATAACTGCCTTCGGTCCCAACTGTGAAACCGCAGCCCCATTTTGCCAAGTACATTCTAGACACTGATCCAGGTGCTAGCCAAAATCTTTACAATCAAGTCTAGTCTATATATGCTATACATGCCACAGAATTATTTGTGGGGCACCTGGAGGGGTATTTAGTGTGGGCTGTACCACCACTTAGGGCTGCAGGTAGAGTATGTCATTTCTTATTATTATCCTACATTTGATAACAACAAAAAGTTCATTGCAGGTAAAAAGCTAGCATATCAGGGAGCAAGGTTCTAACTGAGTTGTTCTAGTTTTCTTCTTACATTATTTGTTCACACAAGGGAGCATTACAAAATGCGATTTCCCATCTGTTGTCTGAAGTCACACAGTCCATGCAGACCTCCCACCTCATTCTGCTGCATATGTAGACCCAGCCTCATCCTGTTGTTTTGAATTGAGATAAGGTCCACAAGGTCTTTCGTTTGCATGTGGTCTTGGGGAAAAGAGTCTCAGGGTAGCAAATAGGCAATAAATGAGTCAAAAACGGCAATACAGCAATAGTATAATAAGCTGTGTAATATAATGAGAGTGTAATAGCTGTGTAACAGAGAGAGGAAACGCTGGCACAACTTGTACCTTACCTATTGAATGTCCATCTTTTCAAGGACATACAAGAGATCAAGCCTCAAGATATCCACTTACGGAAAAGAAACAGCGATTCACTCCCTTAGGGTAAATGACAGAGAGAATAATGTATTTCATTTATAGGAGCCTGCCTATTAAAGTATCCCAGCTGCTCCTATAATAAAACACCTACAAGTGACTGACAACATACCACAATGATTATGCACATATTTTTGTGATGGAAAAATGAAACAACGAAACACCATGAAACAATACCAGGCCAAACACTGATAAGATTTAAACAAAAATGAAATCGGCCCACAACAGCTATAAATAATCTTGAGCATATCACCATTTCAGCATGAAATTGTTTTGCTCACATTACAGGGAGATGCTCCCGTGCTAAAGAATAGAATTTCCAGATAAATTACTGAACTTTCCATTGCATAATTTTCTGTGCAAGCCGGACTCGTCTGGTGCATGCATCTTAAAAAGTATAATTTCCGTGCTTTCACGTTTACTGAGTACCTTGTAAGATTATATCTCACTTGAAAAATAAATGCAGTCAGATAAGGAGCAACGGACATAGGAAAGAGGATTCTGTACGTGAACTGGGTACAGAGAGAGAGAGGTGAACCAATGGAACAGGCAGACTACTCTACAGTATACTGTACTGCCCTAGGTTCCTTTTGATGCCAGACCACAGGCACCTAATTTTGCACCCCACCCGCCCACCTGCCACCAGAGGGAGTGTGAACCATCGGCCTATATCCACCGGCAGGAACGGCTGCAACAGATCAGCTCGCCCTCTCTCCGTACTACTCTCCCCATCGGACTTAGAAGGGATCCGTCGCGGTGCACCACGGGAAATGCTTTTTTGCTCCCTTCGTTTCCTCTAGTCCGTGCGCGGTCGGGACTGCATTTCCCAGGAGGCGCCGCAAGAGGAGGTGGGTCACCTGACGCCTCACAAACTCCGAGCAAAATGGCGGCGCCCGTGCTGCGGCGCTGCCGGGTTTGGCTCGGGGGTGGGCATCGCAGCGTCGGGAATGTCGCCGAACTGCGCGGCCCGGAGGGTCCGGTGGCCGCTAGCGCGCTCTGCCGGAGTGCGAAAGAGATGACAGAGAAGCAGAAACGGTACGACAGGGAGGAGTAGTAACCGGGCTGGGTAGAGGAAGGACTCCTGCCGCATATTCTCGCTTCCATCCCTTGCAATGTTTATTTGTGCTTCATGCAGTTCGTCTCCCTAGGGTGATATTCTGCGTTTTTGTCAGCCTCCCCCGTTCTATTTTTTTTCCCCCATTTCACGACGCAGAGCAATTTTTAATCTGACTGTCGCAAAGGTCTGGATAGGAGCGGTAGTAGAATAAGGTAACTAACAAACCGCAATCCCTGGCCTCCCCCCACCCACTGCTCCACACAAAAAAAGCTTGTTTCTCAAAGTTTAAAATAAAATGAAGGTTTATACAAATAGATTGAGGACCGTGTCAAAAAGTATACATTTCTTACCCATTTTTAAAAACCCAATACTATGGGTTTTTAAAAAGTGCAAGTGTTCCTTTTACCAGTGGCACAAGCTTGTGGAGGGCAAAATGTGCAGCACCTGGAATACAGGAGACGGTTCTTAACTCAATGGTAGAACATCTGCTTTGCATGCAGAAGGTATTGGCTTCAAGTCTCCAGGAAGGACTGGGAATACCCCATTAGAAACCCTAGAGGATGACTACCAATTAATGAAATTAGAACTGACCTAGATGGACTAATTGTCCGATTCAGTGTAAGGAAGCTTCCTATGTTCCAATGCATGCATCACAAAAAATAAATATACAGTATGTGCACATTGGATTATGATGTCTGCACATCTACACTGCCTTCTTTTCCTATAACTGCATAATAAACGGCATGTTTGGAACAGCCTTTAAATTGCAGTTTCAAGCACACATGAGAAACTGTTTCATTAAAATCAGCTTGCTGTGGTTTTTAAGCTACAGTATCTACAATACAACAAAGAGTCTTGTGGCATATTTAAAGATTAAAATATAGGCACCAGTTTTTTTGTGGACTAGAGTTTACTTCATCAGATGTGTCACCAGAGTATCATTCAGTCAATAAAGTCAACTCCAGTCCACAAAAGCTAATAAAACAATAAATTTGTTGGTCTTCAAAGTGCCATGAGAGTCTTAGCTGGTGTTGCAGTAGAAACCACAAGCATGGCTATCCCTCTGGAAATTACACTAAGACATCATGCCAAGATCATGGTGCTCTTTTACAGAAGGTACAATTTGGGATTCCCACCCCAACCTGTAACCCATGGGTAGGCAAACTAAGGCCCGGGCCCCAAATCCAGCCCAAGCGCCTTCTAAATCTGGCCCACAGACAGTCCGGGAATCAGCGTGTTTTTACATGAGTAGTATGTGTCCTTTTGGGACGCGGGTGGCGCTGTGGGTAAAAGCCTCAGCGCCTAGGGCTTGCCGATTGAAAGGTCGGCGGTTCGAATCCCCGTGGCGGGGTGCGCTCCCGCTGCTCGGTCCCAGTGCCTGCCAACCTAGCAGTTCGAAAGCACTCCCAGGTGCAAGTAGATAAAAAGGGACCGCTTACTGGTGGGAAGGTAAACGGCGTTTCCGTGTGCTGCGCTGGCTCGCCAGATGCAGCTTTGTCATGCTGGCCACGTGACCCGGAAGTGTCTCCGGACAGCGCTGGTCCCTGGCCTCTTGAGATGGGCGCACAACCCGAGTCTGTCAAGACTGGCCCGTACGGGCAGGGGTACCTTTACCTTTTTATGTGTCCTTTTATTTAAAATACATCTCTGGGTTATTTGTGGGGCATAGGAATTCATTCATTATTTTTTTTCAAAATATAGTCCGGCCCCCCACAAGGTCTGAGGGACGGTGGACCGGCCCCCTGCTGGAAAAGTGTGCAGACCCCTGTGTAACCTTTGTGGCAAAATATGCCATTTTAGTTCCAATTTTTTTCTAAATGCATGTTGTTCCATAACTTATTCTGTGAAGTTCCGTTGAATAAATATCCCAGGGATGGGGAACCTGTGGCCCTCCAGCTATTGTTGGATTTCAGCGCCTATAAATCTGAGCCAGCCTGGTCAGTAGTCAGGGATGATGGGAGTGAGAATCTGGTAACACCTGCAGGGCCACAGGTACCCCACCCAGATATATATCTTTTGCATCCTTTTCCCCCACCGATATGTTTTGAATTTAAGCAGAATATTAGCTTAAAACAATATTTAACAATAACTCCTAATTACTTTTCATAATAAATGAGATGAGAATGGGAAGCTCACTTTGTTTGAATAATTTCATTATAGAGAAACAGAACTTTGGTCTTGGTTGGGTTTTTTTAAGTGTTTTAATGTTTGAAAGAAGCACTATATTTGATGTATTTGCTTAGAGCTTTTCTGCTTTCCTAATCTCCCATCTTGATCTAAGTACTTCTGTCATAGCTACGGCGTAAGCTTGACTTCACCAGTGAAATATGATATTTGTGTCTTTTCTTTGTACAAGTCCAGATAATTACTTCCAGAACCTGTCAAGCGGTTCAGGCAGTAAAGGTGACTGTTCTCTTGCTCATATAAAGATTATGGATGTGAGAGCTGCAATTACTTTTCAGCAGATAGGAAGGTGCTTGTTCTTCCTGTTCAGAGAACCATCTCTTGAGTTGAAAAGATGATTTCTCTATTGCCAGACTACTGATGTTTATGCTAATCCAGTACTAATAGTGCTCTGTAGACCCACCTTTCCCAGCTTGAAAGTGACCATCTGACAGCATATGCATAATTGAATATGCCACCTGTCTGTTGGAGATTTCTCATACATAGAAGGATATCAATTAATATTTATTTTCTATTTCATAATCTCCACTGGGTACAAAATTGGATACCTGTCCAACAAACCCTTTTTGGATAAAATTAACTTCTGAAATGCACTTTAAATCAATGTAAGGCTTTCAGGATGTGGGTTTCTTTTTGCCTTCTAACATGCTGCTTTTTGTACAATTTTCAGCTGTTTATGAAAACATTTCACAACATCTTTCAGTGTTCATTATACAGCAGTTGTGGGCTTGTAGTGTGCTCCAGCATACTGTTGAACTCTGATACTTTTGACATTTGTATTCTCCACCACACCACACCCCAGCTGTTTTAGAAATTTGAATTGCATCAACCCAGCTAGTGAATATTTCTTTTGACTTTCTTTTAGGAATGTTCCCTGGGCAGCAGTGGTAGGCCTGGAAATTCATGCACAGATCTGCTCCAACTCAAAGCTTTTCTCTGGTTCACAAGTCCAGTTTGCAGCAGCACCTAACTCCTTAGTATCTTTTTTTGATGCTTCTCTACCTGGAACTCTACCTGTAAGTTTGAATTGAATGCTTATATTAGTATTGAATTTTCAGCAACAACAAAGCCTGTCTTATCAAACAGGAACAGGCAGCCACCATTAATTCTTCAGGTTTTTAAAATTATTAAGAGTCATAATGTTTAAAAGGGATACTAGATGGTTGAAACACTTCCGTCTAAGAAGGAACAAGCAGCTTGCAACTGCCACTTAATTTCCCTCTACCTTTTCCCTCCACACTGATTCCTTTTTGTGTAATCTTGCCTTTTTAAATTTGTAAACTAGAGGGCAGTGCCTCTTGACTCACTTTCTTTTTTTTATATTACTATGAGCTGGTTTAGCATACAATATTTGTCTGAAAAGCAGGATACAAATATAACCATTTCAAATAAATCAACATTATTTAACAGAGCACCATCCATGTTACATGCACTTATAATAAGCTTAATAACAAAAAAAGACAACTGTCCTTACAGCTGGCTCACATGCACCCCCCCAAGACTTAATAGAAATTGTTCCTTTGCTTCTCCTGCTACAACAGGGAAAGTAATATGGGTTTGGTTCTCTGGACTTGTTAGAGCCACTGTCTTCACATCAGGCTCTGATTTTCCTTCAGCTTTAAACACTACTAGCCTTTTATGGCAAGGTGGTGTTTCCCTGCTGCCCTAGCAATCTACAACATGAGCTTTCGGTAGTTTGCCATCTGAATGCTTACTTCAAAACTTGCCCTATGCCTGCAAGTGAGTGGAAGATTGTGAGTCTTCCTGACTGATTTCCTAACCAAAGTATAGAATTTGGCCAAGCAGTTTGAAATTATTGACTTATTTTAATACGCAATATTAGGTTCTGGCCTTTTAGTGCTCCAGCATAGGTTCTTTGGTGGGATGCAGTAAGATTACCTCTGCTTGTGTTTATCTGTAGGTATGTATAGAAACATAGGAAACTGCCTTACACCAAGTCAGACCCGTGGGCCAGCTAGCTCACCATTGTCTGCTTGGCCTACTTTTCCCCAGTCCTCACTGGGGATGCTGGGAGTTGAACTTGGGACCTTTTGCATACAAAACATGTGCTGTACTGCTGAGCCATGTCCCTCAACAAGAGACTGGCATCTGCTGCAATGAGATTGGATATTGAACAAGTTGCATGTGGAGAGAGATACTGCTAGGTGTGGCCAATCAGCTTTCAGCATAGTGTAGTATTGTTATATTGGACATATATACTGTTATTTTGGACAGACTAAGTATGCATGAAGAAAAAGCCTTAACCCTACTGGGTGGTATCCAATGGTGCCTTTTGCCTGTGCATAAAGTGCTTCCATTCACGTAAGTTGGGACACCCCCATCTTCAGCCGTCTCCCCCTAACCCAATTAAGCCAACTGTTCTCTCCCTTCTAGTTGTTAATGATGGTTGAACCCAGAATGGGATACAGCAGAGAGGGCTGCAGTAAGTAGGAGGGATTGGCAAGAAATTGGTATCATTTTCCACTAAGGGCATAAATGGATAAAACCCATTGATGGTTTTGTTGTACGTGTATGACAGTTAAATGTAGTTGGACCTCTTGTGGGAAGCAAAGATGACCTTTCTGCTATTTTTTATTTGTAATGGAGGCCATGCTATACAAACAAAAATTCCTGGATGCAGCTCTTGATGTGTCTTGTAGCAGGGTCCTGGGTTATGACTGAGGAACACGCATCTGAAGTGTTGTAGAGCTGTTGTCCATCAGAATTGCCTACATCAGGCAAAAATGAGTGTGTGTTGTGGTACAGTGTATTTTTGCTGTATCTAAACCAATAAAGTTATATGTTGTGCTACCTTGGGAGGGTTAATCCTGATAAATATAAACATATATAACACCTTAGAAGTGCCTAGATAAATAAATAAAGCAAAATAAAGTTATGTGTGAAGATTGTCCCTAAGCACACACGGAATATGTGTGAGAGCAGCCTGCATGCATCTTGCCATATTCTTCTGGATTTCTGTACATTTTAAGTAGAAATGGTTGTTCCTTTTACGGTTGTTCCCTAGTGAGAAATCTTGAGCCTAAGCTGAAACAGCCTTCCTTTGAGATAAGAGCTCCTGATTAGTAGTCAGCTTGATGGCTAACCTAATGAAAAATTCGTGATCTGCTCTTGTTCACCTCCAGCAGAGGCTTTTATCTGTGCAAGGAGAGGGAAAGAAAAAAAAATTTCCTTTGCAGTTTTTGGTAGATAAGTTGAAAGTGGATATTTAAAAATGTTAGTACTCGAGTGTCAGAATGTGATACGGAATTCTATTTTTATTTATTAGTATTACTGCTTCATAGGTTTTATTTTATTTTATGGTTTTAGGCAAGAGTAATGGTACCTTCCTCGTTTTAACAGGGTACTTTAGTGTGCATGAACATCTTAATGGTTGCACAATTTAGTTAATGGAGTATTATTCCAGATGTGATTTGGCATCTGTTTTAGGCTTAAAATTCTGTCTGCTTTAAAGTTAACAGATGGAAGAAGTAGTCCTTTAGATACTTTAGTTGCATATGAAAATTTCAGTTGTTTTAAACACAAGACTCTTTATATTTATGCAGTAATTGCCAAACTTTCTTATAGCAGATTCATTTTCCCAGCACTGTTAAAGGTTGGAAAACAGACACCAGGAGATCTTCTAACTAATCATCTGTGGGGAGGACTTTTGGGGAGGTGGGCATTAAAAGCAGTCATGCAGGAGAGGCAATTGAGAGTGATGCTGGGAAAGGTGAGATTTAACACTTTACCTGCATCATTGTCCTAGTCTAGATCACTCATTCAAAGCTATTATCCCCATAGGAGAGGTGGGTGGTGAGAGAACATACATCATGCATCTCTTCTGCTTTGAACTTCATTGTACTCTCAGACAGACTAAAACAAAATGGAAAACTCAAGGACACACAAGAAGGGATTGTTTTAAGTGATTTTAATGCCTTTAATGTTATGTTTTACTTTATATGGGTGGTTGTCTTGGGAGGCATTTTTGCCAGAAGGGCAGCCCATATGTTTAGCTACAAATCTCCCCAAAAGTCATACAGCTCACACAGAGATATATGCCCACTCGTTGGGCATTAGTAGCAATGGTACACTGATGACACCTGATGCACACAAAGTTGGCTGCATAGGGTTGGGGCTTGCATCCAGTTAGGGAAGATGGCCTTACACTTTGGGCTCTTTCAAAGAGACAAATGGCCCCTGTGTGGCTCTCTGGAGTTCACTGGTGTACTCTTCCTAAAACCTGCAAGGAAATAATTCCTAATTATGACCTCACCATCCCACTAACATTCCACATTAAAAATATTTCTGAAATCCTAGTTTTAAAGCTGGCACAGTGCATTTCTTGAGAGAGCGCTACAAATTGGGGTGTCTCCAGCTTGAATTTCGCTATACCATGAAATTAATCCCTTGTTTGGCTACACTTTTACCAAGTTGGCTGTTTTGCTTTTTAAAAATTGCATATGGCCACTGGGCAATTGCTGGATGGAGAGTTTGGTCATTCGTGCCATGAATTTGATGTTCCTGCTTGAAGTAGCGAGCAGGGTCTTTCATGAAATGGGTGTGTAATATTTAGCCAGCTTAAATCTACACGCTTGGTTACTATGAATTTTATATTGATTTCAACTTCAGCAGGTGCCAAATGAGGTCAACACTGAGACTTTTGCAATCCTAGTTGTGTGCCAACATTTTTTATAGCTGGGGAAAAGTTAAACCAGGAGAGTGTAGAGCTTAATTATTTTGAACCTGAAGTTCCATATCAATAGTTAATTAATTTAGATTAATCTGTCACCTGGGGAATGATGTCTACAGCTGAACGTTGAGGAAGAATCATTTTGTTTACTGGAAAAGGTCTTGTGTCTGCAAAGGGATTTTTTTGTGGTCTTCATTATTCTGTACTACAGTATCTAAATATTTCTTTGATCTGTCTTAAATTAGTTTTGCATTGGCAGAATAAAAAATAAAGAGCACAGTTCATTATTAACTTTGGCAAATCCCTTATGTAATTATTAATGGCACCTCATTTGAGGTAGCAGGGGATTGAATGTGATGGGTTATTTATCTGGAAGAAGGATCCAGCCCATTCACTGAACTAAACCAATACATGCACATTGATGATTAGCACTGAGAACATCTCTTTTTCCAATTTGTGCTGGTAATGCAGGACTGCCTTTATTGAATTTCTCTTTTCCACAAACGCCAATATTTGAGGGCTTTATTATGCAAGAGCTGCTTTCTAACAACACAGTTGTGGTAGATTAGTGAATCAATAAACTTGTAATAGCTCCTAAACATCTATATTAGATTTAAGTTTCCTTTTTTTTTTTTTGGTGTTTTAGTTTTTTTCTGTAAAACCATGGATTGTGGGAATCCCAAATTGGAAGTTCATCCAATCTGGGATTAAAGATCTCATCTCCTCTCCTCTCCACAGATACACAAACACACATGTTTGGCATTAAGCTACTTTGCCAAAATAACCTATTGGCCTACCCTAAACACACACATGTATAAACAATTGCATATTGTTGTCCTTCTTTTCTTGTAGGATCAGTATAGCAGCTGCCCAAATGTGCTTGCTTGTGCCACTAGCAGACATAATGTTTACATACCTTTTACTGCTTACTTCCCCCCAAATTAATAAATCATGGTTCCCAGGGTTGTTTGCTGTTGGTGTGGAAGCACTGTTTTCACTGAAACCCACACAAGTGGTCAGAAGCTTTCAGCTACATTCTGCATAAGTTTTACCCTTTAAAACTCTAGAAATACTTTTAAATAGAACAGTGATGAAACCCAAGTGGCAAAAAAAGGCTCCAGTTTCATGCAGATACTTAAGATAGCTGAACAGTTAAAAACCAATGTAAAATGCCAGGAGAGAGACAATTATGGATATTCTTTTATTTTGTAGAAGAGAAAATTTACAACTGACACCAGAAACACTTCCTGCATAGGAAACTATTATTTTGACACTAAAACAATTTAATACTTCAACAGTGTTGGCAATCTCTCATTTTGGTCTACAAGTCAGGACTAATTGGATCCTGTTCTGCTGCTCTTTAAACATTTCTGCTGTATTTTACACATTTTTATTTTAGGCTCAGCAGTTTTCTCAAATGTATAGCGAACACCCAAGAAGCCATACCAGTTACACAAAAGGTTTAACAGCATCCTAGTTGTTTGTTTGTTTGTTTGTTATATGCCATCTTTCCTTCAAGTGTATGTCTGTATCTCATTACCTTACTAGATTCAGATTTTGTGTTGCTTCTGTTGTTGTTTAGTCGTTTAGTCATGTCCGACTCTTTGTGACCCCATGGACCAGAGCACGCCAGGCACTCCTGTCTTCCACTGCCTCCTGCAGTTTGGTGAAACTCATGCTGGTAGCTTCGAGAACACTGTCCAACCATCTCGTCCTCTGTCGTCCCCTTCTCCTTGTGCCCTCAATCTTTCCCAACATCAGGGTCTTTTCCAGGGAGTCTTCTCTTCTCATGAGGTGGCCAAAGTATTGGAGCCTCAGCTTCAGGATCTGTCCTTCCAGTGAGCACTCCGGGCTGATTTCCTTCAGAATGGATAGGTTTGATCTTCTTGCAGTCCATGGGACTCTCAAGAGTCTTCTCCAACACCATAATTCAAAAGCATCAATTCTTCGGCGATCAGCCTTCTTTATGGTCCAGCTCTGACTTCCATACGTCACTACTGGGAAAACCATAGCTTTAACTATACGGACCTTGCTTCTAGGACTGAGTTAATTCTAAAGCCAAATCATTGAATTCCTTGGGGCAGGGGACTAAGTCTTGACACATATCATAGCCAAGTGGTATATATCTCAGGAAAGATTTGGAACTGTGCATCCCATTTACAGACTGGCTTTTTGTTTGGAAATGGAAATGGCCATTGCTCAATGGTAGAGCATCTGCTTTGCAATCCCAGGTTCAATCCTCGGTGCCACTGGGTACGGCTGCGAAAGTCTAAAACCCCAAAGAACCACTGCCAGTCAGTGTAGACATTATTATATGGACCAATGCTCTGACTAAATATAACACAGCTTCTTACATTTCTACACGTTGACGCTCCTGTCCTAGAAAGCACGGGCATTACATCCTCCACGAAGAAAGCCATGGCAGAGGGGAGGAGGAAAGAAAATGTTTGAAGTGGAGGAAGTTCCTTGCAAAACAGCAATAATTTCTTCATCTTGCTATTCCAGACAGTTATACTATGATGGAGCACAGAATAATGGCACTTCAGCTGCCATTTGAAATCGGTGACAATAGGCACACTTTGAAGCTCCATATTAAAGAAAGCTCCATATTAATTTAAGGGAAGGATGGAGAACTTATGGCCCTACAGATACAACGGCAACAGCGTTGGACCATTGACCATGTTGGCTGGGGCCGACAACAGAATTGGAGCGCAACAACATTTGGAGGGCCGCAGGTTCCCCACGCCTGACTTAAAGCTGTATTAACCTGGCCTGAACAAATAAATACCCATATCCTTATATTAGAAGAATTTTGGAAATCTGACTTTGAGCGTTAGCAAATAGTCAGTCTGAGTGTCCCCCTCCCCTTCCACTCCAAATCCTGAAGGTTTGGAAGGGGAGTTGGCACATAAATAAATTGGCATCCCTTGGCATGAGAATGGAGAGTAGGGCCATGGCCACAACATACACTGAAAGCACTGTTATATGACTTTAACAGTCATGGCTTCCCTTCGAGAATCCCGGAAACTGTACTTCAGGGGTGCTGAGAGTTGTCAGGAGGCCCCTCACAGAGCTACAGTTCCCAGCACCCTTAACAGCTACACTTCACAGTATTCTTTGAAGGAAACCATGCTTGATAAAACTGCTTTAAATATATGGTGTGGTTATGACCTAGGTTTCGACGCTGGATTTCACTTTTATTTATTGCATGTTGTGAGGCTTATCTGTGCCCTGCGATCAGAAATGATTTTGTGCAGTATCAAAAATTATGCTTGCTTGCTGCTTACCCTCTGTGTATCCACACTTTTCCTTGGTCTTTCAAATCCAAATAACACAAAGAGAATGCCTGGAAAGATGTCCCATGTTGCTCTGGTCCTCAATTGCCTTCTGAAGCACCTGAGCTTTACTGTAGCACTATAGGAACCCCTTCCTGTGAGTTGACCCTTGCCTGTTTTTCACTTACATCAGTAGCTGTCAAGGGTGGGAACCAAAACCTTAAACCTGAGATGCGCCATATGTTCAAAGCATGTTTCTATCCCTGAGCAGCAGCTTCCACCCCACTCACTCTGGCATGGGAAGATACTCTTTTGCATAAGGCTCCAGCGTCTTGCTGCTGAGGCTGAGCTTCCCACGCACGAAAAAGACAGATAATGCTTCTTGAAGGCAAGCAAAGTGGAATGTGCGCTGTTTAAAAGGCAGTGTGTGGGAGAGGCATTTGTTTCATACTGGGTATCTGAGTGAAGTCATCTGTCATGTTTCTTTAGGTTCTCAACAGGAGATGTGTAGAAGCCGCAGTGATGACGGGCCTTGCGCTGAACTGCACCATAAACAAGAAGTCCTTGTTTGACAGGAAACACTATTTCTATGCAGATCTGCCTGTGAGTATGTATTGAGCTTTGTCCCTCGGCAAATCGGAAGAGGGGCAAGCCTGGAGAACTGATGGGGAAAACAGGCTGGGAGAAGAGATGGTTTTTTGTTCTCTGCCACTGTTTTGCCCATCCAAGCACTGAGCCCTGATGAATAGGCAGCTGTAGCCAGGCTCTTTCTGATTGAAGGTGATTGTCCTGATTGCTGACTGCAGTCCTGCGCCTCATGTTTCCAATGGCTTTGGATAATTAAATTGAGAGAAGGCGCTGCTAGGGCCAGACTTCCTCTATTCCCTCTAATTGTCTGTTAGGGTTAAGACAAACAGTCTGATATTGATCTTTGCGTTTGAAACGAATGTATTACAAATCTGCATTATGGTCCTGTAGACATCACAGGCATTGGTTCTCGTTACTTTAAAGGATCTGAAATGCAACATCCTCTTTTTACATGTCGCTGATCGCAAAAGCAAATGAAGAAGACTTTAAAAAAATCATGCAGTATTACCTGCTGATATTACAGATGACGCTTATATTAGGACCAGACTTGCTTTTTCAAACACAATGAGGCAAAGCTCAGTTCTAAAGTGAAACCCGTCCATTCAAATTCATCAAACAGTCAGGATTTATCGTTTTAAAGTTTAAATAGGGGCCTTTGTTTTTCCTTGAAGCCACAATTGTAATGCTAAAGATCCACGATAGTTTTTTCTGCTCTCTGCAGAAAATCCCTGCATCAGGAGTGGAGAACCTCCAGCCAGCCTGTGGCCACCTGGCTATTTTGGGGGAGCCATGACCCACCTAATATCATGCATCCATTTGAAGAAGCAGTTTGGATATGTGCACTGCACTGCGCCTTCAAACCTCCATTTTGTGGAAGCTTGAAGGAACAGCACAAGGGCTCTTTGAAAACCCTTTGTAAACATTCCTGCGAGCAGTGTGGATTGTTTACTAAGGACTGTTTGAAAGTCCTACCAATATGGTATTCAGAGGGCAGCATCACCTGATATCACTATAAGGTGAGGTGATTGACAAGTGGTTGGCCTCACCTGCTTGGCAAATTTGGCCAGAATAGGTTCCTCACCACTGCCCCATATTCTGGGGATGGGATGCAATGGCAGGGAGGGAGTATCTCCTTAGAAATGTTTAGTAGTGGCGCCCGCCCTGTGGAACGCCCTCCCTTCAGATGTGAAGGAAATAAGCAGCTATCTTCTCTTTAAAAGACATCTGAAGGCAGCCCTGTTTAGGGAAGTTTTTAATATTTAATGCTGTATTGTTTTTAACACTTGATTGGAAGCCGCCCAGAGTGGCTGGAGAAACTCAGCCAGATGGGCGGGGTATAAATAATAAATTGTTGTTGTTGTTGTTGTTGTTGTTGTTGTTGTTGTTGTTGTTGTTGTAAGAAAACCCCCTAATAAGTTGCTGTCATTGTTGACTTCTACACCTGTATAAAAACCTTTCAGGGTAGATTAGATTAAGAGATAGAGGTTGCCAAAGGTCACCTAGGTCAAACTAAACATGATGTGAGAGATCTCTAATCAAATCACCTGGCCTTTTAAAAAGTATAAAATCTGCCATGGGGAAGGGTTGTGCAGCTGGGGGAAAGGTGTTTAGCCTTCCTTGCTATTCTGTTTTCTCAGTCAGAACTACTGGTCCTGAGGCTGAGGAGGGCTCCACTGGGAAGAGATGCAGTATGCACATGCAGAGACCACAAGTGCTTTTTAGTCTAAAAACAACGGGGGGGGGGCGGGAAGCCATGTGGTTCCTCTTAAACCTTAACAAGTGGGTGGGGGATCCATGATTGTCTACTTTGACTGTTGCAGGTTTATATGTGACTGGGAATTTGAAAGTGTGCTCATGGTACCGTATACAAAGACCATATGAAAATAAACAACAAAATTCCATTCTGGGTGTTGATTAAAGAGAGGTTGACTGCCTATTCTGTTTGTTATTTTTTGAGCATTTTAAAAGGGGTTCTGCTTGTGGTTCAACTTGAAATAGAAGAACTGTCCAGCCATTCATTAGGGTTTGGAGTTTGCCTTTGAGGTTCACACACACAAGCCTTAATTTTAGCCAGGGCTCCCTATAATTTAGCCCCACAATCTATATTCAGTACAATCACATATGACACACAAAAGGATAATAAAGTAGTATTACACTGTAACAAAACAATAGAAGTCACATTTTGTTAGCTCAAAACACGTGCAGTCTGCCCCTTTTCTCTTGCCATGCAGTGTGTTAAGTGCGCAATGCCCAGTTTGTTATGAGGGGGAACTGGGGTAGAACACTAACGCAGGGTGTGACTTATGTGAAGGGGGGAGATAGCAGGCGGGAGAGGATACTTGACCCTTCTGTCAGCTAGTTCAATCCTACTCCCCAAGGTTGTTTTTCTTATGCAAAACTGCCCTAAGCTAGCATTATCAGAGCCTGTAATGAGATTCATAGTTTTATTACACATGTAGATAAGATAAATGCTACTTTGGAGATCTTTGGACGGTTGGATATGAAAAATGGGGCTTCAGATAGAAAATGGAATGCCTGTTTCTTCTTGTCACTTGTCATCTGTTAGGTTTAAAAAGTAATCATTTTAATGGGGAATGGTGGAGGGGAAAGCAAAGGGGAAAGATTACACTGAGTCTTTAATGTGTATTGCATGAATTTGTTGTAAATAATTGCTTAGAGAAAAGGGCCATCTATTGGAATATAAAGTCGATATATGACCATTTTAAAATTGTTGATTGCTGCAATTTTAAATGCAGGCTGGCTATCAGATCACTCAGCAAAGGCTTCCCATTGCTGTGAATGGGAACTTGTCATACATTCTGCGCATGGGGAAAAACCAGAATGAAATGGTAACCAGGAGTGTGAGGATCAAGCAGATACAGTTGGAGCAAGACAGTGGAAAGAGTCTTCATGATGATTTAAGGAGCCAGACCCTTGTGGATTTGAACAGGGCAGGTAGGTTTGATACTCTTTTGTCTATGTAACTATTATTTATATTTTTTAAAAGGGAAAAGGCAGCAGCATTCTGTGCTTCTGTCTGAGGCTGTCAGTGTTACCTCCTGATGCAAGTTGTTCTACACACACAAACACAAACTGAAAGGCTGGCTTGATCAAGGCATCAAGAGAATGCCTTTCTTACAGCTGGTCTGCATGTCTGGCAGTAAATCTAGGGATGGGACTCTGGCTGATAGTTGTGTTTGCCATTTTCAAAGGTGAAACGTGAATCTGGATCCTTCATACACGCTCAGGCACACACAGAGAGAGCTTTTCTTCAAGCCTAGGTGCTTCCAGCCAGGAGTGTGAATGGAAGAATGTGGCTTTAGACATGAACTGAATGGAAAAGTGTGAGACGACGGATTGATACAATATCTTGAGTGTGACACAATATGGCCTAGATGCTGAGCCATAACATCTCAGCCCATACATACACAGTAGGGGACAGATTGAGGTTTGTTGGGGAAAGTTTAAGCACCTTCCACCTTCCAATTCTGTTTTTCAGTGGCCTGTGCTGCCAGGCCTGATTTTGTTTTGTTTTGTTTTGCCAAACACAATAGAGAGGAATTGCTGTCTCAGAACCTTCTCCTAGCCCAAATTAGGAAGTGTCTTGGCAATACTATGGGTTGCTATGACTTTGTTGAATTTTATTACTTGATGAATTTGCTCTCGTCATTTGCTTTTATATGCCAATGTGTTTGATGTTATAGTGATTGCAATGTTTGTTTGTTTTTTTAATGCTACTGCGATTATTGTGAGCCTCTTTGTGCTCAACATTTTGTTGCTGGAAAAGCGGGATACAAATATTAAATCAACTCAACACTGCTTTTGAGCTGTCTGCTTTCCCCTTGAAAAATGTTGGACCTCGTTTTTTCTCTTGGTGATAGAGGGAAATGAGCGTTCGTGTGCCGGTTCTGCAGATCCAAGCGTTTTGACAGTGATTAAATAATAAATGATTACCAGGTTCTCCTGACACAAAAGCTTAAGCACTTTTCACGTGGGCTCTTCATTTTTAATGTCTGAACTGTTTACATGAGATCAAAAGCTGCTGCTCAGAATTTCTTGTCTGTCTCTGGTAGGAGTTGGCCTCATGGAGGTTGTCATGGAGCCCGACATGTGCTGTGGGGAAGAGGCGGCTGCAGCAGTGAGAGAGCTTCAGCTTATCCTGCAGGCTCTTGGGAGCAGCCAAGCAAACATGGCAGGTAGAGACCTAGGAGGGCATGTTTATCATTCCTCAGCTGTAATTTTCCTCTCACAAAGGCACTTTCACGGCATCTTACTTACTTTGCCTTCCAGCTGCTTATCGTTCGGTATTGTTGTGGTGCCGTGTTGTGTTTTGGTTCCTTTTTTCCTTCGTCAAAATCTTCTGATTCTGAATTAAGGTCACTTGCGCCTCTGGTGCCTAAGAGGGGCCCAGCTGCCTCATCTTCAGCTCAGATTCTTTTGTACTCCTAGGCCTTTCTAAATTTTACATAATAAATCTTAGCAGGAAGGGAATGACTGATGGCTTCTGTGCTGCTTCTCCCTCCCCCCTCCCCTTGCCTGCCTGCTTGCCTTCCTTCCAAGTGATGCTGTGATGCAGAATCTTTGGAACAACTGCAGTTGCAACCCGACTATTAATCTCTGGGCTCACCTCAGCTATGTGGGAGCAATCCTGGGAGGGTTTGGAGGGAGGATCAAGCGATGGGGGTAGAAGTGGATGTTTGATATCAAACACTTAACATGGTAGGGTATATGCGTGTGTGTACATATACCAATTGCATGTTAGGATTCGTCCAGCACCTCAAAATTCATTGTAGATCAAGGTCCCCACAAACTACTTATAGTGGAGTGCATGAAGAAGCACACTCATACTCAATTCCTCATTATATTGTGTGCATCTTGTCACCTCCCCGTTTCCTTCATACTCTCGTCTTTGCATGCAGCTTCACAGTTGCTGAAAGCAGCAGTAATTATTTAGGAGGAAATACACTGTCTGCTGTGGGCTCTGCGCTTCTGAACAGTGGACAGCAGCGTTGCTTATTTCTGTCCCTCCTGTTCAGAAATCATCAGCAGAGAAAAATTGTAGCCACTTAAATAGGGCAGCTGCCTTCCAAATAAACCCTCAGTGGGGCATGGAGTGGATGATGGCGTCTGCCACTCCTTGTCAGTTTACTTGAGGTTTCCATTGCTGTCTGCTGCCTTCTCCAACACCAATTCCTCTGCTTACAATTGCAATAGTTCCTGCTATCAGTTGCTTCTAAGAACTTTTTCAGGAGGGTAGCCTTACCTGGAAGAGGTATCATTGATTTTTATCCTTTTTTATTATTTATTTGTTTCCATTTGTTTCCTGCTTTTGTATTGAATGATGCCGAAGGCATCTTTTTAGGTATTCTTTGTGATGGCTTCTTTTTTTATTTTCAACACTTAACTGAAGTAGAAAGCACCCATAAGCCTTGACATGGAGCATATTCCTTAAGATATAATTTTCAGGGAATGCACATTAATTTGCATCCCTTTTTTTACAATGGCGGATTTTTGGCTGTGAAATTCTTGTGGGGCTTGCACCATTTGCTCCTCTGTCTGCTAGTGGTATTTTTTTCCTGCAGTCTTATCAGATTCAGCCACATTCATTTTTCAGCCAGTGATACAGAGGCTACTTTTGTATTATCTGAGCTATTTCTCATTGAGGATAAGTTTGCCCCTTCCTGCCTTATCTATCTTCCAATTGAGTGTGGAGACAAAGGCTGAATTCAACATCCATCCTTTCAGTAGCAGGTACCTGCAGTGTGCCTAGATCAGGTACATGACTTCATTGCAAGATAATCGGAAAAGGTGAAGGCATTTGGGGGGAGATGCTATCCGGTCTGATTGCCATGCTGTGCCCTTGGGTTTGTGAGAGTCTCTAGGAGTAGATTGAGCACATGGTTGCTACCTACAAGAGTGGGACTTTGAAGTCAACTAAAAATGAAGGTGAAGGTATGAACTGTCAAAGGGTAAGCATTAAGTAGTTCATCTGCAGCTAGGAGTCTAAGAACATGCAATTGCTTAATGGACACTTAATCCAGAAAGAGCATTGTGATAAAGGACATATCAGAACTACAAATGAGCTGTGGGCCAAGGGAACAAGTAGTAGAGATTCACTTCCACTCAATACAAATACAATGTCAAGTCTTAGGGAATGCAGGCAGAGTTTCTGTTACTCTGCAGTTTCATTATTGCCCTGTGGAATTTGGTCCTGGGCATAGAATATCTGACAATATTTGCCTTTTTTTAAAAGAGAAATATTTCTAGTCCTCAGGATTTGGGGAAATGTACTTACATATAGCTCCTGCCAACCTAGCGGTTCGAAAGCACGAAGTGTAAGTAGATAAATAGGTACCGCTCCGGCGGGAAGGTAAATGGCATTTCCGTGTGCTGCTCTGGTTCGCCAGAAGCGGCTTAGTCATGCTGGCCACATGACCCGGAAGCTGTACGCCGGCTCCCTTGGCCAATAAAGCGAGATGAGCGCTGCAACCCCAGAGTCGGTCACGACTGGACCTAATGGTCAGGGGTCCCTTTACCTTTACCTTTACTTACATATAGATATTTTGTAGAATCATAGGAATATGAAATGTGTCTCAAGGACAAGATGCAGATTTTTTTTGTTTGCTTGGTTGGTGCTGTGTTTGGGTTCCTGCGCTTGTGAAATACATACGCAACCACAGAATTGGTTGTGTATAGAGCTCTCAATATAAGCAAGAGGTCCAATGGCTTCAGTCAGTGATGTTCAGGCCTTCTGTCTTGAGGGAACCCTTTTCACATTAACAAGCCTACCGAGGAGCTCCTGTATGTGTTGGCTCAAGAACATCTCCAGATAGGCCTGCCTGAAACTATGTTGAGCGGACAATACTGAGCTAGGTGAAACTTCGTATCTTCTTTTATTCATAAATTAGCCAATCAATTTATTGAGCCAATCAGTTTCTTGAGCAGTCTAGCTCTCTGACAAATGTGCTTGTTTGATAGACGTGCTTGCAAACACAAGTTTATTGTATTCATGCTTTTTCATACTTCACACTTACAGTATACATACTTTACTATAATGTAAAAATCGTCATGTGTGAAGTATGCCAGAAGCTGTTGATCAGAGGAGAAACAGATCCATACCCACAACTAAACCAGCCGCATGCAGTCATCCATCATTCTGGCAATCAGATTTCCTTGCATCCATGCAGTGTTTTTTCCCCCTGGGGGGACGCAGGGGTACACATGCCCCTAAACATTTTGTGAATATTTGTACTTTTTTCCATTTACTGTATTTACAATGTGAACTATAAAATTGTGATTTTCTTGAGTCAAAATGAGAGTACCCCTTAAACATTTTTAAAGAAAAAAACACTGCATCCATGTACATGTGCTTTGTGAGAACACCTTAAAAGGAAGGGCGCTGTCCTCCAGCACTTTTCCTTGCCTAGTGTTCTTCACAAAAATATAGAATGGGAGCACTCGTGTCTTTGGAAAGTGCCCTTGAGAAGACTTAACTCTCGCTGGACAATCAGTTTTTATCCTTTACAAATGCAATTCCTGTGCTGTTTACTGCATTGTGTAAATATCCAATATTTGCTTCACTTTAAAGGGCATTAACTTAAGTGTTGATAAGAAGGAAGATGCAAAAGTGTGTGTTCTGTGTCATTTAGCGGGATGGCATTTATTGGGGAGGGTGTTATATTGGTTGCCAGACTGTAACTCGAAAAGGCTTGTTGTGGTGTTTCTACCCCAGCTTTCTCTTTTGCAAGAGATTGCCCTCTGCATCACTTTCTACAGGGCTATATGTATGACACTTTTTGGCAGCTGGGAAAGCTTCGAAATTGTATTTGTGGCAAAGATTACAGTTCCTTGCAGGGAAGGCAAAAACAGGTTTCTGACACCTGTCCTTGAGGCGTAAATTTTCAAGGACACTTCAGTAAATCTGCCCTGAGCAGTAATTGGCTTTGTGACAGAGCCATGTGAACTCCTCAAATGATAGTTTCATACTAGACAAAAGCCATATTCTGTCTTGACGTTTTGTGGTTTCACTGCTTGCCGTTAGGGACTTTGGTCAGATTTCTCTTCTCTTCCTAGGGAGGATCATCAAAGGACCTTCGTGTACAACTATTAGTTTGGTTAAAACCTCAAGAAACAAAGTCTGATTAAAGGAGGTGTCACATTGCACAAAGTTTGCACAGTAGATTCCAAATGTTGTGCCGCAGTTCTCTGTGCTATGTAGTCTTGCCAGGAATTTGTATCTGAGCTACAAAACCTTAATGGGGGGCATGTCCTCTATTTTTTATATAAAAAAATAGACTATGGCTGCACAAATCCCATATAGCTCTGAAGCAATGACTTGAAGTCTATTCAAAATGAGTCTAGAAGCTTGGAAATGATGTAAGAGCTTCATTCCATTTGATTTCTGAAACGGTTGGGTATTCTCTCAATTGCTTCTGTGTCTTAAGATGTATGCATCTGCTATCTTGAGAGGGGTGTCCATGTGCTTGGTTCACAGCTAAGAAATGTCGACTTGGGACAAATCTCTAGAAGAGATTCCAGTGTGTGTGTGTGTGTGTGTGTGTGTGTGTGTGTGTTGCCGCTGACAGAACTGTCAATCCCTTCTTGTTAGATCTTCAGGTGTAGAAAGATGCAGGCATGAAGGAAGAAATGGCCCTTTGATTCTCTTCAGGGACAGCTAATCCATGTCCCTGTCCCAAACTTTTATTGGAAGCCCTGTACTTGCAGATAATGTGGGATTAATTCCATTTGATGAAATCTCATTCTACTGCTGATATCTCTTTAGAGGGTCAACTGAGAGTAGATGCCAATGTATCCGTGCATCGCCCTGGAGAACGTCTTGGAGTGAGGACTGAAGTGAAGAATATCAACAGTGCCCGATTTCTTGCCAGGGCCATAGGTAAGTGAAGCACTTCCTCCCAAATGAAAATCTGGACAGGGAGTTTGAAATCCCATGCCAGAAAAAACCACATCAGTTTCTGTTACTGGGCAGGTTATGTTAATAATATATACAAACCTGCTACCTCTAAGTTGCATGCATTGTTTTGATGTTTTTAGCCTAGCTGAAATCCATCATTGTGAACTGTAATAATGTTTTGCGTTAATAGCGGTTTCTGTGTGTAGAAACCTTTGGCTTTTGTGTGACTGGGGTGTAGCTTTTGCCCCTGGCCACAGATGGTCTAGAAATATAGTGATTGGAACGAGCCTTTGGCGGAGGAGACGTTGACTGGGAACATAACTTCTTTGCTCCCTTCCTTGTTTGGAATGGCTGCTTGTACCATCACTTCTGTAATCAATAGGACCAGGTGCCTGCAAACTACTTAAACGGTACTTAATTGGCTGAAATGCAAGCATGCTGGTTTAATTTGTTCTTCTTAATTCTGTTTTCCTTGTTTTAAGTTATTACCTTATATTGCATGTTAGCCCATTAGGTGTGCGCACATGCATGAAATGTGGTGTTATAATACAGGGAAAGTATAATTTCTTGGCTGGCAGTTGATTGGTGGGTTTTTCTTAGCAGGGCCTCCTCTGCAACAAAGAAAGCAAAATGTAATGGCTTGCTGTTTAGCCCATGACAGTTTTAGTTCCATAGTAGCACGGCAACATTCTCTTAGATGACACAAGAGATGCAGTGTGGTGGTTGTGGGGGGAAGTATATGAGCCACAGAGAATGTGCATCTGCAATGTGATTGTCACATGAAGAGGCGGATGCTGCTATGTTTCTATGCAAGAGAATTATTGGGCTCAGAATAGAGAAAGGGAAACATGGGAGGGAGCCTGCATATTGTCTAGTTGAACCCCCTACAATCCAGGCATATACATACAGTGGTACCTCGGGTTACAAATGCTTCGGGTTACATGTTTTCAGGTTGCGGACCGTGGGAAACCCGGAAGTACCGGAAAGGGTTACTTCTGGGTTTTGCTGCTCGCGCATGCGCAGATGCGCCAAATTGCATCACGAGCGTGCGCAGACGCGACGCTGCAGGTTACGAACGCTGCTGATTGAGGACGTGCCTCCGTCACGGGTTACGTACGCAACCTGAGGTTCCACTGTACATCATTTTGTTTGTATGCTGCCTTTCCATAGATAGAACCATGCTCAAGGCCACTTACAACATAGGGGAAAAACCATAATCACAAAACGTAACAAAAATAGTCATAAGGTAAAGATAAAGGGACCCCTGACCATTAGGTCCAGTCGTGACCAACTCTGGGGTTGTGGCGCTCATCTCACTTTATTGGCCGAGGGAGCCAGCGTACAGCTTCCGGGTCATGTAGCCAGCATGACTAAGCTGCTTCTGGCGAACCAGAGCAGCACACGGAGACACCGTTTACCTTCCCGCCGGAGTGGTACCTATTTATCTACTTGCACTTTGATGTGCTATAGTCATAAAGAATCAATAAAACATCAGAAAGTACACTACCAAATTGCTCAGTTTCCACATAAATGATAGTAAGATCTGAAACAAAGACTAAAAAATGGTAATATAACAGCAACAACCCCCCACAACAAAACCCCCTAAACAATTACTCAGCCCAAGAGTCTCTTCAGCAGCCTAAGCTTTTGTAGCTGGAGTCAGTCAGAGCCGCACCCTCCCAGGCCAGGTGGGGAAGCACGTCAGAGGGCATGTCTTCCAGGACTCAGTCAAGATTTATGAGTGCCACTATATATTAGAGAAAGGGCTGTAGCTCAGTGGTAGAGTGCATCCTTTGCATACATAAAGGTCAGTCTGTGGCCTCTCCAGGGAGAACGAGAAGGACTCTAGTTTAATCCTGGATTGTCACTGCCAGGTGGACCAGTGGTTTCACTTGGAGTAAAGCAGCTTTATTATATTTCTGTATATGCGGGTTATTTTGCATCTCAGGGTGAGTCAAAAAACACAGAACTTGCTCTTGATCTCCAAAAGAAATTAGTCCAACAAAGGCCCTTTTGAATAAGGTGGAGATAAAAGTGTGCAGTCAGTCTTATTCTGTATGAAAGAATGACTGTTTCAGCTGTATGACTTCAGGGTGTTTTGGAATGGGATTGTGTTGAAAATTTATGCCTTCCAAAAATGGTATAAATTAAATGTCAGAAAGCAATTCAGTTTATTTGTGATTCTCTAATATTTCCGTTAGGCTTACTTTGGCATTGATAAGCGTTTTAAAGTGTGTGTCTCCCCCCCCCCCCCCGGTTTGAAAATTTAAAATAGGCAAAGCTGCATCACAACTAAGCTTAATTTATTTGTTTTGTTAAGACTATGAAATACAAAGGCAAATTGAAGAGCTGGAGAATGGAGGAACTATTTTGAATGAAACCAGAGCCTTTGACTTTAAACGTGGGTAAGTTTTTCATTCTACCATTGGTGGGGATTGAAGGCAGCATTATTAGCCACAGAGCCATCCTGAACATATCTGATGCTTTGTTCCTAAACAAAATCATTTTGAATTATGGACCCATGGCCTCTTCATACAGCCACTGGACATGTGGTAGCTATGAGGAAAGTACTTTGAAATTCTGTGTGATGGTTCTTGCCTGTGGCAATCTGGCTTTCTGCCATATTTGTAGTTTTGGTTTTCTACACATTCTCCTTTTTGTGTTTAAATGCTGAAAGTCAAATTCTACAGAGGATGGACTTGGCATACAACCACCAAAGCGCCTAGGTTTCTTCCCCCCCCCCCCCCGCTACCTGTTACATACTGAAATAATCATGTGATTATGCCTCTGTGAGTGGGAAGATTCCCATGTAAAGACGCTGAAGTCGGCATAATAATAATAATAATAATAATAATAATAATAATAATATTTTATTATTTATACCCTGCCCATCTGGCTGGGTTTCCCCAGCCAATCTGGGAGGCTTCCAACAGAATATTAAAATACAATAGTCTATTAAACATTAAAAGCTTCCCTAAACAGGGCTGCCTGTTCAGGAGATAAGCATTTAAATTGCTAAGAGTACAAGTAAATGCCAAACTATCTGTTAGGGTGGCCACAAGGAGCCTCTGGCCTATGGCCAAATTAGATCCAGCAGGCTGTTTTTCCAAACCATGGCCACCTGCCCCCACACCTGACATCAGGTAACCATGAAGCTGCAAAGGACAAATTTGAAGCTTAAGATGTCAGTGAACCCCACTTGCCAAGGAGCAGTCAGCTAGGTTGGCTGCAGGAGGGGATTCCTCACTGTCGGCACCAGTCAACCAACCTAACTTTTTGTCCTTATTTTTTTAGGCGCACCATAGCAATGAGAGACAAAGAAGGAAAACAAGACTATCGGTAACTATCTTTAGATTGTTTCTGAAGGAAGCTCTTCATTGTAAGTTGCGATTCCCTTTTGGCTTCCTCAGACTTGACAAGTCATTGGTGATGGTCATTACCTCACAGAGTGATTCCTCGGAGTTGAGAGGAAGCTGAACAGAATTAGTCACCTGCTGCCCTTTGGTTAGACTTACAACGGGTGCGGGGAGGGAGGGTATTGCTCTGATGCATTTATTAATATTTTAACAGTGAAGGTTATAATTTGTAATGCTGCCATGCTCCACTGTCAAATCATATTGAGACTAGCAGGTAGCATGAGAGAAGGCCTTCTCTATAGCAGCAACCCTCTTTCTCCCAAGGCAGGTTCAACTGGCCTATTCAGTAATGGCTTTTAGTCAAGATATGTTGGCTTCTGCAGGCCTCTGGTGGATTTTTATTGTCAGTTTACTTTGGAATCATAGAATTGTAGGGTTGGAAGGAAACCCAAGGGTCATCTAGTCCAACAAGCAGGTGGCCTGTATGAACTCACAACCTTGGTGTTATCAGCACCATGCTCTAACTGTTTTACTGTTCTCATTTTTATTGTACCAAGACTATAGTGTTTTGTTGCTATAAATGTAAACGAGCTTGGAGGGCCCAGAGGGCTGAAAGGCAAACCAGAAAATTTTCTATAAATGATCCCAAGACAGACCGCGGCTGAAAATAACATTCATTCTTGTTTGCTGGTCGTCGGTCAGGACTTTGCAATCTATCCCTGGCTGCTAGAAGACAGAGTTGTATTCCCGAAAGTAAACCCATTGAAATTAATGGAACTAAGTTAGCCATGACCTATGGGTCTACTGAGTAAAAGTGAGTTGAGAATACATCACACTCCAAGCTGGTCTGTTCTACTGTCGGATTGCTCATATCATCATGAAGTTCTTTCTAATGTTTATTCATTAAATCATTTTTTTCTTTTTTAAAAATCTTTTTTTCTTTTCCTTTGAACCAATGGGTTTAGCTCCTACCCTCTGGAGCAACAGAAAATAAATCTGATTTGTTGTTTTCTGACAGCCCTTCAAATATTTGAAATAGCTGCCACCTCTTTAGTAGTCTGTGCTACAATTTTTTATGACCAGCTGAAATTTGTTAAAAGCCCACTTCCAGGTATGTTCAAAGCTGCATAAATAGCACTACCAGTTGTCCATCATCATTTTATCATAATATCCTTGCTACATGGATAAAAGTGGGTGTACTTTTTTCAATAGAGTTTTGATTTTTCCACAGCTAATGCAGTTGAACACTGTAGCTAATGCAGTGCTAACCTCTTTAGACCTCATTTTCCTATATCACAGGATACTGTATGAGGAGAGGGCTGTGGCTATTTCATTAGTTCTTTCCACTTCTGCTAGCCTCAGCCTGTTTCACTGCTTAAACTGATGAACTTGAATGTTTTATTTAAAATAAAATAAAAACGGGGAGAAAGAAAGCATGGATGAATCAATTCAAAACCTATAGTGAAATTTGCTTTTTAAACTGTGCTTTTGTTTATTGAAATCTGGATTTGAAAGCAGTGGGTGTAGCTTAAGTCTAACTTCTTCAAGGAATGCATCTCAGCTGTTTGCAAAGAGACATAGCAACACTTTAATTGTGTTTGCAAATCCATCATTTGTTCGTGCAAGGCAGGAGTTGGCTCTTTAATCGCCATGTTTTTGTGGTGGCTTGAATCAGCCCCTTCTTCGGCGCAGCCCTTGTCATTTGATGTTGTCACTCAGATTTATTTGCCATGGCACCCCACTGAAGATGGCAACTTGGCTTTTAGCGCGGTTTCCTCCTTTCATTGAAACTCCTCCGACTAATACGAGGGAGGTTGCAACCTGCGTGGAATACTGCTAGCATCTGGCTGTCATTCTTCCTTTTCCCCTTTGCCAGATTGTACTCCCAGTTGGTCTGAAATCACAGGTCCTGTTTGGCACCGAGGACGATAAGCGACATCTGCATTTTGTTTGTGTTTTTTTGGAAGGGCGTAAAATGGCTTAAATTTATTCCTTCTCCCCCTTGCTGGCTGTTCACAGCCAGTGGCGGATCATCAAAAAAAAAAAGGCAGCTTGAGGCTATGCACCTCGGCACAGGGGCTTATCTGTTGCTGCTGAGAGGACTTGCACTCAGCTGTGGACTCCAAGCATTTGGTTTCCTTACGTTAAGTCCCATAATTGTTCGGAGAAGGAGCAACTTCATCACAGGTGGCTGGGATGCGGCTAAAGGGTTTAAGTGAAAAGGACAGCAGAGGAGCCTCCCTTTGTTTTCTCCCAGGTTTATGCCGGAGCCAAACCTTCCTCCATTGATTCTTTGCGATTCTAAATCTTCGCCTGCTCACACAAGCGACCGGCAAGTGGTGAATATTGATTGGCTTCGGGAGAGGCTTCCTGACCTCCCCAGTGCGAAGAGAGCAAAGCTTGTTGAATGTTATGGGATTCAGCCTCAGCACAGTTTCACCTTATTGGTAGGTCTATTGACTGAACATTCAAGTAAACCAAGAAACTTCAAAAGATTCAGTGCTTCAGAAAACACTCCTAAAAATGTCATATTAGCCAGCTGTCAGTTCTCATAGATTTTTCTTACGTAGAAAATAAGTTCAACACGCTTCGCTGTTTCTGCTCAGATAATGTACACAAGAGGGTCTCTGAAACTATACCTGCTTTTTTTTTTTTTGCATGCGTCCATCAGCATCATAGTAAATTGAAATATATAGCTAGTTATTGTAGCATCAAAACCCTTTTTGTCTTAAAAACATTCCTGTATTGTAATTTTTTCAATGTATTTGCCTACAACACTGCTATCTCTGGAATGCTGGCATTAAAATATGTGCTCTGTGAGCCCAGTTGGTGCATCTCATCCTAATGTACCAGCTCAATCAATCTTAAGAGCTGGGCCAGTAGGGCTTTTTCCACATTATTCTTCAGCTTGTGGCTATATTCCATGGAGTATCGCTGTCTGTAACATTGAAAAGTCACACGCCAAGCAGTTTTAAATTTTTTGTTAACCTCCTCTTGGATGCATGACCTTTGGACCACCCTTGTAGCTTAAAGGGGGAGAAATTCATAGAAAAGAACAGCACCATATGGCTTTATGACATTTGATCCATTATTCTACCATAAACTTATGTTAATGCACTCTAAATACTGTGACTCTTTTCTGGAATTTAATCATGCATGTATCTGTCATAAGCCTACTATATGAACAAGCCCTTTCATGTAACATATATGCTGGCTCCAGGGCTTCTTTTTAGCAGTGGAAATAAATGAGACTGCCTAGCCTAACCTTAGATTCCTTTCATTCTGCTGAGTACTCAGCTTTGACTAATGTTAGCCTTTTCTCCTGTGTTTTTTTCTTCCTCATCTCTTTCTGTCTAATGTGTCTTTCTGACACTTGGACACCAGGCCTATTCTGGAAGCCTGCATAGTTGAGCAGAAAGTAACTCAGGTGCTTATTCTGAAGATGGTACCAACCCATTGAGCCAACAGGAGTACTATCAATATTTTTAGTCCAATAATGACTCCCTGCCATCCATTGTCTCTACATTTAGGTCTTGGGGAGGGGGGTATTGTTCCACAAACACTATTTCTTTTCTTTTGATTTACTGAGAGTCCAGCTAATCTAAATTCACCTGAGACATCTAGTTTCCGTTGGTGTTTTAAGCCTACATCAGGAATACAAACAGATTGCTAATGGGGAGGATGCATAAATCTAATGAGCAGTCTTTCAAGTTAGAGTGCCCAAGCGTGCTCATTAAATAAATGGCATAGGTACTGGGACACCTTCAAAATGCAAGATCCACACTCCCTGCCAACTTGTTAGCGGAAGCATTGTGCAGGGGAAATTGCATTAAAATAAAGTCATACTTCAGTAATGAAATATTATTATTATTCTTTGGTTAGTTCGTGTTGCATTAATCCTTAGGGGGATTTTGAAGTATGTATTCTAAATTTCCACCAGGCTACATTAACTGTAACGAGCCCCCAAAAATAAAATAATTAGAGCCTGCACATAAAAATAGGCAGGAAACAAACAATATGCAGCAAAGGCAATAAATTCAGTGTTGTACATGTAGCTGAAGCAGGGTATGGTCCAAGTATGAATAAGGCATTGTGTGGTGAAACACAGGTCTAAATAAGGGTTGAAATTATAAGGCTTTAATGTATGTATATAGTTTGGTATCCTTTGGACTATGTTGCTGTTCCACCAAGACCTCCAGCATATTCCGTGAATATAAAAAATACATAAAACGACCTCTGGTTTTGCTCTGCTCACAGTAACTAATTTGGCTCCCAGTATTTTCAGCAGTGAGAAAATCCCACACTTCCCCAAACCGCTGAAAAATAGCACATTTTGCAAGTGAAAAGTGATACCTGCTTTCTGAAGTTTAGCTTATATTGCTAAAATTTCACCAAATGCTTTTAATTTCACTGAGCTGTTCACATGCTTTAGCCTCTGCTTCAACAATAACAGCTTTTTATACATTACATATGATAGTTACGGACTTATGGGATGCATTTGGTGTCTAAATGTGGGGCCCCCTTTGAGCTTGAGGCCCTGGACCAAATGGCCCCCCTTCCAATTGGTTCTGCCTGCACACGGCTGGTAATTGCTCTGAGCTCCTCCTGAAATCTCTCCTTTGGTTGAATGGACACTAGGCATGTGGACTGCGGGTTAGTGTTGCTGTGGGACCAGGGTGTTATTTCCGATGCATCCCGAGTATTCTCCCCAAACATCTCCTGACATCTTTGACTTGCATGTGAGTGTGTGTATGAAATTTAAAATGGCAGCAGTAGTAGACAGATCCACATTGGTGTACTTGTTAAATATGTAGGCTTTCTACCAGACTGAACATCTCATCAAGCTCTTAGGAATATGTGTATAATATATGCAGTAAGAAAATTGAATCTCCTGACAAACTTGCTTTGAACTGAATGGGACTGGATAAGGGTTAGGATTTTGGGGACGATTTCACTTGGCACTGGATATAAGCAAGTTCCATTCAAGGGTTGCCTTGTGTGTGAGCTTATTCCCTAAGCTGACAAACTGTCTGAGAGAAAAATATTCCTCCTATGAGTCATAGGATTACTCCAGCCTTCTGTGCTGAGTGAGTGCTAGTTTGAGTCTGCCATGCATTTTGATCAACTTTCCGGCAGTAAAAGCTGTCTGGAAGCAAACGACTGCTCGAGTCTTGCTTGCAATACAAAAACTGCAAGAACTAGAAGGCAAGGATTCCGCTTGTCACTCAGGAGGAGTTTTGATTCATCTTAAAACACACACTCGCATTTGAGAGAAGCATTTACATTATGACTAATGATGCTTGCTGATCTGCCTTTAATTACCGGGTCTCTATATAATCTGTTTAAAGATTATAGAGTTGTGTGTTTTCCTCTTGCTTTGTGTTTGCCTGAAATTGATTCTGACTGTATGTGCCAGTTCTGGTTCAGATGCTGGGTGGGCTGTTGTAGCCATATCTATTTCAGCCATTTTAGAAAGCATCAGTATAGAGTACCATTATGAAATTGGACAGTAAGCAGGGTGAGTCCTGGCTGATCTTTCATACTGGGTTAACAGGAGTTTTACCAAGCTCCTCCTTCCCCACTAGACTCAACACCTGTGCCTTTCTTTACCTGCCTAGTGACATAGATACAAATATTTACCACATGTGTACACATCTCTGCCTTGGGACACTCCCTTATAATATGAGTGCTCACATGCTTCTGTGATGTCATCAGATTTCACAGGGAAGGGAAGAAAAACTATGGTATGCTTTCGGGGTGGGTCGTTCTGTTCTGATTGTGTATGTATTTGGTGGTCTCAGAACACTAAAAAGAGCAGCCTAACTGTGAAAACATACACACACAAGCAAAAAACTTCACGAATTATAACAGTATATAATTTCTGCAAAACTAGCAGTGGAGAGGCTAAAGGCATGCCTATCTTGCTATTCTATTGAATACTCATGCAGTGGCAGTTTTTGGAAACATTGTGAAGTTAACCTGAGGCATGTTGATCAATTGACTGTTGCGAATAGCTGAGAAGCCAAGAGGTTAAGAATATTCCACATGTGATAAGACCCGAAAGCTCAGGGATATGAGTTTTTATTTTTTTAAAAAAATTGTTTTTGTTTTTGTGGTGGTATGGATAGCTGGTTCGGCTGCTGCCATCTTAACACACCATTTTGTCTCTGAGCAGAATGAAGATGGATTAGTAGAATTTTTTGAAGCTGTGGTGAATGCAACAGGAATGGCTCCCAAAAAGGTCGTTGGCTGGATTATAAAAGATATTCTTGGCTATTTAAAACAGTATAACCTTGAAGTAAAGGAAAGGTGAGGCTTTTTAATGTTTATACTTTTGCGCAAGCAAATCTGTACACAAATATTAGTCTTCGATAATGGTAAATAATGTAGTCCTCTGTTACCACACGGGCATCTGAATAAACCGTTCAGTGATTAAGGATGCCACAGTAACCTTCAAGGTTCAGTTTCTTACATAGTAGTTACTGTTGCTCAACTGATGCATAAAAATCATAATGAACCTTCTTTATCTGATTCTACTAATTTACAAAAGGAAGAGGGGTGAGATCAATGGGTGAAGGAGAAAAGTATTTTGCAAGTTATAGGTAGACAGCGAAGAAAAGAAGGTGAACATCCATTAGAATGTGCAAATGACTACAGATGTCAGCCAGCACTACAGTACTCTCAGTGGGATGAGTGTTCCCATTTGCAACTAGCACATCTCCTCCTGTTTAAAATTGCATGAACAGAACTGGATTAGGATGGTGATGGGGAGACCTAATGTACAACCCAGGCAAAACAGTTGGAGCCTTTTGCTCAGATGGTTTTCTGCACATCCCAACTTTGATACAACCATATTAAATGTGATGAGTAGATTGTGCTGTATTTCTGCATCTCTGCTTATTTCAATTCATTTTATGTGGTCTAGTCCAGTCAGTCCTCTTCTTTTGGCTGAACTTCTGAACCTTCTGGAAAGCGAAACGATTTCTTCCTCGGCAGCCAAACAAGTGAGCATTCCTTTTTAACATTGCCTTCACCATGAGCTTGTTTGTGTCACGGTGCATTTGAGTCTTGAATTTGTAAAATGTTATATCTTGTTTGGCCTTAGTTTGAAAACACGCCCCCCCCTTAAAAAAAAAGCTGTTATCTGTTATCTCAATAATCCTCATTTTGTGTTCAGTTACAAAGAAACGACAAAAGATAAAAGGATCCTTGTTTGGGTCTACTTGTGCAAGGCTGATCCTGTGCGTATGTATTCTGAAATAAGTCTCACTTGAACTTAGCTCCATTGAGCAATGTGGGTAGGATTTCATCATTGGGTGAAAATCATATGTGGCAGTGATTCTCTACTTCCACTCCCCCACGCAAAATTTTCTTTTGGAGTTGGGGTAATATTAAATCTTCCTTCTTGGCCTATCATCAACCTTCAAATAGCCAGCTGCCCACCCAGTCTCTTTTTGTCTCTGTAGAGGAAGATAAAAGGTATCCTTTTGTTTTTCTCAATGGCTCACAAAATGGCTGACATGGGGGGAAGGACACATTTTAGAGCTGAAAAGCTGCCAGAGTTCATATTCCCCTAATGCTAGTTTACTATTGGAAACTGTAGCCTCAGAGGCCACTTTAAGTGAAAATAAATTATTGATGGGATTTGGACATGGAGAAAACTATACAGGATCATTACCATGTGTACTCTAAGCCTCAGTCCCATATAAGAGATATGCAAGCTTCTTCAAAATGTTTTGTAAATAACTTTTTGTTATTTTGTGGTTTGTTGTTTGTAACCCTCCTTTGGGAGGTGGGATGAGATATAATTGTAATTAATAAATGAATGATGTAAAGCTAATAATTTAAACATTTTTATACAGCGTGTGTGTGTGTGTGTGTGTGTGTGTGTGTGTGTGTTTGGCTTGTTTGGCTACGTTTCCGAGCACAATTCAAAGGGAAGGTAAACTGTTTTTCCGTGTGCTCTGGCTTCCATCATGGTGTTCCATTGCACCAGAAGCGGTTTAGTCATGCTGGCCACATGACCCGGAAAGCTGTTGGTGGACAAACACTGGTTCCCTCAGCCTGAAAGCGAGATAAGTGCCGCACCCCATAGTTGTCTTTGACTGGACTTAAGCATCCAGTCAAACCTTTACCTTTTACCCTTTGGGGGAGGACTGTTTAGCTTTCATCTGTTTGTAATAGAACTCGTATTCTCTGTGTCTTTGAATTAGTAACTTATTCAAGATTTATACCCACCTCAAATCCAGGGTAGGCTTCACAAATGCAATCTAATAACCAAAATAATTAAGACACCAACTAACAATGTCATTGTTTGGCTATTATTGGTTAAACCTGTGAAAAACAGCATCCTTGCTACATTTAGAAGAGGACGTTGATGGGCTAGATGTCTGAAGAATAACAAATGTTTCTAACGATTCTCAGCAGTAGGCAGGGAGATTGGATGGCCTGAGGGCACAAATAGCTATATACACGCACACAACAGTGAATGAATTGCTGCATTTGAGAGTGGGGTGATTGAACTGCAGCACTGATGGGCTAGGCAAACTGAGACACACGCACACAGGCAACACATGTACACATTGTTGGAAGCTTCCAGCAGGTTTATTGCTGCTGCTGCTGTTTCTGTTTTTGTTGTTGTTTATGCTTTCTGCAGATCAGGAAGCTCAAATTGTGAAGGGCTGTGAGCCTTATTAGAAATGGTATGTTCTGTGGCCATGAGAGGAGGAAATATGGCTGCATTGTGTAATTGCAGCACTCCCAAACAAATCTTTTTCCAAACCTATGCACACAGCAACCAGAGAAACTTTCCAGGTGTGAGCTTGTTTACTTACTGTATAGCCAATTAATTCATATCTACACAACAGAACCTTTCAGGTGAGACGTGTTTTCCTTGATTAAGAGCTCTGACTGGGAAGCTGCACAAATCCCAGCTTTTAAAGATAGAGAGGTGCCTCACACTGAGTAATGTCAGTGGTCCATCTAGTCGCATACTATATATTGTCAACTCTTCCCTGCAAAAGATTCTGATATGCTTACTTAAATATATTTAACACCATCACATGCCTTGACTGTCTAAGGAATGAGACCAAGTTGCACAGTGGCTACATGGGATTGCTTTCTTATTTAAAATTTTGTGGCCTCTGACCAAACAAATGCAACTGCAAGTTAACAGCTTGAAGACTTGGTACAGGGCAGATTAATTTGAAGAGGGGCTCAAATAGTGTCAGTGTGTAGTTTGCCACATACCTGCACCGTTACTTTGGACCAGGTGATCTTGTAGCCCTGGGAGAAATTTCATCCGTTGTGGCGGAAGATTTGTAACTTTGTTAGTTCTCCCCCATCTCGTTTTAATCTTGTTTTGTGTAAAGCAATGCTAATTGTGCTAGGGAGCGTTACATTAAAAAGCACTTCCATTTTCTTAGCTTTGGTGAATTAGTAACATGGAATTTCCAACATGACAGTCATTTCTGCATTGGCAGATTGCAATTGCCCAAACATGCAATTATGTCTTCAGTGCAGGAATGAGCAGAAGCAGCTGTTTTAAAGGGTCTCTTTCTCTCCTTCTGTGCTCTCTCTCTCTCTCTGCCTCCATCTCTGAAATAAGAGCAGAGGGAATACAGAAAATGACTGCCCAAAGAAATTGCTTTTTTATAAATAGCCCCATTCTCTAGGGTTTTTTCCAAGGTATCAGAGCCCAACTACAAAGCACTGTAACTTTAACTAATAATTATTCCAGACAGACACTTAAGTTCATCCAGCTGTGCTTCACAGTGATGGATAACTGGGCTAGAGCTGCCACAGGGTTCTGCATTATAACCTTCCACACCTCTGTGGTCTATGACCTGCCTTTATGTAGCTAAACTCCTTTTTCTCCCACTGACAGTCAGCAGAGTAACAGTTGCCTGGTTAAATGGTAACTCTATGGGAGATTCAGAATCATAGAATTGGAGAGTTGGAAGAGACGCTGAGGGTCATCTAGCAAAGTGTCCCCTGCAATGCAGGAATCTCAACTAGATCTCATTTTGCAATTTCATTTATCCATACTCCATGGAATAACAGATAGGGTTCAGATGGTGTGCATATGCAAAGATCACACCCTTAATAAATATTACCAGCTACACAGTCCCAACCCAGTGTGGTATTCACAGTTATGGTCAAAATCATCATGGTACGCAGATGAGCAAGCATTGAGGGGCAGGGAAAGAGATTAAAAAAAACTACCTGGAATATGTATTCAATCCATAGTATTAGACACACACTTGTACACACCAGTTAGTTATAACCAGTCTGCATTAGTAATCTTGACTTTGTACAGTACATTTGAGAGCGGACTTCCACTAAGAGCCCCCTTTTTTTAACCAAAAGGAAGACGCTGCATTTTACAGACTTAAAGAATGGACATGTATTATCCCTTATAAAGGAAGAAAATATGAGAGAGATTTTCCACCAAGCCTGATCAATAGACATTTTATTGTGGCACATTATTGAACTGTGATAAGCCCAAATGTGAGATGCTTTATTATGTGGAGCCTGCGAACAGCATTAGGAGCCAGGAGAAGTATTCGTTCAGCCTAGCGTTACTGTTTTGGGCAGTAACTACAGTAGTACTGGATACCGTAGACCCTAAAGTGTAGAGGTGTTTGTGTTCAGGCATGTGGGACAATGGGACTCTTCTAATGATGCTTTTTTATGATTGGACAAGGGTCACCAAAAATACCTTCTCAGTAGGATTGTGACATAGCCTTGCATACCTGTGCCACAATTAAAAAATACCTGCTTGGCACATGAGACTAAATATTACCCTGCTTTCTAAGAGAACTAGAAATGTGAGTCCAGAAAGAGGCGATCATGATTTTTCTAAAGGAAACTTACCTGAGAAGTAGGAAACTTTACATGCTTTGCACATCTAGATATGGGATGTCATCAGTAGATTGATTTCTGATTTTGTGTCAGAATGGGAGTCATTATGCCCGTTAATACGTCTTTGCCTTCTTCTTATTGCAAACGTCATCCTTGCCTTCTGAGAGACATGTTTCAAGCACTGATTTTCCTTTATCTTGATGCTGCAGGTGTTGGAAGTGATGTGGAAGGGGGAAGGGAAGACTCCATCTCTGATTGTTAAAGAAGAGAAGCTTGAACTGTTGCAGGATCAGAATGAGCTTGAGTGCATCTGTCAGACTGTGATGGGAGCCCATCAGAAAGAGGTGATATTGATAGCAACCCTGGGAAATTGGGAACAAGAGACTTTGACTCTTCAGGGTGGGTGGTGGAGATAAAAGATTTAAATTGCCACCTTCCTTTCATGTTGCCCTTTTGTTTGGAAACTCTTCAGATAAAATGGGAGGGAAATTGCATTGTGACACATGAAGTGGCTGCAGGAGATGGCAACTTAAATCCATGTCCCCTTGACTCCAGGTACTCTACACTAACGTGAATATTCTGTATAGACTGTATGCTTGCAAAATAGCATTTGCACGGAATAATAGGAGCAAAGTAGAAAATATCTCCACCTGAAGCTTCTAATTTTACAGTTAATTTTTTTTATTAAAAAAATCCTTGCAAATTAAAAGAAATCCTTCCAAAGATCCAGAAATAGCTTTATAAAGAGTAAGTGCTTTTGCATTCTCTCTAGAGCACAGATAGGCAAAGCAGCAATGAATGGCTTAACGTTAAGTAAAATGTTGTCTGGTTACATATGCAGTAGGGAAAATGCTAACATCTATCGAGAACAATGCTACCCACGCCCATAGCTCTTCAGTGGAGGCTAACAGCTTTGCAGAGAGCTTTTGATAAATAAAATGAGCGTGTGCTAGGTCTGTCTGACCTTCATCGTGCTAACTAATTTGCAGTGGCTGATGAAAGTGCCTCTGTATTTTCCAGCTGGTACTGAAGCGCAAGCAGAGACAGTCTGAGCATTAGAACAGATCAAGGAGCACAAGTGTTTTTTGTTTCAGTAACAACATGGATTTTGAGTATTTAATTCTTTAACTAGTATTCTAGTGGAGGCGGGCATGAAAAATCAAAGGCTGTTTTGATTCTGCTTTTCTAAATGATAAGACACTATTTAAATTGGTGACTCTATGCTCACACTACTATGAGATCTTATGTATGAGTTAGGACTTTTTCCAGATAACTAATCGAAGTATTTGCCATGACTTCAATATCAACAGGATAATCCTGCAAGCCCTTTTCCAGGACAAGTAGCACTGTGTCCAATTCCTGTATAATAGACAAAACACTCACCGCTGGGACCATAGTCTTTTTGCAGAGAGAGAACTATTCAGTTCCAAGAGCAAACCAATCATGCCACAAAACGGCAGAACATAGCTGGATGTTTGGGAATAGAAGGAGGGGGTGGTGAAAGACCCTTTTTGATACACACTGCCACGTAGCCCTTGTAATGTTTATTTTAGAGTCACAAAACAGGATAGGGAGAGTTGTGTCGTATCACTGATGCCACAGGGACCATCCAGCAACCTTCTATGTGCTATAAATCTGCAACCACCTCCTCTGTGGCTTTGGCAATCAGATTAGAAACTACAGTGCTAGCCCTGAGGAAATATGTTATTTTGCCCCAGCAACAGAAAGCTATGTTTTGGGTGCTGAGAAAATTAGATTTTCCCCTCAGCAAGCAAGCATTACCTGAAGAGAACTTACTTGGTTTTCCAATACTGTGGCAATAACTGTATTGTTTATAGAATTATTTGAATAAGCCCTTCAGCTTTGGTTACACTTGTTGACAGAACAGGTATCTTGCTTTAATAATAAGAGCTTTTAACTGGAAGAGTGAAAGAATACCTTACATTCTGAATGGTTTTGAAAGACCGCTTCTCAGTTAAGCATAATAATAAGTCCCATAAGTAATCTGAAAAGTGTCTGGGTGTTGCCAGAAGCTGTGAATGCGTTAGAGCCACAAAGCAGATGCCATATCTCATAGTACTACATACTAATTCAAGTGCTGGCAAACACTCAGTAGTGGTGTGTTTGGGTCAGGCCCTGGAGCCCCCCTCCTGCCACAGGCACTGCTGCTACTTACCTAGATGGGAGGGGGACCAGTGAGGTTGCCCAAGATTAGTGGCTGTCCCACAGTGCCACCATACAGCCCTGTCTGCACCCTTGCCCAGGTAAGCAATGAAACCAGTGTCCACAGGGCAGCTCTACCCCATCACACCTTGAATTAGTGTATAGTTGTGAGATTCAGTAGCTGCATTTTTTCTTCTTAGTCCAAAGATTACTCCCTGTTCAGCCTGAAAGTAGGATGCAAGTTCTGAATGCACCGCTTCCCTTCAGTCCAGTCCAGTGGTACTAGTTACGATGTCTGCTTGCAGCTTCCAAGTTCAGAGTCAGGATGCTACTGAATACCAGCTGCTGGGGAACAATGAGAAGGCTGTTGCCTTCATGTTGTGCTTGTGGGCTACCCAGAAAATCTGGGTGGCCACTGCCATCAACAAGCTGATGGACTAAAGCAGCCTTTCTCGACCTGTGGGTCCCCAGATGTTGTTGAACTACAACTCCTATCACCCCTAGCTAGCAAGGCCAGAGCTCAGGGATAATGGGAGTTGTAGTACATATGGGGACCCACAGGTTGAGAACCACTGGACTAAAGGAACCATTGCTCTGATGCAGAAGTGGGATTCATATGACCCACCAAGCCAAATGCATCTCAGCTAATGGGTTTATAGGACTCTTGTCTTTGCTTACCTTACAAGACTAGGAAAGGCTGTGATTTTTTTTGGCGGATCACAGTACATGGCTGGTGAGCTGTGGTTGACATAACGGTAGCAGGTTCTACAGACCTGCTTTATTCTTTCCAAGACTTTCCTTGCTGCTCTTTTAGTGCTGAGAGCTTCCTTTCAAATGAGTGGGGCCTGTAGTAAAATGGTAAAAGCACATCCCGACTCTCTATTCAGGCCTAGGGAACATGTGGTCCTCCAGAGGATGATGGATTCCAATTCCTATCAGCTCCAGTCAGCACAGCCAGTGGTCAGGGATGATGGGAGCTGTAGGCCCACATCATCTGAAGAGCCAAAAGTCCCCCATATCTGCCTTAACAGCAGTGCTCCTGTTCAGGGTTCGAGCCAATCATACCTCCTTCTGGGATACTGTTAAATTGCTAGGTGCTCAAGCAAGCCAGTTCACTCCCCCCCCCACCACCAGTTTTCCTGCTGAGCTGGAACTTGTTTCAGAATTCAGAAACAAACAAACAACATACATGGGTTAGTGTGTATTTTTAAATCTGTGAAATCACTTACTGCTCTTGAAAAACACCATGTATATATCTTTTTTTAAAAAAAAAGTTAATGGAGAAATATCTGCTCTACTGGTGAGATAACTTGTTGGCCCAACTAATGGAAAGTTATGCACTGCCTCTTGTAACCGACTCCATTACAAGCCTGCCTTAGAGTGCTGTAATGTTCCTTCACCTCATTAGTGGTAAAGACTGATCGGTGCAACAATCTAATTTCACAATGCATGCTCTCTACACCAAGCTTGCTGTTAGCAAAAAAGGAAAGCCCAGCTTAGCTTGCCATTTTGTGCTGCACAACAACCTTGCTTTGCAGATGTAGAATCTTTAAATCCAGGTAGACCTTAGGTTTGCTCTATAGAAATGTGAGAAAGGACACAAGCATTGTACTATTCAATATTACGGTAATGAAATAAAATCTTTCTAAGCTTCTGGGTTGCTAAACTGTCACGTTTTATGATGGCACATCAAGAACAGAAAATAACCTGCCAGTTCTCAAGGTTTGCTCTGGCTTTTCCAGTCGTGAAGACCAGGATTTAGCAGCAAGTCTCTTCAGTGTGTTTTTGCTTTAGTTTGATGTTGCTCAAAATTGAGTTTTGTTTTGTAATTTTTCTTTCAAGGTGGCAGACATAAAGAAGGGCAACAAAAAAGCACTGAATAAGCTTATTGGCCAGGTTCAAAGAACAACAAGAGGACGCTCAGACCCTGTCCTGGTGAAACAAATACTAGAGAAGCTGCTATCATAGGAGCCTGCAGTGAAAATTCCATATCTGATATTCGCTGCTGTTATCAGAGTGGTAATTACTTGATACTTCTATCTTTCACAATCAAGCCATTGTACTGACTTCATTCACTTCTTGCTTACTGTATCAAGTTAACTGCAGCCACTTTCTGTAGTTTTTCAGCTTTGCTCAGGCCATCATCTCCTTAAGCAGGGGTAGGCAACCTAAGGCCCATGGGCCGGATGCGGCCCAATCGCCTTCTCAATCCAGCCCACCGACAGTCCAGGGATCAGCATGTTTTGACATGAGTAGAATTGTGTCCTTTTATTTAAAATGCATCTCTGGGTTATTTGTGGGGCACAGGAATTTGTTCATTATTTTTTTTCAAAATAAAGTCCGGCCCCCCACAAGGTCTGAGGGACAGTGGACCGGCCCATGGCTGAAAAAGGTTGCTGACCCCTGCTCTTAAGTGGCTGTCAAACTGGAACATAAGGTATGCAAAGAAAGAATTCAAATGGTATAATGTGCAAGTTTTCTGAATGAAAGCTTCTGGTTTTGTAACATATAATGAACTCTTTCTTCCAATTTATTAGTAATATTTTTCAGAAGTAGCTTAAATACTTCTTAAGGTATTTTCTGGGTGAATGATCAAAGCAGAGCATTCCTAAGTTTGTAAAGTACTCAAGAGACTTAAAACCCACAATTGCTTGTATGGACAGTTGTTCAAAAGCAAGCCTTTTGTTATAGGAGTAAGGGAATGTAAATAATATATTAAAGGTATTATTTCAGTATTGATGTTTCATTAAGCAGACCAGACATGTCATCAAACTTCGTTTTATTGGGGGGGGGGGTATTTTTGACTGTAATAAACTATGCCCTTTCTGAGGAAGAACTCTTTTCATTCTAATGTAATTTTCAATAATAATAATAATAATAATAATAATAATAATAATAATAATATATTTATACCCCACTGTAATGGGAATTGGGGTTGCTCGTGCGTAAGTTGCCGCTACTCTTGGCAAGGTTGCCTGGTTAAACCTTTCCCTGGCTGCACAGCCCTGACTCCGCGGCTGTATCAGTCACTGGCAGAATCCGTCAGTGGGCGTTTCCTGAACTTCTTCCAGCATAAAAGTTCTTTGACGCCAAGTCTCCGCCTAGCCTCCCTGCGCGGAAGTCTTCTGCACAGGGTGGGTGTGGCCAGCGGAGGACCCGTGCTCTCCCCGCTGGTCTCTGGCGAAGAGTCCTGGAGCCATCTCTCCGAAGCCCTCCTCTGCTCCCCTTTCTCCCTGGTGTCACGCTGATTTCCTTCCCCAGTAGATGAGTTCCCTCTCTCCCTGCTGGGCCCTTCTCCGGCATCGCTCGGGAGCCTTGCCTCCACTCCTGGCTCCGATGGCAGTTCCCTGACACCCACCCATCTGGCTGGGTTTCCCCAGCCACTCTGGGTGGCTCCCAACAGAGTATTAAACAGAATAAAACATCAAACATTAAAAACTTCCCTAAACAGGGCTGCCTGTAGTTCCACAAACAACTATAGAATGAGGTAGTCAGTTCTTCTGATTTAGAAAATAAACAAAACGAAGAACCTTATTAAAAAGGGGGGAAATTGCCAATCTCTTGTGTTTAGAATTATCACAGTTCTATATATTTGGGTGGGGAGGGATAACTGTCAAGCAGCTCAGCTGCCCGTTTCTGGAATTTTAAGCTAAGTCCTTCTAAATGACCCCTTACTCTAGGCTTCAACCTAGAGTAAAATTGTTTTGCTTTTGAAGCCAAAATGATGCTCTTCAAACAAATTTCAGAGACTGCAGGTTTCCCCCAATATCTAAAGAAAACAGCCTGGCATTTCAAGACACTAGAGTAATGAAGATTGTAACATTTGTACATAAGAATAACTATTTATCAGCACTAAAAAAGTAACATTTAAATGGACTTATTTTTGCTGGGGAGAATTAAACCACCTTCAACACTTTTTTAAAAAGTGGGTTGTCAAAGGCTGCATTTGTATCACAGAGCTGCATGGCTCCATGAAGTCAAGTATTATAAGCAACAGATGTTGCTTATGGTTTGGAATTATATATTTTTGTAATAGCAGGTGGCCCATAGTGCCTATTGCAGTTGCCTTTTGTTCTATATTGGTTCAGCTGAGATGTAAGCTTAAGTGAGTAAACACACATGAAAGATGAGATCCAACAGACCAATGCTTCCAAAAGGTAAGAACACCAAATACAAGTTATAGGGGCAACGTGCAACCATTCACCATTTCACCGTTGTCCTCAGATTTCAGCCCAGTCTGGTCACTGCCTTAAGGTAGAAGCATTAGTTGTGATGGTGATGACCTGACAGTGGACATGAGTTTATAATCCATCAATTGCTGCCAAAGTGGGAACCCAAAGTAATGAGAATGGAAATTGTAGAAGACACTTCTGCAAAGAAAGCTTTATGTTTTAATGTCTCTTGGTTCACATTACATTTTAATTAACAGTGTGTGGTTTATACAATTTCCAGAGGGGTTCATGTGCAGCAAAAAACAAAGTCTTGTGGCACCTTAAAAAGACTAACAAATGTTACGGCATAAGCTTTCATAGACTAAATTCGGCTGCATTCTTTGCTAGACGCATGGTGTGTTTTCCTCAGTTGCAGGTATATAGGTCCATACAGTAGTTGTAACAGGGGTTATAAAACAACACGCTCAAAACAAAGATAGTGGCAATTAAATTCCAGATCAAATGTATGGGGGAAAAAGCACAGTGGAGTGGTCATTTATGGCGACGATCATAGGTGATATAAAACCTCATTTGACTCATAATACCAGACTCCTCTTTGTTGTCTTATATTATATAGCCCGCACCCCAAAGTCGCTTTTGACTGGACTTAACTGCCCAGGGGTCATTTACCTTTTACCTATTATATAGCCATTTTCATGCTGTGTCTACACCATACTGGCTGGTTATAATAAGCCATCACAGTGTCAAAATTAGAGAAACCATAACACTTACCAAGTTAAATACAAAGCCTTTTGTGTCTTATTTTTTAATAAAAACTAGGTACTATTCTGTTCTATAGAACAGAATAGTACCTAGTTTTTCACCTGTCTGTCCCTGTAGGTATTTTGTACTGTTTTGAATGAAACTGATGGAAACCATCACCCAGTGTGCCCTATGTATACTAGCAGGCTTCTGTGTTGGGTAGGTGATTCAGATGTACATCTAGATATGTACAGTATCTCCATCCTAGGCAGAAGGCTCTTTTCAGGTATCTATGAACTATCTGAATGAATATTCCTATATGAAAGTAGCAATGAATTAGGAATATTATGCATAGTATCAAAATGTAACAATGCTATGCATTCAATAAATCATGGGTGGATAGATTTGCCAGATTTTAGTGTTTGAATTACCATTTTCAATACAACTCTGGCAATAGCTGCTTTGGCTATATAAGAATAATTTGAAACAAGTTATTAAGATTGAAATTGAACTTCGGCATCAACTCTTCTACCAAAAGCAACCAGTAAGATTCATAAGCCTCTTTTTGTCTGTCAAAATCTGTGGACAAAGATAGCATAGTTAACAAGCAACCAGGTTTTTTAAAAAGCTAAGAATTAAACATGCCACTTCGTTGTTTTTCTTGTTTGGTGTTTGACCAGAACATGAGAGTGCTGGCCATCAACTTTGTGTAGAGGAAGTGCTTGCTTGGAATGCTGTTTTACAAGTTCCAGGGAGTTATTGTACCTTGAGCTAGTTCCAATCTTGTACCATCACCCTGGTTCCCAATGGTGTTACTAAATCTTGTAGAGGTTACTGACATTATTACAAGGATACTATGTGCTTAACTGCCATAGACGCCACATTGTAAATACAGTATCCACGGTAGTAGGAGCTTTGGAAAGAACCACTTTTTTGCAGTTGTAAAAATCTACTATTCCAAGAGTATATTTGGGGGTCTGGAAAGTTAGCATAGGCATGATGTGCCTGCATGATGTGCATACATTATGCCTTGTCAAGTCTAGCAGAAGTGGATTTTAGCAAAGGTCATTTAACAGCATTAATTCTTGAGGGAAACAATCCTCTATCATAAATGGGTTCTTCAGAAGGATGCTGCTTTTCCATCAGTAATAAAAGTAATAATAATTTGTAGCACTTATTCCTGTATAACTAAACATGCAGCTAACTTCCCTAGAAAGGAGACAGGGGATACAGGTGTGTATAATTGGCTGTATTATTCTTAGTTAAAGACTAATATTCAGCCTCCCCTTTTTAGAAAAGCTACTTAAGCGATAGCTGAGCAAACATGCTTGGATATAGTATCCTCACTAAACTTCTTCCCCTGCAAATTGTGGCCTAGCTGTGGGACTCATTACTGTGAAGGTGGTATTAGTGAACTTAATGGGTAATCTGCTTCTGAAATTAACAAAGATACTATCTCACTGATGATTGAGTTGGTACTCTCTGCAGCTCTAATATCATAGATTAAATTATAGCTAGGGGACTCTAGACAAGACTCTAATGGCTTGTATCTTTTCTACCTCACCTAAGTCAACAGTAAGTTAGTAGAAAGACTACTTCAGTACTAGAAGAAACTGACCTGAAGTGTCCTGAAAGGCTCTGGTTTATTGGCATTGCAGTTTAACATTGTTGCATAGTTTCTGGAGAAAATCAATCCAAATTTAAGTATGGTATCAATGAATTAGAGGGACGCGGGTGGCACTGTGGGTTAAACCACAGAGCCTAGGACTTGCCGATCAGAAGGTTGGTGGTTCTAATCCCCACGACGGGGTGAGCTCCTGTTGTTTGGTCCCAGTTCCTGCCCACCTAGCAGTTCAAAGGCACGTCAAAGTGCAAGTAGATAAATAAGTACTGCTCCGGCGGGAAGGTAAATGGCGTTTCCGTGTGCTGCTCTGGTTCACCACATGACCCGGAAGCTGTCTGCTGGACAAACACTGGCTCGCTCGGCCTATAGAGCAAGATGAGCGCGCAACCCCAGAGTCGTCCGTGACCGAACCTAACGGTCAGGGGTACCTTTAACTTTTTATCAATGAATTAGAAGCATCCAGCTCTACATTTTATTAACTAGGTAACCCACAGATTGTCCTTTTATTCTGGAAGCAGCAGCAAGTGGATGAAAAACTGACACTGAGTCAAGACAAGAAGGAGTAATCCCACCAATCTTGATCATTGTCCTGTTTGTTTTTAAAGGCGAACAGGTTTGGAGCCTGACAGTTCTCCTGGACAAAGTGTGAGTATCCAGAAATACATTTTCTTAGCTGTGTAAGCTCTGTCCCCTTTTAGAGGCATGAGAGCTTGCCACAGTAATATGTTGGATGCAAGGCTGCCCTTGAAAGATGACATAGGAATTGCAACTGGGGTGAAATGCTATAATTTGCCTTGTAATGAAGAGGCAAAGAGAAGAAAACATATAGCTGTCTTGTGATAACTTCAGCCTTACCCTAAAAGTCTGTAAACAACCTACTATATTTTGCATGACCTCTTGTCAGGAATAGGCATGGACCATAGGTGGTGTTGGGAATGTATTTTGTTTTGTTGAAATCATTAATTGGAGAGTGGGATGCAGAGAACTGTGAAAGGATACATCCAAATATGTTTGAACCTATGCAGCAGGGAGACTCTAGAGAACAGTAGTTGATGTAGCAGCAGGTTGAGGAGCAGTATATTCATAAGTTGCTTTGTGATGTAGGGAAATGTCTTTAAAGTGCTTAGAATAGAGAAACTAAAGACAACTGAATTCAGATTCATTGTATTAAAGTCTTTTTGTGCTGCAAATAAATAAGCTGGAAGAAAACACACAAATGAAACCCACAAAAATTGAGAGTACAGTCCTCCTCATTTTCTACAATTAAGGAGATAAGGTGTGTAAAGAATATTATAAGTATATAAAAAATTACGCTGTAGCAGCAGCTAGGCCATAGTATGCCACACACTAATCTTGGTGCAAATGCAGGAAGCACATTAGAGACTTAATTTTTTTCCTCTTTTAATATTATAAGATTGCTGAGAAGCAGTAGGGTGTGTCATTTTAGGGGATGAAACTTAATTTTGGCAAATTTCTTCAGTGAGGGGTCTTAAAAATATTTTTTGGGTGTGAAAAAAAATCAAATCTGCTATTAATTTTGTGATTGGACAACATTTAGCTTGGTAAATCTATGTTTGATTAAAAAGCACCCAAAGTGTTCATGGAATACCAAAGAATGATTTAAAAAAAAAATAGTTTCTGCATACAGCATCTTTGGGTTAACATTCCTGTATTCTGCAAGGAGTAGAATTTGTCAGTGTTTAAAAAAGTCATTTTTCACATAGTCCAACTAATTAGAGTAGCTGTGGCACCTTAACAACAGATAACGTGACGGTGGCATGAGTTGTCAATTGTGGGAAGAATGTACTTCATCAGATGCATAGTGAGAACTGTAGAGACAGGGCAATGGAATATATTCTACTTAAGACTAAAAGTGTTGTTGTTTTTTTAAAGCCAAGCCTGAACACAGAGGCCTCATGTGAGTGTTAAATCAATGGCCACAAAGATCCAGTCACTTTAACAGATGCACAACAAACCCTAGTAGAATGGTAGTCAGATCAGCAAAATGCTTAATTTGAGCTGACTTAAGGAAAGCTGTTAACTATTCCCGCTGCAGAAGTATTTTAGGGCTAGCTTGCTTTCTAAATGCCTTTTTGGGCTAGTACCCATCACTAAATTATTCCAAATAGCTTACTTATGCAAAGCAATCCAAAGCCACATTAAGCAAGATGCAATTTTCACTTTCCCTGAGATGGCATTTATATAGGAATAATTACAACACTACAGCTTGAATTAGTGCTATAATCATGGCTCGGATAATTACACCAGGAGACTGCAGCACTCAATTTCAGAGATGTTTGGAGGGGTGGTTGTTTTTTTAAAAAAAGATTTGGGTGCTTTTTGACATGAAACAAGCCAAAATAGCAAAGTCTTTGTATTTTGTACTCCTATGTGTCAAGGATCATCAAGCTTACCAGCAATTTGTAGCTGTCATTTTTACTTATTTGTGTATATCATTCTGTGGTTTTCTATTACTAACCCTCCAAAAAGTCACTGTAAAGACTGTGTATAGTAATTCTCCAATTCATATTTTTAAATTTTATTAAAATCCACAGAGACAAAATATCCCCTCTCTACTCTCAGCAAGAACCTAACTTCACAAATGTTAACAGTGGCTTACATAAGAGAGGCACAAAGTATCTCCACTGAATGCAGCTCAGAAGATTGGTGAACGGCTTGAGGGCAACTTGACTTAATAAGCAGAGTTTAAGACAGGAATCTTTCCCATTCTTACCTGGAAATATAAGATGCCATATCCTGGGCCTACATTTCACTGACTGACCAACAAGTGGAATCTGCCCTTCCTGCTGTAATCATGATTCAAACAAAAGATTAATAGTTTCTAACAAAGTAATCTGTTATACTTTTCTATACCACTATTAAATGCTCTGTTAACCCTTGAACCAAGCCTAAACATTGCGAGGGTGTGTGCACATGATTGCTCCCTTTCAGCAACAAGCTGTCAAAATTTCATGAAACTACTGCATAGTCCATACTATGGTAGCCTTGCCAGTTTTCAAATGTCCAACATTTTAAATGTCTGATTTTCAAATGCAGCAAATATAATCACATTTTATGTGATTAACACACCCACGTTATTTAAAAAACCTCACCTATCTTAACTTTAAATAAGAGCATGAAAATACAATGTCTTTTCAGAGCAATTTTAAAAATTATGCTGCAGTTAACACATACACAATTAATCAGTCAATCAAAAGGATGGATCGCTTCCCACAGAGAAGGTAGCAGGACTAGAATTATGAGATCATTTTATTTTTTATGAAGATAAGTCACCAGACATGGGGAACGGGCCAAGTAACAGGACTGGCAGATCCTTCCCTGCGTAAGATTTTTACAACTTGCAATGCTTTGAGAAGCTAAAGGAAGAAGCACTCTCCTCTTTGATTTCTATGGCCTGTAGGATTCTAATTCTGCCCATGGATAATAGTGGGGGAGGAGACTAAGCAAATGGACTCAGTCACAGAAGACCAGTGGAGCAAGAAATGGGGACACTGAAATCCCTCTCTTGCCATTATTGCACTTCTAAACAAATATACACACCATTTTAGGCAACCCTCCCGAAAGATGTCTGTGAAATTCCCATTTGCTCAGGTGCCATGTTCTAGCATAGAACATGCAAACCCCCAACTGCTACTGTTAGTACCTCAATATGGAATTTACAAAGAGGAGCAAAGTCTTGTCTTCAGATACTGTTTTCATTGGTTTTGGAGCAGTTTGTCATATTCACCTACTGTAAAAGAAAATGAAGGCTTTCAAGCACAGAGCCACTATTAACACAAAGCCAACTTCAGCACTGGAGGAACAATTACTCTTACTAGCACAAACTGAAATGCAGCTGTAATGCAGCAATTCATCATGTTTGGACCCGTTCTAATGAGTCTCATTACTCACAAAAGAAAATGTTCTTAAGCTATTGGACAGCAGCTGCAACAGGTTCTAGTGTATCTGTCCCAAGTAACATCCTCTACGCTACTACCAGGGAGCAAAACATTTCTGCCATCCTTCAAAAGTGCAATGTTAGGACAAGTCAACATACATCATAAATAAACAGCTAGTGTTTTACAATACCACAAAGCTTTCCTTGAACCAAAATAACATTTTAAGCTAAAAAGAGAAAAACACAGCTTATAAAGGCAGGCTATTTTTTTCAATTTTGTTTAAAAAAAATAGTACTTAAAAAATAGATAGTAACAACTCCCAGATGAAGGTAACCTTATAACACTACTCAAACAATAACTGGAGTATTTGTGTTCAGCTTATCAATAAAAGTGTACAAATATGGTCTACCAAAAAAGGCTACGGTTTGCATAGAAACATTTCATTGTGTGCAAATATTACTAAAATTTAAGGCTTGAGTGTTTAGTTTAGGTAGAGATCTAGCATTTTCAAAGAATGCTGAGAAATGGCCAGGGGGGGTGGAGGGAATTCCATACAGTCTGCACTCAACATCCATTTACTCATTTCATTTAAACTTCAAAGGAATCAACAGCTGAGAGCGTCAGACTTGTCCACAGTGTAAGGCAATATGGTATGTATTCAGCACAGCACCTGCTTCTAGCAAGTCGCAGGCTTATATTTGTTGAATCCATTTGGATTCACAACTCCAGCCACTCACAATGCAGAGAGTAGGGAAGGAATTGTGAACCTCCCCCGGCAAATAGATACCTAAAATGTTATTTGCATAAAAGGCTTATCAGATTTGACATGCTCATCCTGGTAAGCGCACGCTTACGAAGCAACCAACTTTCCTAGATAGGGGGGGGAAAACCCCACAAAAGCAAATCACCTTTCAGCTGGTTACACAATTGTGCCTTTTTAACCAAAAGTGTCTATAGCAGAGTTTAAAAGAAGGGATCTTGAGGTAAGGAAGTTCAAGGGTGGGAATATGGTAAAATAAGAAATCATTCCATTAATACATCAAGTGTCTATGCTGCACAGTAGGAAATAAGGCCCAACATAAAGGTGTAACAGTTTCTCCCAATCAAGTATTACCAGGAACATAAAGTAGAATTTTCCTTTATAAGTAGCTCTCTGTGGTTTTTTTAAATTAAAACATCCTTTTTTAAAAAAAAAAGTCTTAAAACTAATAAAAATTCTCAAAGTCACCAAATACTTTGTAACAGAGTATGGAGTGTTCCTGTGCAAGAGCAGCCAACTCCTTGAGAAACTCTGGGAAGAGGGCAGCTGCCAGGATGGCATTCCGGATGTGCAGGGGGGCGCTGGGAAGAGCCGTTCCTTTCTTTGCCTTGCTTCCAAAGAAAGGTTGCAGGATGACCTGGGAAGCCTCAGAAACGTTTCTGCCTTTCCCCAAAGCATGGTTGTGCTGTGCATTGTCTGAAAAGGAGAAAGAGAAAAATAAATTTATTTTTGGTACAAAAGTGATTAAGACAATTGCAACCCAAGTTTAGTACATGGAACTCTAGCCCAGAATCAGTTTTAAATAATTCCTATAGCACTTTCAAAATCTGCCAGGTGCTTTACAATTCTCATTTTCTTTCACCCACACAACCACCCTAGGAAGTTCAGTTGTAAGTATTCTCTTTCCACCAATAGAAAACCAGGACTGGTAGTCTCTGAATTCTGGCTTTACCGCGTCACAGTGTTCTGTTGTGCCAGAAGCGGTTTAGTCAGGCTGGCCACATGATCCGGAATAATAATAATAATAATAGTAGTAGTAGTTTCCCCAGCCACCCTGGGCAGCTTCCAACTGAATATTAAAAACAATACAGCATCAAATATTAAAAACCTCCCTAAACAGGGAGTCTTTCAGTTGTCTTTTAAAAGTAAAATAGTTGCTTATTGCCTTGACATCTGCTGGGAGGGCGTTCCACAGGGCAGGCGCCACTACTGAGAAGGCCCTCTGCCTGGTTCCCTGTAACCTCACTTCTCGCAGCAAGGGAACTGCCAGAAGGCCCTCGGCGCTGGACCTCAGTGTCCGGGCTGAACAATGGGGGTGGAGACGCTCCTTCAGGTATACAGGACCAAGGCCCAGAAAGCTGTCTGCGGACAAGCAGCGGCTTCCTCGGCCTGAAGCAAGATGAGCGCCACACCTCATAGTCAGCCTTGACTCGACTTAACTGTCCAGGGATCCTTTACCTTTACACCTTACGATATAGCTTTCTAGTCTCCAGTAAGTACATTTCCTACATGCACGTTTTCTGTATGCTCTAATCTTAAATGAAATCGTCATTAAGACTGAACATAAATCCGCTGGTATTCAAAATGTAAGGTGATGCCAAAAAAATTCCCCGTATACATATACAAACCACATTTACCTTACAGCTCGAAGAAAAGTGTTCATTTTATTGGTAAAATTGGATCTGAGCATTCCGCCATAACCCAGGCACCATTCAAATAGTCTTGCATATACCATTACCACAGGCCATTTCTACCTTATATTCCCTAATTGACATAATGATACAAGTTGATGGACAACTGGCTGCAGGCACTGCAATTTGATTGCTGACATTATGAGCTTGACTAAGCGCCAAACTTGCAGCTATCCAGGCATTTGTTTATTCTATAAGCCTTAATATGGCTGTGCATGGGGGGGCGGGGGGGGCAGCACAGGCAGTGACTGTAGCCTGTGTTCAGATTTATGAAAAAAATGTGAACATCTTTGCAAATGATCAATCCAGTTTTAATAATAAAGGTGTTGGGGTGCGTGTGTGTGAGAGAGAGAGAGAGGAGAGATGAAGAACTAAATAATATGAACCAAACTATAATAATATTCACTGAATATTGGGACGTTCACACAGCATGAATAAGTGTTTTGGATAGATGAAGTCACGTTAAGAATACGATAGGAAAAGATCTCATAGTGAGCCCTAAAGGGAAGACCTAAAACAGGAGCCAGGATCCAAAGAAACATAAATATAATTCTATGTCCTCGAGGGAGTTTGAGGCTTGTTTTCCCCCTCTAAAAGCATTCCTCATGCCCCCATGAAGTCTCATTTTGAAACCTAGGCCTGATTCAGATGCAGTTTATGATTTAACCTAGGAGTCAGCCATAATGGAAGCCATAGGCAGGAACCTAAGCAATTGTTGATCCCAGTCATTGGATGTTGGGTTTCAAACCCAAAATCCATAGCTCAAGCTACAGTGCCTCACAACAGCAAGCTTTTCTGTAGTAGTTATCTGAAACAGCTTCCCAAATCCTATGACCTCTACTAAGCATCTTATTTACTGCACACACCCATGATAGGATAATAATACATTAAGAAGCAGGCAATGATCTTGCAAGCTCCATAGTATATTAGAAGATGTCAGTATGTCAATTATAAATGGAGCTACATTAAGATGAACCCTCAAAGGGAGGGGGAGGAGACATTGGCCTCTGCTGCTTCTCACAGCACTACTGAAATGCTTCAAATGAAATCAAGCAGAAAGGCAAGGATTTTACTTCCCAAAATAAGTGACTTCTTTACACATACTACTGGTAAGCAATTAGTCACTATGGTTACTGTGCTCATCAGATTCTGCACATTTCCCCATTACCCCCTGAACATAGCTTCTAATGAAAATTTATACCCACAAGAACAGTGCTCTGATACAGTGATTCTAGCAAGATAAGAACCAGGGCTGGGGGGGAAGGGGCAGGAATTTAATTATGAAAGCAGAACACAGACCAACTTCAGTCTATGGAACATCCACATTACTTCCAGATGATTCAGGAAACAGAGGTATATTGTCTCTGAAGACAGAGGTTCCATTTAGGCATGGCTGCCAAACCTATTATCTATGCATTGGTCTAAAAGCAATCTACCACCACATCTGTTGGTGGTCATTATACCACATCAGCTTGTGATGGTCACTGCATGCTGTGTGAAGTAGTGCTTTGATTTGTTTATCATCAACCTATAACCAAGCAGACATCATCAGTGAGGTATAGGGAGAGGAGAGATACCCTTTCCCCACATTTTTCGTAGTTTTGTAAACCTGTGACTTGCTTCTTCTTGGTCATCTTTCATCTCAATTAAAAAAACCTCCAACACAAGGACATTCTTTATAGAGAGCTCTTCAAACACTGCTTGGGATGTCACCATCCTGATTAATTTGGGGTAGGCAAGAAACTGTGACTGTCATCATCACCTCTGACTATGCATCTTTGTGAATAAGTAAAATTGCACCAGTTCCAACAATCCTTGAGGAGCCTCTGCTGTTTACTTCCCTTCACTTTGAGAACTTTCTGTTGATTCCTACCCTTTGCTTAACAATCCATAAACAGATATCGCTTCTTATCCCATAACTGCTGGCTGCTGCTCTGCAGTACTTTTGCAAGGGACCTCACCGTCCCTATTTGAATAGTTTGCTGACCCCCTCAAACAAATAAGCAAAGGCTTTTCTTTCAATCAGCATGGCTTGTTTCCAGACTTTGTCTTGCTTAGTACAGACCCCCTGAAGCCTATGGGTTTATGTTAGTTAGGAAAATCTGATATCTCTGTGGCAACAGCTCTACCTTGACAGGTGACATCCAAATCCTAGTACGACAAATAGAGCTACTCATTCAGCACACTAATAACTGGGTGACAAGGAACTCAAAGTCCCAAATTTAAGAAGCAGTTTGGAGATTTGGTACAAGAGCTGTTTAAAGGAAGTGACCTCTAGTGCACATGGATAGTTTTATCTCCCAAGTTTTCTTTTAAACAGCTTTTGTGCAAAAAAAAAAAAATCTCCAAGACTGCATGGTTGTAAGTAGGCAACCTGGGAATTCTCTGCAAGAAGGTCTGGAGAGAGAATAACAGAAAATGTGCATACCTTTCTCAGTCACAGGTAATACACTTTACTAAGCATGACCTTGCTTGTGCTTCGGTCCCAGTAATAAAAGTTGACTGGCTAACGCATGAGAACTGGTGGTAATATATTCAGGAGGCAGCTGCAGATGGGGAAGCTGTTCCGCATGATAAGACCAAACAACTCCTCCCCTCACCCCCAGGGAGTTATGGAAGGACTTATTTTTAACATGGTCAACTCCACTTGAGAGAGCACATTCATGAAATGTTGGACATGCTCATCTCTCACGACAATGCATAAACTGCAGAGGTTTCCCCCCCCACTAGGATTCCTAAATGAATGTTTGCAACCACACTCCCCATCACATGGTCATTCTAAAAATAAAACAACTCACACACATATTACCAGTTACCCCTTCTGCTAGTCCTGAAAAGAAGAAAACATGGTTACTCCCTTCAGGAGTTAGAAGTTATAGTGAAAAGCAGCCATGCCCTTGCAGAGATATTTTAAGGGAGTGGGGTCCGTTGTCATAAAGATAACTGGGTCAACCTGGGCAAGTTACCTATCTCAACCTACCCTACCTTGGTGCCTTGTAATGAGGATAAACCAAGACAACCATGTACATTGCCCATGGCTGCTTGGAGGAGGAGGAGATGAGGAAGGGGAAGAGAACACATCTCAAATGTACAGCGCAGGCTTTCTGTGCAGGAGATTCCGAGTGTAATCAATGGCATCACCAGTTAAAAGAATAAGATAGCAGGTGATGGGGAATACATCTGCCCCAGATCCTGGGGAGCTGCTGCCAGTCAGACTAGACAATACTAAGCTATATATGCAACTAAGTCTGCCCTAATATATATAAGGTCAATTCTTCTGTTCCTGTAAACTTAACAGGGTATCTAGATTTTGCTCTTGCAGACAAGGCAAGATTGTTGCTTCTCCCTGTTTCTACAAGATAGCAGCCACAGCCTGTATGTCCTTTAACCAGGTCTCTCATTATAGGATAGTTCTGCAGACACCTTTGATACTGTTCCATAGATCTTCCTGAAAGGCTCAGCGCAGGCACCCCAGGGCCCAGTGTGGAGTGACCCATACACCCAGTGGTGCGACCACATAGTGAAGCAAACACTCAAAATATTCCAACCTTCTGTATCTAAAGGAAGGGTGGGTGGGATGTTTCACATTGTATTTAATCCCAACATATTAAGACTACCACATAGTTAAAGCAAACCCAAAACATGCTTTCATAGGAACATAAACATAGTGAACATCTTACTAATTTGAGATCTTGTTAAAAATAAGTAATAGATAGTAATACATGTTTTTTAAAAAATAATTTTATGCTTTTAAGAATAGTAGTTACTTGCCTTTAGTCAATGACTCCAGAGGAATATCTGACATGTCCACCCGTAAAAGCAGGTATTGCTGGGCTTCTATGAGTAGTCCAGGGAAGTCCTTTTCAATGGAAGCAAACTGCTCAATTTTGTTTTTCACAGATGCCAGCACCTGCCAAAACAATAGCAGCAATAAATCTTTATATTGTCATTTGAGTTGTGTCCCAAATCATCTGTTTACTGTGTCCCTTGCTCTCAAAATCACATTAAGGGCAGCTGTGGTGCCAAGCTCTACCCAACAGCATTATTAACGCATCAACTTTAAGGCACCATTCAGTGGCAACTAAAGAAAAAGATCAGGGTAAAGTATTTTGCAATTCTTCTTTGTTTTTAAAGGAAGGGGTGGCACAGGGCGTCTTATTCTACTGAAGTGTGATTAGAAACAATGGAAATTCACAAGGGAGATCTCTAGATTTCTCATTGCAGCCTTGTGGAGTGAGGCCCAATTAGAGTTAAGCTGCAAATAAAGGTAAAGGGACCCCTGACCATTAGGTCCAGTCGCAGACGACTCTGGGGTTGTGACGCTCATCTCACTTTATTGGCCGAGGGAGCCGGCGTACTGCTTCCGGGTCATGTGGCCAGCAGGACCAAGCCACTTCTCGCAAACCAGAGCAGCGCACGGAAACACCATTTACCTTCCCGCCCAAGCAGTACCTATTTATCTACTTGCACTTTGACCTGCTTTCGAACTGCTAGGTGGGCAGGAGCTGAGACCGAGTAACGGGAGCTCACCCTGTCAAGGGGGTTCGAACCGCCGACCTTCTGATCAGCAAGTCCTAGGCTCTGTGGTTTAACCCACAGCACCACTCGCGTCCCTAAGCTGCAAATATGCAGGGCTATAAAGTGTAGAACAAACTGACGCTAAAACCCAACCACATTTGCTTGCATTCATTCCTTATTCTCTTTTCCTCTTAGAAGGACGACTATAAACCCCTTGGAGCAAGGACCTGGCTGTTGCTTATGTCATTCTGTCATTCTAGCATTCATGCATAATGATGTTACTATATACCGAGAATGTTTAACAAAAATTATATCTTCAACCATATTAGGACTTCTGTCAAACAATCATGAAGTACCTGGTACAATGACCGCACACTAGGCTGGAACACCATGTTGGTGTTGAGCAGAAAGGAACGAAGGAGGGGCTGTGGGTAACTGGCCAGATGAGTGACAATACCAATGAGCAGCAAGTTGACATGCAAGGAGTTCTCCAACATGTTTTCCAGCTTTGAGAGCACCACACTGATAAATGGACCTGCAGATTTAAAAACACACATACACAAGCGATTAATTGCTAAAAGAACATAAGACTGAAGAAAGGAAAGGTGCTGTAATGTTAAGAAGCATTGTTTTCCAGCAATGGTAAGCTCACTTTGTGCTGGTTGTAGTGCTACCAGGGCTGAATGTAGTGGAGTCCAAGGGCAGGATGTAGTGGAGTCCAACAATGAGCCATCTGCTTGCATCAGACTTCCACAGAAATAAGCCAAGCTCCTTCTCCCAAAAATACTTAAGAAGTATCACTTATTTTCCCTGTCAATTAGTCCCCTGCTTAAAATCCTCTCCTTCCCACCCATTCAGCCTTCTTCATTTGCTCCCATTCCACTTACTGGGCTGACTGGCAGCAGGCCTCTCGCTCCAGCAAGCCACAGAGGACTCTCTTCTCTTCTCCAGCAGCTGCCCCCTGGGGGTGGCAGTTTCTACAGGGCTAACACAATGTCAGGTAGCCCTACATTTCCCACGGGCTACTTTGGCCTAGCCTGACACCCTTTGGAGAAAGGAGAGACTTCCCTCCTCCTTTCTTCTCTCTCCCTGCAGCTTGACATGACCTGCCAAGAGGGAGAGGGTCAGGAAGGGGATTCTGCCGTTTTCAACCCAGCACAATGGGCACTTCCTGTCTCCTCTACCTGCTCCCTGCTGTGGAAACAAGGGAATTTTGACTTGGAGATCAGCCACACATAGCAATGCTATGAGGGGCTGCACTAATGCAAGGCTGCACTGCTCTAAACATAGAACTCCCCCACCCCTCGCTCGGGAGGACACAACTACCACCAGCACCCAGCCCAGGAATTGCACAATGGCATTCTTACACATATCCTTTTCCTAAGCTTAGGAGGGAGTACAGACAGTGACAGCCTCGTGCTATTTTAGCATGGTCTTGGAGCTCTGGCATTTCACAGTGTCTACTTCATAGAGGCTTGACCAATTAATTGATATAAAAGGGTTTGAAATGGCAAGCAGGGCACAGCTGGACATCGCTGCCCCACTTGCCATGCCTAAGATGCCACTATGCAGCATAGCATTAGAATCAGGTTTCTCAGCCTTCCTACACAGCAGTTAAAATCCAGGAAGTCCATCAGAGAGGACTGTGACCTTTTAACCTCTGCTGCGCCAAGAAAAGTTTGCGTTGCCAAGGAAGGGTATTAAAAACTCAACACCTTTTGTTTAGCATAGCCATGTTGCTATATGCACAGTGCACAGGAATCATAGAACTGTAGAGTTGGAAGGGACACTGAGAATCATCTAGTCCAACCTCCTGCAAAGTAGAAATATGCAGCTGTTCCATACGGGGTTTTGAACCTACAACCTTGGCATTATCAGCACCACGCTCTAACCAACTGAGCTATTCTGTGAAAGGCTGTGACTCAGAGGGCGAGCACATGCATAAGGTCCCATGTTCAATCCCTGGCGTCTCCTGTTAGAGCTGGGAGAGACTAGCAGTAGGATTGCTTGCAACCACTGCAAGTTCTCCCATGCAATCTTGCAAATGTTAATAATTATGGACCTGTCCTATGAGCTTCTTCTTATTTAATCCCCTTGTCCTACTGGAACAATCATTTTCAGATGCTGATGATTAGTGCTGACATGATCCAAGAGCAAAAGCTGTGCGAGAGATTAAGAGATACTGAATGGTAAACTATTCTGGAAATACATAAACGGCTTTAGTTGCAAAAGGGTTCTTGCTGCACGATGAGTTGCTTCCAGAGACTTAACCATGGTACATATAAATGGCCCTGTCATCACTAAGCTAGCTTCAAGCATCTTGTTAGATGAAGAATCTCAGGTGACAAGTGGAGGTTTACAAGCTTTGCAAGAGGAGTATCACGGACTAATTAGATCAAAATTAATGATGTTATACAAAACTCACCGTGCAGGCGGACATAAAACTAATTGGGGTCCTATTCATAATAAAAGTTTTATTTGCCACATTACATTCCCATTACTAAAATACTGATTGTGTCCTTGTCGGTGGATGAATGAGTTGGGATTTGAATCGCAATAAATTATTAGAAGGAGCGCATGCTATTTTTTTCTCAACGAACACAAAACATTAGTACCACATACAAAGATCAGTTCATTGTCCACCTTGAGTTCTGAACAAAAGAAATCCTCTTATTCCTTGACACAGAATCTATGTTTCAGTGCTACAATCCTATGGGAAAGGAGGAATTAACAGAATTCTTTATGCTGGCTGTGTTTCGATGATAAAATTGTGGTTTAATAAACCAGAATATGGACAAGCTCTCGGCATTTACATGCAGCTCCTTCCTTTACATAAACGGGAAAACAAGCCAGGAGGCCCAAGGCTTACTGCAGCTCATCCTAGTAATGTTAAAATACGGTTTACTGTTACATGCCAGCTGGGCAACTGAGAAGGAAGATGCCACTCAAAGAGCTGAAGATGTATTAATACTGCAGTAATGTAAAATGTTAACTTTTCTTAATTTGACTGACCCATGTGGGTTTTGGAATATCAAAGTTACCACCAACTGCTACTGTTCAAAAGCCACAAAGCTCCTGGTCTTTTAGCAACACAAACCCAACTATTTATGAAGTTTTTTTCGCTAAGCTGATTATTTTTCACAGTGGCCAGACAGCTGCACCAGTGGAAAGGAAATTATTTCCAGACCAGAATAATAAATCTGATAGCAATATGCTTATTCAATTGCATTACTCAGTTTAATTGATCGATGGAGTTATGTGACATCTAGCCATATTTAACATTCTCTTCGTCCCCACCCTTTCCCTGAAAAGCATTATCTGGACAATTTCTCAGTTATGTTGTATTGCCTAGATCCTTATGGGAACAGAAAAGTGCTGAAAAAATACCATTTTAAATTAGTAAGTAACAATAAATGGAAGTTTGCTTTAGTTATTTGCTTTTGTCATTATGAGCACATTATTTGAAATTTCCCAGCCATTTTACCACCATCATCCCCCCCCAATAGGGTGAATATTCATATCATGTCATTCAGAGGAGCTGAGATAATTCAGAACAGATTGTGTTCCAAGAGCTACCAAAGTTAAATAAGTAACAGTGTTTTTAAGCCCAAATACAATGTGTCCTGCTAACATCATTACAATAAAATCCTTTTAGGGAAGTGTGCTATTGAAAACAGGATGAATTCAATTCAGCAGTGCTGAGCGTTTCACAATTGGTAGGGAGCAAAATGTCTCAATGTGCAGGTAAAATGGGGCAGATGCACAGAATGGCAGCAGAGCTGCCATCTAGTGATCAGAAGTGACTAAGACATTTGCAACTTCAATTTTACAGTGAATAAACAAGGTGGTGGTGTTTTGTCTTACTAGAAATAATTGTTGTTTAGTCATTTAGTCGTGTCCGACTCTTCGTGACCCCATGGACGAGAGCATGCCAGGCACTCCTGTCTTCCACTGCCCCCCGCAGCTTGGTCAAACTCATGTTCATAGCTTCGAGGACACTGTCCAACCATCTCGTCCTCTGTCGTCCCCTAGACAGAGGACGAGATGGACTAGAAATAATAGCTATTGTCAAATCTTTTTGTGGCAATTGCTCTTTAGCAGTGCCTGCTGTAATAGTTCGATTATCCCTTTTCCTAAACTATGTAGGGATATTTTCTAGAATTATGCTGCTATAGACTCTCCTCCCTGGAAGAGAGGGGAGTGGTTGTGGGCGGGAGCCCAAGCACCGCCCCTAGCAGGGGGCGTTAGCCCCCTGCCTCCACCTCTCCTGGCTGGCGCCCACGCCCCTCGGCAGGCACCCAACCAGGTGCCTCCGAGGGGGCGTGCTCAGCAGCCTTTTGCTGCAGCGCCAGCCTCTCCCCGGCCTCATTCTTCGCCGTCGTCTCGTCGTGAGTCATTAGCCAATACCTTTTCACTGCTGTAATCAATAAAGTTGTGGCCTTTCCTTGCCCATTAACCTTATATCACGTGTCCTTGTGTATTCATTTCACATTGCGGGGGTCGGGTCCTCGAACCACAACAGAGAATTTCTGTACAGGATATATTGAGAAGTGTATTGGTCTACTTCGATTTCATTGGTATGAAATCCAAGCCAAGAATATATCGACACTTAATATTCAATGTCAACATAACCAATAAGTCTCTTATTCACATAGCCCTCTCCCCCACCAAGAACATTATTGTTTAAAAGAGTTTTAAGTGACTTGTTTAGAAAATTTCACCTGTAAATGGGATGCTCTGGGTCCTTGCTGGATTGCCAGACCATACATCTTTTGGTCCAAAAGGTGAAGGCATACTTTCTGCTGATGGTGTGTCGGCTGAAAAATTTTCAAAGTCTTCTTCCTCTTCCACAGGAGAGATTGGTTCAGGAATAAGCAATTTAAGTTCTACCAACTCTGTAGGGGTAGAATCCAACTCTTTAATGATGTTATCACACTGGGAAATAAAATCCTCACTTTCGGGGCTCAGCAAGCTCGTGTTAGCATTGTGGTCTTCTTCTAGGCAAGACAGCTTTAGTTCCAAGTCTGGCTGCGGGGTTTCAGCAACGCTGTCATGGATTTGTTTGACTGTTGCGTGCTGGGTCAAGTTTGAATTTTTCATATTGTGTTCCTCCAAACTGGAGTCTGTCTGGGGACTTTTAAGGGGACCATTGGCAGGGAGCGACTGCTGATCATCTGTGCTTCGAGATTCTGACATTGAAGCTTCCTCCTTTACGCTGTCTGCTTCCTGAGCATCCTTTTCAGCACATAACCTATAAACCATGACATCATCCTGAAAGTCTGATTCTTCTATATATGACCCTTTGATCAGCATGATTGCATTTTTCTTCATTTCTTGAATATGCTTTGGTGGCGCTGCAGGTGGTTGTGGGTCTACATTTCCTAAAGCATTATCATGCTGTGGAGAGCCCAAATCAGATCCAGGAGAGATCCCCGTATCATAGCTATCATCCCATTCCAGCTCCAGCTGCAACTTTTCTCCCAAAGGAGTTATCTGAGAGGAACTTGTATTACTAGGTGTTCTGTGCTGAAATCGGAAAATGGGCTGGTCTAGGTTTTTACCATCCTCGTCAGCTAGGGTTTGGATAAAGGTACGTGGATCAGGGCTTTCACCATCATATGGAGCAGACCAAACCTGGCAGTCTTTCATACAGTGGAGTATGAGGGATTGAGCATCCCAAAGGTACTGCAGGTAACTGATATCAACAGTCTTCCCATATTCCACAATACATGTGGAGTCTGCAGTACCTCTGCTGCTGGACTCTTCAGTTGTACCTGGAATGGAATGGCAGGGAGTCACAGTTAGGATGTCGAACAGCAACACAAACATGTGTAGAAAGATCCTATGAATATGTTTGTAACTTATACCTTGGTTACACAGCTATCATAGTTACGTGGCACATGAGTAAATAGCACTATTCCACAAGCAGGCAAATTTACAGAGAGAGATGTGGCTATTTAGATTAGACCAAAGGAAGAAGATTTGCCAGTTTCCCTAGACTAGATAGTCCCTATTTTATGCAGACTAGTTCAATGGTCCTTAAAACTTGGAAATAAGCTCCTGAACAGCAAGATGCTATCAGTTAACAAGCTGCAACAGCGCACAAGAGTGATTTATGCAACTGCTGCAAACTCACATCCTGTCTTTGGCAAGTGGGGCAAAAGGAAAGACCTCTCCCCCTTAATTTTAACAAAACTCTCCAAAGCAAATTAATGTTGATATATGTTGCTCCTAGAGGCTGCCAGATTCCACAAGATGCAGTAGAGAGAAAACTGCCCTGTCCTGTCCGTAATGGCACACCGATTTGTGCTTCTCAATGGTCCAAGAAACAAGATCACTTACCAAGCCTCTTCTAAATCAGTTCACCATAGCTGGTTGAATGAACTCTACTGAACGCTACTACTGAACTCCTATTTCAGATCTTGCTCTTATTATAAGCTCAAGGGAAAATCCTCCTGCAGTGATCCAGCTGAAGTTTAAATGACTCAAGGAAGCTCCATGTATTACAAATCAAACAGGCAGTACTGAGCAACAAAATAGCAAACTGATTGAATTTTTTTTAGAGAACAGACAAACAAATGTGGAGAAAGCCTGAATTTGGCAAAATGTAATACGTTTCTCTATGGTGTGGAATGTCCTTTATTTTTATGGATGACTCTTAAAACATTTAGCACAACAGTTTGCCTTGCAACAAAAGGTTCAATGAATTCCCCCCCCCACACACACACGATAAAAAGGTGTGTTTTTTCATTGGTATTGCAATACTTCCTCGATCTGACTGAATTGTCAGCCATAAACACAGAAACAATGAAGTGTTAAAGATCATGTCACTGGTCACCGGAAAGGCAATTTCCACCAAATTTCCAGTAAATTTGTTCAACTGACCTATGACCAAGATGTCCTAAGATATTTATGATGCTCTTGTAGACAAAATACAAAAGTTTGGGGCAATCGACTCAAGTTTTATTAGGTTGCATAGTTGACATTTCTTTTCAATGGGGAATGGTTTTACTTTTGATGGATTTGAAAGAAGGGGCAATGCTCCCCTTTACTTAGATTTTATTTCCTATCAAGTGTGTTATAATACATATTTAGCTGAGTTTACTGTTACAACCACCTCCGAGAGGCAGGTTAGGTTGAGAAACAACTGCTTGAACAAAGGTACCTAGAGAGGTATGTAGTTGAGCATGGGTGTGAAACTCTGGTTTCCCATGTGCAAACATGGGATAGGGAGGAAATTTGCTCAGTTTCCATTTTAACACACACTAACTCACTAAAAATGGAGCTATGCTTCAAAAGTTGAAATTCTCCAAATTTTGCAAGGCAGCTCTGAAACCAAATATTGGCTACAAAAAACATTTATTTTTGGAGTGTGTGCACAATAATGCTTGTATTAGTAAAAATAATGACAATGCGTTGAGAAAATTGCTTGCGTAAATGCATATATTACAAGAAATGCACACAAATGTGTATTTATTTTCATGAGGAATTCTTTTCGACTTGCTAAACTGAGGCAGAAATAAGACAAACTGAATTCAAGGCTGGAAAAAAATGAGAAATTGAAATCAACAGCCATCTATTCCTAGTGTGAACCCAGTAGTAATGCGGACCACTTGCTGATACAGTGGTACCTTGGTTTAAGAACAGACCTGTTTATGAACAATTCGGTTTATGAACTCCACAAAACTGGAAGAAGTGTCCTGGTTTGCAAACTTTACCTCAGTCTAAGAACGAAATCCGAACGGTGGAAGGGCATTGGCAGCGGGAGGCCTCATTAGGGAAAGCGCGCATCGGTTTAAGAACGGTTTCAGTTTAAGAACAGACTTCCTGAACGGATTAAGTTCATAAACCTAGGTACCACTGTACTTGCACCTCTTTTCCTGTTCTCTCAAGAATATTAAAAGCCACCACATGGCAAAACAACTGTTTACATAAGGTAGGAAGAAAAGACAAGGATTCCCTTCCCCCACCCACAGTCTTATGGTAGACATTGGAGATATCTCCTTGATTACAGTATGTTCTTGTATACTATTTGCATGGTGTGTCAATGTAAATTACTTTCATTCACAGTATCCTGAATGCTCTTATGGGTGAATAGCGCAAATACAGTCAAGATGTCCATAGCAGTTCTTGTTGTTTATACACTGTAAATAAAAGAAAACCCTTTGAAAAAGGAAGCCTTTCAGAAGTAAAGAGTTTTCCATATTTTTGCAAACAGTCTGCATATTCATGCACACACACATTTATTCCTGAAACTTCCTCCTCCTGATTCTAACTAGCGGTAAGGAAAATCCACACCTAATAGTGTATGGTGTGTGTAATCAGAAACTTAGCACCCTACACACAGGTAGTAGTAGTAAATAATCAGCTCTTCAATCCAAATGCTGACAAGAGTAAAGAGGTTTTCACAAAATCTCATGAGACTGGTGTAAGAGAGAAGGAAGCATTTGCCTGGAACACAGAAATCCTGCACTAAAGTCCTCACACTGCTTTAAGTGCATAGCGTGGGTGTGATGCAGGGTGTGTGTGTGTGTGTGTGTGTTCTTTCGTTAGTCCAGTAGAATATGAATCTAGCCAAATGTTACACATGGGAGAAATTAAGAAACTTAATGATAATCATGAACTCAATGCCACTGAATATGCCACGAGGAACGAAAGAGGAAAAACAGCCTGATGCCAACTTGTCCATTCAGAAAACAGGTGAAATATTTACCTGCCCTGTGTATGTTTTTCCTCCACAGGATATAATCTTTTTCTTGTTTTTCAAAAGTCAGAGTAATCCCACTAGAGCAGCAGACTGGAGTCAAGGCAAGCAATCTAGCAGCAGATACAGAATACCAATCTCGTTCCCTCACAGCCCATCTTTGGCTGAACATGATGTGATTACAGGGTATCAAGTACCTAGGAACAGAGGGTTTCATTAATTAAGTGCCATGACATAGCTCCTATAAAAAAGTTATTCTCCAGCCCTCATTTATTCCTTAAAGCTAAATCACATAGATGAGCCAAATTTTCACAGGATGGTGAAGGAACCAAACTAGTTCACCATCGTCATAGGAATACTAGCAATTGGTATAACACTACCCAACAACCAGGTACTCAAGCTGCCGACCTTACAGGGATGTATCTGACTGGTAAGTTGTTGTGAAAGTGTAGTGCCAAGCCAGCTAACTCTTATTAGGCTTCCTCAAAACTATTTTGCAAAAAATGACCATATTCTTCATAATGCACTCACAAATCCTAAGAAGTACTGACCCTTTTCAGAAACAAGACACATCATTCTGTATGCAGAAGAGCCTCTGTCAATTTAGTCTGAATGAATGCAAATTCCTTCACTCAGTCTGCTAAATTTGTGGAAAGTCTACTTTCATTCTTCTAAGTGGTTTGTGATTTTTAAAAAATTCTCGTTTTTCATTTTCTCGGCACTAGACATCTAGGATTGACAGTGAGCTTTCTGTACATCCTAAAACAGAAGTGTGTGATCTTCACCCACAACAGTGTAACACATACATCTCCACCTACTCACACCATGCACAGCATGGGTAAAACAAGAGGTATGAAGCAATCACAGGATACTAATCATCAGGGAGGAAATAGCAGGGCAACATCAGGAGAAAGAGTGTTTGATTCTACCTTAAAACTAGCTGTAACATCACATCTTCACAATGCAAGCTGATAAGTGTTCTGAACAATGCCAGGGACACCACACAGAGCTAAAAAAGAAAAAGATAAGCAGAGTCAAAATCTGTAATTCTCCATGCTTTCCTATGCAAAAACATTATTTTGCATTAAAGCAGCTCACAACCTAATTTTTGCATTTTTGAGAGATGAGAGGTATTTTTTAGTTCACCTGGATAACATCGTCTGACAAATTTATTTAGCATGCCCCAATAAAGCCAGATGTAAGCATAGATATATACTGTAATCCTTTAAGTAATGTGGTAAGGGAGAGAAGATTCCAATTAGTCAAATATGAATTTTTAAAGAGAACTGAAATGTGATTAACCCCAAACCCACAAATACTTACATAAGTATTCTTTTCTCTTTCTTAGACAGAATTATTATACAATCATCATACAAAGGGTCAAATTCTGTTGGAATGGTATCATGTCATATGTCTGGAACACTCTGAAAGAGCTTGAGGCCTTTTAAGAAAAATGGTTCTGTTCCTCAACAAATGCAGAGAAACTCAGGTACCAGTCAGGTACCATCTATATTTTTTCATCAAAAACGGCTTCCTAAAAATGGAAAAGGTTAATGGTTTTATGCACACCTTGCATAGAAGCATTAACACTCATGTCATGTTACCAAATACCTTTTACCTGTAGTTTACTAGAGGATAAGGAATAAATACAGTGGTACCTCTGGTTACGAACTTTATTCCAGAGATCTGTTCTTAACCTGAATCCGTTCTTAACCTGAGGTACCCACTTTAGCTAATGGGGCCTCCTGCTGCCGGCGTGCGATTTCTGTTCTCATCCTGGGGCAAAGTTCTTAACCCGAGGTGCTACTTCCAGGTTAGCGGAGTCTGTAACCTGAAGTGTTTGTAACCCGAGGTACCACTTTATTGGGAAAGATCTATTGTGAGAGCCACTGTATTTCACTGAAGGTAGTGTTAGCTGCATCTGAAAATTGAATACTGGGGACTTGGGAGTCTATTTAGATGTTTAGGATAATTCAGTGCACATGATGCATTCCTTGATTAACATCAACATTTCAAAATCACCCCAGTTGCTGAAAGCTTATGGTAGGGACAAAGTTGCTTGCATTCTGTGGTGCTATACTCAAATGGATGGCATTACCTGCAGCTCAGGTCATGTTTTCCCACTCAAAATCTGGGCTTCCTAAATCAAGTACATCTCAAGCCTCTCTAATGGCAGCAGTTCTCTAAAATGAGCTGAGCACAGAAATGCCTGACCTTCAGCCCTGAAGCACTATAGGCACAAAAAGGGTTTCCTCTTCCTGTCAAGTTAGGCATGATATCCTCAAGACTATCTCTTCTGTTCCTACTCTTGTACTGTGTGAATCACTGCTGCCTACACAGCTGCACAAGGAGGTGAAGGCGGACTGCTGCTTTGCCTAGAGTGCCAAGCAAAATTACATGCATACCCTTGTTTGAGAGAACAGTTTGAGGCACTTGAAGAAGGTTCACCTCATTGGTTTGGACCGCAAGGCGGCATTAAATGAAAATTCATGTGGGAAGATTATTGATTAACAGGACACTAAAATTGGATTCTGTAAAGGAACGTCATAAATGGGGTTCTGTTATTGCATAGAGTTTTTGTTCTTGCCGAGTGCTGTCATCTGTTGAAGCTGTGAAGAATACAGTGGTATCTCGGGTTACATATGCTTCAGGTTTCACACGCTTCAGGTTACAGACTCCGCTAACCCAGAAATAGTACCTCAGGTTAAGCACTTTGCTTCAGGATGAGAACAGAAATGAAATCGTGCGGCGGCAGCAGGAGGCCCCATTAGCTAAAGTGGTACCTCAGGTTAAGAACAGTTTCAGGTTAAGAACGGACCTCCAGAATGAATTAAGTACTTAACCCGAGGTACCACTGTACACTGATCAAAATTATGGACTTATAGTTTAAAGGAATAGGATGTTGGGGGGACCAAAAACATTCATGGAGAGAAACGGGGGTCTTAATTAGTTCATTAGGCGAAAGGAAAGCTGTTTTATATGTGTTCCAAGTCGACAGAAGCGCTTGCACATTTAATCCTATCAGGTATTGCAAAACCTTTCTGCAATAACAACAGTGCTATGGTAACGTGCTGAAAGCTGTGGGGCTGGTTTCTATACTTGGCTAAGTTATACAGCAGAGAACTCATTTAGCATCACTGATGCATTTTGGCGGCGCTCCTGAGTTGCTCGTGGCTGGAGGATTTTTCGCAATACCCACCCCCTCTTGTCTGTGGAACAAATAATTATGGTACAGGAGAGACACACATTAGCAAGTTGTAAGCGACTGAAGCTGCTTGGGAGTTTTCAGAGAGTTAATCTGTTTGGAGCTAGAGTCACAGCCGCGAGTACGTGCAGCTATGTGCATGCCCTCCACTACGTGGAAATGTTTATTTGGCGCAAGGTGTCGTCCTTAATACATAAACGTAATACACACGTTGATCATTTGGCTCTGCCTGCCTTTCCACCCATATGCTGGAGTGCATCCTCCATCATTTAATACTGAGTAAGTGCCAGCCAAAGAGGGGATCAGAAGTGCAGCTTGCTGAATGCAGACCGCAGCAGGTGCTTCAAGATTAACCTGCTTGCAAAAGGAAGCTCCTATTAGATTAACTATTTCTGTGGCTTAATTAACATGCCACAATTATTTTCAGAAGCGGCTCTTGGCAGTCCACTCAATACCACAGAAATACTTTTATGTTGCAAAAACCAAAGGACTGATCAAGCTGGCTGCACTGATAGCATTATATTGACATCATACTGAGCAACATCTGAATACTAAGGCAAGCGTTTTGATGATGCATAGAGGGCCACTTCACTCTACCTCTCTAAACTGAGACAATGAAAATACGAAAGCTTGCTTGGGGACAAGCAAGTAACATTTTGGGAAGGGGGCGAGTGACTACTTCATAAGTCTGCACAGTTAATTTCGAACACTCAAAAATATGGTGTCATTAAAATTTTATAAAAGCCTGCTTCTGAGATGCACACTTCTGCAGTTGATTACTTAACGCACGGGGAATAACCAAAAAACAAACTCCAATTAAGTGGCAAGAAAAACACTCCAAAACTCCAATTCGGTTTTATGCTGCTGCAGGGCTGATTTTACTGCTGACTCATTGTTTTTATTGTTGTTTACATTAATAGTTTTATTGTTTTAATTGTTTATACAATTAAATTTTATTGTATTGCTATGGTTGTTTCTAATGCAGTGGAGTCGGCTTGAGGACTTGGTATAGGCGAAAGAGACAAGCAATAAACTTAAAATAAAGAAACAAATAAAATAAACTCAAATTAAGTATCAAAAACAAATTGCAAAGAGGCAGACACGACATCACACCCAGCATTAAAATAGCAATTTAAAATACTAATACCAGTTCCATGATTTATCTGAAACAGTGTTATATTCAGATGGTTGAATTCTTTAGAACCTCCAAATTTGTTTCAACGGAAATGTTTCTGCCTCTTATGCCTTCGGGCTGTGGCTGTATAAAGGTAAAGGTAAAGGTACCCCTGACCATTAGGTCAGTTGCAGACAACTCTGGGGTTGTGCGCTCATCTCGCTCAATAGGCCAAGGGAGCAGGTGTTTATCCGCAGACAGCTTCTGGATCATGTGGCCAGCATGACTATGCCACTTCTGGCGAACCAGAACACTGCATGGAAACACTGTTTACCTTCCTGCCAGAGCGGTACCTATTTAGCTACTTGCACTTTGACATGCTTTTGAACTGCTAGGTTGGCAGGAGCTGGGACCGAGCAATGGGAGCTCACCCCGTTGCGGGGATTCAAACTGCCAACCTTCTGATTGGCAAGCCCTAGGCTCTGTGGTTTAGACCACAGCGCCACCTGTGTCCCCTTAAAAGTAAAGGACCCCTGACAGTTAAGTCCAGTCGCGAATGACTCTGGGGTTGCGGCACTCATCTCGCTTTATTGGCCGAGGGAGCCAACGTTTGTCCGCAGACAGTTTTTCCGGGTCATGTGGCCAGCATGACTAAGCTGCTTCTGGCGCAACGGAACACCAAAACCAGAGCAGCACATGGAAACACCGTTACCTTCCTGCCGGAGTGGTACCTATTTATCTACTTGCACTTTGGGGCATGCTTTCGAACCATGCACACCATATATTTCAAGCTCATTCAACCCACAAAAAAAGAATCATGAGAACTGTAATTTGTTGTGTCTTGGGAATTGTAGATCTGTGAGGAGTAAAATACAGTTCCCAGTATTCTTTTTGGGGGGCAGTCATGTGCTTTAAATGTATGGGGTTCACAGCCTGTGATAGTTTAACTGGATAACAATGAATACGCCACCCAAAAGCAGAATTTATGCAGCTCAAACTTCAGATGGGAAAAAGTTTTCTAGATGTGCAGAAACTGCTAAGGAGAGAATGATTCTTATATTGGGGATTTGAACTGAACCCAGTCTGTTGTAGAATCACTGGGTGAGCTTTGGTACGTCACTTCCTCCCCCAAACATCCCAGGTTATCCCCCGCTCCCACCTCCTTGCAGCTCATTTCATTTTATTTCATGGATGCCCTGGATGTTGTGTCATTCTGAGGTGAGGAGAAATTCTGGGACAAATTCCCAGAATGCCCCTGAAAAATAATAATCATATGGGCCACTTGGTGAAATAAAATGGTGGTTGTCATTGCAATATTATGTAAGAGATGAAACTGGAATTTTCCTTATTTTCTTCTTCTTCCCTCCATTTTTCTTTTTATATTGAGTATTAAATTGTAAGCTTGAAAACAGGGCCAGTGTTGTTTGTAGGTATGAAATTTTTAAAAAGAAATTTTAAGCACTTTCGAAAGAATATTAAAGTAGCTAAATTCACAAAGGCATAAGCAAAATAAGCTTGCAGTTATCTAAAACAATCCCATGGAGTAAAAGACGGCCATGTTCCTGTTATTCTCATCTCACCCGAAATGGAGTGTTTATGCGGCTTGTGAGGGTGTCCAGGATGTGCACATTCTCATGGCGGTGCAGCAAGATGAATCGGAGGAAGATCTGTAGTAAAGCTGGTTCTGAAACACTCCGCAAGAAGAGATCCAAATAGGCAGTTGTAGTCATTACTTCCTCCACAGTCACCTGGAAATGAATACACAAATGATTACAGACCACATCGACTTTGCCGCTCTGATTATACAGTCAATGTGACCTCCACAACGACCTTGCAATGGGATATATAATAAGCACAGCTTGTTTGTTTTCTGTGGGTCTAAGCCAGCATACATAAAAACAAACATTGGTGTGCTAGTTTGAGTATTTTGATTAGCTAATGATAGTGGCAGTGCTAAGCTAGGAAAGATGGATGCAAACAACTGAACCACTGCCCAGTTATTTGGAACATTCTCTTCCAGTACTTGACTTCCTCTTGAAGATGCTGTTTGCTAAACACCAAAAGGTCTCCTATTTGACATTCAGAGAAGGTGCTTGCAAGAGATGCAGGGTTTTATAAAAATCCTCCTGCTGCATTATATGTGCTCTCTACTTTTCCTGACTCTACCCATACTGAGTTATGAAGAAAAATCACACTTTTCCTATCAGTTGGAGCAAATTATTGTGAACATGTTTCTTTCAGTTCAGTCAGTTACACAGCACACCCATTTCTTTAGTCTGCTACGGAAGCCGAGGAGCACAAGGTAGCCTACAAAAGCTCACTTCGTTTGTAGCAAACCCTCCCACCATAGATTACGCCACTACATGTTGCCAATTGGTTGCTGCACTAAGAGACATCGGCAGATTTTGACATGTAGCTAGTTGAGGTTTATTGTAGACACCAATAGTGCCTGGTCCCAGAAGAAAAACAGATTTGTTGCAAATACCCCAAATAATGGAATTTATGTACTAGCTATAAACTTTCAATTACACCTCAGCCTCTTGTGGTGAATGTTCCGGTTTCTACTAGTGAAACAAGTTACTTTGCTAATGCATTCCCTAGAAGATCATTCGTCAGTAGGTGTCTGATATTTTAGATCCAGCCTTTGTGTTGTGCACCAAAGGGTGCAAAGTCAGCATTTTCAAAAATAGTTACGTGCAAGCTTAATAAGCTTAAAAGCACAGATACAAATACATACTGGTCTGCCTATATGAAAAGGAGCATTAACCATCTTTTGTTTAGTATTCTTCATTGGATAAATGAGGAGAGGGTTTTTTTCCCTCCTTAAGAAAGAAACAGGTAAAGGAGAGACTCCAAGCTGTCATTTAAGAGCTAAGAGGATTTGGATAGTACTCCAGTAGATGGTTTTGCATAAAAGGCGCTCTCTCTGTGTCTTTTCATGCAACACATTAGCTGTTTTGTTAAGCAGTTTAAAGATTGTAATCAAAAACATACGTATTAACATCAAAGACCTTAACTAAAGAAAACTTCTTGTTAACGCTATGTTTCCATTCATATTTACATACCAAATAGCATCTAACGACTAACCTGTGGACTACATTTGCTTCAAAAGTTTGTGCTATTACTTCTGCCGCATATTTAGGCGTTCACAGTCATATGATTAACCACAAGCTACCACAGATGCAATATGAGCAGTTTTCATTATAGGTGCATTTCCCGCCGCCCCCCGCCCCCAAGTTCAAAATAGAAACAAATAAAAGCACATCCAACCATAAAAAACCTGATCACCTCAGTCTTCCTCCAAGTTACATTCATCCTCTAGAGCCACCGTTATAGGCTTCTCAACTTAAGCAATTTCAGAGAGGAAAAGACAGAAAAAGACCATATAATGTATTCTGTACCCTGCATATACTAGATTGACAGTCCTCAGCAATACATTATTTATGAGAGAGGGATGTACACTCAGCACTCTCCAAATTGGCTTGAGGACCTGGTTCCTGAGCAAATAAGCTTACAGCCTAACCTTGATTCCAACAGCAGTGTATACACATTTTTAAAAGGAGGAATGAAGAGCTGAGCAGGCCCGGGCTTTGGTTACTAGCAGTTGCCTATGAGGTGTGTGTGTGTGTGTGTGTGTGTTTCAAACCTTATTGAAATGCTCTCATATACACAACAGATGTTATTTCACTTAGCCAGGTGAGAGGGCAAGCAGGAGTTACAGAGGCCTCAGAGCATTTAACTCTGTAAACGCAACTTCAGGTGAGGTCCTGATAACCCACAAATTCAACATGCTCTGTACTCACAAAAGGGTTTTCTACACTTTCCATGCCTGGTTAGAAGCTGCCTCCAACATGAATAAGCAATAATAGCAATACTCAAGGTCCTTAAAAAAGGAAGAAGATGAACAATAAAATCACCAGAACTTCAAAAAGGAGTGTAAGATGCAACTTTTGTTGGGATAGAATCAACAGCTACAAGATGAGCAAGTCCCTGTGTGGACATCTTTAAGCAGGAAACTGCACAAGACCCTATTTGTACATAGAGAAGAACACACCACAGAATACAGGCAGCATTCTTAACCTGGTGCCTTCCAGAGATCTGCACTGCAACACTCATCAGCCTCAGCTAGCGTTGCTCATGGTCAGCTAGCATGCAGTGCTAAACATCTGGAGGGCACCAGGCTATAATGCAAAGGTAAGACATTCTGCAGGAGAAACTTGCTAACAGTTTGGAGAAAGTTGTGCTGTATACATAAATGTTGGTTGTCTATAAACCTTTTTAAAGTACAACTGTACTTTTCCCGTGAACTTGCAACAGTGGCTATCTATTACAAAAACTTTTGAAATGGAAATGCTTGCACTGGGGAATTTCGGGGGGAGGGGGGAGAGCCAAAAGCAATATTGAATGCAGACACAGGCCAGGCTCTTGTCACCACTGCTGACACAGCAAAGGACTAATAGAAAAGAACAATAGGAATAGCAGAAACAGAAAATGCTGCAGCAGCTGTCATGGGAGAGGAGGAAGATTTAGGAAATGGGCTGAATTCGCCCTGTTCCCAATACTTTAAGGCAGGGGGTGGCCAAAGTGTGGCACACAGTCAGCATGAGAAGGAAGGACTATGACATGCCTGGACAGGACTATGAAGGCTTGCACAATATGCATAAATCTTAATTTTTGCAGGATCAAGCTTATGAAACTACATTCATAAGGAAGATGCGGGAGGGGACAGTGGGTTTTTTACTGTGAGAGATTAATGTTTTATTGGCCTGTTTCATATTATTCAGTCATAAAATGCCTGGGCAAAAATAAATGTTTTCAAATTCCTCCTGGAAGTTAGTAATGACGGATACAAACACATCTCATTAGGAAGGATATTCTACAAACTACAGTCTGGGTCAAGAGAATCCTTTACACATGTAGAAGCTTTCGGCTCACAGAACAGCACCTTTGGATTCAACACATAGGCTGCAACTGAAGTGCACTGACTTTAATTTACAAGGTCTGATCAATCATGGTTTACACCAGCTTCCGCCAATCTGGTACCCTCTAGGTTTTCTGGACTGCAGTATCTATCATACCTGACCATCAGCTGTGCTGCATGTAGCTGATGGGAGCTATAGTTCAAAACATCTGGATAGCACGAGCTGGAGAAGGCTTGTTTAGACATTCTGGATGAGGAGGGGCCTCCTGCTCTGCAGAGGATCATAATTAACCTGAAGGATCATGCACACAGCCTGGGAATACCATGGATCCAGCTTTGCTACTGAAGACTTAAAGTGATGACAGTGTGTATACAAATGGTTTTCATTTGTTGCAGCTATTCATTTATTTACTTACAGTATTTACAAACTACAGTGGTACCTCGGATTAAGTACTTAATTTGTTCTGGAGGTCTGTTCTTAATCTGAAACTGTTCTTAACCTGAAGCACCACTTTAGCTAATGGGGCCTCCTGCTGCTGCTACCCCACTGGAGCACAATTTCTGTTCTCATCCTGAAGCAAAGTTCTTAAGCTGAAGCACTATTTCTGGGTTAACGGAGTCTGTAACCTGAAGCGTATGAAACCTGAAGCGGATGTAACCCGAGGTACAACTGTACACTATGCCAGACACACCTGAGGCAGTGTCCAAGCTTTAAAAGCTAATAAAAGTCACTATACGCTATGCGACCAAGGCTGCAGCAAAACACTACCATTCCCATATAAAAACCTCAGCAGCAACAGAGCTTCTGCTCACTCACTGATAAAAATGGTTTTAAAAGCAAGGGAGTTTTTACTTGCTGGCAGAATGACATCAGGAATGTCCTTTGGGAGGATGTTTCATAGAGATGGTGCACTGTTGGGAAATAGCACTGATACTTGCTCAAAACAGTTTTACATGAGTGGAGAACTGAAAACGGAGACCTTTCCCCCTCTGTTTGCAGTGGAAGGGAGGGATCTATGGGAGGATACATCCCCTAAAGTGTGCCAGCTATCCCCTTACATGGAGACCTTACCATATTCATTCTCCGGCAGCCCTGAGGATTTATTATTGTAATAAAAGGGCTAGCTTTGATTACTGCCTAGAAGCTGCAGCAAATGCTGAATACTCTAGCCTACCTTTTCGTTGCGAGATGGCGGGGGGGGGGGAATTAGGCAGCATATAACGTGGACCAAATGCAGAGTAGTTATGGCATGCCTTCTGTCAAAAGAGGATCATGTTTTAATATATTCCAAGGATGACCCAATCTAGTGCTATATTCCTGGGAGGTGCAGCTTAGGGCACCCTGTAGATCTGCACCAAGTTGAAATCTTTTATATTATGTTGGGTCTGTCACCTTTTCTTTCAGCTTGTGGTAGCCTTAAGTCCATGCTTCAACTTTCAGTACTTTAGCTTTTTACACTAACTTTCAAGACCTTGAGCTGCATGGATTTTCCCCCCCTCCCACTTGCTGCATTTTATCTTATTGCTAAAAATAGTACTGAGTAACTTGTTTTTACAAAAGTGGTATTTAATTTTTTTAATATATGGACTCTTATCTCTTAGTCATGAGGAAGTTGCTTAGATAAAATGACATCTGCCTCGAAATAGAAATGGCTTTAGCCAAGGGAATATCTCGCTACATAGCTACGGAGATGTGGTCGCCCCAGAAAAGGCATCATATATGTGCTGTATTAGTACAACTGGAAGCTGGCTACTTTCAGACTGTTCGTTGCAGTACCTTCTGCTTGGCAAAGCTCCCTGGTAAAGCTCACAGAAAGTTCCAAGTTCAATCTCTGGTATATCTAGTTAAGAGGGGACAGCTAGTAGGTGATAAGATGTCTACCTGAGACCCCAGAGAGGGACCATCCATCAGATTGGATAATACTGAAATAGATGAACAAATATTCCAGTATAGACAGCATACTAGGTTCCACCTTTTCCTCCACAGTCTGTGTGGGCATGCTGAGATGAAGAGCGCATGGAAGCAGAAGTTGATGGTCCAGATCTGTTCACACACACCATATCTCTAGTAGGAGTTCACACTTCAAAAGTCACGTAACACATTCAAGTTCCAAAAGAAAATCAAACTTTATCCTATCTGCCAGCCCTCTGGTTTCCAGCTGCTGTTGCTGAATGCCAGGCTGACTCTTAAGTAAGACCACTCTCAGCCCTGATCTGATTATGGATGAGGAGGCTGATCTGGTTTGTATCACTGAGACCTGGGTGGGTGAGCAGGGTGGAGTAACTATAAAGTAATTACAATAAACAAGACTGCAAGTGTATTTTGTAGGCTGAATTTCAGGAGAATGGAGACTCCGTATTTCTCCACTAGCAAAATGAGTACCAGAGAAAAATGAGACAAACTATGGCCTAACAGTTATACAGCAGCCTCTGTCATTCAAAATTCAGTATTCTGAAAATCAGTGCATCCTCACCAGATTAGAATACTATTATAACGTGCTTCCATTTAATTTAGTAAGTTGAGGGGGGTGCTAGAGATAGAAATTGGGTGAGATCTGGAATGTCCTTTTTTCTAATTTATCCATATATTTAAAAATCAGGTGGGTGAGAGAGATAGCTAGAAAACACCATCAAGTCAGTATAAATTACTTGGTGATTACAAATGGTTTGGTAACATAAAAAAGAGTTGTCCCAGAATAGTGAAAAAGTGTTCCTTATCTGGGTCAGCCAGAGACTGTCTATCCTGAATGCAAAGGTCATTATTGTGTAAGTGTCACCTGTTTAGTATTTAAACAAGTTTATGAAAAAAGCAAATAAAGTGAAGAATCCACATGCATGTTAACTCATTTATATCTGATTGAGCATTTTAGTTTCAGCCACCTTTTAGTTTCCCCTCAGGTCCACTAGATGGCACACTCCAACCTTCTCTGTCCAAGATGTTAAAAAAGATACAGCAAATGACATTGCTAAAAATTAACATGTGATCAGCATACATTGGGGTAACAAGGGCAAAAAATGATCTAAGAATACCACAACTTTTAATTAAATCCAGTTAGGGATAAGAATTATCAGCTGTTTGATGTCATCTGTCTCTTTAGGATAACAGCTACAGTTTTGGCTTGGGGGTAGGAGGGGACCCCAAACATTCTTTTTTTTATTATAAGAATTCTTATTGGGAGGTTCTAATAACATACCACTGAAGTGGTTACATAATCATCTGAGCAGGTTTTACACCAATCCCTCTATTATTTCTCCCCTAACTCAGGAAGTCCGATCCACACAAAATAAGAATTTGGCCTTTAGTGTTGTGACACCAATGCTTTGAAATCTAATATTCTTGCGGAATATTAGATGAGCACCATCTCTGTTGTCTTTACAGTGCCTTCCTTTTTCAAAAAACCTTTCTAAGTTGAGATCCTTCCCAGTCTACATATGTATTGGAACTGTTTATAAGATGCTTTGTTATTGTTTTATAAATTATTGCTTGCTTCCCTGCACTCCTCTGGGAAGAAGCGTGGGATATAAATTTGATAAATAAATGTTATATAATTCTAGTGCTAGATTAGACAATAAGCCATTTACAGTGCAGTCTCGCTAATGTCTACTCAGAAATAACCTCAATTCAATAGGACTTACACCCACGTAAGTAATGATTACAGCTGCAAAAGTAGATTTTTAAAAACAAAACAAAAATCCATGCTGAAGTTAAAAAAAAACAAACCACTGAGGTTGGTGGTAGCTCATCTCTGGAAGTGGCAGAAGTTCTAACTGAAGACATTCTGCAGATGTTAATATATTTAATACAAGGAAACAGAAGGCACTTTTAAAATTCTACATTAATTACTAGACAGCAAATTTTATTCGCAGGGGACGCTGTACCCTTTGACGACTTCATCTATAATTTGTCTTACCAGTAATGAAATGATCACAAGTTTCATTATAAACTGGCCTTTTGGACTTTGGTGTTTATTTTTCCTCCTTTCTTCATTTACCAAAGCTTCAGTTAGAAGAAGCATTGGTATTTGTACCATCTGGCCATATAAAATAAAAAAGTGCTCAAACGTACTTCCCAGAAGTACTGCTCAAATGTTTCTTTTTTCTTTTTAGTAGGACTTAACCACTTAGAACAGGTAGTTCTGGTGTTCAAATCACACAGAATCATAGAACTGTAGAGTTGTGAGGGATCACAAAGATCATCTATTTAACTCCCTGCATTTCTGATCCAGATGCAGGGAAGTCCTTTGAAGGTACTGATAATGCCTCGGTTCACATTCACTCCTAGGATTTATTTATTTTTCCTCATACCCAGAAGGAAAGTTTTGTTTCTCTGCAAGTACATAAACCATTTGAAAACACATACATAGACATTTAATTTTATTTGTACTTGTTTTGTGCCAACATGGTGATGAGACAAGAAAAGAAAGAGCTCAAAAGTCTTGACAGGTAAAGATGACAGGACACACTGACAAATCCAAAGGAAATAAGGACACTTTTTCGGCAATATTAATAATTCTATTAATTATCTACATGGCAGGCTGAACTGAGAGCCTTTCAAATGCTAATGAGACTGTCACAGCAATCTCTCATTTAAACAGCTGAAGCGCTCATGCTGAAGCAATGCGACAATGCGCTGCCGAAATACCACTCCATGCTTCAGATGTGCTGCCAGGCCCCAGGTTCAGTTCTTCCCCTCGTGTTTGCCAAAGCATAACTTGATAAGATTGATGGATTGCAGTTGGAATATATCACAATCATTTAGGCAACACATCCAAAACATGTTTAAAATGGGAGGGTGTCATGGATCGATGCTGCAGAGAAAGAAGCTGTGAAGATATAGGGCAGATCCCTGTCCCTGAACTAAATCCCACAGGAAGGGGATCTGAGGCAAATAGTCACAACAAGAACCTTCCTCGCAAAATAAAAACGAGCAAAGCAAATACTGACAAATCACCAGGTCCACTCAAGTGTTCTTAAGGAATTCAGATGTGAAACTGGGTGAGTGAGCAGAAAAATGGCAAAAGCAATTCACTGATACCTGCGAGGGAGATCCTAATTTCATGGATACTCTCATGGGGTCTGAACTGGCCATGACTGACAAGGAACGAGACCTTGGGGCATAGTACATAGTTTGATAAAAACATTGATCCAGCGTGTGGCAGCTGTGGAAAAGGTGAATGCCATGCTAGGGATCATTAAAACAGGAAAGAAACTAAAACTGTCAGTGCCATAGTGCTGTTATACAAATCTATGGCTTGACCATGGTTGGAATACTTAGTGTACAGCTCTGGTCACCTGATACTGTAGAACTGGAGAAGTTTCCCAAAAAGGCAACCAAGGGGACAGAGCAACTCCTCTATGATGAAAGGTTACAATTACGCCTGGACAATATTGATAAATCGTCCGGAACCGGTATGTGGGGGCAGACTGTGATGACAGCTTCACTCAGTGGTATATCGCTGGTGAAACCGTCACCACTCTTGAGTACCTCTGCCTCCAGCATCCTGAGGGAGAAAAGAACTAGCTGAGAGCTAGAGGCACTCAAGCAGCGGCAGTTTCACCAGCAATATACCGCCATCACACTCTGCCCAGGCAGAGGGAGAATCAAGCTGAATCAGCGAAGCTTGTTCCTTCCTTCCTCCGCTTCTTTAAACTGCTGCCCTCGCCTCAGCCAAGCAGTTTTACAGAGCTGCCGACCCGCCATCGGCTCGCAGAGGCAGGATGGGGGCTCCGTAAAAGTGCTCCCCCTCCCCAGCTGGGAGAGCCCTGCCCCCGCTTGCATGTGAGTAGGGGAGGGATTGGGGCTGCTCAGCTGGGGAGTACGAAGTCTCCACTTCCCAGCTGAGAGATTCCCGGCCCTGCTTGTACACGAGTAGGAGCAGGATCAAGGCTGCTCAGCTGGGGAACACTAAGCCTCCAGCAGGATAGGGTGCCTTTGCATGCCACACCTTGCAGACCACGCCTGGGAGGGTGGGATGTGTCATTCCTGCTAGGGCGAATGACCCCTGCACACCCGTGTGGGCAAAGGCGATGACAGTCAAATGCATGGAGCCTGACAGGTTCCATGCACTTGGCTACTGCTGCTTGGTCCGTTTTCGGGGAGTGGATGGCAAGCGGACAAGGTAGCTCACCCGTCTCCCATGCCAGCGAAGGCAGAGGGAGCTTGGCAAGGAGCCCCACAGTCCTTGCTGCTCCAGTGCGAGCTGCAGGGGACTCGGGACTGGCTCCGCTGGGGGCAGGAGCCTGTCCACCTCCTCCGGCTGAGCAGCAGGCTGAGACCAACTGTACTGGCCACAGCCCACGAGGCGCTGGGGTGAAAGCTCCTCAGCTCCCACAATGAGAGCTGCGGCAGTTTCACCTGGCATCAATGGAGCTTTTTTCAAACCGCGATGTTTGGTTGGTGATACACCACGATGTTGAAAGCCCAACGTCACCCAGGCCTAGTTACAACTTTGGGTGCTTTTTAGTTTAGAGGAAAGTAAAGTAAAAGGAAAGATAACAGAAGTGTAAAAAAATGTGCATGGTGTAGAAGAATTGCATTCTAGAACTCTGGGACATACTAGAACTTAATGGACCATCAGTGACTACTAGTTGCAGTGGCTATGTTCTACCTCAACTGTCAGAGGCAGAGTAGGGAAAGTGCTGTTGTGTACAGGTCCTGCTTACTGGTTTCCCATAGGACTCTGGTTGGCCACTGTGAACAACCATTTTAAGAATTATATCAGCAAGTCAATTTAAAGTCAACTATTCAAATATACTCACTTCGCTAGCAGAACTACCTGCCATGTTTCTCTGAATTACTATGATTTCAGCCAGGCAAACATTTTGTAGTTGATTATAGCTCAAATAGCAACTCGAGCGATGTGACCTTCTGCTGCTATATCAGCAGATGTCTAATGAGTAATTCAAGTAAAGAAACTGGGCTAAAGTAGTTATGCTTCGATTGGTCCATCTTCATCACACATGTAATATTCTTAAGACATTGAAAATGGCTGCTGATTTTTTAAAAAAACAAAAACATATGAAAAACACTGACCTTATGCAATGCTGGGGCCATAACTGGTACCAGAAACCCATTATAAATGTAATTCACAAGCTGCATCCGAATCAAAGGATGTGCCACCTAAAGAAGTGAAGGGAGAGTGATCATGGGATTTCAATCAAAAAGGCATCTAGAGTATCAAACTTAAGTTATGATTTAACATATTTTTCTGAAGTTCACAGAAAAATTAAATAGTAACAATAATTAACCTCTGATAAAAGTCCTCCAACCATCTTTACACAAATGAAGAGATAAACTATAGCTTATATCCTATGCACAGAACCCTATTAAATTCAAGATATGCTTACTTGTGTATATAAGCATATGTAGAACTGGGCGGTATATTTAAGGGAAATTAATTCATATGTAAGTAAAGATCAAAAGGCTCATATCCCTATGTCATACAATTTAATGGTGCAAGATGATAGATTAATAGCCACCCAAGTGTACATTGCAGCCTACTGAGGTCATTTTAGAATGGCCAAGCTATTAAATTTATCAAATTATAGTGAAGCAACAGAAAGACCATTATTTATGTTTCAGCTTTTCAATACATAGCAACATTATTTCAATAATTCAAACAAACCAGTTTTTCCGCAACTACCGGTACTATTCTGTAGTGAGAGAAACGCAGAAACGGACCATGTGAAGCACCTGGTGACTTTTCTGGCAAATACACTTTTTCAAAGGCCTTCTTATAATACAATACATTTAGTCAACTTCATAATAAATGTTTGCTATAGAACAGACAGCTTTCTGAATTTGGAAGTCAAAAAGAAAGACAAAATGAGGACCCTTTCCCCTACATGCATCACTTTTGTTAAGAGAATAAAACCAGGAATTTTTCTACATTGCATATACAAACACTTCCATCCTGTATTTTCACTAATGAAACTGAGCAAAGTTGCATAACTCAGATAAAGCTATAGATACCGAACAGCCTTGCTGCAATAAGAATCCTAAGCACAGCATCAAAGCACATTAGACTGGAGAAGAACAAAGACTCAAAAGAGCGAAAATCTAATTAAGAAATAATCAAGAACAAAGAACATGAGAAGACCAAACAGAATTTAATTTAGATTCGTGAAATATACTTAACCTCCTGATCAGCTCAACCACAATGAAAATGGTTCACAGCTTTTGGGGTGCATTTGTGTGCAAGCATCTAACTGTTATGAGAACCTGATCATACACTAGCATAATTAGCCCAGACAACCACAATGTTCTGTCTGAGAAATAAAACTTTGATTTTAGAATCAATAAAGGGTGTTCAGTCAACCATCTTTAGGAAGAGGGCAATGTTAATAAAAAGAAATATGTATCTGATTTATGAGGAATATTTGTTATGTAAATCACAATTATTAATACTTGTCCATACTTGCAAGAAACTTGCTCTCTCTTGAAATCAAGACCGAATAATTAATTATATGAACTGTAAATAATCACAGCATAGGGTTTGATACAACTGTGCCCTTAATGTGGACAGAACGCTTTCCGTTCATCAAAAAGCATTTGATGTCATTAAGACCTTTGGTAACAGAAGGGAATGAAAACTATTTGCACCCATTTCTCCTTCCTCCTCCCATGCTACCTTCCCCACTGTCCCCTATATATATTTGGAAAGGAAGGAGAGGGATGCAGGGCGGAAAAAGAATCAGCAAAAATTGCTTTTTGCTCGCCTTTTGTTAGCAGAGGACATGGGATTAAAAATCCTCCAACAAATGGAAGAGCAGAAATGGACATCATCCACATATTTTAAAAGGCTGGTTTCATAAGCAGGCTCTCTCCTTGAGTCCAGTACCTGTATTACAGCATTGCAGAACTCAAGGGAGTTCATGAATTGGACAAGAGCTGGAGAAAGAAGCCAGTCGTCTTTCAGCAGACAGTGCCATTCTTCTCCTTTGTCTTCCAACTTTGTAGGCAAAGATGAGTATAGGCCACTTAAGCCTGTGGCTAGCACCTGAATTGAAGAACATAAAGGGAGGGGGAGAGAAAGCAACTATTTAAACATAGTGTTTGCATCATTGATAAGCTTCTTGGAATATAAACAAACAAGTTAAGTAAACAAACAGAACTAGTTGTTAAGAGCACTAAACATCAAAAGGAAGACACATGTATGTAAACTATCAACAACATGTGGGCAACGCACAGTAGACACAGGACACTCAAACAAAATATAATTTGTTGCTCTAGATGTTTATAACAGCTCAGCTTGCGTGATATATGGTTGCTTTAACACAAAAACGGAAGGTGTGCTTGCTTCCGCAATTTGTATTTTTCATCTGTTTCTAAAATATAAACTGTAGGTGTCAATGAAAACAACGTACTCACTGAAGAGTTGATGTGATTTGTTCTCACAGCCTTACCACCACCTTCTGCCTAGAGAACAGTGCTACTTCTGGAATGGATATACAAAATCCATGCTCAGAACACTAACCATAACTGTATGCTTACACATGTCAATCTATATTACTATGAATGCAATTGACCCTTGGACCAACACAAGCAAGACTTACTAAAAGAATACTAGGTGGAACATTGCAGGTTTTTCTCTGAATGTAAATACCCAGTTTAGGCAGAAGCCATAAAAGGAATTATGTGGTTTTTTTAAAAAAACATTATAGTTATTGACGGGAAGTGGTGGATGTAAGTTCTTAGCCTTATTCCAACAATCAATGCAAAGACATGGGAAGAATAAATATTACGAGTCATGCAACTTTAGTTTTACAAGAGCCAGTTAAAGCTATTCTACTTGTAAATCATTTTGAGTACTGGGATGATAAGCCTGATTTTCTAGAGGCACTAAGTTGAAACATTAATTTTTTTTGATTGACAGGCATAAAAAGACTGCCAATGTGTGTTTCTCTGCATCTATTATGTTCTTTACTCGCTTATTCCATCACCCAAGCTACAATTAACAGAACTGTGGGGGTGAAAAGAAGCTATGGTCTGTCAGAGTAAACTTTTAGAAAGACTAACTATGGCAACATTCCTGCATGGTTGGGTTTTACGTTAGTCATGTAGACAATCCAATAAATACACAACAATTTTATTCCCCAACGTAGCTAGTGCAGACAGCTACCGTTTGTCTGTAGTGGTATTACTGACAGTTGTCAACTTTCTTCCTATCCTGCCCCAAGTAACCTTTAAGTTATTTCAAAAGGAACAAGAAAAAGTAGAATAAACAAAGAATTCTTCCCCAAGTATGATACACTGCTTTTCTCTTGCCTACTCATGCAGTTCCCAGTTAGGAAAATGCTTCAAAAGTTAAGGTAACCCCTAGCTTGCCCATGCAGCAATTTTGACCTTCCACTCTGCTTATCCTCTGTTTCTTGCATGATGTCAGCTCTGCACAGCTCATCCATCAGATATTTAATATAGTGTTGCAGGATGGCCGCAATCCACAGTACTCTAGACCTGCTCAAGGGTGTCTCTGCACACAGGGGGCTGCTAAGAAGTCCATAGCATTGGAAGGGCTGCCCTGCTTTTTCAACTAGTTGAAGTTTGCATAAGGGCACACATTCTGGAATGGCCTAAGGTTGAATGCTTGCTTCTGCACTCTAGCTATCATTATTTTAATTACAGGGGAGGGATTTTGACATTCGGTACAATATCACGCCAAGCTTTCTTTTAATTGAATCAGAATTTAGATTATTTTATTACATTCACGGGCAAATAGCAGTGAAAGAAATCCTTTAATCATTCTGTATTTTTTGCCTGAGTGAACGATGGATGCTAACCAGATCCCTGCGGCATCATTCTGATTTTTCGCGAAGGCAGTATAGAACTCCCCGAACTGCAAAGATCAAACTCACAAGACCAACACATTATGGGTCTTTAAAAAGTGAGCAGCCCTCAGGAGCGGACTCTGATATTTTATTATAGACTTGGGCTAGCTACCTTTTACACACTAAGACAATCATTCTAATTAGGAATGTGTTTTGTCACTCAAGGCCCCCAACTGTTTGAAGGTTAATACAGCTTGCTTTAATCTTCAGAGTAAAAAGTCATTCTAAAAATTAATTGGCAAATGTAATTATGGAAGTTACAGCATGGATCTAATAAGGGTATCTACCTTGGGGACAATTTTAAAAAATGAGTACTCTTTAGATGTATCAATTTAAATGAAGTCAACAAGAAAATGTCTATGCTAGAGACTTATTACTCAGTGCTTGCAAGTAAAACTGTAATCTTGATATACATTTAAAGAGATTCATTAGCAACAGGGTAGAAAGTTGTTTCATAATGTGTCATTCAGTTGTTTACATGCTGTGACCCATGTTGTCACTCTCGACACACACTCTCCCAGGAGGATCTTTAAAATAATGTCAAAAAGGGCTGAGGCTACTATTGTGTTAATTTTAGACTAAAACTTTCCTTAACTATGCAACTTATTTTGAGCCTATCCGTTTTCATTTCTTTGTATACCAGGGCAGTGGGGGAGAAAGAAAAGCATTCTCAGATATTTGGACCTACTTGCCTGTTGTCCTTGCCAACAAAGGTCCATATAGTTAAAGCTATGGTTTTCCCAGTAGTAATGTATGGAAGTGAGAGCTGGACCATAAATAAGGCTGATTGCTGAAGAATTGATGCTTTTGAATTATGGTGTTGGAGGAGACTCTTGAGAAGATCAAATCTATCCATTCTTAAGGAAATCAGCCCTGAGCGCTCACTGGAAGGACAGATTGTGAAGCTGAGGCTCCAATACTTTGGCCACCTCATGAGAAGAGAAGACTCCCTGGAAAAGACCCTGATGTTGGGAAAGATTGAGGGCACAAGTAGAAGGGGACGACAGAGGACGAGATGGTTGGACAGTGTTCTCAAAGCTACAAACATGAGTCTGACCAAACTGCGGGAGGCAGTGGAAGACAGGAGTGCCTGGCATGCTCTGGTCCATGGGGTCACAAAGAGTCGGACACGACTAAATGACTAAACAAAGCCTGTTGTCCTGGAATAAAGGGTGCCACGTCTCGCCTCATCACTTGACGTGAAATGGGAAGTGCCACCTTCCCTTCCCTACTGCCACCTCCTACCTGCTCTGCCAGTACCACGTGCCCTGCTGCTTGTGGAGGCAGTGGGGCTTCTGCCACCTGAGGCAATGGCCTCACCCTGCCTTATGGCTGGGCTGGTACAAAAAGTACGTGAGAAGGTTTGGATCCAGACATAGTTGAAACGGAAAGCAAATCAAGTCATTACCAATTTGCCCCATTGATTGCAGCATAGGAGCCAACACCTAGGGGACAAGGTCCCTTTGCCCCGCCCCTCTAAAATATTTGAAGGGGCCGGGACCCACCAAAGTTGATGGGCATTACCATTCAGATGGTGTGCATGCACCGCATCTTGTGATCGATTGTGCTTGGTGGGGCCTACCTGCCCCCCCCAATATTTCATTCAAGTTGGTACCCCTGGATTGCAGTAGGAACTAATTTTAACTAACTTAGCCCAACCTAACGACACTCAGAAACAAGCTGCATCAGGCAGTTGCCCCAACTGTTATCATAGCAAGATCAACTGCAAAGGAAGATCAGTCCAGTTTCATTGGATCATCTTCAGTTCAACACTTTGTTCCAGTTATCAGTCTAATCTGACCACCATTAGAAACACGGATACACAATTAATCACTTCATTCCAGCATTATCAAAGTGCTCTCCCTCTCTAGCTCCTTTCCCTGCCTAATTTTTTTTGACTGATATGAACTACTTTCAAAGTATTTGTCTGAAAAAGCCAGATACGCATATAATAAATAAATGATGAGGCAGCAGGTCAAAGGATAGCAGGAACTGAATGGAGGCAGGGAGTAGAAGCAGTAAGTGTGAAGTTAGCTTGGTTTGAACGCTGCTAGTTTCTGACTTGAAAGAATAAAAAGGATTCCTTTGGGAATCACCTTCCCCGAACTTATAGGAACTTATGCAAGTTGGCATGTGTGTCGTTGTAATAGGTAGGTGGTGCAGCAGAAGGAAAACAACTAATTCTTTACTACTGTGAGTTCAGTAAGATTAAGTTGAAGGAAAGAGTTTGATTTGTTTTAAAACGAAATGTAACTAGCTTAACTGAAGCATAACTGGAGAGATTTTTGAAAATTTCAGCATTACAATTTTAACACCTAATGCAAATGTTTTATTCAAAAAACTGTCTGATCTTCAAATGGCACATTATAATACCATGTTAACCTTGATATACTAATACCAACGTTAATTAGACCCAAATGGCCACCTAAATATCAGACTTTGATATTATCCCCACTAAATGGCATGTATTTAGTCCCTAATTTGTTCATTTTGCTCCTGATAAGTTTTCTGTTGAGGAGCAAATTATAGTATAAAAATGACCACAATTAAATACAGACTGGTTCAGAAAGATATATCCCCCTGATACCACCACTTCCCACTTCTGCAATACCGTAACAAAACGTACCAAATAAATTCAGTTCTGCTTTGTCGATGGGGAAAATATCAAGAGGGAGGTTTCTTTAGAGGGTAGGGTCAGAAGAAGCAACTTACCGGACAGAAGTAAGTGTTTTCTACTATATGGTTAGCAACAACATTGTTTTCTGCAGAAAGTGACATTATAAAAAGCAGTGCATCTCGAGCCTGTTGGCCCACAGTCCCTTCTCGATGAATGAAAGGAATCAAGAGAGAGAAAATTAGGAAGTTTGCAGCTCCTTGGTCCTCACTGGTATGGAAAAAGAGTTCTAAAATAGATGGATCTTTGGCTAGGATTGAGCACAGCTGGTTAAGAAGAACCACCAGCTCAGCTTCCACAGCTGGTGTAGTAGTTCCTGAGCAAGAGCTCAGCAACATCATCAAAGGTTTCAAGATGGGCTTGTGATGAAGCAAGGGCTGGTGGGACTGAGTGACAAGCATTTCATACATCTTCAACTGTTCGATTTTCATCTCATCAGTGAACTCCCGTCTGAGACTCCAAAGGAAGAGTTTCTCCATGATATTCTCGGTAACAACAAACTCCAGGATAGGTCCCATGGCAGCATCTTTTGCTTGCTCTTCAATTAACAGGAAGAGCATGTGTTCTACATAATTCTGCACAGTGCTGGCCTCATCAGGAGGAATTGCCCCATATTTTGCCTGAATATTTTTCAAAGGATCATGCTTCTCTAATATTTTCACCACCTAGAGAAACATGAAACACATTCTCGTTATCAGAGTGAAGAGGTTCTTAACTAACCTTTTAACTCAAATCCTATCTTTCACTAAACCCAGTCTTCAAAATTGCTAGACTGAATCAGTGTTTTAAGCTCCCAATGTAAAAACATCTATTGAACAAAAAAATCTATTGAACAAATGCAGCGAAGTGCCTCTCAAAATGGACCTCAGAATGGATTGCAGAGATTAATAATTTAATCAAGTAGCAAACAACTTTTAAATTAGCAATAGGAATTAATTTATGAAAGCACATTTAAGCAGCTCATACACTACTGTATCTAATGGGTTTGTTAAAATATTATTTATTTAACGTATTTATATTCTGGTCTTCAACCCCAATGGTTCTTTAATTGCCTCATAACATTATGTAGCAAGCTACCACTGATCACTATCCTTGTAAGTAAAAACATTAAAATTGGGAGTGCTGGCCAACCAAGTTGCAAATACCAAATTCAGTACTAACAATGTCTTTTGCTAATTCAACTTCTGGGAGAGCTGGGTAGCTGAAGCCATGATTAAGTGGCATCATTTGCTTGTATAAACGCTAAGAGGGTGTGTTAGGTCAATCCCCAACATTACAATGGAAGGATCTCAGGTGACAAAAACAGAGGAAGGCAACTTGACTGTAGACATGTGTCAGTCAATGTGAACAACACTGGATTAAAAGAGATCATTGCCTGGTGCTGTAAAATGCATCTCCTTAGTCTGCACACCTGCACAAAGCCTGCTTCAATAGGATTTAAGCAGCCTAACCATGTGCAGGTTTGGATCCAATACTAATATATAATTGAGCCTTATCTTTAAAATCCACTGGACCGTCAAAGCATGATAATTCAAAGTTATATTCTAAATTTTATCTCCTTTCATTAAATCTAAATCTCCCAGCTCTTTCTCTAGCCTATCCATCAAACAGAGCTATGCTACTTTATTATTACATGTGATGTTAACTAAATAATGGAGGAGCAAGATTCTACCATTTTCCAGAACAAGAACAGAAAATGCACTTGAGTGTTAGGGAACAGACTGCATGCTGTGTATTGGCAGTTAAACCCAACTTCCAATCTTTTTGTTGTTTCTTGATTGTTGTTGTTGTTTTGGAATGGATTCTTACCAGTGCAACCAACTTTAAAAACCAATTGAAGAAAAGCTTCCCTGAGCTACTTTACCTGTGCCCAGTGAGTTTTAAACACTATCATGCAGGTTTCTGGGTCAACTCCTTCGAGGCTCACAGCCTGATGCTTTTTCCTGCCACTCGCACCTGTGGACATCATAAACTCTCCAAAGTTCAATTCTATGAGGCCATATTCAATTTCCTTTGCTCTCTTCTGCTGCTGATCACTGCATCACAAGTGTCAAGTCTGGAGAGCATCTTTGATCTGCAAAGAAACCAAAATCAAAATTTATAAAGAAAAAAACATATGGGATTTAACAGCAATGTAAAACAACTTAGATTTTAAAATATGTACTGGGAATAATGTGATATTATACACATGGTCCTGGATCTCTTGCGACACAAGTCTGCATCTTCTCACTTCTTTATAGTATAGTGGTACCTCGGGTTAAGTACTTAATTCGTTCTGGAGGTCCGTTCTTAACCTGAAACTGTTCTTAACCTGAAGCACCACTTTAGCTAATGGGGCCTCCCGCTGCTGCCATGCCGCTGGAGCACGATTTCTGTTCTCATCCTGAAGCAAAGTTCTTAATGTGAAGCACTATTTCTGGGTTAGCGGAGTCTGTAACCTGAAGCATATGTAACCCGAAGCGTATGTAACCCGAGGTACCACTGTATTACATATCCCTGGCGGAAAACAGCAGAAGAGGGATATTGCATTCATCTCTTGCTAGTGGGCTTCCCATAGACATCTCACTGGACGCTATGGGATACAGGATACTGAACTACCGTATTTTTCGCCCCATAGGACGCACCGGCCCATAGGACACACCTAGTTTTTGGGGGGGAAATAAAGAAAAAAAATTCCCGCCCCCCAGGTGTGGGGCTGGGGAAGCCCGAGCTTCCCCCGACCCCAGCCCCCAGAACAGGCTGCTATCCGCTAGCCGTGGGAGAGCCGCGCGACTTCGTTCAGCGCGCCCCAAGCTTCTGGGTGCCGGCAAGGTCTCCGCTAGCAGCGGATAGCTTCCTGAAGCCTGGAGAGCGAGAGGGGTCGGTGCACACCGACCCCCCCTCGCTCTCCAGGCTTCAGCGAAAGCCTGCATTCGCCCCATAGGACGCATACACATTTCCCCTTCATTTTTGGAGGGGAAAAGTGCGTCCTATAGGGCGAAAAATACGGTAGATAGGCAGGCCTTTGGTTTGATCCAGAAAGGCTCCTCTTACATACTTTATTGTTTTACTAGATTAACCCATGTTTCTGACAAAGCAATCATTTCTTGATTCTGTGCTCTTTGCAGCACACCATAGTCAGAAGTATGTTGTGGAAAGGTTATCATTCTTCCCCTGGCGGGGGGGGGGGAAGTATGGTGAAGGATGTTTATAACTAGAATGGGGTCCTTGGCTTAGAAAGGCAAAGAGCTTTCGATAGGCTTCTGTGGGAGCTACTAATTGGAAGAACACAAAAGCAAATTAAAGCTAAATTTGGTACACGTGAAAATACATCATGCCTTTTCCTATATTATCCTTGGTAACTAAGCAATACTAACAACAAAAGCTGAATACATATGCAAGGTTGAGGGCCTTTTAAAAAGATTTCTGACAAAAACAGCTATTCATTCAGAAACACGGCCTTTTTTGTTGTTGCTGTTGTTAATAAGAGCAAACTGTGTGAAATTACAGGATGTGAAAGAGCGCAGGGTGCCCACACTGTGGTTTGTACCAATGGTAAAATGCCATGAAAATAAAGAGAAGTTCCTACATGTAATCAATGCATCATTTCGGTCAGATAAATAACAGCATACCACCATCTTGGTCACATTCATACATAATGTGAAACCATGATTTCGCACTAGTTATAATGAGCCTGAGCCAAGCCTTGGATTAGTGTGCTCCCCTGCTCTTCATTCTCCTCCCACATAGCCAGGAGAAATAGCCAGGATTTCATTTCACAAAATCTTTGCTTGTTGTGTCATAGTTTATCAGAAACTTTTATTGAATAAATCAGCTCCATAGCCCATGAAACTGACCACACACATGGCCATGCAACAATAAATTCATTAATCGAAGGTGCTGCAACAGACTAACAAGAGTTAGATTCTTGGACTCCACAGACAAGACAAAACTATATTTATTTATTTATTTATTTATTTATTTATTTATTTGATTGATTGATTGATTGATTGATTGATTGCTTACAATTTCGGTTGTAGCACATGGTGCTAGCAGTGTTATCTGGTTCTTTGCATTTCAGAGCAATTAATGGGAATGGGTGAGGGATGTGTTTTGCTACCGAAGTAATACATCTTAGGACTCCTGCTCCATATATAGTCCTTGGTAAACCACCTTGGAAGTGGTCCACCTTAATTACTGTGCTGCTTAACAAGTATGGAAATTAAGACAAATTATGCTGATTTCAGAAATGTGCTTGACATTATGAACAAACCAAAAGACCTTTACAACTGCTGGGAAGTAAATATTAACTGCCTCATCATGCTAATAATCCCCCCAAAATAACTTTTCGCAGCAAAATTGCCCAGCCAACATTTGGTTAGATCATAAAACCATTCTGCAACTAATTCCATATGTCTCTCTAATACAAGTGTGGAGAACCTTTGGCCTTCCAGATGTGGCCATGCTTGCTGGGCCTGATGGGAGTTCTGCTTTCATCTTGGAGGACCATTTCTGCAGTTGATACTGGCACTACTGATGGCGCTATCGATTTCCACAGGATTCTGTATTGTCCTTTGTGCTCTTTAACATCTAAGATATTGCTGGGATAAGTCATTCTGAAATTTGGGGGGAGATTTTATCAATTTACTGATGGCACCCAGCTCGATTTCTCTTTGTCAGATTAACGTAAGGCAGTGAATGTGCTGAACCAGTGCCTAGAATCAGTAATGAGTTGGATGAAGACCAATAAACAAGCTCAGTTCCGACTAGATGAAAGTTCTGAGAGTATACAGTTCATCTATTCAGGGAGATGGTGTTCTTTTATACTATAATAGATTCTCATATGAGCTAAGTGCAACCAGAAATATTTGGAGAAGGAAAGAGGCAGGTAATTTAACAAGGAGTGATCTGGACAGTGGCAGGGTGAGCAAGAATACAATGAGAGAAAAGGTTTTCTTCTCAATAAGTGTTCTACTGAGTGGGATTGTTTTAACAAGTAAATTCAACTTTATCACAGAGGGGCAGAGTGTTTTCACTTATTCAGAGCCAGAACAAAAACAGAGAAATTCCCTTCTGTACACTAGATTCCCAGTTATTTTGAAACTAAACAGAATGTGGACTCCCTTCAGAGTTTCCAGAAAGGTTTGCATGATTGTTGCATTTGCTGCAACAGACCAAAAATAAGAGTTGTATGGCACTTCTAGAAATTAACAAATTTATTATGAAGTAAAGTTTCATGGACTACTGGATTAGAGTCTACTTCATCCTGAGGCTGATCAAATGGATTGACAAAAAAAATCAATTATACATATGTTCACTTTAAAGGTGCCACAAGACTCTTTGCATTTCTTCACCACATCGCAATATTTTGTCTTCCATTGTAATCATACCTCTTCCTCACAGCTGTTTAACAGGAAACATTGTTCACTGTAGCCTGTTCCCACCCTGATAAACCATGGTTCATTGTGATATCCAAACACAGTAGCAATCAAAAATGCTTTCAATTTATTCAGTCACAACTGCTGAGGAATATTTATTGTGCAAACCAAGATTACAGTTCTGCAGACTGAATTGCATATGGTATGTCCTTTTACCAAAATACTAAGTTTGTTTATGGGGGGGGGGCGGGTTTCATCCATCAATTTGAGCCACTGCACCTGCTTTAAAATGAATTACAATTTGGTTCACATTTTCAGTGAAATGTTTTTCTCCAACACATTCAAGTATAAAGAAGCAAGCACACACAGATTTTGCAAGGAAATAGCAGCCCCTAGGAGGATAAGACAAGTAACTGCTTGAATTCTTTCACAAATAAATCTAAATTCAGAAATACTGTGCCACAGGGGTTAGGAAAACACATGTGCGTGTCAAAACTCTCTTTCTCTTCACATTGTCTCACATTCATCTTTGGATATGTGCCTCTTCAAGTTCTTTCCACTGCTTACTGTTGTTTGCTTTCTGTATCCACAAAAGCCCTACTGTTTCAGATTGTCCACCCCATAACCTAGGTGCTTGTGCCATTGGTCTTAAAATCGTAGAGTCTCGGGGACTTCCGGGTTAGCGCCAACGGCTAATGGCAGATTCCCTCCGAGCTCCGGAGGGAATCGGCTCCACAGGATTAGGGTCGTACCACTGCGGCGACGCGGAGACCCTTAAAAATCACAGGCAGAGAAGCCTGTGAACCTGGTGACTCGGCGGGCACCATTTGCGCCCCCCCGACCTGCGAAGGAGCCTTTTTAAAGGCTCCGGAACGGGGGACGGGGTGAGTCGTCTGCTTCTCCTGTGGAGTGAAGCCGCGCTGCCATGGCCGGAGAGCGCTGACTTCTTCTTGTGATTTGGACTTCAAAATAACAACCCGTGAGTAGTACGGAAACTGGATTTTTAAAGAATTTTTTTTGATGAATTAGGTACGATCGGGGGAGGTGTAAACATGAAGTCAGCCTCCTCCTCCTGTAAATAATCTAAAGCAAGGACCTGCTAACTAAGGTCGAGAGAATTTTTTTCTTTTGGCAAAAGACATTAATTTCACGATTTGGCACTAGAAGAAATCTTACTGGAGGATAAGAGCTAATTTTGGAAGTTAAAGTGCCACCCCCCCGGACCCGGGAGTGATCCGCGAGAGAGCCTGTTGAAGGTATTGGAAGAGTTTGACAGCTGTCAAATTAGCTGTCAGACGGAAAAAGAGAACTTTGTTTCTGTTGCTTCTGCTGGCTATACTTGTTACAATTTGACTATATTTTGTTGAAAACAAGGAAGAACTGATACAAACTAATTTGATTTGTGGATTTGAACTGGAAAGAACACTAAGTAACCAAAATCCCTCTAGAGGGGGTTTTGGGACATTACAAGAATGGCTGAAGGAGGGGAAATTCAAGCTGAACTGGACAGAGTCTTTGTTCTCTTGGGAAAGTTACAAGGCCAAATTGATGTTTTGGCTACAAATGTTACAACTCTGGACTTAACAGTAAACAAATTCATTGAATCTGACAAGGAACCGACTCAGGAAGCCCATGCAGCTGAACAAGAAGAGAAACTTGAGAGCTTTGAGAGTGGGAAGAAAGAGACATATGGTATTCCTGAGAAAAAGGAAGGAGGAGCTGTAATTTTACAGATGGTAAAAGAGAGCCAGAGGCCTGGTATGATGGCTGCAAAGGAAAATAAGAACTTGATGCTGAAAATTTGGTTTGAATTGGAGACTGAAGAATGGAGAGATCTTCTTGTGTGGAGATCTGAAGACCTAAGGATTACAAATCTGATTAAGGTGGAAGTTGGAGCTTTCGGGACATTTGGACTTAAAAAGAGTAAGAAACAAGAATTAGGCTCCACTTTTGAGTATGGAGGTCTGGTTGGAAGAAATATGGACTTTATTGGACTAGAGCTTCTCCGAGATTTGGTGTTTAATACTAAGGACTATCCAAAAAGCCGGCAGAGAGGAACTGAGAGAGAATTGAGAGCCTCGGACATGAGATCCCCAGGCTGAGAGTAGATTGACTGATGGACGATTGTTGGGATTGGAACAGGGAAAGGGGGGGTGGAGTTTGGGAATCCAAAGGGTGCATAATTATAATTTGTTTTGCTTTTATTTTGTTTTGTTATTTGTATGTGAATTGAGGAAATCGTGGAAGGGAATTTAGGTCGACTTTAGAAAAAGGCTTTAAGAATAAGAACAGATGTATAATTATTGATGTTTATAAGTTATAAGTTATAAATTTATAAGTTAAAAGTTTAAAAGTTAAAATTGGTTTTTCTAAAATGACTGAAATATAAAAAGGTTAAAAAGTGGGGACAAGAACTTGTTGAACCAACAATTTGAACTGGAATACAAGAGGGGGAGGTGTGGGGAAGTCAGGAAAATATGTTATTGAAAATAATGATTTTGAATTTTACGTGTTTTTAAATTTTTTGTTGTTGTTTCGTTTTCTTTTTTGTGTTTTTCTTTGATTTTTTGATAATGGAAAAATCTTAATAAATATCATTTAAAAAAAATAAAATAAAATCGTAGAGTCTCCACACTAGCACTGCATGTCAAAGCTAGCCTCTAAATAATGTCTGATCAGCCACTTAGACTATTGATATAAGAAATGGAGTTTCTTTCACACTCCAACTAAGAAAGGAAGCTGGGTTTAATTGGTTTCAGATTCCTGTAAAGGTGTGTGGCATTACTCTCAATCTTGGTCATCCAACAACAATATCTACTGGGTTTGGGTGACATGAATCCAAACTTTCTGTCTCTCTATACTTTTTCTGAGAGTTTCTTTGAAAGGTGGATTCAAACTCCCATCAGTCCCAGATAAACATGGCTGATGCTCAGGTGTGATGAGAGAGTCCAACAATATCTGGAGGACCATGGACAAGCCTGCTGTAGAGGCATAGCACATGTATCTATCTTGAAAGCACAATAAAATGTTATCTAGTACCATCTTAATTGCATCTTTAACAAATAGCCAAAAAGCATTTAATTTTTAACAATGTTCACAATTATGAGATGTGCAGGACTGCTACACACTTCCACTTTTTAAAAGGGCATTGGAATACTTGTGTAAAAGAACAGTTTAACCCTTAGATTCATTTGGAGGCAATTTTAGAGGTATGGTACATTGCTGAAAATTGCCTCCTTTCTTGTTCCAGTTATTCCCTTCCATCAGCAGAAAGTCACCGCTGGATATTATTATATGCTCTTTTGTTCTATTGTCTTTAGGAGAATTACTGTCCAATAGCTTTTAACAGGGTTTTATCTGAAAGTAAGTTAAAATATGCTGGTCAAGAGAAAATAAATTTGAGCAACTGCTGTACTTGTAAACCAGCCTAGGAGTGTTTTAGGGCACAAATTGGTTGTAATTCAAGGACACTCTACCTCATTACTTGGAGGCACTACAAATTCCAATGGCACAAGAGTTCATTTCTGTTGGAAACAACTATTAAACAAAATCAGAATACAAGTCCTGTATAAATGCAACTGGCTCTGTTACATATTGGCTCTATGATATATTGGGTGGCCTCCTTGTCTGAAGATACTTGCCCTTAGCAAGCTGGCATGTGAATTCGTAAATCTGTGGATATCCGCCTAATACTCCATCTGTACAGAACAACCATTTCTCATGAATGCTGACAAGTTTCGAATCTGAGGCAATCCAGGATACATGCAAGTTGAACGGACACGGGGTTGCCATACGTCATCTTTTACATGGGTATGTAAAATGACATTCACAATAGCGATCCATAGTCAAAAGTAGAAGTCGGCAAATGTGTCTTTTTGGCTCTTCAAAATATGGCAACCCAAAAATGACATGAATGCTTACCCAGGAGTTATGCTGTTCATTAGTTCATTGATCCCACTAACATTAACTACCCCAGAAGAAGCTTTAAATTTAATAAAGGAATACAATGTTTGTTAAGGCACTCATCTCCTTACTGTATCAAGAGACAGTAGCAGCAGATTATTGGACCATTACAAGCAGCGCACAGCTCTGTTTAGAACTAATAAGTGAAACTTGCAATTCATTATGCTGGTTAAATATGCACATATACCTTCTCTCAATGTTAAGCCTAGAGTGCAATCACTTCCGTTTTAATGTTAAATTTCAAATCACAGTAACCTTTATTATAAGCACTATTAATAATGCTTGAAAAGTTTAATTTCAAAGGATAACATTAAACTTTATCAAGTGAACAGTATATTAGAATCATGCTTATTTGTGCAACTATTGCTTGAATAAATGGAGCAGTTATTGGAAGGGAGAGAGGGAGGACAGTGTCTTGCTAAAGTATTTGCTAAGAATGCCCAAGATTATTATACAGAATACAGAACAGCATATACAGTGTATAGAACCAAATAATGTTTGGTTTCTTATTACAGTGGTACCTCGGGTTACATACACTTCAGGTTACATACGCTTCAGGTTACATATGCTTCAGGTTACAGACTCCGCTAACCCAGAAATAGTGCTTCAGGTTAAGAACTTTGCTTCAGGATGAGAACAGAAATCGTGCTCCGGCGGCGCAGCGGCAGGCCCCATTAGCTAAAGTGGTGCTTCAGGTTCAGAACAGTTTCAGGTTAAGTACGGACCTCCGGAACAAATTAAGTACTTAACCCGAGGTACCACTGTACTAATAGTTCATGTGTGGCTTTGCCCTTTCAGAATATTATGTCAGAAAATACATTATATTTTAATCCCCTTCTGCCCTCCAAGCAGCCAACACTGCTTCTCTCACTCTGAATTCCTTTTATCCTTGTAAGGTAGGTCAATTAGAAAGAGTGAGTGGCCTGTGATTATTTTATGAATAATTAGAACAATTGTTTTTTTAAAAGATTAATTAGTGGGGTGGGGAGGTTAGCTGTGTCTTTTGTAGACATGGTCTTTCCTAGGAATAATATTTTTAGTCCAGGATGTGAGTAGATGCAGTAGTCAGCAGAGAGGTAGCAGTAACATAGAAGCATGGCCCAAGGCCGAAGACATGATGTAAGCAAGATTCAGGGGCGAAAACTAGCAGCCAGAAAGGATTAAGACCATCCATATAGAAAAGTACTTCCATAGATTCTGTTCTTAAAGAGTCTGCACAGAATCAAGGCAGGGATGAGTATAAATCACATCTCAAGTAAAAAAAGGAAACAAAAACAAGACAGGACCTAGCCGAGGAAAACTAGGGAAAACATGTAGTAGGCAAGAAAACAGAGCAGGCAGCAATTCAAGGAAAAAACCTCAAAGAGATGCAAGACTAAAAAGAAACACAAGCTCCATGGACAAGCAGGAGGTTTATTTTTTATTTTTTTTTAAAGATATTTATTGAGTTTTTCCACCTTTATACATTAAAAAATAAAAAATAAAAAACAAAAAAGTTAAAAACACATAAAGTTTACAATCCTTATTTTCAATAACATATTTCCCTGACTGCCCCACACCTGCCCTTCTTATATTCCAATTCAAATTGTTAATTCAACAAGTTCTTGTCCCCAATTTTTGACCTTTTTATATTTAATTCATTTAAAAACAAACAAACCAATTTTAACTTATAAACATCAGTATTTAAACATCAGTGCTCATTCTTAAAACTTTTTTCTAAAGTCAACCCAAATTCCCTTCCACGAATTCCCCAATTTTCATACTAATAACAAAACAAAATAAAAAAAAACAGATTATTATTCTGCACCCTTTGGATTCCCAACCCCCCCCTTTCCCGGTTTCAATCCCCAACAAATGTCCATCAGTCTTAGTCTACTATCAGCCTGGAGACCTCACGTCCGAGGCTCTTAATTCTCTCTCAATTCCTCTCTGCCGGTTTTTTTGGTAGTCCTTAATATTAAACACCAGATCTCGGAGAAGCTCTGTCCCGATAGGGTCCATATTTCTTCCAGCCAGACCTCCATACTTAAAAGTGGAGCCTGAATCTTGTTTCTTACTCCTTTTAAGTCCAAATGTCCCAAAAGCTCCAACTTTCACCTTAATCAAATTTGTAATCCATAGGTCTTCAGATCTCCACATAAGGAGATCTCTCTATTCTTCAATCTTCAATTCAAAACAGATTTTCATCATCCAGTACTTATTTTCCTTTGTAGCCATCATGTCAGGCCTCTGGCTCTCCTTTGTCATCTGCAACATTACATCTCCTCCTTCCTTTTCCTCAGAAACAACATATATCTCTTTCTCCACACTCTCAAATCTTTCAAGTTTATCTTCTTGTCCAGCTGCATGGACTTCATGAGTCAAGTCCTTATCAAATTCAATGGATTTGTTTACTGTTAAGTCCAGAGTTGTAACATTTGTAGCCAAAACATCAATTTGGCCTTGTAACTTTCCCAAGAGAAGAAACACTCTGTCCAATTTAGCTTGAATTTTTCCTCCTTCAGCCATTCTTGTAATGTCCCAAAATCCCCTCTAGAGGGATTTTGGTTACTTTATCTTCCTTCCAGTTCAAATCCAAAAATCAAGTTAGTTTGTATCAGTTCTTCCTTGTTTTCAACAAAGTATAACCAAATTGTAGCAAATATATCCAGCAGAGATAGCAGAAACAAAGTTCTCTTTTTCCTTCTTGACAGCTAATTTGACAGCTGTCAAACTCTTCTATATCTCCTCAGCAGGCTCTCTCGCGGATCACTCCCGGGTCCGGGAGGGTGGCACTTCAGCTCTCAAAATTAGCTCTTATCCTCCAGTGAAATTACTTATACTGCCAAATCGTGAAATTAATGTCTTTTACCCAATAAAGAAGAAGAAATTCTCTCGACCTTAGTTAGCTAGTCCTTGCTTTAGATTATTTATAAGACGGGGAGACGGACTTCCTGTTTGCGCCTTCCCCGATCGTGCCTAATTCAAACAAATTTTTCCTTTACCAATCCAATTTCCGTATTACTCACGGGTTGTTGCTTTTAGAGTCCAATTGTTCACAAGAAGAAGTCAGTGCTCTCCGACCATGGCATGCGGCTTCACTCCGCAGGAGAAGCAGACGACTCTCAGCACCGTGCCACTCACCCCGTCCCCCGTTCCGAAGCCTTTAAAAAGGCTCCTTCGCGGGTCGGGGGGGCGCAAATGGTGCCCGCCGAGTCACCAGGTTCACAGGCTTCAGCACCTGTGATTTCTGAGGGTCCCCGCCGCAGCAGGACCCAACTCCTGCGGAGCCGATTCCCTCTGGAGCTCGGAGGGAATCCGCCATTAGCCGATGGCGCTAACCCGGAAGTCTACCGACAAGCAGGAGGTTTAAGCCTGCTATATTATAGTCACTTACCAAGAAGTATATCCCACCAAACACAAAAGGCTATACTGTGAGTAAACATTGCACAGAATTGCACTGTTAGGGGAATATGAATTCTAAGAAAAGCACCAATTCTTCTTATATTCTGTGATGGACAAAACCAGGATACCGAAGTGTTAGCAGGAAGTCTTAACCATCACCATTCTGTATTATACTTGTTTAGGAAAGGTCACATAGCAGTTTCGGGAAACTGCTGAAAGCATATATAACGAAAATCTCAATCTTTCCTAAGTGCCTTGAGTTTATTTGGCAACAAACCTGAAGATAGGGGCCTTGCTCACTGGATTTTGTAAGTATTTTGTAAGTCACCCATTTGTAGAAGTTTTAAATGAAAATTGAATCAGATATGGTGTTGAGGGTGAGAGGTCAACCACACCTGCTCTCCATCCCTTCCTGTTTCATTGTCACCAATTTCCATCTAATGTCGACAAAGTAAACAGAGAAAACCATCATTGCCAAGGGTAGGAAGTGGCTTTTTTAAAAAAAAAGTGAAAGATTAAGAAGGTTATTCTGAATATAGGCTACCTGCTCTCTGCATTTATGGCTATCAAGCAAATTTGGCTCACCAAAACCAGACTCAACACTGAGCCAGCACGGAAAATGAATCACTCCAGGCTAAATTCTCCATCCTCACTAATAAATTTCCTGAGTCTAGAGATCCACATAGTCAGAATGACTAATATTTGCATTAAGGAAATGTATTGCCATAGTAACAGAGACACTACACAGCTATCTACCTGCCACAGCCTGCTAAATTATTTAGCATGCCAATACTACAGTGACACTGTGTAAATGATCACGTTCATTAACGTAAGCCTCTGCACTGGAAAACTGTAAACACATGACATCAAGATTGATTGCTATTTATTAAGAGAAAAACCCAATTGCACTGATGATGTTAAAGCAAAAGGTATACCGCTGGAAAGGGGTCGAGGAGATAATGGAAGGTCAAGCTATCTTAACAGGATGAACCATGTTATCTTAAAGTGCTTAAAACTTGTCATTCCTTCCCACTGAGCCAACAGTTCTGAAAAATTATAGGAAGTCAGCATCCTGGCCAGCATATATCAGATGCAGGACAAGTGGATTTTTTTAAAAATCTAATTATTATTTATTTATTACCCTCCCTTCACTCCAAGGTCCTGGGGCAGATAAAACACAATATTAAACTCTATTTAAAACAACTTACAATCCCCAAAATAAGGTGGGTCCTAAAACTATATATCTCAAGTGCCAAAAGCCAGGGTAAAATGTGCATCCTCAGCATTCACCGGAAGCTGTATAATAAAAATGCCAGGTGTACCTCTGGGGTGGGTTTCCACAGCTTTGGGGCTGCCACAGAGAGTGCCCTCTCCTGGGCCACCACACCATGAGCCTCTGAAGGTGGAAGTACTATCAAGAGGTCCCCTCTGCTGATTTCAGCACCCTGGAGGGTCTGTAAAGAAGCCTGAGTCATTTAGTGTTTTAAACACTAATATGAACACCTTGAATTGAGCCCAGAAATGAACTGGCAACCAAGCGCAGTTATATAACCAAGGGGTTATATGAGATCTAAATGGAACCCCAGCCGGTAACCTGGTGGCTGCAATTAGGACCAACTGAAGTTTCCAAGTCATCTTCAAGGGCAGCCCCACATAGAGCACACTGCAAAAATCAAATCTGAAAGTTAACAGAGCCTGGAGTACAGTGGTCAAATTATCTCTTTCCCAAAGGCAAGCTGGTAGCTGGTAAACCAACCAGAGCTGGAAAAGGTACTCCTAGACACAGAGGTCATCAGCCAGGAGCACCCCCAAACTACAAACCTGCTCCTTCCAGGGGAGTGCAACCCCATCCACGGGAGGCCACCTCCCAGCCATGAGAATCTGGAACACATAATACCTCTGTCTTTTCATGATTCTGCTTCAGTTTATTGATCCACATCCAACCCATCACCACCTCCAAGCACTGGTCTACCACCTCAACTCCCACTCCTGATTCAGATGGAACAGAGAGACAGAGCTAGATGTCATCTGCACACTGATGACACTTCAAATCTGATGACAGCTCCCAGAGGCTGAAGCCTATAGATGTTAAATAGCAAGACAGAATCCTCTGGGACACCACGGTACAATTCCCATGGTGCTCCCATGACAACTTTCTGGAAACGACTCTGGTGGTAGGAGTGGAACCACTAAAGTACAGTGCCCGCAACCACCAGCTCCCTGAGATGCTTCAGAAGCATACTATGGTCAATTGAGGGACGCGGGTGGCGCTCTAGGTTAAACCACAGAGCCTAGGACTTGCTGATTAGAAGGTCGGTGGTTCGAATCCCCGCAATGGGGTGAGCTCCGTTGCTCGGTCCCTGCTCCTGCCAAACTAGCAGTTTGAAAGCACATCAAAGTGCAAGTAGATAAATAGGTACCGCTCCAGCGGGAAGGTAAACGGCGTTTCCATGCGCTGCTCTGGTTCGCCAGAAGCAGCTTAGTCATGCTGGCCACATGACCTGGAAGCTGTACACTGGCTCCCTCGGCCAATAAAGCGAGATGAGCGCCGCAACCCCAGAGTCGGCCACGACTGGACCTAATGGTCAGGGGTCCCTTTACCTTTACCTATGGTCAATTAAGATCATCACTGATGTTCCCAAAGTGTGCAAAAATAAAAAGCATTTTAAAAAGGGGGGGAGGCACCATACCAATAAAAACTGAATGTGGTCAGTGGCCTCTAGGGCCAATGGAACAAAAAATGAAAAACCAGAGCTTAGTAAAATGATGTGTCATGCTTGATTCCTCTACAGTTTATAGAATGCTGAGAAAGTCCAGAAAAATTTGGTGACTGGAACCCTGAACAGGGGCACATTTACTTTTAGCTAACACTTCAGAGTTATAAACTTAATTCACACATACTGGTGCTATTATGTCAGCACTCCAGTCAATACATAACTCTGTTATGGAAAGAAGGTTTGTAGGTTGCCTAAGAGCAGATCATGCAAGGCAATTCTTGAACAAGCCACTGATGGACCACTAAATGAGTTTCTGGAATACCATGGCACTGACCTTAAGATAACTAATAGAAGCACAGTACAGCACCAGGGATTATTTGCAAAATTGAAGTTATAGGCCTTCGTGGACAAATCAGACAGAGCTTATGGACCATTTCCTCAGTGTACAATGCTAATCCATCTTCAGTTGGGACAAGTTTATCTGCGCTGCAGCATCTGAAGTGGCAACAGAAAACCAGATTCAACTAATCTGATGTGCTAGAAGAAACCAGTACAAGCACTTCTGCTAGCACACAACCCCAAAATCTGTTCTGGAGGGTCAGGAGAACCCTCAGAATACTACATGGGGGAGCAGAGGGGATGTCATTCTGTCAGGTAACGCTTGCAGTGACAGAACTATCGCATTAGCACAACACTGAATTCCACCCTTAGTGATTGATGCTCTCTGATGATGAACCAAAAGCAATTTCTCGATAGTTCTATCTCTGGTTGAGAAAGGGAGGGAGTACAAAGAAAGGGAGATACTATTAGAGCATGGTCTCCACAAAGGCCACGAAGTTTGTGGCTGCATTTATGTACAGGATACTTTTAAAGTACATAAGATTATAGTCCAATATAATTCTAAAACATCTCTAAAAGCTCTGTGATTATTTAGTTTAGGATTAGCCACAATGTGATCTTCTTTTAACTACTTAAATACATAAGGATATGATTGGAAAGGATACCTAGGAATGAATTCATTTATATACAATAAGTCAAAACTCAATACGTTTTTAAATTCCATATATTATTTTAGCACTTTTAAAAATGTATTCCTCTTGGGACTTCCGGGTTGGCGCCATCGCCGAATGGCGGACTCCCTCCGAGCTCCGGAGGGAGCCTGCTCGGCAGGGGCTGGGTCCTACCGCATCGGCGACGCGGGGACCCTTAAAAACCACGGCCACGGAGGCCGTGGACATGGAGACTCGGCTGGCACTGCTAGCGCCCTCCCGACTCGTGAAGGAGCCTTTTTAAAGGCTACGGATCGGGTGCCGGGGAGAAGCGTGGTGCTTTGAGTCCTCTGCTATCCCTGCCGAGCGAAGCCGCATGCCATCCGGCGGAGAGCGCTGACTTCTTCCATTGAGAATTCGGATTTGTAACAACAACCCGTGAGTAATTTGGAAACCGGGTTTAAAAGGAGAAAAAAAGAATTTTTTTTTCGGATTTGATACGAGCGGGGGGGGGATCCAAAAAGGAAGTCAGTCCCCCTCCCTACTGTAAACCTTCCAAAACAAGGACTGGGAAACCAAGGTCCAAAAAGAATTGAATTGCTGATAAGAACTAAGAATTCCACGATGGGAAACTACAAGAACTGTGCTGGAGGAAGAATTGAGGGAGAAGGAAAACGTAACCCCCCCCCCTGGGAACCGGGGTGATTGAGGAGAGAGCCTGGCGAAAAGCGAAGGAGATTTTGACAGCTGTCAAAGTAGCTGTCAAAGTCCGAAATTTAAAGAGGACTTGATTATGAGGACTTTGCTGGTTAATTTTGCTACAATTTGTTACAATTTGTCAAAACTTGGATATAAAATGGCGAAAACATGGATAACAATCGGACTTTTGGACTAGAGAAAACAAAGTTACAACAATCCCCCTAGAGGAGTTTCGGGACATTACAAAGAAGGTCGTAAGTGGAAAAATACCATTGGAATTCTACAGGACTGGTTATCTTCTGGGAAAGCTGCGAAACGGAAACAATATTGTGTCTACAGGGTGTTTAGCTAAACAATAGAATTTTCTATTGAAGAAAGGAAGGGACTGAACGTATGTTTTTGTTCCTGAATAACAATAATCCCTGCAGACCTACTAAACTTCTGAATTAGAACGTTTTGGCAGCGGAACAAGAGGAAACTGGACTACAACTTGGAAAGAACAATGGGGGGAGCTTTATTAAAGATTGGAAATTAAATGGTTTAAAAATAACTTTAAAAATAATTATAAAAAGAAAAAAGCCAGCAAGGAATCGGGGGGAAAATGTGATTTATGGACTTTAAGAATTCCAGGCAGACAATATGGATTAGTGGTCAGGGGGAAATTAAACCGGGGACGGGGGGGGGGGAGAACTAGAATCCAAAGGCTTGTCAACTATTTTTTGAATTGGCTTTTTTTCATTTACTATACTTTTTATTTCTTGTTTTTTATTTCTTTATTGTGTGAGGTGTCTTTATCACTAAAAAAAAGGGGAAATTGTGGAATGGAAAGGGGGTGGGCCCTGGGGAGAGAACTCTTGTCTTTTATTAAGGGTACTGGTGAGGACTGAATAATTTTAAATTTAAATTTGAATAATGGTTTAAACAAATTAAGTTTTAATTAGAACTGAGAACTTGTGGAGCCAACAATATGATAGGGGAATATGGTAGGGGTGGGGGAAGGAGGGAGTCCCGGAAAGAGGGTGTTTGAAAAGAAGGCTTTGAATGTATTCTATTCTTTTTCTTTCTGTATCTCTGAAAATCTTAATAAATATTATTTTAAAAAAAAAAAAAATGTATTCCTCTTGGTTTTCCATCTGAGATTAATAGTCCCGTTTTGTTCTTTAAATTCCAAAAAATTATTTGTAAACAAAACAGGGCAGGGCACACTTTCTCTTCATCTGGAAGAAGAGTCCTTCTCTTTTAATTATTCTTCGGCCTGCATGTTGTTTTTTATTCCACTTTTTCTTTCAGTAAGTCTCTCTTAGGGCCTCTCATATGAAAACCTGTTCAAGCAAATAAACAAACTAAATCCAATATGCAGCGTTGGTAACCTGCCAATCTGAGCGCTGCTCAAGTGAATGTCTAAATCCAGTGGCGTAGCGTGGTGTCAGGGAACTGCCATCGGAACTAGCGGAGGAGGCGAGGCTCCACAGCGATGCTGGAGAGGGGCCAAGCAGGGAGAGAGGCAGGTCTCCGGCTGGGGAAGAAAATCAGCGCAACACCAGGGATAGAGGGGGGCTGATGGGGGAAGCAGAGAGGAGGCTCCAGGACTCTTCGCAGGAGACCAGCGAGGAGAGCACAGGTCCTCCGCTGCCCATACCCACCCTGCGCAGAAGACTTCCGCGCAGGGAAAGTAGGCGGCGACTTGGCGTCAAAGAACTTCTTTGCTGGAAGAGGTTCAAGAAACGCCCACTGATGCGATTCTGCCAGCGACTGAACAGCCACGGAGTGGATGGCTGTCCAGCGAGAAACGGTTTAACCAGGCTACCTAGCCCAGAGCGGCGGTAACTTACGCACAAGCAACCCCTAAAGCCATTACAGCAATCCGTCAGTCCCTGAAGTTGCTTGTGCGCAGCGACAGGCAGGGGAGCATAATGAGTCAAACCGGAGAAGCCGGCGCCACGGAGTGAGCAGCTGGAGTGCAGAATCTGGTGGAGAGGAACCGAGATTTAGAACAGCATGTGGCTCTGCTGACGGCGAGGCTGGAAGAACGGAGGGCTCAGGATGCCAAGGTCAGACCCACCCCCATCGCAAGGAAGGTACCGGGGCTGGTGCACAAGTTTGGGGGGAAGCCCCAGGACTACAATGCGTTCCGAACGAAAATAGAGTATGCTTTGGAACTGCAGCATGATGACTTTGCGGATGATGGGGAGAGGGTGGCCTACATTGTGGGGCATCTGGAGGATGGGGCGCGGGAATGGATCAGGCCCCTAATGGCAACGCAAAATGCCGCCTTGAAAGACGTCAGGAAATTTTTTCAGGCAATGAATGCAATGTTTTCAAGCGAAGTGGAGCAAAATGTGGTTCGACGGCAATTGGTGGGGTGCAAGCAGGGGAGCCAATCTGTTAGAGAGTACTGGTCGCGCTTTGCGATGTTAATCCACCAGCTTGGGTGGGATCTGGACGCTGAACCCATTCAGATGTTGTTTGAGGAGGGGTTGTCCCCAACGGTCAAGGATGAGCTTTCCCGCGCGCCCCGCCCGCAATCGATGGACCAGCTGACCAAGGCTGTGCTTGCGATTGGAGCAAGACAGGAAGCATGGGCTCAGGAGAAGAGTGAAGGGAGAGGGGAACGTTACCATGACTACCGCATTCCTGAAATACCAAGGCAGCCTTCCCAGCCGGCTGAGCCAATGGAAATAGATGGCATGCGCGCGAGAGAGGTTTCAAACACCACTGAAGGGCGCAAGAGGGAGGGAAAGGATTGGAAAACCCACAATAAGTGTTTCCTCTGCCAACGGCCAGGACATTTTGCCAGGGTCTGCCCTCAAAGAAAGGCCTGGCAAGGGATGGTGGGAGCTGCTGGTTGTGAGGGGAAGGGGGAAACGGATCAGGCCCAGGGAAACGGCCAAGCTTGGCTGCCAATCAGCGGGGGCAGCAGCCAAGCCAACAACCAATAGAAGTGCCCCAACCAGACCCTCCCAGGGCAGCTATAGCCATAGAAGTGGTGCTAGAACTCCCAAATGGGCACCCAGTCAAGGTGAAGGGGCTGCTGTTTTCAGGCAGTTCCTGCAATTTCTTCAGCAAGAGCTTCGCTCTAGAACACCAACTCCACCTGCTGCCTCTGGATTTTCCCTTGCAAGTGACAACCATCGACAGCAGGGAACTTCTGGGAGGGGAGGGGACGCACCAGACCCCACCAATGAGAATGAGGGTTTCCAGGCACACAGAGACCATTGCCTTTCACGTAGCCACACTGTCAGGACCCCCAATAATACTGGGAATGAGCTGGCTGGCACTGCATGATCCAGTAGTGGCATGGCATCAGCGGTCAGTCACCTTTGGGTCAGCTTACTGCTTGGAACACTGCATGGGGGGGGAACCCCAAGGATGACAGTGGCCAGGGTGGCTGGAATGGCTGTGGAGCCAAAAGGGAAGGTGCCACCCCAATATGCTGACCTGCAGGTCTTCAGCGAGAAGGAGGCAGATAAGACTACCCCCATAGGCCCTTTGACTGCCAAATCAACCTACTCCCAGGGGCTCAGCTGCCAGTGGGTAAACTGTATGCCATGTTGGACAGGGAGATGCAGGAGTTGCGGGAATTTATTGACAAGAACCTGAAAAGAGGTTTCATAAGAGAATCAAAGGCGGTGGGGGGCAGTCCGGTGTTCTTTGTGGACAAAAAGGATACTAATCAGCCCAGATTAGTCGTAGATTTTAGGGCCTTGAACCTTGTATCAGAACCCGTGACCTTCCCAATGCCCAGGATTGACGACATTTTAACACGGGTGAGGCAGGGGAAAATTTTTACCAAGCTGGACCTCAGGGGAGCATACAATTTGATCAGGATGAGGGAGGGGGACGAATGGAAAACCACATGTTCACCCCCCTGGGAGCCTTTGAGTACTTAGTTATGCCCTTCGGATTACAGTTGGGCTCCGCCTGCTTTCAAGCTTTCATGCACCACGTGTTGGGGTCCCTGCTGTACAAAAACTGCGTAGCCTTCTTGGACGATGTCTTAATCTATTCTGACAATGAGAAGCAACATGTCAAAGACGTCAGGTAAGTGCTAAAGAGACTGCAGAAACACCAGTTGTGGGTCAAGCTGGAAAAATGCCAATTTCACACAAGGGAGGTCGAGTTTCTGGGGTACAAGTTGTCAGACAAGGGCCTAGCTATGGACCCCAGCAAGGTGCAGGCGGTACTGGAATGGAAGGCCCCCAAGACCCGGAAGGACGTGCAGAGGTTCCTAGGGTACAGCAACTTCTACAGGAAGTTCATCAAGAACTTCGCCCATTTAACAGCACCCATCACAGACTGTCTCAGTAGCAAAAAGAAGTTAGTCTGGACGGAAGGGGCCCAGCAATCCTTTGAAAGCCTGAAGAAAGCGTTCGCGTCGGAAGAGCAGCTCCTGCACGTGGATTTGGAGAAGCTCATGAGGCTAGAGACCGACGCGTCAGACCAGGCCATAGGAGCCGTACTTTTGCAGCCAGGAACCCAGCAAGACTGGAGGCCGTGCGCCTTTTTCTCGAGGAAGCTGAGCAAGTCGGAGCAGAACTACACGGTGTATGACCGCGAACTGATAGCTATCTATGCAGCGTTTCGCCGATGGAGACATCTGTTAATAGGGGCGCGGCACAAGATCCAGGTTTGCACGGATCACAAGAACTTGGAGTACTGGAGGACTGCGCGAGTACTCAACCAGAGACAGATTCGATGGGCACAAGAGTTCTCCAAGTTTTCCTTCGAGATCCGGTATGTGCCGGGAGAGGAGAACGTTAGAGCCGATGCTCTCTCCCGGAAGCCGGAGTACATGGAAGGAGAGGGACCGCCGGAAGCCCGACACGTGTTCCCCGAGGACAGATGGGTGTGTGGGGGAGTGTTGGTTGGGAAATGAGAACTAGCCGGTCTCACCAGGGACGACGAGTTCGCCCAAACTAAAATCAGGGAACTACGGGAAGGAAGGGAAAACCATGGAGAGTTTGAGGAAAAGGAAGGGGTACTGTACTATAAGGGAGCGCTGTACGTACCGGGGGAGACCTTGAGGGGAAGGGTACTCAAACAACTCCACGACAACCCAACAGCGGGGCACTTTGGTCAGCACAAGACCATGCTGCTTGTCACCAGGCAGTTCTGGTGGCCAAGGGTAAGGGAAGATGTACGGGAGTACGTACGGGGGTGCGACCGCTGCCAGAGGGCAAAGGGGGAGAGGGCGGCCCCTGCAGGGTTACTGGAACCCTTACCCACGCCGGGAAGACCCTGGGAGGTGGTGTCCATCGATTTTATGACAGATTTGCCCAAATCAAGGGGGAAGACAGCAGTCATGGTAGTAGTCGATCTACTGACAAAAATGTGCCATTTCATAGCTTGCTCACATGCGGTGATGGCAGAGGAAACAGCCAGATTGTTTGTGGATCACATCTTCAGGTTGCATGGGGATCCCTCAAGGGTCATCTCAGATCGCGGGAAACAATTTACTTCAAGGTTCTGGAGGAAGCTCATGAGCTTGCTGCAGGTCGAGGTGGGCTTCTCGACGGCGAGACACCCAGAAACCAACGGGCAAGCGGAACGAGCGAACAGTATACTCCAGCAATACCTACGCTGCTACGTCAGCGAGAGACAGAACGATTCCCTTACGCACAAGCAACCCCTAAAGCCATTACACGTGGGTTGTCAGCACCTGGGGCAAGGCAAGTAATTTGCGACCCCTAACCCATGGATTTGTGCCCCCTAACCCTAACCCCCAGATGTTGCGCCCGGTGCGGCCGGCCCCCTGCACCCCCCACGCTACGCCATTGTCTAAATCTAAGCACATAAGTGCAGTTCACTCACTCAGGAATAAGCCAGAAGTTAATCTCCCGTAGTCTTCTCCAAAGTTGGAACATTGTTAATTTACACATGAGAAATCCTATAGTCCACCTAACTATAAGCCAGGAATTCACATACTGTTTTTAAAAAGACAGACAATTCACTTGCTGTTTTGTATTTTTAGAAGAGCCCTTTGTACCAACCAACTGGGCAGACTGGATCTCAGGAAGACTGAAACAACTTGAAACTTTCGATCCTAATTTTTTTTTTTAAGATTTTACATATTTGTTTAGGTTTTCATATAGAGTCTGTCTATCACTATACAGACTTTGCATATGGTTTGCTCTTTATTTAGTTTGGTTGCCTTACAAGCCTTACCTTCTTTGTTTCACTAATTAATACTTGTATTTTTTCAGATAAGGAGCTGAAATTGATAGCTACTGGCCTAGGTCTAACAATTTTTTCTCTCTCTACCCTAAACCCAGTTCATGCCTAAGGCTTGCATGAAAAAACGTGGTGGAAGTGCTATTGATCACATTATCGTCTCTCCTTCATTTTTCACTTTTGTAAACAACTTTGAAGCGTTAGAACAATGAGTCTGTGTCTTAGAATAGAATGCATACCAACAACCAAATCTGCAAGTGTGTTTGGATAAATACAGGCCATTAAAATACTGAAATGATCTCAGATTGAGCAGCAATATTCAAAAGACACTGTCATCTGACAAAATTGTGTCAACTTTTTATGAGCAAATCTTGTTGATGCCTTCCAGCAAATTGTCACAGAGCTCAGGCCCTATTTGATAATTTCTACAATGCGGGTGGCGCTGTAGGTTAAACCACAGAGCTAGGACTTGCCGATCAGAAGGTCGGAGGTTCAAATCCCCGCAATGGGGTGAGCCCCCATTGCTCGGTCCCAGCTCTTGCCAACCTAGCAGTCTGAAAGCACATCAAAGTGCAAGTAGATAAATAGGTACCACTCTGGCGGGAAGGTAAACGGCGTTTCTGTGCGCTGCTCTGGTTTGCCAGAAGTGGCTTAGTCATGCTGGACACATGACCTGGAAGCTGTACACCAGCTCCCTCGGCCAATAAAGCGAGATGAGCGCCGCAACCCCAGAGTCGGCCACGACTGGACCTAATGGTCAGGGGTCCCTTTGCCTTTTCAATTAATAACTACACACAATCAACACAACTTGGCTGGATTCCCAGTCAGTGCAAAGTGGCTAAGAAAGTTTTGGCTAAGGCAGTTAGAGATTCATGTTAAGAATTCAGAAGATTCAGAATTCAGAAGAATCCATGGAAAATTTGATCACAAGAGTGCTCAAAAACAAAAAAGTTGAATATACGAAAACTCAGTGTCAGGAACTGGGAAGAGAGGGGACAGCTTTCAACTACACTTTAGCCATCCTGGCTGCAAGTACAAAATATGTGATCAAAATATACAGTAAGTGCTCTAGAATGAGCTTCTGGATTGTAACATCTCTCAACAGGGCCAACATCTCTTCCATGCTGTCTAAATTAATGTTAAACAACATCAGATTCAAAATACCACTTGGATCTACAAGGAACAGGAATTTTCTGGAAGAGGCAGGAAGCGTTAAGTTTCAAACTGACTGATTACTAAATACTTAGAAGTCGTACAAGGACATGTTTCTCAAGACTACATTATTTTTACTGACAGCATACGTTTACCATTTAAAATGAAATGTTGCTTACAGCACAAGCATATTCAGTTTCATAACAAGTGACATTTTTGAAAAGTTTCAGTTTCAATTTCTTTTAACAGCTGTCATCCATAAGGAGCAGGAATAGACAGAACACCAAGTAGGAGTTCATCTGATGATACTTTTGTGAATCTGGAATAAGGAAATTATCAACAGCCTAGCACTTCTTCATCTGCTCTTCTCATATTCCCATGTAGAAGAGTAACATCTGATCCAGCCAAACATTTTCATCTGTATCTAGGATATCATGCACAGATCAAAGCAGCATTCAACCAGCAGCAGGTTGTTTCATAAATGTCAAAAGGAGAGCACAGAGCCTCATTGTATATTACTGCATATAGTAGCATGAGCCATTGAACTAGATATCAGATTATAATTGAAAACTGCTGATCTGTGTATTCTAAAAACAAAACAAACAACACATACTACAAATTTCAATCAAGAATTCTCTCTGACAGGAAAAGCATATGGACATCTGACTCACTAAATCAACTTCATCAGAAGACTTTACAGCCAAATTCCTTTATATAATAGATTTTTCTCTTTGCTATGTACAGAATAATCTGTTCTACTTCATAGCTTTTACAGCACGTCTGCAAATATTCCCATAATCCTTGGACAATTTAATCTAGTGTGCAGATGGTTTAAATCTCACCAATCTAACTGCTTTGCTTTTGGAAAACAAAATATATTGTCCTGTGCCAGTAGTATAGCAGAAGCACATATTGAGCTATCCAATGCATAATTTTATAGCCCTGTTCCACAGCCAGTTTTTGTTGTCATCTATATCATTTAGCAGCAAGCTCTGAGACACTGCCTGTATAATGCAAACAGTAGGGTCCAAATTTCAACAATTATTCTGTATATCTCAGTAAAGGCCTTAAATGTTAGGGGGGGGGGAGGATTTCATTTTTAGAAATAATTCTTAGAATTTATATTTGTCTATTTAATTAATTTCTAAAGCAGCCTTCAATAAATACAGTGGTACCTTGGTTCTCAAACTTAATCCGTTCCAGAAGTCCGTTCCAAAACCAAAGTGTTCCAAAACCAAGGCACACTTTCCCATAGAAAGTAATGCTAAATGGATTAATCTGTTCCAAACTTTTTTAAAAAACCCTAAAACAGCAATTTAACATGAATTTTACTATCTAATGAGACAATCGATCCATAAAATGAAAGCAATAAACAATGTACTGTAGTCACACAATCAACCAATCAGTAGCTGAACTGGGTTCCACACAGTAACAAAAACAAAACAAAACAAACCACAGAAGCAAAAACGCAAAATAAATTGCAAAAACAGAGACCTGAGTGTAACACTCAAAACAGAAGAGTGGCACTCAAAATGGAAATGTGGCACTCAAATCAGAAGCGTAACACTCAAAACAGAGCATGTTCGGGTTCCAAAAAAACCTAGCAAACCACAACACTTACTTCTGGGTTTGAGGGGTGCTTGGGTTCCAAGTTGTTTGAGAACCAAGGTACCACTGTAATTCCAGAGCCCTAACACAGGCTGCTCTATGCAAGCATAGTCAACACTGGGTCTAAATAGGGGTTAATAAGAAAATAAAAAATAAAATATAGCAGACTGAGTACTGTAAATAAACGTACTGTATATTCAAGACCAGAGATATACTTGTATTCAGCAATGCTTGGGCAGAGCAAGGGGCCGTGACCAAGCACAGGTAAGACTGTAAAGTCTACGTCATTGGTCACAGCCCTGGAGAAGAACAGGAGAAGAAGAGCGGCCGCATCTGACATTCATTTGACAAGGATGCGGTGCGCCCCAGGTACCAGCACACAGAAGCGGGCAGGTTCTTACCCAGTACAGCACAGACAACACAGAGGCGGCCAGCGTGCAGGAGAAAAGAAGAACCGCTTTCGGGCCGCTCATCCCATCTCCCCTGCCGCTGCCCACCTCTGCCGCTCGCAAAAGCAGGCATAGGAGCCGTGTTTGGGAGAGGCACAGCGCAGCGCCTCTCCCATCCACAGCTCCTGTGCCTGCCCTTGCGAGAGGTGGGTGGCGCCGTTGGGACCAGCGGTGAGAAAGGGCTGCTTTCGGGCCGCTCATCCCTCTGCCGCTCACAAGCGCAGGCACGAGCCGTGGTTGGCAGAGCAGAGGGCAGTGCCTCTCTGAATCCAGCCAGCCCTTTCTAGCCACTGGTCCCGCCACCGCCGCCTCTCGCACCATAGGCAGTCTGGGGGCAGGGGGGGAGAGAGAAGCACACACACACACACACACACACACACACACACACAGTCCGGCCACCCACGCAGTCTGGGGGACGGTCAACCGGCCCCCTCCCAAAAAAGTTTGCTGACCCTGGGTAAGTGGGACCCTCACTCGAATATAAGCCGAGGGGGTCTTTTTCGGCATAAAAAAATGTGCTGGAAAAGTCGGCTTATACACGAGTATATACAGTAATGACTTTTACAATTTAGATACTCCATTGCATCGCAGAGCCTTTATGCTAGCTCATCTAAATGCATTCATCTGTTTCGTTCAGAAGGTTTCAAAAAAATCCTCTTCCAGAACAGATTCTGCTCCTGTAATAAGAAAACACCAGATACAATACATCACATAATTTTGGATTGCCCTCTTCTCGACACCTTCACAGAAATCTCCTAGTGACTCCTTTACAGCTTAAAATATCGATTCACAAAGAATCTGTAATCCAATATTTGTTGAGGGATGATACTCCTGAAACTACCAAGATTGTTTCAGGGTATTTAAAGCTAAAGCTAAAGTTGCCTGATTTATTCAATGGTGGCTATCTAGTGTTTGGATTATCAATGTATTTGGATGACTTTCTATGATTTTATTGTTTAAACTTATGCCAGTAAAGGCCAATAACAACATATGATAAATCTTTAATCCTTTTCTATATTGGTCCTGTGTTTGTAAGTAGCTTGAGCATCACCCATGAGCCTTAAAGGATTTGCATACATACATTTATGATTCAGATGGTGAGCCATTAACAGCAATATGCCCAAAAGAGATTGATTGGGAAAACAGTAATCATCATTAGTTACCTCTGCCTTACATCATTCGCCTTCCAATTCCTATGCAAACACTAAACTGTTTATTCCTTGGTCCTTCTTTAAAATTCTGGGTCTGTACAGTATGTTGGTTTTCCTTCCTTAGACAATACCCAACTTGCAAATCAGAGAAATGGAACAAGTCATAAGAACAGTGAAAGAAAAAGATATGGCATGTTTATCCATCATATATATCATATTTGATGGATAGTTATTTGACAGTATTTCTCCACAGAAAATAATAACAGACCCATTAAATGATATTCTCAGCTCAGGATCCAAAACACTGCTTATTGCTCAGAAATTAATTGGTTATAGTTCCCATTCCATTTCTCTCTGCAGAATAAAACAGAGGACTTGAAGAGATGCAGGGATACTACTGAAACATAGAAACACCAGCATGCAGAATGCTCCAAAAATACATGCAATCTGGAATATTTAACTACTTATATTCTCATGTATTGTTTCAGTATCTTGCAACAGACAAAATTGAAAACCAAAGTACAGGCACCCTTCATTCCCACCCTCAAAATATTGGAGTGCTTGCCTTTGGCTTCAGCTAACAATTCTACCGTACTATGCACCATTAAAATGCAAAGAGCACTCTCTTGTTAATTTTTCACTTCAGGAAACCGCAGCTCTTCTTTGAGAATTCATTTAGCCGAAGCTCTTAGAACAGGCTCTCTTTAATTATATCAATTCATCTTTCATTTCTACCAGATATACAGCGTTCATTTGCAACTCAATTTATAAAAGAATTTGACCTTAAAAAACACAAACGAAAGAAAAGGCTTTCTGGCCCATATATCCTCCTACCTGACCCAATGCCTAAATTGATCACTCATTAATCAAGTTTCTTTTAAGGTAAAAATCTGCCTATGAAATCCATAATTGCAGATCTGTAGCTCCCTACAGCAAATACATTTGCTATAGTATAATCAGGAAAAATATAACTTTGTAGTAGCCAAAAACATTAGCTTCAAATTGACACACAATCCACACTTTTCCATTTTCAAGGTAAGCCAAATAAAAAATATACCAGAAACTTGAATGAGACAAAATTATCATTATTGTGATGCCACAGATATATATAGCATAAAGATGCCCGGCTTGAAGATAAATTAATTTTTAAAATGGCATAGAAGGAAGGAGCAAATTAACTACACATCAAGTCTACAAGTCTACCCATTCATCTCAATTTTTCCCATGTGTGAGTCACAAACATAAGGCATATCTCATAAACATACATTTCCATGTACAGGTTTTTATCAACATGCTTTGCATAAAAACTGGGAAGGTATCTGTTTCCAAAACAATATTACCTAGATTCTAGAACAATCTTGCCCAACTTTTGGTCTAAGACAGATGGAAGGTACTAACTCCTATCAGACCCAGCCAGAACAGCCCAAAACAGCTGGAATGTACCAATTTGGGAAAGGCTGATTTAGAAGTTGTATGAGAAGCATGACTGATTAGGTTGTTGGCTATTCTGGCAACTTCGCCATTTCACATAAATTCCACCAATTACATTTGTAAGCAATTGGAAAGGCAAATGCCTTCCATGCCACTAGAAAATAATGGTGCAGCTACATAGCTTTGTGTTATGCCAACAGGCCTAACTAAACTGAAATCTCATACAAAGCATCATGTGGCCTCATGCCAAGATCATCCAAGCAACAAAATCTGGATTTGGTTTTGCACATGGGTTAGAAGCCCTCATTCGACCTTGCATATGTGCTTTCTTTATTTACTCCACCAATCCTTACATCTAAATCAAGGTAGGGAAAAAATTGATTTGCATTAAAAACAAGTTAAATGCACTGGTTTTTTTAAAAAAATTAACAACACTGTTCCGGGGACACTTAAATCTGCATGCAACCAAATACCTATTTCTTTATATTAATATAGAAAGGGAAATCATGTACGCCTTGTCAATGTTTGTAAACAAGAATGAATGGCCTATGAAATAAAAGAACTTTGGTTTGCTTTATCGGGTCAAAAACAAGACACAACTTTTTAAAATCAACGTGGCATAGTTTTACTACATATGAAACATCGATAGAACATGATTACAAGAGTCCAACAGCACATAGAAACTTGTGAATGATATATTTGTTTAAAAACTGAAAGGACTTAAAAGTTTACTATAATAAATTGATACTTGGGTGGTGATGGAATGGTTGAATGTTAATTGCTGTTCTTTGTATTAATAAGTAAAAATAATAATATTGGGCGGGGGGAGCTATGTGTCTGCACATTTCCTCCTCTCTTTCCTTGCCCATTTTAGTAGAAGGTAGGCAGAAAGAGTCATGTTCTCTTTAGCTCTGTACGTGCATAATGAAAATTACCTCTCATTACTGGACAGAAAAGATAGATAGGTCTCAACATGTGCATACTCCTTCCTTCAAACAGTCAGCTTTGGTGTTGATATTCTGGCTTGTTAAACCAGTTTTCCATTATATCCAAACCAGAAAAATATGGTTAAACCCCTGCTTCATTGTTCTCTGATGTCCCACAAGAACAGCCAGAAAGGCATCGAAGGACTTGCTTCTGGTTATATATACACAGAGAGACGCCTTCATTATATATTTTTAGGCGCCAGGAGACAACCTTCCTTTCAGGCCTTTGACTAATTAATATTCCACAGCCTTTTAAACGTGTCTGTGGGAAGGGAGGGGTCATTGTTTTGCTACATATTTTGTTTTAATTCTTTACTTGTTTTTATCCTGTATTTTTTCTGTGAACTGCCCTGAAATCTTATTATGAAGGGCAGTATATAAATACAGTGGTACCTCGGGTTAAGTACTTAATTTGTTCTGGAGGTCCATACTTAACCTGAAACTGTTCTTAACCTGAAGCACCACTTTAGCTAATGGGGCCTCCTGCTGCTGCCGCGCTGCCGGAGCACGATTTCTGTTCTCATCCTGAAGCAAAGTTCTTAACCTGAAGCACTATTTCTGGGTTAGCAGAGTATGTAACCTGAAGCGCATGTAACCTGAAGTGTATGTAACCTGAGGTACCACTGTAATAAATAATAATAATAATAGGAACAGATGAAGAACAGACTACAACTCAGTATCCTAAGAGCTACTCCCCATTAAAAGAAATACAACACATTGCATTCAACCTGCTTTTGCTTGCCATTTTCAGCAAACAGGAAATGGAAAAGCCACATGTGCAATTTAGTGGCATGGCTTTTCCAAGCAGGAACTGAAGCACTGAACAACTTACGATGCCGGTCCAATCTTTAAATAGATAGGATGTGTACCTGTAATAGCTGTGGCAGCACAAGACAGATAGGAAAGGAGGCCATGATAGTTTATCTTGTCCTTTCTTAACAAGAAAGTCAAGGCACCATACATGGGGTTCCCATTTTATCTCACAGCAACTTTCTGAAGTACATTAGGCTGACAGATAGCAACACGCCCAAGGCGACAGACACAATGAGCTTCTTGGGGAAGTGGGAATTTGAACATTAATTTCCACACTCAGGCCAAATATTCTAGCTACTTGCACTTGCAGAGTACCTGTTTTCTACTTCTTCGCTCACCAGGGAAGTAATTGCTATCAGAGACAAACAGCAGTGACGTAATGCATACAATTTTCCACTGAAAATTTGCTAAAACATATAATCTCCAGTGCTTTATTCTGCTGCAGAATTTTCTTTTCATACATTCATTAATAGCAATGACTAAATGAATGTCAGTTGCAAATACAATATTAGCCAAGCTTGGCAGTTTCAAAGTTGTAATTAATATTTTTTAGGTGATTAATCCTAACCAGTATGTGAGTTGCATATCATGCAGAGTTCTTTGGTTGCTAAACATTTATTAGTATGTCAACAGTTTTCAGTAGCTGAGGGTTTTTTCTTCTTCATCGTAAACAATGTAAAGGAAGTAAACGCTAATGTCTTTAAATATTTATAAGCAGTCTTCTAGTAAAAAGATTCTACCTAACACCACATTAAGGATGTTTTTAACTTTCCCTCACTCAAATATTTCAGGTTGAGTATCTGTAGTGTACTGGGGGGAAAAATTAACATGAGGTTCCCAAACTGTGGTCCACGAGCTTCTTTCAGGTGGTCCATGGTGTGTCTGTGAATTTGTGGCTGACAATGTGAGACAGAGCATCCAATGCATTCAATATTCATATTGATTTTATTGTATTTCACTGCTTATAAGAAATAAAAATTTCTTATATTGTATTATACCATTTGAGTTTTGTGGAATACAAATTATGTATTGTATTTTATTGTATTGAGAGCCAGTGTGGTGTAGTGGTTAAGTCACGTAATCTGGGAAACCGGGTTCGCGTCTCCGCTCCTCCACATGCAGCTGCTGGGTGACCTTGGGCTAGTCACACTTCTCTGAAGTCTCTCAGCCCCACTCACCTCACAGAGTGTTTGTTGTGGGGGAGGAAGGGAAAGGAGATTGTTAGCCGCTTTGAGACTCCTGAAGGGGAGTGAAAGGCGGGATATCAAATCCAAACTCTTCTTCTTCTTCTTCTTGTATTGCAGTTTATAATTTAAATCGTAATACCATAAAAGAAATAAAAGAAGCTAAAATCATACAGCACCTAGCACAGAGCGATACAATTGCTACCATCATTCAGTGGTTTGCTAAAATCCTTAGCAATTTTCCAGTGGCCTGTGCAGAGGAAAGTTTGGGAACCATTGCTCTAGGGCATGAGAAAATTTTCCAGCAAAAGCTGTAATTTTTCATTCCAAATTACACTACCCATACTAACCTACTTTAAATAGTAATACTTTCCACAAAACATTTCAATTCCCCCCCTCCAGAAAACCCACCTATAGAGCTCAGTAGCAAATTGCATGGCAATATTTTAATTAGACAGATTTGTCCTCTTCTATTGCGTAGGTGGGTGGGATTTTTTTTTAAAAAAAAAACTCTGCTGAAGCACAAATGAGCTCTCACTGAGCAAAGCAAACAAAGATTTGTGGATGTTTCTTAGCATCTTCATGTTCATACTGGTTCATGTTCCTAACTTGTCAGCAGAGCCGGATTTAGGTTTGATGAGGCCCTAAGCTACTTAAAGTAATGGGGCCCTTTATATGTCCAGCTGTCCTTTGTCAACAACAAATTGTCACTGTTTAGGAACGCTTTGGTTTGGGAACAGACTTCCAGAACAGATTAAGATTGAGAACCAAGGTACCACTGTATATAGAAATGAGCAAACCAGTGATATTTTAGGGAGCAGGCTAGCAGGCGGGGCCCATTACTTACATCATGGGAGCCTACTCAACACAAAACACTCTTGCTGTATATAGGTTTTATTTTACTTTTTATCTTATATTTTGGAAATGTACATCCAGGTGTGTTTTTTCTTTAATTTTTTGGGGGCCCCCAAGAGAGTAGGGCCCTAAGCTATAGCTTCTTTAGCTTATACCAGGGGTCTGCAACTTTTAAGACAAAAAGAGCCACTTGGACCCGTTTCCGAAGAAAAAAAACTGGGAGCCGCAAAACTCGTCATTATAAAAATAACTTTTTTGTCACTTTTTGTTATTTCTTTGTTTGACCCCTCAGAATTACTCCTCCTCATAGAAATAAACGTTAAATTAACAAGTTGCCTTTTTGTGTGTGTGTGTTCTTCACTTCCCTTCAAAACAGTGACCAGCGTACATGCCCCCTTTCAATGCAGTGACCAGCGTACATGCCCCTTACAATGTAGCGGGTGGGCGGGTGGGAAGGTGACGTTGGGACAGTGCATGACTAACGCACACACCGCCCCCATGCAACGTCACAGCTAGTACAGCGCCCGCCACAGTGGGGAGTGTTGAGGCGCACAATGCGCCTCCTCCCCTCGCTAGTATCCGCCCCGGAGCCGCAGCAAAGGTGTAAAAGAGCCACATGCAGCTCCGGAGCCGCGGGTTGCTGACCCCTGGCTTATACGTGAATCTGAAACTACTTGTCAGCATGGTGGGAAACTCCAGGTTCAGCAGGAATCACCTAGACAACTCTAGTCATTAAGACAGCATCAGGTCCCTCAAAGCCATAACATGCCCCTACATTACACCTCCTTGCCAACTAGCTGTAAAAATCAGATTTCTTTCTCTGTACTGGCCACACTTCCTTTTTTTTTACGCACTCTGTTATAATTATTTTAATCTTTCAGTCCCCATCCAGTAAGTTGGTACCTGTTCAATAGCTATCAAACATCAAAGGATGTAAATGCTTATGAAGCACATGTCTTAATCAACCTATACAAAAGCACCTAGAGGTTACTTTGATTACTCAGTGCAATCACTCTAATTCAGTAAGAATGATTACAACATTACAGCCGACATCAAGTTTGGGCTATTATCTTTGGAGGCTGTCTCAAGAACCAACCTACAATGTTGTAAACAAATATTCTAACCAACATCTATTACAGTAAGTTACAGTTTTGTCCTAAACTTATCTTATGCTCTAGCTTCTGGGGGGTGGAAAATCAGCTTTCGTTACTGCACAGAAAAGCTAGAAAGACGGCTCCATACGCACAGATTCAGGTTACCAAAGATTTATAATTTTTGAAGCATGTGTTGATCTGTTTCATTTTTAAAAGAGCTTTGCAGCAAAAGTCATGTTCCAATATAACTTTTCATCTACAGGATATATTGAAGTTGCCATTCCAACCACACATACCAAAAACAGTTTCTAGAAACTGTTGGAAAAGATTCTAGAAAATCGAATTCAGATCATAACAAGGCAGCCATTTTTATTTTTAAAAGAAAAATGTAGTTATACATTTACAATGAAAATCTGCCTAAACTCTTTGGTCACATTCTGAAGGCAATCTTATTTCACACACAGCATTGTACGTACACTGAATAACAGAACTGGTTTTTCTTGAACTTTCTAAGCAAAAACTGAAACTAGACTGGAACCGATATTCACTTCCCCTATTGGCTATTCTATTGCAGGATTCTATCGGCAGGCCACACTTCTTGATATATATTTGTGTCTGCACGTATTATTAATTTAGTCCACAGTTCCCTTCACAGACAAGCTGCTATGCCTTTGCTTGGATGAACCACAGAAGCAGGATGATATCTCCCCTTATTTCTCCTGAGCAAGAAACCACTTTTATTAAAGGAAGGCTTGACTACAGTCTTCTTCAAGCTCCGGGGAGGGTCTCCTCACAAGCCGGAGGCACAGCGGGGCTTTGCTGAGGCTGTTCAGCAAACAACACTTTATGACAAATTTATGTGGCTGGATGGAAGGCAAAAGATCTATACTAGTTATGTTACTTTTATAACAAAAATACACCACTATTAGACCAAGAAATGTGGACTAAACTAGGAAACTTACAAATCTCTTGGCTGCTACTCCATCAAATCCACACTTTGGGGGGGGGGCCCTAACCTAATTACCAGTAAGGCAGCCACAAGATTACTAGCCCATTTGAAAGATTTGTAATATGGACAAGGCCAAGGCCTAGGTATAATACAGTGGTACCTTGGGTTACAGCTGCTTCAGGTTACAGACGCTTCAGGTTACAGACTCCGCTAACCCAGAAATAGTACCTCGGGTTAAGAACTTTGCTTCAGGATGAGAACAGAAATCGTGCTCTGGCAGCACGGCGGCAGCGGGAGGCCCCATTAGCTAAAGTGGTGCTTCAGGTTAAGAATAGTTTCAGGTTAAGAACGGACCTCCAGAACGAATTAAGTTGTTAACCCAAGGTACCACTGTATTCGCAACCTATAAAATTATACTCAGTGCGTAAGAGAGTTCACTCAACCCTATTATACATCAACAGGAATGAGGTTTTGGCTACGAACATGACCCAGATCAATGGAACAGACTTTGGACAAAAAAAAACCCTTCAGCAATAGAAAATTAACCCTAACACTCATATATAGGTGGTACCCCTAGGAAGCTAGCCATGATCCATCTGGGTGCCTCACCACATTGCTGAAAGGGCTGCCCCAGACCCAGCAAACATCTCCACATGTGGCAGGAATGTACAAAACTCAAGCCTTTCTGGAAGTCATAATTCCAGGAAATTAATAAAATAATCAAACAATTGGAAGTCAAACCAGAATTAGCTTTATCAAATATATTTCAAGACAACAACCTAGATTTACATAGTGTAGAATTAATAAGCCATATATTACAAGCAGTGTGACACACCATAAGCAGACACTGGAAAGACCTTTCTGGCACAACAATAAACCATTGGTACAAAACAGTTTAGGAAACAACATTCCTTGAGAGATCAACAAATAAACTATGGTGGACACATGGATGGATCAAGAAAGGTGGCTTTACTCCAGTGTGGTTTAATTTTATAATGTGTGCCAGTATTCCAAAAAAAGGAACAATCCCCCCATTAGCATTTGGCTCAATCTGATTGATCTAAATTTAAATTTAAATTATTATCTTCATTTGAACCATACGTTTTAGATATTACTACAAATTTATTGTGCTATTTTTGTGCTATACAAACGACATGAGAAGATTTGGTCTGTTTATTTGCATCATTTATTACTCATATGATCCTTGCTCATAAAACCCAATAAAAAGGTTATTCAAAAATAAAGGCTATATCTACACAGAATCACATAGTCATTTTAATTTAGCACATTAGCAACCCAAGTCTAAAAGCACTCCACTATGACCTTCTGAAAAATCAAAGGCTTCTGACTTTAGGCCAAATGACTTAACAATTGTAAATGTCTCATGAGACAAGAGGTGAGAAAGGAGGAACTTGAAATTGGATCCAAGCCAAAGGTCAGGAATGTACTTATTTCCTCTTTGCTGCACACTTATCCTGGCAGCATATAGGGAAGCACTGCTTTTTTTTATCCAATGTCAGAGCAGCAGCTTTTTGACACAATGCACATTATCTTTGATAATAGTTTTGAAATAACATTTTTGGTTCACTTTGCCTGGTGACACTTTCCACATTGTTGCAAATGAAGGATTTTAACAGGTATGTAAAAAAGCAGCTCAATTATTATAACTAGAGGCATTAATCAATTCCCTCACCATTATCCTTCTCCAGAAAACCAAGCGTACGTGACTTCACAACTTTAGGTGCTGTATATTTGAAGTTACACACACTTGGGTGACTTCCAGTGCTGTCAGACTGCTTGCAGAATGGAAGGAGAAACTCAAGGTTGCGGGGGGGGGGGGAGAAGCAGCGAATTTCACAGCATCCACCAGTGTGATGCTGGATATTGCCCAATGGAATAAAGCCACTGTTTTCTATGTACAATCATCATGAGAGATGCCAAGTCACCAACTGAATCAAATCCAGCATGCTGCCTTACTGTGTATTAGCTTCATTATGCTCCTATCATAAATTAAAATTTGACTTAATATGAGTAACTTTACAGTTTTTGTCCATCAGCTCAGTGGGAAGAATATTTTGTACATCATAACCACTTATTCATATATACCGGCAGCGACCATTTTGTGTGGGGATTCTGTTCCTGGCGCACGCACATATTAGCGGAGTGCATTACACCCCTTTAGACGTCAGCAGAGCACCCAAAAGCCGGTTACGCCCCCATTCGTCCCTCTTCCAGGTCCAAAAGGACCCACACATTGGTGGACGCACCTAAAATGGCCACCACTTGTACTTTAATACAGTCCTGTGAGACATAAGCCATATAAATTCACAAATCAGGGAGTCCTATTTCTTTAATGTCGCATTTATAATAAAACATTGTACTAATTTAATACATGATATTGTGCTAAGTGAACAGTGTACAAACTGACATATGCTATGATGTCATATATTTAACTCAATAAATTTAGATTAGTGTTAACTCATTAAAAAAACCCTTTTAGAACCATTTACTGGTTATGAATAGTAGGCTACATTCTCACAAGTTTATGTAAGCACTGATAAGTGATGCATACATAATATAATTACACTAGTCTTGTACAGTATTAAATTACATTTTAATCACTTTCCCCTCAATACCCATTTGATACAAAGAAATCACAATTTCAATTGAGGAAAGGCTGAATTTTACGGCTATGGATTCAACCAGTGAAGTTCCAAACTATTTCTAAATGTATCAAAACAATAAACTATTTTTTTATATACTGTAGGTAACATGCAAATATTCTTCATAACTTTCACATGACTATCTAAATTTCTAGAAGTATCCAAAATTCACCTTGTTTAGTTACAAAGGGATTTCAACCCTGTAAATGCAGTATATAGAAATTTACTTGGCAGTCAGTCCCTTAGGGCTTCTGTCTGTGTTGACACACACAGGAATGCACTGTAAATATTTCATATTTTAAAGAGCCAAACCTCTGAACATATATTTATCACTTCCGTAAGCATCTTAAGACTTTGTATTGACAGTTAACATACCACAAACTCAAATAATTAAGGCGTGTTTTAAAGTGCCTTCCCTGTGTGCTGTGTACTAAAATGAAACTTGGTGGAATGACTCAGAATATTGCTAGCTGGAAATTCTGCATGTCTCTATCTTCATTAAATGAGTCAGTAATCGTCCAGTCCCCTCTTGTATGTGGGATACGTATAACTGGCTATTTAGATGGTATGCTTGTCTAGTATTCCAGCTGCAGCGCTGAGACACAACTGACAAATCTCTATAAATCATATTTAATAAGCAACATCTCAAGTGAACTTTTGTTGTTGTTTTCACAGACTTCTCCACATTTTTAAGCTAGGCAGGAGGATGTGTGCAATAGCAGAAACGGTAAGTAAAACATTTCACTGCATACACAGAGAGAGCTGAAATGTGTTCAGCTGTGTACAGAACAGAAGTACAGGCATAATCTTGGAGATACTGTGGGTTCAAGTTCCAGACCATCACAATATCGCAAAATGCAAGTCACACACATTTTCTGGTTTCCCAGTACATATAAAAGTTATGTTTATACTACACTGTAGTCTATTAAGTGCGCAATAACATCATGTACTTTTAATGCTAAAAAAATGTGAACCATCATCTAAGCCTTCAGCAAGTTGTAATCTTCTGGCTGATGGAGGGTATTGCCTTGATGTTGGTAGCTGCTGACTGATCAGACACCTGCATCCTCATAAGGAGCAGCTGGGCAGGCTCCTGTAGCCTCGTCTCCAATCCACCACCAGCACCAGCAGCTCCTCCAGTGCTTCAATTTGTAAAAAAAAAAAGTACTATCTATGATGCGCAATAAAACTATGCACAATAAAGTGAGGTATGCCACTATATTTATCTCATGAGCCAAGTTGTGCATATATGGACCAAGTGTACTATCAGTTCTGTTTTATTAAGTAAATTCACTTTTTTAACAAAAATCCCTGTTAAGGCACAAACCTTAATGTTATTAGCAGCCAAATATCATCAACACTTGATAGCTGTGTATAATGAGAGGTTGTTGTTTAGGTCCAGTAACTGCATGTGGTAGTATTCCCATTAGGCCTGAAGTAATTACAAGAAATTTAAGTGAGAACAGAGGTTAAACAACCTTATACCCTCATGTTTATTCTTCATAACAAGGCAGAAATCAAGCTGTTGCTGTGTTTTATTTGCCCTGTGGTGTAAAAATATATACAGTCTTCACAAAACTTACATCTTGCACCTACTAAAGACAGAATTTTAAAAGATATTGGGTGGAAAGTGTTGAATGTATAACTAATATCAGTATACTGAACAATTCTGAGATTCATATTTTAAATGTACAGTGGTACCTTGGTTCCTGAACGTACGGTAATCCGTTCCAGAAGTCCGTTAGACTTCCGAAATGTTTGAAAACCAAGGTGCGGCTTCCAATCGGCTGCAAGAGCTTCCTGCACTCAAGTGGAAGCTGCGTTGGACGTTTGGCTTCTGAAAAACATTTGAAAACCGGAACACTTACTTTCGGGTTTTCAGTGTTCAGGAGCCAATTTGTTCATAACTAAGCCGTTTGAGAACCAGGTTTCCACTGTATTCAGCTGAAAACCTTTCTACAGTCAAGTATGTGTCATCTTTATTCACCTATATTTTAGCAGATGACAATGCAATTCCCCAGTTGTATCAGATGGAGAAGGATAGGTCTGTCTTACTCCAGACAGTAAGAGTTCCTTTGCAATTCCCCATTTTAAATGATAATGTATTAATGTCAATATTATGCTTCCTAAAACTTTGGAAATATAATATAACAACAACAACGCACTCTAAAGGATCAAGCATCTTAGCAGGGTCATAAGATTGCTCTACTGGGATAAAATTATACACACACACATTCTGGAGTAAATCCTACTGAAGTCAATAAGACCTGCTTCTACCTAGTAAAGGTAAAGGGACCCCTAACCATTAGGTCCAGTCGTGACCGACTCTGGGGTTGCGGCGCTCATCTCGCTTTATTGGCCAAGGGAGCTGGCGTACAGCTTCCGAGTCATGTGGCCAGCATGACTAGGCCGCTTCTGGCGAACTAGAGCAGCGCATGGGAATGCCGTTTACCTTCCCGCCGGAGCGGTACCTATTTATCTACTTGCACTTTGAAGTGCTTTCGAACTGCTAGGTTGGCAGGAGCAGGGACCGAGCAACGGGAGCTCACCCCGTTGCGGGGATTCGAACCGCCGACCTTCTGATTGGCAAGTCCTAGGCTCTGTGGTTTAACCCACAGCGCCAGCCGCGTCCTTACCTAAGGACCCACTTCTACGTAAACATGCACAAAATCAGAATCCAAGCCCCCGCATCCCAAAAAAGAGAAGTCTCATGGTATTAGTGGCATTATTTATCATTCACTCCTCACATTATATTTAACAATTATTTGACCTTTATACTGCCCAACAGTTTTGAAAAAGCATAGCAGACTATTAATCTATATTTCTGTGGGTTATTATTATTTTAATGGTTTGGAGTAAATCCTATTAATCTTGTTGGCAAAAATTCCCCAGAGTGCTTTCTCGAAGGGCTTTGAAACGAGAAAGAACTTTGTACTGACTAAAAGCAAACTAGTTATAAAACCCAGCATTTTGTTTCATGAGATCTTCACCCACCTCTGCAAATCTAATTTAAGGCAAGGAAACACAAGGGGGGGGGGAGGAAAGGGGAAATGCCAACTGTCTTGTGTTGAAGCACAATACCTCATGTGCTTTCTCCCATTTACAGATTGAAAGCTAATATAATATAATATAATATAATATAATATAATATAATATAATATAATATAATATAATATAATACAATACAGTGGTGCCCCGCAAGACAAACGCCTCGCAAGACGGAAAACCCGCTAGACGAAAGGGTTTTCCGTTTTGGAGGCGCTTCGCAAAACGAATTTCCCTATGGGCTTGCTTCGCAAGAAGAAAAAACTCCATTTTAAAAGCCCCCAGGACAGCGGAGACTTCTCCGCTGTCCCGGGCGATCTGAAAATGCTGGCGGGCGGGAGCGAAGGCTTCACTGCCGCCCGCCAGCATTTTAAAAGCCCCCGGGACAACGGAGAAGTCTCCGCTGTCCTGGGGGCTTTTAAAATGCTGGCAGTCGGGAGGAAAGCCCTCCTGTACCCGGAGCTTGCGGGGTGGGAGGTGGGGAGAAGGGCTTTTCTTCCCACCGCCAGCCTTCAGAACAGCCTTCTGAAGGCTGGCGGTGGGAAGAAAAGCCCTTGTGTCCCCCCCCCCAGCCTTCAGAAGAGGTCGGGGGACAGACTGTCCCCGGACCTGGTCTGAAGGCGGTTTCCATAGGAACGCATTGATTGATTTTCAATGCATTCCTATGGGAAACGGTGCTTCGCAAGACGAAAAACTCGCAAGAAGAAAAAACTTGCGGAACGAATTAATTTCGTCTTGCGAGGCACCATTGTATAATATAATATAATATAATATAATATAATATAATATAATATAATATAATATAATATAATATAATATAATATAATATAATACAATACAATATAATATTTATACCTAGTCCATCTGGCTGGGTTTCCACAGCCACTCTGGGTGGCTTTCCGTCAAAATGGCTGCTTTTCTCTTATATTACACCCTTGGGGAATGGTCAAAACTCAGCGCTAAAGGGGATCTGCCTTACATGCAGAAGGTCCTGGGCACAATTCTCACATCTCCAGGTAGTGTTAGGATAGACTGCCTGAAACCCTAGAAAGCTGTTGCTAGTCAGCGTATAGAACACTGAACTAGGCTGTCAAACCAATAATCTGACTCTGCATAAAGTAGCTAAATATGTTCCACACTGATGTTAGTAACTCAGACATATAAACTAATCACCAAACGGCACCTTAAACCTAGGTTATGGTCACTACAATGGAATGCCTAGGCATTAGGGGTTTTTTGCAATAACATTTTATTATTATTATTACTACTACTACTACTATTCATTTCATTTCTATACCATTTATATTTTAAAGAAAAATTTCAAAGTAGTTTACAACACATTAAAACATCAAATAAAAAATTCAGAATAAAACAAATTCTGGAAAATTTTGCTTTCCCCATTTTATGCTTTCCCCATTTATTTGCCTACTTAATTTATATAGCTGCCCCATAGCAGAAGTTCTCTAGGAACCCAGTGTGGTATAGTCGTGATGAGTATCAGACTAGGACCTGAGAGACCAGGGTTCATATCCCCATTCAAGTCATGAAGCTCATTGGGTGACCTTGGGCCAAGCACAGCCTCTTAACTTACCTCACAAGGTCATGGTAGGGATTAACTATGGGGGTGGGGATGAACCATGCACTCGTTGGAAAAAAAGGTAGGATATAAATGCAATACATAAACTCTTCTGTTTACCTGCTTAAGAAAGCTAAAGGGAACAGCCACATGGAGATGTCAGTTGTCAAACTGGCATCCAGAGATCTTCATGTTGTTGCAACTAGACCAGCACAAGTTGCAAAACGCACCTGGCGAATTTCTAACACTGAGCACAGCACATTATAATTGCTACAATAGGCAGAAAAACCATTAAGTGGTCTACCAAAACCCTCAGCAACTTTCAAGAGGCCCAATGGTGGGGAAAATTGGGAACCACTGTCCTTTGAGAGTGTTAATCAATGTGCAGATGAGGATAATCCAGTAGACACTGTGTACTTAGACTACAAGTGCCATCATCCCTGACCCATTTCCATGCCGGCTGGGGCTGATGAGACTTGCAGCCCAACATCAGAGGGACCAAAAGTTCTCCATCCCTGGGCCTATATCAAATAAGAATGGCTTCTAGGTAGCCAAGTAAGAAAAAAACTAGTCTTAGCAGCTTGAGTAATAAAGCGGGAGAGCTGCTGGGATGCTCTGCTGTTCAACGCGCCTTCCATCAGCAGAGGGGTACTAATTGGCTACAACCCCAAGATTCCAGAAGCACAGTTTTAGAGGATGTTATTTGCATCCTGGCTTTGGGCCAATCTATTTTCACATCCCAACCATTTTGAAAGACAACTCTGTAGAGAAAATGCTATCCCTATGCAGCTGTTGCTACACAATTATAATACCACTATGCAAACTTCAGATAATACTGCAGTGAGTATGAATGGTGGCAAACTGTGACAGTTACTCACTGCATTTGCCACAATACAAAGGTAACATAAGATAGCCTCATAACAAGCTGGAAATTTTCCTTTGAACCATTAATCATTTCTGACTAAAAGAAGACTCCATCAAGGAACAGGAGATACATTAAAGAGGTTTTCCATAAGCAGTTGGAACTGCACAATAGTCCTATTCTTGGTAGGTATCATGGCATGCGAAGCAAGAACATATTATTATTTAGGCTGTGATCATGGTCATCGTTCAGTCGTCTTAGTCATGCTCAACTCTCTGTGAACCCATGAACCAGAGCATGCCTTGGAATTTCTTCTCAAAGCTTCTTCTTTTGACCATGGAGTGTTCATGGCAAAATACTGGAGTGAGTTGCCAGTTCCTTCTCCATTAGGCTGTGATACAAAGCAGCAAATTCCATTTAACTCAGTGGTGCTTACTTTCAATACACTATTCTTAAAGGTAAAGGGACCCCTGACTATTAGGTCCAGTCGTGACCGACTCTGGAGTCACGGCACTCATCTCACTTTACTGGCCGAGGGAGCCGGCATACAGCTTCCGGGTCATGTGGCCAGCATGACTAAGCCGCTTCTGGTGAACCAGAGCAGCGCACGGGAACGCCGTTTACCCTACACTATTCTTAGGATCAAGGAATTAAGCTTGAAATTTCTGTAGCTTTCTTCACATTCCTGATAACATGTCATGGCAGGCAGTTTGGGAAAACAGTCAAAAGTTCAGTAGTTAAATCGAAGGGAAAGGAGAACTGCCAAAAACACACACCCAGAATTACATTGTATGAAAACTGCTTTTCCCTAAACTGGACAGTAACTTTGGCCTTTTCAACTTACCCAACTTTACTGTGACCCGTACTGAATCACACCAGACAGGTTAAGATTTAACAAGCGAAGTTGCTCACAATGATAAATCTGGAATGCTGCCCATCTGCAAGGCCATGTTCAGTTGCTGAGTCATATACATTTATTTCCTTTATATTTCACCATGTAAAGGTTTTGCAAAAGATGGTGTGTGTTGCCATTACAAGTAAGTTTGTCCAAGGCCTCTGCACTCAGGGCTTTTCAAATGCAGGTTACACACCCCATAGACAACAGACAACCATTTTCCTCACTGAGCCACAATTCCAGAGTAGTGTAACTCTGGGAACTGTAGTTCTGTAACATGAATATGGGTCTCTCCTAACAACTCTTACAAACTACACTCCCCAAGATTCTTTGGGGGGAGCCATGACAGCTATAGTGGCAACACAAAAACAGGCCTTTTCTGTGGTGTCTCCCCATTTGTGGACTGCTCTCCCCAGGGAGGCTCACCTGGCGCTTTTATTACATATTTTTAGGTGCCAGGTGAAAATGATCCTCTACAACCAGGTCTTTGGTGGATTAAACAATCTATGGCTTTGGAAATGTGTTTGTAGGTTGGTTTTTGTTGTTGTTGTTGTTGTTGTTATGTTCTGCATCTTGTGGGAGTTTTTTGGGGGTGGATTATGTTGTAAACCGCCCTGCAATCTTCAGATGAAGGGCCATATACAACTTTAATAAATAATTATAATAATATAGTGCTTGAAATATATAGTACAGAAAGAGCCTGACAGTGATCATTAAAGTAACGCAAAGGTCCCCAAAAGGAGTGTGGAATGGGTGGAATGTCAAGCTGGCTGCCTCCTGAACCAGTCATATGATTGCTTTGTCAGGTAGCCAGCTGCAGTAATGTACCCAACTGACATTTTTGGCATATTGCTCCTGCAAGGGAATTCAGATCACAACTGGAAGTTCCAAGAGGAAGCCTTAGGGGTTTCTACATAGTAAATATTGAGGATTGGAGTGGAAGTCCTCAGAAAGCACAGGCAAGACAATGGGTGATGAAAACGGTAAGGACAGTGGCTGGCGCAGAAGAAGTAACTCTGAAATATAAATACCTCTGCACAAGCATAGCAAAGTTTTTACTTTTCAAGATAGTCCTGTTATTGAAAAAAATAAGACACTTAAGACTGGAAGCCCCAGCCATATGAAGTACTGCAAAGAACCAGCAACACATAATCAAACTGCGCTTGCAAAAAAGACAGAATCTAAGAAGTTATAATAGCAAGTTATGAGAAAGCAAGGCAATCAGAACAGCACAGTAGGTATTTGTGCTTTCAACAACTTAGATTGACCTTGTTTGACACGGCACTAAACCATGTCGTAGTGCTACATGAATGAGCTGTAGGAAACCTCAGGCTCATAGTCTCACCCATCCCTCAACAAGCATGCTTTAGACTGGCCTACATGTCAAATACTAGAAAGTCCTGAAACCTTGTCACAAGGTTTTCTGCATCAAGTAATGATCTCAGATTTACTGTGATAACAACACAAGAATGTCCTGGGAAATCATTAAATCTAGATAACGATAATGCATTCAAAGGCTCAGTTATCATTATTTGAAAGCCAGATGGCAGAATAAAGGGACAATTTTAAAAGCTGTGGCTATTCAATGCAACTGGTTCATGACCTTTAATATTCCTATTAATTAAATGCATGACCGTTTAGGAACAAGTTTACAAATACTAAGCTCTTGAAAATATATATATTTTTAGACAGAAAGTAGACAACAACATCTAAACACAATCACGTGTCAATTAGTGGAGAACAACATCACTTATGGATGCCATTATTACTAGTTTCCTTAATCAATCAAGCATGCACCAAGGCACTGGAAACAAGTGATCAGTAAACAACTTCAAGTCAAACAACATTCTACCAGCCAAGAATTGTGATCTGCCAAGTGCTTCACAACTTGCCTTTCTGTACTATAGTTTCAAATAGACAGCAAAAACAGGTGTTTTGTCAAGACTCTGATAAACCACCCTACATGGCTGACTGCTTAGGTCACAGACTTCACACAGGCCAGCCAGTCTGTGTCAAATCAGACTACAGGTAACTCTTCCCACCCCCCAGTTTCACAAAATTAAAGAAAGCAGTTAAGCAAGCCTATGTTCATCAATACATTTTTTAAAAGGCATACTGTGGTTTTAGAAGCTCATTTGCTGAAACAGCTTTTCTATGCCTTCTTCACCCCCACAGTTATGTGCCTAGAATAATAAAGTGACTTAGCTCACATGATTTCCAAAAAACTTATTTAACTATTGTTCCCCTTATCTCTAATCTCCAGTCATACAATATACCCAAAGAAAGAAATTAACAATCAATTTTATCAAAATAAATCATAGTGTCATGTACATGTTTACTCATAACCAAGGCCAACTCTGATAGCTATGAATCAGGTTACAGCCTAAACATGTAAGGACCCTTCACTCACTCACAAACTTTCTTTTCACCCAGCCAAAGTTATTTGATGGTAAAGATGCTTAAGCTTGTGCCTTAAGATTCATTAGGCATCGAACTGCTTAAAGTAAAACTTCAAGCTTATTTTAAATGTTGTAATGAAGAACTTGACTAAAATGTATCCATGTGATGACCTTATATGCGCCTAGAGGCCAGAATCAAGATTCAGAAAGCCAGCCAGAAATCAGTTTTTAGGTACCCATTCTGAGGGAAAGGGAGACAGGGCCACACAACCTGTTGAGCTATATGAGTGAATTTACATGTTTAACAGAATCCTTTTAAGTGTCTCCTAAAGAACCCTAGAAACATCAAAGTTTCATACTCAAACCTTAGAAAAATAATTTGGACTGCAGGGGTCGGGTCTGGTCTGATCACTTGTTCACTTGTATACATGCAAACTTCAAATCAGCCTTCACAAACTTAGTGTCCTGGGTTGGGAAAGTCTTCCATACATGGACTCACTGCATCTCTCACCACTATTTGCAGCTCTCCTCTGCTCTCTAAGCCAGTATATCTGCTAGCAGAGGTTCATGCTGCATGCAACTGATGAAACAATATGCATGCATTTTTAAACAACGAACCTGTATATTCTTTGACAAACTACATGTACTATAAATTATTCCTAGATCACTTATTACTTTGCTGTAATTCATACTGGCTTCAAAGAAGGAAAACAATTGTGTAAATGGGATCATTCCTTGCTCATAAAATGTTTGGGAAATGTGCATTGGATGTCTAGATCCAGGAAAATCCAAAACAAAGATTGATATAAAAGTGCAAGACATGAGGAAAGAAAGAAAAAATCATCACTCTAAGCATCATTTCTGAAAAGAGCCTTACTTTGATCAAAACAGCCATCTCTATGGTAAGCGGAAACTCTTTTCCCTCTTAGCCAAAAAGATAAAGGCGATTAAGCTGGAATTATTTCCCAGTGACCTATATAATTTTGTCAGCTTGCCAGTTACTATTAGTGCAGGCCATCTAGGGATGGAATGGCAATAACCACAACCTAACCCTTTTCTGGGGGCAATGGGAAAGGGTCGATCCAATCAATTTTAAAACAGAACAGTGCTGTAATTATTAGCAGCGATGTGAAGTAAACAAAGTTTGCTGTAACGTGTTGCTACCTTCCTCTAGCTAAGAAAGTCGCTTCCTTGTTCGCCCCTCCCACAGCAGCAGCATCCATTCCCCAGCAGGGAGAGGATTAAGTTTGTTAACTCAAGAGAGAGACCGGTTTCGTCTGGGCAGAGTTTGACAGAGAGGGAAGACTTTTGAGTCATCTGCCGCTCGCGTTCTTACAAAACCCGAGGCAAGCAGCACCCAGCCCTCCCTCCTGCATTTGCAAATTGCAATGCTTTGTGCGGGCGCCTCTTGCAACCAGGCACGCTGACAATTAACTGGGGGAGGGAGAGAGAGAAAACTCCCGGGTTCCAAACGTTTTCCGAGAAGCAACAAGTGTTTCGGAAATACTTTCAGGCACGGGAGGAGGAGGTGAGAGAGAAACCCGACAAAGGCGGGAAGACCTCACAAACCCTCTCCTGGCTTTCTTTTCTTTTCTTCCTCCCTTTCCAAGCTTTGCAATAGGCGCGCCCCTCCTCCTCCTCCTCCTCCGCTGAAACCTGAACTGGCCCATCACCTCTGAGAGGCACAAGAAAACGCCGCACGCAAGCAAGCGCAGCGCCCGGCTCCTTCCTAGGCCGCAGTGGTAATTCCGAGGTCAAAACGGCGTCATTCCCGGGGGTCGCGACCCACTCCCCATGGGAGCAAAGCATCCTCCAGCCCGGCGCGACCCCTCAGTCCGGAGGGAAGAAACGTGTCACTCCCCTGAAGAGGAAAATTCCTCTCGGGAGAAACACGTGGGTGGGTGAGCCGCTGCCACACCAGATTAACACTAAAGAATTAAAAGGGGCGAAGGAGTACCTGGGCGGCCTCGAGCGCCTCCTCGGCGGTTGTTTTGCGCTGCGGTGGTGCTTTATCTAGAGTAGTGAGCCTCCCCCATGTCCGGAAAGCAGAAAGTTTTCTCCTCGGCGAGGCGCGAACCGCCCGCTTCCCCCCGACGCGCACACGCTCCCCCGAGCGGGTTCCCTGGGAGTTGGCTCAGCCGCGCGCAATCCTCTGGGCGCCGCTGCGCTGCTGCCTCTGGGGAGAGAGGCGGGGAGGCGCTGCTAACAACAACAACAGCTCCAGCAGCAGCAGCAGGTAAATCCCTCCCTTGCGCTGGAGCAGCCGGCTTTGAGCAATAATCCTCCAAGCACTGGAGGGAAGGGCGGGGGAGAAGGAGAGGCTGCTCCGCCGAGTCCCTGCCAGCCCCTCTCCAGAAAACAGAGTTGGAACAACAGCAGTTTGACTGCGTGCGGGCGGCGCAGAAATGGAGAAACTGGGCGGGCGGCGGGGTGCGTAAGGAGGCAGCCAGCGCGGGCTGCAAGCGGGCCTCAGTTTTTGGGGCGTGTGAGTCACGAGGAAGAAAGAGCTGGAACATGTAACGTGAGTGTCTTCACGCACCTCTGGGGCTTAACTTCCTGAGCCTTGATTTCCACCCTGTTTTAAGGACCTGGCCTCTGCGGAGTCCCATCATGAGCTGCCTGTTTTAGCTGCCCTGAACTCTGGCGCAAACGAAGCGCCTTTCTCCTGACGCCTCGGAGCAAGTAGGAGGTGGAGACCTCTCTGTTGTTGCCCCTTCGCTCGTTTAATATTTCTGGTTCCTTCTAAGTCTGCAAAATGTCAAGGAGGTTCAGGGAGGAGTATCGTCGCTACAATAAAAACTCGCATTACACGGGACAGATGGGATCCAGTCAGACTGCCAATGCCAGCTGAAATTCGGTCACTAAGGGGCAACAAAAAAAGAGTAAGAAAAAGGGAAAAGAAAAGGGATTTTGCTTTAGTGGTTTAATATAATATGATTCAACAAGTAACTGTGTAGAGCAGGCATCCCCAAACTTGGCCCTCCATATGTTTTCAAACTACAACTCCCATCATCCCTAGCTAACAGGACAGTGGTTAGGGATGATGGGAATTGTAGTCCCAAAACATCTGGAGGGCCGAGGTTGGGGGTGCCTAGTGTAGAGCATAGGATACAATTCAGGCAAAATTAGGAGCTTTCAAATACCACGTAAATCCCCTGGCAGGATTATGTCTACAGAGTTCTCAGCTGTCTATGTGCATGATCCAGAAGTCCTTACAACAACCCTGTGAGGTAGGTGGAACAAGGGTCTTTCCTTGCTCACCAGAAAAGAAACTTCTTCACACAATACCAAGCTAAACTATTGAAATTGCTCCCACAAAATGTAAAATGATGGTCACCTACTTGGATGTTTAAAGAGGATAAGACAAATTAATGGAGTAACAAGTCTATCAACAGCTACTTGTGCTGCCTACAGCCTTCCCAGAGGAATCTGGTTAGCCACTGTAAGAACAGGATCCTGGAGGAGGAGATGGGCCTTTGGTCTGATCCACCAGGACTTTTCTTATGCTCTTAACCTTTCGTTACTGCTTGAGAGAAAAAAGGGAAAGTCTACGTCTGCCGTCTTAGCTATCCCTGCTACTTCTGCTACTTTCATTAGCCATAGGAATCCCACTTTGTTTTTCTCATTATTTCTGGTGCCACCTTTGTTGGATGGACCCAATTTCTAGTATTAGGAGTGCCATGGGGGGTAGAGCAAGCCCCCCAAAATGTTCAAGTAGGCCTGGGCCTCCTCAATATTCTGCGGCCTGCAGCGGGCCCTATTGGGCCTTCCCACAGCTGCAGTTTACCTGTGGCCTCGACAGGTTTCACAGGGCCTACCTGCAACCATCCCTGCCAGGGCTTCCTGCAGCTGCAGTGGCCCCCGCCAAGCCTAATCGCAGATGCAGCAGACTCTGCCGGGCCTTGCCATAGCAGACACTGCCGGGCCTCCTACCACTGTATGTGTCTAGTTTTGTGAGAGAGAAAAGCCTATTCCTATCCCACCCAGTATCTTCATGCCATGCATGAACTTATAAACATCTATCATGCCCCTCCTTATTTGCCTTTTTTCTAAACTATCAAGCCCCTAATCCAGTGGTATCTCGGTTTTTTAATGTCTCCGTTGACTAATGTTTCAGTTTTCAAAAGACGTAAACCGGAGGTAAATGGTTTGGTTTTCATTTATTTTTTTTAAGATATTTATTGAAATTTTCAAAAAAATAAAAACAAAACATAAAGGAAAAAAAACAATTAAACACACATACAACTTACATTTCTTATTGTCAATGACCAATTTCCTTGACTTCCCCGCACCTCCCCTTCTTGTATTCCAGTTCCAATTTTTAGCTCAGCAAGTTCTTGTCCCCAAACTTTACCTTATTTTCTCTAATTCATTTTAGTTAACCAATTTTAACTTATAAACCTCAATCTTTATACGTCAATACTTATTCTTAAAAGTCTTTTTCTAAGGTCGGCCCCAATTCCCTTCCCCGAAATCCCCATTTTTATGTTAGTGGCAAAACCAAATTAATTAAAACAGAATATAGTTATACACCCTTTGGATTCCCAAAGCCCCACCACCCCCTTTCCCGGTTTCGAACCCCAACAAAAAGTCCATCAGTCCATCTGCAGTCAGCCTGGTGACCTCACGTCCGAGGCTCTCAATTCTCTCTCAATTCCTCTCTGCTGGTTTTTTTGATAGTCCTTTATATTAAACTCCGAATCTCGAAGGAGCTCTGTCCCAATAAGGTCCATGTTTCTTCCAGCCAGGCCTCCGTATTTAAAAATGGAGCCAAAATCTTGTTTCCTACTTCTCTTAAGTCCAAATGTCCCAAAAGCTCCAGTTTCCACTTTAGCCAAGTTTGTATTCCATAGGTCTTCAGATCTCCACATAGGGAGATCTCTCCATTCTCCATTCTTCAAGTCAAACCAAATTTTCATCATCCTGATCTTATTTTCCTTTATATCCATCTTAACCGGCCTCTGGCTCTCCTCAATCATCTGTGACATTATAGCTCCTCCTTCTTTTTCCTTCGAATCATCATGTTCCTCTTTCATCACATTCTCGGATTTCTCAAATTTCTTTTCATATTCAGCTGCAAAAATTTTTAAGTCAACTGCAAAACTTTCCTGTTCACCTGCAAAAACTTGAGTCAAGTCCCTCCCAGGCTCAGCAACTTTATTTACTGTTCCATTCAGTATTGTCACATTTGTTGCCAAAATATCACTCTGTTCCTGCAACTTTCCCAAGAGAAAAAAAGTCTTCTCCAGTTCAGCCAGTATTTTTCCACTTACAGCCATTTTTGTAATGTCCTAAACCCCCTCTAGAGGGATTCTAGTTTCTTAATATCTTCCAGTTCCAACCCAAAAGTCAAATTAGCCTTTTCTTCTTTATTTTTAACAATTTGTTACCAAATTGTAACGAATATAACCAGCAAAGACAGCAGAAACAAAGTTCTCCTTTTTTCCTAACTTTGACAGCTAGTTTGACAGCTGTCAAAGTCTTTATGTCTCTTCCGCAGGCTCTCTCACCGATCGCTCCCGGGTCTTGGGGGAGGGGTGAATTCCGTTCTCAATGTTAGCTCTTATCCTCCAGCACAATCACTTAAATTGCCCCAACGTAGAGTTAATTGCTTTTCTCCACAAAGAAGAAAGGAATGGTTTGGTTTTCAAACACACCTCATAAGTCAAACATGCCATGTGGCTTCTGTTTTGAGTTTTCCGTTTTCAAACGTTTCTGAACTCGAACGGTCTTCTGCAACAGATTACCGTATTTTTCGCACCATAGGACGCACTTTTTCCCTCCTAAAAAGCAAGGGAAAATGTGTGTGCGTCCTATGGAGCGAATGCAGGCTTTCGCTGAAGCCTGGAAAGTGAGAGGGGTGGGTGCGCACCGACCCCTCTCACTCTCCAGGCTTCAGGAAGCTATCCGCTAGCCGTGGGAGACCCAGCTCTCCCACGGCTAGCGGAGCGCTGCATTAATCCCGAAGCTTGGGGCGTGCGGAGCTCAGCGCTCCCCAAGCTTCTGGGTGCCGGCAAGGTCTCCGCTAGCCGTCTAGACCTTGCCGGCACCCAGAAGCTTGGGGCGCGCTGAGCTCCGCAGCCCCAAGCTTCGGGATTAGCGCTCCGCTAGCTGTGTCTAGGCTGCGGATAGCAGCCTGCTTCCCGGAGCGTCGGGCGCCCTGAAAGCAGAGCGCCCGGCGCTTCGGGAACTCATCCGCAGCCTAGGCAACCCTGCGGGAGATCCCGCAGGGATGTCTAGGCTGCGGATAGCAGCCTGCTTCCCGGAGCGTCGGGCGCCCTGAAAGCAGAGCGCCCGGCGCTTCGGGAACACATCCGCAGCCTAGGCAACCCTGCGGGAGGTCCCGCAGGGATGTCTAGGCTGCGGATAGCAGCCTGCTTCCCGGAGCGTCGGGCGCCCTGAAAGCAGAGCGCCCGGCGCTTCGGGAACTCATCCGCAGCCTAGGCAACCCTGCGGGAGATCCCGCAGGGATGTCTAGGCTGCGGATAGCAGCCTGCTTCCCGGAGCGTCGGGCGCCCTGAAAGCAGAGCGCCCGGCGCTTCGGGAACACATCCGCAGCCTAGGCAACCCTGCGGGAGGTCCCGCAGGGATGTCTAGGCTGCGGATAGCAGCCTGCTTCCCGGAGCGTCGGGCGCCCTGAAAGCAGAGCGCCCGGCGCTTCGGGAACACATCCGCAGCCTAGGCAACCCTGCGGGAGGTCCCGCAGGGATGTCTAGGCTGCGGATAGCAGCCTGCTTCCCGGAGCGTCGGGCGCCCTGAAAGCAGAGCGCCCGGCGCTTCGGGAACACATCCGCAGCCTAGGCAACCCTGCGGGAGGTCCCGCAGGGATGTCTAGGCTGCGGATAGCAGCCTGCTTCCCGGAGCGTCGGGCGCCCTGAAAGCAGAGCGCCCGGCGCTTCGGGAACACATCCGCAGCCTAGGCAACCCTGCGGGAGGTCCCGCAGGGATGTCTAGGCTGCGGATAGCAGCCTGCTTCCCGGAGCGTCGGGTGCCCTGAAAGCAGAGCGCCCGGCGCTTCGGGAACACATCCGCAGGGTGGGGAGCCCTGCAGGAGTTCCCTGCAAGGCTCCCCAAGCTGCGGATAGCAGCCTGCCGCCCGGCGGGTGGGGCGCCCTAAATCAGAGCGCCCCTCGCGCCGGGCAGACATCCGCAGGGTGGGGAGACCTGCAGGAGTTCCCTGCAAGGCTCCCCACGCTGCGGATAGCAGCCTGCCGCCCGGCGGGCGGGGCGCCCTGAATCAGAGCGCCCCTCGCGCCGGGCAGACATCCGCAGGGTGGGGAGCCCTGCAGGAGTTCCCCGCAAGGCTCTCCAAGCTGCGGATAGCAGCCTGCCGCCCGGCGGGTGGGGCGCCCTGAATCAGAGCGCCCCTCGCGCCGGGCAGACATCCGCAGGGTGGGGAGCCCTGCAGGAGTTCCCTGCAAGGCTCTCCAAGCTGCGGATAGCAGCCTGCCGCCCGGCGGGTGGGGCGCCCTGAAGCAGAGCGCCCCTCGCGCCAGGCAGACATCAGCCAGCCCCACAAGCTCGGGGGACAGCAGGGAGGCGCAGCGCCACTATCCCGCTGTTCCTCGACCTGGTTCGGTTTCCCTGACCTGCTTTTGGGGGGGGAAATAAAGGGAAATTTTTTTTCCTTTATTTCCCCCCCAAAAAACTAGGTGCGCCCTATGGTCCGGTGCGTCCAATCGTGCGAAAAATACGGTACATTAGAAAACCAAGGTACCACTGTATAGTGAAAATGTGCAGGTTACCCAAAAATGTTCAGGTCACCCAATACTGAATAGCAATTGCTCCCTTGCTGTAACCAGCCCTGGGACATTATGGTGAAGGACAGGCAAGACATCTAATACATAATAATGATGATGTTCGTAATCATAGACATTTCAGAGTGTCTCAGCTGCTGGAAGTATTTGAGTATGGATTTGCATAGAAGGTTTAATGCAGTAAAATGTAAAAATAAGCTTATTTTTTAGAAAATCAGGGTCACTTGGCATTCAAATGCACAAGAAAAGAAGAAGAATCCTGTGAATATTTCCTCAGAAATAAGTCCCATAGTAAGTAAGTACATAGGATTATAACTTCTAAATTTGGTTAAAAACAAATTTTCTTTGTCCCAGGATGAGGTAAAAAAGACAAGACATAGTTGCCTAACATTATTTATTTATTTAAACGTACATACATACATACCCCGCCATCTGGCTCGGTTCCCCAGCCACTCTGCGCAGCTTCCAGCAAAATATTAAAATACAATAATTCATCAAATATTAAAAGCTTCCCTAAACAGGGCTGCCTTCAGGTGTTTTCTAAAAGTCAGATAGTTGTTTATTTATTTGACATCTGATGGGAGGGCATTCCATAGGGCGGGCGCCATTACCGAGAAGGCCCTCTGCCTGGTTCCCTGTAACTTCGCTTCTCACAGTGAGGGAACCTCTAGAAGGCCCTCAGCGCTGGACCTCAGTGTCCAGGCAGAACAATGGGGGTGGAGACGCTCCTTCAGGTATACTGGGCCAAGGCCATTTAGGGCTTTAAAGGTCAGCACCAACACTTTGAATTGTGCCCAGAAACATACTGGGAGCCAATGTAAGTCTTTCAAGACTGGTGTTATGTGGTCTCGGCCGCCACTCCCAGTCACCAGTCTAGCTGCCACATTCTGGATTAGTTGTAGTTTCCATGTCACCTTCAAAGGTAGCCCCTTTAGAGCACATTGCAGTAGTCCAATGATTAATGGTTGCTGTTGCTCTTTGATAAATGGAGCAAGGAAAGTAGTTACCCTATAGTAGCAAGCTCCATCTTCAATTGCGGACTTTGGGCTCTCAAATTGCAGCAGCACCCTGTGCTAAAATTCATCCCCTGCCTCTCGCACTCTGTTTTACACCATTGTTTTGGTGCCCCTGCAGCATGATGCCCCATGTGCAACCACACCAGTTGTGCTAACCTAAAACCTCTGCCGTCTTCATCTGAATTTTTGAGACTGGAGAATCTTCTATAGTTAGAAAACTTCCTGATAACATGGACCAATCAGTGTCACAGGCACATGCTTTTGAAGCCAATTAGGGGGCATTATGCCAACACGATTTCTATTGCCCATGCTTTAAAAAGGACGTGTGGCAATGTCAGCCATGGCTGTGGCCAAGTGGGTGCAGGGGGAGCAGCTACCCCCACATCAAGTAAAACAATAGAAATACTTAACTGACCAATCACATAGGTTCTGCCACCCCAACAAAAGTCCTGGGTATGTCCATTATGTCAGCCAGAACTAGGAATGATATAATGACTAGTCTTGACTGCAATTAGAAAATTCCTGTGTTTGTAGACACTGAAGGTTAAAGGGAAACAATTAACTAGGCAGGGTGGGGAACTAAATCCAGAAGAAACGTGACACAGGAAAAGGTGTCATAAAAGATATCTTATGTGCTGTTTTGGATTAAACTACTTAACAAATCGTTCTTTTACAGTTCTGTAATGGCTCTTTTTTCCTTTTCTCAGGGTTTCAGTTTTTGGGATTATTTCCCTTTACTCTTTGTACGCTTCCTCTTGGCAATCTGGTTTCTTTTTTTGACTCTCAGTATCCTACTGTCAATATCTAGCTTTTCACCCTTCCCGCCCCCGTTTCCTCTTCTCCTGCTGTTTTTACCAATATGTCTAATCTATATCTGCCTGGATGTTGGATCATTATCTCAAACTTAATATCTAATATGTTTTCCACGGAGAGCAACAGGAGTTGCATTCCAAGGAACTAATAACATTTCTACTTGTGGCAGTCGGGCTACAGGTGGCACAAAACCGGGGTGGGTGGGTGTGGAATCAGCAAACTTGCAACTTGCCTTATGGAGACAAAAGATATGGACAGTAGAATTAATGGAGAAACTTACAAAATATATGAGAGCTCTAAATGGAACTCAAGACTCCAACTATTGCACTTCTTTTATTACTTTCCTGCCTGGCAATCCATCAAATTGGCATCCTCCATCTATACATTTAAAATTGTACTTTCTTCTCCCTCAGTGGGTGAGAGGGATGAGAACTGTATTATTATTTTTGTTACAAATGTCTATTGATATACAGTGGTACCTTGGGTTAAGTGCTTAATTCGTTCCGGAGGTCCGTTCTTAACCTGAAACTGTTCTTAACCTGAAGCACCACTTTAGCTAATGGGGCCTCCCGCTGCTGCCGCGCCACCACCGCGCGATTTCTGTTCTCATCCTGAAGCAAAGTTCTTAACCCGAGGTACTATTTCTGGGTTAGCGGAGTCTGTAACCTGAAGCGTATGTAACCTGAGGTACCACTGTATTAGCACAGTTTTGATGCTTACTTTTGTAAAAACTTAATAGAAACATTTTAAAAACCTTAATATATGCAAGCCTAATGTTGCAATCCTATACACCATTTCCTGGGAGGAAGCCCTAGTGAACTTACTGGGACTTTCTTTTGCGTAAACATGTATAGAAGTGCACTGTGCATGTATTGTGTTTCTCCCTAAAACAGGGTGACTCATTTGCGGTCTTCCAACTTTCCCTCAGCACAGTCCAGAGTCAGAGATGTACAGTAGTTCAACAACATCTGGAGGACCATAGTTAGGCATTCCTCCTAAAATCTTTGCTGCTTGCTTCTTTTTCTCATTCAGTTGGGAATATTACCCTCTAATCTTCTCAACAAGTGTTTAGGTGTTATCTTTTATCCTTCTCTTTGGCTCATATTTCTGCTTTGGACAAAGTTTTATCCCCATTCTTTCTCTAGAACATTCTGAAAATTGATCTGTCGCTCAGCGTAAAACATTATCTCAGTTTTCAACTCTTCTGTTCATTTAGTGTTTGTTTCTTCACTTTTATGTATCTATATTTTTCCCTTTGCTGGATTTCTCTGCTGTTTTTGCAGTAAGTTTTGAACTTCTCTTCATAATATTGCTCCCTTCTTATTTATATTCCTCTATTCTTCCCAGGACCTACATTCATCTAACACTAATCTTTTTTGTAAACTGACACACCCTTACTCTCTTCCTTGTATTTGTTCTTTCTTTAGCTATCTTGTGGATGGAATATTCAAGTGACATATCCTCTCTTGTATTTTCCATCTTAATGCGTTGTTTCGATTTTCTGTTTCTTATTCTGAAGTTAATTATTGTATTTTTGTTCCTACTCTCCTTTCACTTTCTCCCAACTTGTTCAAAGGTTTTCATTTCTCTTTAACTGTCTTCATGTTTAGATTCCAAGCCTGCAGGCGGGGTCTTGTGGGTTTATAATTATTATTATTTCTGTGCAGTATCTAGCACATATTAGGCATTCTGTAAATTATAATAAATAGTAATGTTCTTTCTCTACAACTATTAAGACAATAGTAAGATATATATTTTTTCCTTTATTTTTAATATTTTCACCCAGCAAACCTATCACTTTGAATAAATATTTTCTTCATCATTATTATTATTATTATTATTATTATTATTATTATTATTATCCAGGAAGCACTACAATTTACTTCTTTTGAGGGATTCTGAGGTCATAAACAGTCTCTTATGAATGCACAAATAGCTGTCAAGATGTCAGCTCACATATCCTGGATCAACTCATTTAAGAAAGATTTCCCACGACATGGCAAACTATGATCCACCTAAACATTTCACTTTTTATGTCTGTTCTGTTGTCCTTGGCCAGATTTTCCCCCGTTTGGATTACAGCCCTATTTTAAGATGGGTGTACACTACACTGAAAAAATATTCACAATTGTATGACTCAGACCTGAGATCATCTGTGACATAAAGAGTTATTCATGCATTTTTTGTTATTTTGAGTAACAGCGCCTTCCTATATATGTCTATTCAGAAGTAATCCTTGTTAAGTTTGCTAGGACTTAGTCCTAGGTAAGTGTGTTTAGTAGTTTGCAGCCTAAGAATTACTCATTTATTCCAGTTAATTCTAGTTCTATCAAAAGTGCTTATCGTTTCTCAAATATACTGTAGTTGTGCACTGTTTCTTTAAAGCTCAAGCCCCTCACTGCTAGCAACACACAACATAGATATTGGTATCTTTTTCCTTGTTGTGTGAAAAAGTGCTAGAGGGGGTAATTTTTGGCTGCGAGGAAAAGGACTAAGAACCAACAAGACGTACTGTTTCTGTGTCTCAGCTTGCAACTTTTCAAGTGTGGGTCTCATTTTGGAAGAAAATAGAACTGAGGGATTTTGTTACACATATCTGTGTATAATGTATTGTTTGCCCCTGAAGTGATCATCAATTGAACTGAAATAGGAGGAACTTTGGTTAAGTTACAGGCTCCTGATCCACAATTGAGAATAAAACTAAATAGCAATTTTAAAAGAAAGAAAGAAAAAGAAGCTGGCCTCTGAGGAATCAGTTACACAATGTGCCTGGTTCTGTGCCAGTCACCAGATTCCATGTGCTTTGTGTATATTTGCTTTCTTAAAATTAAAATGGCTGTGGGTTGTTTTCAAAATCTTGAGATTCCAACAATACACAATCAAATTGCTGATTCCAGCAGTGGGCACAACTAGCATCTTATATGACAATGACTGACCATGATAATACTAACTCCCACTGCTTTTGGGGGTGTTGAATGAAAAGAGTAAAGAACATGGCATGAGAATAAAAAGTAAAGTGTTATATATTTTGCCAATTTATAAGTAGCAAGGGCACACTAGGGAATGGAGATCCCATATTTTTGTACTTGTTTTTTCTAAGCAAAGTATTTAAATCTGTCAATAATTATTTATTCTATGCCTTCACTGCTCTCAACCAAGCTGGCATTATTTGATGTGCTCTGGCTATGTGCTTAATAATACACTATGCAATTGGCTTTCTGTCTGATGGTAGTTTTAAGGGCACAGTAGAGCCTGTGAGCTCCCGTTGCTCGGTCCCTGCTCCTGCCAACCTAGCAGTTCAAAAGCACGTCAAAAGGGCAAGTAGATAAATAGGTACTGCTTCCTGTGGGAAGGTAAACTGCGTTTCTGTGTGCTGCTCTGGCCACATGACTCGGAAGCTGTCTGCGGACAAACGCCAGCTCCCTCGGCCTACAGAGTGAGATTAGCATGCAACCCCAGAGTCGTCTGCGACTAGACCAAACGGTCAGGGGTACCTTTACCTTTAGAGCCTGCTCACACACACACCAAAATCTTTTTTTAGACTTAAAAACTCCCATTGACTGCATTCAACTTCACATATATATGGTTCTTATGTACATTGATTGGGTGCTCAGCCTTATTCTGAATGGCGTCACACTGACCCTGAATGAGCAGGTAAGTGGTCTGAATGTGCTCGTAGGTCCATCATTATCACTGGAGGCACAAGTGCTATTCATGATATTGAGTGCCTGCTTTGAACTCTAGCTGGTTCATCAGCTATGGTAGTTCTGGACCAAGATAGCCTGATCACAATCCTGCATGCTCTGGTGATATCCCACCTTGACTATTGTGGTAAGCTCTACATAGGGCTACTGTTGAAGATGAACGAGAAACTAGTGCAGAATGCTGCCACTCAAGAATTAGCTGGTTTTTGGGTGCTATGAGGCCTCACACTACTTGTGTTGAATTTGCACCGATTGCCTATATCTTATTGGAACATATAAACCCTTAAGTGCTTCTTCCTAAAGTAGAGGGGACAGTGTTGCTCAGTGTGTGGGGATGCCAAATACAACCTTCTCATTCATTATGAGACCCCAACTTCCTCCTGGAAGCATGGATGAGCACATCAGTGATGCTCTGTCATCACCAAATGAAGACATCACCCTCTTCCTCTCAAGCAGTGCTTTTTTTCTGGGGGTACTGAAGGGTACACCAGTGCCTTTTTTTCTAGAAGAAAAGTACTGGTTAAAAGTGTGGCACTTACTGGCTTCTGGTTCCAGTCTGCCTTCATGGAAGCAGCCCCCACGACAGTGGGAGAGCGTAGGAGATGCAAAAACAAGGATGATGGAGGGTAAATCATTCTTGCAAATCCCCCCCAGGGCTGCTTCACTCGCAGGCCATCTCGTTACCTCGCTCCAGCATGGAATGCAGGGGCCAGGGAGGTGCTGAGTGCAAAAGCACTTTGCCTGGCGAAAGCCCTCCTACGCCGCCATTAAGAAGCAGAGGTTTTCCTGTTGATTAGAGCTTAATTGGACTAAAGTACAGGTGCGTGCTAGAAGAGATGAGATCACAAACTGGAACAAACCAACAGCAAGGACTTAAGGTTTGTATTTGAGATAAGACTTCATATGGTGCAAAAGATGGGAGGGAGCTTATGGTATGTTTATTTAAAGTTTTCCTCTGTACATTTATGATTTGGCAACCCTCCCCTGAAAGTTAGTTCAAATTATACTTGTACAAGTGAGGATGGAAGAAATTGGATTAACAATATGGATTATAACATCAAATGGAACTGTGTGTGTAAAAAGGGGGAGAGCTCTTTTCAAAAGGTTTTATAAATCATTTAATGTATCAACACAAATAGAAGTTATTAACATTGCAGCTGCTGTATAGGGAATTACTGTTATGACGAATGTAGTTGAAACTAATAAGATTTTGGAACGCAGAAATAAAGAAAATCAGAAAGCCAGCAAATTTAGCACGTGGGGGAGGCACTTTAATTAAATGATATAATTTGGTATTTGAACAATTGGTAGTAATAATTGTATTATAGATTGACATTGTTATAATGAGGCTATTATTGGAATGTAATCAAAAACTAATAAATCATTACCAAAAAAAAATTAACAATGTGACACTTACTGTAACGATTTCATGGTCAGTACCGCCAGCACCGTTTTTCTCGAAGAAAACCACTGCTTGTAGTACAGATATTATTTTATTGTTTGGGAAACCACTTTGGGACAACTGTCGCAGTATAACATCATAAATAAGTACATAAAATAAATACAACCTTATTTGACTAGCCAGATAAAGAGAGGTTTCCAACAGGTATAGCTTGCATGGCAAAACCACACCTGTTGAAATGCCTTTTCTACACAACTATTAAAGGTACAAGAGCCCTGTCCTCTTTTCACTTTGCCATACCTATTTCATTCATGCCACCTTTGGATTATCCAAGTTTCCACACTTAGAATTTGTGCATACTTGTTCAATAAACTAGAGCGCTGGCAAATCTCACTGTTAAAATTCTGTAATACGAACAGCCACCCAAAAATGGCTACTTGTGGCTTACAGACTAGATAGCAGACAGCTTGTGTTTATCTAAATTTTGTTTTTGTTTTTCTCAGTTCTTTTGACTTTTCCAAGAAAATGTGTAAAACTATTTTCTCTCTCTTTCTCTCCAGTAAATCTTTTGACACCCAATTCCCATGTCTATGGCTACAGGAAGTATCCTAAAATAACGTCCACATGGGGTGGGAAATGAAAAGGCAGTATTTTTACTACAGTAGTCTTCTAAATTTAGCATACTTCTGTAATATTTAGGCACATTTCTAGATAATTAGTGCAATTTGTATTTGGCATTTTATATATAATGTAACATTTTTGTAGTCTGAAGCAATATAAGATGTGGTGGACACATTGCTGAGATAGTGTGCATGATTAAGTGTCATCAAGAGGCTTGCAGCCCTGTTCTATGCACACTTCGGATTTTTAGCTAGGAAGCGATCCTCACTGATGCAGCATGCTCTGTTTTGCAGGATCTCGCAGCATGGTCACAGTACATAATCATACTGACTTGAAAGTAAGCACCATTGAAATTCATGAGATTTATTAATTCTCTCTCTCTCACACACACACACCCTCTGCTGTAAAATACTGATATAAGGTGAGCTGGTTTGTGCTATATTAATATATTTGGAGAATTTATGCAGCAAAAAACAAACAAACAAAACCATACAAACAGAAAAACTATACAATTCACTTTGAAATTCAAACATGCACCTAAAAATATACTCAAATCAGGTACAAAGACAGAGATATAAAAGTGCACCAGAGAAAATAAGACCAGTTTTAAAACAGAGGCATAAAATACCTGGGCAAATAAAAAGGTCTTCATCTGGCACTGAAAAGAAATCTGGTACCCGAGTTACCTTGGGGAAGGGAATTCTGAGGCCTAGGCACCACTCCTGAGACTTGCCTGTCTCCTATTATTACTCACCTTACCTGATTGGATTGGGCTTGGAGAGAACAATTTCAATACCTTGGCAGGTTAATCATTCTGAATACATCCCTCGTTAAAACTTTGGATTAATTAACACACTGAGGAGGTTTCATTAATTCTAAAAACAGCCTATTTATGTAATCCACTTCTCCATTTTAGAAATATGGCATTTCATTAGGATATGAGAGGAAGAAACAAATTATAATAAATTAAAGTGACTAAGTACAGAGGAAAGTATATTGGGAATGTAGAGGTTTTAATTAACAGAGGCACTAGGACTGGGCATTACTTATAAAGTCTTAAAATTTAACACTTGTTTCTAAAATGAGCCAGGTTTGTTGTCCTTTAGGCTCTCCCCAACACCACCACAAATAATCAGCTTGAGTTCATGTTGATGGACCTGAATATTTTACTCACTAGCTCTGGCAGATGTGAACTATTAAAATAAAAGCAAGCATCTCTTGCAGTTACAAAAGGCTTATTGCTGAGAATTTATCCCTTACAGATCAGCTTTGTATACATGATTGTAGTCATGAACTACAGACATGAGCAAACATTAACTGCCACAGAGCTCTGTTATGCACTGCTATTCATAGCTCAATTCTCTACATATTTACACAGGAGTAAGCCCAATTGAATGTAGTAGGGCTTAGCTCATTTCCCGCCTAATCAAGATAATGAGTTTTTAGCTAACTATATAGGTGTTAATTAGCTGACAAATGCCAGGATGCTTGCTTATCATCACTTCTTTGTTGATGGTAACATACATTTTAGCTTTAATATAATTATTACAATCTGTATTTTTTTATTTTAAAAATCCCTTTCATCTAACTGTTCAGGCTATAACCCACAAGGCCATGTATGTATATATTTGATCTCTGGATAATGAATCTGCTGAAGTGAACTGAAATCTATTATAGCTGGTGCTTTAACAAATTAGCTAACATTCAGTATACAAGACTCATCACTGAACTTGGGAAGTACTGCTGGTTCAAGAGCTACAAACAAGTGGTGTAAAGTATAATGAAAATTGCTTTTCCTTGATTGCTTTTTTTTGGGGGGGGGGGTATTGCTTACAAAGATTATGAAGTTCAATATTCTCAACTATAGAAGCTTCATTTGGGTTAAATATGTACTTTATTTGCAACTAACATATGAGAACTAACGGGATGCGAGTGGCGCTGTGGGTTAAACCACAGAGCCTAGGACTTGCTGATCAGAAGGTTGGCAGTTCGAATCCCCGTGACGGGATGAGCTCCTGTTACTCGGTCCCAGCTCCTGCCAACCTAGCAATTTGAAAGCACGTCAAAGTGCAAGTAGATAAATGGGTACCACTTCAGCGGAAAAGTAAACGGTGTTTCCGTGCGCTGCTCTGGTTCGCCAGAAGCGGCTTAGTCATGCTGGCCACATGACCCGGAAGCTGTACGCCGGCTCCCTCGGCCAATAAAGCGAGATGAGCGCCGCAACCCCAGAGTCGGTCACGACTGGACCTAATGGCCAGGGGTCCCTTTACCTTTACCTTATATAAGAACTAGTGCAAAATGCATCTGTCAGAGTACTGAGCAGCACAGGAAATTGGACCAATAGAACACCAATTGTTCAGAATCTGCCCTGGCTACCTATACACAACTGCCCCTTGTTTAAGGTATTGATGCTACCTTATAAAGGTGTTGGGCCACACCTTGAGATATGCAAGTGAGGCCCTTATCATCTGTATGGATTTGTGTTTTTTATTGATTTGTGAATTGTAAACTACGCTGTACTTTAACCAATGAAACTTTAATGGGAACTTTTGCCATCCTCAAAGACAAGCAGAAAAAAATGTAGACAAATATTGTAACAGTGATCTTCTGATGTTTTCACCAACAAATCACTTGTTTGCACTAACTACAGCTCAGAACTGACATATGACTTTTCCTGTATCGATATTTATTTGAAGTACTTATTATTAAAGGTATGTCAATAGAACAGAGTGGCAGCAAAGAACCATGTACGCTGCTTTGAGTTCCTTTGAGGAACCCCAGAATGTAAATGTAGTTAAGATTAACAATAAAAACTCTTTTAGGGTTTCCGGATGAAACAGTTAAATATGATAATGATGGTGCTAAGGGCTAGTTGGTAATGGCATGTTCTACCACCAAGAAAAGTTGAAAGAAAAGTTTATTTTACCATTTTGCTAAACAACTCTAGGACAAAACGAGAAAAGTAAAGGCCAATGTTAAAGTAAAGGAACAATTAGAGCAACGCATAATCCACTAGCTAGTGTAATTTCACATAAGGTCAAAGAGATGAAAACTCAAGGTCAATAGAAATGTGGTTTAACGTTGAGCGCATTAGCTGACTTGCATTCTGGATCGTTGTAATTAATATCATTAATGTAAACATGCTGTAGAGATCATTACCATTGATATTTAAACAAAACAGGATCGGTCTGCTTTCCCACCACTGGACATTCCATTTTACAAGTTGTTTTAATTTTGGTGCAGTCACATGATAACATTTTGTACAGGACAAAATCAATTGGATACATGCCGATTGTTTACGGCAAGTAACTGCATCATCTGATTTCAATTATACAATTGCACAGTAGCAAACAACGGCAGCCAAACTGAGTTTGCAAGGCAACTTTTCTGTTTTTTACTATCGTAACATCATAAGACCAATTTTTATTTTGATTTGGCATGCAATATATGTGCTTGTATAATATAATTTTTTACTTTGCATTAGAGTTACTCTGTTAACAACAGTAGTACAAGCATATTAATAATACATTGCTGCAAATGGCATGGTGCAAATTAGATATCAAGTGAGTTGAAAATTTCTGTTTAGTATTTCTAATTAAGGAAGTAAATACTTCATTAAGATGTTTCTGCACCAGGGAAATCCAGCTGTTTTCCTTGAAACAGGTCTCAGGACAAGTGACCATTTACTGTCATTTTATTTCAGACAGGAGCTACCAGGAAGAGTGGGGTTGTGGCACACCAAGGAAGAAAAGAAGAGCCAAGGAACAGAGGCTCTTAAGTTCCCCACCCCTCCAAGTACTTGTGGATACCAAAAGGGTTACTAAAACTGTTCAAATAAAACCACACTCTGCTTGAACCACTTTCCTGCATTTTCATGGATCCCTGAAGGATCTCCCGTCCAGTATTAAATATTTTTGCCAACAGATAGATGACATCATAAACTCTATTCTCATGGTACTTAGTATTTCTTCTACAGCAAGAGGTAATAGAGTATTATGGTTCAATCGAGATGTAAGGCTGCTAAGAAAAGGTCAACCCTGCAAGGAGAATTTTCAAAAGATTCATCATTAATTAAATCTGTTGTAGTTTGGAAAAAAGGGGGGCCATAAATCTGTCTTGAAAGCCAAAAAGTTCACTGACCAGAGACATATTTGGTTCTGCTTAGAAATTGCAATTCAGACTAAGAAGTCTGCCAACTTTTAGTTAGTAGAGATTGTAAAGAAAGGACTAACGGTACTACGTAATGGGTGACCCTATGTTGTACAAGTGGACTGCTCTTCTCCTCCCACTCAAATCTGCTCCAGAGAATCCCATAACTATTTGAAACAGATTTGAAGGGATGCAAGAAGAAAGGAAGCATTCACTTGTGAGAGTAGGAACCTACTGTGCTCAAGGACTAACACAACTGGATATAGCCCAATGAGATTGTGTTTGGAAACAGCATTTCTTCACCATCTTTGTGTTCTCCCAAGTTACCGTAGGTCTCTCGGGGGTTTAATAGCAATCTTATGTCTATGACCTCTGGCCTGCTGTCATAGGCCCAGTGTAGGGACACGGGTGGTGCTGTGGTCTAAACCACTGAGCCTCTTGGGCTTGCTGATTGGAAGGTCAGCAGTTCAAATCCCTGTGAGAGGGTGAGCTCTCGTTGCTCTGTCCCAGGTCCTGCCAACCTACCAGTTTGAAAGCATGCCAGTGCAAGTAGATAAATAGGTATCGCTGTGGCAGGAAGCTAAACGGCGTTTCTGTGCACTCTGGCACTCGTCACCTCAGTGCGCCAGTAGCGGTTTAGTCATGCTGGCCACATGACCCGGAAAACTGGACAAATGCCGGCTCCCTCGGCCTGAAAGCGAGATGAGCACCGCAACCCAATAGTCACCTTTGACTGGACTTAACCGCCCAGGGGTCCTTTACCTTTACCTTTTTTACCATAGCCCCAGAACCTGTGGCATTGATCACCCAATTTTCTAATAGCAAGTCTTTGGGAAATGATGGCAGATGCGAGCTATTTAAGAATACCTTAAAGGATGGGCTATGATTATGAGGAACGATTTTGATTTTATCACCCAATTCTGTTGTCTGCTGCATAATAGTTATCATCTACAAGTAGGAGCACAGCATCAACTCAAATTATAGACATTTATACTTAACATGGAGGCCAACTCTGAAAATTATCTAGTTTTGCATCTTGAGAAATGGTCTGCCAATATATATTTTTTGCCAAGGAGGAGGATAGTTTCAGGTCCAGCTACGTCACAATTAATAATTATGTTGTTTGCCTATTTTTTGCATAAATATGTGTCTGTGTGAAAGGCTTCCTAGTTCATTGCTTTTGTGGTGCTTTCAATACCATTCAAATAACCAGTCTGGATCATCACTTTTTTTGTTGTTGTTAGTGTGAACTCTTTACAATAGTAATAGCTTGAAGGTTAGATCTGTACCTTCCAGTATTGCTTATAAACAACACTGTATCCCTAACCAGTATATAGTAATGTGGAAACATGGATGTGTACTTCATCCATTCCCATGTAACTTCTTTATAAACAATTATGCCTCAAAGACCAGGTATGAGAAATTCATTCCATCTGTCAAAGGGAAAAGAAAGCTCTCTTCACTGCTTTATGCAAACAGCATGCAACCCTTTTCCTTCACTAAGCCAGGCCTCCATCTACTGCTTAGAAGTAGCCTTAAGTTCTTTTTGCAAGGAGAATCTGCTGAACGTTAATTACAATAAAACTAAAGTGGATACCTTAGGGAATAAAACAGCTCTCCACACCTGGTGCTTAAATTCCCATATAATTGAACAAGCAGAATCATACCAATCCTTTGGAGCACTATTTTCTAGCACTGAGAAATGAGGAAATTATTTCAGTGATCAAATACGGGGAGTTCTGAGGCTCATGAATGGAGGTGGCTTGCCTTTTTCAGGCCATATTGACCCATGGTCAGCCCACTGGGGGCTGCATATCAAACGGGGCATGGCTGAAGTGTAAAAGTAGGTGTGGCTGATTTTTAAATTATTATTTTTTAAAAAGGACACGTTTTGGGGACCATGGCCAGAGTCACAAAAAAACTTCTGGCATCACAGAATCGCAGTAGGAGTCGTCAGTAAATTATTTAAAATTATTGGTTCAAGCTATTTTGCCAGAGAAAATTACTGAAAGTATGTTTGTTAGAACAGATTCAACCCAGCATGGCTAAATTAGAGTACCTAGTATATATTATTTACTCAAGTTATGGAGCATTTTTCCTTTGATAAACTGCATTCATAGATAGAGGAATTCTGTTCCTAAGCAGGAATTCAAAAACAGCATGATAGATAAATAAACATAGTTTTTCTTGGTCCCCACAAAGCTTGCCCCCTAGTTTTTGTTTGAATAGCTCCACTCCGGGAAATGCTTTAATCTGGCTTGGATTTCAGTTTAATACACAAACAGTTTCAGAGAGAGAGAAATGCGGTACTCCTTGCGCTCTGTGGCATTGCATGTGCAAAGATGGGAAAACAGGATTTGCCACAACGTTATTGTGCTGATCTATAACATAAAATAGTAAAGGTAAAGGGACCCCTGACTGTTAGGTCCAGTCGTGGCCGATTCTGGGGTTGCAGCGCTCATCTCGCTTTATTGGCCGAGGGAGCCAGCGTACAGCTTCCGGGTCATGTGGCCAGCATGACTAAGCCACTTCTGGCGAACCAGAGCAGCGCACGGAAACGCCATTTACCTTCCCGCCGGAGTGGCACCTATTTATTTACTTGCACTTTGATGTCCTTTCGAACTGCTAGGTTGGCAGGAGCAGGGACCGAGCAACGGGAGCTTACCCCGTCGCGGGGATTCGAACTGCTGACCTTCTGATCGGCAAGCCCTAGGCTCTGTGGTTTAACCCACAGCGCCACCCGCGTCCCTAATAAAATATTAAGTTCAAATTCCTTCCTCACTAAATTGCTCAAGGAACATGAGGATTGGTTTACAAAAACTGATTATTTGGGTTGTGGTCAACACTAGTCCCACTCTGAGTAGCCCCTTGAAATTAATGTGTTATATCTGTCAACTACCCTGAGAAGGTGTTTCCGTGCGCTAAGCAGCTTAGTCATGCTGGCCTCATGACCCGGAAGCTGTACACTGGCTCCCTCTGCCAGTAAAGTGAGATGAGCGCAGCAACCCCAGAGTTCTTCGTGACTAGACCTAATGGCCAGGGGTCCCTTTACCTCTACCTTTACCCTGAGAAGGACTACCACCCTTTGCTTTTAAATAAAGTCTGCCAGAAAGTCAAAAATGGTTTACACATTCAGGTGCTTTAATGATATTTAGGCGATGGGTGTACTCTTAACTAAGCTGCATTATCACCTTGCTCTTTACCTTTTAGACACTGTAGGTCCATATACAGGTATTAAAATGTGGCTAATGAGTGAAACAAATAAAACCGAAAAATCCTTATCTGGAATATTATTTGCATTAAAGTTATCTTTTCCTCTAGGTAGATAAGACAATCAGCATTGGCTGTGTGGACTAAATAAGATAAGCAAATCAGATCAAATATTGTATTTAGAAATGCCAACTCTAGTTTTTCTCCTTTTCACTTCACTGGAATATCCTCATATACTATCTAATCTTAATTAGTTTAACTTGCAGTATCTCATGTCCTCTTATTGTTTCTATTTTGTAACTAAAAACAGAATAGGACTGAGAGCCTAGTTGCAGAAGGGAACGCTTGACCAGCTTGTGCTTGTTTTTGTTGTCATTCTGCCACTCTCTGGTCATTTGTGGAACTACAGCATTCTCTACTAAAGCAAACCAAGTTTCATTGCAATCCCTTGGTTTAAGCCTACTGTATTTTATCAGTGTATATATTAAGGGTAGGCAACTTGGTACCTTCTGGATGTTGTAGATTACAGCTCCCATCATCAATATTGGCTAAGCTTACTGGGAGGTTTTGTCCAAAATATTTGATGGAAAACCATGTCATCTGCCTCTGCTGTTGATTTCTTAATTTTAGAACTCTACTAATACTACATTGTTGTTGTTGTTGTTATACCACTTTCCATGTTTTTGTCTCAAGGTGATGCATATAGTATGTTAAAACAGCTAAAACAGTTATATAGTTTTGTATTAGCAAAATTGCACTCTGTCGCATCGGTGGACTGACTTGAAAATGGAGGGTCAGATTTCAAATCAGAGGTTTCCCTTGTAGGGTGGGCTGGAGCAGGTAACCGTTTCTCAGCTCTACACCTGTGAAATGTTAAAACTGTAACCCAGCTAAGAGGGTTCTCAGGATGATGAACTACAGTGGTACCTCGGTTTACGAACTTAATCTGTTCTGAAAGTCCGTTCTTAAATCGAAACCGTTCTTAAACCAAGGTATGCTTTCCCTAATGAGGCCTCCCGCTGCCGGTGGCCTTCCACCGTTCGGATTCCGTTCTTAGACAGAGGTAAGGTTCACAAACCAGGACACTATTTTCAGTTTTGCAGCGCTTATAAACCGAATCGTTCTTAAACAGGACTGTTCTTAAACCAAGGTACCACTGTACAGCTACAGCAGCTGGTGTTTTTAAAGTGCACAATGTGCCACACACTGAATATTTACAATATTTTAACTTGGACTGTCATTTCTGTTTGGGCTTAAAATGAGCATTTTGTGAAGAGCAAAATACACACTCACAAATAGCTGGAAGTTAGTTAGAGCCTTAGTTACATCTATTTTTTCAAATGATTGTATTTGCCTTTAACTTAGTTGTTTGTAATGTTTATTAAGAATAAAATAGTTTTTGAACTAAGTCTAAGCACATATAACTTCGTTTGTGGATATCATTCTCCTGTTACTTTTACTTCTTTCTGTCTTTCCCCCCTTTCTCTGTTGTCTGGTTATCTACTGAAATTTATAATGTTAAGATCTTTGGGGCAATAATCTTATTTGCTTATGATGTTTGTTATTGTGTCGTGTGCGTACATCAATGATACTTTTAAAACAACACTATTGATCTTAGGTGTGGTGTTTATACTTGAAAATACAATTGAAAAATAATTCCACAGTACATGTGCAAATATCCTTTCCATTACTGTTATTCATATAACGACAATATTCCCCTTAGGAGCATAAGGAGTTCCAATGCAGAGCATTTAATATCAAGGCAAGGTTCAACCCTAACATCATTTTAAATGTTAAGCACTTTGGTCAGTTTACTGTAATGAAGCTGAAAAACTCTGGCATTGATTTTCATCCTTTTAAGCTAATATATTTATCCAGAAAGAGAGTATAATCTCAAGTTTGTGCTTCAAGGGATGAGTTACTACACAAAGCTGGATCTGATAAATATCATATTTCATTTGAGCCATGATAAGAGCCATTTCTTTCATATAGAATAGCATCACTTTATCTCCAAAGCATCAAGAAAAGGGCTTAAAGTCAAGAATAATATAATCTGATAAATGCTGGTATAACTTTATATTTAAGAACCATTAATCCTCTGGCCTCAACCCCCCTGAGCAAAATCATCCAAAGCAAAATAATATCCTGCTATATCAAGGGTTCTCCCTTGCAAACTCTCCACCTATATATAATGCCTTGGTAATGTACCTTGTCACATCCTCATCCTCCTCCTTTCTAGAGTTTGTAAGTTTTCTTCTTGAATATTCATGGACCTCGATTAAGCCTTCAGGCAGAAACATTTTATAATAGTGTTATTTATAACAGATGTTCTGTGGAACTACTTTGTGCTTGCAGTACAGGTAATTTGCTGAACTTTCAAGGCAAGAGAATGCTCTGAAGAAATCCACACAATGCAGTCCTCTGCAATCACACTACAGAAATGTTTTCAGCCATAGAAAAAAGGAAAAAGTTATACCACCCGTCAGAAGTGGATTTAATGAGACAGAGGGTGGCATGTAGTATATTGAGTCAGGCTTTTAAAGCTGCTTGCTCTCACTGTCACTCCCAGGATTCTGGCTATATTTGTCTTTTATATATTTGGTTGACTGGCGAAGCAGGAAGACGTCTCGGGAGCCATGGAGTGAATGGAATCCCTTGGGGCGAAAATGGCCGTCTGAAGGTGGCTTAGTCAAGTAGCATCAAGCTAAGCTTGTGCTGCCCAATACTGAATGAGATGACCATTACTCTGACTCAGTAGTCCACTTTAGGCATTCAAAAGATTGCATGAGGGCTCATACTATGAAGCTGCCTTGGGACATGTGCGTTAGCTATGCCTCTCCTGATTTTCATGCCTTGAAGAGTACAAAGGTCATAAGGAGATGCTAACCATGTTTAGCTGAACACGATTAGGATAGCTTGGAAGAGAATAGTTGATTATACAGGATGGGGCAGATTCTAATCATGGTATTCTCAATCCATGAAGTTCAGTGTGTAAACATCAGATATGGGAGCTGGCATGCAGAGAGATGTTGGAGATGGGGGCTTTTTGTGCACCTGCTCCTCACTTTTTTCTGAATGCCTGAAGAGGGCTACTCTGAATCTTTCATATGTCTATATCGCCTTCTCTAGTTCTCTTATGGCCAGAATTTAATGAGTTGGAAAATAAGCTGAATAAAATCCTAAATCCTAAAATCTTTGCAACTCAGCATTTCTCCAGATTTCACACTCATCTTTAAGAAACTGGACAGTCTTGAGTTGTGCAGAGAAGTGTGTATATAAGCAACTAGCTGGGTTGCAAATCAACTTCAAATAGCAGGAGAGAGTTTTAGGTATATGGACACTGCTAGTGATTTTTCTTAAAGGCTTGACATGTATAGCTCTGAAACTACTTTACTGGATAAGAGATTAGTAAACTCCAGTTCTTGTGGATATCATTTTTAAGCGGATTATGTTGGTTCACTGAGGTCTGTTTACTTCATTTTATGTGCAGTGTATATGTGAAGGGATTACTTCCTCCCTCTTGGTCAACTACTCAGTTTTTGGAAATGCATTGCCTTTTTTGAAAAGCTCCTATTTGCTTTTCAAAAAGTTGTTGGAAAGGCTGAAATGTATCTTTTAAAAAAATAACCTGTTCAAATTTGTTGGATCAAGCTACAGAAATTATGATACCAGTGTGTACAGCTGGAATATGTGTCTCCATCAAGTTTCCTGCCTGAAAATGTTTTCCCTTTGGACATTGCAGTACGGATTCAGAACATGACAGTAGCATATCAACTGGTGAGACCACTGAGCAGAAACAGGCAAAAAAAAAAAGACCCCCAAAATATCTCTTAATGTTCTGGAGAGCTGTTGCCAATCAAGGGTTGATAGTATCAGGATCAATAATATGACTTAGTGAAGTGCTCCTCAGCAGATCATCTCCTGCCCTGTTTAGGCAGGATTTTGAGGCTGGGGAAGGAGGTGCTATAGATAACCATAAAGGTGCTACAACCTGGTACAGGTCAAGGCTCCATTGCAAATCAGTCCCCAACCCCATCCTGTGCCTGTCACAATATATAGCATTGCTGTTTGTAGATCTACTCTAGATTTCTCTATGTATATCTACTAAATTGATTTAATAAATCTTTTTCTTTCTTAACTGATCTTACCATTGGGTTGGCTTCAGAGCCATTACCCCTAGAGTAGGGGTAAGGAACCTGCAGCCCTAAGGATGCTGTTGGGCTCCCAGTTCCTATCAGCCCAGGGCAGCATGGCTGATGGCCAGGATTGATGGGAACATCCCTGCAACACTTGGTGGCCACAAGTTCCTCACCTTTGTGCTAGGGTATGCCTTTGGATAGCAGTAATTGACCTACATGTGTCTCCTCCGCCTTTCACAATTCTTTTTCTACTTATTTATTATTTTCCATTTATCCTCATAACTGTGATGGTGGTGATGATACCAAGATGCTACTCAGATGCCCTGAGACAAAAGGCTGGGAGTACCATGTAGGATCTCCTCCAACATAAGATGTCTTGTTCACTCCAGACATCTACATGAGACTGTTACTCTAGATTTGGCTTCTACCCCAGAAGAAATTCCAGGTTCACTGACTCATCCTCCTGCTACACTGCTATTATATTGCCTGCTGCAGCCTTTTGGTAGGTGGTCCCTTGCCAGTGCTTTTTTTTAATTATCAAACCTTAGTAGGATAATTAGGATGAAAACCACCACCATCCCAACTCCAGAATTAAGGGCCACAGTTTATTATTGGGCAAAAATAGTAGTATAGGCAAAAGTAAAATGCCACTGCATATTGATTCTGCCTTTCGAACAGGACAATGGCAGAGGCTCCTATCCTCATAATAAGACTATAATAAAGACTTAATATGAAGCACCGTTAAACATGAACACTGGACACCACATTCCAGAAAGGGTGGGTGCCATTTTCCCATTTCCAGCCTCTCTTAATCTATGCTATTAAAAAAGAAAAGAAAGGAAAAGCAGGAAAGAACATATATAACTGTGATTCTTCACCGTAGATGATTTACAAGCAGGGAGAACAATCTGGTCATTCCTGCTAAAGGCTTAGAAACTGGACAGATGTGATTGCAGTTTCTAGTTGCCAATATGTGAAACTTCTATACTCAGCTCTCTCCCATCTCCATAATCTTTTAGGCCTATCTGACCTTTCAAGACTTATCCTACTGCTTTCTACAGGACTTGGGTGTTTTGCACAGTCTTTACAGCAGTGGGTGAGGCAAGACTGATTGAATTAATCATTTCGGTCACTGACCAGACTGGAGGCATGACTGGGCAAAAGTATCCATGCATGTGTACACACCTGTGAAAATCAGCCTTTTGTTTCTTCATCCCTTTCTTTGCTATTTATTTTGTATGTAGCATACAAAAGCAACAGCAGCATTAAGGAATAACAACTGACTCATATAACTGTGTAATTATATGTAAGTTCCAGAGGAGTAGCCATGTTAGTCAGTTGCAGGAAAAACAACAACTGAAAAATGTTGTGTGTTACAGAAGATCACCTTTATCAGAGTTCATCAGATGATTAGAAAGCGTGATCCTTAGGCAGTGGGAGCAGCTATGTAGAACTTGGGAGTTAAAATGGCAATGAAATGTGAAAAGTACTGCCTGTACAATTAAGAGCTTAAACGTATGCAGAATAAGCAGAGTGACTCTCCTCAACAGCAGCTATTGGAGATAATTTGTACTCTGCAATGTCAAGAGTAATGTATTAACCCCTGTAGTGGAACAGGAAGGCACGGTCTCTCTTCAGTTCAAAATAAAGAACACTTTTTGATATGTTGTGATTTAGCAGTTTCATGCCAGAATTCCCCTTTGGAGTTCCTTTGCTCAATGATGGTACCTTAAAGTCAGTAACCTCGCATGTTCTGGTAGACTGAAATCTTCTACTGTTTCTGCATATTGCCAGTGCAGGTGTCAGATTTGTGATAACAGTATTGCTGGCACATTATAGCATGCATTACATAGGAAGTGCCTGATGTAAACACTTAAGGTCACACCCAGGACTCTGCTAGACTGGTAAAGAAAAAGCGATTTATATGAGCTGCATGTGTGATATAACATTGTACCATCAGATGGCAACGTGGAGTCCTGTTTTTCTCTACCCGCTTTCCCTGTTTAAATTTACGCTTTAAACTGAAACACTTCTTTGATGAGTCTAGATCCAGCCCCACAATGTATATTTAAAGCATTCCTATATCATTTTAAGTTATGGCTTCCTCCAAGGAATAAAGGGAATCATAGTTTCTTAAGGGTGCTGGGAATTGTAGCTTTGTGGGCACACTTAAGAGACTACAGATCCCAGGATTCTTTGGGGGGAGTAACGACTGTCAACATGGTGTAAGAATGCTTTAAATGTTTGGTGTGGTGACGTTAGCTGTGAGCTTCTGTGCATAAGCTTCATATAGAAAGTTGGGATTTGTAAGCAGTAACGCAAAGGCATCAGTGTTGCATCACTGAGAATGAGAAGACTGATATACAACTTTTCCGAAATAAGGGGGGGCCCGGATTTTTAAGTTGCTTTAAAATACCAGATTGGTCTTTCCACTTGTAAGAACTGTACCAGCATTCCTATTAAGCCATCGTTCAAAATTATCACATCAGGTCTTAAGGCCTAAACTTTGACTGAAACAAACAAACTTGTGTGTTTAATACAAATTTTTGGTGTATACATGTTGTTCTTAGCTCTTCTTGTTGCAATATATAGGAGAGTTACTCCACAGTGCTTATTTCTACACTACTTTTTGTTTTGCATAAATTTAAAAAGTGGCACACATCATTACTTGGGCACCTATCACCAACCCAGACTTTCTTGCAGTTATTGAAATCATGATGTTATATGATCACATATGAAACCCAGAAATTCTTGGTCTATCCAGCTCAGGAGTGTCTATTCCATTGATGGGGAAACTCTGCCTCCTCCCAGATGTTGTTGGACACCAACTTCCACCCGCCCCTGTCAGCATGGCCAGTGCTCAGGGAGGATGAGAGTGGTAGTCCAGAAATATCTGGAAAACAGGTTTAGTTACCCCAATCTAGACTGATTGGCATCAGTTCTCCATGGTTTCAGACAGCCCTACCAGGGACTGAACCTGTATGCAAAACGTGCACATACACGTGCGCTCTGTCATTGAATTAAGGTCTCTCCAAACTTATGCTGCACAGAGTACATGCTGCTTCTGAATGGAAACTGGAATCCATGTAGGAAATGTATCATACGAAATAGCTCTAATTTTTCTAACACATCAAACCTCCACTTTAAAGGCTTATTATGGTGTTTCGCGAATCTGTAAGTTGTCATAATACATAGGAACCCAGATGATGGAGGAGACAAAAAAAGGCTGAAGACTATAGATATGTCATTGTCAAGTTTTTGTTTTTTTAAAGCCAACAGGATCAGTGAACCCACTGAACCCAAACAAAAATTAAACCATCAGTGCTTGCCCTCCAGGAACCTGAAGTTATTCATATTTATTAATCTGCTGAACCAACCATTCTTCCGGACAGACCTTTGTGTTTAATCAAGTAATATCATAATAGTATCAATATTATTGTCACATTCATACGTAACATTTTCCATAATGGAAAGGCCCCTCTTATTTCTTGGCTTTTCTACTTTCTTAATCCATTAACCTTTTGTTCCTTTGTGAACAGGGATTTCCCTTCCACTTTTTGATACATTAATTCCAGCCTTGGGCTGCCTCGGAGCCAGAAACTGATTTAATATTTAGGCTACGTAAGCAATTCTTAATCGGTGGCAGCTCAACTCTTCTTGCCATCACTGCTAAAGAGACATTTGCAGCGCTCTGATTTTAGGTCAGCTTTGCAGAAATGCTATTATGTTTGCAAGCTCTCTCAAACAGAAGTAGAATCCTTATTTTACTAATTTCCAATTAAAAGTTAATTTGAGGTGTGACTGCTTATATGGTCACATAAAGTGCCACTATCAACAAAGAAAGCTCAAAAGAGTAAGTCTTAGTAGAACAACGATTCAACAAAGTAACTATTTATACTTCTCAGACCACAGCTTTGTGCATTTTCCTTGTTCAGATGATTGCAAGAACCATCAAAAAGTCCAGTCAATGGATGCTGGATGCCCTTTCTCAGAGGAAGAGAGAGCTGCTGCTACACAGCCATTCCTGCACACAGTAATCTACATTAGCAATGTAGGGAGACATGCATAATTATTATCATCATTATTATCATTATTACTATTATTTATTAAAGTTCTGTACAGCCCTTAATCCAAGGATCACAGGGCAGTGTACAATTAAAAATAAATACATACATACCATAACAACAAACAAAAACATAACCTTCCCCACAGTTTCAAAGGCTGTAGTTGAATTAACCAAAGGCCTGGGAGAAGAGAAACGTTTTTGCCTGGCACCTAAAGATATGTAATGAAGGTGCCAGGCAAGTCTCCCTGGAGAGAGCATTCCATAAATGGGGAGCCACCATAGAAAAGGCCCATTCACTTGATGCCACCCTCCAGACCTATTGTGGAGGAGGCAAATGAAGAAGAGCCTCAGATGATGATTGCATGGTCCGGGCCAGTTGATATAGGGAGAGGCTACCCTTGAGGTATTGCGGTCCTGAGCCGTTTAAGGCTTTGTAGCTAAAAACCACCACTTTGAATTGAGCCCGGAAACTAATTGGCAGCCACTGCAGTTGGGCCAGGACTGGTGTTATATCCTCAAACTATCTTGCCCCGATGAGCAACCTGACTGCTGAATTCTGAACCGGCTGAAGTTTCCAGTCTTCAGAGGCAGCCCCCACGTTTAACACGTTGTAGTAATCTAACCTAGAGGTTACTAGAGCATAGGCAACAGAAATTAGGCTGTCCAAACGGGCACAGCTGGGTCACTAGCAGAAGCTGATGGAAGGCACTCTGCACCACTGAGGCCACCTGTACCTCAAGCAACATAGGAAGCTGCCATATACTGAGTCAGACAACTGGTCCATCTAACACAGTAATGTCCTTGCTGAGTAGCAGTGGCTCTTCAGGGTTTCTCTTCCAGTTCTATGCCAGTTTCTCCCATGGAATCACCTGCCCTCTTTTGGCTGGCTCATCTATTTCTTCTGTTACTTTCCTGCAGTAGGACTAGAATTGGTAGCCCCTGCTCTACAAGCAACAGCTGTAACCAACCACGCAGTCAGCAAGCCACTCCTTGTGGTTTTTATATTCATCCCTTTCCAATGTTCCCTTTTTATTCAGGGCTTTATTTTATTATTCTTTTCTCTTGTTTTCTGCATTTGAAAGCCCTTGTAGCTTTAAGAGACACCTGAACTAACAATTCCTATCTGAAGTACTGCGTAGAAATTCTTAAGCGCAAAGGTTGGCCGAAGGATCAAAACCAGAATAAACAAATTCTGTTTTAACTCTCTGTCTTAGCTAACTCCTGTAATAACGTAAATAGAATTTATTTGCATTACTGCTACGGGTCCAGACAAAGAAAATAGTCTATGAAGACAGAAGCACAAGGTTCTGTGACAATTATAAATGGGAAAGAGCAACTTTGACAATCTCTGTGATCCGTTCTTTTGTGTCACTTTGGAGATTTCTATGGCTTTTATGATTGACAAGCTCTGGCATTATTCAAAATCTGGGACTATCTTCATTTCATTTCTGTATTTCAATTTTTCCATCTACTGAAAAACTGAGCTCAATTTTTGTTGCTGAGCACAATGAAAATAAAATTTACGTTGCTTTATTGTAATATACACAACAAAACCCAATAATTCTTTTTCCATATATTGGAAAGACCATTTAGCAGTTTGGGTGATTTCAATGTACTAGTTTTCCTGTCCAGTTTGTGTTAGCATTAAGAAATTCTGTTTTGTGCTGGAGTGCTTGAACTTGTGTCACCAGGCATAACACTCAGGTCATCTTCAGAGGCCTGCCTGGTTGTGCTACAACCTGCATATGTCCATCTAGCGACAACTAGGAAGAGTGCCTTCTCTGTGGTGGCACCCATAGTCTGGAATGGCCTCCCCAACAAATAAGTAGCGGACCAATGCAATTATAATGTTGGCACATGCTGAAGGCCTTTGCTAGTTCCTAGAATCATAGAATCATAGAGTTGGAAGAGACCACAAGGGCCATCGAGTCCAACCCCCTGCCAAGCAGGAAACACCATCAGAGCACTCCTGACATATGGTTGTCAAGCCTCTGCTTAAAGACCTCCAAAGAAGGAGAATCCACCACACTCCTTGGCAGCAAATTCCACTGTCGAACAGCTCTTACTGTCAGGAAGTTCTTCCTAATGTTTAGGTGGAATCTTCTTTCTTGTAGTTTGGATCCATTGCTCCGTGTCCGCTTCTCTGGAGCAGCAGAAAACAACCTTTCTCCCTCCTCTATGTGACATCCTTTTATATATTTGAACATGGCTATCATATCACCCCTTAGCCTCCTCTTCTCCAGGCTAAACATGCCCAGCTCCCTTAGCCATTCCTCATAAGGCATCGTTTCCAGGCCTTTGACCACTTTGGTTGCCCTCCTCTGGACACGTTCCAGTTTGTCAGTGTCCTTCTTGAACTGTGGTGCCCAGAACTGGACACAGTACTCCAGGTGAGGTCTGACCAGAGCAGAATACAGTGGCACTATTACTTCCCTTGATCTAGATGCTATACTCCTATTGATGCAGCCCAGAATTGCATTGGCTTTTTTAGCTGCCGCGTCACACTGTTGGCTCATGCCAAGTTTGTGGTCAACCAAGACTCCTAGATCCTTTTCACATGTAGTGCTCTCAAGCCAGGTGTCACCCATCTTGTATTTGTGCCTCTCATTTTTTTTTGCCCAAGTGCAATACTTTACATTTCTCCCTGTTAAAATTCATCTTGTTTGTTTTGGCCCAGTTCTCTAATCTGTCAAGGTCATTTTGAAGTGTGATCCTGTCCTCTGGGGTGTTAGCCACCCCTCCCAGTTTGGTGTCATCTGCAAATTTGATCAGGATGCCCTTGAGTCCATCATCCAAGTCGTTGATAAAGATGTTGAATAAGACCGGGCCCAAGACAGAACCCTGTGGCACCCCACTAGTCACTCTTCTCCAGGATGAAGAGGAACCATTGATGAGCACTTCTGAATCATTATGGCCTTCTGAATCTTTTAACTTTACTAAATGAAAACCAAAGTAAACAAAACCTTAATGCTTAGGTAATCACAAGCTCTTGGAATTTTTATGGGTGTTAGAATCATTGTGTTCATTAGTTTTATCTTAGGAATGTAGACTAAACTTCTACAAATTTGTTTTGCAAATTTTTGAGTCTCTGGGTGTTGGCAGCTTCTGTGCTACTTGTGGAGCAAGCAGTGAGACTGGGATTTATTTTGCTGTGTTTCCTGAGCCTTTTCTGATTTTCTTTATATGTTATCTTGTAGGTGCGTGCAGGTACCCACAACAGTAAATCTCACTTTGCCAAGACAAATGGTAATGGAAGAAAGATATGTGGATGTATAGAAGAATGAAATATAAGCTTCTGTTTGCATTTCCTGGTAACTTCTTGTTATCACTGAATGGCTCTGGAGAATATCTCAGAAAATACTACTGTTACCAAAAATTCATTTCTTGATGAGCCTCTTATAAAGATCAGGAATGCTAGACTGTAGCAACCTGAAAGGCAACTTGCCACCTTCTCAAAAATACTGTTTTCACCCAGTGGCAGCTGCTGCCTACTAGACTTGGTGGAGCTGCCAGGTCACAGGGATATGGCCAATGAGGTAATGGAGACATTGCCAAGTTGCTCTGGTTTTCTCCCCATCCTGCTCCCTTGCAAAAAATTGTACAACTACTTGGCACCTAAACGGAAAGGTATCTTACTTTGGTTCAGAAGGCGTCTCTGCTGTCACAGTTGCTCCTCTGCTGGGAGAAAAGTTGTAGGGTCTCCACCTCTTCTGGTTCTCTCCTTATCTTCCTCCTTTGCAAAGAAACAGTGGCTCCTTAAACATTTCCATTTTATTAACACATAACACCTAATATAAGTGTTTTTCCTCAGTTCATGAGGACTGTAATCTCATCAACATTATCCCAAGGAAAATATACTTAATTTGTATTTACTGTTCACTGGGACCAATACAGCAGCAAATACCTATACCATGTTAGCCATGGGCTGCTTATTCCTTTGTCTTCCTTGCAGATATTGTGTGGGCTGCAGGGCTTTGCTTACTCATTTACCACTGGCAGAACTTCACAGTGTTAATGAGTTGCGTGATAGCCACCTCTCCTGCTTTGAAATGGCGACTGCCATACTGTAGATCAGGGGTAGGCAGAGAATTGGTCTACTGGTAGTTTTCTGTGTGAGTGAAAGTAGTTTAGCAAGGATTTATGACTCCCAAATATTTAACAATAGCAACAACAAAATGAGTATCCCACCACCTAATAAAGACAGTTGGGTGTAACAAGGAGCTGCTTTTTCTATGAAAGGGGCTCAGTTCAGTTCAGGTACTTAAAATATATATATCAATCTCAGTACTCAGAAGCCACCATACTCTTTAATTCTAAGTGTATGTTTTTTCAAACCTGGCTGTAGTTGGCAGCTCTTCGGGGTCTAATAAAACAAAAAGCAAATTCCACAAGCCTGAAGTCTGCCTCTCTCTGCTCTGGATACTGGAGAGAAAGTTTTAAAGGGGATAAGAAGCCTCATTGGAAGGAACTATAAATTGTTGGAATAAAATAGAACTGGCATGATGGCACAAAGAACCTTCTAGGGCACAAAGCCTCTAGGGCACCACCAGTATTTCTAGGTTCTGCGCTTTGCAGTTTAAGAATTACATTCCGGTTTTTTCTTGCAGTGTTACACATATCTTAGCATTCCAAAAGATCCTGAGGCTGGACTGGTGCGCTTTTGTGGGGACCTCAACATGGGTTGTACTAACATGGTGGCAAGCAAGATGCCACTGGTGCTGTACATCTTATGGGAAACTACGTTAATTAACTTTGGAGGGTTCTCGAGTAGCAAATCCAGGGCACAACACTTGAAACATGTGAAGGAAAGAGAGCTAGGAGACCATCCCATGAAATCCAGAAGCCTATTATGCCTGGCTTAACCACATTATAGCCAAATCATACCCTTCTGTAACCTCCTTAAAAACAGTAACTGAGGGTTATTGAGCATTGACGTGTTGGCAGAGACGGCTTTGGGTGTAAATGTAAACAGCACAGATGTTGATATGACGCCATGATTCCAAAACAGGGAAATTCCTGCTTGTGGACTTCCCATGGGCATCTGGTTGGTCACTTGGAGAACTGGGCTAGATGGACCATTGGCCTGATCCAGTGGCTCTTCTTATGTCCTTATAAAAGACAGAACATAGGTCCATCTACCTCAGTACTGTACACTGTCCGTCAGCTGCTCTATAGGGTTTCAGCCAGGGGACACTCCCAGTCCTACCTGCCAAGGATTGAACCTGGAACCTTCTGCATCGAAAGCTAGTCGCTCTACTCCCTACTGCTGTAAATCACCCTTCCGATCTTCAGATGAAGGGCAGTATAAAAATGTGATAAATAATAATAATAGTAATATTAATTATAATAATGCCACTGAGCAAGGGCTCTTCCCTAAGAGGAGCCATTCACCATGGCAAGGCCTTGTTTTTCTTCTTCAATCTCTGCTGAGGAGTGCTGTTGTTTTTGCGTTGGGAGGAGCTTTCTGAAATGCCTTGAGGCAGCGCGCCTTGCCAGAATCCAGAAGAGAGGGGAAAAGGGGTCCCAGATTATACCATTAACTGGGGGGGGGATGCGCTTCAGAGACCACCTCTCGCTGCCTCTTTCCCTCCCTGCCCACCTCAGCCACGAGGCCGCTCTCCCCTCGCATTCCGCCGCTCTGATTGCTGCTCGCTGCTCCAGGTACCTCCCCCTCTTCGCCTTTTGTTTTAGTGTCAGGCAGCAGCCCAGTTTCCTGTTGATACCGGAATGTTGTGAATGGGCAGGGAAACGCCACCTTCTCCTACTTCCCTCTGCCTTTCTCTTTCTCTCCCGGCCACAGCTGGGAGAGCCTCTCTTGGCGAGCGCCCTCCCAGCTCCTGCCATTCCTTAGCCGAGACCAGAAAGAGAGCGAGGCCTTCGCAGCCTCCCCGAGAGCGCGCTTGAAACTTTCGAGGAAGGGGAAAAGCAAGAAGCGGCGGCGGCGGCGGCGCAGGAGGGACGCTTTGCCTCCTCTCCAGGCTGCGGGCGGCGGGAGCGGCAGGTGCAGGCGCAAGGGCAGCTCCAAGCCACGCCATGGAGGAGCAGAGGGAAGCCTAAGAAAGGGGTGCTTTTCCTCCCTGTCGTCGATGGCTGAAGCCTGGAGGCTGGAAGAAGAAGAGGAGGAGCTGAAAGAGCTCGGCAGAAGGCACAGGAGACCCAGCTTGAACCCAGCAACAGGTAGGCGCGAGAGGGCAGGGAGAGGGGCGCCGAGGGGCTGGGGTCCGAAGTGGGGAAGGGAGGCACGTGCTGGAGGGGGGAGAATTCAGCGCCTATACATATATATATATTCAGGAGTTAGGTTCATGCACTTCAAAGAGCTGTAGATTTTACTTCGATGCCCGTTTTTAGGGTTTTTTTATTGTCTCTGGTTGCCTTTCCCGACAAGCAACTCCACATGCTTAAGTCTCTTTCTCTGGGAACTGAAGTGATTGCAATGTGATATAGCAAGGGGTTGAGGGTCAGTCAAGGTGTCTCTGGTGGTAGGATCAAGCATCCTTTCTGATTCTGCCCTCCTTTTTCTGAATGTCCATTTAAGCTCCTTTGACATCTGTGGACGTTCAGTGCAGAACACACTGGTGGTCATGTGGGCCTGGCCCTCAAATCCAGTCAAGACATGGGCTGTTACGTTGCACCTTAGCCGTGCCCCAGTAGCATAGAGTTTGGACTCTGTCAAAAAGGGAGTGCAGGCGCACTGTCTGGAATACGTACATTTGGGGTTCCCCCACCCCATTTCTCAGTCTATGCAGCGGTTTGACCTAGGGATTGGTTTGAAAACACTGCCTTCCCTGTGGTGCCCTCCAAATGTTTTAGAAGGACAGACATCAGCTTCAAGCAGAATGGTCAGGCGTAATGGGAGTTATAGTCCAAAATATCTGGAGGCTCCATTTGGGGAAGGCTTTTGTAATAGATATGCATAAGTCTTGTGGATGGGCTCAGTATTCGACTGTGGTCTTGCAAGCAACCAAAGGTTATGATGTCTGGGTCAGGGAATATCCTTCCCAGTTGGCTGCTAAAGAAAGGGGGGGGACGTTATTGGGTCTTCATGGAAGAACATTCTGGAACCACATATAATCTTATCTCATGGTGAGTCAGATGTAGTCACTCATGGTTCAGTGAAAGGATCATATTCCAATACATTTTTTCTTCCTGGTTGGTGTAGTCTACTGTAAACTTGAACATTCCCTTTAGTTCTTTAGAATTCTGAACATTAACTTAAGGCACATCCAATGTATCTCTGGTAGTCAACATTGCTAAGTTTTTCACCTAAGATTTTTGTCCTTAACTATTTCTCTGTTTTAAGACCAGAATGTAGATCTTATGTGAAATAAGTATTCCTCCTAAACTTAGCAGGAGAACACTTAGTGCTATAGCACATGTTTTGCATGCAGAGAATTTCAGATTCAGTCCCTGGGATGCAGGTCGGGCTAGGAATCTCCCCTGTCTGAAACCCTGCAGAGCCACTGCCACTCGGTATAGAGAGTAATGAGCTAGATGTGCCATTGGTGTATTTGTGTAAGCTTTCTATGTAACTGCATGCCTGAGCCAAGCCACACATAAAAGGAGAGGGAACACTGAAGGGTCATCTACTTTGCAATTTGGCATACTTCAAGGTTTGCACCTTGTTGACTTTGGACTGCTAACTTTGCTGACTTCCCAGAATTATCAGTAGTTTCTGTGTTTGAACAGTGGTAGACTATTCCATACCCAAAAGGTGTTACTGCATTTTCTTTCCTCACCTCTTTGGCAGGGAACTTTAAGAAACCTTCACTGATAGTTATACAGTTGTGGATTCTTATTAAGGTGGAGCAGCGTAGTTGCAGAAATTCATTCTATGGATTGCAGACTTGTAAACAGATTGACATATTTCTACACACACACACACACACAGAGAGAGAGAGAGAGAGAGAGAGAGAGAGAGAGAGAGAGAGAGAGAGAGACATGTCCATTCACTGGCAAGAAGACTGACTTGGGATCTTTTGTGTTTATGGTGGATCACAGACAGAATCTATTTTATGCTCTTGTTGCCTAATTAAACAGCTGCATTTGGAGCATTTTGGGCTCTGTATTGTAGAAGGGGAAATGCAACTTCAGCAAACAAACAGTTTTAATTAATAAGCCTTCTACCCGTACAGTTTACTTTCAGCAGTGGAATCATGTTCTATCCAGACTATTCTCTGGGTTATTAGTGGCATGCCTTGAGGAAACAAAGTCAAGAATCTATGCTAGAAAAAGGTACAATCCAGGAGCTACCTGTAAGTATCAGGTGGTCAGTGACTCATGCCACTAGCAGTAATAAGTGAAGAGTCAACTGGCAAGGAAGCAGGCCATGAGTAACCGCTAGACATTAATCTAAAACAGAACTACAGTATGTGTAATGCATGGCTGGGAAAACTCAGGCCAAAGGCAGTTTTCGATGCTGCTCTTCCAGATCCTCAGGACTTTCTTCAGACCACTCCCCAGGTCACACCCCCTTTTCCCAGACCACAACCCACACCGGACTTGCTCCATGTCCCTTCCCAGTAATTTTATATAGCTGGAATGTGTCCTTGAACTGTGATACCGCCTCTTGCTTGCCTAGATGGATTGTGTATGTGTGTAAACCTCTGGCTTTTTGCATGGCCTACTTTAAAGGGGCATGTTCATTGCTGTCTCAGTCTTCCCTCTGGCCCTGTCCACCACTGACATGTGGCCTCCTGAAGATTGTGAGGAAATGTGGCTCTCAAGCTGGAAAAAAGTTCCTCATGCCTCAAGTAAAGCTGCCCCATGCTGTTTGTGCAGATGTTCCAGGAGCCCTTTGCCCTCAGGCTGCAGTTCCACAGAAAATTTCCTCAGCATGATACTAACTGCTTGAATGTGTGCAGAATTGTTGCCTAAATGGTTGTAGTCCTAAGCATACTTACTAAGGAGCAATTCATTGTGGCCTGGTATTTATTTATTTATGAGTAAACATTCTTAGGATTTTGAAGTTAAATGTGTGTATGGACGCATCTGTCGTTTGTTTAATGTCCTGGATTTAGCTCTGGCCTTGTGTCTATGAATGTTGCAAAACAGGCACTTGCTGTACTTATAAACCCCCTGTTTACGTTATGCTGTTGTTCTAAGGCTGTTCTTTTAAAAAAGTAATTCTTTATAAACTCATCAGTCACCTTTCTGTCGTTCAGTTTTGTAAGGGCTAGAAAACTGGCAAAATGTGTGCTTATAATTTGTGTCCAATTTCCGCTAAAGCAACATTCAGTTCATAGCAGCATTGTTTAATCTTAGCTCCCACATTAAACTTGTTCTAACTTGATTTCTAAAATGCTAGCTGGGTTTTGGACAGCAAAACAAGGTTGTATCAGAGAGATTAACTCACCAGTCAAAATATAATCACAGAAATTACACAGGTGAAGGTAAGTTGGCTGAAGTGAAATGAGAGTTGGAATAGAATACAATTTTTAAAAGCAAATTTGCTCTATGTTTTAAGCTACTTGGTAGTGTATTATTCTAAGAAGAATCCTGATTTCTAGATATATGTATTTGGGAGGTGCTAGGTTGTATCTCTTCAGTCACACTTACTTAAAATACACATACTGTATATGTGGAATGTTTTACTCTTTTTTTCCCTTTCCACAGACTTTCCTTCTGTGAATAAATATGGCAGGCGCCAATGTTGATGCCCCCCTGTCTCCAATTGATGGGGGCTACTGGGGAGCAAACCCATGCCATTTTGTGGTTCTGCCTCATTTTATGGCCGCCTTTTTGTTTTACACCACTATCCATGGCAGCCATTTTGTGACTAGAGCCTTTGTCACTTTATCAAAACTCCAAATGTGCCCACTGGCCAAAAAAAAGATGGCACCTCTTCTCTGGAGCACCAGAACCTTCTTCTACCAAGGAATAGGGCAAGGTATTTTGCCAAATAATTTATTTTGGGGGGGATTTTGCTTCTGCTTGGGATATGGCTGATCACAGACAATGATTAGAGACTGTGTGCAGTGTGTTGTTGTTGTTGTTGTTGTTGTTGTTGTTGTTACATCTTCACCTGCAGCATGTGACTGAGCCATTTGGATTTGTTCTACAGCAGTAATAAAAAAAAGATAGGATCAGAGAGTTGCAGAATACATTGTGCACCCCACCTTCTTTGCTGCTTTGTAACTCCCTTTCTGCATTGCACATGCTCCTTCCTCTTAACATTTATGTGATCCAGATTGTATGGGTTGATTTGTGAGGGGTTGCTTGGTAGATAATCTTCCTTTTAGGCAGAGGATTAGATTATGTGTGCCTTTGATCCCTTTTAGTTCTTTGATTTTATGATCCACAGTTCTCTTGGGTAGCAGTGATTATACATATGTACTGAATACCTGGCTGCATCTAAGCTAAAAGAATTGTACTTGTGAATCTGCTCCAGAATCCAAGGAAGTCAGTAGGAAGAATCCATTGAAGTCAACTGGCTGCAGACCAAGCACTGTTGGAATAAATTAAGGATGGTAACAGAGGCTCTTTTGCTGTTATCTGTTGCAGCTTGTCCTTGGAAATGAACCAACATCACTAAGCATAAAGTGTGTTTTTATTTTACAGAAAAGCACTTGTCTGCTGACATTTGTACCAGGGCGCAAATGGAACCATAAAAGTTGCATTTTTCAAGCATCTGTAAAAAAAAAAAAAATCATGCTGAAATTTGAAATATTTTTTTTTTAAAAAAAGGTTTAAAGTTTATTAACTAGGAGAAAGCTATCTTTTTTAAAAAAGAAAAGAAAAGAAAAAAATCCAAGTTGGCCTCTCCTATATATAAAGAAAAGTATCTTGTTTATCTGGGCAGAGTCAAATGAGTTGTCAGGTTGCCCTTTTGAAAGTGTTGGACTATGAGGAGTATGACCATGCTCCAGATAAAGTCTTGCTCACTCCACATGCGCACGCCAATAATTTACATTAGAACGCTCTTGCATCTGTCCACAACAAGTTATTTTAATGCTGAAAAGATAGCATGGAGTATTGAGAACATGGTCTATTAACGTATATTCACAAACAGATGCTGCAATACGAATAAAGGAGATATGAACAGTGGCGTAGCATGGGTTGCATTCAACTGCCTAACGGTGTCTGCATCACCCAGGAGATCACAGCTGCAGAGATAAGAAAAGAGTTGTTCCGTTGTCTGGAGAGGTCACTTCCTAGTTTGCATGAATAAGCCATTTTCAATGGAGCCTAGAGACAGAAGTGCACAGCTATATTGCGGCAGCACTGGGTGTTGAAATTTTGCACCCCTAATTTTGCACCACCACTGTGGCTCCCCCGCATGCTACACCCCTGGATATAAAAGCTCATGAAAATGTGCAGTAAAGGTGTTGGTTTACTTAGAATTAATTCTTCTTCTTCCTCCCCCTTCTGAAGCAAGCCATTGGGTCTTGTGCAGGTGTTGGCCGTGATCTAACACTAACCAGGGCTTTATTTCAACTGGGATCTCTGACCCTTGGACAGGCATTCAGCCAAACATGTAAATACTTCTAGCAAGGGCCAGCAACCTTTTTCAGCCATGGGCTGGTCCGCCGTCCTTCAGACCATGTGGGGGGCAAGACTATATTGGGGGGGGGAATATGAACAAATTCCTATGCCCCACAAATAACCCAGAGATGCATTTTAAATAAAAGGACACATTCTACTCATGTAAGACTACGCTGATTCCCGGACCATCCGTGGGCCAGATTTAGAAGGTGATTGGGCCAGATCCGACCCCCGGGCCTTAGGTTGCCTACCCCTGACTTACAGTGTTCTTAGTTCCAACCTTGGCCTTCCCTCCTAGAACTGGAAGGGACTCCTAAGCATGTTCAGCTAAATGTGCTTAGAACCTTTCTTGCAATCTGGAACCTTGAGTAGAGACCCATTGTGCATGGAATCACACCACTTGCACTGTTTGTGCCCTCATGCATTTGGCTGAACGCCTGATGTCTATTCCAATGTAGCCCCTTGTCATATTTAAAATCAATTTGGGGAGGTTCATGCATGATATGGAAGAGGCTGATAGGAGCAAGCATGCAATAGTACATTTTAAGCCTGATCATTGTGTGTATTAGATTCGGAATTTTCATAGTTTCTGAGCTGGTTCAACCTTTGATACATCACTTAGAGGTGCATTACTTACGACAATCAGCTAAATGTGTGAACTGCTTTTCTTGAAAAGCACTGTGTGTTATATACTATGAGGTGATATGTTGGCCTTTTTCAACATGCAAGTTGAAGTTGCTGTCATTGTGTGTAATACTGCATAAACTTTGTGTTTCTCTTCCAGCCCCCCTCCCACATCAGCTGCTCCATCATCACCTGCCTCTTGACAGGAGGTTTCAAGAAAGTAAATTATGGGATGTTTCCTGGTTAAAAATACAGGGTGGATTCCTCTTCCATTTCTGCCTGCTGCATGGGATTGGTTGCCAGTTAGCAGCTCAACAGAGCATGTTCCATGCCACTTTAGGAGAAGTATTGTTAAATAGTTTATTTCAAAGCCTCAGATTGCTTGCTTTTTATAAACCCTTAAAGTGTGTGAACCTTCCTTGTTAATGCATGTTCATTTGAGATAGGTGGGAGATTAAGGCTCCCTCGTAGCAAAAGCATAATGAATAAAAGGCTGTTAAAATAACTGTGCATTGTGGGCTTGTGCAGCAGCTTTTTCAAAAGATCCCAACATTTTTAGTTAGACTTCTTTATTTCTCCCTGCAGAAAGAAGTCTGCAATTGTTATTTCAGTATCTAAGTTTGCATACCTCTCTCCCTTTCTCTGTTTTTCTGAAATATTTAAAAAGTATGTTTACATTTCTGAAATTCTCTTGTGGTCAGGAAGATCAATTTCAATGTTTTATATAGGCCTTTACAATTCACATTCCCGTAAATTCACTTGGAAACTGGTAAGTTAATGTGTTAGGTGCAGGTTTCTAATGTTTCTTTCACAGTGGATGGTATCCATTGTGTTGGTAAGTGGTAAGCGGAAAATCTTAGGATGTCAGCAAAAAAATGCACTATAGCTCTATTGCAGTTAAAGATGAATTTTAGTACAATTTATTGCAGATGTAGTCCTTTTTTTTTTTTACGACAGTAAGTCAGTGATTCTGAAAAGTAGAAAATTAAGGCATTTGTGTGGTTATCTTCAGGGAGTTCCATTACTGATTGCTGGAAAAAACAGACTGGTGTTACATTGTTCACTTCACAACTTAATCCTCTAGAAATATGGCAGACTATTGTAGCATTTGAACAGATGTAACAGCAGGTTTGTTTTTGTTTTGAATTTGCATGCTTGTTAAGTATGGCCTATGGCATTGTAACATAGACTGAAAAAAGAAAAGCTGTTAACAGAACACTTTCCTAGCTTTCCCCCCTCTTGGCAAGATTGTAGCTTTACTGCTTCCATTATTGGCCTCTTTCACACATAAAGTAAACTGTAGTCAATATTTTACTGCAAATGTACTGATCTTGTCCACTTTGCTCCTCCCTGCTTACACTGAGAACAAACAAACAACAACCTCTGGCTTAGCATAATGTCCAAACTACAGATTGCGGTTTGTTTCACTCTCCAAAAACCACAATAGTTGGTTCTTGGCTTGCTTATTCTCGTTCACTGGAGCCAAACAAACCATAACCTGTGGCTTGGGTGTAATGCTGAAGTAAGGATCATGAGCTTTCCCATCCCTAAACTATGGTTTACTGTTATGTGAGAAATGGGCTATAGTGATTGTGAACTAATTCGCAAGATGCCTGGTGTGGGTGGCACTGTCCATTGCACTCATCACAAAGGAATGCCAACTAATGTAGCTACGTAATACCATTGCCCATTTTGTCATGGTAAATAACACTATTGGTCAGCAGCCATACTGAAGCAGCTGTTTAGATATTTTGTGGAGGAGGCCTGCGGAATGCCTGTTTGGGACTTTTAAAGGAATGCCATACTTTTCTTTGGTTTCCTGACGGGTAGGTTGCCAGCTTCTTGGAGGCAAAATAATTAGTAAACAATGGGCCTTGTTAGAGGGAGCTGTCGCCATTCATTTAATTAAGGAGTCAAATTCAACGATATAAGCTATGCTAAAGGTCAGTGTTGGATAGTTTCCTTGCTTTTGATATGTTTGGTAGAACATTTTCAGCAGTTCTGAGATAATGAGCAGTTTGTAATCCACAGCTCTGTGCTGCTTCGTTCTTATTAATTCAAGGGGAAACAGCAGTTGGTGCACCATGCTAATAATTGTTCTGAAGCTATCCTTTTATGCTCCTTCACCGTATTGTAGAATTTATTAGGAGGAAACTGAAGTCAATTGTGAACATTTCAAATATGCAGACTCACTTAATATTGCATCTTAACTCCCTCCCCCCCCCAATATTCAAATAACTGTTGTAATAGATCGCAGGAGTGTAATTGGTTTATCTTAATCGGCAACCTGTGAGGTACTGTAGCTCAGTGATGTAACTCTAGCACAAGTCCTGCATATGGACAGTCCAGGTCCTGCAAAAACATTTAAGGTAGCAAACCTTGGAAAGATCCTGATCTGTGACCTTGGAACTAGAGCAGCTCCCCTGTGATGAAGATTTACAACATTTTGGGCTTTTTAGTCTGGAATAGAGGAGGGATGTGAGTTATATAAAAGTATGAATGGTCTCATCTAATGAAACTTGAACAAAAGGACAGATGAAAGGACAACATCTTCACACACCCGGTAGTTATGCTGTGGAATTTGCTGCCACGTGGTATAGCGATGGGCACAAACATGGATGGCTTTAAGAGGGGTTTAGAGAAATTCATGGAGGATAAGACTGTCAATGGCTGCAAGTCAGTATACTTCAGAGTATACCTTCAGAGGCAGTATACCTCTGAATACCAGTTGCTGGGGAGCATAAGTGGGGAGAATGCTGTTGCCCATGGTTGTGGGCCTCCCTTGTGCATCTGGTTGTACATTTTGAGAACAGGAAGCTGAAATAATGGGCCTTTGGTCTGGTACAGCAAAGTCTTCTTATATTCTTATGCTGCCAGTCAGCTGTCTACTCTTAGGCAATATTCAATGGGACTTACTTCTGAGTGGAAATGTATAGCACTGTGGAACCATGAAGTCCCCAATTCAAGTCATGGTTGTGCTATAAATTCACCAGGTGAACATAGGCACCCTATCCTCTCTGTCTCCAAATCCCAATTCCCTGCCACCAATAATAGCACAATATCATATGTGTGGCAAAATTTTGATATCTTACAACCACTATGTAATTAAATGCTAAGCCTGAAGTTTCCCCACCCTGGATTTAGAGTGTTGTCTGCACTATTAATTATGATGCTGTCTCTCCTTGACTGTGCTGCATTTTTCAGCAGAGTAACCCAGTCCCTGATAGTGGTCCACCCAGGTGCAATGATACCTTGGGTTAAGAACTTAATTCGTTCTGGAGGTCCGTTCTTAACCTGAAACTGTTCTTAACCTGAAGCACCACTTTAGCTAATGGGGCCTCCCAATGCCGCCGCGCCACCACGGCATGATTACTGTTCTCATCCTGATGCAAAGTTCTTAATCCGAGGTACTATTTCTGGGTTAGGAGAGTCTGTAACCTGAAGCATCTGTAACCTGAGGTACCACTGTATTAAGGGGCTACGCAGGAGAAGATGCATTTGGTGCCCTTTAAGGGGGGAGGAAGATGGGGTCATGCTGTCCTCACAGGGCCAGTGCTGTATGGGTGGGATCTAATTGGTCCTCACAGCACTGTTGCAGCAGCAGAGACATCCATCCACTAACAGACGAGGCTCCCCCTTCCCTGCAAGTCTTTTCTCTCCTTTCCTCCTTTGTCAGCAGACACTTCTGCTGAGTCGAAATACCAATAGTATGTACAGCCCTGTGTCTGTGGAAGCACAGTCCTTGTTGGTTTAAGGCAGGAATTGGAAAGTGTGGAAGTCAATTCTTTCTTGAAACAAGCTGTGTTGTGATGCTGTCTGCTTCCCTGCAACATCTTGTTTCTTCACTGGGTGGACTGAACTAATCCTTGCTTGCAGCGAAGCAAGATGATTGAGGGATGTGCCCTGGGCTTGCATGAGCTGTGTGTTTGGAAGAAGTAGATCTTGTCTCCAAAATCAGCCTTATGCAGATCTGTTCATACAGCGCCAAAATGTAACCTATGTCCAGTTTTAGCAGGGTATGTTCTCAGTTGTTTCCTGAAAAGGAACTGTTTTCATGTGATAACTGATTCAAGCCACTGTGTCCTGTAGGGTATACAGTACAGTTGTTAAAGTGGGGGGGGGGGAGGAGAGAGAGAGTTTGCAAACATGTTATGACAAAGCCTGGTTAAAGTACAGTGTACACAGCATGGTATCAGAAGAATTAGGGAAGTATGCTATAATGTTCCCTTCAGGGCAGGCTTTACACAGGGGTTGCCAAGTAACTAATCCTGCCCACTGTTCAGATTAAGATTTTGCAAAACCCCTGTTGGTACACAGCTTTCTAGTACGGTTTTGCCCTTGCAGTATACAAAACTTACATTTCCCTCTCCTCCACATTAAGTTTTTAAAATGAAAGTATTGTTACATACTAATCACCATAAGACGAAATGTGTAGATGAGCTATACAATTAGGATGCAGTTTATTCCAGTTAATGTTGTGTATAATCTCTTTATTATTTATTTCTCATAATTGCACCATCTTGCAGTTTGTTATATTTAGGATTCCATAACCACTTCCATAACCAAACAGAAGTAACTGGTGTCCGAGTTTCTTTTCTGTAAGTAAATTAAGCAATCACTCTTAGGTTGCAGCAAGCCACTTTAAAGAGGCACTACAACACATACTTACTCATTGGGGACTAAATGGGATTAATTTGTGAGTAAACATTCATAGGATTGCTCAGAACAGAAATTTCTGAAGAATCCAATGTAGTTTAAACATTGGGCCAGATCCAGAGAACCACATACTACCCATCCACTTCTCCGCACTGAAGCCCCGCCTCAGCTGAAAGCCTCCTTGTAAGGTCAAACACAATGGTAAGATGGTGCAATGGTACCGTATATACTCGAATATAAGCTGACTTTTTCAGCATATTTTTTTATGCTGAAAAAGCCTGGCTTGGCTTATATTCGAGTGAGGCGGGCGGCTGCGGAGGGACGAGTGGCGAGAAAGGAGCCGCGGCTCTGTGCCTCTCCCAACCAGGCTCCTATGCCTGCTCTTGCGAGCGGCAGAGGCGGCAGCAGAAGGATGAGTGGCTGCTCTTTCTTCCTCCTCCGCCTTTTCCCCTGTCGGCGGCAGTGGAGGAGGAGCGAGCAGCCTGAAAGCAGCCTTTTGTGGTGGTGTTTGCGGTGTGGTGAACCGGCTTATACTCGAGTCAATAGGTTTTCCCAGTTTTATGTCCTAAAATTAGGTGCCTCGGCTTATATTTGGGTCGACTTATACTCGAGTATATACGGTAACTACTGGTGGAAGGAGTAATTGACCAACATCACAGTAGAGGAACCTTGCATGAACAGCAATAAAGAGACATAGAAAGCTGTTGTGCTGAGCCAGACCACTGGTTTGTCTGGCTCAGCCTATGATAACTTTCCAGAATTTAAGACAATAATCTGTCCTGGTCCCTCCTGGACATGCCAGTGATTGAAGGTGGGACCTTCTGCATGCAGAGCTGTTGCACTACCACTGAGCTACAGCCCAAACTTCTCCTACAAACTTCTTCCATCCTTTTGGACAATTTCCCACTGCCACTTAAGTTACCAATGTCTCGTCCTGCACTGTTCAGGAGTATCAACCAACTCGCCCAAAATGAGTTTCAACTTAGCTTTTCCCACCTGCTTTACAGTTCTCATCGCTGGACCAATTATTGAAAACGCTAGGGAAACAATGGATCATACAACCTTATGCATTTTTCCTTGTAGAAAATCCTATTTTGATCCCAAGTAAGTGTGCATTGGCTTGCAGCTTTAAGCAGCCATGCTACAGGCCGAACTAAGTGTATATGGTATTCAGTAATTTATTTGCAGAAAGTAAAATTAATTATTTTAATAAGATACTGGAAATAAATGTCAAACTTCCTTCTGCTCCAGGTTCTCTGGATTCAGCCCAATGTCAACAACAAAATGGACTTTGTTGTGAGCTGGCCTTGGAGTTTTATGAACTGAATGTTAACATACAATAACAGAACTACTGAGGTCTGCTTTGTAGGTTGGCACTAGCCCCATCAATTTGCACAGGGAGAGTATTTCGTCTTTTATTAACTGTGTAGTCATTGTTTATATGCTCCATAAAAAAAAAAGTACTCAAAGAGGTGTACAAAAAAAAAGTATAAGTACAATAATAACTTACTACTTAATAAACTTTAGCATATTGGTACAGCACTAACAGTTCAACAATTAATTTAAAACCTGTCAAAGAAGATTAAGTGAGCATAAAGCTTACCAACAGGGTGTTTAATTTCCAAAGCTGTCTTAAAACTAATGACAGCAGTAGCCAGCAACCCACCCATTTTATATACCTAGACCATGGGTAGGCAAACTAAGGCCTGGGGGCCGGATCCAGCCCAACCACCTTATAAATCTGGCCTGCGGACGGTCTGGGAATCAGCATGTTTTTACATGAGTAGAATGTGTGCTTTTATTTAAAATGCATCTCTGGGTTATTTGTGGGGCATAGGAATTCTTTCATTTATTCCCCCCAAAAGTATAGTCCGGCCCCCCACAAGGTCTGAGGGACAGTGGACTGGCCCCCTGCTGAAAAAGTTTGCTGACCCCTGACCTAGACTCAAAAGTCCAGAACCCCCCTCACAGTACTTCTGGCAGCTGTTCCCTTATCAAGGCTCCTGTAACAGGTGGATGAGACATGACAGGTGTAAGCATCCATTCCCTGCCCCGGCCCTATAAGGTATGTGTCAGGGGCTGGCAGGACACTGGCAAGTGCGCACCAGGAGAAGGGGGCTGGAGCCTGACTCGGGAGACGAGGGCAGTGATCTGTGGGGGGCTGTACAAGCCAAGAGGCAGGAATCAGAGGCAGGGGAAGCTTCAGAGCTGGAGGAAGAGGAGGAAAAGGCAGGCCAGGCAAGTGAAGGACCGGATGCTTCCCCACCCTTCCCTGCACCACTGTCTCTTCAAACCAGGAGAGAATTGAAGCAAGAAGATCAGAAGCGGCTTCCATTCAGGTGTAGTCTTCAACAGTGTACAACATATAATCATTTGCTAGGAATGGAAAGATAACATGTGGTATGCTCTGCCAGAACTTACTGGCGTACTGCTAAGACTGGCACATGCCCAATAGAAAATCCTGAAGAATGTTTGCATACCGTTGAGAGATTGTTGTTGTAGTAGTAGTAGTAGTGGTGGTGGTGTCTTGGGATGTGGGTGGTGCTGTGGGTTAAACCACAGAGCCTAGGATTTGCCTATCAGAAGGTCGGTGGTTCGAATCCCCGTGACAGGGTGAGCGCCCATTGCTCAGTCCCTGCTCCTGCCAACCTAGCAGTTCGAAAGCACATCAAAGTGCAAGTAGATAAATAGGTACCGCTCTGGCGGGAAGGTAAACGGCGTTTCCGTGCGCTGCTCTGGTTCGCCAGAAGTGGCTTCGTCATGCTGGTCACATGACCCGGACGCTGTACGCCAGCTCCCTCGGCCAATAAAGCGAGATGAGCGCCGCAACCCCAGAGTCGGTCACGACTGGACCTAATGGTCAGGGGTCCCTTTCCTTTTACCTTATCACCTCCACTGATGTGGAAAATGCCAACAAGAAGCTGTTTGCAAAGTTGAACGTGGCATGGTGGTTCCACTAATGGATGCTGCTGTTAAGCAGCATATAAACAGAGTAACCTATGAGAGGCTGGTCACACCAGCGGCCAGACAGTGCTTCCTTCATTCTCCAACATACTGGGTCTGCACTCGGATTATGGGCTTTATAGAAATCAGTCCCTGAGGTTTCTCAGATTTGCTATGAGCTGCCCTCTTGTGGCCGCACAAAAGGCTGTCAGAAGTGCTGCAAGTGGGGGGGAAGAGCTTTCCATGCACAGCTCAGCTCCCTTGTGAGGGGAAATGGTCTGGCAATTAAGTTCAGTAACCTGAAAACATTCAGCATAGATGCTTATTAAATTAAAATCTAACGTCGCCTTTTAAATGCCAAAGTTTTACTTTAGCTAATGGGGCCTCCTGCTGCTGCTGCGCCGCCGGAGCACGATTTCTGTTCTCATCCTGAAGCAAAGTTCTTAACCCGAGGTACTATTTCTGGGTTAGCGGAGTCTGTAACCTGAAGCGTATGTAACCTGAAGCGTATGTAACCCGAGGTACCACTGTATAGAGAACAGAAATCGTGCTCCAGCGGTGCAGCAGTAGCAGGAGGCCCCATTAGCTAAAGTGGTGCTTCAGGTTAAGAACAGTTTCAGGTTAAAAACAGACCTCCAGAACGAATTACGTTCTTAACCCGAAGTATCACTGTACTGACTCTCCAGAGCTGTACTGCTGTCTGCTCTTAGCACGACCCAAAGCCACCAGGGGTGGAGAGGCTGCGTATGTATTGTGGTGTACATAGCAGTATTACTATCTAATCCTTTGGACTTGACTTTTGGCAGTTGTCAAAAACCTTGGCCACTGCTATGCTTCTTGAAGAAGTACATTTCTTTTCCAGATAGGGGAAATATTTCAGATTCCAGTGTGTCAGACTCACATTTTTATGTGCCTGAGATTTATCTGCCCTCTTTCTGTATATATTAGCAAGTTGTGGGACTAGTACAGCTATAAAAGTTTGGCTATCCTGTGTAAAACTGGAAATCTCTGTGACTTGCCTTTAAAAACGACATTCTTTCTTGCCAGAATCAAGTTAAGCAAAATCGCGCTCGCTGCCTTGGCTTCCTCTTTAGCCTTGTGCAGCCTCCCCCCGGCTGGAGAGGTTGCGCAAGGTTTTTCTTCAGGAGGGAGAAGGGACTGACTGGCTGCGTCAGTCCCTTCTCCCTCCTGGGGAAAAGCCCACAAGAGCCGTGCGAAGCTTGTGTGTGGCTGTTGGGGGCTTTTCCTGCCTGCCTCCCCCCTGCATTCGCTCCATAGGACGCACAGACTTTTCCCCTTAGTTTTTAAGACGGAAAAATTGCGTCCCATGGAGCGAAAAATACGCTATATGCATTGTTCTGAATGTATATACTGTATTTAAGCTGCACAGCCTTTTATTTCTTGGGTAATTCTCTTTTTTTAAGCTCCTTTTTTCTTTAAAAAAGAGTTTGGACACTGCTGTGTTTCACGTGCCGTTCGTCCTCCCGTTTTAAGCAGCAAATTGCAACTCCATCTGAACCATTTCCTGTTTAAACAAAGAATGAAAGGGAAAAGGGAATAACATTAACTTCCTGAATGACAGCATTCCAGTTCTGAGACTGGCCACGATGCAGCTGCCAATCAGAAACAGGCCTTGGAGGGAAGCGCTGGGATGCTGTTTACATGTTCTGTGATTTCTCCTTCTCGCTTCTGATGTCGTCCAACTTGGAAAGTTCTCTTGGTTTGTTGCTGCTACATGTCTGTGTAAATAGCTAGGACTTTAATTCCCACATCAAATGGAAATCGAACTAAAAGGAAAGGGCTGCTTGTACCTCTGTAGCTTCAGGTAAGGAGATTGCCAGGTTAAATGGTTGTGATGAAAGAGAGAGCTTTTCCTGCGTCTCTGAGCAGCTTTTTATGATTGTGGCATGAAAAGTTGTCGTTAAACAGCAATGTTAGTTTTGATGAAATACAGTGAAAAGCGTGTCAGAAATAAAAGGCAGAAGTGTCATGTTGCTGTAGTATAGATGTAATAGTGGTGTTTATAAACTGAAAATGTATTGGTTGCTGGGGAATAGGTGGTAAATCACTTTATTGTTTTGTCTAGCAAAATAGAAAGGCCAAATAAAGACTGAAAACTACAGCAGAACTAGAGGCAATATTTCATCTGTGCAATGTAGATGAATGTGCTTATATGTTGTCTTTGAGAGCATAGTGTCAACATTTATATTAATGCAAGATGGTGTTTTTTTTAAGAAATAAACCTGGTTTGACATGAACTAAAAGAACTTTTTTGGTTAAGAATTTCATTAAGTTAGAAAAGCATTTTTAGAAGAATGGTTTTGATATAGAAAAGGAACATTGATTGGTATGTGTGTATATATATTTGTTGCATTTATAAAATATAACATACTTATATAGCCTTCCAAAAAGGAACGGAGGGGGGAAATTGTGGGCTAATGGAAATAACGGCATTAAAAATAAATGAGCCTTTGTCAATAAACTGAGGGATCCAACCAATCAAATTTGTTGCAATAGAACACTGTGTAATTCTCTTTTGGGATTTACATACTGGGAAGAGTTTCTCCCCAAAATCCCTATCACACTATAGTGATTGGGTGGGTCCAGTTATAATGAAATGAACTACATATTCTGTCGCCTGTGCAATGAAATCAATGTTTGGATTTATGAAAATAAATTAAAAAATGCTTTGAACCACAGTATGCCTATAGAAGCAACAACGGTGCAAGTTAACTGGGATTCATCCGAATTCTTGTCAGACAAATTGGAAATGCCTGTTAATGGTGGCTGCCTGTGCAGAGATGTTTTTAAGAACATAAAAGGACTTCGGTTAAGGCAGTCTGCCTTTGCAGGAATGGCTGCAGCCACCACTCATTTCTCCCAGCCTTTTAGCAGAGTCTGCCAGCTGTGATTCATGGAATGATATTTTTTTTTAATGTGCTGACTAATCCAGTGGTTTTCTTTTCCATTGCTCCCTCACTTTCTTTGCGAAACAAAAATCTGTTGCTTTTCAGAACGGCAAATGTTGAGCACAAAAAGTAAAGTTAGTAAACATGGACAAAGTTGTGTTTCAAAAGGCTGCCCTTAACAAATGCTGAGATTGTAGGCTTCTTCTTTGCTCTCAGGCAAAAGGCTCTTAAAGAGGACAAGCAAATCTACCTTCTTCTTTACAGGTTTTTTAAAAAATGTAAAGTGAATCATGATGGTGTGCTTTACTTAAGCAGTGTTAAATTTAAACTAACACATTTCCCTGTATGTCTTCTCTCTTCCAGATCGTTCTGAAAGAAATAAACCCGACCACCGCTCTTCAGGGTGAGATCTCTGTTACTGCTTTTATTTCTTTTTGTGTGCTTTTGAATAGGATGGAAATCTGGAAAGTAAATATATATATTTAAAAATCAGTTTTCTATTCTAGTTTTCTATTCTGTTCCAGTAATTTAAATAAGTACAGACTGCCACATTGAACCTTTTAATTTTTTTTATAATGGACTAAATGTTTCATAGGGTCCAGATGTGTTCTTTTTCCACTTCCTGTCCCCATTTTAACTTTATCTTCACTGTACAGAAAAAAACAAAAGGCTTACTTTAAAAGGTGCACAAATTTAACAGTTGGTGACCAAAGATTTTTTTGATAATATAAGAATTGAAATAAAAAGTGGACTCTCCTTCTTTGGAGGTTTTAAAGCAGAGGTTTGATGGCCATCTGTCATGTATGATCTCATTGAGATTCCTGCATTGCAGGGGGTTGGACTAGATGACCCTCAGGGTGCCTTTCCAACTCTACAGTTCTGTGATTGCAAGTTCTGTTTTTAAGCAAAAGAGTGAACCTAGGCAGTAATTATTGGGGTTCAGCACTAAGGTCCACCACAACCCCAAACCCAATCATTAAGCTATAAGAGGAGTGTGCACATCAATAACATCTCATAACTTTTGGATTCTCATTTGAGTTACTTGTTTACCTCAGAATAATTCAACTAATTGTTTTAAGACCTGAGGCTGTATCTAACACTGCAGTTTTGCAGGTGCAAGGGACTTTTGTGTATACAGTCATACCTCTGGTTACGTCCGCTTCATGTTACGTTCTTTCAGGTTACATCCTGCGGCGACCTGGAAGTACCAAAAAGGGTTACTTCCGGGTTTCGTTGCTCGCGCATGCGCAGACGCACAAAATGACGTCTCGCGCATGCGCAGAAGTGGCGAATCACAACCCGCACATGCGCAGACGCGCCACTGCGGGTTGTGCTCTTTTCATGTTGCGAACGGGCCTCCGGAACGGATCCTGTTCACAACCAGAGTTACCACTGTACAATGGAATTTTGACCCTTTGGGGTCAATTCTACAATTCTGTGATTCTTCTTCCTCTCCTCCCCTCTCCAGACCTGAAACAGATGGGGGCAGGGGGCAGAGCTGAGGAGGGACAAAAACAGTGCAGCACTGGATACGATCCCTTATATTTTATCCTAAACGTTCGTGTTCTTTCTTTTGCCCCTGCTTCTTACTTTTTGTACAACATTGCACTTCCTGCCCCCTATTCATTTACTTCTATTTTCATAACCAAACTCTCCCTTTTTGCGAGAGAATAAATGAAACAATATGAATATGAAACTGAGAAAACTGCACTCACGCAATACTCAGCTGACATCTGCTCTCTCAAGGCCTTTCCTCTACTGAATTCTGGGGCCGAGTTAAGTTTGGCTTCTTTCCAAAGTCTCCAGCGAATTCCTCTTGGCCAAATCTCACAGCCAGCACTCGTCTAAGCTGTGGTGGACAAACAAACTGTGTGTTTTAGGAGAGGGCCGACCTTTGAAAAGTGCTAACAGGGTAATGATGCTTGCTACCACAGGTCTCTGTTGTTGGTGGCAATATTGTCAACAAAGCAGCTGGAGCAGCTAACTGTGCCCCTGTATTCAAATGATGCCCCTTGCTTTCTGTGTCTTGTCATGGAAGTGGCAAGAATAGGAGGAATGATAAAGCAGCAAAGAGATCTATGTCTGCTGCTCATTCTCCTGCTTTGTCCTATCCCTATCCCTCTCATCTTTAGGATTAGGTTTCCATAGATATTCTGTGTCTTCTAAATACTCATCTTTATCCTGCAGTTTTTAATACAGAAAAGTGATGGAACACAGTGCACCATGTGAGAGTCACAGTATTCAATTGAAAGAGCCAAGGAACTGTCTGTTGCCATAGGCTTTAAAAAAAAAACCAAAGAGCAGAAACAGTTTGGGGTGACCTGGGGTAGGGATTTGTTTCTGTTTCCAGTAATAGTAGTTAACGAGGTTCTGAGTGTGATATGCATGCTATTCACAGGAATGCTAAACAATTTTAATGTATTTATTGTATGTCAGCTATGACACTTGTTGTTGGCATCATCTGTCTCAGAAGACAGTGGAAGAATGCACCTGTGAGGGTAGAATCAAACCATTGGAGAGTTACAGTGCCTGCTGTGGCTATGGAGACCGATATGGGAAAGACATGTTTTGTTGCAGTGGGGGCAGATGAAGGCATCCAATTTTGCTGCTATTGGCGTTTTTTCTCTCTGTGCTCCTCCCAACAGTTATTCCTCCTCTGGTTATTGCTGTGCATACATGACTTGACTGTCTGCCTCCAGGCACCACAATTGTCTACAAAGGATTCTCATACATAGGAGTTAATGTTACCAGCCTTCATGTCACACTTGCAGACATAATTGTAACACAGAGTTGGTCTGCCAACAGACCTAGTGCCTGAAGCCAGCTCCCTGCAGAACATGTCCTTGCTGATCCTGCCATCTTCCGTCCTGTATACATGGCCAAGCTGGCATAGAAATCACTTAGACAGAAGTGTGAACATGCTGGGAGTGTGGGCTTGGGATAGAACAGCTTGGTTTGAGACTCTCTCCTGCGATGTGTTGCCCACAATCTTTCTGACCCAGTGCTTGTGGAAGGCATTGCTGCCCACGTCTCACTTCCATAAAGCAGCATGCTCAACACACAAGCCTAGTAGACCTTGGTCTTGGTCATTAGTATAACATTCTCTCATATCCTTTTGGAGATGCAGTTTGTCTAGACAATTGGGTTGTGCTTGTAAAAGTTTCTGTCAAGACAAGATACGGCTCATATAAGTGAGAACACCAAAGGCATAAATGGGCAGTCTGCTTGTCTAAGCGAGGAGGGTTGTTTTAGAATGTTTTTTTGCAGAAACTTAATTCTACATCTGTCAGCCGAAAAGCTAGACCCTTAAAGGAGGGTGGAGAATCCTGGAGGGAAACATGACCAAGCTATAAGGCGGTATTCAACTGAGTAGACCCACTAAAATGAATAAACATGACTAAGGTCCATTAATTTAAATAGGTATATACTCTGAGTAAAACTGAGTATACATAGCCCTTAACAACTTGTGAGCAGTTTACCTATAAGATCATCTTACTACATGTGCCCACTCAACTGCTTCAGTTGCTGGAATAGGCACTACTATAAACCATAGCTGTCAACTTACAGATTTGAAAATAAGGGACAGCAGCCTTGGAAATAAGGCATCAGCTGCCAAAATAAGGGATTTTCAGAGCACAGATATGTTCGACTTCTGAGCCCCTCCGAGCCAAAGGCAGAAAGCCCAGCCAGCAGCCAAACGAAGCCTCAAGCGGTGGTTCCCACAGCGCAGCAACCCGACAAAGGGGATGCAGCAAGGAAAACCACCGTCACCTCTCCGCTGGGAAGCACTGAGCAAAGGCGAGTCCCCAGGCAACACGGCCGATTTGATCGGCACAAGGCATGCAAGCTCCACCCACCAGTCGTTCTTAGACTCCTTATTGGATGAGCAACGCAGCCAAGCAGCACAGTTGGAGCCTCCCTCTGTAATGGCTGCTCCTATTGTTAGGAATCCCCCCACCCTCCTTTCTGAGGCAATGGGAAGTTCAGAGATAGGACTACAGGGCTTGTTGAGAGATTACTGGAGACTGTGCCTTTTGTAAAATGTGCTTGTTTATAAGCATAAAAGTCAGCATGGAAAATGGTCAAGCAATGGACAGCAGCATTGATTCCCCAGAGAGCATTCCCCTTAATGTCCTTCAGTCAGCCACAAATCTCAGGCTGTGTCTGTCAGAGCCGTTTTTCCCACAGGGCTTAGTGGTGCGTCGCGCCAGGGCGCCTGCCTTTCAGGGGCACCCCAGCAAGTGGTGGAGCTGCACGGCTTTGCTGGCGGCCTCCCCTTTCCTTGCACGCCCTCCAGCTGTGCCCCGCCAACCATAAGGCTAGCGGGGGTGCACCTTCCCTCCCAAGCCTCCTCGGGAGGAGAGTGATCCCAACAGAGGCTTAGGATGGAAGCTGCACCCCACCAACCATATGGCTGGTGGGCATGCAGCTTCCCTCCCAAGCATCTGCGTGGATCGCTCTCCCGCAATGGCATGGGGGAGAGTTGCGCCCCCCCCCAATAGCTGGCAGTGCGCAGCTACGGCCACCCCAACACTATCCGTGGTAATTTGGGGGCACTGGGCGGATATTTGCACCCTGGTACCGCATCTGCTGAAGACGGTCCTGGTGTCTGTCTAGTGGGCTATTTTGCACCTCCACACTGCTTTTCTTTCTCTTCCACATAAGCATTTGCTGCAGAACTTTGGCCTCTTTCCCCATCTTGCCTTGTAGTAACCTCACTCGTAATGTAGCCTCTTTCCAGTTTGCTTTCAGCATATTATTAGAGATACATGTAGTTTTCCAGAACAAAAAAGAATTGTGATTCCTTGCTTGGTATTTTACCTTATAATACAGTACCGTATATTATTATCTAGTCCAGATGACATTCAAATAACTGGAGTTTTGTTTGAAAAGCATCGCTAAAATGAATGGAGAGCTGTAATTTAGGAATGCATAAATTGGAACAGAAAGAGAAGCGAATTTCCAAGGCAGATTATTTGATGACCTCCTGACACCATAGAATAGAGGCCCTCTCATAGCTAACATTTTAGGAAACTGAAGGCAAAATTACTTTCTAAAGGCTGCGTTGAAAGTACATTTAAGTGCCCAAGAGACACCTCTGCTTTGTATATTTTGATACATGCAATTAACACACCGTCTTTTTCTGTGTATAAGACTAGGTTTTCCCCCTAAAAAAATAATGTCAAAAATTAGGGGGGCATCTTATACATGGATATATCTCCCCACATTTTCTTAAATTTGAGTCCCCCAAAATAGGGGGTGTCTTATGCATGGGAGCGCCTTATAGATGGAAAAATATGGTAATTTGGCATTTCATTTCCATGACCACTGTAGGTATCAGATGCAGTTCAGGGACACGTTGTTGGTATATTGATCTTCCCATGTCCCCTTCCTCCTCCCAGACAGATGCCTCTGATGCTCATAGGGCTACTTCAGCCTAAATATTTCTGGCTGTCCTGCTGTATGTGGAAGTGGAGGAAAGATAGTCAACATTAACAGTTTTGATGACTGCATTTCAAGTTGGGGTGTAAGAGGGTTTTGCTTTGTTAGAGGTATTTTTTTCTGGTGAATATTCCTTTCTGGTATGGTAGAAATGTAGTCATGGAGAGTTAGCACAGCAAAGTTTGGCGTTTCATTAGTACAGCTCTGCATGCAATGTTGCTGCATCTGGAAAGGCAAGTTTAGAAGAGGTGTGGTTGTATTACACCAATTTAGAATTTCTGAGCCAGGCATCTTCTTCAAAGGTCACACTCTGACAAGTTTGTGTTTCTAATGCCATAAAGGGTGTAACTCAACTGAGTCAGCAGCTACTTGGAACAAGTTGTTGCTGTGTGGAGAGATAACTTTTGCTTTTTGAAATACTGGTTCATCTTAAAGTATCACTGGTAACAGATTCCAGAAGGCTAGCTAGGTTAGTCTGTTGCAGCATAAACAGTGTCTCCTTTAAATACAAAATTCAAAGGCAAGAGGAACTGGTTGCTGGTTGGTTGATTTTGCAAGCTCATTTAGAGAACTCCTTTTTGCACATGACAAAGACATGTTGGGCTCTGGTGCACAAAACTATGCTTCATGGTATCATAAATCTGTCAACATTTTATAGTGGCATGGGACTTTGTTGCTAAAAATAATTTGTTTGTTTTTTTCTTTTCTATTACGCACAAATTGGGCAGAATACCATTTTTGTGTGTGTGATGTTATTGTTTCCAAGAGACATCTGTGTTATTGTGGTGATGTTGGTGTGCAACCCATGGTGTCTAATGTAAAGCTTTTATCCCAATGATTACTGTTATTGTTGCACGATGTTGAAATGGGTGAGGGCTTATGATTAATGTGATCCTTTTAATAGTGTGCTGAAACCACAAACTATTCAAGCTTGAACTAGTGTTTAAAAGCTAAACTAATCAGGGTAGATTGCAGCTAACACTCACGAAGCGCAATACATAATTATATACACTCAAAGGAATATTGGTATACAATGGAAACAGAAAGTATATAGAATATAGAAAGTAAAAAATGTTTACGACCCTTATTTGCAAACTAAAGTTTAACTGGAGTTATAGATTGAATTGTGCAAGAGGTAAAGGGCCAAGAAACCACCCAATGACTCACTCCTGTGAAAGCCAACTCAAATCAATCACAGGGCTGTTTAACCCTCTCGGTCATCATGGGAACATCAACAGATGTTTTGGCATAGTTTTCTCCCCTGTTGCTTGGAAATGAGCAGCTCCGGTTTGTAAGGCTTGTGTGTGTTGTTGTTGAGGGGAAAGATCCTTTCGTCTGCATCACAGGATCTGATTTTTGCCTGGAGCTGGCAGACCGTACCATTTGTGATCGATGGTGAGAATACCATTTTTGGGGGGTGTGGCAGGAAGGGAATCCTGTAAGAAAATAAGAAAACACATCTGATTCTAATATAGCCTGCTGCCTGTTGTGCTACTTTTCTGCTTGCAGGGAGCTGGGGGTTCAGTAAAGGAGCATTCAAAAACATTGTCTACTTTCAATGTTCTACCTCCACTGTCAGAGGTAGTATGTTTCTGAATACCAGTTGCTGGAAACCACAGGAGGGGAGAGGACTGTTGGATTCTGCTTGCATGCTTCAGCAGAATGGTGGACTCAATTGGTCATTGGCCGGATCTAGCAGAGCTCTTCTTTGTTGAATGGTTTATTTAAATGTAAAGGTTCATCATTGTTGCACCCGATGTGTATGTCTTTAAGGGGCCAGAGCAAGGGCCAGAGTAAGATAACGAGACCCAGCTTTACAGCTGTGAAGCATAGCAGGTGCTGCTGAGTTGTATTTGATTAAGGTGTGTCAGCATTTGGGTGTAGGATATAAGGAGTAGCACCTAACTCTCCCATTACCCTGGGGGATGGGTTGGTGGTTGGGTCTGGTTTGGTTGTTAATGTATTTAGTGTAAAAGGAGTTTTTGTTTTTCTTATTAAAACCTAGTTTAAGTTATTTTTGAGTCCTTTATTTTTTAATGCATGGTCTCCCCAGCAAGCTCTCTGCGCTACTAAACTGCAAATAGCCAACATCTTTGGTTATGGGCCCAGCTGCTGAGTGGATGACTGCATATTTTTGGACTCTGAGAAAGGTTTGAAAACTCCTTCTCCTGTTAGCGTAGTTCTGTGGGTCTGGAAGAGTTCCAGAATGGTTGACCGGGTTCCTGAAGCTGAGAAGGCTCTGGTCTTCCCACAGCTAACAGATGAGAACTATAGTTTATGGTCTTTTCGGGTGGAGGCGCTTTTGACCTCTAGAGAAGTATGGACCTATGTAACTGATGACCCTCCTGACCCTGTGACTAATGCTTGGTCGAAAGGAGATGCAAAAGCCAGGGCGATAATTAATTTGGCAGTCAGCGACCAGCAAGTAGTCTATATAAGAAATAAGAAAACTGCCAAAGAAATGTGGGACAGTCTTGCAGCAGTGCATGTTAGAAAAGAGTCAGCATCTGCATTGACGTTTTTCAAGCAGTTGTACCAGACGAAGTTGCAGCCTGGTGGTGATTTGGCAGCACACTTGAGACGTCTGGAGGCAATACGCGGCGAATTAATTCGAAGGGACATGGACATACCTGATATTCAGTATGTTTTTATCATTCTTTGTTCCCTTAATGAGGACTTCGATGGTATAGCTAGCCAGATATCTGCTGTTCCACCAGCACAATTAACTGTGGAAGGGGTGACGGCAAGATTAATGGGCGAGTTGGACAGAAGGGAGGCTTGTGCCATAAGCACTCCTATTTCCAGAAGTAATGAGGAACGCCATATGCAAACTTGTGGTGATACAACTGCATTTAAAGCTGCAAAGCGTTGTTGGTTCTGCAGTAAGCAAGGACATTTTGCAAAGGACTGCAGATCCAAAAGAAAGCAAAGTACTCCCAAGCCTGTTTCTGTTCATCAGTCACGGTTGTCAGCCCAGCAGCCGACATCGTATAGTAGAGACAGAAACGAGCCGCGAGTTTTCCATGCTAGGACAACAGATCGTAAAAGACTTAAACGTGCCAAGTGGAAGTCTTTTGTTGTGGACTCAGGAGCATCTCAGCATATTTGCAACGATCGAAGCTTGTTTATTTCTTTCGAAGAGGAAATTGGTAATGTACATTTAGCCAATTCACAAGTCTTGCAGTCGCTTGGCAGGGGTACTGTTAAACTTGACTCTTTAAACATCACAATAGCGAACTGCATTTACTGCCCGTCAGTGGACAATTTATTGTCAGTAAGGTGCTTTGCTCGTCAAGGCATAACTGTGCGTTTCTTAAAGTCAATGTGTGAGTTTTTCGATGGGAACAAACGTCTATTATATGCCCGGGAATCTGATGGTTTATATAGACTGTATTTTCGCACCTACTCACAATTGCCTATAAACTGCAGAGCAGCACAGTCAAGCCAGGGGTTGAGGAATGTAAGGCCTCATTCCGGGTGTGTCCATGAGGCACACAGAATTCTGGGACACCTGAATTTTGCTGATGTAATTAAGACAAAGAATATTGTTAATGGCCTCAACTTAAAACCATGTAAATTCTTTATGCAATGTCTATCCTGTTGCAAGAATAAGATTAAGGTTGCACGCAAGGGTAGGTGCTCAGATAGGAAAGTAACTGAGCCATTTGAGCGTGTACATTGTGATTTAGTTGGGCCACTCCCACCATCATTAGGAGGTTCTAAGTACTGGCTTACTCTGATAGACCAGTATAGTAGATATTGTTGGACTTATGCCATAGCTGAGAAGTCCCAAGCATTTGAGAAGTACAAAGTTTTTTGCAACTGGGTAAAAACGCACTTTAACAAACCAATTAAGAACCTGTTTTCTGACCGGGGTGGGGAATTTGTTTCTGAGGATTTTGAGAAATTCCTGGAAGCGCAGGGGACTACTCATGAGTTATCTTGCCCCCGCAGTCCCTGGCAAAATGGGCTTGTTGTGCAGCGAGACCTGCAGGCAGGGGTTAAAACGTATCTGCACGATGCTAATCTGCCCAAAGACTTTTGGGCTGAAGCGCTTAATGCGTTTTGTTATGTTAGAAATCGCAGTTATCATTCTGGTTTAGATGTCACCCCCTATGAGAAGCTGTTTAAAAAACGCCCTAATCTGAAATACCTACGCATTTGGGGTTCAGATGTAATTATGCATTATCCCGCTAAGCAGAAATTGGGTGAACGTAGTGTCCAGGGAAAATTAATGGGCTACCAGCAGGGGGCGTACAGAATTTACATACCAGCAACTGGCAAATTTCATATTACCAGAAGCATGATACAAACTGTAAATTGGAATGGAGTTGCTGTCTTCCAAGATACTGATGGTATAGATAATACTGAGGAAGAAGAGGAAGCAGCAGCAGCAGCAGGAAATGGTGCTTCTGAATTAATGGAAAAAGACAAAAAGTCTGTTGAATCTGATTTGTTTGATGATTTAAAGTCACAGGCACCCGAGGGGAGGTTAGATTCTCTTGACTTTTCTGATCGTGAGCTTAGCTTACAGGCATCTCTTCAATCTGACAATGATTTACAACCTGAAACTAGTGGTTCACTTAGTCCCATTAAGTCTGAGGAGTCTGACTCTCCTTCTGGACTAAGACGTTCAGATAGAAAGAGGCAGAAGCCACAACGTTTTGCAGATGAACATTTTAATACTGTGTATGCCAGTAAGGCAGTTTTTGAGCCAAAAAGCTACAATGATGTTCAGAAATTACCTAAGCAACAAGCTGCAAATTGGTATAAAGCTATGAACTCTGAGATAGCTTCTTTAAAAGAGCATAACACTTGGTCTCTTGTACCACAAACCCCAGATATGAGACTTATTGATTCAAAATGGGTTTATAGAGTTAAAATGAATGACAAAAATGAAGTTGTAAGGTACAAAGCAAAATTAGTTGCTAGGGGTTTTCAACAAATTCCAGGCGAAGATTATGATTTGTGTTATTCACCAAGCGTAAAATATGAAACAGTTAAGCTTTTGTTAAAAGATGCATCACAATGTGGAAAAGCCCACTAAGCAATGTTTCTCTGCTCTTAAGAGAGTGGTAATGTATCTTAAACACACCAAACATTATAGGTTGCAGTTTACAACAAGTATTGACAAAGGTTTTGAAATTTTCTGCGATGCATCTCATGCAGTGGAACAAAATAATTGCAGGGGTGTGTCTGGTATGGTGTTTTGTTATAACGGTTGTCCATTTGAATGGAAGTCCCAGACACAAACCATTATTTGTCTCTCCACAACAGAGAGTGAATTATGTGCATGCGTTCAGGCCACTCGTGATGTAGAATGGTATCTGCAAGTATTTGCAGACCTACAGATGCAAGTAACACTACCAGTAAAAGTTTACCTTGATTCCCAGAGCGGACTTGCTATCCTGTGTTCAGAGACCAATACGCAGCGCACTAGAGTCTTAAGGTTACGTTTACAGTTTGTAAAGAAACTAATTGCTGACGAAATGATTGTATTTGAATATGTTCCAGGTGACAATCAAATTGCGGACATTTTTACTAAAGCACTTCCAAAGGTTACACATGAAAGACATGTACAAAATATGCTTTATGTTTTTGTTCCACAATGATGAACCGCAGGGGAAATGTTGAATGGTTTATTTAAATGTAAAGGTTCATCATTGTTGCACCCGATGTGTATGTCTTTAAGGGGCCAGAGCAAGGGCCAGAGTAAGATAACGAGACCCAGCTTTACAGCTGTGAAGCATAGCAGGTGCTGCTGAGTTGTATTTGATTAAGGTGTGTCAGCATTTGGGTGTAGGATATAAGGAGTAGCACCTAACTCTCCCATTACCCTGGGGGATGGGTTGGTGGTTGGGTCTGGTTTGGTTGTTAATGTATTTAGTGTAAAAGGAGTTTTTGTTTTTCTTATTAAAACCTAGTTTAAGTTATTTTTGAGTCCTTTATTTTTTAATGCATGGTCTCCCCAGCAAGCTCTCTGCGCTACTAAACTGCAAATAGCCAACATTCTTACGTTCTTAAAATGTGCTACTGCACTTTCAGTCTGAAGTGTTGCATTCCATTGTCCCATCTTAAGAATTCTAGCATTAATTCTGTTGCATGAGAGAATAGTGATCTGGCAGACCTTCTGCTCACATTTAGAGCAGGAGATTTTTTTTTAAATCTCTTCCCGCGTTTTGGAATACAAAACTGAAGTTTATTTAAAAGGGAAGGCACTGACTGTCCCAGACTCTGTTGCTCTTCACTCTGGCGACAAGGAAATTAAAATACGTTTTGCTTGTGCCTCACTTGTACAGGGGGAAATGGTTAAGTCTTTGGGATCTGTTATTATGTTTTGGATCTGGTTGCTTTTCTCCTCCTTGAGGCAAAGAAAATAAAAACTGAACCTAGTACTGAACAGGCCTAAAATAGGACTTTTATCCTTGTAAGATAGATATGGAATTTAAATTTTAAGTCCTGAAATGACGAGGACATCAAGAACTCATAGGGGTACAGAGGTAGAACAGTGAAAGAAGGATTTTTTTATTATTGCCTTCTCCATGTGAGGTCAGGGGGACCTGACACACCAAAGGTTGAGTAATTGTTATTGTAATAATGGGGGGAAATAGCTCTCTATTCCAAATTAAGTAAAGAGACTGAGGCTGCCGGTGCTCATTATCTCAGAGCAATCCCTGCCTTATTCCTAGGATTTATCCCTGAGTATGATGTCTTGTTTCAAGCTGTTGCATACCCCATTAAAATACTGGTTTCCTGAAGCAGCAGGTTTTAAGATTGGATGCATACAGCTTTTCCAGTACCCAGTGGAACAATCCCTACATCTTTGCTGGGGCTTTCCATAGACAGTTTTGGTCAGTTTGTGAACTTCGCTCCTATAAACAGGTGTTGGCAAGCTTGAGCTCATAAAGGAGCCTTAGCACACCGGTATAGGGGAGATGGAGCCCATTGTTGGAAAGAATAGTTCTACATAGTTCCATTTTTCCTTGCACCATATCCTCTAGATTTTCCATTGAATACTTTTTTTAAATTTCCCATTAAAGGAATGAGGGCTTTTGAAGGAAGTAGTAAATGGAAAATGTCATCGTAGCTGGAAAAAATGACTTTGAACTGCAATCAACCACACTTGTTAAAATTATCAGAAAGAGATAAGATTGGTCTTCTTTTGGTATTGTGCAATGATTCCACAGTAGTTTCCCTACTTTTATTTACTTCAGTAAATAAACTAGAATTTCAGTTCGCTACAAAATGAACAATTTTATAGGTAGTGATAATTAGGGATGTGTGTAGAAGAATTCCCTCCTGTTTTTCTGTTACCTTTTAGGACAATGGGTACTGATATTTTGTTTTGTTTTGTTTTGTTTTGTTTTGTTGTCTTCTCCTTTTCAAGCCAAGGCCCCCTGTCATCCATTAAAGCAGCAATCAAGAGAAGTAAGTATACTTTCAGACTGCTTTCTACACCTTCTGAGCAGGTGTCTTAACTTTTATGACAACGAAAATGATTGTAGCTTCATTAAGCAGATTGCAAATGCATTTGTTTTGTCTTGTAGTTGTTGAGAAGTAGCTGCCAAACTAACATTTCTTTACCTGCACCATGGCTTGAAGTTGTCTTGCTTCCACAATTAAGATAAATACTCAAAGGACTCAGCCAATTAGTCTGAACTGGAAGTGAAAGTTTCCAAACTCCTCCTCACTGCTGTGCTAGAGAGGGAGGAGAAAGAGGGAGTGTACAAATTCAGGGGTTCTTAAGAACATAAGAGCCTAGCCAGACTGATCTTGTCTCACATTATTTACCCACCATGGCTCACCACTGTGCCTGTGGGAAGCTTAAAGGAGCACAGGCTGCTAAGTTAAAATGGTTGAAAGGAAAGGTCTGTCCCTCCCTGCTAAGCAGAATGGTTGGCTTCTGTTGGGAGTCCAAGAAGGCAAGGGTTGGGTGGTAGCTTGTCTAGGCAAGCTAATGGAATGTCCTTACTTTCTCTCCCCATCCTAAGCGGCTACATTAAAGGCCATTTTCTATTCTTCTCACCAATGCATGACAGAAAGTGGGAGCAATGCTGCTCCACTTCGTTTTGGCTCGACATAAAACTATCCTCCTACTTCTCAGGCAATGTAGAACAGGCTTCCTTAACCCTGGCCCTCCAGATGTTTTGAGACTACAATTCCCACCATCCCTGACCACTGGTCCTGCTAGCTAGGGATCATGGGAGTTGTAGACCAAAAATATCTGGAGGGCCGAGGTTGAGGAAGTATGATGTAGAACTACATCAGGAGCACTGTTACATCAGTATTTCGAAAAGTCGCTCACATACAGGCTAGACCTGTTTGTGGAGTTGGGAGAAGAAGGTTCTTCCAAAGAGAGTTTCTTCTCCTTCCAAGGAAGGAAGGAAGGAAGGAAGGTAGGAAGGAAGGAAGTTCTCTAAGTGCCTGCCTGCCACCTCTCCCAGCTGTACGAACAGTACTCTGGCATGAGTAAAGATGAAGCAGCTCTGGCCAAGAAGATTGAAATACGACCTGTGCCATCTTTAGTATGTGGGATGGGATCACACCCTACTTTGATGAATGAACTGCAGGCTAACCCAAGTCTGGCCAAGTTTGAAATGAAACTATCCCATTTTCTTCCTTTTCAATCAACGATTCTGAACTCTCCCGTTCTTTATATCAGTACTTCATTCTCTCTAACTAGCTGGAGTTAATGCTTACCAGGAATTACTTCCCTTGTTTCATTTGTTTTGTCTTGCACTAACCATATTTTGCATGTATCACAAATGTATTCCCCATGACTGATTCCATATAAAAACAACTTTTTCCAAACTTTTTTTTGCCTGTGTCCAAGAGTTACTCTAGTTTTTGGTCCCTATTATTACTCTGTAGATAGGTGGCGCTGTGATCTAAACCACTGAGCCTCTTGGGCTTGCCAATCAGAAGGTCGGCGGTTCGAATCCCTGCGACGGGGTGAGCTCACGTTGCTCAGTCCCAGCTCCTGCCAACCTAGCAGTTTGAAAGCACGCCAAAAAGTGCAAGTAGATAAATACCGGTAGGTACCACTCCGGCAGGAAGGTAAACAGCATTTCCGTGCACTGCTCTGGTTTCAGTGTTCCGTTGCGCCAGAAGCGGCTTAGTCATGCTGGCCACATGACCCGGAAAAAACTGTCTGTGGAGCGGACAAACACTGGGTCCCTCGGCCTGTAAAGCGAGATGAGCGCCGCAACCCCAGAGTCGTATGCGACTGGACTTAACTGTCAGGGGTCCTTTACCTTTACCTTTTTAGGTGAACTAAATACAGTTTCATAAAATTAGGTATCAAAATAACATATTAAGATGTATAGAAAATCCGGTATTAAAAAACCTATGTTTGCTACAGGATTCCTGTTCTGGATATTGAATAAATTGGCCTGCAAAGAACAATGTTTCACATTCCTTTTATCATGCATCAAAGTTCCTTTCCCCATGGATAATATTATGAACTGCCCTTTAGTAGCAACTGATATTGGTAATACTTAGATGCCACTTGCTTATACACAACTTAATCCATATCCCATAGAAATTAAAGACCATACTGTGCTGCTTTAAGCTAAGATGTGGTTTGGCTTGTTATAAAGTATGTGTCTGGACCCAGTTTTCTGGGAGCAGGTTCAGCATTGATTTGAGAAGGTTTGAATCCAGGAAAAATTGCAAAGTACCTGCTCAGGTCTTAAGGCATACTCTGAACTCCCAGCCTTCATCTCTTGATATCAATGCCAACCAGGCTGCAGAACAAAAACTAGAAAAAACTTCTGCTTCAGAAATAAGAGTATTTAGTATTTATTTGAATTCATATCCCACCCTTCCTGCCAAAGGAGCTCAGAAAACAGATCCACAACTTAAAACAAAAACAAAACCAAATTACAAGGCAGTTAAAGCATTCTAAAAATGGTTACAGCTAAAAACATTGCCCCATCCAGTGATATTTGGGTTGTGAGGACCAGTATATTTTAGCCACCCAATGCCTGGGTAAACAGAAATGGTTTCAAATACATCCTCAAAGTTAATTATGATGGTGACAGAAGCACCTCTCTAGAGATGGTATTCTGCAAATGGGGAACCACCAGAGGCCTTGCCGTGAGTCAGTGTCAACTGGGCAGTGCCTCCAACAAGGCCTGATCTGCTGCTCATTGGGTCTGAGATGATTGATACTGGGGGAGGTACTCTTTGAGCCCCAAGTCATTCAGGGTTTTATTCTAACACCTTGAATTGGGCCCAATAGCTCACTGGCAGCCAGTTCAGTGCTTTATAAGTCAACAGGTTCCTAGAATGGGCGATGTACAGTGTCACATCAAGCATAACATAGTCCCATTGGTCAGTGAGTATAAGGTTAAAGCGCGGCATAGAAGGAATGTTTTTAAATCCTCATCTAAATCCAGAAAGGCTTCTTTGAGACTAAAGGTCAATAAGAGAAGGACCTAAGGATCTATTGCTGATACCTGCTTGAAACAATCCTTTTATCTCCAGTGGCCTGTTACCATTCATTTGAATAGCAGAATCAAGCACAGCAATTTTGAATCATATTAGATAACTTTTTTTATTCCTGGGAACTCCAAAGCAAGGTCAGTTGAACCTGATGAATTCTACTGTTAAACCAAATAGGAAGGTTCTGATTCCTTTTGAGGTGGAGAAAGAAGCCCCATATATATATATATATATATAAAGGTAAAGGGACCCCTGACCATTAGGTCCAGTCGTGGCCGAATCTGGGGTTGCGGTGCTCATCTCGCTTTACTGGCCAAGGGAGCTGGCGTACAGCTTCCGGGTCATGTGGCCAGCATGACTAAGCTGCTTCTGGCGAACCAGAACAGCGCACGGAAACGCTGTTTACCTTCCTGCCGGAGCAGTACCTATTTATCTACTTGCACTTTGACGTGCTTTTGAACTGCTAGGTTGGCAGGAGCTGGGACCGAGCAATAGGAGCTCACCCCATCGCGGGGATTCGAACCACCGACCTTTTCATCGGCAAGTCCTAGGCTTTGTGGTTTAACCCACAGCGCCACCCGCGTCCCTTCTCATATATATATATATATATATATATATATATATATATATATATATAAAATATTTTTTCTAAATTTTAAAATTGGCAAATGATTGCTGGAGTGTTCCTTGGAGGCAGGGGGAATACTACAGTGACGTCTTTGTGTGACTAACGATAGAAACCCAGTGGATCTTTACTACTAGCATGGTTTCTTTCTTCTGCTGTAACCCCTTCTCTTTTTCCTTCAGCACTCATGAATAGTGCACATCAAATATGCCCCGTGGAAGAGGTATGTCTGCGCTGTCCTTTCCCAGCTGCTGCTTTGCTGATTTTTGCTGATCCATCTGCAGTGGCGTAATTAGGGTAGCTTGCTTCTGCACGAGAAGACCAAACTTGCTCTCTTAAATTCCACTGCTGCAGAAGCATCCTCCTGGTTAATTCTTTGTTGTATTATTTATATGAGACCTATGTAAAAGGATGCATTCAAGTACGGTTTAAATAATGCTAATAAAAATAGGTTGAGGTGAGGCTATAGCGCAGAGATGCTTGGACTATGTACAGCTCTCAACATCCTCACCATTGGCCGTGATGATGGGGCTGATGGAAGTTGTAGTCCAAAACATCTGCGTGGTACTATATTGTACCTGCTGTAGTGGGATTGTTTTACTTAATAAAAATGCATTAAAAACATAACTATCATTAACTTTGTTCAATATTCGTGATAGAACCTGATATATAATAGAGCTGCAGTGACTGCAGGGCTCCCTCTCTGTCTTTTGAGAAGAAGAATATTAGGAGGAACTTCTGAAGAGTGGGAATGTACAGAGCAACACACACTCTTTTTAAATTTAGAAGTCTGGATTAAAATGTAAGCACCCCAAATTCTGTGATTTCCAAGAGGGAATTGTGAATTTCATACAGATACCCTCCATTTAAAGCATTCTCTCAATAATTTAAATGATGGAAAGCAGTTCTGGGCACACATACTTTTGCAATTAAAGATTTTCTCTCTCTCTCTCTGTCTCTTGGAAATTAATCTGGCTTCCTGACAAGCTCAAGAGATCTGTATGCTCACTGGACTGGAGCATTGCTTCTGTATTTTTTCATAACCTTGTTGTTCAAGCGTGCAGCCTTGTCTTTTAATACCGCGTTACAAAACCAGTTTCGGATTTAACATTTTTATGTTGTCCTCCAAACCATGAGATGTGCTTTGTGAAAATTCTTTTAATTTCACTCGAGATGCCATTCAAGGACTAGCCTTAACAAACATATTTTATGTTGAATTTAACAATCCCTGTGAATGATTTTACTGATAAACAAATTTCACTACAATCAGTTTCTCTCGAGTAATTTGGCAAGAATTTGGGTATTGAAATATAAATGTTATGCCTGTACTAGACCAAATTAACTGTTGACGTCTTTTCAAACTAGCTTCTCGGACATCTGGCCACAGTGAACAGCAAAGAGAGAGAAGGTAGGATGTGATAATTGATATTTCATTCAGTTCTCCTGGTAATAAAATGTGTTTGAGAATGTATGTCTAATCCTGCTTTTGTTGTCAACTGGTCTCTCTTTCTCTCTAATCTGTGCTCGTGTTTCTTTATCTCTCTCTCACAAACACATTTGCCTTGTAAAATTTATTTTAAACCTGTTACTCTTCCAGTAGAGTATGCACTGGACTGAATTAACTGAAAGTATGCCTCAGTGTGTAAAAAGTTGGCCCTGTTTCCTATGCTGAGTTCCTTTGGAACTCCCCACTGCTCAGATTGTGTTGGCTGCTTCCTGATGCATGCTTCTACAACCTTTTGTTCCAGATTAATGACATGGAATTAACCAGGAAGAACCTCACCTGTTCCTAAACCTGCCACTTGGCAAACATGATTTTAAAAGGTTGTGGAAAATCATCTTTTTATCCATCTTTCTCATCTGCAAGTACAAAAGTGTGCTAAGGGACAAATAATCTACATTTACATGTTTTGGTTTTATATTCCCTTGACTTCTCACATTTTCCTCTTTTCCTTTCCTTTCCTTTTCTCTTCACTTACTACTTTCCTCCTGTTTACATACCCGAATGTCACAATATAAAAACTTTTCGTTGTAAAACTTGAGCTGTTCCATTGTTGCCTTAGCCTTTATAGCAAGTGCAGGTGGTTTTGTTTTGTTTTTTCCATATGAGTTCATAGGAGGACTTACTATCAGTCAACCAATATTTTAAAAGAACAATAATTTTGTAATATTCATAATAAATCATTTTTCTAGTGATAATATTTTAAGCTGCAGTGCAAAGTAATTCCTGCGCTCTTTAACCTGTTAATACCATTATGTGATGCTGTCTGTTTTCATCCTGTAGACTCCGTTACTCTTCTTAAGTATGAAATACATAATTTGAAATGCAAATACTTAATATTATCATGGGTGGTTTATTAGGAGATAAATACTCTGTATATTGCAGGGGTTCATGAGCATGCAATGAATTCCAGTGTGTGAAAAGAAGTACTGAAATCACCCTCCGTAGGCTCTCTTTTGGTAGTGTCTAGATGTATCATTGCCGAAGCCACAAAATAGTTCTCCAAGAACCATAGCAACAGATGCTCTTAAGCCCAGATAATTTGCTTTTAGAATTCTTATGGTCTTTCATGGGTGGACACATCAAAATGTATGGTAATCAAAATGACAGAGGGCAAAGATTCGAGAACTCTGTTGATATCTGTGGAGTTCTTGGTTATTTGCAGAAAGTAGGAAACTGTTTCCTGCCAACCTAGCAGTTTGAAAGCACATCAAAGTGCAAGTAGATAAATAGGTACCGCTCCGGCGGGAAGGTAAACAGTGTTTCCATGCGCTGCTCTGGTTCGCCAGAAGCGGCTTAGTCATGCTGGCCACATGACCCGGAAGCTGTACGCCGGCTCCCTCAGCCAATAAAGTGAGATGAGTGCCGCAACCCCAGAGTCGGCCATGACTGGACCTAACGGTCAGGGGTCCCTTTACCTTTACCTTAGGAAACTGTTGTTTGATAGACTGGGTGCCCAGAGGGGTCCTGTGCTGAAGATCTACATAAAATACATCTCCAAATTACATCAATAGCCATTGGTTTAATCTTTCTTTTTTACCTTTTTCAGGCGCCCTGAAATCACAATAGTTGCAGCTGAGCCGCTTGGGCCATCCTCCTGGTTTCCTGGTGGAAATCATGTCCCTCAGCAAGGGCTAGGTTTTCAGTCGTCTCACACCCAGGCCCCTTGGAGAACAAATGACCTTGTTTCAGCTGAGGTGAGGAAGTTGAGGGTTTCCCTCTAGGCTGATTTTAATGTGGTGACTACGATACGGTGATATGACTTCAATATCAGAATTAATAATTATCCTCAGTGCTTGGGGCATGGGACAGATTTGTATGCATGCAGAAATGCTCCATTTGCGAAACAAAACCATGCCATGTGGAATTTGCATGTGTTTCTTTTGCAGCCCCCTTCCTATGAGCAGGTAATCAAAGAGATCAATCGAGTGCAAGTCAACACTCCTAGCAACAATAATGCTTCCAGTGCTGTTAATGCTAGATGCACCACTACATCTTCAACACAGACTGACTTTCCAGAAGAGATAATCAGCAAATTGCCAGGAACAAATGTGAAAAGTAATCTGCATGGTCTCTGTGAATGCGAAAGCACTCCAGGTATATAACTCTTAATTGTAGCTGAATTACATTTAAAAGCAGCTGCGTGGGTTCAGCTGTATGAGGCAAATCCTATTATGAGGTGTTCCCTAAAGAGTTGTTGGAGATCCAGTTCAGACCAATGCAGTATCTCTCTATGCGTGTGTTGCATTGCTGTGGTTGAGTTTTCACAACTGGAGCCCATTCACACAAATGACTTGCATGTGAACATGCGCCGACAAGAGCCAAACCACTGCTCACAAAAACGAATTAATGGCATCACAGGGGGAAAAGTGACATAAATAAATGTGATTAGTTAAGATGTAGCAGAATTAGGGATGCCACACAACAAAAGAAAGCTTAGCTGGTTAATATGAATTTATTAGTTGCTAGATTAAATTTGCATATAGGTGGAAAACTATTGTTCTGAAGGAAGAAACCTATTTCTTTGTTTTTATGTCTGTGTTGTGTTAGGCATTTTCTTGAAAGAATAGCCTTCCCTTCCATGTGAGAAAATGCAGAATGCCTCTTTTTAGATGGTGTTTGCAAACTGCAAGTGGCTTTTTAAAAAATAAGATATTGTATCTTTTCCCCCTCTAAAATTTGTCCAATGAATTGGAGGTACCATTTTGTTTTGCAGCTGTACCAATTCCTCGAAAGCCACCTAGACCTTCATCATCTCTGCTGATCAGCAATCCTTCCAAAAATGAGGAACTTCTAGTTGTGTTGGAAGAGGAGCAGGCATGTCAGGAGAAGCCTAATGCTGTAATATGTCCTGTTCCAAAACCAAGATCAAAAGGCAATCTGAAACCTTTTGTTAGAGATACTCAAAGCAACGCACAAGACAATCAGGAAGAAGCAAGCCAGTCAAGGACTGAAAAGGACACACCGGCAATCCAGCTGCTGTCCTTACTAGATGACAGCCTTTGGGACACTCATATGGACAGTATGGATAAAGATAAGAGCCAAAGTAGCATACTATCTCGGATTAAAGCTTTTGAATCGCAAGCAAACACCGAAACAAAGAAGCCAGAAATATCTCCACGCTCCATAGGCCCCAAACCCATAATAAGTGCAAAAAAACCTGTGGTGGCCCCAAAGCCAGTGGCCAACAGAGCTTCAGGTGAGTGGGATTCGTGGCCAGAAAGCAAACTAAAGGTCATTCCCCAGGAAAGGCAACCACAACCTCAGGAAGCTGGGAGCAACATAACCAAGCCTGAATTGCCAAAGAAACCAAAATCAGGCATTGTAAAAAGCAGTAGCAATGGACTGCTTAGTTCAACAAGCCAGTCAGCTTCAGAAAATAGTAATGGACAGAGAAAATCTCCCATTCCTGCTCCTCGGCCACTTGTTCCCAAGAAGTCGGTTTCTTTTGAAAGTCCTGCTCTTCCTATGCTTCCACTAAAGCCAATAAGTGCTACTCCTAGGCTCTCTGTAGCTGCCCAGTCTAATGCCTTTCGATCCCTGGCGGAGCCCTCTGCAAGCAGCCTCTCAGCACCTCCAGGGCAGGGCAAGCCACCTGCGGAAGGAGATCTGATTAGCTTTGATGATGATGTTTTACCCCCTAACTCAGCCGGGACTCCTCAGGAACTTACGCCGTCAGAATCCGGTAAGATTTAAGAAGAGGGAAGGATTTCCTATAAGAATGATTACAGTTCTGAATATGCATGCCTGTTTTTATCACAACATTGGTATGTTTGGGAAACCTATCAAATCAAGGTCAAAATTCATTCATTTGAGCTGTATACAGGTGAGTGTGTCTGCCTAGAATCTGGAATTAAAGTTTGATTCCATAAGCTTGCAGGCTTTTAGGGTAGTGGAACTGAAACATTACCAGTAAAATAATATTCTCCTAATGTATTTCAACTTCATCTCAGGCAATGTAGATATGGACTTGTACCTTTAGTATATGTTTAAAATAATTTTGCTTTACAATTCCCTAAATCATTCTTGTTTTAATTTTTAAATGCAAAAAAGAGTATTTCTGTTCTTTTTCTCTATTTTTATTCCTGTCTTCTTAAATTTTATATGATGTTATTCAATATAATCTTGTATTTATTTGGCTCCTGGCATCAATGTTCTTGGTTATAGGAATAGATTTCAAAAAACAGGGCTACTGGAACATTGGCATAATAACTGATCTATGATGGATGGTTTCAAGAATCAGGGCTCATAGAACCATAGATTTGTAGAGTTGGAAGGGATCTCGAGCGTCATCTAGCCCAACCCCCTGCAATCCACAAAAGCATCCATTACAGATGACCATACAACCTCTGCTTAAAAACCTAATGAAGCCCACAACCTCAGTTTAGCAACTAACGTTGCTTTCCTGTACATTTATGTAGTGGTTATATATATATTGTACTGAAAGAAAGCTTGAGACCCAATACCAAGTGAGAATTTTGCCTTGGGACTGGGAGCTGGTGTTCAAAGAAGTTTAGAGTGTGAGTTGCTAAATACACTGAATAAATAGCATATATGTGTATTTAATTGGGAGTGCCCAATTAAAATTACCCTTGCTTGTAAGAATGATTGTGATAATGCGAGACATTTGAGTAGATTTTACACACACACACACACACACACACACACACACACTTGTAGTTAGAAACTTTAATGCATTTAGCCTCTAGAGATTTATAGCACAAGATTTGCAGGCATTTCTTTGCATGAGGATACATTTGTGTTAAGTATAAAAGTGCCATTACATGTTGATCTTTTGAGAGATCACTTTCATCACATGTCAACAGTAGTGATCCCTCCATTCAGAGGAACACGGTTGATATGTTTCATAATTTTTATATTCGGTGCGTTTTGAGAATTTTTATGTGTGAAATTACTGCTTTCTGGCTCATACAAAAATCTAAATGCTGCTGAAAGGTTCAATGAAAGGAGAAATATAAGAGATAGGGGGAGAAGACCCCTACTTTCCCCCCAGTGGGTATCCAAATGTGCCTAGTGAGATATGCAGTACAGGAGAGTTCCGCAGTTAATAACAAAACCCCAAACCCTATGGTGGCAAAAGCAAAAAACCAAACAAACCCAAAACACAGTCCAACGAAGACTGAGCATGCTCAGAAGCCATTGAATGTTGAGTGTCAGCTGCAAAATAAAAACAGGAAAACGGCCAGGGCTCAGAATGGAATGTGCTGCTTCTTCCCATTACAGCAGTGGTGGAGAACCACCAATCCACAGTGCAGAGTCCCGATTTGGCCCACCAGTCTGTTTTTCCAAACCACGCTCACCTATATCACACTTGACATCAGGTATGGGATGGGTAAGGATGTGGCTGCGAAAGAACAACCAGGAGCTTAAAGTTAGTCACTTAGAGACCTTTTGTAGTAAATGACTAATAAATCAAGTAGACAATAGTAGTAGCAGCCGTAGTAGTAGTATGTACCTTCCAAATAATAATAATAATAATAATAATAATAATAATAATAATATGCACTTCCAATTGTTTCTTGGGAAGTGGCACTCTTTCTTATTTGAAGAAACATACAGGACAAGATCCAGTGTCACGCCAGCAAACGAGAACTTTCCCCACCTCCCAACCTGCTTTGGAGGGTCCCCTAATGCTCTGCAGCAGATTTTAGGGGTGCACAGGAGGGAGGGGACATTCTATTTACACATCAGATGCTGCAATAGGATCTTGCTCATAGTTTTCCAAATACTTTATAGGGGCCATATGGTTCCCCTCCCCCAATAATATTGTGTAGATTTCATGCAGAGAATGTGTTTTCAAAACTGAAGGGGGGAGGCTATTTTAGCTTCTTGCCTCATTTACTACTAAATGCTTTCAGTTGTGTGGGTTGTAAATCTGCGCTGGTAATAGGGTATAGTTGTCACAAATGAGTCTGTATTAATGATGTTTAAGGATTGTGTGTTCTTATTATGTCCTGTGCAGTGAATAAGTAGATGGAATTTTGATGTACTACAACTTCCTTTCCTTATTGCCTTAATGAGGCCTTGGCAGATTACAGCAGGAAATGAACTGTTAATGGTTTTTTGTATATACTTGAAACCGGTACCTTGAGTCTAATGGTGTTTTTTGTTTTTTTTATTGCTGTACTTCTAAATCAGATTAAATATGGAAATGGAACATGCATCGCAGAGCAGTGTACTGAAGGAGAAAAGCCATATGCACCTTCTCTCATCATAGTCAGCATATATTTTGCAGAGAGGTGGTGACTAGAAGTCTTGGGCACCATGGTTGTGAAAAAATTAAATTGTGATATAATAATTATTATAATACTGTGGGGTTATTGTTTGTGCTTGTTGCTATGCATAGGGCAGGGAGCTCAGTGTGTCTTGCTCAGCAGTGGCAAACATGTGGTCTTCCAGATATTGCTGGACTCAAACTGCCAATAGCCCCAGCCAGCACCGCCAATGGTTGGAGGTCATGAGAACTATAATTCAACAACATCTAGAAGGCTACAGGTTTCTCCATTTCTGATCTAGATAATGGTGCCAAAATAGGAATAGAGCACACTGAAAGATGGTAGGATATTCTGCATCTGTAGTCTGTAGGAAAGATAGGAAGCACCTTAATATCTTATAGAAATGTGGCAAAAAGCATTTGGGGGCGGGGAATACTTCTTAGGAAAATTGCATACTGCCCCTTCTTAGTCTTACACTGTGCTCTCAAAGCTTCATACAGTAATAACCCTTTGTTAGTAAAGGTAGTCAGCTCCAACCTGTGTGAGGTTCACACTCCTAAATAGAATCAGATTATTGCTAGAGAAAAGTCTTTATCGAGTGCATTAAGCATTTTGCTTTCTCATTTTTATGGATTGTGCTCAAGATAGCACTGAGTATTTATAGGTTGCCAGCCCCTTTGTTTGCAGCTGCATTCGTCTCTCTCATAACACACTTAGATGGCAAGTGCCAACAGGAATGAAGTTTAAAATGGATCCACTGAGAAATAAGGAGATATCTTTCCCCACCCCCAAATATCTTTATTGAAACTTAACATATATACATAATAACCAAAATTCCCAATGATTCTCTCACATAAAATATAATATCTAAATTACAACAGCTGCATAATTATACACTTAATTATAAAACCCACCACCCACGAGAAATAAGGAGATATCAGCATGTTCAGAGAAATCCCAAGGTTTGCAGAAATAAACAAAACTCTTTAAAAAAAACACCCCAAAAAACTTGATAAAGCTGCTAGTAAATATAGCACAATGATCCTTAGCCATGGATTGTTAGGTGTCAATTGGAGAAGGAGAACAGAAAGGCAGGGCAGTGGAAATTCCTCTTAGGACGGAAGCCCTGAGCATATCACTCATAATTAATTCAGTGTACATGCTTCCCTTCCTCCCAAAGGCACTCAGAGCGATAGATCTCTTAGGAGGAGCCATAGCTCAGTGGTAGAGCACCTGCCTTGGATACAGGAGGCCCCAGGTTCCATCCTTGGCATCTTCAGGTCAAGCTGGGAGAGAACCCTGCCTGAAATCTTGCAAAGCTGCTGCTGGTCACTTTAGACAGTACTGAGCAAGATGAACTAGTGGCCTGACTCAGGCCCATGCAGAGCTTGTCTGAGGCCCAGCCAGGGACGGCAGGGTTGTAGGCTTGTTAGAATAAAGTTATAAACTCAACACAAAAATGCAGCCGGTCCCTGGCAAGAGCCCCCAGCCAACTTAGCCCTCTGAGGCCTGGGGCAAGTATACCCGGCTGCCTGCCCCCCTGCCCGGGCCTGGTCTGGACACACTATAAGACAGCCTCCTATGTTCAACGTTTTGTTTTACAGTGGACGCTCGGGTTGCGAATGTGATCCATGCGGGATTCATGTTCACAACCCACAGCGACGCATCTGCGCACACGCGGGTTGCAATTTGGCACTTCTGTGCATGCGCAAAGCGCGATTTAGCGCTTCTGCACATGCGCAACCTCTGAAACCCGGAAGTAACCCGTTCCGGTACTTTCGGGTTTCGGTGGTCCGTAACCCGAAAAAACTCAGCCTGAAGCGTCTGTAACCCGAGGTATGACTGTATTTAGAGTTGTTTACAAGCCAGTTTTTGTCACTAATCCAGTTCTGGAAATGGAAATGACAAAAGTAAATCAATTAGTTTTACCCCACAGAATCATTTGATACAGCAACATAGATTTAGTTCAAATGAGAGAGCCATAGGTGACCTTCAGCAGACATTCAGGAACAAAGGGTAGGATTGTCTTCAGGGGTAACCCTCCCCCCATACAAAAACCTCTGCATGTCTTCACAGTCAAGATGGCTACAGAATTAATGTACAGTAAGGGTACAGATTTATCCTTTCAGCAACATTTCCATAATGAATGAAGTTTATGGCATTTTCTTTGGAACTGGAGCAAGATAACATGCTGAATTTTGTGTTTTCCTTAGATGTTGTCACTTTGCCCTCCAAACAAGAGCCTGCAAAAGAACAGGCGGTTCAACCAGCTGTTGTGCGCAAACCCACTGTGATCCGAATCCCAGCTAAACCAACAAAAGGTAACATCCAAGGGTGAAATCCAATTATATTTGTCTGTGAGCAGAACAGATTTTCTCTTCCCCTACAGGCCCCAATGTCTCCTAAAAAATCTGCTCTGGAGGGTTGGGGGGGACCATCCAGAGCAAATTTGAGTCGGGCACAGAAGGATTGGGGGTGGAAGAGAGAAAGGACTCTGCTGCAGAAGTGGAAGTATGCTGACATTACATTGGATGCCACCCCTAGCACTTAACATTTTTCGGCTGTATTATGCAGTGGTTTAATTTAGGAATTGCACGCCACTGGCATATGCTGAGACTTCTTGCACAGTTCCTTGCACAATGCTAGTTTTCTAACACATGGAGAGATCATTGCTCAGTCACAGAGCGCAAGCTTTGTATGCAAAAGGTCGTAGGTTCAATCTTTGGCATCTGCAGTTTAAGTTTACAGGAAAGACCTCTGCTGAGACCTTTGAGAGTCACTGATTGTCAAAGTAGACAGTTCTGGGCCAGGAGGACAAATAGTCTGGCCTGACAAAAAGCAGCTTACTAAGAGCTGTGCGTCTCCTTTATTCCTTAGTGCACTGCTGTAAAGATTTAGCAAAAGCTTTCTCATAATGACAGAACAGTGAAAGGCTTCTGGGTAGAGATACCTTAAAACATACCTATTCTGTCTTAGAGTTCATTCCATGCAGTGAGCTGTTGCTTAGCAACATGCACATCTGCCTTCATTAGAACGATACCTCCATTTCTAGGGTCTTTAGAGTGACATTTAAACAAAACTCCATTCTTTTTTCAAGTTCAGGTTGACTGAACAACACTATAAATACTGAGTATTTTATTTTTATTTGTCAGGTGTTTATCCTTGCTCTTTATCCAAAGAGTTCAAAGTCACTGCATATATTTGGTAGCATACAACCAAAGTTTGAAAGTGGAATATTTGACCATGTGCCAGTTATGTTTGTGGTTACATTTTCCTTTTTTCCATAAGGGGAAAAAAATCATCCTATATATTTGTCCCTTCAGATCTTGATGATCTACGTTTCTTGCTATAGCTTTATGCCCCTCGTAAAGGTAAAGGGACCCCTGACCATTGGGTCCAGTCGCAGACGACTCTGGGGCTGCGGTGCTCCTCTTGCTTTATTGGCCGAGGGAGCCGGCATACAGCTTCCGGGTCATGTGGCCAGCATGAATAAACTGCTTCTGGCGAACCAGAGCAGCGCACGGAAATGCCGTTTACCTTCCCGCCGGAGCAGTACCTATTTATCTACTTGCACTTTGACGTGCTTTTGAACTGCTAGGTTGGCAGGAGCAGGGACCGAGCAACGGGAGCTCACCCCGTCACGGGGATTCGAACCACCAACCTTCTGATTGGCAAGCCCTAGGTTCTGTGGTTTAACCCACAGCACCATCCTCGTTACTGTCCTCTGGCCCAGGAAAACAGTCGTGCTCTGATAGCAAGAGGAAACAGGCAGTTCATTTGTGAAAGACACAGTCTTTATAGTTCTGAAATGGGAGGTGTGGAGTACTATCTCTATGACCCACTCCAGCATCTGTTGGAAAGTCTGACATAATGTATCCTCACCAGTGCGTCCGTATCCCTAGTGAAGAGGTCCATACCTTTTTGTACATGGGTCATTGGTTTTGTTGTGGTGTTCATGTGTCATTTCTTGAAATGGTGAAACCCCCTGGCCAGGATGAAGGATCTATCTTTTCAAAGAGATGTTGTGATTCTGTTTGATCGATCAGATCCACTGATGTTTATGTTTTTTAGTGTATCTGTATGATGTTTATGGCGATGTTTATAAAAGCACTAATATTTTTTCAGCTTTAAATGAAGTTCCAGAGAGCCCTCCTCCACTTCCTACAGAAAAACCAATAGGGAACACATCTGGCGTTTCGGCTGGAAAACCCAATAACAACAAAGCAACAAAAAATGTGGTAACTCATTCTTCTTTGCTTATAATCTTTGAATTATCCTTTTGTACATAAGGTGCCATTTTGAGAATTAAGACTCTAAATTGTTTTCTGTTGAACTTTAGGAGAGAATGCTTAATCATAAGAGCAGTTCAACAATTAAACCATTTACTTAGAAAGGTGGTGGTGGGCTCCTTCTTGCTGGGGGTCTTCAAGTAGAGGGTGAATAGCCATCTCTTGGAGTTGCCATAGCTCTGAAATTCCTCCATGGATATGTATGTATGTATATCCTGTAGCTTACAGGATGACACACACAGCTCCATGATTCCATCTTGGTTTAATTTCTCTTTTACAACCGTGTTATGCTAGACCATAAAGTCCCAAGCTGTGTGTCAGAGCACATTAATGTACTGGTGTGAGATCTTCTATTGTAGGTGTCACCAGCATAGAGCCCCTCCATATGTTGTTGGACTACAGGCCCATCCAAGCCTGACCTTTGGCCATGCTGGCAGGGGCTGATGGGAGTTGGTATGAGAATGAAGGCATCAACTATTTTTACCTCAGAAAAGAAAGGATGCCTTGGCTATCAGCATGGAAACACATTGCTTTGATACAGAAGGCCATTCTCTGTGTTGGAAAAATACAGTTGTATCATTTGTAGTTTCTGTTTCCTTTCTTCAGCGAGGGCTGTCCCCATATCCTACAGTAATACACAAAGTTCTACTAATAATTTTTATCTCTAATGTGATTTCTTTGAACTAATTCCACTTACCATTTTGAAAGTGCATCATATCTCTTTAGAAAGAAAGATCTTCTGTCCACCACCCCACCCCACCCCACTGCCCCACTGAATATCACAAAGATGGAAGATATTATTCTTTTCTTCACTAGGGAAGAATTTGGCACTAGCTTTTCTTCAGTCACATTGGATTATTGTACAACATTAGACATACTTGTTGTTGTTGTTGTTTAGTTGTGCCTGACTCTCCATGACCCCATGGACCAGAACACGCCAGGCACTCCTGTCTTCTGCTGCCTCCTGCAGTTTGGTCAAACTCATGTTAGTAGCTTCGAGAACACTGTCCAACCATCTCGTCCTCTGTCGTCCCCTTCTCCTTGTGCCCTCAATCTTTCCCAACATCAGGGTCTTTTCCAGGGAGTCTTCTCTTCCCATGAGGTGGCCAAAGTATTGGAGCCTCAGCTTCAGGATCTGTCCTTCCAGTGAGCACTCCGGGCTGATTTCCTTCAGAATGGATAGGCTTGATCTTCTTGCAGTCCATGGGACTCTCAAGAGTCTCCTCCAGCACTGTCATTCAAAAGCATCAATTCTTCAGCATACTTAGAGACATTAAATGGGCTTTATACATTTTATTCTCAAATAGTTGCCCTACATCTCTCAAAATACTAATAGCACAAGTTGTTCTAATATTCACCAGGAGTCCCTCGGGGGGGGGGGACAAATAATAAAATCTCTGTAGTGAAATCTTAATTTAAGTTTTCCTTTGAAATAATAATAATGTTGAACTTTCAAATCATGCTGTCCAAATAATAATGCATATTTTATATTCCAATAGGAATCTGAGCATTCTAGTTTGAAACAGTCATCAAAGAATGAACCCATAATGCCCCCAAGGTGAGTAAAGTATCAATTTGTCCAATAACCATACAAAAAGGAGTAGAAAGAGATGGGGAAAAGCCTTGGTGTAGTAAAGATGCTGCCTAGTTCGTGTGTGTGTGTGTGTGTGTGTGTGTGTGTAGTTCATGCATTGGTCATGGTCACTGATCCATCATAAGAATGCATTCAAATCATTTTTCGCACTGCAACAGTTTCATTTCCTTTTAACTGCAATGGCAATGAACCCTCTATACTGTTGACACTACCTCTTGAGTGGAATATGAACTCCTGCTGTTCCTCTCTCTTTTGTCCCCTTACATTAGCAAAGTCAGAGCTATCCCAGGCTCCCTTGAAATGTATAAGGGAATATTAGATGGAGAATACTGCATGCCCAACTGGTTTTGCTCAGGGGGGACAGGAATAATTAAACTACCTTTTGCCACAACCTCTGGTTCAAATGCAAAACTAAGTTAACATTTTGCGAAGGTGTAACTAAATTCTGGCAGTGTTCTTCTCCCAGGGAGAAATGTCTAAACCAGAGGCTTTGTTTGGGCTTGTTCCAGTTCATGCACTAGTGCTATCCCATGGTTTAGCCTGATACACTTGCCTCTTTCTATAGCTAGGAATAGCAGCAGATTACTATTGGCCAAGTATGAATTAGACAGCAATAGGGGTGCATCTAATAGTAAGTTGCTCAGTTTGAGAGCAACCCAGAAAAGAACACTCTGGTTATATATATTATTGAAAAACCAAATCATATAAACACTGTTACACATGGGAAGCTGCTTGCATGAAGCTGCTTCGAAACAGGATCCTCATGATTTCAGCCTTGCCAGTGCAGTCCTCCTTTTTCAGGAGCTCCCCACGTGGGGAGCTCCTTCCACACAAAGCAGAACAGCATTTATATGATTCCACTTTCAAATTGGTAACATAGTGCTAGTGCAACATAGGAATTGCGCCCTAGGGAAGCTTTTATGACGTTCGACTCTGTAGCAGATAAACTGTTCGGCCAGCTATTCCAAGCAAGGATACAGTAAATTAGAAAGTGTATCACTGCTCTTCTGACATAACTATCCTGCATTAGACAGCTTGAACCGATCATGGAACTGGATCAGTCCAGTCTTGCATAGCAAGAAGACAGAGCTGTCTTTCAGCTCCGAAATCTTAAGTTGCAGGAGTGATGATAATAGGAGTAAACCCGAGAGCGTTGTTGCAGGAAGACTCGGCTAATCCCAAAGGAGATGAGTCATTGTTGCTGTTGATATAAGCATGGCTTTCTTTCTTTCTTTCTTTCTTTCTTTCTTTCTCTCTCTCTCTCTCTTTTGTCAGCTTTGTTATATTACACGTTTAACCTGTTGCTTTTGTGTTTGTTAAGATCGTAATAAATATATACTTTGCATCTCTCCTTTTTGCTTAAACAGTTTGTATTTAAAATATGTTTAACATGGTGGCAATGTTCTTTTAATATTTTTAGAGAAGTAGTTTTAAATGTTTTAAGGATTATAAGGAATTTTTTTTTATGATGTTGTGCAACTTCCCTGGTCAAATATAGAGAATTAGGCACAACAGGTATCATTATTGAAATGAACGCTGTAAAAATACATATCAAAGCCCTGCCAAGTTATTCTTACTTATTACAGTGGTACCTCGGGTTAAGAACTTAATTCGTTCCAGTGGTCCGTTCTTAACCTGAAACTGTTCTTAACCTGAGGTACCATTTTAGCTAATGGGGCCTCCTGCTGCTGCCGCGCCGCCAGAGCATGATTTCTGTTCTCATCCAGAACCAAAGTTCTTAACCTGCGGTACTATTTCTGGGTTAGCAGAGTCTGTAACCTGAAGCGTCTGTAACCCGAGGTACCACTGTACTATTTTGACAATTTCCCAGTAGCTCATATCAATCAAATTGTTTAGTGGCCAGCAGAATGACATTTGTGAGCTAAAAACCTATTTGTTCCTATGGTGTTTTAAATACTTCAGTAGATGGGAACATATTTACCAGTCTAGTGGTACCTGGGTTCTCAAACTTAATCTGTTCCGGAACTCCATTCCAAAACCAAGGCGTGCTTTCCCATAGAAAGTAATGCAAAATGGATTAATCTGTTCCAGACTTTTAAAAACAACCCCTAAAACAGCAATTTCACATGAATTTTACTATCTAACAAGACCATTGATCCACAAAATGAAAGCAATAAACAATGTACTGCAATCACACAATCAATCAGTCAGTAGCTGAACTGGTTTCCACACAGTCACAAAAACACACACACAAAAAAGAGCTACAAAAATGTAAAATAAATAGCAAAAACAGACAGACCTCAGCGTAACACTCAAAACGGAAGTGTGGCACTCAAAGCAGAAGCGTAACACTCAAAATGGAGCACGTTCGGCTTCCGAAAACAGTTCGCAAACCGGAATACCTACTTCCAGGTTTGCAGTGTTTGGGTTCCAAGTTGTTTGAGTACCAAGGCGTTTGAGAACCAAGGTACCACTGTATGGTGTAAACATTCTTTCTAACTGTTTATAATCTGATATTCTGTCTAGCTGGTTCAGCAAGCTTGCACATGAGGCAGCTCAGACATGGTCACATAACTGCCCTCGGCAGCTTCAAACAAAGCTCTTTAATTATGGTCTGCCTTCCTGCAATAGCTGGTTGTCTGTAATCAAAACTGGTCAGCAGAAATTGAATTTTCTGTTTAAGAGACTAGGCTATTGGGGATATTGCAATGATTGTCCACTGCCCCCTCAAAAAATGCTTCTTGCTTTTTTTCTAGTAGTTTCAGATAATCCAGCCCTGAAGTATTTTTCTACATATCTGAATGAACTATGCTTTCTGTTATATGGTTTATATTCCTTGTTGTCTGTGTAACTTCTAGGCCTGGTGATGGAAAAACCACACCAGCTCGACCTCCTCCACCTAAGGGTGCCCCTGGAAGGCCACCACCACCAAAGTCTACCAAGGCCTCATTGCAAAAGGGGAGATTTTCTCGCTCATCATCTGACGTGAATCTCTATAAACAACCAGGCAAATCAGGGCCAGGAGGCAAGAGAACAAAGAACGATACTGCTAAAAATCAAGACCCAGCTTTACCTCCTCGACCCAAGCCAGGCCATCCTCTCTACAGTAAATACATGGTGAGGAAAAGAACAAAATTGGGGTTTGATAGAAGCCACCCTATTGTTTCGTAACTTATGTAAATAGTAATGTTATCTGCTTTTAGGTTGTTTAATGGATCTGTGGGTTTTAAAATAAGTGTTATTGTTCCTCACCCTGAGATCTTATGATGAACGGCAGGATAGACACATTTTTAAGAAATAAGCAAACAGACAAACAATGAATTGCTGTATTTTTGCTCTATAAGACTCACTTTTTCCCTCCTAAAAAGTAAGGGGAAATGTGTATGCATCTTATGGAGCGAATGCAGGCTGTGCAGCTATCCCAGAAGCCAGAACAGCAAGAGGGATCGCTCTTGCTGTTCTGGCTTCTGGGATTCAGAATATTTGTTTCCTTGTTTTCCTCCTCCAAAAACTTGGTGCTTCTTATGGTCTGGTGCGTCTTATAGAGCAAAAAAATACGGTAATACACTGCAGTTTTCGCACAAAAAATTATGCTCCAAAAATATGGTTGATTCTGTATCTTTCAAATGCTTAATGCTTTTAAAATATATTGCATATTTTATTTAAAATGCTTAAAATGTATTTTGATTTTCTTTCTTTACAATATGTAATAAAACATTAAGTTGTGTAGCAAATTGACAGGAGCTATTTTTGGACTGAAACGTTTGAGTTATTTGTCTTAAGCTTCCTGTGCCTCATGGAATCGCCAAGGAAGATATCTCTCCACAAGATCCCAGCCATCTCTCTTGCAAGGTAAAGCTCTTTCTTGTGGCTTATTCATGCATATGCACATGCTGCTTGCTGAATCATGAACCATCTAATGGCCTTTTGTTAACTTTAAAGCGTGGGGATGTGCTTCTGCTGGTGGACCATGTTGACAACAGCATCATTGAATGTCAAAAGGGTGAAGAAACTGGCAAAGTTCATTCATCCCAGATGCAGATAATAACTCCACTGGATGAGAGTTTGAAAAGCAGACAGAGGGTATGAATTTTAATATACGTATCAAAAACTGCCCAGTTGAAACGAATTAGAAAATATAGACAATTATCGAGAGCTGTTCTGCACAGAGCCTATAGCTTCCTATACATTTCTGCAAGATCCTAGCATGCTTTGTATTTTAAAATTTCTTACTCCAGGGCAACACCATTTCACTGGAACAGCAGTTGGTAAATCCTAATCCAAAACATAATTTTATTATCTTAGTATAGGATGTTAAGCATCTCGTGCTATTAGGTTACTCTTAGAAATATACCAAGAGGCCTTTATCTGTGGCTCTTAACAAATTAAAATGGATATTGTGTTTTGAAATGGTCAGCATCTTTTGCTCATACTTCCCAAGGGGATTTACTGTTATTGTTGGTGCTCTGGAGTTAGCCTATCTGAGAATTAGTTAGAAAACTTTGCAAATAAGGAAAAGGCTTAGACAGGCACACATCTCATTTACAGTAGCAAAGCAGCGGCTTGCAGTTTTCAGAGATGCGATTTTCTTTTCGCTGATGCATGTACTGCGCTGGTTTAAGATCATTGATTTTCAATGAGATCAGGTGGTATTAAAATCCAGATTAAATGAGAAAAGAAGCAGGCCCCACATTTTATGTCTTAACAGCTAACAACATAAATCGGTGGAAGGTTATATTTAAGTCAGTGATGGATGATCCACACAGAAATTAGGGCTCCCAACAAATAACAAACACCAAGCATCACAATTTCCAAATCTACTGTGTTTTAAGGATTCGGACAATATGCGGAAGATTTCCGACCCAGGTGTTCCTCATGCGATAGTGCTGCATGATTTTCTAGCAGGTAAGTGCAGTTCAGTGATAGCAGTGTAAATGGAAACAGTTAAAATTGTGGGCTCTTCTTTCTTTTTGAATCATGTTTACAGATTTTAGTTTAGTTACAGATTTTAGTTTACTGGTTCTGCTGCATGCCAGAACATATTGACAGTGCTAGGCTGTTTCTTGCTGGGAAACGGCAACATGCTTGAAGCAGTTTCCATTCATAGTTTTCAGTTTATTGCTTATAAGCAAACACAACTAAAGTGATTGCTGCAAGGGACACAATGCAGTGTCTAAGTGAGAAAGTTTAAAGGGGATGAGGATGAAGAAGAATAAATTGAAGGGATACCCATGTAAGGCAGAAAGTGTACACAGCTCTGCCATGCCCAGAGTCACTCACTGAGTTACCTTTGTAGAAATGGCTAGATAACCATAAACACGGTTACACACCTGGTCGGCCTGTGGGCATCGCAGGTTTGATAGGCTTCTGGGGTTCCTTTGTGGGAAGTTTTCAGAGGGACATGGTGTCAGATATATGGGTAGATGGGAGAACAGGGGAAAGGGCCCAGTACGAATTACTGCAGCTTGCCTCTTGTGCACAACTACTGTTTTGACATACAACATGGGTAGATGTAATGTTCTGGCACTGCCAGAGACACACACAGAAATGGTTCATGGCTTAAATTAAACTGCACACTCTGTGGATTGCAAGAAGGTAAGCACAGAAGGACTTGCCCCAAAGTTTCCAAACTCCACCTGCACCCCCCATTACCCCCCCTTTAAATGAAAATAATTGGCTTCATTTTGTTGATATTAATATGCCTAGTAGACTATTGGGAGGAAATTTAGAATCATAGGATGGCAGCCAAGTAAATTAGACCCATTGATTTAGCAGGCAGGTTTTATGTTCATAGGGAAGATGTAACCTAGCTCCTCTCTCTGTGCTATTGTAAGGGGCTGTGCTGGCTCCAAACTCCAGTATACTCCCTACTCCCAACCCTAAGTAGTTTATGTTATAGTATTTTTCAAACTCTGGCTTGTTTTTGCATACAGTGTTTTTTTTTAATGAGGCTTTTCTTAGCGATATTCAATATACTAGGCTACAACATGAACAGGTATAATTTTTTGTTGTCCACAGAACATACTGATGATTTGGACCTCTATTCTGGAGAGACCGTTTATCTTCTGGAGAAAATAGATGACGAGTGGTACAGAGGAAAATGCAAGAATTGCACAGGGATCTTTCCTGCCAGCTTTGTCAAAGTTATTGTAAGTAGGCCACTTCCAGTGAAATATGGTGCATTCCATCTATGTACACATCCCAGTTCTAATTTAATTTCTCCCCTGTGCATTTTATTGAGCATGCCATATAGATAAATCTTGCTTGAGTGCACAAAACCAGATATCAAGTTGCTTGTGAGGTGCAGCAAATCTATTTAATCTCGCAGCTCTGCCTGGCAGTTTATGGGCATCATTTTCATGATAATTTCAAGTTAAGTGAGAACACATCCTTTACTTAATTCAAGTGTGTTCATAAATCACCCAAGAGCATATTGTGCAGTTTCTCACAACAGCAGCCATGTTACTTTGGGGCTTCTTCTTGGTACATCAGATCAGATTGTCTTCCACTCCTACACTTAAATAACATGGCCACCCATTACGGGCTTCAGTGTGTCTGTATATCTCCTAAAAAAGGAATGGGAATGTCAAAATCTTACAAAGCCAGTTCTCTGCAGCTGATGCTGTGGTTGTATCAAGCAGGGTTCCAAAATATGCAGCACTGGGAGAAACAAGATGTAATTTAAGGGACTCTGCGTGCGTTTGTTATTTGTGCAACTATAAAGCAGGAGTGGCTAACCTGTGCCCGTCCAGATGTTTCTGGACTCCAGCTTCCATCAGCTCCAGGAAGTGTGGTCAGTGGTCAGGGATAATGGGAGCTTGGAATATAAAAACATCTGGAGGGGTTCCAGGTTAGCCACTCCGGCTACAGGCAAAGGAATCCAGAATGACTGGTGGCCAGGGGAACAGAAGATTGCAGCTTGCAAGAGTCTTACGGCTGCTCTATGATTTATCAAGCATTCAGGGACAGTAAACTATTAGCTTCTGCTCCACGATTCACCTTGTGCCTTACCGCCACACCTTGTGAATCCATTGAAGGATTTAAGAACTTTAGAAAAAAGAGAGGAACAGAAGAGTGCTTCCTGCTTCCTGTAGGACAGCGGTTCTCAACCTGTGGGTCCCCAGATGTTGTTGGACTACAACTCCCATCATTCCTGAGCTCTGGCCTTGCTATCTAGGGGTATTGGGAGTTGTAGTTCAACATCTGGGGACCCACAGGTTGAGAAAGGCTGCTGTAGGGGAAGTATAACGAGCTGTGCCCTTGTCTACAACAATCTGTTTTGCAGGGTCCGTCTGTGTGTCTGTCTGTGTGTCTTATCTATCAATCATTTGCTCTTGTGATGGTCTGAAAACAACTATAAATTGTAAAACTGAGCCTAGAGTGACTGCTTTATCTAATGTTCATAAATGTGTTTACTGAAGGGGGGGATGCTTTGGGGGTTGGTGGGATGTTTTTAGAATCATAGTATTGTAGAGTTGGAAGGGACCCTGAGGATCAGCTCATCCAGCCCCCTGTAATGTAGGAATACGCTGCTGTCCCATATGGGGATTGAACCTGCAACCTTGGCATTATCAGCCCCACAACGTCTAACCAACAGAGAATAATAGATTTTAAATTGGAAGATTGAACATCAGTCTCAGGATAGAGGGGGGAAAGTCGCAGCATGTCTTTTGCAGAGATTCTGTATTTCCAGCCTTAGAAACATTTGGTTTTAGTAAGAAGCAAGGGCCATAACCAAAATGCTCCAAGGAGCTACGTGAGTCAGAAAAAAACCTGGCTCAACCCATCTGAGAACACTGGGATTCATTAGCCATATGCGCTTGTTAGAATTTGGAGTGTATTTCAGTAATTTTTCTGTTTACACATTCTCCACAATATTTTCACGTTTAACATATTTAACTCAATTTGAAATAGGAGTTGGACACCTGTTCCATGCAATTACTTTTTTTGGTAACTTGGGGTGCCTGCTATACATGTACAGCAGATAAATAAAATATTCATCTGGAGGAGGGGAGGTACCTATTTATCTACTTGTATTTTGACGTGCTTTCGAACTGCTAGGTTGGCAGGAGCAGGGACCAAGCAACGGGAGCTCACCCCGTCACGGGGATTTGAACCGCCGACCTTCTGATCGGCAAGTCCTAGGCTCTGTGGTTTAACCCACAGCACCACCTGCATCCCTTAAATAATGGCAGTGCCATAAATAATGGCATTGACCTCATGGAGCTGCTAATAAACCCATCTCCGTACAATATGTAGGCTTCCAACACAGGTTTTGAGGTAAATGGGTGAACACACCTGAGATTTTGACATGGACTGTTATGATGCCAGTGGAAGTGCAAAATTCCTTTGTGTGTATGTCTAAATATTATTTTCCATTTCCAACTGTTTAGATTGAAACTATTTAGGTGAAGATTCATTGATAATTCCAAAATATTTCTATTAGGCAGGTGAATTCAAAACCAGAAATGAACACAGATTTTACATAGATTTCCTGATGTGTGGCAGAAGAGATTGCAATTCTGCCATCTAATAAGAAATATTGGTTCTGGAAGCAGTTATTGCTTTGCAGTAAAAGTTTACAACACTCACCCTAGGGTTTCTATGACTGTTTATAGCATATCTCCTTGAGTATAAAACCAAATGCATAGTGGGAGAGCCTCTGGATAATAGATTGTTTCATCCATCTTCTTAAAATTCTGCTTTTGTATGAATAAAGTAGTAGGCTTTGCGACATATGTTTATTTGTTTTGGCTTGCAGATGGTGAGATCCAGGAAATCAAAGTCCTGGAATGGATATGTCTGAATAATTATTCTGACTTTTGTGACACGAACAAGCAGATAATAGACTGTAATATCAATTAGGAGAAGGAGCCAAAGGCAACAGCATGTAATTACTGTACTCTCAGTCCTGATTTCTGCCAGTCGTGTGTGCAGCCAAGAGAGGACTGTTGATACTGAAGTATGGTACTGGGAACAAAAAAAAAAGTATAGAACATGGTGTGTCTTCCAGAATATTGAATCAGAGACTGATCCTGCAAGAAATCCCTTTGGTTTTGATCCGTGACCGAAACATTCTAATAACTGAGCATTGCCACATGAAGGCTGCAGGTGGAACTGCAGTTTTATCAAGCAAGTCTGTATTTTTAAGAATTCTGTTTTTAAAGCAGAGCAAACCTCTGAAGCTAGACACTTACATTTTCCTATGTCTTCTTCCTAGGTTGATATTCCAGGAGAAAGCAACAGGAAAAAAGGGCACTTTTCATCCTCCAGTATCGTGTAAGTTTTCACAGCAGTATGCAGTAGCTGTCTAGAGAACCACAAGCAGAGTTCTGCTTTGTCAACAAAGCAGCTGCAGCTCCACACACACATATACGCACACACCCCTCTATTCTTCTGGGTCATGGAATTATGTGGAATAATGTCTAACATCTTACAGGGGACCACAGCTCGAGATAGCAATAAGAATCAGACACCCACATGAATAAAAATGCATTCCACTCACACTAGGGTTTCTATGAAACCTGCAACCTGATTCTAAGACTTCATGCACCAGCACACAAGTTTCTTAAAATGCCACGATATTACAAAAAAATGTAGCAGGACTCTAGGCTCTCTCATGTCGTGTCAGAAGGTATGATTAGTGAGACAAATGATACAGTGGGAAATGTTCCACCTGACTTTGTGCTGCTTGATTCCTGCAAAGTACTTTTTTTTAAAAAATCAGTATTGTTAATTCAAAATCAATTACAACGTAAGGTAAGGAACAAGGCGCTTTTTGTGTGCAGAATATAAACATTAGTTTGATTTGCAATGATTAAAGGAACTGGCAGATGGCATCATCCCTCAAACGTGTTTTTCCAAGGATTGATGTTAATTTGTTCTAGATGTAGAGCCTGTACTTGCGGAAGATAGGCAATAAAATGTCTGAAGGTAAAAAACAGTAACCTATTTTGATCAAGATTCTCATTAAAGACTGAGTTATGTGAGGAAGGTAACAATTGCAAATTTCTTATGTATCTGTGAGGTCCCTGCTAAATCAAAACATTTGCATATATCCAGTGACACAGTGGATCTGTCATTTGAAATATTGTTACATAGCATTTTAAAATTGCAATTAAGGTACTGGATTGATTACACTCAGTTGTAAAGTGTCTGCCTACTATAGGATTACTTTTTACAATTCTTTTTCATTTTTAACTCTCGAGTTATAATTTATTATTCTTTGGTAGTTTGTAGAAAATTTATTTATTGTGTACAGTAATCATTCAGTAGGTTAATGGGAACATCTGTCTTTTTATTTATTATTAGAATTTTCACTACAGTAAGAAAAATATTTAAGAAGGCTGGACATTTTACTTTATATTTCAGACGATAAAAAGTGATTTTAATTATTTCCATTTGTTATCAATCTGGAGATAAACCACCAGCTGCCAATGTCATTAAAATAATATTTCAGTGTCATCTGCCCTCATCTCCAACATGGCTTTAACAATACCTTACTTTGAATTTACTGTGTTGCTAGTCTCACACCCCCGCTTGCTCTGCAGATATCCTTTTTTGTTCAGCCAGTGATGAAAACAGAGACTGCAAACTGCACACAAACTAGAGATATCACTGAAACTTTTTTAATTTTCTGGCTTGGAAATAGATACCTCAGGGCTATAGCGGTCACTTAAAATATCAAACATCATGGCCCAATAATTATTTCCCACCTCAAATTTTATGAGCCAGAGAATTCATGCCCTTCCCAGCCAGTGGCGTAGCGTGGGGGGTGCAGGGGGCGCCGGCCGCACCGGGCGCAACATCTGGGGGGGCGCTCGCACTCGAGTGCTAAAATCCACGGGTTAGGGGGCGCAAATTACTTGCCTTGCCCCGGGTGCTGACAACCCACGCTACGCCACTGTTCCCAACCAATCCATGAGTCCTTCCTGCCCACTTATCTGGCTGCTGGCTTGAATGAAGGCAGGAGTGCTTCCTTGGAACCACTCCTGGCTCAGGTGCATTAATAGTAATTCATTTTTCCAGCCTGGTTATGACCCGAAGTGATGGGTTGTCCTTCTGCTCATAGTACTTGCTTTGCCTGCTGTGAATTACAGAAGCAATGTTGATTTCCACCATATCTCCACTTCCTGTTCTGAGCCAAATAACTGGATGTAATACGAATTGTTTTCTTTGTTTGGGGCCACTTTGGAAATCTCACCTTTCCACCCACATTGAGATCATGTAGGCTGGTTTGCAATCACATGCAGAAATGTTAAGTGTTAAGTTGAGCTCTGTACTGAGGTAGTTGCATCAATTCCTGCAGGCAATGTCTGTGCACTACCCAGTTTACATAAATGGATTTCTATGCAGCCACCCACCTGCACCCGTGATCCCAGTGAGAATTTGCATTAGTCATACCTCGGGTTGAAGTAGCTTCAGGATAAGTATTTTCAGCTTGCGTGCTGCGGAGCGCATTACTTCCAGGTTTTGCCGCTCGTGCATGCGCAGACGGTCAAAATGACGTCACACACATGCATGGAAGCAGCGAATTGCAACCCGCAGACTTGTGGATGCATTCTCTTCTGGATGCGAATGGGGCTCCGGAACGGATCCCATTCGCATCCAGAGGTACCACTGTATATAAACCAGCTGTTCAGGTCTGAGCATTACGGCCATCTTTACAACCTGAGTTCACTGAAGACTAGTTACTGCATTGCTTGACAGCTGTATCTACATAGTACCTGTTCGTGTCAGATATGTGTAGAGATTCCCTGGAATGGGCTTAACATCAATGGGAGGCAGGCTGTTTTTTCAAGTCAGCAGTCAGTCCATACATGTGATGAAGGGGGCTCATTTAGAATAAAGCTGTTGCTCCATTCTTAATGTGGTTGATGGTTTGGAGCAAGAGTTGGGGAGGGGAGAGCTATTACTGCTGTTCCTTTGAGCTTTGTTTTGTTATCTTTGTTATTTTAGAGTCCCTAGATGTATAGCTCGATTTGAATACATTGGAGATCAGAAAGATGAATTAAGCTTTTCGGAAGGTGAAATTATTACTTTGAAGGAATATGTCAATGAAGAATGGGCTAGAGGAGAGCTGAGAGGCACATCTGGAATTTTCCCCTTGAACTTCGTAGAAATTATTGAAGATCTCCCTGCACCAGGTAATACAGAAAGCAATTGTGAGTAACATTACAGTCCAAACCCAAGGTTCACTGAGATGAGAGATGCTGGATTTGGCTTTCTTAGTTGAGCCAAGGCATAACTCCCCCATCCTGACTCAGCCAGGGGAACATATACAGATTCAAATCTTGGAAGCAGGTACTGCCTTAACTCTTAATCTCTTTATAGGGCTTAGAAAAGTTTAGGTGATTTATAAGCGATAAATAATAATTCCCTTTATCATCCTCTTATGTAGATGGTGGAACATCACTGAATAAGAATTCTGTGTCTGTGTCACAGGTAATCCATTTAACATTGTCTCACGCTAGCAGTAGATACTATAGTTTCTGCTATTCACATATGTTTGGTAAATATGCCATTAGGTATACCTTTAATTAACATGGATGGAATCCGGTTTTCACACCCTGAACAGAAGCAGAGGGTAGGATCGCTGAAAGTGGAAGGGAAATAAAATGCCCTAGTACAGATGTGGAATGGAGGTGGTGAAATGGGGCTTGAAGCAATGTGAAAAGTGATGAGGGACATAGGGAAACCCCCCCACCCCCCATAACTCCTGACTGATTCAGTCCAATTGCTTAGAAAGTTTTAAATTATACAAATTTCAAGGAAATAACAGATTTGCAATTAGCAAGAAAAATCCAAACATTTTTTTCTGGTTTATTTTAAAATACCTTTGTTCCGCCAACCATTCTTTGAGTTGCTTAATTTGCTCTTGGTTTTCACTGGTAATTAGATTTTTGTTTCTGATACTGATAAAGATGCCCTAGGTGTGCTTGCAGAGATGAGTAAAAAGCAGTCTCTCATTGGTGACAGCTGAGAATTTATGGCTGCACAGAAGCACGGGACAATTAATATAAAATGAAAAGAACTGAGAGCTTGGCTTCTAAATAAAAAATACCATTAATAATAACTTTTATCAAATGAACAAAATGTTATTTTAGGGGCTGGGGAACCCTTATTACCATATTTTGCAAAATAGAAAGCATTATTATTCCTAGGCACTTCTTCATAGATTCATCCTAAACATGCTCATTTATAAGTAAAGCACACCAAATTGAACAGCTCTTTCTTTTGGCATATATGTTTAGGATTAAAAACCTGCAGTGATATATTCTCAAATATGGCCAACATCTTCAGATGCTATCATAACAGGAAAATGGAGTCAAGAGAAGGAAGAGCAGGAAGCCCATTCATTTCAGAGTTTCCTCTTGCTGTTGCGTGCCCAGGGGTCTGGGTTGGAAAGCAGTTATATTTTTGTACTCATTGGGCTTCCGCTTTCTCCATGAAAGTCAATGAAATAAGATGTGTGTACTTAGAACGCCACATTACCTTCTGCCTTTAAGTGTAAGGAGTGCACAGGGAAATAAGCTACTTAAACTGAGCCGAAAGATATGCTATCTTTTCTTTGTGCTTCACAGGCCAGGATTGATATAAAGCTTTTTTCACCAGTAATCTGCTTTAAGCCTATTAAATATTATGTACATAAGTAATGGGGGCTGGGTTGCTTTCCATACAGTAATAGAAAAGTTCTCTCTTCCATTTTTGCAGCTGGAAGGATGTGCCGGACAGTGGTGTGATGCACTCCATGATTTTACAGCAGAAACGCAGGAAGACTTGTCTTTTAAAAGGGGAGATCGCATCTTGATATTGGAACACTTGGACTCAGAGTGGTACAGAGGGAGACTGAATGGAAAGGAAGGAATTTTCCCTGCAGTGTTTGTTCATGTTTGCTCAGGTAGTGCTGAATGGAATGGAAAATGGGAGTTTCTTGATCTAGTTCTGTATAAACTTTTAAGGTTTTCAGAAATGTATGAAGTGGATTCAAACATGAAGGGCTTATAGTTCTTTTAGGCCTTTGATGTCTTAGTGGGTACGTGGAAAGGGGCTTCAGGACATCGGTAATTTGCATGATCCATTACGATAGATGGACACATGGCAGGTTGCACAAATACATTTCCTGAAATGCCCATTCTACATGATGCAGTTTGCTGCCAATCAGCTTTCTTCATCAAGATGCTGCCCTTGAAAATTTTGATGCGGAAGCTCCAGTGCTTCCAGGGCAGATGAAATCTCTTTGAATTAATTTATAAATAAATACTGCCAATTGCCACACTTTGTGCTGTTCTAGATCTCTATGCAGATGCCACACTTTAGGTAGTTCCTTCAAAATGGAAGGCAGTTTCCCAACACTCAAATGCGCTTCGTTGCAGTGAGTTTGCAGATATGCTTATTATGGTAGCGATTAGACGAGCAGACAGCCTCAGTTGGTCCTTGAAGCGTGACACATTCTGCCATGGATCTAACAATTAGTCCATCCCTGGGAGAGGCTTGGTTACATTTCTAAATAAATCATCACTCTCACACGCAGGGTTTAGTATCGCAAAAAAGAAAGGAAAAACAATGAACTCTTAAGGGAAAACATTTGTTTAGACAGAGAAAGCAACTCACTAAATTGACAGAGATGGATGAAGAGTGTACCTTGGTGATGTACAATTGTCATAAATTCCATGGTATTTTTGGTACCCAGATCCTAAAGCTGCAGCATCATGTGGGATACAAGCAGCGCAGTCCCAACCTGTTGTGCTTATAAAAATCCCACTAACCTGCTGTTTGAGTGTCTTGGGACAGTGCCAGTTACTGGTGCAATAGCACTGACATAGGCCACAGGTTTGGCATTATCTCAATAATGTTTTGGGTACTATCATGCTCACGTCTCTTCAGCTAGGGGGCAACAGGGAAAGAGTGGTTCCTAACCTCACACAATACCTCAACTTGACTTCAACTAACTCCGTGCTTTTAGAAACCCTGAACAGTTTCCAAAACTCCCACTCATACTTGTGTTTCTGCTTGGAAAAAAGATGGGGAACAAACTTTTTTCTTAGGTATACAATATGCATCCTGCTCTCCTCTCCCTTTCCACTGAATCAAATTTTAGACAAAAGTAAGAAATATGGTAGCTAATGGGAAACAGTATAGTACAATTGCCATTTTTGCGATGAAAGAATAATACTATCATTCTGTTTTACAGGAGGAACACAGTCATCACAGCCTCCAGGTACTAAGAAACAAAAAGCCAAGGCTTTATATGACTTCCATGCTGAGAACGTAGATGAACTCTCCTTCAAGGTATCTTTTTAAACCCATCCATTTTGTTTATTTGCCACACTGCAGTGCTAAAGGTGGCACTGTGTAACTCTTAAAAATATTGATCTGCATCTTTTTCAGTTGATAAGTTGAATAAGTATATTTAGAACAATTCTTCACTTGATAGAGCTACTTTTGAAGTATTGTTACATCGGAGCCAAGGAGCTGACTTAAGACTGAGTCAGACTATTGGTCTAGCTAGCTTAGTATTGACAACCATAGCTGAAAGCTGCTCTCTTAAGGTTTCAGTCTTTCCCGTCCCCATCTTGACCCCAGGGATTGAACCAAGGTTATTTTCAACCACTAAGCTACAGCCCCTAAAATATGAGGTCATATACTTGCTGTTTATTGCTTAAATGTTTGGGCCTCCCTAAACTGATCCAGTGGCCAGTGGGGTAAGGGACATAAACTTAAGTGTGCATGGAGACAGGAAGCCTCAGATTTAGTCCCTAGCATATCTTAATAGGGTTGGGTCGTTTGAAACCCTAGAGCACCTCAGCTAATCAATGTACACAATGCTAAGCTAGATACTGTATACTGATGATCAAGGCAGTTCCTATAGTATGCTGAATACAACTGAAAATGAGAGTGAGGTGACAACCAAGATAAGAGTGAGGTGCTGTTGAAATTGGTGCCACAATCAGCTACCTCTCAGCTGACAAAGAACATATTGGCAAACAAAATACAACCTGCAATTTGGCTAGTCAAGGAAAGTCTTTATTTTGTGCAGTAAGATTCATTTCATCCAACCTAAAGGAATGGCAAGCGAATATAGAACTTCAGCAGAATGCCACTAGAAGACCATCTATGGGAACTTGACAATACTGAAAAAATGACACCCTTCCAGATTTATATTTACTCTAACTATTCCATCAGGTTGGTGATATCCTAACTGAACTGGAGTCTGTAGATGAAGAATGGATGACTGGAGAGCTACATGGCAAAACTGGAATATTCCCCAAAAACTTTGTCCAGATTATACATCCCTCCTGAAGATAAAACCTAGTTTTGGACCATCTGCCTACAGAAGCCTATACAAGCAAATACCTTACTAGCACAAAAGCACATTACTGCAGGCAGCAAAGGTTGCCCTCTATGATCATATGATCTACTCTTTGACTATCAAATGCATTTTTGCACTATTTTTATAAAGGTATACTAGAATATACAATATTTTGTAGACTATACAATATTTTGTTTCACGTTTACACTTATTTAGAAGTCTTGCTCACTCACTCTTCCAAGAAACGGAATTTGGTACAATACTTGACTGTTGGCAACTTGCATTTTAGCAAATGCAGCTAAATATTCAAGCTGCATTCTTCCTTTCCAATGCTATACTATACTTAAATCAGTAAACACTAAATAGCCACTGTGTGAAAACATTAGCCCTGATGTACAGTCTGATCACTGTAAGGTACAGGGTTTGGTGGGTTGGGTTTTTTGTTTCAGAAACCATGTTAAACTACTTATTGCTTACTCCATCACTTAGTGTTAAAGGAATAAAATATCATGAAACACGATTCTAGAACAGTGTTTCTCAAGCTTGGGTTTCCAGCTGTTGTTGGACCTCACCACTGGTCCTGCTAGCTAGGGATGATGTAGTCCAACAACAGCTGGAAACCCAAGTTTGAGGAAACACTGGTCTAGAAGGTCACTCAGTTGTATGAGCTGATGAAGGTTCTTATACCAACCCATACCATTGTTCTATTTAGCCTAGTACTATCTACTCTGACTGCCAGTGGCTCTACATAGGTTCAAGCAGTAGTTTCTTGGTTGCTATCTGATCTTTAATTGGTCATATAAAGGACTGAATCCAAAACTGTATGTGTGCAGGGCACATGCTTCACCACTAAATAATGCAGACAAGTGGCTCATTATCTAGTAATTACAGTATAAAAGGTTCTCCTATTCAGAATGCTGCCTTCAATTCAACCTGGTGCTTTATACCCTTCATTCTTTCATATTGTATTCAATTTTTTAAACCTTTTGCTGACTTCCCTTGTCATCTTTTCACCATATTTTCTTGAACTAAGAGTACTTTTGTGTTTGAAATAATGTTGCAAGTGAAAATATGCCTCGCTATAGGTGACATCCAACTAAGGCATACTCATAGCAGATCTGCAGAAATCAATGACTTACTTCATTGAGTCTACACTATGGCTTAGTTGGATACCACCCTATATGACCGCTTCTTTATAACAAGTTAGACATACCATAGTTTTGTCAAAAATCTGTATTGCTGCCCATGGATTTTGTCTTCCTGTGTGTCTCTAAAAAGTGTGTAACTTACATCTAAGCTGCATGCTGGTTTGTTCTTGCCTGCCTTTTTCAGAGTTCTAAGATGAATCTAGTTAAGATGATAAAGGAAAAATAGCATTTCGGTGGCTGTATTATACTTACCCTACACCTGTAATGCAGGTCTGTGCTGAATAATTTTCATTACACACACACACACACACACACACACACACACACACACACGTTAGTGTAGGAAACAGCACTTTATGCATATACATTAAAAATCTGATTAAGCCACAGGCAACTAGACTGAATCTAAACTGATCAAGAAACCGTGAAACTGCAAAAGCAATTACATAAAGATTTAAGTCAAGTCAACCATCCTAAGTCTTTCCCTGGGCCGTTCACTGACACTCCAAAATTGTATCTTCAAAAGAAGGAATCTTCCAATTGCATCCAGAGCAGGTACTAGGCATTTGAATTTTAACAATGTTTTTCAGAGACTGACTAGAACTTTTGACTACTTTTTCATAACATCTTGCTCATAACAAGTTGAGTTCTACATAAATTAATGTCTTCACTTTCTTCCAGCCAATTGGGTAGTTGTATGACAGGTACAAATAATTTATTTCTGCATGGGCAGTACATACCCAGTCTTCTTCAGATCCTTGCTATATTTAGCTTCAAATTTTAAAACCAAAACTATGTTAAACATGAGGATACTGAAATTACAAATACCCTCCTCTGAACAATATGAAACAGAATTAACAGTACCTGGAACTGCAGGAGGCTTGCTTCATATCCAAGTATACAGAAAGCTTCAAGCAGCTACAGGTTGCTTTTAATTGCAAATCTTTTGCAATCTGGTCAGTTGAAGACTGAGGTGACTAATGCTGATCAAGAACTTACTCAAATTGACTTTGTAAGTGACTTTCTCTAAATTTTATCTCCTAATCCATTTCAAAGTTCCCCTTTAAAAACAAGCCAAATGTCAACTGGTTATTTTTACACAGGACTGTCCCTGGACCCAGGATAGTAAACCTTGTTGATATTAGATGAACAGGTCTGGAGAAACCCCATGCTGTATTCAGATTACTGTAAATTTCTTCCTCCTTCCCTTGAATAACGCAGTAAGCTGAAGAACTGTTCATTCCGATAGAGAAGTAGGCTTAGCACTGTACTAAGAAAGGTAAGGTAGGCAAGATTGTTTAATTGTACCTAATATGTCATGATTGACCACTTTCCATCTCATGGAAAGTTTTATGTATGCTACCTAAAAGGTGTACTTAAAGAAAATTTTGGTTATCTAATCTTTATAAGAACAAACTTCCTCTGTGCCTTTTCATAGATGAGTCATACATACTCGCCCAACTTGCTTTCAGTGCAAAATGTATATGGACTACTATATGAATTCTCACAACAAAACAGTATATGGGGCTTTGTTAGTATGAAGACAATACAGTTGTACCTCAGTTTAAGAACAGGCCTGTTTACGAACGATTCGGTTTACGAACTCCACAAAACCAGAAGCAGTGTCCCGGTTTGCGAACTTTACCTCGGTCCAAGAGGTAATCCGAACGGTGGAAGGACACCGGCAGCAGGAGGCCTCATTAGGGAAAGCACATCTCAGCTTAAAAACTGTTTTGGTTTAAGAATGGACTTCCGGAACAGATTAAGTTTGTAAACTGAGGTACCACTGTACCAGCCTTTTCATCCAGCTATTATGGATTCTCTAATAACAAAAATTTTATTATTTATACCCCGCCCATCTGGATTCTTAGTTGCTTTCATACTTTAGCAGAGCAGTATATGTCCTATGCAAAAGCCACCTTTTTCACCATATAGCCCTGGCTGTCTTATAACAGCCATTAGCAGATTCTCATTCTATCAAAGCTGTATCCTGTGCAGTTACTAGCTAAGTTGCTGAAGGTCACTTGAAGTGCCCACTGAAAATCAATTCCAGATTCAGGGTAATGTTTACTTATTTGTTGAAAATGCCTGCTTTTCTAATGATTTCAAAGAAATATTGCCAACAAATAGAGATTTAAGTATTAAGGCAGTTGGGAATTGCTGACTTTTTTGGCCTCTTTAATGAAAATGCATTAATTGCTTTTTCCTAAATGGGTATTATATCTATTAGCATCTCATTAATTTAAATAGGCAACTGGCTGAGCGTTCTTTTATTCTCATTGTTCTGCATACCAAGATTGCCAAATGCAACAATCTCGTCCCAACAGTGCCATCTAAGAGGGTCATAATACAGCTTTAATGATTGAAACTTGAAAAATACTCATTAAAAATTAAATGCATGACTAGTTGACATCACTTTCCAGAATGAGACTATGAAGTATTTTAGATAATGATCTAAACTCCACAGCATACCATTCCGTGGGAAAGCAGGATAGGGCAAATTAGTCTAAAATATATATGCAATCATAAATGTAAACCAGGGACTGTTAACGTATGAGTTTATTTTAAACCTGCAGGGATTTTTAAACTTACAAAATCTGCTTACAAAAGCCACATTACCTCTGGACATTCAGTGTAGTCCCCCTCCACTTTATGGTACCCCATGTTTGTTTAACCAATAAACTCTTCTGTTTGACTGAAATGGTGTAAAGTGAAACATCTGACTGGACATGGTGAGCATCATGCGAAGTTTGGTTTCATAGATTTGTAAGGCTGAAAGGGACCATGAGGATCATCTAGTCCAACCCCCTGGAGTGCAGGAATATGCAGCTGTCCCATACGGGGAACAAACCTGCAACCTTGGCGTTACCAGCACCAAGTTCTAGCCAACTGAGCTATCCAGGCACAAGTAATCGTAAGTTCAGCTAATGTGGTGCAGAAGCTGCTAGGATGAAGGCCTTATTTACAGAGTTTAAAGTTTCCTGCTTGCTCCATAAAAACCAACAAGATTTACTGTGTTTTCCAAACCCAGAAACAAGCTAGGCATGGCCATTTGAGAACTCTATGGAAACCATGAGCAGGCCCAGACAGAGGGGGGGCCATATGGGCCACTTGGCCCGGGCCTCCAATTCCAAAGAGGGCCTCAGTCAGCATATCCACAATTATTTATATACTTGCTTATTTATAAGACTTCAGTTATCTCCAGAGTAAAAAAACGGGGGGGGGGGGCACATTATCTACCTGGCCCAGGCCTCTGCCTGGCTCTGACCATGAGACACAATCTTATACTTAACAAGATTACCAAGCAAGCAAATATGGATTATCTTTTACTTCTATTTTATGTTGTCCAAATACCTACTCTGTCATCACAATAATGTGCCTACTAAACAATACCAACATTTCCCAACCAGTTTCTTCTTCTGTAAATTTCAAGATACTTACTTGTTATGCATAATCTCTTGCATATATTCAAAAATAAAATTTGAATTCAAAAATTGTTTCTGAGTAAATATGCGTAAGATGCAGCCTTAGATAAAGGAAGTGGCGATTAAAGCTCTTTCAGTGGGCTCGGTCTCAAGTGTCATAGTATTAAGAGTGGGTTTATTTATACCAGTGGTGTCCAAACTTTTTTCAAAGAGGGCCACATGTGATGAAGTGAAGGGGCGTGGGGGTTGGAGTGCTGAACTTCTTTTAGGATTGAAGCCTTTGAGATTTTTTTAGGATTTTACCCCAGGAAATAAACTGCCACAGGGGCCGGATTAAACCAACCAGCGGGCCAGATTAGGTCCCCGAAACGGACTTTGGACATGCTTGATTTATACTATTATTAAACCAACAAAGTTTCCAATTAAAAAATTTCTAATGTTAATAGTCATGCTTCTGAAAAAAACAAGTATTTAACTGTGCTTCAGTAAAACTGGTTTTAATAAACCTAGGAGCACAATCCTAAATCTTTCGGCACAAAGCCAACATGCCCTTTTGTTGCAAAAAACTTAATATGCTTTCATACAAGAGACGGAATGTCTGCCTCTCCGTGTAGATACCAAGCAAAAACACTTGAAGAGTAATTGACAGTTAGTACCTGAGCTCAACCTTTATATATTATGTTTGAAGCCACCCAGATTGCCTGGGGCAACCCAGTCAGATGAGTAGGGTATTAACAATACTAATAATAATTTCTGAAAGTTTATTTTGCTGAAAGTGGCTTGATTCGTAGACTATTTGCCCAAGGTGTAGGGTAGGAATTTCAATACATCAAATAGTAAGTAGAAATTGCACACTGGTTCTTTACACTGCAACCCTTTATATCACCATTTGATTGACAGTTCACAATTCAACTTGTTAACGTCCCTATTTTCTTACCAACTAGTTTGGTTGATCCAGACTAAACTAAGTTCAATGGGAACTACAACTCAACTTACTGCCTTTAGAATCTTCAATGTCTCAAGTATTAATTGACAACATGCTTTCTAGATAGAGAAGCAAACACTGAATACAAGCATTTTTCTTCAAGTGGCTTTAATTATCTTTTTCAACCATAGTCACTTTGTTCAACTACTCCTAACTACAAATCACTCTAATATCTGCACTTCTATACCTTGAAGTATAATGGCCAATTGTGTTTATAAAAAAGAAAAAGACACAAAGCCCATAACCATGCCATTTATATTAAATCTTTTTTTATTTTTGTATCTGATTTTAGACAGACTCTTGCACAGGGGGCTCATACCCATCAGCTCGCTCTACCTTGGCACCAGTTTCATCACCTGATGGCTTTCCAGCACCACCACCTTCACCATGCAGCTCCATCAGCTTGCCCACTGCAAATAATAATGCAACAGTTTGAATTAACACAGAGGCAATTTTATGCTAAGATTCTACATTTAAAGTTAACAAAGTGCTTCTAAAGAATGAAGCCATGTTTAAAATTAAATTGATTGGCTGCTCAATACACTTTTTGAAAACAATCAAGACTTAACCTTTTATGATTTATGGGAATGTCAGAATTTGAAAATAGTAATCACTGTTTCATCTGGGACCGAAACAAATTGTCATCATTCATTCCCAACCAATGAATATAGCAAAAAATATAATTTAGATAAGATACCAAAATGCTTACATTCAAACTTGGGCTTCTTAAGCATCTTGACTTTACGAACATAGACATCATGAAGGGGATAGATGGACTGACACGCTTTTTCTATGTCTTTCCCAATGCTGTCTGGGATGCTAGAATGGAAGGAAATAAAGTTTGACTTCTTATGTTCAAATTAAGAATCACAGTATTGAAACCCCCCCAAAAGTAGTACCACTGTTTTTGGTAGTACCATTACATATCCCCCCAAAAGTAGTACCATTACATATCCCAGAAAGCAGCCATTATTGCTGGAGCCTGAATGGAGATGACAGTTCTCCTCCACTGACTGTGCACCACAATGATAAAAAAAGGATTGCAACTGAACCTGTGACTCCACATTTGAGCCAAAAACTTAAAATGCTAGACCAAATGTCCACAGTAGCCAACCAAATGATTATGGGAAACTAATAAGCAGGACATGAGCAAAGTAGCACTCTCCCACTCTGAAGAAACCATACTGCCTCTGATTATAGAGGCAGTGCATAACCATCCTGATTGGCACGTTGGCAGAATTATGCCCCATGAATTTGTCAGAAAGATCTCAAGGAGGAAAGTCACACTGTAACATACCTCCACAACAGGGTAAATCTAGTAAGGAATTTTATGATGCCTGTCTCACAGAAACCCCATCACAAACACATGATGAGATTGCTACATGTGACTAGCAAACAATTCAAGAGAATTCAATATATTTGCCTAAAATTTGGAAAATTTTGGATAAAATTGGATAAATTATTTGGCTAAAACAAGTATTAAGATACAACGAATGAGTACTAAGAATATTGTTTTTGTAATACAGAGGGGCTGACAGAACAACTCTCCCACCATAAACTGAAGCTGACAGGACCGTGCTGTATGGAAATGGGTGTTAACGGTTGGCCTAGAACAGCTAAAATCTGCTGGAATATTTATATACACTGCTATGAAAATTAAAGCTAGATGGAATAAAAACTGCCTTCCTAAACATGGGACACAAATTTTAACCTACAGTTTATTGACAACTTCTTTCAGGTCATTTGTCTGCACTTCTCGTGTCATGATTTCCACCATCTTCTTGCGGATTTGGCGGACTTGCTGGTGTTGGGCGTAGGAAGTCTTGCGAATCTGGTTAGTTCGCTTCTTGGTGAAGCCAACACAGAAAAGGCGCAGAAGATATCCATCTGTAGTTTTTACATCCACATGGGCCTCAATCATTGTCTGGAAAAAATTAACAGTTGTTCAATATACCAAAATAATGTACTTGAGTAAAAGTGTCTACTATAAATCTTGAACCAAGCAAAAAGACCAGGTATTCAATGCTCAGTGCAACAAAGGAAGGATTATATCAACACAGTCATCCAAGCAGCCACATCTACAAATCAACACCCCCATATCCAGTTACCGCGTTAGAAACAGAATGCCTGGTTTTCATTTTTGATCCAGACAGCTCAAAGGTCGCATTTTTCAAGACAACTTTGATTCTTGAAATTCATTCTGATTGTGCAGATAAAATATAACTGACAGAATTCTACAGGATGTATTGCTAGTGTGCGAAAAGTCAAGTTCCATAGATCCCCAGGCATGCACCTCTAGATGGTGGAAACATCAGGCACCTTCACTTGGTTGCAAGAGGCCAATAGCCAGGTGCAAGATGTGGCTGGCAAATTTCGAATGTTGCCCAGTTAGCTAGCAATCTTTCATGATTATAAAATTTCAAATATGAATTTGGCACTGTGGGTATGCTGTGAAATCTTCATTCACTATCCAGTCGGACTTTTTAAAACAAATCTGCTTTTATAGTTCCAACAAAAAACCGGTTTTCTCCCCTTGAAGATGACTGTGAGGAGAATATTCAATGTGAGAGGGTAGAACTGAATCCAACAATGGGGCAATTTGATCCTGTGCCGCTAAGAGAGGATTATCCAGTACCTAAGATTTCCACCACCCTGCAACAGCAATGAAGTGCAGCATTTACAGATTAGCACAATTACATGCAAATATTACTAACCTGCCATTTTTTGACCATCGAACACATTTTGTCACGTGTGAGATCCATTCCATGAAAGTTTGTCAGACAGTTTTTCCCTTGCACATCTTCTGTAATCAGTTTGAATTTACGGAAGGCAACTTCGTCATTCTGCAGGTCAGCAAGACTTACTTCAAATACTCGGCCCTTAAGTCCATCTGAGGCAATTTCTAAGAACACAAAATAATGTTAATGTGTTTCATGCAGACTCATAATAAACTGTTAATGTAATAGCTAGAAACAAAAGTGTTTTGCCAATTTATTTCCTCCAGGGAATATGCACAGGAGTGCAAACTTTCCAAACAAACTGCCCTATAGCCACTTTCAAGAAATTTTGAATTCTTTTGCTTTGCGTTTCACAAAACTCCCAAGGCAGATAACAATTCAACATCTCTGCAGTTAAAATTAGAAGGTTTGAGGCCTTGCTTTTAGAGTTGAAACATGACACATACAACAATTAGTTTATAAATAAGTAGCAGCACCTATCAGCTCAGCATATTTTTACCTAGCAAGCCTTAGAATAATTTTTTTAAAAAAATTATGTAGCAGTTTTCTATCTAAGTAACTTACTTGTTCCCTGAGTCCTGGTGACCAATGTCTTCCCAATGTTTCGAATATTGAACATTGCTGGGGCCTTGACATCATACCAGTCCTTCTTTGAAAAGGGATCAACCCTGATTTCCAGGAAAAGAGAAAAGCTTTGTCAGACCTGCAACTTCCTATAATTCCAGAAACACTTGGAATACAGGAAGATAGATGTCTTATACAGAATAAAGATTTCTGGGTCCATCTAGCATTATCTATACTTGGCAACACATCTCCAGGGTTTCAGTGAAGTCTTCACCAGCCCTGCCTGGAAATCTCACAACCAAGCCTGGGCCTTCTGCATGTGACTCCCTTGATATCCCAACAAAACACCAAAGTTAATATTTTATGCAGTTTTCACCCATCTACACTGCATGCACTGGGCCTGCTTTTCATCCTTCTGTGTTATATCAAGAAAGGCGTAAACGGTGCTTAATTTACAGCACAGTCCTAAGCGTGTCTACCCAAAAGTAAGCTCAATTCAAGGAAAAGTCAGGTGAGGTTAGCAGCGTTAGTCAACTGGCACTTTACATCCCTGAACTACGCTACCTGAGAGCTTTGGAGCCACCAGGCAAGATGATCGCTAGTACATGACGGTTCTTCGAAACTCCCCATTTTATTCCAAAGCTCTGCTTATAGCAGGGTGCACGCTGAACTAGGCCCGACAATTACTAAGCCTAGAAGGGAAAGACCCTTAGATTTTCCACCTTTCTTCAGCAGCCTGAATAGCCTCCCTGCCCCTCTCTCTGAGAAGGGCAGCTGTACGAAAAGGCCACTGTAGGAGTCGACAAATTTCAAGCCCCATAAGCCCTGCAATGGAGGGAAAGGCTGGACGGCGCCCCCCAACTCAGGCCCCCAAATTCGGGGCTCCAGGCACGAGATCTGCAGCCCTGCCCCTACCCGCCCCTGGGGAACTCGCACGTGCCCGTTCTAGAACGATTCCCGCGCGCTCCCCGGCCCGCCCGCTTCCCTTAGAGAGCCGCCATGTCAGCAGCGCTTTCCCTACACCCACCACTACTCTCCTCAATCCGACCAACATCGGAGGCATCCGACGTTTGCGGGCCGCGACCCCCCCTCGGCCGCGCTCCGGCTACCCCGAAGCTTCTGCCCCGGCCTGACTTACACTTTCTTCTTGGCGCCTTTCTTGCCTCCTTTGGTGAGGCGCTTGTTCTTGCCAACCGCCATAGTGCCGCGCCGGGAGAAAAAGAGGCCGGAAACTCAACGCCACGCGAGATTATACGAGAACCGGGCTCGCGCGAGATCTAATGCTGCTTTCTGCGCGTATCGCGAGAAACGGAGGGTCTCGGAGGAGCCAGCATGCGGCGGGAAGTCACAGCGGCCTCTGGCGGTAGGTTGTCTGTTTTGCGCTCTCAGCCGAGTTAAGGAAGTACGTCCTGGACGCCTTTTCCCTTGTTGAATCAGCAATGTCTTTTCCACGTGGTACAGGCTGAAATTCCTCAAGGATTTATCCCTGGTAAATGCACGCGACACCCATAAAAAAAACCGTATCTCTCCCGCGAAGTTGCTTCTTCGCAGAACTCCTTTCCAGCAAAAACCAGGAGATTCTTATAAAACAATACAGCCCACCACGGGAAGTTCGTTAGTACAGTCAGCGGCTTTTATGGCACAATGCTACTTTCGATTATTCTCACAAGGTATTTTATTGTTGCTTTTAACAACAAAGCAAAATGCCAGAAACTTGGCTATAACAAAGGAAAAGGGGCATGTACGTTAATATTCGCATGTGTTCAAAGCTGAATACTTTGTTTTTGAGTTGCACAGAGTGGAGGTTAAAGTAAGAGCGGCTGGACATTAGCATGATGAAGTAGGGAAGGCTGAACATTGTCAGCCAAGCCTGGATAGTGATAGTTATTACAGTAGTCGTTAGAATCTGAGCTCCTCAGAAGCCCTCGTGAAGAATTTATATTGAGGGTTTACATGCAGGAGGAAGCAGGGAAGAGGAATATGCTTGCTCCTCCACTAGTTGGTGGGCTGCTGTCTGAAGTGGGAATGCTGACTCGGTGGATGATGCAGAATCCTGATTTCCAGGGTTCTATCAGAAGGTCGACGGTTCGAATCCCCATGACAGGGTGAGCTCCTGTTGCTCGGTCCCTGCTCCTGCCAACCTAGCAGTTCAAAAGCACACCAAAGTGCAAGTAGATAAATAGGTACCGCTCCGGCGGGAAGGTAAACAGCGTTTCCATGCACTTCTCTGGTTCGCCAGAAGCGGCTTAGTCATGCTGGCCACATGACCCGGAAGCTGTACGCCGGCTCCCTCGGCCAGTAAAGCGAGATGAGCGCCGCAACCCCAGAGTCGGCCACGACTGGACCTAATGGTCAGGGGTCCCTGTACCCTTTACCTTTACTATAACATGAAAAGCAAGTACAGAAAGTTCCCCGCTTCACATGCTTTGTGGAGGGTGAGGAGAATCTTGCAAACCTACAAAAAATTACTCTAACTAAAAAAATCAAGAGAAATGACACTTAAGGGAACTACATCATTTCCTCCGACTTTTTTTCCTAACGAGATAATAGGTCTTAATTTCATTACTATTATTTATTAAATTTGTATGCTGCCCTTCAGCTGGCCAAAGACCCCAGAAAAGTTCACAACAGTAAAATACAAAGTGAGTATACAAAATACATAATCAAACAAAAACTAACCAATAGTGTTGGGGTTTTTTTATATAAAAAAAAATAGATTGTTGATCAGCCAGACATCATTCTCTGATTGAAGAGAAACCTGGCGCCTAAAAATATGTAATGAAGGCGCCAGGAAAGCCTCCCTGGGAAGAGCATTCCACAAACAGAGCCACCACAGAAAAGGCCTGTTCTCATGTTGCCATCTTCCAAACCCCTTGTAGAGGAAGCAAATAGAAGGACCTCAAATGATGACTGCAGGGCCCAGGTCAGTTCATATGGGGAGAGGTTTGTCCTTGAGGTATTGCAGTTGTAAGTTGTTTAACCAGCACTTTGAACTGGGCCCAGACACTAATTGGCAACTGGTGCAGTCAGTTCAGGACCAGTATAATATGCTAAAATGATCTTTCCCTGTTGAGCAACCTTGCCACCAAATTCTGCATCAGCTGAAGTTTCCGAAACATCTTCAGACCTCCAGATGTAAACGAGAAGTAGAGCTGTGTGTCGTGGGCATATTGCTGACAGCATACTCTAAAACTCTAGATAACCGCATTCAGCTGTTTCATGTAGATGCTAAACAGCATAGAGGATAAAGCTGAACCCTGAAGAACTCCACATTGATGGTTCCACAGGGCCAAAGAGCACTCCCCAAGCACTTCCCAAGCATCACTCTCTGGAAACAACCATCTAAGTAGGAGTTGAACCACTGCAAAGTGGGGCCGCCCATCCCTAACTCAGATAGCTGCTCCAGAAGGATACCATGGCTGATGGTATTGAAACCCATCGCGGACAATTAACAGGGACACATTTCCTCTGTCTCTCTCCCAGCAGAGGTTATCATACAGGATGACCAAAACAGCTTCTGTGCCAAAAATGGGCCTAGACCCTGATGGAAATGGATTTAGGAAATCGATTTCCTCTAAAAGTGCCTGGGTCTGGTCTGTGACCGCCCAAAAAACCTTGTCCAAGAAGAGGAGATTGTAGTTGGTTAAATTTTCTGAATCCAGGGACCCTTAACAGCCAAACCATAAACCCAGCACTTACACTGTAATACTACTAGTTACAGCAGTACAGTACTGAGGACTCTGGATTCCTTTCTCTTTCAGCAATAGACTATGCTGGTGCAGCTTCCTCTTTTTTAAAAAGATAACAATGCATATGTTACAAATAGGATCAATGGACTACATTTAACAATGTGACCTTAGAAGAGCAATTGAATGCACAGAATAGTTCAGTTGTCATTGCCCACATACTTTGAGATGTGAAGGCCTGGAAAAACCCAGAAACATTTAGAAGAAAACATTTTTGCTTGCTTTTATTTGTTTTCCTGGCAAAGAAATTGGTTGTTTGGGGTAAAATAAAAACCACTCTTGTGCAATGTTTTCCCTTTCAAAAAAATGGATGAGATATTTCCTTAGGTAGCACTTCAAACACTGCTGCAAATTCCTACATGCAAGATTCAAAAGATTCACTCACTCACTAGATCATCACCTCGCCGTGGTGAGTGGGCCTGCACGTTCCTCTGATCTTTGTGAGCGAAGACATCGGGAATCTCATACTCCCAGTAGGGTCACACAAGGTGGTAAAATCTGGAGGAGGAGAGGGATTACAACAGCAGGCCCATCTCAAGCCAAGCATTAATTCCATTGAGTTTACAGTTGTGAAGCTGTCTCCCTTTTATTTTGTTTTTACTTACCCATATCCCACTAGAAGCTACAAACATGAGTTTGACCAAACTGCGGGAGGCAGTGGAAGACAGCAGTGCCTGGCATGCTCTGGTCCATGGGGTCACGAAGAATCGGACACGATTAAACGACTAAACAACATCCCACTGAAAAGCACATAAATTGTTTTCATACCGCATTATGAATAGTCTTATACAACTCAAAAACATTTTTCAGGTTTGTATGTCATAGAATCAAAGAACTGTAGAGTTGGAAGGGACCCCAGGACTCATCTAGTCTAACCACCTGCAATGCAGGAATCTCAACTAGATCATACATGACAGATGACCATCCAACCTCTGCTTGAAAACCTCCAATGAAGGGGAGTCTACAATCTCCCAAGGGAGTCTGTTCTACTATCAAACACCTCTTACTTTCAGAAAGTTCTGTTCAGTCAGAATCTCCTTTCCTGTAACTTGAATCCATTAGTTCGGGTCCTGTCCTCTGGAGCAGGAAAAAAACAAACTTGCTCCATCTTCCATGTGACAGCCCTTTGAAGATGGCTATCATATCTCCTCTCAGTTTCCTTTTTACCAGGCTAAACATAACCAACGCCCTCGACTGTTCTTCTTAAGGATTGATTTCCAGACGTTTTATCATCTTGGTGACTATCCTCTGCACACGTTCCAGCTTGTCAATATCCTTAAATTGTAGTGCCCAGAACTGGACACAGTCCAGAGGACTTAGTTGGCTGGGCAACCCAAAAATGTTCTAAACAAATAAATGAATGAATGGGGGGGGGGCATGTCTGCAGCTTCCCTTCTATCCTAGCCATGTCTTTGATTCCACTTGAGGCTTTTACCTTGCATTTCAAGGCATGGATTCAGATCATTAAAAGGTGGTGGTGGTTCTGCCTGTTGAAAGACCACTTGAAGCAGGTTGTGCAGCCATGCAGGCTAGCCTAGTCCCCTGCCCCTAGGTTGCTTAGAAAGGGCTTTATAAATGTGGTAATGTATGGGGGGGGGGTCCTAGCCTAATCAGGATGCCCTTTGTATGGAGATGCTCTTAGCCATCAGTGAGAAACATATGGCCCTCCTAATCCCTGGGCATTGGTCATAGTTGCTGGGGCTGATGGGAGTTGTAGTTCAGCAACATCTAGAGCAGGCTTCCTCAACCTTGGCCCTCCAGATGTTTTTGGCCTACAACTCCCATGATCCCTAGCTAGCGGGACCAGTGGTCAGGGATGATGGGAATTGTAGTCTCAAAACATCTGGAGGGCCGAGGTTGAAGAAGCCTGATCTAGAGAGCCAAAGGTTCTCCAGCCCTGTTCTTCAAGCAATACAAATTTACTTGTATAAGAACATGAAAGCAAATATTTTCAGGGTTTTCAACATTGTTTCTAAGCGCCTAAAATTTTTATATAAGTATACCTATCCAAAACCATTTGCATTGCTCACATTCTACATATCTGGCATACAGTTGCATTAAAATTTCCAGTTAAGTAACTTGGAGGGAAGGTGTCATTTTGGATCTCTTACGGACACCCAGCATTTAGTCCAAGCGCTTCAAATTATGTCACTTGAAGAGAAGGGAGAAATGACCTGAGTTGCTGATCTGATAAGATTTTATCACTCGAGGAACCAGAATTTCCAGTAGGACTGGGGAGAAAACCTGGCTAGTAAAAATTCAGAAGTAGTAGCACTTTCAGTAGTGTTAGACATTATGGCTCATGTGAATGGAATTTGGTTGATTTCAAAGAAACAGATTCCTTGCTGCCTTTGATCCCCGTAATTCATCACAATAATGCTTCTTGTTTTATAATGTGTGGTTCAAGTTTTAAATGTTGGTGAGCTGTACTTAAAGGAGTTTCCTGAAATTAATGGTCTGTTTTTAGGACGAGAAAGACCTACTGCATAACCCATGATACATGTGAGTTTTAAGCTTACATTCCAATGTAAACTTGTTCAAGTGAAACATCTACAGAAAACAACATGCTGCAACACTGGTGGGTCAAAGCAAATGTTAGTCTCAGGAATGCAATCAAAACTCAGCCTCTTACCAGTCCTGTCCCACCCCCAGCACCATTTGGGACCCCAACAGTGGCACTGTGCTGCTGTAATTGCAATATATATGTTTTTGTATATAATATGTCAGTATTATATAGAAAAATACTTATTAGATAGGGGGTCTTTTAAATTTTCAAATGACAAAACCAAATTCACATATTCTTTCATCATTCTTATCTTTAGAACAAAAGAATAGTTCAGTAGAGTGAAGGATAGACATTCTTTTTCCAAAATGGATTGGCTGCAATCAGTCATAGCAGACATTTTTATTCCTGGGTTGACTCTAAGCATATGCACCTGGACTGGGTGTCAGCACTGTAGGCATTAAAAAAAAAAAAGCTCTGACTTTTAAAAAATGGATGATTCACAGCTAGGAAACATCAGAATTCCAGTTCTGTTTGCTCAGCTTCTAACAAACAATATATGCTTCATTTTCCCACACACTTCTTGAAAAAGAGCTAGATACTGTGCTGTGTACATCTTAAAGGCTTAACTGACTGGATTTTGGTGGATTAGTTCACAGTGTGTTCTTATGTAAAAGCATTTGTCTTTGCAATGCTAAACAGTGCAAATATTTTATATACCTCCAAGGCTTTGCAATCATGTAGCACTCAGTGCTTGAGTCTCTGCATGTATACTACTCAGAAATGTAGCGTCCAGGTCAAGGAAAGTCACCACTCATTTTTGCCTTGGTCAAACCACACCTGGAGTACTCTTTCTGGTCCTGGGCATCACAATCTAAAAAGAATATTGACAAGTTGCAACGTGTGCAGAGGATGAGCAAAATGATCAAGGATCTGCAAACTAAGCCTAATGAGGAACAGTTGAGGGAGTTGGTCAAGTTTAGCCTGGGAAAGAGGAAACTTGAGATGAAATATGATAGCCATCTTTAAATATTTAAAGGGCTGTCACATGGATGATGGAGCAAGCTTGTTTTCTCCTGCTCCAAAGAGTTGTACTTGAACTAATGGATTCAAGTTACAAGACAGGATATTCCAACTAACAGGAAGAACCTTCTGATCCTAAGAGGTGCTTGACAGTGGAAGAGACTCCCTTGGGATGTGACGGACTCTCATTCTTTTGAGGTTTTTAAGTAGAAGTTGGGTGGCCAGAAAAGACAGCAAGATCAAGGAAATAGAAGAGAAAGAAACAAAGGTTAAAATGCTATGAGTTACATGTTGCCAGGCAAAAAGAAGCAGTGGGTCCCCCAAGTTTCACAGCGACCCAGGAGTCTGGGGCCACAGTTGCATAGCAGGGATCTTGAAATGGCTACGCATGGACACAAGACATAACCTACCCTTCAAAGTTTGCAGACTGTGCTTCACCCAGGAAACTCTGCGTGGTGGAGAACCCACTACAGGTGGTTTAAGGATGGGAAAGTTGCCTCATGGGAGGCCACATGACTTCATGTCCCCTTAAGGGCCTCAACTAACTTGGAGAGAAGCACACACAGAAAGAGAAGAGGCAAGGGAAGAGAGTAGAGGAGCTACTAGGGGTTGAAATTGTTCTGGAGCCTCCCATTGAGATTGGGCAGTGATGGGGCCCTTGGGGACAAAAACCTAAAGCCCCAGTTTAATGAGAAGTGTGTGTGTGGAGGGGTCCCTGAGACAAAATATGAACATGATTGAGACTGAGGCTAAGGAGGGAGGGGATTCAAAAACAAAAGGTTGCCAAGTAACTGGAGACCTGTTACCTTCCATTTTTTTTGCGAGTGGATGGAAGCATAGGTGAGCCAATCCAGATAGGTATAAGTTGACAGAGACTGTACTTGACCTTGCATGTCAGGAGTTAAAGAGTGGTGCACCAATAGATATCCATGTGAAAAACTGGTTGAGGTCCCTGTGGTTGATTTAAGCAGAAGGGGCAGTGTTCATCAGGAAAATATATTTGTTCTCTTCAGGGGTGATTAATTGCCAAATAGAGGTTCGTGCCAAGAAGACCAGATGCAGAGTTGGGCATTGCATGCGCCTAGAAATCTTGCTCCTCTTCTAGGGCTTGCCAGTCTTTTGGGGCCACTGAGCAGATCTGTAATATGCTTCTGAACTCACTCCCATTGGAGACACTGATCACTGATGGCTTTCCATCACCTAATTAACAACACATCTGTTCTCGCAGGATTTCATGGGTTTTTGTTTAAGCTTGGTTTTAGGATTTCCTGCACTGTAATTACTGTCGCTGTTAATTTTTGATGATTTTAATTGTGCTCCTGGTTTTAAATGCTGTGTGATTTCATTATCTTGGGAACCACTTTATGACCAGTGTCACGAAATGTGGTCTAAAGAATATTACTAAATAAATCAATAAAATGGGCACGTGTTTTAAAAATACATTTGGAGGAAAACAATCCATTTTAAAAGACATGAAATAAATAAACTACAAATGCAGTCAAACTAATGACACTCCCCCCCCCCCCGCTTTTGTTTCTGGAGCAGACATCACATGCAGAGCATTAACACAACTGTGTTTGGATTTGCTTGCAGTTCAATATCTTACGTGCTCATGCTTTTATCCATTTTTTTTTTTGAAAAATATATTTGAAAGGGTGCTGCACTGGGTACAGGTGGGGTGCTGCCTCCTTGTTACTTCTAAAGTAATTGCCTCTTGGCACGCCAATGAAATGTATGTGGGTATTGCAGCTGGTGTAGATCAGACCATCTTTCAGAAATTCCAGTTCAGTGTCCTGTATGTTTATGCATTCCTTCAAGAGCTTTTTAAAACATTGGGTAAACAATGCATAGCGATGTATTCATTTTCCTTTTGGCTATTGAACTGAGAATTTATCATTTTATTTACCGCACCACTTTTATCAGCTCTGAACCAAGAGAGATTTTTGCTTTTTTGTACATGGTGTACTGACATTCTGGGTGCAGATTTCCCCAAAGGCAGAATAGCGTCTCTTTTTTTAAGGACTCACTTGCTCTTGCTAATGTTATTATGCTTGAATTTGCTCTTTAAAACAGTCCAACTGTAAAAAGTGACACTAGGAAAATGTCACACGGTGTGATATAGCACATTAGCAGCTGATTGGTTTGTTGTAAAGTGAACTTTTGTAAACCACATTGAAGTCATTATACTCAACCCAAAGTACAGTGGTACCTCGGGTTAAGAACTTAATTCGTTCTGGAGGTCTGTTCTTAACCTGAAACTGTTCTTAACCTGAAGCACCACTTTAGCTAATGGGGCCTCCTGCTCCTGCCGCACCCCCAGAGCATGATTTCTGTTCTCATCCTGAAGCAAAGTTCTTAACCCGAGGTACTATTTCTGGGTTAGCGGAGTCTGTAACCTAAAGCGTCTGTAACCTGAAGCGTATGTAACCCGAGGTACCACTGTAAACTGCTTCACCTCCAAAGCTGCAGTCCTATGCACCGAGTGGGCCATAGTGGTTTAAACCTGAAAAACACTACAGAATAGGTAAACTCTTTCCTTTATTCCAACCGACACATTTCCATAATCACTAATTCCATATAAAGGATTAAGTTTATGGTGGGCAGACATAGGTCTTTATCAAAGTTTCCCATCACCAATCACTAGTGGTTTTTCAGCTCAGCAAGAAAGACTGAATTTTATAAAGGTTGACTTTAATCTTGTCATTGTTCATGTGAAAGTTCACTTGCATAACTATGCTGGATATGACTGAGTTCAAAATTATTCTTGCTGCAGTGCGTTACCATATCGGCTTTGGAACAAAAATCCATCCTGGCAGTTTGCTAACACCTTCTTCTGCCTCTACTGCTGCCTTTAATGATCAAAGTTTGTAAGGAACCATTTATTTAGCTCCAAGAAATCAGCAGCAGATGATGCAATGAAAGCTGGCACTGCTGTCTGAAAAGGTAAACCGTATTAGATAGCTACTGAACTGTGAAGCTTAGAGGACTAGAGCACACTGAAAGCACCTGAACCACAATAAAGTCCTCTTTTTGTAAGACATTTTTATAGTTCCAGCTTTTAAAAACTTTTTTGAACAGTAATGATGGTGAGGTTTCATAGAAGCTCCACCACATGTTGGAAGCAGGTGTTAGGGGGTCATGTGGCTGACCTGTCTTCTGCCCTGCTACACATGCTGGCCACAGAGCTTACCATTAGCTGCACATCTGGCAGCCATGAGAAGCAGCCCTACACATATTGGGTCCTCTGTATGAGGGTAAATGCTGATTGACCCAGGATTCCCTGTTGCACACGTAGGCTTGCATCACATAGGGTGGATGTAGACACAGGGGGAAAACACTATAAATAAGTCAGAAATTGGATCGTTATAACGAAAGAAAGAAATCCCTATGGAACACAGTGTTTTAAAATTTCCTGCTCTCTGCCGCCATCTAGGTGTTGCATGTTTATAGCACATTCAAATTGCTGTTTCCTTACTAATGTAGCTGAGTCCATAGTTGTCTAATGCAGGGGTTGTCAACCTGGTTGTCAACCTGGTGGGCGTTTCAGGATTCTAGGCAGGGGGTTCTATGGCACAAGCTGAATCCTCTTTCCATCAAGCACTGGTGGGCAGTAAGGAAATTTTGCCATCAAGAAACATCAAGAAAGATGCATTAGTGGGCGGTAGGTATAAAAAGGTTGACTACCCCTGGACTAATGTGTGGCTAGCGGGGAGAGGATGACCCTGCTGCAGTCGCCTCACTTCAGTGCACCAAGAGGCTTCTGTGAAACCCATTAAGAGATTATTCCAACACACACACACAAATATATTTATGACGGCTACTTGGTCACTGAAATTTGCAACACACGCAGCCCAATGCATTACTGGAAAAGTTTGGAAAAGTTATATCTCTAGCCCATAATTTCTGACATGCAGTTTTCAATGAAAGCAACCAGGCCAATCTGGCAAACAAGACGAGCCCCACCTCCAGTGCAATGCTTGAGGGCAAGAGAGTGTACTAATGTAAATGCTCCATGCAAGGTCCTGCTTCATTCAGAGGCTCTTTACATGTGCACATTGGTACATGCATAGAGCCCCTTGTCATATGCAAAATAACAGGGAATATGGCTGGCCCCTGAGGTCTGTCTCACACATTCCTTGAATGCTGCTGCTGCTGCTGCTGCTGCTGGTGGTGGTGGTGGTAATCTGGACTCCCCTATTGTAAATTGGTTGGAAAGGCATATGAATTTGCTGATGAAGGAGCAGAAGACAGCAGAAAGAGACTGGCTGTGTCCCAAATCCCTAAAATGAACCAAATGGAAACAAAGTTGTAAAAGAAAATATCAAACATTTAAAACATATAAATAGAAACATAAATCTGAGTGACCTTCCAATATAGAAATGTCAAGTGCACAAACCAGAGGGAAATCATATCAATTCCGTAGCTCTCGAAAAGCTAAAAATAGATAGAAAATTATGTTGTGCTTGAAGTTAGACATCTGTATAATTTAGCTTACTAATACTGCCATTTGAGAGAAAATGAGTGAAATGTTTAGATTCATATTTGATTACCAGATACAAACATATTCCTGAAAGCAAATTCTAATTAGAGAATATTTATGAAAGTAAGTAAAGTACACATAGTTCTTCATAGTATTGCTGCGAGGTTTTTTTGTTTGTTTTTTTGTGAGGTTAAGCTGTATGCCTGAGTCCCTCCTAATTCCTGGAGCCAGCAAGGGTTAAAATCCAATAGAGGATTTCATTCCTTGAATAGCCAAGCCAGCATCTTGGGAATGGCTCCCTAAGTATGGGTCATCAAAGTAACAAAGGTAGTGCATCCATGCTAGAGGAAAAATGGGTCCCTCAACTGTCTGGTAGTTAGAAGGCCAGCAGACAGAGTTCAGGTGTGTGAGCTAGAAGCTAGAAGCAAAGAAGCAGGCTAGGCAGCTAATAGACAGAGCCATGACTGGGATCCAAGGCTGTGGCTGTGGAAGAAGCATAACCGTCTAGGGGTGTTAAATGCTGTGAACCCCTCCATTGCAGGCTCAGGTTGTACATATGCATAGATTAACCACATCTCCTAAAGACACCAGAGTGTCCACTGTCCCTGATTCTGAGAAATCAAACCCTGGGCAAGCACCTGGAATCCTGCACCACTCGGAGCTTAGGCTGGTGTGCAACAGAATATATAGCCATCTGTGATACATGGGATACAATAGAACTTTTCAGAGATGCTGAACATTTAACCACACTATTGCAACCACTTCATTTTGCAGCATTTTGTCACCTAAAATGCATGTTTTGTGAAGCGTGAGAATCTGATACTGCGCAATGAAGCAGTTTTAGAGGAGGATAGGGACAGATGAAATTACAACCAGCAGAAGGCCTGTATCCAGAATGTCACTTTTAAATAAGTAAAGAAACTTGCCCCCATCAATAGCTTCATCTTTAATAATAAAGGCAGTTTTCATCGTCTTGGGCTGCTGCTATTGTTATAAGATGGTATGGGAAACTGTTAAAGTGCTATGGGTGCTGGATCCAGAGTAGCATGAGTGTACACTCTGGTCGTAAAATGGGGCTTCCCCACTCCTTCCCTGGAGAAGTGTTGAACAACAGCTCCTGAAAGATGGTGGGCTTTCTGGAACGGCATAGGATGTGGTACAGAATGCTGTAATGGGAGAGGAGAATTGGTAGAAATGGGACCAGGCACCTGCACCACCTGCCACTCCAGAAAGTCTCAGGATTGCTGGGACTCAGGAGTGATTATTGGGGAGTACAGGCAGCACGGTGGTTAGGGGCGAGTGGAAAAGTACCATTGCACAAATGGTGTTCAAGCCCCACTCCTCTGGATCCATGGGCATAGCCAAGGGGGCAGCTGCCCCCCTAAATCAATCAAAATCAATGCACATCTGAGGTTGTGCCCCCCCCCAACAAAAACCTGGCTACACCCATGTCTGGATCCAAGCTTATCTTTTTACTTCTCCAACTATAAGTAGGAATATTGAGTATGATTCAGCTGAAGGAATTTTTGACCTATGTTGCCTTGTGGTTGCATAAAGGAAATTCCAAATATCTGTAGTCTGTATCTGACAAAGTTTTCCCATCAACCTAACTATTAAAAATATACCTATTAAGGCTCTGTGTTGAAAGTTTGCCCCTTCCTGTCCTATTGTGCTTTGTACAGTATATAATCACATAACATAACAGAATGATTTCCCATACTTCAAAAGACTGCATCTGCAGTTTCAATATTGCATAGATTTATGGGCACAGCAAACACTATTTTATTTCCAAGGAGCAAGGTAATACAGGGGGTGGGAAGGTTATCTTTCAGGATTGAATTCTTGATTTAAGAATCAACACAATGATACAACAAAGAAAGCATAAGGGCATAGAATAGTGAACAAGGCAGTGGTTAACTTTAGCAGTCTGAAAAATTATGTTAGACACAGTCCTGATTTTAAAGAGCAAAACTCAGAAAGAAAGCTAAGTATGTTTATCCATAGGCCCACGGGAAACTGTCTGATTACTGTCCCATTTATCACAGACATCACACAGAGGGGAGTTCTGGGAAGAAACATTACAACTGCTGTAGAACAATACTATCTCAATATTGACGTGTCAAAGAACATAAAGTATGTCCAACACATAATAAGATCTGGACAGGGAAGATCTGGATAAATGAAACTATACTGCCTACACATACATTTTAAATCAGCCTTGCACGCTGGGAATCTCTTCACCAGGCTTTATGGGGAAAATTTATGTCAGACCTAAATAAAATTATGGCAAATTGTCAAAACAACAGCGCTTGTGGCACATTACTCCTGCCTCTAGAGTGAGAATGTATTTCCATATACACTGTTCGTCTTTCCACAGACACTATTTGAATTGCAGCTTCCTCATTTCCTATTCTCATGACAAATTCTGACTGCAGATGTACTAATCCAGACTTACCAAGCCTTGGAACTATTTATAGCTTCCAGATTTCTGCAATATTCTTTCTACAAGAGGCTATGGACACTAGCACAGAGCCCTTTCTTCTACCTAGTGTCTTGATACAAATATATTTTGCCATCATAAGAGGTGAACGGGCAACTGTCATTTAGCTGTGATGGTTAGTTAGTTATCAAGCTTTGGCTTAGTTAAGCTGGCTAATTGTACTAACCCATGGCTCACAATACGCTGCATAAATCTTTGCTTGTTTCTAGATATACAGTGGTACCTCGGGTTACAGATGCTTCAGGTTACAGACTCCGCTAACCCAGAAATAGTACCTCAAGTTAAGAACTTCGCTTCAGGATGAGAACAGAAATTGAGTGGGGCAGCGCAGTGGCCCCATTAGCTAAAGTTGGTACCTCAGGTTAAGAACAGTTTCAGGTTAAGAAAGGACCTCTGGAACAAATTAAGTTCTTAACCCAAGGTACCACTGTACTATGCTTGACTTAACATATACATCCAAGAATGTACATTAAGCACAGCTAAGAATTAAACCAAGGATGAGCACAAAAACAAACACTTGCTTGTTCAGAATGAAATTGCATCAAAATTTGACCAACTATTATTGTGGTGCTTGTATATTTATATGCAATAAAATGCTGCTGAAATAAACTGGGCCATTTCCAATTAAAAGCCAAAGATGAAGCTTCTCATGCAACACAGGCACTTTCATCCTCAGATCCTATAGAATTACAGGTCAACTTTTACATAAAAGTGGAGTTTTAATCCTTATAACTGAACCCATTACACTACCTCTGATTTCACAACCTTACAGCAAAAATCAAGCAAATCCCCAATTGTTTTTCTACAAAAAAGCAAGTCACACCCTTTGAGACAATGTTTAAAATCTCCTCTAAACCAGTCATATTCTAGGAAATCCAGTTGATAGGCAACAAGATTATAAATATTAAGTGTTGGGGTTTTTAATTCCTCATCACAATTAACCGCTATCAGACTGTGAATCAAAGACTTCAGTTAACCCACTGTGCTAATGAAAGCCAGAACAAGGGCTCCCGCTAGTCCATTGCGGCTTTTCCTCTTCTGCCCCTTCCCCAAATCTGCTCTTGTGGGTCAGGGGAAATCCCAGAACAGCACCTGACAAGTAGAAATGATTGTGCTGACGCAATGAAAAGAAGAATACAACATTGAATATGGAGAGGACACCATTTGATACAGGTGACAGCATTGATTTGGTTTGTACCAGACAATACAGACAGGTAAATAGGTAATGGTACATAAAGGCTTGGGGAAGAAATAGATTTAAGGCTGTAAAAGAAGTCAACAGAAGGCACAAACGCAGATATATGTAAATCAATATGAGCGGCAGCTCCCAGTCAAAACTGTGGCTCAGGAATGCTCCAAGATAACTTTGAGATGAACCACAAAAAAGTGCATTCCTTAATCTATTTTCTGATGCTTCCCAAGCATTCAAGACACTACTGCAGAAATTGGGAGGGAGAAAGTGTGACTTGCTCTGCAGGAAGAAGAGAGATCTCTTGTCCAGGAGTCCAGGTTTTGTTTCTAGTTCTTCTGGTTTCAAGTGAAATGAAATGAAATATGAAGCCAGTATTTGGTAAAGTAGATGAAGAACTTCCAATGGTCAGCATTTTTTTAAAACTAAGGATTTCTATGGAAACAACTGAACACAAGAACCAAAGATTTTCTAGCATTCTGTTCTCACAGTGGTCTACCAGTTGTCTCTGGGAAGCCTGTGAGCAGAACCTGAGTGCAACAGCACTCTCTCAATTTATGACTCCCAGAAACTGGTATTCAGATGCATACTGCCTCCAACAGTGGAGGTAGAACATAGATATAAAGGCTAGTAGCAACTGAATACCTTCTACGAATCTGTCTAATCCCTTTTTAAAGTCATCTAAGTTGGTGACCTGTGGGATGCAGGTGGCGCTGTGGGTTAAACCACAGAGCCTAGGACTTGCCGATCAGAAGGTTGGCGGTTCGAATCCCCGTTGCTCGGTCCCTGCTTCTGCCAACCTAGCAGTTTGAAAGCATGTCAAAGTGCAAGTAGATGAATAGTTACTGCTCCGGCAGTAAGGTAAACAGCGTTTCCGTGCACTGCTCTGGTTCGCCAGAAGCAGCTTAGTCATGCTGGCCACATGACCCGGAAGCTGTACGCTGGCTCCCTCGGCCAATAAAGCCAGATGAGCGCCGCAACCCCAGAGTCGGCCACGACTGGACCTAATGGTCAGGGGTCCCTGTACCCTTTACCTTTAAGTTGATGACCATCACCACCTCTTGTGGCTGTGAATGCCATAGTTTTATTATGCACTGTGTGGAGAAGAATTTTGTTTTGTCTGTCCTGAAACTTCCAACATTCAGCTTCATTGAATGGTCCCAGTTTCTACTATTAGAAGAGGAGATAAACTTATCTCCAGCCACTTTCTCCACACCATCTAAAAAACTTCTGCACCTCTAGTGTGCCTTAGTTGTCTTTTTTTCTAAACTGGAAAACTTCCAATGTTGTAACCTTTCCTCATAGGGAATTTGCACCAGCCCTTTGATCGTTTTGCTTTCCAAGGGCAGCTAAAACCCTTTTCCAGCTTTTCCAGTATGGTGTCACCAGAGATTTGCATAACAACATTATGATTCTGGCAATTAGGAATTTGCTTGTTTCATATGTTGACGCATACTGACTCAACATCTCCATCAAGCTATTCAATATAATTTCCTGGTCTTTTTTTCCTGGTCACTCACTGTTGTTTTAGACGCTGTGTATATGTGAAATTTGTGCATGAATCCACGATATATGTGTTTCCTATCTCATGGTTTAGAGTTCAGCATATAATGCAGAGCCTATGATAAATGTAAACATACACCTCATACATCCAGGATTTAAATATAAGGCAGGAGAAAAACATATCACATGGATTCTTTCAGGGACCTTAAAAAAATTGATTGTTTAATGCATTTCTCTTTCACCTTTTAATTAAAAAAAATCAATACTGCTTTTGAAAACAAAACAAAAAAATCAATTATACAATAGCATTACTATTTTTCAGCACAATAAAACCAGTAACACATAGGAAACTGCACAAAATAATCAGCTACAAAACAATAAAAAACTTGAAAGCAGCACTAAAGTTAGCCTCACTGATCATTAAAAACCTAGGCAGATAAATGATTTTGATGTGGTACCCAGAACTACAGTATTTGGTGTCAGGTGAGTTTTCTCTGGGATGGGGGCCACAGTTGATATCACCACAGAAAAGGCCCTCACCTGCCCAACTTTCAAAGGCAAGGTGACCTAAAGAAAGATACTAACAAGCAGCAGGCCCATATGAGTATAAGCACCTACAGTAGGTCCCAATAATGGAGCTTTGAATGCTGAGGAAGACTGTGCTTTAACAACAGCAACGTAAGCTCCATGCATCTAGTTCATGAGAAACATTTGGTTGCCATATTCTGCACCAATTTAAGTTTCCATGTAGAATTCAAGGGCAGTCCTATATGTAACGTGTTGCTGTAGTCTTACCTGTATGTTACCAACGTATAGATAACCAGAGTATCCCTGTCTGGGGTGTGTGTGTGTGTGTGTGTGTGAGAGAGAGAGAGAGAGAGAGAGAGAGAGAGAGAGAGAGAGGGAATTAGTGCACCAGCCTTAGCTACTGAAAAGCACTTTGTGGCATAGATGCCATCTAGGAATCAAAATTCATATCCAGCTGAGATACCTTAGGACTTTCATAAAGGCATTAAACAGTGTTGGATCCCCAATCTGTGAACTTGTTCTTTAAGTGTGGCTGCAAATCTACTCAGGGATGAACATAGCCTCTTTGGTCAGACTGATCACCCACAGGGTTGTAGAGGTTCACATCCATCTGTCTGGAGAGACAATGGATGACTGCATCTTTGGGGATGAGGTCAAGACGTTGGAAGGTTGTAGCGCCTGCCGTGGCTAAATCTCATTGGGATTAACATTCAGTTTATTTACCCTCAGTGGGTTTAGAACTTTCTGCCTTACCTACTTGACAGGGACCCAGAGAACACCTGCCTATTGATAATAAAAAAGGTAAAGATAAAGGACCCCTGACAGTTAAATCCAGTCGCAAACGACTCTGGGTTTGCGGCGCTCATCTCACTTTACTGGCCGAGGGAGCTGACGTTTGTCCGCAGACAGTTTCTCCCTTACCTCAAATCTCCAGATGGGTTTCTGTGGGGGTTTCATTAAGATGGTAAACAGAGTATTAGGACTTCTCTTGCATAGTAATGGTGATGACGTGGTAAAAACAAGTTCTGACACAGCTTATCTTTATCATTTAATAGATCAGTTTGTTCACACACCTAGTTTAGCTTCCAATACATTACTGGCGGGATACTATTAGAAGAGTTAGTCACTGCTTGGTAAGACTGATAGACTTCCTTGCTTTTCATTTAAAAACCTGGACAAACATGCTTAGCTTGATTTACTAATATAATCATCATTATAACATATAAAAGCAGACCTTGCATAGAAATAAGTCAATTAAGAAGTCTCAGTATAGATGAGATTTGCAAGTTCCTGCATATCGTGCTAAAGATCTGCAGACTTTTCAACACAGGAAAACAACAACAGGAAGTTCAAGGTGACAAGAAAAGGCAAACTATGTGGTTTTGCACAGGCTTATAGTTTCCTCACAATGTGCAGTACGAGTATGAATGATTACATTGGAATAAAATGAATTATATACAAATATAGCTTTGCAAGTCACAGAATTCCTTGCCATATTATAAAGAATATTGCAGATAATAGTTAAAGTCTTAAATACTGACTGCATATTCTTTATATTTTTTGTGAAGGTTCTTAGCCAGGCCACTATAGTTTGTGATTCTGTTTGCCTAGAAAACTAACTTGAGCCTAAGTAGTATGTGGGTAAAAGACCTCAAGGGGAAAATCAGGACCAACCCACCCATAAGGCAAGGGGAGGTAACTGCCTCAGGTGGCAGGATCCACAGGGCCAGCAAATCTGGCCTCCAATAAATGTGTCAGTGGCAGCGACAGCGACAGCTCTGGTGCGCTCCTTGGAGGTTGGATCTGCTGCCACCTCGGCAGCCCCTACCTGCCTCTACAGCAGCACTTCCTCCTACCCTTGTTTCCAATGTAAAACTTTATTCCCTCCTTATTCCTGTTGTAGAACTTCACTCTCCCCTTCTTCCCTGATTTGGGGGGACGGGCATTTTCTTGTTTGCCTCAGGCGTGAAAAAATAATACCAAAAGTTACAATGATGATAAGACTGAGCCAATCATTGCATGGTGTAGAAAGGCTACTAATTTAGTAGGACAACTTTATTGCAGATGAAAGATACAACAAATTTATAATGCAAATAAGGATATGTTCAGATAAAGTAGTAATAAACGTGTTTTGGTATTTACAACCACAACAATTTATTGCAGCTCATTTGACTTAATATTGGGGCATTTGCATGGCAAGCAGCTGCACTGAACAGATAAACCATTGTAACTATTGCAAAAATAATAATCTGTTATCTTCTCTTTCTCCGTTATGTATTTTCCCTATTACAATTAAGGGGGCAGGGGGATAGAAAATCAATTCTATAGAAATCTGCAATGATATGATGGAATGCAGTGTATGAAATGAGTTCTTTTGTCATAGAATTGTAAAGTTGGAAGGGGCCACAAGGGTCATTATTACTATTATGTATTGAATTTATATACTGCCCTATACCTAGAGGTCTCAGGGCGGTTCACAGAACATATAATACACCCCCCTGCAATGCAGGAACTGTTTTGCCCAACACGGGGCTTGAACACACCAACCTTGAAATTAAGAGTCTCATGCTCTACCAACTGACCTGCCCAAACTGATTTTGTGGATTCTGATAGCTGTAACTTTTTATTCTTTCAAGTGCACATGTATGGGAACTAGCCAACGTGGTGCCCTCCAGATGTTGTTGGACTCCCAACTTCCATGAGTCCCAGCCAACATGCTTAGTGGTCAGGGATGATGTGAGTTGCAGTCCAGCACCATGCTGGCTGTATTCGGTCTAGACCAGGCTCAACCTCGGCTCTCCAGATGTTTTGAGACTACAATTCCCATCATCCCTGACCACTGGTCCTGCTAGCTAGGGATCATGGGAATTGTAGGCCAAACTATTATATTAACAAATGAATGCAAATGCAAGGTATCCGTGGCGTTTTGCAATTTAAAATGCAGCATTCATACAAATGGTGCAAAATATTATTACCTAAAATGTTCTGCAGGAACTGATGGCTCTACCTTGGGCTTCAAAGGTTTTGCCTTCCCTTTAGGACAAGCAGGTCTTAAGTAGCCTCAGGTTAGGTGGGGGAGGAGCTGCCCCAACAGGTCCTTCTGGCCACTGATGGTTCTGTCAGGTGTTGATGGCAACATGCTCTTTGGCATACAAGCGTCATTGGAACGTGTATAGTCTTATAAAAACTAGGAACAGTGAGTCAAAGTGTTGTGTTTTTAGTTTTTTCAAAACTATTGTTTGACGGGTATGCAACTTTATACAACTATAACCAGGATTGATATGATCATGTACGAGCCTTCATTTTGATGCAAACTAGAAAGCAACAAAACACCACCACCACCATAAACTGGCTTATAAGTATAAAACCAAATTTACTAGAATGAATAATAGAATAGAGATAGACTTGTAACCATTCAAACAACAAACATACTAAGGTGCCATGTGCAAGACAAAGCCGGGAGATACATTATACAGACTGGTTAAATGAACTGTTCAACAAGTAGCGCAAGTCCAATCACAGAACGGCAACCCCGTGCCGCCACAATGCCAAGGGTAGCGCACTGGAGAATATGAAAAAGTTTTTCAAAGTTGTTTTTCAAAGATTGAACTGGATGAGATGTTCTTCAATGGGTCCTGAGTTGGAAACACAAAGCTGTATGCATGGATCAACCACGGGAAGGCAAATCAAAGCCACCACCCTGGTGAGAATAACGCAAGTGGGCAAAAGGAAACCTGTTCTCCGGATATATTACAGATTTCACTACACGCTTCATCAGTCCGAAAAGCCACTCATACAAAACGGTTTGCTCAGGATAAGGAAAGTATACTCCCTTTTGCCCACTTGTGTTAAACGGTTTATTTATCCAGTATGTATAATGTTTACTGCACATGTAACTTGTTAAGATAGAGTTGTACATTTATCCACTCCATGTTTACAGTATCTCCCGGCTTTGTTTTGCACATGGCACCTTAGTATGTTTGTTGTTTGAATGGTTACAAGTCTATCTCTATTCTAGCTATTATTCTAGTAAATTTGCTTTTATACTTATAAGCCAGTTTGTGGTGTTGTTGTTTTGTTGTATTATTATTACTGTCACCACATTTGATACTTTGTGTTTATACTTTGCAAACTAGAAAGCAGCCAAGAACAATTAAGAAACCCAGTTGAACGTTGTACCCTGTTCAGCAGAAGTTTCATTTTCGTATATTATCCACACCAGTGCTAAAGGGCATCCGCTCCCCCCGCTGCCTCCCTATCTCAATCTACACGGGACCACGTTTCCCCAGAAGCAGTCCTGAATTCGACAGGACTAGCACCTCAAGTCACCAGATGTCCATAGTGTGTGAAGACGCAACAAATAAAATGACGCTACTAATTCCTTGCCGCTCAGGTTTCCTAAAAAGGTAGGTTTGCAGTTTCCTGAAACTGCCGCTTGCCCTTCAGGTGCCTTGCCCGAAACTAAAAGAAGAAAAGAGAGGAGATAACACAGCTCTCCTTCACAGCAACGGAGCAGCGTTTCCCTTGCCTCGAGGAGAACAGACGGGAACCTTCGTTCGGGCTACGCCTGCGCCTCACCTGGACACACCTGTGCTCACCTGAGCCTGCGCGGGCGCCTCCTCCCCCCCCTTCACCAAGCCCGCTGCCCTCTCGCCTCCCTGCCCCGCCCGCTCTTGGCCGCCGCGCAGGCGCACTTGCCGCTCGCCCGGCAACACTCCCGGGGCTCGGCTCAGCGCTGTCATGGCGGCAGAGAGCAGCAGCAGCAGCACCAGCAGCCGCCGCAGCAACTGCTAAGGCAGGCAGGAAGCGATGGAGGAGCTCCTCGCGGCGTCGGCGGAGTGAAGGAGCTGCACAGGAAACTTCCAGCCGCTTGCCTGAGGTCGAAGTTCTTTGCCCATCCCTCTTCTCTACCCCGGGCAGGTAGAAGCCAGGCTGTTGGTGGGGAAGCACCGGAGACACCTCCCGCTGCCTGGGGTCGGGAGAGCCTCGTCCCTCCCCGCCGGCCCCGTCCGCGGCAGAGGCGAGAAGGAGCAGCAGGGCTGGGTGAGTGGGAACTTCTTTGCCGGCCCTACTTTGTCCTTGCACCTGTGACTGTGCGTGAAGGGAGGAGCGGAGCCTGCAGTTACCTCAGCTGCTGGAGCACAAGGACGGCGGAGCGAAGCACTGCAGAAACAGAGCGGGGCAGGGGAGAAGCGCGTCAATAATAATAATAATAATAATAATAATAATAATAATAATACAGAAGTAAATGCCTTCGGGAGTCCCGCGCTCTCTTCCTTGCAGGCAAGTTTAGTGCCTGACAAAGAAAGGGGCTCACCTGCCTGATGCAGTTGCACCTGCCCTCATTTTCTGGGTTGAGGGGGGGTGAGTGCAAAGAGAGAATGGGGTAGTGTTTCTTGATTAGTTAGATGACAGGCTTTTTCAAATGTTTTCAACAAGCTGCGTCTGCTACTAATTTTTTAATATAATTGTCTTTTTTTCTAGTTTTCAGATTAAAGAGGCCACTGTCCTTGTGCCGAGGGAAGGAAAACAAGATTATCTCAGCGCTCAGAAACTGGACCCGAGGCTACGGATTGAACTCTTTTTATTTCTGGGGTGCTGGCTTCTGCTGGCAACCTGGAAGTGAACTAAGCTATGGCGAGTGAAGACAAACAGGTTGCTTCTCCTCGGCCAACAGGTGATGATGGGGGAGGGGGAGGTGGTACCGGAGGAGGAAAAGAAGGAAACGCGGCCGAAATGGAGAGCAAGCTGCAGCCTTTGAATCCAGGAATCCCTATTCGTGGTATCAGGATGAAATTTGCTGTTCTGACAGGACTTGTGGAAGTCGGAGAAGTATCCAACAGGGATATTGTGGAAACTGTGTTTAATCTGGTAAGGCAATCACCTTTCTAACTCTTTAAAGGAGAAGGATGGTACGTGGTGAAACATAAGGAAAGCAATACATTCTACCCACATTCATATTACTTCATCCTTACAGTTAAGGCTGCCCGCCTACCTATTTGTCACAGGGTGGTGCATCTGGTAAGCTATTCTCCCGGAAGGGATCCTTACTTAGGCCTTACTTAGTAACCGTGAGGCTGCAATACTTTTTCCACTCACAGTTGTTCTGTTTCCTTGCTTTCCCGAGGTATAGCTTCTATCAAGGAACTTTCCTGCTATTTACACCTTCATAGAAGTCATTTGAAAGCACTTAGGTTCTAAATAGTTGTGCTGTCATATCTGTTTGCAATGCTTAAATGTATTTTGGGATTTTAGGCTAATTCACAGTTGGAATATACCATTGTTAACACACAATTGCTGGTGCTGCAAATTTTAAGGCTCTGATGTAAGGCTTTGATTTTGCAGAGGTATGCCTCTTTTCTCCCATGTGAACATTTTAAGCCCATTTTCAGTAACCATAGCAATATAACTCTTTGTAGATATTTCTACCAATTTGGGTAGAACTGGAAACATTGTGCACCAGTGTTACTTATCTTGGTAGCACTCAACTTTTCCTAGTAATAAGAATTTCCTTGGAGAATGACAAATGCTACACCAAAACAGAAGGATTTGTTTAACGGTGAGATTATATTTGAATATCACAATTGTAGTGGCAACGGATAGTAATTATGTGATATTCTGAATGGTGGTGCCTGTTCAGTGTACATTTACATAAACATTAGATGAGGATAAGTTATATTGCTGTCTCAACCATAGGTAAGAATGGTTGAGTTGAGAAGGCTGTGCTCCAACACTGCTTAAATGTAATCTGGCTTTAAAAAGTGGAATGGAAAGCTCAAAGGCACAGTGTATAGTGTTCCACATATGTGTAAGTATCTGGAGACCGAATTCTTGATCCTGCAAGAATTTAAGTTCTTTTGCAAATCATCTGTGGCCCTGCTGAGGGTTGTCGGTTGGTGCGAATAGAACTGAGATCCCTTTAGAAGTTAAATGTAGGCAATACATTCACAATGTCCATACAACTTGGTTGGGTAAGACTGCAGACTTTTATTTGACTTAAATATTGGTAATGTATAACTAGGGTGGAACGAAAACGCTCTGCCTAGGAAAACTGAGGTCTAGACCTGCTATGTAGAATAAATAGAAAGCAATTATTCTGACTAAATAGTGCAAAAACATATGTGCGCTAGGCCTCTTGTAACTTTTTACAGCTGCCTGTAGCTTAAAAAGCAAAACAAAACTTTTACGTGTTTCCCTGGCACAGAAGAAAAAACAAAGCAGTTGTGCCACATTAAACTGATCGAGAAGCTATAGACAACCAACTGTTGTATAATACAGAAATCTATTTAAGTCTCTGAAGCATTGCAGCATCTGTACAAAGTATTGCTAGCGTGTGTGATCAGGCATACTACAGAAGTGAAGTACTGCTCTGAAGTTTCCTGCCCACTCATCGTTCTCCTATGTGTAGTGAAATAACTATAAAATCTCTTTCTTTTAAAATCTGACTTCTGTAGATAAATGCTGTACATTGTGGAAGCTGCAGAAGAAATAGCTCCCATGTTTTGCACTGAAATAATAATGCAGTTTTTATAGGAAATAGAAAGCTGTCTTCAAGAAATTCAGTGTGTGACCTAAATAACAGGATATTCTGCAAATTTTCCATCTGCCTGGAACCTGAGTAGAAAGATAGGAAGAACAGTTTCCTTTAGAACTGAGTTTCATTAAATACACCCACAACTTTGTTAGAAATTTCTGCAGGATGTGTGTGTGTAGATAACTCATGAACATACCAGGCTGCACTAAGTTGGACTGTTGATTTAACCAGTGCTGTCAACTCTGACTGAAAGCTGTTCTCCAAGGTGCCAGACAGAGTGTGTCACCCCCCCCCCCAATCCCTGCTACTTCAGAACATTGTAATGGAAAAGGCCAGGGGTTGAAACTGGGGCTTCTGCATGCAAAGCATGTCCTCTGTCTCTCATCTGTGGTTTGGATGTGGATAGCAGTGGCAATGTATGTCTTGTTTGCTACTCTCTTAAAATTCTCCACCCTATTTGTGGGTAGAAAACCGGGTGGGCCATCTCACTATTTTTTTAAAAAAGAATATTTTCAACATTTTCATGAGGGTTGGACTCCCTATTAGTAGCTTCTTTCTCCACCCCCCAAGCTCCCCCCCCTCGAAAACTGTATTGTCAGCCTTGCAACCATTTTGCATCCTGCACAATGTCCCTGACCCAGCATCATTCTGGAACAGGGTGTGTGGGATGAGGAAGGGGTGGCAGCCACCGTTAAAAAATTGAATAATACTGTGGTACCTCTGGTTATGAACCTAATTCGTTCCGGAGGTCCGTTCTTAAGCTGAAACCGTTCTTATCCTGAGGCACGCTTTCGCTAATGGGGCCTCCTGCTATGCGTGTGCCTCTCATGTGCGATTTCCGTTTGCATCCTGGGGCAAAGTTCGCAACCAGGAGCAGCTACTTCTGGGTTAGCAAAGCTTGTAACCTGAAGCGTTCATAACCAGAAGAGTTCGTAACCAGAGGTACCAGTGTATTTGGAGAAAAGGTCTGAAAGTGTTCTTTTTCTAGGGGAGGTGAGGGGAGAAAACCTCCCTCTTTCTTTTGGAAAAAGTTTTCTGAGAAATGTCAGCTCTGCTTTAGTTTGAGCAAGCGGACTTTGCATAGTTGCTGGGAACAGTAAAAATGGGTTGAACGCATGTAGTGCTGAACTGGAATCCTATGGCTTTGACACCCTACTTTAGCCATAGCATTGTAAAACGGCAAAGCAAGAAAAAAGATCCCGAACGTGTAGTAAGAAGTAAGTCTTACTGTGTCGAAAGGGGCTTTCTCCTAGGTTTCAATCCTAACTTCATGTACCTGGGACTAAGCTCTGCTGATTCAATATATTTTTCTTCTTAGTGGACAAGGTTAGGACTGCAGGCTTGGACTTTTAGCCACTATGTTATGCTGAGCTGGGCACTAAAAAGTTAATATTCAAATATGATTTAGTTTTGTAGGGATAAAGTAGACAGGAGAAAGGTATAGTTGAGCCTCTATTCCAGTAGTGTCTCTCACTTTTTTTTGAGGAAAAGCGAAGTGTTGTAATTCAGGAAAGTGTTACACTGGGAGATACTCAGTGCTCCTGACCCTTGGTGCCTACAGATGAGTTAGGCACAAATTCATGGTGCCCCCCCCCAAGACTTGTTGCAGTCCTTCCTCCTACACCTGTTTTGCCTAGTAGCAACTTCTCTTTGCACTTGTCATAACATAATTTTTGTTTTTGGGTAGTTCCTGGAAATAGCTCTGGTGTTGCGTGTGTCACATTGTAAGTAATTATAGGGCAGGAATGACCAGATATCACCATAAACAAAATATGTTACAAGACTGATTCCAAAAGTTACATTTTTATTTTCATGAATCTTAATAGATAGTCCTATGAGTACTCTCACTGCCTTTTTATAGCTAGTGCCTATTTAAAGTATTTTGATTTCATGCCATACTTATTCTCCAAAAGCAGGTTAATTACACCAGGTTTTTTTTTTTTTTTTTGAAGTGGCATTTTGGTTGTGAAATTAGATGACTTTCACTTATAAAGTGAACTTCGGGTCTTCTGAAAATAATATGTGATGCAAACCTTAAGAATGACAAGTTCCTAAGTAAAGGTATGTTTGCTGTCTCATCAAGTACAAAGTGAGCATGGGAGGGATGGGGAGCCACACAGATTTGGACAGGAAAGAATAGCAAGCTTGACATATTTCAGATGTGGCTGTGTTTGGCTACACTAGTATAATGGAAGATCTGCAAGCCTGTTATCTTCATGTCTCAATTATGTATAGGTGTGCTTGCTAGAAAAGAGCCAGCACCAGCTGAAGTGCAACTTACTGCTATTCAATGGCAGACATTGTTCTGCGTTTAGCCTCTTCCACAACTTCACCATTGCCTAAATGTAGATGGGAAGCTTTTGAGCAGGGATTGAAATTTTTTATTCGCACCTCTCTGCCAAGTTGTATAAGCTGCTTGCCATAGCATGACTTAAGTAGGCTGGCTAGTTCCCTGGTTATGCCAGCAGTGTATTAACCGTAGCTTCAGTTGCATTGCAGGTTGCAATAATGCAACACATTGCACCTAGGGTAAGAGTTTCTGATGGAAGGCTCTCCAGAATTAGCATCACAACTACTTGAAGCATTCATATTATACAACGTTGTACAGTGGTACCTTGGGTTAAGTACTTAATTCGTTCCGGAGGTCAGCTCTTAACCTGAAACTGTTCTTAACCTGAAGCACCACTTTAGCTAAAGGGGCCTCCTGCTGCCGCTGCAGCATGATTTCTGTTCTTATCCTGAAGCACTATTTCTGGGTTAGCGGAGTCTGTAACCTGAAGTGTATGTAACCCGAGGTACCACTGTACTGCAAGTAAGGCAGTTCAGCCTGTAGTTGGATTCAACCTCTTTAACTAATCTTTCCCTTGAAAATGTCAGTTATAAAAAATATTATATCAGAAACCCTTTTTATTTTTAAAAGTCTCAATAAAAGACTGCTATAAAGGATTAGACTTTTACTCAAGTCTTTAAGGTGAACTGAGAGAGTTCTATAGATAACACTTTTTTTGAGAACACATGTACTTCAAAGTAATTTTTAAAAACTCTTTCATTCCAAAATCCCTTTCCCAAAGGTCATGTCAAATGTAAAAGACTGGTCTTTTGCCAAGACATTTTGCCCTTTTTCTTATCTTAATGACCCATCCATTTCTTTGCAGTGATAAACTATGTGACTCAAGGCTCTTTGCTCTTATAAGAATTGTGGTTAGAAGAAAGTATTCTTATCCCATTAAGAAAAGTGTAGCTTCAGATGAGTGCTATCATTCTCTGAGACATGTTAAGATTGGCTAATCCTAAATGAGAACCTTAAATTAGTTCAGTGTCCTACAAGCTGATTGGGGGCAGGACCCTTAAACATAGCCCTTCCTTCCTTCCTTCCTTCCTTCCTTCCTTCCTTCCTTCCTTCCTTCACCTTCTCTTTGAAAGCAACCTTTTGCACCTTTCCATCATTACTGAACTTTATTTCTTCTTTCTTTGGTGATCACTCATAGATGAGTAAGATTGTCTTCCATGAAAACGGTCTTTACAGTGAGTTCTAAAGTGACTATGGAGGCCATTTCTGGATCCATATATCCTTCCACAGAGGGGACATAGGTTTCTGCTTGGGAGTTGATCATGGTGAGGGTTTGCCAAATGTGCCTTCCTCTTAGCTCGTTTCTCCTTTCCGCTCTGAGTTTGTGCTTCTAAAGTCCACAAAACCTTTGGTAAAGACTGTTCTCCAACTGGAGCACTCACAGGCCAGTGTTTCCCATTTATCAGTGCTTATACTACATTTTTAAAGATTTGCCTTGAGAACATCTTTAAACTTCTTTTGTTATTCCCCCAGTATTTCGCTTTCCATTTTCATGTTGGGAATAGAGTAGTTGCTTTAGAAGACGATAATCTGGCATCTGAACAACATGACCAGTCCAACAAAGTTGATGTTGAAGAATCATTGCTTCTACATTGGTGATCTTTGCTTCTTCCAGTACACTGACCTTAGTTGCCTGTCTTCCCAAGTGATGTGTAAACATTTTCAGAGACAACATTGATGGAATCTTTTGAGGAGTTGGAGATGGCATTTATAAGTGTTCCATGTTTCACAAGCATACAGTAAAGTTGGTAGTGCAATAGCTTTGTAAACAAGCATTTTGGTTTCATTGCGGATGTCCCGGTCCTCAAACACTCTGAACTTCAATTGGGAGAAAGCTGTGCTCGTGGAGCTCAGGTGATGCTGGATTTTGGCATCAGTGTCGGTCCTTGTAGAAAGATAACTGCCCAGGTAGGAAAATTGGTCGACATTTTCCAACGTTATACCATGGTTGGATTTGTGGTGCTGCAGAGGGGTTGTTCTTTGCTTGTTGGTGCAGCACTTTGGTTTTTGGATATTTAGCGATAGGCCAAGCTTTCCAAAATCTTCTGCGAAGATATTTAGGATGGTTTGGAGGTCATCCTCTGAGTGTGTACACACTACGTTGTCATCAGCATACTGAAGCTCTATGAATATCACTAAGACAAATGAGTATAGGGAAGGTATGGGGGGAGGAGGGAATTCATGCCCAGAGAAACTGTAAATGTTGGAGGACTTGTCTAAGGCTGTAATTCCCAATCAGGCTGCTCTGATCATGATGTGGGCTGGTATAGATGGCCCAAGCTTTCAGCTTTTGTTAGAACAACTCTTTTGTTACTCACCCTTCATCATATGGTGCCATGGAGGGTTACACTGAAAATACAATGTAATGCTATTCAATAATAATAATAAATTCCAAAATACTGTACCATATAAATACATATCTATCATCAAACCAGATGATATATAGGGGAATAATAGCAATAGTTCAATTTTCAGAAGTTATACGCATGAGCATGGCATATTCTATATGCTTTAGCTCATTACTGAAGGCTTCTCTCTAACCTTGGTCACTGTTAGAGTAAGTACCATCAATAGTATGTGAGAGAAGCACAGGGGCAAGCTCCTCTGTAAATGTGATACTAAGACTTGGTAGAAGAGTAGAGAGGTGAAGTTTGAACAAAAGAAAATTGCTGGACCTTTCTAGAAGTTGATCTGAATAGTGACTTATTGTGAAGTAAGGCTCATTCCTTACTAGAAGTCTGTTAAATAATTAACCCAGTAATTGTGCTTCGCCTCTAAAATTTGATCTGGAGCGTATTCTTTGCGTGTTCTGTGCATTGTTTTTCCTTGAAAATGTTTTACACTAGCCTTTTCAAAATGAGGAAAAGCATTTTTATGTATCTTTAAATATTATGTGCAGTTTTTTAATTCTGTCTTAACCATTTTCTATAAACAATTTAACCATTAGTTAATATAAGGTCTAAAATGCTATATCAAATATATTTCTAATTGAAGCTGCAAGTCTGTGCACATTTACTTGGAAATAAGTCCTCATTGAACTAGATGGGCCTTACATCCATGCAGATATGCATATGAACCTGAGCTCGTTTCTGGTTTACTCCACAGGTCTGAGGGGGAAAGTGGAGTGGGACTTAACTCCGGCTTTTATGTCTCTTACTCACTTACACCCCTCACCATCCATGTCTTGAGGGCATATCTATCAAGGTAAAGCTTGACAAATGCAGGGCTCTAGAACATGGAGAGAGCCTATGTTTGTTCAGCAGCCTTTCGCTCTGCTGGTATGCCCCCAACACCTAGATGAGAAGGGGGAAGGGTTGGCAGAAGATGCAATGGCTGCGTCACCTGGCGTGGCCATATTATGTCTTCCATGCAATTGTATATCACATAAGGGGGAATGCTTGAAATGTGCAGTAGTCTAATAGCTGCAGCATAAATCCATCTACTGTTTCTACACTGTTTCTGCTAAACTACAACTTTAATTTTTTAAAAGTGAGAAGTTGTACTTCAGCAGTGGAATGTGCAAGGCTGCTATGGAATGGTGTTTCACCTCTCAAAATGTTGTGGGGTTTTTTTTGCTATCCCAACTTTTAAAGTAAATCCATACATTCTTTAGGATGCTATTGTACCTTTCCCATGAAACTTATGTAAGTCATTCTTTTCATCCTGTTAGCACTAACATTAGAAAGTCTTGTTAAGTGAGGAGATCCAACTAGTATTTGGCAATCACTTCGCATTCAATGGAAGTGTGCATAACTGTCATTACGTAATCTCTTCTAGGTCATTGGTGAATGCACCTCTAGCTCTGGTTATCCTAGTTCTGTCACTTCAGTCTATGTATTGTGCCCATGATAAAGTAACGCTGATTTGAGGTAGGTTTTGTTTCTAGAAAGAAATTACAGTGGGCTTAGTAAAGGGCCTGGCTTTGTAGTGACTTACAGCTGTGGACACACATTATTGCAGGAGTAAATGAGGAACACCACTTAATAAAGACGAATCTTCAAATTATCTAAAAGTTTCAGTGAACCCCCCCAAAATTTGAATCCTTTTTGTTAAGCAGTGTTAGTTTTGGGCAATGTAATTGCTTCGCTCTGCAGGGCAAGTCTTCAGGAAGCTATACAGTGGTACCTCAGGTTACATACGCTTCAGGTTACAGACTCCGCTAACCCAGAAATAGTGCTTCAGGTTAAGAACTTTCCTTCAGGATGAGAACAGAAATCATGCTCCGGCGGTGTGGCGGTAGCGGGAGGCCCCATTAGCTAAAGTGGTGCTTCAGGTTAAGAACAGTTTCAGGTTAAGTACGGACCTCCGGAATGAATTAAGTACTTAACCTGAGGTACCACTGTATGAGAAATCATATTAAGCTTAACTGCTTAAGACCACTTTTTTGAAAAGGAAAAAAAAAGCTTTATGAATAAACTGGTTTAGTTGTAACATTTCCTAACAAGTGATACTTTTTTAATATCTCCTTCTCCACTTTATATGTCTCACATTCCATACAGTCTCATCCCGTTTGTCTGCTTTTGTGATTCCCATCTTTGTACCTTCTGTCGCATTGCTCTCCACACATTTAAAGCCCATTGCTTTTTCTTCTTTTTGGGCCATTTTCCTATTCTTCATTGAGTTTCTTCTCAAAAATCCACTATATAAATTTGATAAATAATAATAAATATAAATACAACACACACACACAAACACACACACACACACAGAGAGAGAGAGAGAGAGAGAGAGAGTAGAGCTTTCCTTAATTTACTGGATCTCATCCTGGAATGCGTTGCCACTTCCTGGGTTACCCAGTCTTGCCAATCTTAATGGCAAGCTCAGGTGGTTAAGTGCCCATGGAATTTTTGGAGCCAGTAAAAGAAAACAGTCTCGTTAATCCAAGATTTTAGCAGAGGTACAAAAATACATTTTTAAAAATAATAAAAAGCAACTTTCAGGGGGACAACCGCACTCAAACAACTCAGTAAGGATTGAGTATGCTTACTACTCATAGAGTGTTGAGGAAAGAAAAGCAGGAAATGCAGGCAGAACAATGGAATTGTCTGTTACAGAAGGGCTGGCAGGAACCCAGGAAAGAGGGTGGGGGAAATACAGTGCAACATTTGTTGCAAGTTCCACTTGTCTAATGTAGATTGTCCTTTTTTGAGGAGAGCAGGAACTCTTTTTTGTTGCTATATGGTGCTTTGCATGCTCTTGGCATTAAAAACTTCTGGAAATCTAGAACTTTTAGCAATAGACAAATTAATATGATAATAAAATTGCAATTAACCAGCACAGGCAAGTTATGCATCCCTTAGTTCAAGAGTTCTTCTACTGTGTTTCGAGAAGTAAGTCAGAAGTAGCAAATAGATCAGGACAGCTTTTCAGACCACATTTGTTTCTTCTGTGCTATGAAAGTAATGGATGTGATGCTATCTAAAAACCTTCTGAATATACTGTAATAAGGTTATATGACTCATTGTACTGATGGTTATATGCAAATAACAAAGTAAAAAAAAATACAGATATAGCCAGGTTAATAAAGGATGGAAAGGCAGACAAAAATACTTGTCAGTGAAGTACAAAATATTTTTACATGTACTGAGGAAAGTTTTTAGAGTTATTTTGCGGCAAACTTCGTTAGGACAGCCTTGAACTCCAATGTTTAATACATTTTGGCTTGAAACCATCGTACAAGTAAAATATATTGGGTATAATCTTGCATTGTAAATCCTATCAAAGGGAACTTTGACTATAAGTGAATTTCACCATGTTCATTTGTAGTTGAATTGTCTGCCTCCATGATTGAAGCTTAAAACTTTTGTGCAATGCGACATAAAAGACTACTGATTTCAGTCTACTGTATTAAGATTGCAATAGTCCTGAAATCTTACATAACTTTAGTGATGCTTTTTATCTTGCGAATTTCCAGTTTGGGGAAAAATAAGTGGAGTTCAAGTGATTCTGAATACTTTTGTGAAAACTTCAGTATACTTTTTAAAGTTGAGATGTAAAAAACAAAGCATATTACTATATGTAATAATAATTTGTATTCCTTGAACCTGCTGTGGATTAAATTCTTGCCTATGTTGTCATATATCTCCATTTTTGCTACTTTTGTTTAATGATATCCCTTTAAAATTCAGATGCCTGAGATGAATTTGCCTTTTTTCATGCCCCTGGATTCTTTAAATGGAACTATTAAAATTGTGAATTACACCTTGTTCTAAATCTAGAGGTGATGAGACTGGAAGGAAACAAAATAGTTTTTATCCCCTGATTGCCTTCATGTTTGCAGTCTTTTAGAAACTTACTTCCTCAAGCTACTTGTTACCATCTGTGGTGCCATATGCAACAAATGTATGATACTAAGTTAGATCTTCACAGTAAACATACAAAAATAATAATGCTGTTATTAAGTGATGGCACATATTTTTAAGTAGGAACCTGAGCTGTTCATTTTCTCTTTTCTGATTTTGTCCTTCTGAAAGAAGCACCTCTTTTTTATTAGTTTTCTTTTTTCCTACCCCAGTGGTAAACATTGCTTAGGCTATGATCAGATCTATCCATTTCCACAATTTCTTGAAACCTTTAAAGCCATGGTAATGACAAGGATGATTTAATTATTGGTTTTCTACAGTTTGTAAAAATAGCAGTTCACTCTTTCAGTTTTTCTTGCAAAGTCTGTTCTTTCTGGAGTACACAGATGAAGCATAGATAATTGCTCTTATTATTAGCCTTTTACTCTAGTGTCCTAAAGAATTACAGTACAGTAGTCTCTTGGGTAAAACATATAAATGAGACCCAAATACTTGTCCATGCTGAAAACGTGGTATAGTTATTTCAGAAATTAAACTAGCCTTGAGCACTTATTGTCATGAAACATTGATTAAAAAAGTATTAATTAGACTCTCTATAGGCCTTATAACTAATCCTTTTCCCAGCAACCATGGGTTGCATCCAGTACTGCGTTAGTGGAATTCTGCTTCCACAGTGGGACTTATCCTGCCCTTCCTTCCTGCTGTGTGCACACGCCAACAACTGCTTCAGAGAACCTGTTGCTCTTGTGCAGTGGCCATGTTGGATACAACCTTATTGTTTTTAGACTGCAATCCTAGTTTATTTACTGCAGATCATATTGAGCAAAGCGTGAGTTACTTCTGCATAAATATGTATAGGGTTGTGCTGCTAGTATCTGAGTGACTCCAAACAAAGTACACTAAGGCTGCAATCCTGTAACTGCTTATCTGGTAGTAAGACCTATGCTGAGTTGACTTGTATAAGATTGCATTGTAATGCTATCTGCATTATCCAACCTAGTGCTCTCTAGATGTTTTGGACTACAACTCCCATCAGCTCCTGCGAATATGGCCATGATCAGGGATGATGGCAGGTGGAGTTAAAATATGTGGAGAGCACCAGGTTGGGAAAGGCTAGGCTAAACTGTAGCAATTAGGAATTACTTTCCATTTTCTGATGGATATATTTCTGGTGTATTTGAGTCATGTACATCCTAAACAAACACCTGTATTTTAGGGAAAGACACCTATTTCGCTGGGATGATTCTATAGGAGCATAAAAGCTGTATTTGTTTAACTATAACAGTATCAGTTGTTTAATAGTATAAGCTAAGTTTTTCTCTGTCTTTAGTGAACTGGTTTAACAGACAGCATACGCCAAACACCAGTCAGTCTAGATTTGTGGGGCTGCACCAAGGTGTTACTTCTGATTTCCAGTTGAAGCAGCTCAGGTTGAATGTTAGCGTGTACTCTGTCAACTTCCACCTGAAGTTTCTATCTGCCCCACACATGGCATTACATACAATGCCAAGTATGAGGTAGGTGCTGTGCTTTGGGGCAAATGGCCTGGCAGGCCACATGGAGACACCTGGAAGGTCAAATTTGGCCTGTGGACTAGTCTCTGCTGCTGCTATACGGGAGAACCAAACTTGCTTGGCATCCTACTGCCTATTTTTTGCTTTAGTTTCACAACAACACCTGCAAATGCCTTCTGAACACCAATAGGTCAGATTCATGACAAGCCCTCTCCATAAATGCTTCTATGTCATGCTGTTGATTACTATACTAATATATTTTTAAAAGTCCTATGAAGTGTTACTGAAACAAAACTTTACAAATTTAAACTATGCATATAGTTTAAATTTTGTTCTGGACTTTTCTCCAAGGAATAAATAGTCTGGTGTATTATCCATAGAAGATACACTCCAGTTCTAAAATACATTCCTACTAACTGTCACCAATATGGATAAGACATGTTTCCTGATTTTGTGTCTGCCGCATCCATAAATACTTAAAGCATTGACATATCACCAGCTTTCAGCAATTTGTTCTGGGTGTGGAAATTTGATAGCATGCAAGGAGCTCCTCTACCCAGACTGGTTTCCTCTTTAGTTTCAGTGGATGACTTCTATCTGTATATTCCTTCTTATGAAATAATTTGAGTAATACTCTTGAAATGTGTAAGTGCTACCATGGTAAAAAAAATAAATAAATCTCTAGGTCAGTTTTTCGAATACTTTGAAAATATTTAAATTATCAATAGATGACCACTGATTATTAAGTAAATACACTGCAAATGGCTATTAATTGCTACCATTATCAGTAGGTTACAGAACATTTTTTAATGTCATTGTGAGCCAAGAGAACAGAAAATGATATGAGTTCTAGGTTTGTCTTGCATAAATTGCACCTCAAGGCATGGTAAGGTCATGTATTGGGTTTGGGGAGGTTTCTGTCAGAGTAGAGTACAGTGGTACCTCGGGTTAAGTACTTAATTCGTTCCGGTAGTCTGTACTTAACCTGAAACTGTTCTTAACCTGAAGCACCACTTTAGCTAATGGGGCCTCCTGCTGCTGCCACGCCGCTGGAGCACGATTTCTGTTCTCATCCTGAAGCAAAGTTCTTAACCTGAAGCACTATTTCTGGGTTAGTTAGTGGAGCCTGTAACCTGAAGTGTATGTAACCTGAAGCGTATGTAACCCGAGGTACTACTGTATTTAACAAGATATTTTATTTATTTTGCATGAGTTGTGGGTTTTTCAAGCAGCAAGAGACCTAAAAAGGCAGGTCACTTACTCATTACTTTCAGAATACCAGATAGATGCCACTTCCTTTGCCAAACTGATAGAAGTTGCAGTCCCCACCTACTCCTTTTAGCACTACTGACTTTCTAGCTTGCAGCTAGTTTATCACCAGTCTTTAAGGGCTACTGTATATTTCTAAGATGTCTTGCTTTTAGATGTCTTGCTTTTGGTCTTGATGTCACAAGATCCTGTATTTTCACTATGAAAGCACAATGGACACCAGTATCTTACAGCCGTATGTCTCATTATACTAACGATTATGTAAACCCAAACCTTGAAAACAAAATCCAAGATGACCTTGTGAAACATGTGTTATAAGGAAGACACACAGAAGGCCGTATGATCTGAGACTAATACTACCCCACCCCCAGTAAAACCTTACTCTAAATTTTGCAACCTGGTTTTTCCCAGTCTGAGTAAGGTTCAGTACAGACTGACATACTATGTTTCAAGGAAACATGTTTTCGTGTATTTCTTGGAGTTTGTTTGTTACTTGTTTTCAATCCAACCTGACAGAACGCAGGAGGTTTTAATGCATTTTCTAGCTGTGCTGTAATCTTTGACATGGAAATAACAGTGATCTTATATTTTTATTGATACAAAATGGGCTCTTTGGCCAACTGTGAATGTTTGACACAATAATTGGATGAGTTATTGATTGTTCTTCCACTTCTTGTAACTATTTTCTGACTTGTATCAATGAATAAACAAAGCCTCGCCAAAATTGATTTGACTGTCTTGTAGCCTGTGCATCTGATCTCAATTAACCATTTTCAGAATAGTCTTTTTCATGTTCTCTGTAACTTTCAAACCCTTTGCATGCTCTTCTGTTACAATTGTACAGACTAGGACAAGACATATTGTCAATAAATTGCACAGCTTGTTGTAATGAAGTAGCTTGTAGTTATCAAAGACCTACTTAAACAGCTTAATTGTTCACAACGCTTTCTGCTAGAGCATTACTCCAAAAATGAGATGCCAGTGCTTTAAAATTGTACAAATTAGTGTTTTCTAATTAATTGTCTATCTTAGTCTGTACAGCCCAGTATTGTTGAAATAAGTAAAGATAATTGTAGGGAGCTGGTGGTGTTGTGGTCTAAACCACCGAGCCTCTTGGGCTTGCTGATCAGAAGGTTGGCAGTTAAAATCTGTGCAACATGGATTTTAGCATTGCACAGGGCACTGCAGGAAATTTGAGAGCCCAAAGTCTGCCACTGCTGTCAATGTTCAATGCATGGTTAGATTTGGCTCTCCTGTCTAGATATTTCTAGGTATCCCTAGCTATGCCTAGGGATATTTCCATTTTGCAGTCTGAGAGACTCATGTCTATTTAGTCTACAGTGGTACCTCGGGTTAAGAACTTAATTTGTTCTGGAGGTCTGTTCTTAACCTGAAACTGTTCTTAACCTGAAGCACCACTTTAGCTAATGGGGCCTCTTGCTGCCACTGCGCTGCCACTGCACGATTTCTGTTCTCATCCTGAAGCAAAGTTCTTAACCCGAGGTAATATTTCTGGGTTAGCGGAGTCTGTAACCTGAAGCGTATGTAACCTGAAGTGTATCTAACCCGAGGTACCACTGTATTATCTCTTTAAATGTGGAAGCTGATCAAAACGTGTGTGCAAATTGCACCTTCATTCGCTAGATATTTCACAATTTGTAAATAGTTTGAATATCAGCCAAAACTAGTGTTACAAAATTGTTCACAAAATTGTGTTACAAAATTTGTTTCCTTGTGAGTTCCAGGGGTGGAGTACTGACTCAGGCTTCCATGCCCTAATAGGCCTTGTTCTCAACAGAGACAGGGAGGCTCTCAAAGAGACTGTCCCTTTATTAGGAAATTGTACTAACAAAACATACTAACACAGGCAACTATCACACTGGTAACAGACAGAGAACAGCTCACAGCTGCAACCAGAGAGACTAAACCAAACCTGGCAAGTAACAAAGGGGAATTAGGACTGTTGCATGACAGTACAGTATGTATTATCAAGCCAAGTTGTTGTTGACACATGGCAGCAATTGATTAAGCTGGTGGAATCCCCTTTGGTAGATCAAATCCCTACTTATGTTGTAACATTGCATGTTCAAATTTTACCCAGAGTAAGTTTTACTCTGAGTAAAACTCAGTTGAATGCCACCCATAGCACATGTTCTTTTATAACCCTTTAACTCCGATAACAAATCAAGTTAGTTTATAGGTAAAGGTAAAGGGACCCCTGACCATTATGTCCAGTCGTGACCGACTCTGGGGTCGCGGCGCTCATCTCGCCTAATTGGCCAAGGGAGCTGGCATACAGCTTCCGGGTCATGTGGCCAGCATGACTAAGCCGCTTCTGGTGAACCAGAGCAGTGCACAGAAATGCCGTTTACCTTCCCACTGGAGTGGTACCTATTTATCTACTTGCACTTTGATGTGCTTTCGAACTGCTAGGTTGGCAGGAGCAGGGACCGAGCAAACGGAAATTAAATCTAATTTAGACAACTTGAGCATTGACTCGGTTTGCACATCACAGTAAGCCAAGCTGTAGCTTATTGCAACCACACTGGGCCCCGGAGAGAAGCTTGCAGTTGCTTTGCTCCTACCTGGTCTTTTACTCCTGTGCTGCGCCCTAGGTTTTCCACTAACCCTCTGGATTAATTTTTTTATTGGGGGGTGGGGTGGGAGCAGGGAGAGGAAGAAGTTCCATTGCACAGGCAGAAAATAAAACCCACAGTAAACGATTTTGTTCACTTAATGTGGCAGTTTGCGCCTCTTGAGTTAACAACTTGAGTTAATTGAATTGTGCATACCAGCACTGGAATAAGGCCGTGACCTTGCATAACAAGTATGTTCAAAATTGCATATTTCACCCTCCATTTATAATGTTCCAAGTTCCATGCACTTGATTTTTTAGTGAGCCATATGAAATGCTTTACAGGTAGTCTTCCTCGTTTTTGGTAGAGAATCTAAAGCTCTGTAAATTGCTTTGAATTCTGAATAAAAGAAAATGTTTTGTATGTCATACGGTTTTGAAAGGGAATCGGATAAATTTATGGACTATACAGTAAGTATTAGCCACAATGTCTATGCTGTACCTCCACTATGGGAGCTAGTATGCCTCTTGACTACTGGCTGCTGGGAATTGCAAATGAGAAGGGTACTCAGTTCCTGCTAGTTGGCTTCATGTAAGCATCTGATGGACTGCAGAACTAGTTCATCCTTTGGCTGGATCCAGCAAGGCATTTCCTACCTTCATACACCATAACTTATCGATTTTTCTCTCTAAACTTTTAAAAATTATATAGAGCAAGAAGAATCCTCTCTGCGTGTCATGTTACACTTAGGTCCATTCGGAGGCTACTCACAACCAGGGCTTTTTTTTCAGCCAGAACTCAGTTCCAGCACCTCTCAGGTGGGTTCTGGCACCTAACCATTGCTATTCTAGGAGAATGAGGTACGTGTCTGTAGTGAGTTCCGGCACCTCTTTTTCTAGAAAAATAGCACTGTTCACAACACTGATGGCTTTAGTCCAAACATGTCCATTAAATTAAAGAGCTCTATTTGGAAGTGTGTAAAAATAGTTTTTTTCACAAAGCTATGCATTCATGTTTAATTGTTAATTGGTGCAGACTATTGCGAACATTTTCCTAGCATCAGAAGTTGATACAGTTTCCTTTTGTGAACACTTTCATTAATGACAGACAGCACCAGTGTATAAACATGGCATTGTTATAATCATTTCCTCTAAGTATGTTGCCAAACTGTTATGGCAGTAGACAGGTGTTTGTAACTTGAACTGACACAGAAGCTGGTGTGGGACTTCTCTGAGTACTGCTATTACTGGGTAAAATTTCAGGTCAGTGGGTACTGGAATCAGTACTTAAATTAGTACACGTAAAACAGATAGCTTAAAGGAAATGAGCAAGGGCCGTTTTTGTGAATTAAGGAGTGCTTTGCTCAAATTTAATGGAATTAATTGTATTTTTTTGTTCACTATTTTTCTATACTGTACAAAATTAAGAAGGGTATTGTGAAGAAGCAGAATTAATTTACTTCCAAAGCAAAGTGTGCTTGATAAAATAAAGTGCACGTGCTCTCTTTCTCTGCGTAATATATATGCAGCCTAGAATAGCATTAGCTTCGTGTTGCGTTTTTTCGGGTTAAGAATGCGTCAAACCCGGCAGTGTTTACTTCCGGGTTTTGCTGCACGCGCAGAAGCGTTCTGCGTGATTCGTGCATGCACAGAAGCGCTCTATCACACTTCGCACATGCGCAGAAGCGCCGCTCTGGTTACGGACTTTTCTGGGTGTGAACAGCACCCCAGACCGGATCGTGTCCGCAACCAGAGGTACCACTGTACTAAATTAAGCTAAGCTTGACAAAAAAAAAGTTACCTTGGCACTTTCAGTGGTGTGTTCATATTTCTTCCTGCCCCTTTGATAACTAATGGCCTGCAGTGCAGTCCTATGCATGTTTACATGAAGATAAATCTCACTCTGTTTACAGGTACTTCCAATAGGAATTGCAGCTTTGGTAATCTAAAACCTGTACAACATTTCCTATAGGATTTAATTGATTAAATTTTACATGCTACCAGTATATGTTTAGCTTAATGGTAGAAAAGCCTTTTATAGTTAACGTGAGTTCTTCTCTTAAATTACAATTTAAAAACCTGTTAAAATATTAGTATACTCTTGAAGAATTTTTGAGAATCAGGTGGAGATTTTCACATCTGAGTACAGTAGTGCCTCGAGTTACAAACGCCTCAGGTTACAAACGCTTCAGGTTACAAACTCCGCTAACCTGGAAGAGTTACCTGGAGTTGGGAACTTTGCCCCAGGATGAGAACGCAAATTGTGTGCCGGCGGCGCAGTGGCAGCAAGAGGCCCCATTAGCGAAAGCACACCTCTAGTTAAGAACAGTTTCAGGTTAAGAACAGACCTCTGGAATGAATTAAGTTTGTAACTAGAGGTACAGGAGACTTGCAAATACGTTTTTTCTTCTTTCATTACCTCCAATGCCCATGAGATGGTGCTCATTCCCTTTTGCTTTTTATGTGGCAGATTTGTTTATGTTTATATGTTTGACACATATAATTACATACATTTTAACTTAAGACAGGGAGAAAATAGTTGTGCTGATCAAAGTTACATTGTTATATTAATAAAAGAATACCTGAAGACATTGTTTAATTGTGGAATAGTCTTAAGTAAACATGACCTAGTAACTAGTTAAAAAATGCAGCAATATTAGTTAACAGTGGTAATTAAAAGTATTGGACTATTTTCAAGAAATATCAGTATTGTTAAATTAATTAGAGAGTATTGTTGGGTCTTGGGAGAGTATTGGGGGACGCGGGTGGCGCTGTGGGTAAAACGTCAGCGCCTAGGGCTTGCCGATTGCATGGTCAGCAGTTTGAATCCCCGTGGCGGGGTGAGCTCGCATCGTTCGGTCCCAGCTCCTGCCCACCTAGCAGTTCGAAAGCACCCCTAAGTGCAAGTAGATAAATAGGTACCGCTTTATAGCGGGAAGGTAAACGGCGTTTCCGTGTGCTGCGCTGGTGCTGGCTCGCCAGAGCAGCTTTGTCACGCTGGCCACGTGACCCGGAAGTGTCTCCGGACAGCGCTGGCCCCCGGCCTCTTAAGTGAGATGGGCGCACAACCCTAGAGTCGGACACGACTGGCCCGTACGGGCAGGGGTACCTTTACCTTTTACTATTGTTGGGTCATTGTGGACATACGATCGCACCAGAATACTGTTTAACAGCACGTATTCATAACAGGGCTTTCTTTAGCTATGTCTGTTACGCACTTTAATAGTAGTCATATTCTGTACTCCAAAACCTCCCCCCTCACAATAGCCATTTCCCTGCTTAAGTTGATGCAGAAACTGTGGTCGTTCTATATTTGTATTCTGAATGGCATGTGTATATTGCATTACATCTATATGCATGCATACTTTTAGCACCCACATTATTTCTGTAATTGTAAGTTGTTTTAAATGTTTTTAATAATATATTTTATTTTTAATATTGTGTTTTAATTGCTGTAATCCATCCTGGGACCATTTGGTGAAGGGCTGGTAGTAAATTGTAGTAGTAATTGTCCTCATCCTCATCCTTCATCATCTTTGAATGAAGGGCAGTATAGAAATTAATAATAATATAGAAACTGACAATAGGTTGGATCCAGAGTTGTTATGAGTAGAGTCCATTTGCAAAGTAGGTTTTTCTTACCCTTCTGTGCCCCCTGTACCCTCCCCAAAAATATCTGTGAAGGAACCCAGCAACAGGTCGTCTTAAAGAAAAAAAAGCCTGACCAGAGCTCTTCAAGGTGAGATCTCTGTTCCTGTTTTTATTATTTTTCATTTGTATTTTCTGCATGGAAATCTGGAAAATAAATTTAAAAATTCAGTTTTATATTCTAGATCTGTTCTGGGAATTTTAAGTAATTACAGACTGCCACATTGGGCCTTTTTATTTTATTTTTCTAATTGGTTAAATTCTTCATAGTGTCCAGATGTGTTATCGTTCCACTTCCTGCCTCTATACTGTCTCTTCACTGTACAGAAAAAAAGAAAAGGCTTTCTCAAATGTAACAGTTGGTGACCAAAGATTGATGAACTTAAATGACAAGTGGACTCTGCTTCCTTGGAGGTTTTTAAGCAGAAGTTTAGATGGCCATTTGTCATGTAAGATCTAGTTAAGATTCCTGCATTGCAGGAGGTTGGAGTAGATGACCCTTGGAGTCCCTTCCAACTGTATGGTTCTATAATTCTGTCCTGGAATAACTAATGGAGATTGTCTAGTCTGGCATCCTAACCTAAAATACCATTGCCCCAAACATCCACTGATACAAACAGGTCGGCACATCCTGTGGTCTAGCACAATGTACTTGGTGTGTGATTTCTTCGTTGGTTTCTGATGTCATTGTCCTTTGGTCACATAATTGTGTACCTAGGGACAGGATCACTTGGGCAAGTCATAGCTCTGCTGGTGTGTTGTAGCAAAAGCAAGTTTTGTAGCACCTTCAAGGACCAAACAGATTTAATGTTAGTGAGCTAGAGTCTTAGGGTTGTGGGTTTTTTTAAGCCCCTTTATAGAAGTCCCCAGTGCTTCTAGCTTTGTGCTGTTGTGAGTTGACAACCTGCAGCACTGACTTTCCAGCGTGTATCTCTGGAAGAAGGGAGGATGTGCCCACATACACTACTATGGGCTGCACAGTGCGTCATTTCCTGTATCTACCGTATTTTTTTCACCATAACACTCACTTTTTTCCTCCTAGAAATTAAGGGGAAATGTCTGTGCGTGTTATGGAGGGAATGCCTACGGGTGGCATGCCTACGGATTTTCCTCCTCTAAAAACTACGTGCGTGTTATGGTCGGGTGCGTGTTATAGAGCGAAAAATACGGTACTCAGAATCTGGCAGAAGGTTTGCTACTGTGTAGGATTTCAGCATACTGATGAGGTCATCGGTGCAATCTCCAAACAGAAGCATTTTTTAATTGCTCAAAGTAATTACAGTACTTTTCCATGTATGAGTCGAGCTTTTTTTACTCAAAAATAATGTTTAAAAACTGGGGTCGTCTTATACACAGATAGTGCATAGGGGGGATAGGTGATTGGTTGCAGCTGTGAGCTGCAGCTTGTAAGCGGTTAATTTTGTGGGTGATTGGTGGCTGCGGCAAGGGCTGCTTTGGATTGGCTGCTGCTGCGGTAATTGGGTGGATGATTGGTTGCTGCGTAAAGTGCTGCTGTAGATTGGCTGGTGTGGCAATAGGGGATACTATTGTGAGTGGGCAGGCACTGGTATGATTCTGCAGTACAAGTGATTATGAGCATTTGTCTGTCGGGTTGGTGATTTTCTGCATCCCCCCCCCCCGAAAAAGCTCAACAACTCTGGGCCATCTCCCCCCATATTCTTAAATTTGAGTCCCCCAAAATAAGGGGCGTCTTATACACCGGGGGGGGGAGTCTTTTACACGAAAAAAATACAGTACATAAATAGTGGGGACAGGGGAAGGGTGCAGAAGCTGTAGTTTTTCAGGCAGTTGAAATCCTAAAATAAAGTTTACATTGTGTGCAAGACTTCTCACATATGCAAGGATGTGCTGACGGTGCATTGGTTTTGTGTTATATCATGGTTTATTTAGGGGTTACTGATAACTGTTTTGCGCAGGAAGTATACTTACTAGGACATACAAAATGTAAAATAAAAATAACATTTGAATAAACTCTGGACACAGTCTGATTACATTTATAGCAAGGCGGAGTATTTTAACATTTTGTAACCTATGCTACTTAAGAATAGGGTATAAATTAGTTTTGAAGAAACAGTTTTGAAGAAACAAGAAAACGCATTTTTTTCACAGTTGTGATTTCTAGGATCAGAAAAGTTTCAAGGAGACCTAAATTTAAACAATTAGCAAAGGAAACTTGACCTTTTAAATCTGTATTCTTAACATGTCATCTTAATGAAAATATTTTTGTGTTTAAATGGGAGGGAACGGTTCCCAAACTAAATTGTAAAGCTGTATATTCATCTGTAATGCAGTGTATGCACCAAACTTATATGCAGTGTGTGTGTGTGTGTGTGTGTGTGTGTGTGTGAGAGAGAGAGAGAGAGAGAGAGAGAGAGAAGAATGAGTGAGCAAGCGAGTGGCTTCATTTTTCCACACAATGATCTCAGATACTGCAGCTACAGCTGCAGCCTCTTCCTTTTTTGCCCACCCAATATCCTGCGTTGTATTATAGCCTAAGACAATTGTACTGGCCACTAATTCAGAATTACTAAACTTTACATTTTCTTGCCTTTGTTTATACTGGACCATATTTTGTGTGGCACTTAGTGGAGTGCTTTCCACTGTATAGACCAGGGCTAGGCAACCTAAGGCCCAGGGGCTGGATGCGGCCCAATTGCCTTCTCAATCCGGCCTGCAGACGGTCTGGGAATCAGGGTGTTTTTACATGAGTAGAATGTGTGCTTTTATTTAAAATGCATCTCTGGGTTATTTGTGGGGCATAGGAATTCGTTCCATTCCCCCCACCGCAAAAAAAATAAACAGTGGTACCTTGGGTTAAGAACTTAATTTGTTCTGGAGGTCTGTTCTTAACCTGAAACTGTTCTTAACCTGAAGCACCACTTTAGCTAATGGGGTCCTGCTGCTGCGCCACCGGAGCACAATTTCTGTTCTCATCCTGAAGTAAAGTTCTTAACCCGAGGTACTATTTCTGGGTTAGCGGAGTCTGTAACCTGAAGCGTATGTAACCTGAAGCGTATGTAACCTGAGGTACCACTGTACTCCGGACCACCACATGGTTTGAAGGACGGTGGACCGGCCCACGGCTGAAAAAGGTTGCTCACCCCTGGTATAGACTGCAGACAGTAACATGGCCTTATAATCTCCTCTCCAGTCTTGTGATAGTATTGGAACAGTATGCTGAGTAAAAGATCCTGCACTGTACACTGTATATTTCTTCTCTGTATGGTGTCAAATGCACTAAATACTGCCCCCCCTTTTTCTTTTGCAATAGCCGAGCAAGTTTACTTTGTGCTAATATTGAATTGGGGAAAGGATAATTAGTAACCATTGCTTTGCTTGTTTATATACTAAACAAATATTGGTTATTCTGCTCATGATGAGCTCTTTTTAATCCTTAAACATTGCAGCTACTCTTTTCCCTTTAGGCCTGATGATCCCTTTTCAAATGCCTGGGGTTTAAAGTGTGTCTATGACTGAGAAGTGCGCATCAAAGGCTCATCACCAGTTACTCATCACCACTACTTCAGACCTTCCCATATTCAGTGCAAATGTCCAAAGGGTTTTTAAGCATGTTCCAGTGAATGTGCTTAGAATTCCTCTTCATAGCTCTGCAATGAAATAAGGAATCCCTGAAGTGCAGTTGGTATGGGGTGGGAAATATATTTTATGTTGCAGGGCGCATGTTCACCCCACCCTCATTTTGCAGCCTACATCTCATGCATTTGCCACCCCCACCCCCAACACTTGAAAATGTCTTTTTACCTTGTAAAGGAGGTCAAACAATATAAAAACAAACAATAAGTTCCAACCAAAATAATTTCAATCCCCAAATGTTCTTTTGAGAAGCCATGTAACCAATGACTATAACCAATATATAGAGAGGCAGATTTTTAAAATATATCTCCTCATCAATTCATTCTGGGGAAGCTGAGGAAATGTGGCTTGGATTGTGACAGATCTTGAAATTTACTCTGGACTAGGCAGAAGTCATCATGGTCAAACTGTTCTAGATTAGGGCTGTACATCCCCTAGGAGGATCATATTCACAGCTTGACAGTGTTTCTTGATGGCCAATGGAACTTTTACTCAGCATTAGCCGTGCCTGTACTTGGAGGGTGTAGATAAGGACCATGGTCACAGATCCCTTAATTGCATCTAGATTGGATTCTGTAACACATTAAAGGGCCGATCCATGAATATTGTTCGAAAATGTCAGCTGATTCAAAATGCTGTTGTGAGTTCTGACTATTGCCAAATTTGGGGGCCATGTTATTTCCTCATTGTACCAGCTGCATTGACAACTAGTTCTTAATTTAATGTGCTGTTGTTACTTTTAAAGCTCTAAATGGTTTAGGATCCCAGTAGCTAAAGGACTGCTTCCCAATGTATAAATTTGCCCAATACTTTGGATTGTCTTTTAGTGAGACTTTCCCTCTTATGGTTACACAGTGCAAAATATATTGAGCAGCACAGTCCACATCACCTTACTTTTCTTTTTAATTTGGGGAAAATGTGCATTGAGTTCTGAGCCATCTAGTATTGTTTGTATGCAAATGTCTTAAACACTAGGCAATTAAAATATGTATTGTACCTTTTTTTAAAAGAATACAAGGCAAAATGTTTCCTCCTTCTCTAGTTAGCTATGGACAACATAATCTAATTATATCTATAAATATGTTTTTTTCTTTATTCCTTGCAAAGCATTTGGATGACAAATGCATGGAAGTTAAACAAATGTGCGATAACCAACTTGACTATTTGGTAAATAGCAGGTGACTGGCTTCATACAAAAACACATTTGCAGATTACACAATTATCTACAGAAAAGGTCTGGTATCCCAAATGTTGGTAAATGTAAAAGAATGAAAGCTAGCAAAAGTAGCATGTCTGAACAGCTTGTCACCCACAAAATGAAATGCAACCCACCAGCTATATATGGCTGTCACCAGGGGAACCTCCAGTTATTACTTCATGGCTGGCAGGGGGATTATCAATCACTTGGCAGGCCACAGTGCACAGCTAGCTAACTTTATTTGGCTTGGTGGGTCACAGTTTGTGCAGGCCTAGAGTTGGTGGGCCACAGTTTGTCAGTGTTTTGAGTACCTTGTTAAGAGCCTATCCAAAGCATACTTGTGGTGATCAGTTGCTATGTTCCTCCTGCATTTCATTCCATTCTGTCTTTCTTATACTCATTTGTGTGTGGGACCTTCAGAACATTGGTGTGAGAGAAAACACACACTATGGAAGTGTGTAGATTGGTGTAGCCCTACTAAGTGCAGGTGTTATGGTCCTTCCCAATTATTTTATTGTATGCCGTTTGTTGCCGTGTAGCTTACACAAAATTAGAATTCTTGCACAAATGGTTTGTCAAAGCCTGACAAGTTGGAGTATATGCAGTGGCACCTCCATCACAATGGAGCACAGGATGATAAAATAGTCATTAAAAACAAGCCATTCTCTGTACCCCTCTTAGAAAGAACATTGGGGAAAATGTTATTGTAAGCTTCATCATTTGAGAAAACAAAACAAGGAAACTTTGGAGAAGAAATACCTTTTTGTTATTTAAAAATTCATAAAACTGCCATTCATTCAATGTAGACAGTGGCTGAAAAAAACACTTTAATCTTTTGTACCTTGAGGTTGTTTTTTTTTAATGAACAGATATCTTTCCCATTTAAATATTGAGGAAGATCTGAGTGTGAATTTTCAATTTGTCTACCTTCGCCAGTTATTTCATTCAAGCATCTCATGTGGCAGGTCTTTTTGAAGGTCATCCTCTTTCAGTAAAATCATATTAGCTGGTCTTGAACATTGGGTTTTATCCAGTTGTGCACTAGCAAGGTTCTAGAGGTATAGCAGGAGTTCTATTTGTGTGTCAAGACCCTGAAGCCAACCCCCCATTAGAATAAAGAAATTCACACAGACACAGATTTTTTTGTTAAGGTTATTGGGCAAATTTTGGCCACAGCTTTATTGATTACAGGAAATGTGAGTGGTATTGGCTTAGGCACTGGCAAAAGACTATATCAGACTCCTTCCCCCTTTGCAGCAAGTCTGTAAGGGTAAACCACCCAAAGGGGAGCTGCTTCGGGGGAACCTGCCTGCATCTCCCCCGGTGTTCCCAGAGGCCTGACATGGCCCTAGCCCCTCAAGCGGACTTCGGACAGGATCCAGACCCCAGATTTCTTTAACAGAATACCCTTGGACAATGGAAGGGCAGGCGATGGCCGACCTCCCCTTCCCCACTCAACAATAAGCCAATGCCTAACCACCAAACCTTACAAAGCTGTGACGATTGCTAAGATTTAGGCGAAAACCAAGTGGCCAGTGCCAATTTGCTAAATAGAAAAATTCCTACCTGGTCCGCGTCCCAAGACGGGCAACCAACCCAAAGTCCAAAGCAAGGCCAGAGGACACCTAAATTAAAGGGAGGGTGGGCGGGTGTTCAGCAGCTTTTATACTCCCCCCAATCACTCCACTCAAATTGATTGGGTGATAGCCCTGGGTAATCGTGGTGCCACCCTGTCGTGAGGGTAATGAATCCACCCATGCCAGGGTGGGGGGACCGGGTTGAGGGCCTGCCCGCAACCAGGACCATCTATTAAGATGATCCCACTTCCTTTTCTCCCCCTGGAGCTGATTTTGAGGTTGCATGGGAGGCTGGAGGGGACAGGAGAGGAAGAGGAAGGCTTGTGGCTTGCATGGAAGCTTGTTGCACCAGGCAGAGCTGCGGGGTTGGATATGGCTCACAAACTTTAATAGGCTTTGGTAAAACAGTATTGTTTCTGCTGAATATAAATTTTAAGGTCACTTTAGGGTAGCCCATTGGTTACCTCTTCTTCAGGAAAGTTGCTAAAAGAGATCATGACAGTTGTTATCTTGAGGAAATGTCCACTGTTTGCTTTCAGCCTTTGTTACTTCCAAGTTTGATTATTGCCATTCATTTCTAGGGGCCGTATCGCTATATTTTATTTTTGTCTATTATTATGTTCCTAATGAAATGTTGAGAAACCTCTATGAGTAGGCCTGTAAATTGATGTGGTGTACTAACAAATAGCTTCCATATATTCCTAGAGTGAAATGAACAGTAGGGAAACTAAAATAAGCAATACAGTACAGGTTTTGTTTTTTTTTGCTATGTGACTTTCATGTTACACAGAGTTTAAATTTAGAGTTATGTAACTTGAACTGCCTTTCTAGTAGATGTCATACAGTGATGGATTTCTGATTTTGAAAATATGTCACAACCATAAATCAGTAGTTTGCGAAGATTGCGCTAGCAAGCTATTAAAGAACATGGCGGTATTTACTATAGGTAAATGCAAATTTTTAAAGGACCTCTGTATCATAGTTTAAGTGATTTATTGGCTTTCAGAGCTCATGTATGAATCAGTGATGTAATGGATTTTGGAAATCTCATTTCCTATAGGAAGGCACATACTTTGCATATGACTTTAGGCAAGAATTTTACCTTGATGTACTTACGTCTGGATTAAACTAAGGTTACGAATTTGGTTATTTTGTGAGAGTGGGTTTTATATGTAGGGTGGTTCAATGTGGAATTTTGAATATAAGGATAATGGATATGTTTAATATAACAACTTAACGTAGGATATTAAAATTACATCAAATTTAAGTAGCTTTTACTTCAGTCTCTGTAGTTGACTTGAAGCCTAAGACACGGGAACAGAAGTGTGCTGCTGCAACACGGTTTCCTGTTGCAGTCTCCTGCACCTTCTGAAAAACTTCTCTTAAAGATTGGGTGACCTTTGGGAACCACGTGATAAGAGGGCACAGCTTTCCACTCATGCAATAGCACCGTTTTTTGGATCCAATTTCCAGAAGGACAGACATGTTCAATCTGCTGCAGCAAATTCAACGAAGAGTCTTAAGGTACCTTCAAAGACATGCCATAAGCTTTTATGAATGAGAGTTGGCTTCATCAGATATGTTTAAAATAAATGTGACTATTGTGTTGTTTCAGACTTAACACTAAACCAAGATTTGACACTACATAAATGAATCTGTGTCTTACGCTCCCTTCTCTTGCCCACTGGTCTCACATACCCTGTTTTCCCCTCTTCATTTTGATTTTAACAAACCATGCATAGGCTGCTGTTATATCTGAAGTGGGCAAACCATGGTTTGGGCAAACCCTAGGGTGTCTGAAAGCTAGAGTTGCCCTGTTTATTGGTGATGGGGAGAATTTTGGTTGTTTCTATGGTTTGTTATTCTAATTCTGTTATCCCTGTGCTTTCTGTGTAAGATGATGGGGGAGGAGAAAGAAAACTGGGAGGAGAAATCAGAGTACAATAGGTAGAAGAAAGCACAATGTGCAGACTTCAATAATTTGTGTACAGCCAGACCATACTTTGTATTTAAGACTGAGCCAGCTGGTATGAAAATTAACTTTCATTAATATCAGCTAGGTTGTTCCTTTTCTTTCTTTCTTTTAACTGGAGATTCTGCAGCTTGCAGTGATTGTCTTATATCTTGGATTAGGAAAGTTAAGATTGGCCAGCAATCACAGATGTTAGTATTTATCATAGTGTATGCACCTTTTATGGTCTGAACCATTTGTATCTTCCAGCATTTAAACCTGACATGAAAAACCCAATGAGCCTCAGGCATGTCTTGTCTTGCAGTTTATATAACTATGATCTGGGTAGCAATACATAATTTTTTAATGCCAGCCAGTCACTTGCTGTTTCATTCTAGTTTCAAGGTGAAATTTGACTGTGTGCATTATGCATACTTGTGTGAAAAGTAATATAGAAAGTTGTATTTGGAAAACATTTATGTATATTAAATTCTTTATTACCATTAAGGAAAAGTTTACGGTGTATAACATAGTACCTCTGCAGTGTTTTAAAATGTAGGGTGTTTTTTATACAACTTGTGTTGTGTGTTTCTGTTCGCCTCTGTGTATATTATTGAATTTTGTGTGCATTTTTTAAAAAGAAAGTTTCAATTTTTTTTTATGTCTCCGTGCCTCAGTCTGGGTAACTAAAGGAACCTAAATTGGTATCTTCAAACAATGTAAATGACATTGTTATTTACTGTTATTTCAGAGTAAGCACACCAATTCTCATAATAGTTTATTTCAGTGGGGTTTTCTTCTAGACCAGTGTACTTAGAACAGTTGTACCTTCCTTCAGCTCATACCTTAAATATATCAAATAAATATGTCTTAGATTGATTGGAGTTTACTTTCAGACAGGTTTTTGTTTGTAAGGTTCCTCAAATTAATGCCACATTATCACAGTAGCTGTCATTAATTTAAAATCCTGTGACTGATATTATTGAACAGTTTATTGAATTAATAAACTGTTAATTAATAATGTAGATAGATATTGGTTCCTAGCTCTTAACTTGCCTAATTTTGCCTAACCATTATTTTGGTATATAATGATATTAGGTGTAAAGAAATCTCCCTGGAAACTAGAGATTTTGGAGAGGGTGGAATTGGGGCTGAGATCCATAATCTACAAATGTAAACTACAAAAGGTTGTCATTGCTTCTTGAATTCATGCAGGTATTGATATATTTATGACTTATTTAAATTTACGAATAGCCAAGGCAAATATTAAAATGAAATGTAAAACTTATGAAGATGTATTTGAATGCTTCAAATGTGTTGCTTTAAAATCACTGCTGTATGCTTACACATTATACCACAATCTAGAGAGCGAAAATATTATGCCACCCTGTGGGTTGTTATAAAGATTGTTTATGAAGTTGAGCCTAAGACTTAAAATACATTGAATCGGGGAGTTCTGAAAAATGAACTGCATGACACAGGAGACCAAATCATGCTAAAGTGCAGGGAAAGACTATACATCAGTTCAAAGGCTACATTATTCAAAAAAATACAACCATAAAAAAGGTAATAAGATTACATCCTCACACTTCATGGCTAGTAAGGTGCATTAGGCTGCTCAGATATTCATAACTTACTGTGACATTTCGCGAGATTACATTTTGCTCTGCACAGCCATTACTGCAGCTCGGATAATAACTAGCCAGTGTACGGACCAGGATTACGATCCCTGTCTTTGGCAACAAATTTGTGTCTTGAAGGTTGATCAGTCTCAAATTGCCATTAGAAAGGGTTAATATGACATACTGTATAGGTGTGCACTTACGTGCATCTATAATATTTTTGCATATTAACAGTATATCAAATTCACTACAAATTGCATGTAACTGTTTCCCATATTTTCTTAAAGTAATTTCATAAAACACTTAAATGAGGGAGATTTAAGTCTAGTGTCTGTTTCTAGGAGTGTTCTACTTCTAACGCTGCTGAATTATTTGTGTTTTGCAGATTAGATAGGAAAACTAATTTGTCAACTTCTTGGATGGGTAGTTATTGACAATAGTACATGTAGCCAAAAGTGAAAGATGGGTAGTAGAGAATTGAGGTGAAGGTGAGGTCATTTTAGTTAACAGCAGAATGTATGGCCTGTAAAGTGTTGGCATGGTAGTTGATGGTCACTTAAAACCAAATACATTAACTCATAGAAATGAACTTTAAGAAGCTAGTGAGCCAGGGATTTTTTTCCTAACAACTTTGCACTGTGCTTGACATTGGCAGAAAAGCTGGATAATTCCATCGTTGGTTCATAAGCATAAAATCATACATGGCTTCCTTAAATTTTTTGCTTTCAAAATGTTGGCAGTTCTTTGCATGAGTCTGCCTTTCTACTGAGCCCAAGTACTTGACTGTTGCTGTTGCTGTTGCATGCATAAAACCATAAGGGTAGGTTTTCTAGCCAGAAAACAAGCATTACTTTGTTATCACTTGTGACACGGCAGCAATATGTCAGTCAGGAGTTGCCCTCTGATCCAGGCACTACAATGGGAGGTAGTGAAAGTAGTCCTTTAGTTTTACTGCAACCCCTCCTAGGATTTATAGGTAAAAAAATAGCTTTAAATTGTGCCTGGACGCTGTTACACGATGTGTGTGTGTTGACCATCGCTGCTAGGAACCTTCACTATCAGCAGCTTTCAAACACACCCCTAGGACTGACCCTCTCACCACTAGGCCGAAAGGTCTAGCCGGCCACATTCCAATTCCATTCACTTGTTTGACATTCACCACTGCTGCTAATGGAGGCGGAAGAAAGTTATCACCTGCTACAAGTTGTTACCTGTGCCATTCTTCCTTCATTTCATTAATGAAATAAGAGTGAAAGAGGAGAAATATTTAAAGTGTTATTTATATTTATTTATTTATTTATTATTTATTCTTTTCCATTATACGTGTATTCTGTTTAGGAATCTCAGATACACTCACTATAGCTTTCTAATCTTGAGGTGCATGACATCGTTGCTGATTTATGTTAAGAATGCTGAAAAATGTGCTTCCCAACATGTATATCTCTAACACTTCAGATCTTGAGTAATGAGTGGGAGCTGCTGGGATTCAGGGAAAAGCCAGGAAGAGTGACTGTTTTGGCAAATCTTATATCTGAATGAATATATTTTTAATGAAAAAATCCTATCTGATTAGTTTCTGTTTAGTAATAGATCTCTGCTGCTAACCCTCATATACCCAAGGGGTGTCATTCACTGAATTAAATACAGCTCTTCTGTGATAAACCCTGTCATCAGACGAGCTGGCAGGTGACATTGCAGGCTGGGTATTATGAGGCACTACTCCTGATGATCTGTTGAAGAAACCACCAAGTGCTATGTAAAAGAACATAGCTAAGCTAGCCGGGAGTATAGATACATGGGCAGCAGTAGACTAGAGTCAGTACAATGGGGTGAGAGCAGGAGAAGAGCAATGTGTATAGGATTGTTGTATGTTTGCTTGTCAGTAGAGTCCCACTCAGATAAGCATGCATAGGATTGCAGCCTTAGTCACGTTAGTCCCCTTAAAATAAGTGCAATGATCATTTTCCTATCCAATTCAATGGAACTTAAGTTTGGAGTAGCAACTGGGGAGTCATCTGTCAGCTTAACCACAATATACAGCAACAAAACCAGGAATTTGTGATCTTTCTAACTAATGCCTCATTTCATACAAAAATGTGGTACTATTCTGAATTCCTAAACATTTAAAAAAGTAATCTGTTAATGCCAATGCACATCAAGTCCATCATTATTATATCCAACTCTGAAGGTATAGTACAGTGTTTTTAACCTGGTTTCAGTGGTGAGAGAAAAGACATTACAGGTGCACCAGGCATCTATCTAGGCAGATGCGCAGCAGTCTACAAATGGATGAATAGACCCAGAATACAAGTTTAACAGAGCCAGGTCTACCCACAAATGATAGTCCTATTATCTGATGCCAGTTAGATTTGTTTGTTTGTAGCATTCACTCTCTCACCCTGAAAATTCCTGTGGACACCTGTCATGTGTCAAAAAATTGCTCCTTGGAAAACAGTATTTGGGATCATATTTCTTACTCCGACATTGGCTTCTGATATACATTGATCATATACACTGATGCCTGTTGCTAGATGGTTAACGTAAAACGATGGAAACACATGCGAATGTAAGACCCATTGGACTCAGTGAGTTGGATTCAAAACTAAGTGCATGTAATAGGGGGATTCCTGAAAACTGGGCAGAAGCAACTTCTTCAAGCAGGAGCTTCACTCATGGAAGGTGCCATGCCCAGCTTTTTGTGGGGGGTGCTCACCTCATGTAGTAGAGCCCCTACCCCTCAGTGGAGCATTCTTGTGGACCTGGGGAATGCTGCCATAGGGACGAGGGTTGGCTAGCTTCCACCCACCCCATTATGTCCATATAATTCTGGATTCCACCCAGTAACACTTATTTCTAATTCGGCCTGCACTTATTCGATTGTGCAATCTAAAGTTTCTATTGGTGTCTGCTCATATCCAAAGAAGGAATGCTGCTATTGTATGTTGTAAATCTTTTAAACATATAATTCTGGAGATAGAGAAAATCACTAATGTCTATTCTTTTCAAATTGAAGCTTGTAGGAGGTCACTTTGATCTGGAAATGAACTTTATTATACAAGATGGAGAGAGTATTACTTGCATGGTGGACTTGTTGGATAAATGTGATGTCACTTGCCAGGCTGAGGTATGGAGCATGTTTACAGCCATCTTGAAGAAAAGTATACGAAATCTCCAAATTTGCACAGAAGTGGGTCTTGTTGAGCACGTGCTCCAGAGGATTGATAAAGCTGACAATATGATTGCAGGTATGAATTTCCAGTCAGCCTAAAACTGGAACTAACTGTGGTAGTGTCTTTAATTGACACAGAATCCTTTTTATAACATTTTTTGCTGGTAAAATAAAAAGTTGGGTATTAATCTAAATCTAATAATTTGCTTTTCTTAGATCTCCTAGTTGATATGCTGGGAGTATTAGCAAGCTACAGTGTGACAGTTCGGGAGTTAAAGCTGTACTTCAGCAAACTTCAGGGAGACAAAGGAAAATGGGTAAGTAGAACACTCCGCATTAGCCAAAAGAGAGAGAAAAGATGTTTATTTCACTGAAACTGATTTCATTGACTTCATACATTGATTTCATACATAAGGTTAATAAAAAGATTTGAACTTAGATGGAAGGCTGTAACCAGGCCAGTGTGTGGTTGTGTGACCTGTACCTCTTTGGAATTTTGTTGTTGTTGTTAATTGAATATGCGGTTTAACATGTTCACTCAAGCGCCATAATCCCTGGAAATGACAGCTCTTAAGGGCCCATACCCTTAACAGACATGTTATTTGGGCAACATTCGTATGCCATGGTATGGTGTCCTATCATATGGTTGGTTCACTACCTTGGTGCTGGATGGCAGAGGGGTGGGCATAAGTCTCATATTCTACATTGTAAGAACTCAACTGGCAACCAGTACCATCCACTCAGAATGATGGTTCTAGACATCCAAGGCAAATAGGATTTATGAGATAATTTATGTATGATAGCATTATTGTAATGTGCAAGTCAGCAGAAGTGTTGTCTAAAGTTCATAGTTAATGTTCAATCGTTTTGCTGAATTTTATATTCAAATACTAAATACATGAGAAATCGTTCTTTAAATAGCCACCACATGCTGGAAAGCTGTTGTCTGTGTTAAAGCACATGCCTCAGAAGTATGGTCCTGATGCCTTCTTCAATTTTCCAGGAAAAAGTGCTGCAGTAAGTAGTTCTTTCCCCTATGTTTCTTTTTTGCTTTAATTTATGTGTTTGGGTTGTTTTTTCTACATGCTTTCATTAGGCTCCTTTAATTCTAAGCACACTCAAATACAAGGCAGTAAAAATAGCACAAATCTTTTCTCTTTCAACCTGCCCTCCTTCCACTCCAAGGTTTTAGAAACTTGAACATACACACATGTACATGAATGTTAAATTTTAAATATTCTTGATAAACATTTTATTGCTCAAGTATTTGTTTCTCTATGATAGTGGTTTGCTAATACTATACTACTATAAGGGCTGCTGTCCATTAACTAATGAAAACTCAGTTTATTGTATTAAACTGTTTTAAATATAATGGCTTATAAGAACCTCATGGGTGGTTTGCCTAATTAAATGAACCTCATTTCAAGCCCTAGTCTCAGTAAGCAATACTTTGAAAACGCTTTGATGGGAATATTGCAACCATTGTTGTAGCTTTTTAAAATATTTTCAGAATGAGATTCTTGTATGGTACTGTACTGTACTGGGGTGTGTGTGTGTGTGTGTGTGTGTGTGTGTTGCCTTTGCTGTTTCTTTGTGCTTCTTGATAACTTGACCAAGATAACTCTGCTTTGATGAGCAATATTTTCCTGGCCAAATTCCTAGGGAAGCTTAACTCCAGGTGTTCTTAAAAAGAGCGCATCTTACACTTATTAGAGTAAGTGGCTTCTGTAGATAGTTTGCCAAGTTGCTATGGTGGTTCTTCGCTCCTGCCACGACTTGATAATAGGTAGATCTTCAGTGCCTTTCAACAGGCCTGGAATATGGTAGTCTGGAGGTCAAATGTTAATGAATTCCGGAACCATGGTATGTTTTATGCTGGTCCCTAAATTACTTCATGGCTTTTAAATCATAACAAAAAAACTTATTAAAAAGTAAAAATAAAAATTGTACAATAGTTATTTTTATCCTTATGGACTGGCTTGGGGAACTTTGTGTATCACATTGAAATAAAGGAATAACAATATAAAAGCATTGTAATATGTATTGAACTGCAACATACAGATATTTTCTAATGTTTGATAGGTGTATAAATAAAACATAAAAACTGATCTTACTAAAGATGAAATATATTAAGGAATAGTGTTTAGGTTAAAATGTTTTGCCCTCATGTTCTTCAAAGAATGTTTTCCTTATACAAGTGAGTGGGTTACTGATATATCCTTTCTAGAAGATTTATGGCATTGTGTTTGGGCAGGAATATCGCAGAGTTTAGCAATGTAATGCAAAGTCTGCTGACATTCAGGTTCTTTGATGTTTGTGTTCATTTGTATCGATAATGACGTCAGCATCTTTAAACCACAGAGTTACAGAAATCTTTCAGAAAACTATTTTTTGATTTGAAGATTTGTCCTTGCAGCTTCCCCCTTAATAAAGGCAAATGCCTTCATGTCTGTGCTATCTTTTAGGCTATTAAAAAAAAAAAGCACTTCTATTTGCAGCAAGTGTTGCCATCACTTGGGACAAAAGGGGACTTCTAGTTCTAGGATTACGTATCATATGTAATAATTGTGACTATTTTAAAGATTTTTTTTTTCATGTGGAAGAGCCCAAAGATATTTTTTGTCTCACTATGATTTAAATGTGAAGAAGCAAACTTTGGTACCAATACCGTCACATCTAAAATTGTATACACTTTTCCTTTGCATGCATTCGGATTCTACAAATCAAATGACTTGCTCTGAAGTACCTCTCTGCTTTATATAAACTTTTTTTTTTTCTAGGCTATTGCCTTACCTCCTATAGCCAAATGGCCCTACCAGAATGGATTTACTTTTCATACTTGGTTAAGAATGGATCCTGTAAATAATATCAATGTAGACAAGGATAAGCCTTACTTATATTGGTATGTATGCATTATTATGTCTTCTGAAATTTGTTTCATCTATGTCTACTTTTAAAGATTGCTCTCACCAACTACCTGGGAATAAATGGTGAATTTAACCATTTTTAAATAAATTGTTTCAGTTTTCGAACAAGCAAAGGACTCGGGTATTCTGCTCATTTTGTTGGAGGCTGTTTGGTTGTGACCTCAATTAAATCAAAAGGAAAAGGCTTCCAGCACTGTGTGAAATTTGATTTCAAGCCACAAAAGGTGAGTTCAGATGTGTTGTCCTGCAAATGCCCATTAAATGCATGCCATTAGACATTAGGTTTAAGTCTCTGCTCTATGGGAATTAATGGCCATTGGCTCCAGTGGTGTTATGATAACATTTGTTGTCATCTGGATGTTCTGAAATTTGGCTTTGAGGAGAGAAAAGAGAAGATTCTGGCATATGAGTTTAGTTTACAGTTAAAGGAAAGGAAAGGTCTCTAAATACGGTATAAAAATGATGTTTAAAAATAATAATCTAGAGTCCATGTTTTCTGTTACCTTTTCAGTGTGCTTTACTTTTTCATATGGCAACCTTGCTGTGTTCTTTTTATGCAGAATATTCAAGTTGAAAGGAATTTGCAGCTTTACCACACTGTTGATTAATTCTGCAGTTTTCTAATTAGGCAGGCTCTTAAGTTTGAAGGGGTTTACCTCCTTGTAAATACCAACTGTTACCACAGCACAGCTAGATACCCTGGTGAAACTATTCAGGGAAAGAGTATAAGAGCAGTGCCCACAAAAAATGAATCAGTTTTGGATGTGTTGGTTTGGTTTATGGTCATTATATTTTAAGCATTTTGGCGGCAATTTTGCCTCTTATTCTAATGAGGATGGCCATATGTCCTACTTTACAGAGGACAGTATTCTATTTTCTGTAGTGGGAGGCCAGTCTTCTGTTTGAGGGCTGTACCATCCAAACCTGATTCAAGATAAGGAACCTTAAAAAGAGAGATTAGGAGCTGTGACATTGTCCAATGCTTTGCAGACTGAACAGCAATCTAAGTCACCTGATGCCTTCTAAATTAAATTACAGCAATTATTTAAAATTGACACACACATATAAATTACCATATGCAAACTTTGTGTCTTCTTTTGTCCCCCTTGTTTGGGAAGTGTGTGTGATGCCAATTCTCTCTATATTTTTCTAACTAACGCACAATTTTCAACAGGTGGGGAAAAAAACTTCTTTAAATTTAGTTTAACTCTTCTAAATTTCTTATGTAGTGGTACATGGTTACTATAGTGCATATCTATAATCGTTGGAAGAACAGTGAACTCAGATGTTATGTGAATGGGGAACTTGCATCTTATGGAGAGATAACATGGTTTGTCAATACCAGTGACGTAAGTAACTTGCTACACCAAAAGGTGTCCCTCTCTTTCTTTTTGATGCTTAATTTGAAGTAGAATGTATAAATGGGAATTAAAAAAATAAATCCCTCACATAGGGTTCTGCAAAGTGCCAACACTTGGATAATTAGCAGGTCTTGTAAAGTCCAATGCAATACCCAACGATCAGATGATCAGTACTTTGAGAGCTGTGTCTTTGCCCTCAGAGTTTTATTTTAAATTGTGTGAGCATGTATTAGACACATGATATCAAATGTGGTAGGTCACCAGGAGCAGTGTGTCCCATTTCACCGCATGAGGCAAAACAGGAAGTACCATTCTGCCCTGCTGCTGCTGATTCCTGCTCCACTGCTGCCACTGCCATCATTGGCACGGAAATTGGCGAGATTTTGCCCAAAATTGGCACTGATGCCAGTGGAAGTGGCAGGAAAGGCAGGGTGTCCACAGAGGCACCTCCTGAAGAGGCGGCCTTGCCCCAGCTAATGGCTGAGCTGGTACTGTTGGTGACCCTCATATGTCATCCTTAGCCCTCCAAAGGTAGAGGAAGTTAGTTACTGCCCACTGGCCAGATTCAGTTCTCCACCCCTATTCTGCCAGTTCTTGATATCTCCAGTTTTGACTACATCAGTCTGCCTAGTGCTTTAATCTAACTTCAATGATCTTGCATATGAGCCCTAAGTTATCTCCCCTAAATAAACACCTCTTCTATCGTTTACTTTTGTCTGGTCCCAGTCGCTGAAGTGAATTACCATATTTATTCACCCATAAATATGTATTGAAGTTGTAGGGATGATATGCTGTTTTATAATCTGCAGGCAAAAGCAGATAAAACTGTGGTTGAGTGACACAAAGTTCATGCCTACATCCTGGAAATATGAAATATGAAAGATTGCCCTGGATATTTTAAGAATTGCTACAGTGTATTTTGTGTCTAAAATGGTAAAAAAGTCAGTATAGTCTGTTAACAAATGGCAGCAGCTCTTTAAAATATTAGGCAGAGGTCTTTCCTGTTAACGTGATATAATTCTAAATAAAAATGCCAGAGATTGAAACTTGGACCTCTCATATACAAGCATATGCTCTACGCCGGAACCAGACTTACCCATCACATTGTACTTAATAGTCAAGTGTGAAGAGGGATGGAGAGTTAACCATGATGAAATGTAATTTTGCAGGCTATATCTTATAGCCCAAATGAATTAGATCATAGATGTGCACATGAGCACAGGGGACTTTTCTCTTGACTTCTGTGTCAGTTGGGTTTCCACATGCACACTTCATATAACCTACATGATGTTGATGAGAGTGGGTACATCCCTTCTCTGCCACAGTGTCTGGTGTTCATGTATGTGCATCAAAGCCATACATCATATTGAAACTTGGATGTATGTTCTTACCTTCCAAAAGAGAACTATGCTAACATAGATTCCATTTATATTATTCCTTAATTATTTGTTCTCTTTCCTAGACATTTGATAAATGTTTCCTGGGTTCTTCAGAAACAGCAGATGCCAATCGAGTGTTTTGTGGCCAGATGACAGCTGTCTATCTTTTCAGTGAGGCTCTCAATGCTGCTCAGATTTTTGCTATTTATCAGCTTGGTCTTGGATACAAGGTATTTATTGTCTCAATATAGTCTCAATACAATCTTATTGTATTCTGGTGTTTCTGGTTTCAGCAAAGAGCTAATATAGACACTTTAGTTTGTAATGCATTTTCCTTAAAAAGTTTTAAACTCTCCTATGAAAGTTATCTGTGGGTTGTCAGATGTCTTGTTTTGCATTTGTGCAAACCACCTGCAGAGTTATCAAGCTAAACTGCAAAACAGAAATAACTTTTTACATCCAAACCACTGTTATAAATATAAGCAAATAAGTTTTTATTCGTGACTGTGGCTAAAGATACTGTACCAGTCTTCTTTTCTGTTACAAAATAAGAAAAGGAAAAACTTACATGCTTTAAAAGAAAACACTGTTTAAAACATATGTCTAGAAAATTAAAAGAACTGCAACGACCTTGGATCACAAATCAATGAATTTTATTTAGAAAAATGCACCTCAGATCTCCATGGTTAAGCGGTCTTGAAATATTTCACGTGTGGAAGTTTTATTTCCAGTTGGATTCTAGCCTACTTTATCTTTTGTTTCTATTCTAGGGAACTTTTAAATTCAAGGGAGAAAGCGACCTCTTCCTTGCTGACCATCACAAACTGTTACTGTATGACGGGAAACTTTCTAATTGTATTGCCTTTACGTACAATCCAAGGGCTACAGATGCACAGCTCTGCCTAGAATCATCACCCAAGGATAACCCTTCCATCTTTGTACATTCACCACATGCCCTCATGCTGCAGGTATTTTAGCATTGGTTTCAACTTCAAGGAGGAGTAGATTTCCTTTGTTTTCTTTCCCTTGGATACTTTTGTGTTCTGTTTGACTGTGAGTCCTTAAAAGCACTCAGGTCCATCTGTTTTGTTTATTTATTTAGATTTACAGCCTGCTCAGTCGCCAAATGTAGTTGTTTTGTAGAGTGCAGTCATAACGCTCTCTCTCCTGCCTTCCTCAAAGCTGAACAGGCCCAGTGCCTTGTATTTCTGATAGATTTTCCATTCCCGAAGTTGTTTTAACTGCTTTTCTTTTGAAGTTTATTGTCACACATCTTTAAGTTCCCCCACACTCTATGTCATTTCAACAAGGTAACCATTTAATTTTTAGAGATCCTATTGAAGCATTCAGGTCACATTTTGAATGCTTCGAAGTAGTTAAACAAATGCAATATCCATTTGTAATTTGTACAAACTTGGTATTAACAGGATGTAAAAGCAGTCATAACCCATTCAATCCAAAGTGCAATGCATTCAATTGGAGGAGTGCAGGTGCTTTTTCCTCTGTTTGCACAGCTGGACTATAGGCAATATTCATTGGATCAACCTGACACAACTGTTTGGTAAGACCTTTTATTTGCTCTTCAGATTGCCAATTTGTTTTGCGATGTCTATTGCATTCTAGAGAAACTAGCACTCTCCAGTAGTAAACAATTGCTTATGCCTGACTTTTCAGTTAGCCTATTAACTGTTATTCTGCCGTCTAAGTTGGGAGAGGTGTTTTCTAGATAGAGTAAGCTGACAATAAAATGCACACTAAATGATGGACATGCACATCTAAATATAGCCAAGGTGAAGATGTTGTGAGAGGAAGTTTCCCCTTATGGGGGAAAATTACCTCCAAATAATGCAATTATATTGCAGCATTGGGAACATTATTTATATTTTCAAGGTTAGATCATTTTAAATCTCTTGTGCAGAGAAGACCTTGAGATGAAGTCAAGATTACTGGCACCAGGTCTTCTACACAAATGTGTACATCATTCAGTAGCTATGTAATTTATGGAGTAGTGGGGATATGGAAAATCTCTTTCTCGAGGATGAATTCCTTCCTGTCAGGGGGGGGGTGCTATTTTTTACAGGGCTGCTGGTTCTAACCAGGGAGAGTTTATCTTCCTGGCCCAGTGCTTGATCAGTGAAAGATGTCTTGTATATCTAGACTACTTCAACTTCACTATGGGACTGTCAAAAGGAAAGGCTAGGTGTTTTCAGACGACTAATGATGATGTTTTGTGGTAAAAGCCATAAAAGGTGCCTGTATTATAATGTGTGTGTGTTTTATACAGTATCTTTCTAAAAGTATTGCTATTTCTAACTGTTGTAGAAAGAACAGGTTAAGGAAAAAATGTTAGGAATGTGGAGTGTGACTCTTAAAATTCCTCAAAAAGACAGCTATGCAAATCCCTTGCCCTAGCCTTCCATTTATACTGTCATTTGCCTGTCAATTCAATTTTCTGATTTTACGCTTTTTACTGTTACCTAAGATTTCTAAGGTCGTTGCAATCATTGAGCCTTGCTTCAGATATTAACAAATCAAGGAGGTAATTGGAAGTGTATGATTTTGCAATTCTCACTTCCTGTGCACTCTTCAGTTGTCCTTTAGGAGACTTAATGAGACTGAGAGTAAATTGTCTATGATACAAAAGTGCTCTTTAGTGAGTAGAAAACCTCTTCTGCTTACAGAAGTGTAATTTCTGACTTTGCTGATGATCACTGCATGGGAACAGTGAACTAGTGAACTGAAATCCAGAGATGATGATCCTGTTATAGCAATCCCTTCTTACAACCATTTGTTACAAGACAAATATTTTGATTCCTTACATGTTTACAAAGCAAGTCCCAATGGATTTAACACAAATAAAACCCCATTGCAGAGCAAGATTTGCCTTGCTTTGTTAAAACATGGGACACCTCTCATATACCTAGATACTGCCGTCTGAATCATGTATCATTTTTTGTGTACTGTGATGTACTCTATTTCTATTTCTTTGAATCCAGCAATCACCACTGGGTGATTGTGGGGATATGAAGACAAACTAATAGGATGCATAAATTTAATAATGTTCAAAAAGTAGTATGTGAATTGAGGAAATAGATTGTTATTACAAGTCTAATGTACTAATCTGCTATTAAACACTATAAACTGCAGTATTTCAATACAATGTGTCTTCCAGTTCCATTCTGTTGGCTTTCATCATGGAGTTGCTGAAGAACTCAATTGCTATGCAAGAACAAATGCTTTCTTGTAAGGGCTTCCTTGTAATAGGATACAGTCTTGAAAAGGTAAATGAAGCCTGTTGCTTGCTTTTCTCTCTCTTTTAATCTGCATTAAATATGTTTCATGTTTTGGTCACATAAATCACTATCTATATGTTGTCTTAAACACATTCCTTTTCTCTTTCTGCAGTCTTCCAAAGCACACATTAGCAGAGCTGTTCTTGAACTTTGTCTTGCCTTTGCTAAGTATCTGAGCAATTTGCACAATGGTGTGCCCTTGCTGAAGCAACTGTGTGATCATATTCTCCTTAACCCTGCAATATGGATTCATACTCCAGCCAAGGTAAAACATTTTCAATTCATGGAGATGGCATGAAAGTATCTAAGGTCTTGTAGACATCTTAGACCCTAGTTCTAAGGGAATATTTCCTTTACACATGAATTTACTTAGCTTCCTTTTATTTATTATGTATATTTATTAGTCACCTGTTTAACCTAGTGCTACACAATTCAAGGATGTGGGTGGCGCTGTGGGTTAAACCACAGAGCCTAGGACTTGCCAATCAGAAGGTCGGCAGTTCGAATCCCCGCGGCGGGGTGAGCTCCCGTTGCTCGGTCACTGCTCCTGCCAACCTAGCAGTTCGAAAGCACGTCAAAGTGCAAGTAGATAAATAGGTACCACTCCAGCGGAAGGTAAATGGTGTTTCCGTGCGCTGCTCTAGTTTGCCAGAAGTGGCTTAGTCATGCTGGCCACATGACCTGGAAGCAGTACGCCAGCTTCCTCGGCCAATAAAGCGAGATCAGCGCTGCAACCCCAGAGTCGGCCATGACTGGACCTAATGATCAGGGGTCCCTTTACCTTTACACAATTCAAACCAAATACTATTAAATAAGAAAGAACATAACCCCTGCGTACATTGCACGCTTACTGTACATGTCTACCGAAAAGTAAGCATCACTGAGTGCAGTATTGTAGGCTTACTAGTTGGAATTACCCAACCTTTAGTTGCTTGTGGTTTACCCTGCCATGTGTATGGCACCTTATATAACCTATTTCTATTCTCAATTGTCTGATACAGGTTCAGTTGATCCTGTACACTTACTTATCTACCGAATTCATTGGCACAGCCAATATATACAATGCAATTCGACGAGTAGGAACAGTTCTCCTGGCTATGCACACATTGAAGTACTACTACTGGGTGGTGAATCCTCAAGATCGCAGTGGAATTATTCCAAAAGGTTTAGGTATGCGAAAAGTCCAGTGCTACTCATCAACAGTGTACCACAACAATTGCACAGGGTTTTTTTTTTTATAATGTTGTGGATCTTGGTAGGGGCAGAATTTGTTAAGAGTGTAGTGAGACTTTACCCTCTCCTGGATCCCTAGAGACCTCTTCCATTCTGTGAGATATGGAGGTGTTTATAAAGGAAAAGATGACCTAATAAAGTGTAACAGGGTCTTGCCACTTCAGTGGAAAGGCTGATGCTGGTGTCCTTTTCAGTGAGGTAGCTAGGTGAAAACACAACAGTAGGTACAGAAAATATTTGCCAGATGCTGATGGAAGATCCAGAACATGCTTATTAACTGGGGGCTGGATCCAGAGAAGTGTGAGCAGATGTTTTCCTGTAAATCTGTGTGTTCTCAATTTGTTTTTTGGGTGGTGGAGGTGGAGGATGATTTAATGTTCAGAGTTAATGTATTAATAGCAAAATTAATACCAAGCTATGAAGTATATAACATGTCTCTTTTAAATTAAGATGGACCACGACCCAATCAGAAAGAAATTTTTTCCTTGAGAGCCTTTTTGCTGATGTTCGTTAAGCAGTTAGTAATGAAGGTAAGCAGTATACAAATTGGGGCTGGGCTCTGCAGTGTGTCTTGCATTGTGCTGAAGCTTAAGCAGTGCTTATCCCAGAGAGGGAGGAAAGAGACCTGACGCCTCTGGCTAGCTGGGAAGGTGGGTGAGGGACCGAGAAGAGAATGTAAGTTGCAGCAAATTTTTAATCTCCTCCTCTTAGTACAGCTGCATCCCTCTCTGGCACTCAAGGTTTACAGGTTTACTCAACTAAGTGTCAAGGGGTCTGCAGGAGTCTTTCGTTTTAATAATTTTGAGATAAATAACTTGATTGGGTCTTTTCAATCAAAACACTAGAACAGAAACATTTAAATAAAATTCCTGTCAGGCTGATCCTGTTCTTCCCCTGAAGGCTGATTATTTTGCAAAGAACTCTTCTGTGCTGAGCAGAAAGGAGGTGGTGGTGATGGTGGCAACCTGGATGGACTTATTCCAAGAGAGGAGGAAGAAGGGGGCTATTTGGGTTTCAGATCTTGTACTGGAGCTGAGGCCTAGCAAATTGCTTAGTCTTAGTGAACTATAATTTTGAAGATCTTGCCTCGTGGGCCATGGTATTACATAGGAAAAGCACTTATTGTGAATGGTGGTAAAACTAGAGGTTGCTTTTTTGTGGAAAAGGACTGCACATTTAGTTGGCAAACACTACTGGTGTAAATTGCTTAATTTCTAGGAGGTACAGGCCTGTGTGATAGTCGTGCCACATTCTTAATTATAGCTATAAATTATTATTATTTTAACTTAGACCACAACTGCCATCACAACTCCTCAAAGTTAATAGGTTCATTCATGACAAAGTGGCTAAAGGACTGAGATATAAAAGAATAATATACAGGCTATGCCAAAGCTGTCAATGTTTCCCTTTTTTAAAGGGAAATTCCCTTATTCTGAATAGGATTCCTCGCAAGAAAAGGGAAAAGTTGACAGCTATGGGCTAAGCATGAAAACGCTGGCGTATATGTGGGAACAGTTCCTGGAGGGTTTATATCTTGTGGTGCAAAACTGGAAAAGTTCTGTTTGTGAATCCTATTGATTTCACAGGCATTTCTCTAGAATGTACCCTTTGTGTTCCGTTGTTAGGTTTAATTTATTTAATTCCATTTGTGTATCATTTCCCATAAAGTAGCTCAAGATGCTTTATATGCATGACTTGCTTGTGTTATGCCACTTATTTTATTTTATATTTTAAGGATCATGGAGTAAAAGAAGATGAACTACAGGGCATCCTCAACTATCTCCTCACCATGCATGAGGTAATCTTAATTTTAACTGTTTTGCTTTCAACAACTGTTTGAACAAAACAGCCCTTCTCGCCACAAGATGGCTTTAAATAAGAAGCATAAAATCAACTGTTGGTGGAAACTACAAATAGTGAGTGATGATTTAAGAAACCTGTTCAATGGTGCACTGAAGTTCATTAACGTAATAAGTTCTGATAGTTTCCTATTCAGTTCATTGAACTGATATATTGAGGAGAGTTGGTGTAGAAAACAGATGGCAAAGCTGCACGTATAAAAAGCTGTTTTATGTGGTTCAAGTAATTTTCCTCCCATCTTGTTTTTTAAGTAAAATAATTCTTTCTAAATGTGGATTTTAAAATAAACACACTAATCAACTCTAAGCAAAGATTGTAAACATAGTTGGAAATAAACATTACCAAGGGGATATCTACATCTTCATATTTTAGCACCAGGCAAGTGCTTGATGCCAGATGTAACATCAAAGAGTTAGGAAATAGGAACATAAATCTAACCAAACTAATTTCTTTCAGGGTGCTTGAAATGGGTAGAATAAAGAATTAATTGAATTTTTCTTTGAGAAGTATAGATTTCCCCCCTCTGTTGTGTTTTCACCTATAGCTGCATTTATGCTGGGAGATTGCACTTGAAAACAATAAATGACTTTCTGGGCAATACCTAAAAATTAAACAAATCTGGAGAATACATTATTTACGCAAAATTGCAATATGTAAATAAGGATTTTTGATGGTTGCCTACTTTGCATAAAAAAACAGCCAATGTCATTTTACCTCTTGGAGTGTGGTTTATTGTTTTTCCATTTCTTAACCTATTCCTGGATTGTAATAAGAAATTATTATTTCTGTAATGGAAGTACCATTTTTTTTAAATTGCCAACTAGCTTGCAAGTTACATTTTCTATACACCATTGATTTCTTATTTAAATGCTGTTTTCAATATCCTATGTAATCCATGAGATCCGAATGTGATTGCTATATATAAAAAACAGTTTCACACTGAAAGAAACCTTAAACAGAGCCTATCTTGCAAATTCAGGATTGCAGCCTTGAAATAGTTTGTGTATTTGATTTTTCCAATTATCCACTGGGACATTTTTCACATAAGTGATTTCAGAGTTAGGGTTAAATTCAGCAGGAACAGCCTTGCACTTAGTTATTCATGGCTGACTCATTGATACCAGTGGAATTTACAAAAGCTGAAATACAGAAGTTGTGTCATTTTTTCCCTATTTATCAAAACTAGTGGGCACTTAAGCTGGTATATAATGGCCGGAATCCAAATAACTACTTTAGGCAGAGCTAAGAGTTTCGGGTATTCCTGGTGGGATCTCCTCCACTCCACTTGTTCTATATTAAAGTTTCTTTTGAAGTTCTTTTCTGCTTGGTGGTGTTTTTTGTTGAAAGATACCAAGTTGTTTGGTTTTTTTTAGATCCTGACATGTATGTGTGCATGTGTGTGTGTGTAAATAAAACTATATAGCTACTATTCATGCATTTTTTAAAAATAAAAATGCCCCATTTCACACAGGGTAAGTGTACTGCTTTGTGAATTCTGAGTTCTTGTTAGGGTTGTCCAGTTGTTGTTTCAGGTTAAGCAGTCCTGGCAATGAACTGGATCCAGATTAAAAGCTCCCATAGAAGGCTGGAATAGCCTCCTTTGCAGTGTGGAAAATGGTGGGAGGGAGTGTAGGGAGAGAATTGGCAAAAAGGTGAAGTCTGGATCAAACTTACTGGGCTTTTTTGGTAGTCATGCCCCCAGTCACATATATTTATCCAATATTTTTATTATTTATGTATGTTCTCTCTCTTTGTCTTCAACAAAGTTGATTTGGATTACAATTCTATATTCTCTTATCTGGAAGATTGCACTGATAATTCAATGATTATATGAATGTGGATCTCCATTTATATTTAACAGGATGACAATTTAATGGATGTCCTACAGCTACTTGTTGCCCTTATGTCAGAGCACCCCAGCTCTATGATCCCAGCCTTTGATCAGAGGAATGGATTACGGTAAGAGTTACATTTCAGTCAAAACAGCCATAAAAAGAGTATTCGTATCATTTTGTTTGCCTCTGGAAGTCCTGCTTGAACATGGATACTGTTAGAGTCTCCATTGCAGAGTAATTTCCTCTGATTTCCTCATCTCAGTTAATGTTGTGGTTGCATTGTGTAAACATATTACAGGCAAATGTGTAATTACTCCAAATTTACGATAGGAGAGCTATTAATATTGGGCGTCTCCCAAGCCATGTGAATATGCAAGCATGTGGGCTGCCATAGAGAAAATTGTGACTGCTACTGCTGCACTGCTGTGAGCTAAGCCATGTTTTGACTTAGGGTGTCATCCAAATGTGGGCTTTCTCTCATTCCACATAAACCACTATCTATAACAAAACTGTGTTCTTGATTTACATACCATGGGGTTTGTTGTTTTTTAATGAAAACTCAGAGTCTGGGGTACCCATGAAAGCCTTCAAAGTAAGGCCAATGTGATGTGCAGTTTGGGCTCAAGCTGCCTATTGTGGGTGAAGCATCTGTTGACTGCAGAGGGTTCTTGCCCACTTACTCTTGGAGGGGTGCGCCAGCTGGTCATTGTAGGGCCATCTGTTTAGAAAATGGGGCTTTGTGGACCTAAACTGGTAAAGGTTCAGTCTGTGCCAGAAAGGATGTGCATAAAGCAGTGGTTCTTGAGCTGCCTGCTTCTGCTTAATGCCACACACCTCCTTAACTTTCTGTTCAGTAGACTGGCTGAGCACCACTCAAACTTGTGCTACCACACTTGAGTCCATACTCATTAAATGACAAACTGTTGTTGTTCATTTGATGTGTTGTGTGTGCCTTCAGCCAGCACTGTATGTTGTTTTTTTATCTGCCTCCTACTTGTGCATTCAACTATTTATATTAGTTGGAGCTTCATACTCCAGTTTGGGTTGAAAATGTCACCATTTAGTTTATGGCTCCATGGGTGGCCACAGCGTTGGACCTTTTCTCACTTAAAATTAATTCAGAGTTGATGCCAGGAGAGAATGCAAACATAGAGTCAAATAAGAGAGTTACTGTTAGAACAGTTTTGGGAGCAGTAATTCATTTGCTGTATAAAAAAAAGCATTCTCATTTCATATGTTTTGTCACAACTATTGGTTAACCTTGGGTTATATTATATTACACATTACAAGTTTTCCTGCCTCAAGAGTCACCTGATCTTGTTCATAATTGCTTTCTCCTTCTCTTTACGGCTACTTTTTTGTGGTGCTGGCTGTTGTGATCATTTGTATGGTAATGTGGTATGTGCTGGAAACTAATAAAACACTCAGAATAATGAATATCATATGAGGTCTCCTATGTATTACTTTGCTTTTACTTAAGTGGCAAAAGGCAATCTTTTTTTATTAGCTAGCATAGGGTAAATGTATGTGTGCAGCTAGTTTGCTGTGAGAAATCACTTATTTTCCCGTTTGTTGATGTGTGTTTTTTTTATTTTAAAATGTATACAGCTTTGATATAATTGTATGGTAAGAAGTCTATTCTTAACATGTAGCTATATGGCTAATTAAGTGTTCTTTATACTTAAACATGTGCAAAAAAAGTTTTTAAATATTTGTAGTTTGGAAATAAAGGTCAGTTGTTGTTTTTAAAGAAAATCTGAGAGTTAAGGTACTGCAGACTATCACTCCTTTAAGAGCCCTTTTATTAATGGACTCTGTGCTCTCCTTTTCAGTATATTTCCATCTTCCAATGAGCTGTTGATGCTGTTACCCAGGAACAAAGCATTATGTGTGTGTGTGGGGGGTTCCCTTACTTGTGTGCATTTGGAAGTACCAGACAAAATGTCACTTTGAAAAGATTTGTTCATCTGTAGAGAGGTATATGGCATGTATGTTGTTGTGTCTGGTTATCCGGAGCTCCTCAAAAATTGCCTGTCTGCTGTATTTGAGATTAATAATAGCATTATCACAGCAGGTCTGGTTGATCAGTTCTGATAGCAAACTTTATGAGAGCATTCACAGTCTTTGCATCTTATTAAAATTGCTTCTCCAAAGGCTGGATCAGTTTGGTAAAAATGGCTGCAAATGAATGGTTTATCACTTCTGCCTATTCTTCCTCTCTTTAGTGCAGAGCACTCACACTAGATGACATTCATTCCTTAGGACAGGAAAAAAAATATTCTTGGCATCTGCTAAGAAGTACCTAAGTCAGAATAAAACTGTGAATTGTATACAGCTGTTTTGAGCTGAATCATTCACCTGTGCAGGACATATCAATATGATCTATAATATCTGGCTAACTTAAACTTGTTTTCAAAGAAGAAGAATTCCAGTGGGAATGATTAGTGCAAGAAAACTTTTCAAAAAATACTTACCTAGTTTGCCATATCTGCAAATCAGTTTGGCTAAAAAAACCCAGCTTCTTCTGCTCCCTATATGTGTGATCAGTAACTGATAATTTCACATTTTAATCAAGTAAATAAGACAACCACCAAAGCACCTAAAGCAAGGGTCAGTGAACTTTTTCAGCAGGGGGCCGGTCCACTGTCCCTCAGACCTTGTGGGGGGCCGGACTATTTTTTGGGGGGGACGGGGGGACAACTAAATCCTATGCCCCACAAATAACCCAGAGATGCATTTTAAATAAAAGCACACACTCTACTCATGTAAAAACACCAGGCAGGCCCCAGAAATAACCCAGAGATGCATTTTAAGTAAAGGGACACATTCTACTCATGTAAAAACACGCTGATTCCTGGACTATCCGCGGGCCAGATTTAGAAGGCGATTGGGCCAGATCCGGCCCCCGGGCCTTAGTTTGCCTACCCATGACCTGAAGAGTACTGGAATGTATAGGTGTTGCTTGTTCCGGCTTCTAGCTTCCTTGTGAAGGCCACTTGATTTTAGCTGAGAAGGTAGTTACTTTGTTGTGGTTGCATTTTAGTTCTTATTTTATCTGCAAACTCAGTAATGCAGATTGATGCATGTGCACATATGTAGTCTGAAAATTGTAACATTACCATCCTACCTCTTGTCATATGATTGTAACTGGTATGGGTCAGGAATCTTTCTCACTGCATAAAGACCTGATGCGTTAAAGAAAGCCAAATAAATGAACAAAGCTTTGTCTTCCTAAACAAAAAAGCAATTGAATAGACTTGAAATTTTATAGTAAAGTATATCTCTATCTACTGATTGAGATGCACCTCAGGTCCATTGGTTTTGAAAATTAGCAGAAATCCATCTGGGCTTGTTGCAGACAGAAGGAGCAGATTCATTTTTCACTTGGTTACGGAGGCGTCCCATAAGAATCGGATGAGAGGCTAGAAAGCTTGACTTGGTGGGCTAGTGCTTCCCACAGGAAAGCAGGAACAGCAGGTTGTCTACAAGAGACAGAGTAGTGTTGAAAAGTCTCAACCAGCAAGGATTCAGATATACAAGGTCTCTCCAGCCTGCAGCCAGTTATTTAGTGTATAAACCTTCAGATTATAGTTTTAAACCGAATTTTAATCTAGCTCATACTTACTATGTTCACTCTTTAAATATAGTAAAGGCCACAATATAAATTGTGACTGCAATAGATATCTGGCACCCTATGTAAATTTGGTAGGCTCCACAATGAAACATGGTTCCCTTGGTGCATGTGTGCTCCTCTTATGGCTTGGAGGAAAAACACGCACAATCACGTTAAGCAGTATGTGTAGTATCGCACAGCAGTAACTCATACAGAATAATGATTATTTCCTGTCAAATTTGTGATGACCAGAAATTCAGATAAATGTTTCCTTTCGTGTAGTATTTTGCTAAACATTGGATATGCAATTTTTCTGGTTGGGAATTTGTCACTTGTAGTTGTGGTGAAAAAAACAATGGTGGCAGCCGCTTTTAGTCTTTACATATGTTGTAAAATAACCTGTTTGTTTTACACTTGATCAGAAATGATTTTTAAATAAAAACGAACACCAGGTTTTTGTGTTTGTTTGTTTTTTAAAATCTGACTAAAGAGATGAAACTGAGGGACTAAAAACCAAACTATGTACACAGAAGGGCAATACACACATCTATAACACTGCATACAAGACAGCTCTTCTAGGATTCTAATATGTATAGAATTAACCTTCTTTTTATGTAATAATTTCAAGCATAGTGTGTGAGTAAAAAAGAAAAGGATGTCAGATGACAGAATTTGTTTCCCCCCGTCTTCTGAAAGCTGTCATAAATGACTAGCAAGGGACACATGTCAAATATTACTGTTAGCATAAGTTTCTCTCTTACATGAGACTGAATCCTTTAAGAGCTTTTTAGTCTGTCACTTGGAATGTAGAAGTGCTAATAAATGTGTTTTCTTACACTGCAAACCGAGTGAAAGGAATGAATAGCAAATATACTGTTTCGCCCAAAGATTGTGTTCTTTATAAACTGATGTTTTGGAAAGCTAGTATTAGTATTTTTTAAATACATACTATCTTTTAAATTCATTTCCAATCAATCTTCTATTGATATATGTCATGTCAATTTAAACATTAATGTATTCATTTACCTGTTCTTTGGCACAAATCCAGCTAAAATTACCCTAAAGCACTTTATTGACTTTTAGGCATACTTATTTCATGGAATTATTTGCCCCTTCTCTTCTTTAGTGTTGTCTATAAACTTCTTGCATCAAAAAGTGAAGGGATCCGGGTACAAGCTCTGAAAGTGTTGGGGTACTTCTTAAAGCATCTGGCACCCAAGTAAGTATTTGGTAGATTCCCCACAAAAGGCAAACAAGCCCTTAAATATTATTTGTCTGGGTTGTATATATTACTTGGTGTTACTGCTGTAGGGGGAGTTAACAACAGACTTGTTTTATCACTGGATTGGAAATATTTTTGCTGTTGTTAAATGTAGCTGTCAGATTTTCAGAAGAAACAAATATGTCTTATGTACATCAGTATCTGTTAACTCATTATTTTGTGAACTTAAATTGTAGGCAAGTCAACCCTTTATTATACTAGACTCAAGGTTCTCCTTTTCCTTCTTCTGCTTTTTGTTTTTGATTATCATAGTGGACTAAAATTATAGCCTCCAAAACCCTGGAGACATAAGCTAAAACAGCAGAATAAATTGGGGTATTTCTGGGGAGGGGGATTCCAGTCTCAAAACCACACTGGGCCCAAATTTGATCAAGTTACTTTTTTCAGAAATGTAACGTACAAATTAACAGATGTGCTTCTCCCCCTCCCTATGTATAATTTTAGGAGAAAAGCTGAAATCATGCTTGGACATGGACTGTTCTCTCTACTGGCTGAGAGGCTCACCCTTCAAACAAGCTTAATAACCATGACCACATATAATGTGCTATTTGAGGTACTAGAATTAAAATCCTTTCCCTCCCCTAATGGTGTAGACATTATTGCAAAATGAGCTTTTGGGCTTCTGTGCCCAAAGTGATGCCTTGCCACCACTGAACGCTCTTCTGACATGTGTGACTGTAGTTTGAGATGTTTGACATCACAGGCTGTTTGACATCACAGATGTTTGACATCACAGAATGAGACTGCAAAACCCTTCAGTAAGCAAGTCTGTTACTTTGGTCCAATCTGTTGATACAACGAATAAGTTATATTAAGCTTACTCAGTTACTTGATGTGGGCACGGGGTGGAGCAATGGAGAAATTTATGAAATAACAATGGGATATCAGCTTCGCCCAAGGCATGATGGGATAACAGCAACAACCGGAAAAAGATAGACATAACATTCTACAAGGACAGGAAGAAACACTACAGACAGAATAACTGCCACACACAGGAAGAATAAGGATATAGTTTGAATGCCTCGCTTATAGTTTTATAAATAATTTAATGTGTCAACACAGATAAAAGTTATTAATATTGCAGTTGTTGTATAAGGGATTATTATTATGACTGGAATGTAATTGAAATTAATAAGATTTTGGAATGCAGAAATAAAGAAAATCATCAAAACATCAATTCTAGCACATGGGCGGGGACACCTAAATTATATAATTCGGTATTTGAATGATTGGTATTGTTATAATGAGGCTATTATTGGATTGTAATTGAAAACTAATATGTATTATCAGTTACCTGATGTGGGCATACTTCTTCAGTTATTTAGACACTCATTTTCTAAAGTAACTAATGTTTCTTAGTGCTTGCTATACATCTAAAAGCAACATTTCTTTTCAGTTCAATCCACTCTTTTCTATGTTTAGTCCTGCTAGAGATATTCAGCGGTTTGAAACATTTTATGAATGGAAATAACTCTTTGAGGGATCATTACCTAAAGGATGCACCAATCAGAGTAATGTTTTTTTAAATATTAGAATTTTGCCCTAATAATAATGCCTTCTTTTCCCCTAGATACTTATTGAGCAGATTTGTACTCAAGTGATACATAAGCAGCATCCTGACCCAGATTCAACAGTGAAAATACAAAATCCTCGTAAGCATTATGTTCTTTTAAGTAGCTCCAAAGCAGTTCTAAAGTAGCTTTGAAGTCACCAATTACACAAATTGGGGTTAGGGATTAGTCTGGGAACTTGTGTCTCTCTTTAAATTATTTGTTTGGGTAGAATTAGAAATCTAATGCTCACCATTTGGGGATTGTTGGCTGTGTGGCATGATAAGTTTTTTTCAAAGTTCAGCAGCGCTAGGAAGTTTTCATTTTAGCAGCCATTCAGATTCTATCACAAATCTGATTATCCAGTTTGGTATGACATCACTGTATAGTGCAAGCTATGGCAGAAACATTCCTAAATTACTTTTATTGCACGGATGGGAAGTTGTGCTCTTCCCTATGTGCATCTACACCACCCAGTGTTCCTGGCTCTTAGCCTTGCTGGCGGAAACTGGTGGGCCTTGGAGTCATTCAACTAAGCCTTACTCAGCATAGGTCAGTTGAAATGAATGAACACGACTGTGTTCCATCAGACTGTTTGCCTGATGGAACGATTTGCCCTCAGCTCAGCCCATGCACTGCTCTGAAGGTTCTCACATACTCCCTAGCTATTTCGGAGTTGAGGTGCGTGTGATGTGGGCAGGGGCTTCTGCTAGTGGGACTACTAAGTTGAATCTGGCCCTAAGTTAGGTCCATTAATTTTAGTGGGTGTGCTATGAGTAAAACTTAGCTGAATACCACCCTCAATTCTTGCTAATCTGTAGCAACAGGCTTATAATATTAAGTTGCTGTACTTTTTTGGCTGATTTTTTTTCTAAACAAAAACATTATTATTAGTATTATTTAATAGAATTATAGAATTGCAGAGTTGGAAGGGATTCCCAAGAGTCCTCTAATTAATACTATGTATTAATTAAATTAACATTGCATGGGGCTAAATTAACATTGCAGGCGTGCTCCGGTCCATGGGGTCACGAAGAGTCGGACACGACTAAACAACAACAACAACATTGTATTGTTGGATGTCTGGCTTCCAAATGGGGCAGTGCAGCCAGTCCAACACTCTTACCACGTTCCTACACTGAACTCCCCACTCCTTCCCCTCTTGGTTAGTGTCAGACACTCTCAGTTTCAGGAAGCTAGGGGCACAGCTCCCAACCTGCCTAGGTTGCCCTGCTGACCATTGCTAGATAAGAATATCAGTGTCTTGGTTGCTGGGGCTGAATCTAGCTGCAAGTCCGCTCTGTCCGGGCAGAAAAGTCTACATTCAAAGTGACAAACGTCTCTGCATGTGACAGCACCTTTTGCATAGTTGGCTGTGTACAGACTAAACATTCAGTAGCAGAGTAGCATCTCATTCTCAAAATGGTATTTCTGGTATAGGGCAAATAGTTAATTGACACACACTATGATTATTCTTACTAGTTCAAAATGTTTAAAAAAGGCTTAAGCTTGGGATAGCATTTCTACCAAAGGAATATACCTCTGCAAATAATTGGACCAGATCCTTTGTGGTTTTTGGGAGATTACTTGTATAAATGCAACTAACTTGGAATGGTGACAGAAAAAAATGTTCTTAGCTCTCCTAAGTCCTGTTATTTAAAAAATAATAATTTTAGGGAGAAGAAAACAAAGGAACTAAAACTAGGCAATCATATAAACATATGTGCAGGAGGAGAAGCAAATAAATTTAAGGAAGTCCAATTAATATTTTACTGTCCATAAACTATTTTTCAAGTTTTACAACCATCCAACCCCCTGCATTTTACATGTTAATGATAAATAAAGGTTTTAAAACTTTTCCCAACTCTACCTTTCCCAGCAATTCAAGTAGAAGCACTAATGGATCTCTTGGCAAAGCACTGTTGATTATTAAGTTTCTTGAATCATTTCCCCAGAAATTTCTAACAGGACAGGACCAGACCACTAACTATAAAAGTCTCACTTCCATGTCTCTGAATTAGTGCCATTGTGTGGCAGAAAAGTATACTTGGAAACATAGGGAGGAATTCCATGTAGCACAATGGCAACCCTTTCATTAGCACAAGCACATCAGCCTGCCAGGAGGAACGATTGCCCCCTCCTCCTGCCACGCACTGTTCTGGGTGTTCTTCTGACCCCTCTGAGGTAATTTTGTGGAAGCACAGTGGAGAGAAGGGGAGAAACCCCCCACTGTGCTCCTTTCTGCTAGAAGGGCTTGTTGAATCAGACCCAGTAGAATTATTTTGAAAGGATCACATCACTGCCCAGCTTGTCCTATTTAATAACAGGGGTTCGCCAGGTGTGTATGTAAACTCAGACAGGACAGGAAACAACTGAGTTCTCTTCCTTGTGGTGTGAGTTCAGCATCCAATCATCAGAGACTTACTGTTTCTGAGTATGGATGCTGCAGTTTGTTCTCATGTTTAAATTGACACTGCAAGGTGTGTGATACTAGGAACCAGTTTTGTTTTGATTTTCCACAAAACTTGCACATGGAGAACATCTGGATCTTCTTGACCAAATATTCAATACAGTTTCTCCCATCTTCCAGCCTTCCATTTCTTTCCCACAAATGGATCTAGCAGTTTCTGCTTAGTTTTCCAGTACTGTACATAACTTCATTGCCCTTGTGTAACTTGAAGAAACTAGAATGAGAAACGATGCATCTAGTTTTCAGATTATTTGATTCTTATTTTTCAAAAAATATTTTTTACAGAGGTTCTAAAGGTTATTGCAACCTTGCTGCGTAACTCTCCACAGAGTCCAGAAACTCTGGAAGTCCATAGAGTCTTCCTCTCAGATATGATAAAGCTTTTTAATAGCAGCAGAGATAATAGGAGGTAAGTAGATGCTTGTGTATACACAACACGCTTCATAAAACTCTCTTCAGTTTGAATAACGTTAAACTAATTTTTGAATTGGTTTCAAATAACCTGAACTCGCTTTTAAAATATAGATAAATTTGGTAATATAGATAATTACCAGTTATGTTCAATCCATGCTGGTTTATTTATTTTTTGCCTTTAAAACCTAAGCTGTCTTGAGTTCTAGTATGTTTGCACGTTTCTAACTTACGATTTATCAGTGTCAACAATTTTGCAGGAGTTTACTACAGTGCTCTGTGTGGCAGGAATGGATGCTTTCACTTTGCTATTTCAACCCAAAAAATGCTGATGAACAGAAGATAACTGAAATGGTGTATGCCATTTTTCGGATTTTACTTTACCATGCAGTCAAATACGAATGGGGTGGCTGGCGTGTTTGGGTAGATACGCTAGCAATCACACACTCAAAGGTAAGTTATACAAAGAAAATTTATTATTAATTATGTATTTTTTCCCAGGAAGTCTCAGATCATGGTGAGCCCAGAAAAAGGGCTGAAGCACAATATCTGAATAGGTAGAATAAGGGAAGAGCTACATTTTCATAATACAGAATAATTAAATTTGTCAGACTATTAAAATAATAAGTTTAAGCATGCTCCTTGCCAACTGTAATGTGACAGCTTGGTACTAGGATGCTTAATCTGACATTTCAAAGAACTGTGTTTTATGAGGCTTTATTGTGGAATGTATGTGCAGTGGAATTACTTGAGTTTGAAACACAAGGTGGCGCACTTTGTCTGTTTCTAAGACCAAAAATGGCCTTTACTAACACCAAGTGGTTGTGAACCAAATCGCTAAAGTCTAAAGAAGAAACAGGAACAAAATCTGCTTTCCAGACAAACAAAGAGAGGAAAGGGAGCTAGGGAAAAAGTTGCTTTGTGAATAAAGGAACAAATCAAGTTTCCTAGTATGAGGATAATTTTTTGCAGCTATAGCAATATTGTAAGGGAACGAGGTTTGTTTTTTTCTTTTTAAAACGGTGGTAACTTTCCTTCAATTGAAATGAAGATCTTAGAATGAAGTTGCTATAGCTATTGCAGTATCTCCTTTTCCGTGCCATCCTTTTGGTACCCCCAAACATTTTTAATACTGTTTTGGGTGAGCTTCCAAATGGGGACTTGCGCAACTTAAGAAAAAAAAAGGTACGTTTTTCTCCTCAGACACCAATGCATGCATTTTAGGATGTCTGGTATATAGACCGCACAATCCAGGTATAAAAATGGTTATTTCAGCTATATTCATAGGTGTGGTACAGTTGAAGACAGCATAAGTAAAATAACAGATTTATTTTTCAAAGGTCGTGATTACTTTTTTTTAAGTAGCGAGAGAACTGCTTTAATTGAAAATAGAGAAATAACATTGATACTGCTAGTTGATAATCAAGTCCTTTCTCTTTTCAAAGTACAACACTAGCATTTGTAGCATATGTGCTATTTTTAACTGAAATTCAGGCTTGAATTCAAAACATTGAAATCTCTGAATTACAGAAACTGTAATAACAGTTAATAGATTGACTATAAAACAGAGCTTTCCTTACGCAAGAGGGATGTATGAGCACATAGCTTAAATATGGGTTGGTAAAATTTTAAATGGTCTTTTCAGCTATATTAATGTAAGTGGGTCTTTAACAGGGCAAAAACTGAAGGTTTGAATAATACATATTTTCTAGACCTAGTAATGCCTTTCAGAAAGCAAAACATATCTTTGCAGATTGGGTGTAATCAAAATATTTTCATAACATGCATATATCCCTAAAAATAGTATTTCATGCTCTCAAAAGCTTCAGTAGATGATTACAATTTGTCGCTGTTATTTTTCCATGCTTCCAGTTCCTATAATTCTAAGCTTTCTACTTACTAAAAAATTGTTTTGGTTTCATGACCAGCTCCCCATATTTCTTCTTCTTCTTTTGCTCCCCATCTCTTTCCTTACTAGCTCTTTCATGACTGCCTTCCTCCTTCTTTCTGTGGCTTTTCCCCATACCCTTGTTTCTTGGAAGCCTGAACAACACATGACAGTTTCAGGTATATTTGCTTAAAGCTGGCCCTGCTCCAATAAAGAGGGAGAAGGGGAACCAATTTAAGAGCAAAACAAGGCTGCAGGTGAGGAAAGACCAACCACCCTCCACAGCTCTTTCCCCAGCAGTCAGTACCCAAAATTATTTTGCCCTCCCCTCTCCTCCGCCACCCCTCCCTCCGAGGCACTGACATTGGAAGTGAGCCAAAGGAGAAGAAAAGTGCTTCACCTTTTGTAGAGGGAGGAGAGCAGTAGGAAAGTGAAGCCATAGGAACAGGAAGAGAGTTCAGCTGTCCTCAACCACATGGCTCTTTCACTTTTTTAAATTTTTGATTCCTGCCATTCTGTATATATGTGATGGTTAAAATCTCTGCCTGCCCAAAAAATGTTTTGCTGTCATCACATGTAGTTTGCGCTTCAGTGTCCCCTGGCTCTACTTTTAGTCTTTTCATCAATGTATGAGCCCTTCCTCAATTCTGCTGGAAACTTCAAAATTTGAGGCTATTACCAACAATTCTAGGTTGTTGGGGTTTTTTTTAACATGGGGTATCAGAGTTTTTAGGGGCTAACCAGGCTGGGATAGTTGGGATAGCAGGCTTGTTGTCTGATGTAGATTTTTTTCAATTTCGTTGTTCTGTATGGCACAATGACAATAAAGATTATCGTATCGTAAAAAGAATGACTTTCTGTCCCACTAGAAAAGTGAAATAGGAGCAGAGCATGTTTATGCCACATTGTCATTTCTTCGCATCCTACTCAGTTGAATTGTATTTTCCCAACTGACTGTTGCCTTTCTTGCACTCCATTGCTCTGCCTTGAGTTAAATTGCTGCTTCCCCTTTCTGTCTTAGCGTTTCAAGGGCTAGTGCATGCATATGTTGTTTGGAAGGTATTTGAACCCATCAGCCAGATGGAACCTGGTACTGGGCTTAAAGAGTGATGAGTACACAAATAGGTTGTACAAGATTGCTGAATTGAGATAGTTAATTCACCCAGATCTCAAGTTCATCCTTGCAAGGTATTCCCTGGATGCATTAAGATTTTCAATTAAATGTCTCTATTGATATTCTGAGGACAAAGGGTCTTGAAAATTGATATTTTTTCCCTTCCTAAAAATATTTAAAATTGGTTACAGATGGTTTTTATTGGATTCAGATAGATCGGCAAGGATATAAGCTATGTGAACAACCGATGTGCAATTTTTTTTTATTATTAAAGCATTTCAAAGTATTTGTATTGAGACAATGCTTTCTTACATTTAGTTGCAGGAATAGCTTTTTTCCATTTTTTTGTTTAATACATCTTGATGCAAAGTGCTAATGAATGCGATTAATGTTATATCATTTTTGCATCTACTGCTAATTTACAACACTGCTTCCTGATAAAAGTACTAGCGTGTAAAAGAAACGAGTGTTGCAGAATTGGTTAGGTTTTGCAGAGCTACACATCAAGATACATGCGGCTGCTATAAAAAGCCAAAGAAACTCAATTGCAATTTTATTGTCCAGTTTGATAGATTTCCTGCCACCTTTGTAGCAGGGAAGCTGTTTGTCACTGTAGCCCTCTTCTCCAACAGCTACACTACGCTTTATAAGCAGCGATGGCTTTTGTGGCATAATTGCACTACATTGCTTTCTTTTGCTCTCAGGATTTAAAGGTGCGCATAATCCTCTTAAAGCTAAAGTCCTTTGTGAAGCCTTTTATTTCATTTTATTTTAAACTGCTTCTTTCCCCCTTGCATCTTCGATACTATTATTATAAGAGAGAATTTGGTTTAACCTGAGTTTTTCAGTAGCTGTGTTAACTGTGTTAAATTCTCTAACAGAACTTGATTTTACAATGAGCAGTTGCCATATTCATAATAAATATGTATTTTGGGGAGCCTTTAGTGGGTGGTTAATAATAAAGGATGGGCGTATTACTGTTTAAAAACAAAAAGTAAAAATGGCTACTTCAGTGTATTTATGTTGTGATATTTACTTTGCTATAATCTATGCATTTATGAAGCAACCAAGTTAATATATATATATATTGGAAATGTGTTGTTTTTTTAAATTGAGGGTTTTTAAATTTTTGATATATTTTTTAAAAAATTACTTCATTATGGCTGGTCATATGAAGTGTCTAATGGGTCATATTTGTAGACTTCAGCTGTATAGCAATTTGAATAATGTACCAGAGTATATTTAAAACACTGCTTCATGATAGTTTAATCTGCTTGTGTGATATTTAACTTTTCCCCCTATATGTACAGATTTCTTGGAAATTATCCTCCTCTGAAACTGCAAACAGGGATTTAAATTGCCATAAATTAAAATATAAAATAATTTGGGTTTCACTATTTAATACTATGAATAGGCACAATGTTCAGTAATATGCCAGTTAGTATCACTTTGTAGAACTGACGTCCATTAAATTAGGCTGAATTGTATAGTAGCTTATTTGACTTGCCCAGTCTTGCAGATGCAGACAAAATTCAAAAGAGAAGGTGAGCAAAAATGATTCGTTAGCTAAACTTGATTTATGGGGAATTATTACAGAGTTTAAAGTGCGAAAAGAGGTGGCTATATCACGCAGTGGGCAGCTTTATCCCTGGATTTACCACAAAGGTCACAATGTTTCTGGGGGCTGGGATTTCCACCCTCCTGATGGTATAACTAGAGGGATAGAGGTATCAGGACTAATCTCCCTATGTGTCTTCAGTTTTTAAAATGATAAGAACAGAACTTACATCCTTGAAAGCTACTCCTGGGTTAAACTTTGAGACAAAATTTAAGACATTGGAAAAACATAATAGAAGATTGGGGACAACACTGCAGTTCTAAACAGCTGCTCCAGTATCTCTTTATTCCAACTGCCTACTGTATTGTCAATGCACATAGGACACATATAACATGACACAGTTCTGTGTTACCCTAATGTTGATCTGCGTGAATGGACCAGTTCAATCATAATAGTGAGGCAAACCATGGCTTATCACAAACTGGAAAGTATCCAGATTCCTGAGCTGAAGCATTCTTCTCCTGGTCCTCTGGTTATCGTGCCACCTGAGGTTAAGCAATGATTTGACATTCCATTACTTCCAAGTCCAGGCTTGTGGTTTCTCTCACACCAGACAAATCACGAGTTTGTTCTTGGTTTCATCTTTTGTTTATTCACATAGGTCCATACTCACTTTTTAGAGTAAGGGTGTGTTACAACTACATAAAATATCAGTACAGTATGATCACATCTTACATTGGGTTTCAATTCCAAGGGTTCCACGTATACATGAAAATTGTGTATACCCAAGGGGGTTAACTTGTGTAGTTTCAGCCAGCCTGCCTTGAACCATGTATGACTGAAATTGTGCAAGTTAAATGTCCGTAAGATGTGATTGTGCTGTATTAAAATCCTTTAAAAACAATTTATATCAGAAGAATAGCCTTTCCAGTGTATGATGAAAGCTATACAAAGAAGGTGCCAGACACACCTGTGGAATTGCAGTTCCACAGCTGGCAGTTTTGAGAAGGCATAGGAGCCTGCCCTCTTTCTTCCAGCATGAGCTGAGCAGAAGCCTGGACCCTGCCTGATAAATGAGTGAGCTGAAATAAGGGGAAACAAGATAATTCATTAACTCAAACTAGGAACCATAGCCCAAATCAGCAGGGAAATATGAGCATGCGAGATCTTAAAGAAAACTGTCAGTGTAAGGAACCACTTGATATGGAAGCTTCTTTACATCACGTTGTATCCAACTAAATCCTTGCACATGCGAGCACAGCAGAATGTCCCCTCCCTCTCTTTATCCATGCCCTCCTCAAATCCACTATGAGATTCCCCTACTCCTGCAGAGCAGATTTTGGACTGGTGCAGGTGGTGGGAGCAAAAATTCCATTGTGCTTGTAGAAGTTGATCTATGAGCGCGAAGATTTTGTTGGATGCAATTCTAAGTTGATTGAACATGAACAAAAAGTTTGAGACAAATCTTCTCATATGAATTTATCTGTTAAAGGATAAATAGTACACACAACCTCTATACCCAGATTTAACTCTTTCTTATGGTGAAATGAAATTATGGTATATTGGATGAATAGGATCAAGAGCACTGAGGAACATTGGCCTTGCCCACACATTTAGTAGAAAATGTATCTGGTTCACAACATTATGTGCTGCTATTCTAGGATTTGTTCACAAGTTGGCTTGCAATCGAATCCAGGATTTGCCCTCTGCCAATAGGAGCAGGCTTAATTCCTAATGACAGGTATCGCCAGGGTCTGGCAACATATTTAGATTTCCTCTTTATTGTGTCCCTTTATAATTGTCTATAACTGCCATTCACTACTATGGGGAAAGGAAATTGTGCTCAAGTACAACAGTGTTGTGATGGGGCCTCATACCTATTCCCCACCCCGAGTGATACTCCAGAAGGCAATTAATTGCTGTCTTCTGAACCGAGCCACAGTGTTGAATGAAGATGGCACTATGTTTCTGCTGCTCAGCTTGCACCAAAAAAACAAAGCAGAGGAATTGGATTCAGGATTGGGAGGAAAGGAGAGAAGAATGTAAAATTTCAAAAGACGATCATAATGTATGGGGTAGAGCACATGCTTTGTTGCCAGGTCCCAGGTTCAATCCTGCTAGGTAGCAGGTGAAATGAAACATGTCTACCTGAAATCTTGGTGGTTGTTGCCAATCAGAGTAGAAAATACAGAGCTAGATGGCGACATATGACAACAAGCTTTCTGCTTGTTCTGAGCATTCCTCTTCAAGGGCTAAAAGCCAGATTTGTTCCTGGATAATAGGACAGACCAGTCTCAACCAGAATCTGGTTTTCTTAATGGTCTCACTGATGATGGCTATTTCTTCCCCATTTATTTAAGCCGCTCATCAACCTGTTAAAAAACCCTGCTTCCCCACACCTGCCCAGCCCCTCCTTCCTTTACCCCTGACCCATCCCCTCACTTGTTATCCCATAAGTCACCCAAACCTCCTGTCCTACTCCCTTCACCGCTGTCCCCTCATAGCTCTCTCCAATCCCCAACTCCTTTTAAAAGAGCAGGGAGATAGAGAGCTATTTGGCAAAATGACTCTCTGAAGTATTTCCCCATCTCTGTTAAACAGCTTGCTTGACCCCCCTGCCACCTTTAGTGCTTGCTTAGTCACCTGCCTACCTTCCATTCTGTTGTCATGTTGGAGTTGGTGTGACTGCTTGTTGATGGCCACACAAGCTGTGGTGTGATGACAACCTTATATTTTTATGTATATAGAAAGATATATTTCCACCCTGTCTTCCCACTGAAGTGCTCAAGGTGGATTGCAAAACCTTTCTTTTGTATTTCTTACTTGAAGCACCACAACCCTTGTGTATTTCAAGTAGTCAACACCCATTTCCTTTCATCTCTCTTACCTATGTATTCTACTTTCTTTTCAAGCTTCAATATAATCTTTATCCTGTAGATCAGTGGTGCAGAACCTCTAGCCACTGGACCTTTCCATTTGACTCACAAGACCATTTTAGCCAAGTCCTGCTCACTAGTCTTACACCTAATATCATATATAAAGCAGGTGTGGGGCAGATAAAGACATAGGTGAGCTGAAAGGCTTGCAGGCACCATGCGCAAAGCACTACATACCTGACTTTGCAAGCCCTGACAATTAGTGCATCATCAGACCTTGCAGAGCCTGGCTTTGCAAGCGCCTGGCTTTGCAGTCCCTGATGATCTATGCATGGGACTTCACCAGACCTGATGATCAGCTTATTGTAGGATCTTTCAGAGTGCTGTGCACTGGACTTTGCAATAACTAACAAGTCAGCTGATTGCCAGCACTGATGAAGTCCTGTTCATGGTGCTCTGCATGCCCTGTGAGGCTTTGCAAGGCCTAATGATCAAACCTTGGCTTAGTACAGCATGGCATGGCACTAAAAAAGGTAGGGGCAGGAGCAGGAGCAAAGTTTCTCTATGGGGGACCACAAGCTTGCACAGTTCCAGGAAACTAGAGTTTGGCTTACTATGATGTAGAAACCAAGCTGCTGTGTGCCCTCAAACAATAGTTTTAAAAATTAGTTATAGTACTGTGCTATAACTATGGGATTTAATTTCTAAACAGTAACCTATGCAAAGCAGTCAATATAGTATAATAATAGTAACATATTAGGAATATTTGGCATGATGGATCAACAATATTTAACTGGATTCTGACTTTCCCATATAGATAAGTCAAAGTACAAGGCAATGGTTCATATGACAGGGTCACAGTGCACCAGTACACACAACTTGTGCTGCCCATACATGCAACCAAAGAAAATATGAAGGACTGTGGGGAAATTACCTGTCTTCTTAAAATGGGCTCATTTGCTTCTGAGGGCCATAATTTGCTTTATAACACTCGAAAAAAATATTACCCACCAACAATGTAATTCACACCTTAAATACGTCACAATATGGTATGAGTCATAATAGCTAATCTTGTCAATTAAAACATTTTAATGCAATATAAAAAAGTAACTTCATTTGTGTTTTGACAGTTAAGCTAAATGGCTTGGACCTAATACAGTCTTTTGATCTGTGTTGTAAGAAGCTTGCCAGTATGGGGGCCAAATGATTTGTTATGCTGGGGAAGGTGCCAGAATGTGCAAAGGCTTTTGTGTGTACAGTACCTCTGTTCCTCTTTGACGGATTCATTTCCCTGGGATTGATATCAGCAGGTATTGGTGCCTCCAGTCAAAGTTGATTTGTTTTCTGAATGGTGTAGAGAGTTTCCAGGCCTGAACTGTTAGCGTTGCTCCTAGGAGGGTGGAAAAACAAGTCAATAAAGCTCTCATTAGGATAAAAAATAGCAACATTTGCTGGAATTATGAATAGCTTATTGATGGAGTTTAGCAGCACAGGAGCTAATTTCCAGTAAACCTTGTTACATACAAAAAAAGGTGTTCTGTTGCTTGGCTGAACAACCAGCCTCCCTTTCTTCTTGAGTCTTGACCTCATTGTATATATGCGATATAAGCATAAGATATGGGGAATAACAAATGTGAAATCTTAATAAATAGCTACTTTTTGATCAATGTGCACTGTAGTTCTAATACAGAATATGTCACCATAACCTTTTTGTACAGTGCATTCTAATCTTCATGTCTAGCAATTAGTGAATGTTGAATGTCAAATTAAGTTAAAATTAATGGCAGAAGGGAATGTTGTATTTATTAGCTTGCAACTGTCTTTAACTAGTAGTGCATAGAGGAGCTTTCCAAATGTTGCAAATGGCTATGGATTAGGCATCAAATGATGGTGAAGATTAATGAATGGCCTTTTAGCTTGCTAATTTAAAGCAATATTTGGTAATTAATTGTGAATTACCAGCTTCACAGTAGCAAACATCTAGAGGGAGATATAAAAAGGCCAGATACAGGTAAATGTGAAACTCTCTTGGCTAACATTACAACTTTTAGATTGTTTCTGCAAGTTTAAAGACTTGTTAAAGATTTGTTAAGACAGAAGTTTTTTGTGTGAACTAGAGCCTACTGAAGTAGGGGCACCTACTTGAGGTGAAAGCTGGTCCATGAAAGCTTATGCCACAATACCAGTTTGTTAGGGCAAATACAGGAAAAACATAACTCTCTGAAATTTTGTATCTGTGGCAATTCATAGAGAAAACTAAAGGTACTTGACCTTGGAGGTTTACTGGCAACTCAAGTCAACTTTCCAGTAGCTGTGTGTGGAGCACTTCACAAGCCTTTTCATCAGTGGCTTATGTCAGCCCTCTAGATATTACTGGATTACAACTCCCAAGAACCTCAGTCAGCATGGCCAGTAGTCAGGAATGGTGGGAGTTAACAATATCTGGACCGGGCCACATTTCCCCATTCTTGATGTAGGTTCTTTACTAACCATACTATGAACCCCTATTTTAATATAGGTAAAGCATAAGCTCTGCATACAAATGGTCCTTCGTTCACTCCCCTGGAACCTCAGAGTGTGGCTGGAAAAGGCTCTGGCTTGAAACCTCAGAGAGCTGCTGCCAATCAGTGTAAACCCTAAGAAACAAGCTTGGTTCATTGGCAGAATACCTGGCATCTCAAATGGCAGGGCAGGGAATATGAGCTCTCAAGAATCACTTCCAGGGGCTCTGTCCTGCCCAACATTCCACACATTTCCCAGCCCTTATTATTCTTGCCCAAGATCACAAGCAAGTGAGGCTTTCCCAAGCAGATCCTTGAGATCCTATCAGCCTTTTGTGTCTTCTCCTTTAGCTGTTCATTGCATTACAGAAGCTCCAAGAATGTCTAGGAGAGCCTCATAGACAACAGTCACTTTTTAACTATAAACTGCATGTGTGCAAATAGAAAGGCAAAATTATAACAATATGATTCACAGTCTAAGCAATGAAATAAGTCGGACAAGTTGATTTGTGGAACCTCTACAAGTCAGGGTAGACATTCCAATGTTCTGAGTTTGTATAAGGCAGCCTAGCTGAGAATATCTGGGTCTCTCCCCCCCAATTTATCATGAGTTAATAAACTACATCCTGTCTTGAGAGTTTTTAATTGAAAAAATGAATATATATGTTTGTGTGTGTGTGTGTGTGTGTGTGTGTACACACACACACCTCTCAAAGCCAGATTTTAATCTAATTAGTGATGGACTATTGTTCTTTTTGTATCCTTTTGTTATGTATAGTGCATTCTGAAGGGGGGAATCTTACATGCTATATATTTTGCAATGGAATTTGTGGTTTTATAAAAAAGAAAATATTGTGGCACTTTTTCTGCTACTTCTTATTATTCTGTACACTAGGCAGGCACACTCTTTCTTATAAGAACCAAGTGAAGAATATGTAATGTGTTACTGAATGAAAAGGTGTCCATGAATATCCTTGACAAAGCTTACTGTTCTGAGACTAGTTTGCCTAAGGGAATATTTAATGCTGTAGATACTAAGTTAGCTGATGGAAAAACTCTGCAGGGCTTAGGGCATCTCTTTGGGAAATGAATCTTAAAAACCTGAGCTATAAATCTTTCAACTCATCACACCTTTGTCGGAATGAATGAAAAATATATTGCTGACATAGAAAAGATAGAGTGAACTAAATGGAAGAGTATGAATGCATGATAGGAACTAGAAGCAAAATACTGATTTGCTTTCGTTTAACAAACAGCCTTTGCCTTATGTTCAATCAGGGGTGTGTGTATCTACCTAAGGGATTTTACTTTACTTTCACCCCATCTATTTTCTCTGATGTTGGTGATTGAATATGCAATATGAATAACTCAAATTTTTCTCAGGGAAATTATTCATACTACATTGACATTATCATGTCTCTAGCATGTCACCTGAATTGTTACTGTAGTGTTATATATAGCACAAAAATAACAAATTCGTAAAAAAAATACATGTGTGCTTGGTTGAATTTAAGAAAAATACCTTTCTGCTTTAGTATATTCTGAGTACAAGCATCTAATTCTTCTATTTTAATAAGTTATCCACTTACAGTATATACCTCTGTTGTGAGAAATTCAGTGAGTTCAATTACCGATGTACAGGCACCTCCCCATTTGCGCACAATCGCTGACGCGTGTGCCGTTTTTGGCACCGCGGGGGGGGGGGCTTACGCACATCCGCTGCTGCACATGGTGTTTCGGAACGTAACCCCTGTGTAAATGGGGAGTTGCTTGTCGTTATCATTTAAAGTCCCTTAACCGCCTTTAATGTAGTCACTTGCCTGGTTTGCCATGTAACTGTATGTTGGTGAGTGAGTGGGCCGGAACAATCCTCTGTACCTAACTCATCTCTTCTTTGCTCCTTTGCTATAAAGAAACCAAATAGGATGCCAGAGGATGGCCTCTCCTCTGTATCCAGCACAGAATTGCATTTCTGTGCCAGCTTCCAGAGGGCTATTAACTTTAGTGGACTGATTTACAAGGCTTCCTTTGGCCACCTAAATAGTGTCAATTGTTTAAGATCACATCTATAGTAAGGAGCCTGCGGATTGTACAGGGATTGTACAGGGTTCCACAGAATGGAATACTACCTGGCAGTTTCCCTGTTGCTTATGTGATCTCTAGTGTGTAGGCACTGTGGGTTTGCTGAGATATAATGGCAGGGCCCAGTTCTCCCTTTCCATGTGATTGTAACTACAGTCATACTTTGGATCTGGAACACCTTGGTACTCAAATGTTTTGGTTCCGGAACGTTGCAAACCCGGAAGTGAGTGTTCCTGCAGCTAATCAGAAGCCACACTTTGGTTTCTGAACGTTTTGGAAGTCAAACGGACTTCCAGAATGGATTCCATTCAACTTCCAAGATACAACTATATGCAATTTAAATGACCGTGTTTATGTGTAAAGGTTGTCTTGAATATTGAAATGGCTTCTAGATTTAAACTCTGTGTAAATAAAATATCAAAAAGTCAATAACATTTAATGATTCAATCTGTATTAATACTATAAGGGTCAGCACTCGGTTATCTTGCATTATGCAGTTATAATTACATATATTTATGATCACTCTGCGAAGTTGTAGACCTATCCATTGGGGGGGGGGGCTTTATAAAAGAATTTGTAGGATACGTTGTAAGTTTTAAACATTTACAGAATTGAAATCATTCTTTTCAAAGGTAACTTTTGAAATACACAAGGAGAGCCTTTCTCAAATGTTCAGGGAATATCAAGAAAAAGGAGATGAAGACTCTGGTGCTGGTCCATCAACTCTAATTAGAAGTATCTCAGGAACCAGCAGGGAGGCTGAAGTTACAGGAAGGCAGCAGCATCTGGAAACAAAAGAAGCTGGTACTTCTGCCAATGATGTTGGGAATGGTAAAGTAGAAAACAGTACTCTGAACGCTGAAGGTAGACCACCTGATTTTGAAAAACAAGCTAACTCGGAAATGAACGAAGAAAAGCAAACAGAAGGAGAAAATGGTTGGAGAACTCCTGATCTAAGTAAAGCACCTTGCTTGGAACTTCCCCTAAAGGCTGAAGCAATAAAGCAAGATTCAGAAGCTGCTTCTGAAACCACTGAAGCAAATCATGAGGAAGAGACAGTAGCTGCCATTGCACAATCCCCTTCACAAAATGTTGAAGGAGACACACTTGAAAGCCCAGAAATATTAGAAAAACTAACGCCAGAAGTGGAGGAGGAGGAGGAGGAAGATTTTGTCGATTTAAAAGAGGAGAGCAGCCTACCTTTTACCTCAGAGGAATATGCTCCTAAACTCAGTAAAGATCATACCTTGTCGGAAAGCCAGGTAGCACCAGCAGTACAGCAACATACTGCTACATTGGAAGAACCAGTTTCAGTTGCTTTAGAACCCAAAGTTGCTGATGCATCTGTGGAAACAGGACAAGGGTCAGATGCTTTGCCACAAACCAATGCTTCTGAAATTAGTGATACGAAAGCTCAACCAAATGCAGATATTACAGAGAAGGCAGATGAACACAATACTGATAACCTTCAAACCAAAACAACGGTAGATGATATGCAGCCACATATTTCAGAAACGGTGGTGGTTTCAGACAAGAAAATAGCAAAGCTTGATGTTTCCAGTGTAGCATCAGATACTGAAAGATTAGAGTTAAAGTCCAGCACTAGCCTGGAAGTAAATCAACCTCTTCATTCCCTCCCTGAGGTAGGTTCTGTACCTCAATTACTTCATCTAAAAATGTTAAGTATATTGCAGAATTTTAAGGTGTTTGATCAATTTACGTAACTTTTTTTTATAAAAAAGACCACAGTTCTCTTCTTAGTGGGTATGTATTTCATAATGACGACCAACACTCAGCTGAAAAAGAGTTGGTCAAACCCCATAGAGCTGTAAAAATAAATTTGATCATTGGCTACAAATATTGAGAACAAAGTGTCACGTCAGAGTCTCTACATAACATCATTTTTAATCAGCTAAACAAGAATTGGCGTAAGATGTGCATCACTCTCTCATCATACTTTTAGCATCCAGGTCAGTGATGCTTACTGATTTAATATTTAAATAGTGATGGACTTAAGTGCTTCCCTCCTGCAGAGACATCTTCCAATGGAAAACCATCATCCTACACCATACTTCCTCAAAGGAGGGAGATCACAGTCAGCAGCAATATATTCACCCTATGTGGTAAGGTGTAGCAGCTGCTGCTTATGCTTGTCTTGGCTGGCAGAAATGGTGGTACAATTGCTCTGTAGTGTGTAGAATTGGTATAAACTAGTTGCCATTTTTGACTTATTAAATGTAGTTCCCACTTTGTAGAATTAGTTAGACATAATTTTACATTTTAGAGCTATACAAACTTTTTAGGTCTGAGGTCTTCTGGAATATTTCAGTTTGAACTTTTAACATAATGTTTACATATGTTTTATTTGTATAGACATCAAGACAGCAAGATGCAGCAAGCCAAGGCACAGGAGCTGCCTCAGATGGACAGAGAAGGGACTCTAGGTCTACCATGTTTCGCATTCCTGAATTCCGATGGTCACAAATGCATCAACGCTTACTCACAGACCTACTGTTTTCAATAGAAACAGATGTACAGATGTGGAGAAGGTAATGTGCCTTCTCTGAAATCTTAGGCATTAGATTCCTCAGCATAATGATCTCTGCTAATTATAGAAATAGGACAGACTGTGGGTGGCGCTGTGGTGTAAAGCACTGAGCCTTGGGCTTGCCGATCGGAAGGTTGGGTGCAAGTAGATAAATAGGTACCGCTCCGGCGGGAAGGTAAACGGCATTTCCGTGCGCTGCTCTGGTTTTGCCAGAAGTGGCTTAGTCATGCTGGCCACATGACCCGGAAGAACTGTCTGTGGATAAACGTTGGCTCCCTCGGCCAGTTAAGCGAGATGAGCGCCACAACCCCAGAGTCGTTCACGACTGGACTTAACTGTCAGGGGTCCTTTATCTTTTTTTTTTTAAAAAAAACATTTTGAATGGTTATACTGTAAAATAAAACTGCAGAGAATATTAGTAAACTCTTATTTATGTGCATGTCCCAGTCATTTGGGCTGTGAGCAGATATTAGTTGATTGATCACCTGACTTTTAATTTATTATATATAAATAAACGTGCATATTACAGTCTTCTGAAGTGTAGATTATCCCATCTCAGTGCTGCAGGTGGTTTGCTTAGTTGAATTTTGCCTTGTATGCAACCTTTGTAAATGCAGGAACTTCAACTTCACAAGCTGTCTTTATAGGAGAAAGGAATCCTTTTACTTAGGATGTGGGTGTGAGCATGTTTTTGGAAGGTGGGGGTGAGGATTAATGCTACTCCCCCCCTCCACAGTTTATCAAACATACTAGCATGTAAGCTGCTGTTGTTTTCTTCTTTGCTCTATTAAAAATAATATTGAATGTTGGTTTGAGCTGTTACCACAAGGAAGATCAGAGTCAGTCCAGGATATGTCCCATGCTGCATGAAGGGTGCTGTTTAAGTGGTGCCATCTATAATATTTGGGAAGGGGGAAATTGTGCACTATAGACTCTGGGAGCATAATTGTCTAATCTCACCTTGTCTGTTGTCCCATTATTTAAATATAAGCCAATGTTTGGTAAGATATAAAATGTGTAGTGTTTTTGTACTAGAATATACAATATAGGTGCTGTGAAGAAGGGATGATAGAGGCCAATGTCATGCTAATGCTAATGTGTTTAAGTTGTTGAAACAGGATTTAAAAAAAATAAAATGTTTTATATCTTCACAATCGTTTTTTGCTTAAAAAGGGAAGTTTGTGAGTTCTTCGTAAGAGACTAGTTTCCTCTTAAGAGACTTGAGTTCAGATCTAGTTTATATCTCAAGGGAAACTTCTTTGATGATTTATACAGTGTCTTTTGCTGCAGTAGATAATCAGACTTCATAATAATAAATAATTATTCACCACACACTTAGACACAGTTGCCAGTCTGTGTTCTGGAGAGGATTAGAAGCATAAGGAAAGGGCATTTTCAGGTCAAGAAGAAGGTGCATTGACAGTTTAGGATCCTGGTGTGTAGTTCCTGGCTATAGGATAGATTTCTGCCGGTATATGACTAAAAAATAATGACAAATAAATACATGAATCCTGCATTTTTATACTGTGTTTTTCATTTTGATCAGCCACTCTGCCAAGACTGTGATGGACTTCGTCAATAGCAGTGATAATGTCATCTTTGTACATAACACAATTCATCTCATCTCTCAAGTGATGGATAATATGATTATGGCTTGTGGTGGCATATTACCTTTGCTTTCTGCTGCTACATCTGCTACCGTAAGAAATTCACTTTCTAATGTAGAAGTGGTGACTTGTGGGAGGATGCTTCACCATGTGCTTTGAATTATAGTACACTGACTGCCATGTTCAGGCTGAGCTAAGAATGAGGAAGGGGAGCTGGTCTGTGGGGCAGCACAGGGCAACCTGGCTGTGTGGTGTTGACTGCAATCTACTCCTCTATGGTACTGGACAAGATGGCTTAGTAAGATCATCTCCATCTGGTCCAATTCTAACCTATTTAGTGGTCAGTACCACCACCACCCTGCCAATTTGCTGCTATGCCTTCACTGCTTCCCTTCACCCTTTTGCTTAGTGTTCTGGTGCTGCTTACTGTCTGCACAGCTGTTGGGTGCTCATGTCTGTTCAAGGAAGGAATTTTGGTCTGGAGTACCAGCCAGTAATTGGTTGCCTGTCCCACCCCACCCCCCAGTGTTTCCGTACTTTTGTGAAAGTGCTACTTTTGTTGGTACAACAACCATTTTTGCTTTGGCCAGAGACTATGCCTTTGGGGGGAGATGGTTTGGGGCACCTCAAAATTACCCTGGTGGACCTCTTTAGGAGGTCCCAGTGGTTTGGGAACCCTGGCTAAGCTAGTAGCTTGCATAGTTCTTCCATCCCTGGGAAAGATCCTCTCTTTATTTCGACCCTATCTTTTCAGAGAAAGTTTGGTGCATTTGGCTTAGCTCACATGTAATGCTAAACTACAGTTCAGATCAGAGTGAATCTCGCTGGCTCCTTTCATGGCAAGCTATAATTTACCATTACATCCAAACAGAAAACCCGTGTCTGTTGGATGTAATGGTGCTTGCCTTGCGCTTTCCTTTCAAACCAAAATTGCAAACCATGTCTTCCCAATGTCATGATTTGAACCATTGTGTTTAATTTCCTATTTCTTACCTTTGTCTCCACATTCAGATTACTAGCCCCCCCCCAGCCCCTACCCCTCACCCCCCACCCCCCAGAAAGACAGGCCTCCACTTGAGGTAAAGGACGAACTCTTCATTTTAAAATAATTCTGCCTTGATCCTCTGGAGGTCAGTGGCTAAACAAGTGGTTGTTTTCAAACTTGTGTTAATTGGATTTATCCACTCCTCATATCCCCACCTTATTAGATTCCTGGTCAAGTGACATAAGAAATTTCAAGAGGCCACTTCCAATATCAACACACCCCAAGTAATAGTGATGATGCCTAATTAATGCATAGAAGTAAAAGCTGTTCTTTAATGTTCCACTATGCAGCATGAATTGGAAAACATTGAGCCAACTCAAGGACTATCCATAGAAGCTTCTGTAGCATTCCTCCAAAGATTAATCAGCCTTGTGGATGTGTTAATATTTGCAAGCTCCCTTGGATTTACAGAAATTGAGTCGGAGAAAAATATGTCATCTGGTGGAATTTTACGACAATGTCTTCGGCTTGGTAAGCAGATAACTGCTAAGCATTAAAATACATTTTGCTGAGTAGGGTTTTTATGAGAACTCATTCTGAGTGCTACCTGAGGTAGACTCAGATTTAGTATGAAATAATATAAAACTTCCTAAGAATAATGAGATTTTTTTTAAGGCTAGAATTAGACTGAAGGGATAGCTCAGTCGGAAGGCATGAGACTCTTAAGGTCGGGATCATGGATTCAAGTCCATGTTGGGCAAAAAGAAGGGACCACTAGTGTCATCTAGTCCAGCCCCCTGCAATGCAGGAAACTTGCCCAACATGGGATTCGAATTCACAACCCTGAGATTAAAGTCATGCTCTACCAACTGAGCTATCCCCAGCATAAGTAAGATTGGTTGAACTTTCATTTGTCTTCAGATCATTTCCTGTGACTAAGGACAATTTAGGTGGAAGTTAAGTCATCCTAAGAGTTTGCATGTATTTGAGGCTGATATCTTTAAGAATGGAGCAATCTAACAGCAACAACAAAAGAAATAAGGATGAATAAACTTTGATCCTAAACCTTTGTACTAATATACCTGGCTTAGATTAATTTTGCAACTAATAACCTGACTTTCATTGTGTAGCTGATATTGTAAAAAATGCCTAAATCTAGTTCTTGAGATACTGGCTTAGAGTAGAGACCTCTCATGCTACCCTTACAGTATCATTATATAGTAATATATATTGGATGGACCCAGAGTTGCCCTTCTGTGAATGGAAGGATTCCTTCAATTTGTAAATGGGACTGAGCGCCGCCAGAGGCTCCTGTTGGAGGAAAAATGCAGGAACATTGTTTTTCCTGGTTTCCCCCATTTCTTCTGCTGTCTGCCATGCTGCTTGCTGCTCACAATGTTCTACAGTTTTTTCAGGAGGCTGCTGGGCGGGGGGGATAATGGGATATTGCTTTTTGCCGCCCTCTAGCAAGAGTTATCCTGTGACCAGATCTCTGTCTATGGCAGGCGTGGCCAAACCTGGCCCTCCAGATGTTTTGGGACTACAATTCCCATCATCCCTGACCACTGGTCCTGTTAGCTAGGGATGATGGGAGTTGTAGTCCCAAAACCTCTGGAGGCCAAGTTTGGCCATGCCTGGCCTATGGGGAAGTCTGGATCCAACCCAATGTAGGTGAATTTACAGCCTTGTGAAACTTTTCATCACCCCACAAGTAACAAAACAATGTCAGAATTTTTTAATGTAATATTTCTTAAACTTTGTTGGATTTTTGAATAGAAGCAAACAGAACTGTACTCATTATGAGCTGTAACTTGTCTCTTCCCCCCCCTCAAAAAAGGGTTTGTTTATATATTAGTATTGGAAAAATTGAAACTTATCTTTCTGCAGCAGTAGGCATGCAGATTCAGCAGTGTTTATACTTTGGACTTGCTATGTATCCTTTCATTTCAGTGTGTGCTGTGGCAGTCAGAAATTGCTTGGAATGTCAGCAGCAACAGGCACTAATGAAGCCTAGCGGAGAAAATGTTAAGTGTCAGAAAACAGTACAAAGCCTGATAGCAGCAGGAAGGTCTGGAGCAAAGGCAAGTATCTTCTGACATTAAACGTAGGCAGATGTTGATACTGTTATCTCTGTGACCTGATGGATAAGTCTCTGGAGCTTTCTTATGGCACTGTAGTCATTACAGAGAAAAAGAGGGCATTTGAATAACATGAGCATTTATTTTAAGTTGTATATACAAGTTGTTTAACTTACGAATGCAGTTGCTTGGGAGGGGGGATGTGAAGGGGGAGAGCAAAGAACAAAAGATCTGTCCTCAATGTTTCTAGATTCCTTGCCCAGTTTTCTTTCTTTGGTACAATCTTGAGTATCTGTCGTTGTACTTGATTTGTGTGTAACGCCAGTCCCTAGGGGCCCCTCCAGACTGATGGGATTTTTTTGTGGGCGTTTCTGCAACATGTCATTGATGCCGTAATGGTGCATTAGTGGTGGATTTATACTGGAACATCCACACATCATTCCACTTTATTAGGTGTCCTGCAATTCTTTCCCAGTGTTATTGCATTATTGCCATCTGGAGAAGACAGTCTTGCTCTATAGTACAAAACAACCCCCCCCCCCAAAAATATATATTTGTGGTATAAAAAGTTACAGGATAACAGAAGGAAGTTGTGAGACATAAACAAATTAGAAACAAAGCAACATGTCCACCTTGAAACATTTGCAATCACAAACTATTGAAATCATGATTGTATGTGACCAGCCCAAGTACTGTCCTCGTTAGCACAAATAATCATGATTGCACAACTAAAAAGGAAGTCTGGAGGGACCCTCGGTAATGGTGGTTTTGTAATGTTGTGGAAATGGTAGCTTTGGGCCATCCTTTGTGCTTATCAAAACAAAATAATATACAAACTCTTTTATTCTAAACAGAGCCCAGTTGATATTGTGACTGGAGGGATTTCTCCAATAAGGGATATTGACAGACTCCTACAGGATATGGATATTAACCGACTGCGAGCAGTGGTATTCAGAGATATAGTGAGTTAGCAATTTTCTCCTACTTACTGTGTTCTTTTTTACAGCCTGATTTTCTGAGCCAATGTCCTTATGCAGTTTCCTGTGGTGTTAAAATCTAATGGAGTGTCTAAGAGAATCATAAAACTCTGTGGGAATAGCAGACCAAGAATTTGGGGTCAGGATGAAAGGCTTAAGTTTTCCATAAACTGCTGTCCCTGCAGGTGGTTTCAACTTCATATATACTGTGTCCTTTCCCTAGTTCATGGAATGTGAATTTTCCAGTGTATTGTTCTTATTCTTGAGGATAGCATGTGTAATCTGTCCATACTCCATTCCCAATTCTAGATTGTTAAATTACTTGACTCAAAATTTGCTTCCAGGGTAAATGCTGGTTCTTGCTTGTAGTGCTACACCATTTTATATCGTTGGAGCATTTGGAAAAACGGGAGTGTGGATCAGCCTTCTGGTCAGATCCCAAAAATATGACCTGGAAAAAAGGGTGGAACAGTCTTGCTGAGGGAGGATGAACCTGTTTAACAGTCTCCCAGGTGGAAGACTGAACACCCTGGGGATATGATGGGCACTTAGTTATAGGAATAAATTATCATGAATTTAATTTTTTAAGGGATTTCATGAAGGGCTGAGTTAGACTTGAATATCATAATAAAAGGCTCAGATGATGAGGTTTCATGGGTCATCCTGGATCATCAGTTAAGGGTTAAAACAATGTCACAAGGTTGTCTCTGTCAATCAAATCTTATTTTTAATAAGATGATCATAGCAAAGAAAAAAAGATTACTTGGTTTGATCACAACAGGATATGTTGTTGGGTGGAATCCATTCATTCCTGAGGACTGATTGATAGCTGCATCATATGTTGTCTATGTTAGATACTGCATTGAGTTCTGGGATTTGATTTTAAATATAACCAATTCCTGCATAACTGGCATGAACTGGGATCAGTTCTGGCTTCACCATAAGGTGAATGACACTTATTCCTCAGAGGAAAGCCAAATCACACATATTGTTCTGAGACATGTGCAGAGTTCTAGTTAAATAGAGTTTCTCAGTAACTGCACTAACAATATTTTAAACATCTAGTTTGCTTTTTTCTATCTTTATTTCTTACAATATTTTAGACCAGGGTTCCTCAACTTGATGACCTCTAGAACTTGCTGGACTACAGCATCCAGCCAGCAGGGCCAATGATCAGGGATGATAGGCATTGTAGTCTAACAACATTTGAAGGTACCATGTTGGGTAAACTCAGTGAGATAAGAATGTGAGGGCGATCTGGCTGTGACATCTGTCACCCCATTGATCGCCAGGGTTGATTCGGCTGAACTGGCTGGCTGGGTGGGTGTCCCCCTCCTCCCTCACCGCTCCATGTGCGTCCCTCCCGAAGCTGCGTGCTCGGTGGAAGAGGACGACCATCCCAGATAGAAGGAGTGTACCGTTCTTCGGTCAAGGGTATACGACAGCTGCATTCCCCTGCTAGAACCTCCAAACAGTGAGATAATCTCCTTTATGAAGTAGGGTCTGGATTTATTGCAGAATGTGGCAGAAGAACTTCAGCACTCAACAGATGATCACAGTTTTGGTTGGTCCATTGAGTTGTTTTTAAAACTCAGTGCAAGCAGAAAGCTAGCACAATTTGGGGAAGACTGGGGTAGAATTTTTCTCTTTTGTGTACTTGTTTCTTAATGCGAGAAATTCCATGTATGCAAAAGGGAGAGCTGAAGTAAACAGTCTATGCTACTAGCTCAGAATCCTTCTTCCTGAATACGCCTATGTTGATCAAGCTTTGACTGCTAGTAATTAAGAGGTTTTACTGCTGTCAAATGATGATTATTTATACATAACCTACAATGACATTGTAACTGCTTCTAGTGCTTCACTTAAAGAAATAAGTTTGTAGCAGGTGATAGCATAATATTTGGAATAGAATGGAATTTGATAGGCTGTATTCATTTATTTTTACAGGAGGATAGCAAACAGGCACAATTCTTGGCTTTGGCAGTAGTATATTTTATCTCCGTCCTCATGGTATCAAAATATAGAGACATATTGGAACCTCAGGATGAACGTAGGCGGCCTCAGTCTGTTCAGTCACTCAAGCCTGCAACAACAGGTTAGTGACAATTCAGGCTTTTAAGACTACTGTAGATTCTATTCAAACTATATGTATATGTAAATATTCTGAAATGTGTACTTGTTCATGTGCTCTGTGAAAGTGGTTCTGATGAGAACATAAAGATCTAACAGATGTACACCTCGTGGAATGTGTGCATGTGTGTGTATTTGTTTTTTAAAAGTACAGAATCAAAACACTTACTAGATTTAATATATTGTTTTTGAAAATTGATGTAAGAAGTCTCCTCTAATTACTACTTTTAAATACAGAATTTGTTCCCAAGTATCCCTCAGGGCTAGTTAACTATTAGGCAGAATTTATTTTTCATAGATGCTTTTGTTAGCTGCCCAGAACATTAATTTTTAATATTTTTGTTGGCGTTCCTTGTGATGATAATACTGTGTTAGTGGTAAACTTCCAATAGGATTCTTCATCTTTAAAAATTCCTTTTATACATGACTTGGTTTAGCACATTTCCATTTTTGATGGGGAAAGTATGGCAGAATATTAACAAAATGCTTCCTTCCCCCAGTCATTTCAGTCATAATGGATCAGTGATGGAATGATAACAATATATTGACTGCTGAATTGATAAAAATACTTATATTCACATTTTGGTGCTTTGGGCCAAAATGGAGGACAGTTTGGTGTGGAGGTGCTTCCAAATGCAAATGGCTAAAAGGCCATATCAGCATACTTAAATATTTTACTGAATTATGTTTTCTGCTGTTTTATTCTGTTATTTTGGCATGTCTGCCCACCTATACCCTTCCATCCCTGCGTGTGCCCAAGTGAGTGTGTGAATGCTCCTCTTAAGGGCTCCGACACACAACACATGCTGATACCTCCTGCTTCATTGGTGTGACTAGCACAACAGGCGTCCCCTTGATTTTGAGTAAATGTGGTTGGAATGAAAATGTAAACCAGGGTCAGCAAACTTTTTCAGCAGGGGGCCGGTCCACCGTCCCTCAGACCTTGTGGGGGGCTGGACTATATTTTTTTTTGGGGGGGAATGAACGAATTCCTATGCCCCACAAATAACCCAGAGATGCATTTGAAATAAAAGCACACATTCTACTCATGTAAAAACATGCTGATTCCTGGTCCGTCCGTGGGCCGGATTGAGAAGGCGATTGGGCCGCATACGGCCCCTGGGCCTTAGGTTGCCTAACCCTGGTGTAAACTACTGTTTCTCTCTGTGGTATCTCCTTTTTTGAAACCTCTTTTCATTATAAACTGACGTTTGTTGAGAAACGTATTGCTGGAATTTTATATTTATTAATACTGTACTTTTAAATAATAAAAGTTTCCGGGCTCCTTAAGGTAAACTTCTGATGACAATTTCCTTCTGCGTATCTTTCAAGATGCAGAAAACCCACCTGCAGCTACTACCGCCGTGGCTCCTCTACCTGCCGAGGAGTTGGAAAGTGTTGCGTCTGTGCAAAGAAGAGATTCAGGTATTGAGGAGGAAGCACATTCCGGATTAGACCACAGTTCTGAAGCTGCTACAGAAGCAGAAACACAAAGCGTCATTGCAGGCCCAGATGCAATCAGTGAAGTACTGTGTACGCTTTCTTCAGAAGTCAATAAATCTCAAGAAGGCAGAAGTGAAGTGCAGACTGAAATGGACACTAAAACTGCATCCTCTGTGCAAACGGCAAAAAATGTCAATGTGAAAGATATCCTAAGAAGTTTGGTCAGTGCTCCTGCAGATGGGGCCACAGTTGACCCGGCAGTTCTTCCACCAGCTTTTCTTGGAATCCTTGGGGATAGTGCTGCCGAACAGCCTGTACAGTTTCGATCCTTTGACAGGTAAGAAACATTGCATTTTAAATCTATTTTACTTAAAACTGTGAATGATGTAAGGTGTTTTTTTTAAAAAAATAATCTGGTGTTGTGATAGCAGCATAAACATTGTTTGGGACTGTTTGCTTCAGAGTCTCTGCAAATAATTTTACACAATTCTGTAGAAAAAAATTATTTGGCGTAACAATGCAGATAATTCTAAACTAAAACAATATGTCAGACATTTTCAGGGGATTGATTTCATTCTAGCATCCAATTTTACTTAACATTACACTTAAGTTAAAGGGACCCCTGACCATTAGGTCCAGTCGTGACCGACTCTATGGCCCCCATCCTCCATTTAGTTCAAGATTGCATCATGGTATAGCCATCCCATACAGCGTAATCAGTTTTGTACCACATGCCTTATCCTGCAGCTGTCTGTGTCTCCCTTACATAATGTCCGGTCCTCAGTATCAATGATACTCACTTCTTTATATTCATAGACCTTTGCCAAATCATCTCTTGATCTAGCTGTGCCAGGAAGTGCTCAGTTTAATGTAGCAAAGTCCAAATGAAGTCAATGACTGTAGACTCAAAAATACATTTATGAATGATGTCTTGCTCTTATTTTTTCCATTCTATGGTCACAAGTTACAACCTTTTACTCTTAAGATTTATTTTAATACACTATGCACTTGTTAAGTGTAACATGGATCTTCTTAAGATCCTGAATCCAAAACATTTTATAGATTAGAGAAGGTAATCAAGACATTTGTGGGTACAGAATACGTATTTAAAAATGTGAACAGCTAAAAAAACCTGCACTATCAGTTTTAAAGTCATCCAGTCTTGATGCTGTAAATTTGGTGGGAAAACATGTTTTCTTTCAGATGACATCTAAGGGTCTGTTGCAGTTCTGGGGTGAGGGTGGATAGAATAGGTTATGACCTTGTATTCAGGAAACTGGAGCTACATTCAAAAAGAGGTTTTCATCTCCAGGGACACACCAATATACTAACATTACAGTGGGAAACTTTGGACAAGCAGACTTCAGGATGCTATGTATAACTTAGTGTGTCTGGTTTATATTTAATGTATTGTCTGGTGCAGAACACAAAGCCCAGTGAGTTCATGTTTTTCATTTTTTTCTGTGGGGGGTGGAGAGGTGGGTGAGTTGGAAAAGACACCTTGTTAAAAGTTTTTTCCCCCCATGTAGCAGTTTTACGGCAAAGCATCTCTGGGACTTTCAAAGCATCTCTCTGATCCTGCATTTATCTCAGGAATGTTGTGTCAGAAATCAAAACTCTCCTCATATCTTAAGGATTATCAACTTTCCAGGCATAGCTGGAGAGTATACAGTAACAGCTATGTGAGTGAAACCTTGCTGAAAGAGTGCCAGGTTGTGGGTTTTTGCAAACAACAAGGTGTGTGCGCTCATTCCCATGCCAAAAATTACTCTTTTATCTCATGTGAAGATCCAGTCTGGTGATTAGTGGGTGACAGGGATTTATCTTGATAAAAGTTCAAGGCCTGGTCTGACTCTTTCATTAAGCCAGTAGAGACACTGAATTAGTAGTCTATTTGCAGTGTTTTGTCCTCTGTAACCTTTCAGGAACAAAAATACTTTTTTGTGGTTGTTGTTGTTACTGTAAAGACATTGGTAGTTAGTTTAATAGTCCTGATGAATAATATGATTCTGTTTAATTGTGACTAAATCCCACATTTTATAAGGTCAGTCCTGTTTATGGTTTTTGTTTTGTTTTTAGGAAGTAAAGATGAGAGAAAGCTGCAACATTGACTGCTCTGTGCAGTGAAAACTAGTTTGAAAAGCACACATGCTCTCCAGTTTTATAGGTTTCATTTTTTAACTTAATAAATAAATATATATGATGAAGGCTTATAGGCTCCTCCCTCAAAGGCATGAGACCATTAGTCTCTGTCAAATGCTAGAAACTAACTGAACTATGACATTGTTCTTTTATTCCTTTGTCATGTCAGATTAGGAGTGGCGAATTGACAAAATGCACAAGGGTGACTTTAACCACCATCCTTCACCCTTTACATGTTGCATGTGGCTTATTAACAATTTTAACAAGTTTCAAATGTGTGCTGCCTTGTTTCTTCATTAAGCTTACTCCTACAGAGGTGCAATCAAAGATTGGGCTGTTCTTGAACTAGTAGAGTAAAACCAGCCCCTATTACCTCTCCACACCTATTCCCCCCCAAACTCTAAAGAGCCGCACTAATTTTCAGTGCTCTGTGACTGACCTTTCACTTCATACAGGCCAGCCTCCTTCCAACCAGTACAGTCCAGGAAGACTCCCAAGTGTATGTGGCTGGTTTTTCTGCAGAGGGCTTTGTATTTTCTGAGTGTTGTGGCGGGTTTTGTGGACAAGGGACAGGTGCAGAAAGTTGTAACATCTGCAAGCGCTGTTCAGAGGGAATGAAAAGGTCAAAGTCAGGGGCCCTTTAAATGTTACCCCATGCTGATCCAGTTCCTGACCATACAGATATCCTCCTGCCACTGTACAGTTTAGTCTCTAGGTTTCACTTTGCACCCTCAGGGCTGCTTCAGATTTCCTGCATGTGGTTCACGAGATTGCATCCGACCTTTGGGATACTGGATGCTCGCACTAAAGTTTTCTCTCTTTTTATAATTCATTGGTTGGATGAAGTGATATTCAAAGGAGTACCCTTAAAGCTCCTACTCTGTACCACCAACAGTTTTTTCAAGCCTGTCCTTTAAATAAAACAGCAGCACTCATTGCCTTACCGTGGGGATTTAATATATTTAATAATACATGTAATAAATGAACTAATTCAGTGATTCTCAGCTAGCTAATTATTGAGGACTCCTTATTTTTCAAAAGCCAAGCCACGGAACCCCTACTTTTGAAAATTTTGTTAATTCTATGGTAGCTACCTCTGCAAAACAATATTTTTGAACAAAATGTGAGGTAGCCCCCTAATAATCAAAGGATTTTAGGTATACAGTGGACTCTCCGGATATGAACTTAATTCGTTCTGGGGTCCGTATGTACCCTGAAAAGTCTTCAAGTTGAGGCACCGTGGCGCACGTGTGGCAAAACCCGGAAGTATACACTTCCGGGTTTGCCGTGTTCGCAACCCAAAAGTTACGTTACCCGACGGTAACGTAACCCAAGGTACCACTGAAAAACAGACTAAGGCTGAGCAATAACTGGTTTTCAACATGTTGATATATCAGCAGCTAAACATCACAATATTCTGATATATCACTATGTCTGAAACTGGAGATCAAGCATGCAGATGAGGGAAGGAGCAGTCACAGAGACTGGGCGCGTGGGTGTGTGTGTGTGTGTGTGTGTGTGCCGATCAGGCGTGAGGATGAGGGAAGGAGCAGCTGCGCTGCATGTTTTGAGGGGGCAGGGATAGGGCAGTCAGCAAGGATACACATTCACTGTGACTGCTGCTGCTTTCCTGCTGACTAAGAAAAGTGCTCTGCCTCAGTGCTAGGGGAAGGCAGTGCCACAGTGCCTTGAAGTGGGGGCGAGCAGTGTTATCAGCTGAGATCATCATGTGATATCGGTATGGTGCTTCAAATCGGTTGCCCTGTTCTCCCTCAGACAAGGAGCACTATATTGCTGCGTATTGCTGGGTCAAAATCGTTATCATGGTGTGATTTCAAAACCAGTTTTGCCACTATATTGAAAAATAGCATAGTGCTAAAACAGACCACAAAATTTGTGATATTACCATGCAAAAATGTCAAAAATTTAGTTGGGGGAATGCAAGGGATGGGAATGGAGACCCCCTGGGTGTTTTCTGCAGACCCTCAGGGACCCCCAGATCCCTAATTGGGAACCATTGAACTAGTTTATTATAGAGTAAAGGGACCCCTGACCGTTAGGTCCAGTTGCAGACGACTCTGGGGTTGTGGTGCTCATCTCGCTTTACTGGCCGAGGGAGCCGGCATACAGCTTCCAGGTCATGTGGCCAGCATGACTAAGCCGCTTCTGGCGAACCGGAGCAGCGCACGGAAACGCCGTTTACCTTCCCACTGGAGCGGTATCTATTTATCTACTTGCACTTTGACGTGCTTTCGAAACTGCTAGGTTGGCAGGAGCAGGGACCGAGCAATGGGAGCTCACCCCGTCACGGGGATTCGAACCGCCGACCTTCTGACCGGCAAGTCCTAGGCTCTGTGGTTTAACCCACAGTGCCATTCTCCTAAATATCTAGATGCAGATTATTCACAAATGTCACCATCACTGTCTCTGTACTGTATCCTACTCTAAAACCAAACTGAAATGGATAGAGAAAATAAATGTATATACTGTACCTAGAAATAGGTTCAGTTCAGTTCATAAGTTTATTGATCTAGCCAAAGGCCATGACAAACTTGTATTAAGCAATACTATTCATAAAATAGCACAAAAATACATCCATAATAGAAAAAGCTGCAAAGAGTTTGCCAAGTTCCTGAGTATTAAAACAGTTTCCCTCCAACATCTCTTATAGCTCCAATTCTAATGAATTTCCCCCCTTTTAAAATCCAAGTTGCTAACATCCATGATGTAAAAGAGAGAAGTTGCCAGAGACATGAACAAACTCAGATCCAGCTTGATTTCAACAATTTATAGTGATTTTATCTAACTCATTTTTCCTGATTTATTTTTTTTTGCAGCCAGTGCATAGAGAGCCACTTGGTGTGCTACAAAGCTTTTATTGTCATTCACCATATGAATGACAATGAAATGGCAAAACCATTTCTGCCAGGGTGTGCTTGCTTGCTTGTATGAACAAAGGTTTTAGAAAGTGATCTCTTGGGTCTCTATATAAGGGGCAGAGTAACAGATAATGAGTGATGTCTTCCACCTGAGGTTGACGACAAATACAAAGTCTTGTCTGCATATGGGACCTTGTTGTTGCAGCCGTCCAAGACTGCAGTGGGCATCACTTGGAAACGCATCTCAGTAAAGGCATTTCTTAAGGAAACTGGTGAGAGTTTAGTCAAACAACTAGCTCCAAAATGCTCTGTTCTCAAGAGTGGATACCAAGGGGAAAATTTGGTGTTTCTAACCAAATTAGTTGCAGGTCCCTTCTGGATTCTACCCAGAAGAGCCAATCCCTTAGTTGACACTTATGTGGAAATATATATTAAATCCCCCACCAGTGTTCTTAAAAGGTTCTAATTTTTGGTGCATATTTGATCATCCTTATTGTAATCACCTCATTTTTGTTTTTAATTTGGACATAAATTCCGAGTATCAGGATACTGAATTTGGCTAGCTATGACCCTAGTCTTTATGTACACATTTAATTTAATTCAGTGCTACTCATTTGTGAATTTAGGATCAGGTCCAGAGTTCACATACACATTCACATTGGTATTAGTTTCCTTATGCAGTGCAGTTGTTCAGTGCAACTCTACGTATATGTGAGAAGAATTCATGTTTTAAACACGTTCTCTTGGCTTGGGGCTCAGGTGGCTGTTGCCTCCATCTTTTAGAGTATAGTTAACATTAGCAGTCACCCTTATAATGATATGGCACACACTGCCATGTCTATAGTGAATAGTGTTCAGAACAGTTAGTTAATCAAGGATATGGTTTAGTGTTATTATAATAATAACTGGGACTTAAAATGAGAACAATGAAAAATTGTCTTTTTAAAATTACATTTATAAAGTGTTGAAAAGTTTTTTATATACCGTATGTGAACTTGGAGCTAGTTTTAACACACTTTATTTAGAAACTGAATATATTTTAATGCTATTAAGGGAATACATTCAACCTGTACTTACAGTACTGTCAACAGAAGATGTGATTAAATAAATTGAATGTTGAAGACTTTTGGCTTATAGTTAACACCAGGTAATTAAAAGGAAGCACTGCTCTGGGAGTGCACAATATATCAGCTGTAGTCTTTAGCTCATTAGCTGAGGTTTTGCATGTTTATGGAGCTAACTTGCAATTAAAAGTGTCTTTAGCGTATGTTTAACTGGGCCTTTTAGGTGTTTGGAATAAAGCATTACTGTTTAATTGAAATTGGTTTGTCATAATTATGTCTTAGTAATGCAAAAGATATTCTTTTCCCTGATGCCTGAAACAGGAGTTGTATTCAGTTTTGAGTAATCACGTGAGACATATTAATACAAACAGGCCATTGATTTCTTAGGGCATTTCTGCAATGAGTTACCAAGGAACTGAAGATTCTAAGGAAGAGATTTAGTCTTCTTATGTGTATTCTCCTATTGTACTTCTCTTAATATACTTTAAGCAGAAGTGTTTAAATTTTTGAAGTAGCACTGCCTCCAGTGGTGACTGCTATGCTCTAACAAACAGTATTTTTTGTTTACTATTCTTTTGGAGCAGTTAATATAAAAATGTGGGATGCTATCATACTTTCTATAACAATAGCCTTGCAAAAAGTAAAACTGGTAATGTCGTAGTTGGTCTCTAAGGTACTACTGGTCAGTTTTTTAATTTTTATTTATTTATTTGGTAATATATGAACCTTCAAACCTGGCTGAAAGCTTTTTGTTTGTAGAAATCGGAATTTGTTATCTGAATATCATAACACTTCCTGTTCAGGGAAGTTTTTAATGTGTGATTTTAGTGTATTTTTGGTTTCTGTGGAAGCCGCCCAGAGTGGCTGGGGAAACCCCAGCCAGATGGGCGGGGTACAAATAATAAATTATTATATTATTATTACACTATACTCAGATATCCTTAAACATTTAAGAGTTCTTGGATTGTATGTTTTTTTCTCCCCTCATAGGAGTGTTGTCGTGGCACCAAAGAAGTCCGTGGCTGCCTCTACATCCACTATAAATTTGCCCACAAATGCTGTCAGTGTGGTTTCTTCTTTGGATTCTGCCCAAGCTCCAGATGCAATGGGAGGTTCTCCTGGTAAGTAAGGAGAAATGGAGATGAATTGTGGAAAACGAAATTGCAAATAAATGTGCTGTAGTTCATATTTACGGTTCATTTGCTAAGTCCCTCATTCACCACCCCAGAAACCATGACACTCAGATGCTTTAGATGAGGAACACCAAGCAGGTGGGTTACATAAGCCACTTTGGATGGCCACTTGGTCCATCTACCTGGAATTGTCTATTTGCAACACTTTTCCAGGGTCTCAGGTAAGGAACTCGGCATTGCTGCCTGGCAACGCTAGGGACTGAGCTAGAACAGTCTTCATGCAAAGCAGGTGCTTTACCACACATTGCTCACTTACGCAGCCACATTCTGAATGGCAGCGAAAATGCCACCTAGGGGGAACAGTTGCAGTTTCTCCAGTAACAAGTAGGTAAGGAAGGTATGGTGTCCCCAGAACATAAATGCCAGCTCACGAGGTGATGCCTGGGCTTCATGCAATGAATGTGTAAAACTGAACATTCCAAACTGATAGTTTGGGACTTCCGGAGGCGGCGCAAAACCGTGATGGCGGACCTCTTCGAGCTCTGAAGAGGGGCACCGCAGAAAAGGGTTGCTCGCGACGGCGCAGCGGCAACCCATCAAGATAAACCACGGGCAGAGTGAGTCCGTGGCCGTGGGACCCGGCGGGCACCTGGAGCGACCCCGAAATCACGAAAGGAACCCCGTAAGGGGCTCCGGAGTGAAGGAGGGGGAGCGGTGCTGTGGGTTCATCGCTCTTTCTGCGGAGGCGAAGCCGCGCGGCTGTCACGGATGAGCGCTGACCTTTCTTCCAAGAAACATCGGGCTGAAACATCAAACCCGTGAGTAAGGACTTAAGATTTTACAAATTAAATCGGAAAATTTGGCTAAAAACGGGAGACGAGAAAGAGGAAGTCCGTCTTCCGACACTGCTTTCAAGATCAAAGCAGACGGTTTAAAGAGCGGAAAGCGCTGTGAACAGGGAAGCTTTGAAGCTTTAAATCGGGACTTTCGTGCACATTTGAATTTCACTTTTAAAGAATAAATACAGCATAAAATTGACCTGGAGCGGACACCCCAAGGGCAAGGGAAGACTCTAACCCCAAATTCCCGGGTGGCCGGGTAAAGTTGTTTAAACTGCGGAACTGTTGCAAGCTTCCAGATACTTTTGTAACTTTTGAGCTCATCTAGCTGAAGTGGATACAATTGCAGGCACCTTCCTGGAACTTTGTTATATGTTGAAAAGGGCTCTGCAGGACTTTTTTTTTTTTAGCGTGCTGGAACTAATATGCTTTTAAAATTGTTTTTAAAGTTGGAACAAAGAGATTTTAATTGTGGAAAGTTACCTTCTTCTTACTAAAACTTTGGTGGCACTCCCCCTAGAGGACATTGGGAATACAGAGGCCTGGGAAAGTTTTTTTTTGTTTACCTTCTCTCAATAGACTGTTTTTAATTCTGGACTTGCCTTTCCCATGGGATTACAACACTTGACCTTGAACGTTGACTGATGAGTGGCACAGGAAAGACAAGAGCAGCCAAAGCTAAGGAAGCTAAGGAGAAAGAGAAAGTAAAAAAGCAAGCACAGCTTTTGCAAACAACTTTAACTCAGGGACGTAGATTATCAGTTCCAGCTGTGCTTGCGACACAAAAAGTAGAAACCGAAAAGCCTGAAAAATCTGAAGAGGAAGATATGGCAGCAGGAGGAGCGGAGGCAGTACTGAAACAAGTTTTGGAACAACTGTCAGTAATAAATCAAAAAATTGATAATCAATCAACAAAAATTGACCAAGCAACATCCTCGATTCAGAAATTGACAGATCAGGTTTCCCAACATACTCAAGCAATTGAAAAATTGCAAGGAGCAACAGAAGAGAATCGTAAACTGGCAGGGGAAGCCGTTCAAATTGCAACATCAGCTAAAAAAGAAGTCGAGGAAGTTAAAGCGGAAGTCAAGCCTCTTCATAAACAGATAGGGGACCAACAAACCTATCTCTCGTTGGTGGAATTGAAAAATCGCGAGACCAACCTTAGACTAAGGGCAGTCCCAGAAATTGAACAAGAAGATTTGAAAGGACTTTTGACAATAGAGTTTACAAAGTTCTGGGACTTAAAAGAAGAAATTGATTTTAAAATTGTATCGGCTTTTCGGTTGGGAAGATTAGTAAGAAAAGATAGATCCAGAGATTGCTTAATAGCTTTGAGATCAAGGGAGGAGAGAGACAAAATACTAGGCCTACACTTCAAAAACTCAATTGTGATACAAGAGAAAAGGGTGGAAATTTATCGAGATATTCCTAAACAGTTATTGGACTTGAGAGCCACCTACTCAGATTTGGCTAAGTTACTGAGACTCAACACAATTCCTTATAGGTGGGAGTTCCCACAAGGGTTATCATTCACTTACAAACAGAAGAAGGTTAAAATAAGATCATCAGAGGACTTACAAAAGTTCCAGCACGACCACGGAGAAGACCTCCAAAAAGAAGCAGCAGCTAATTGGCCTATACCCAACCCAGGTGGAGCAATACCTGCACCTTCGGAACCAGAAGAGAAAGAAGATACACCGCTCTAGGTGTAGCAGAATAGTTCAGGATGTCTCTGCGGCTATTCAGTTGGAATATAAATGGCGGAAATTCCCCGGAGAAAAGAAGGAAGTTATTTTACATATTGAAGAAAGAACAATTGGACATTATTTGCCTACAAGAAACCCATGTGACCAGGCTCCACAGGAAGGTTTTGGTAAATAAAAGATTAGGCCAAGAATTTATTTCGTCTGACAAAGTAAAGAAAAGAGGAGTGGTGATCTATGCTAAGGAGAGCCTGATACCTAAATTTCTATTTAAGGATGAACAAGGAAGAATTTTGGCAATTGAAATTCAAACCCAAGGAGAAAAAATATTGATATTAGGAATTTATGCCCCAAATGACGGGAAATCAGAATTTTTCAAGAAGCTGCATGAGACGTTGCTGGACTATCTGGACTATGCTAACATCATAATGATGGGAGATATGAATGGAGTGGTGTCTACACATATGGATAAGTCTTACAACCAAAACTTAACATCTGATGGCAGACTGCCCAAAACTTTTTTCGAACTGACTGACAATCTGGATTTGATCGACATATGGAGGACAAAGAACCCCCTAGGTAAAGAAGGAACTTTTTTCTCTGAGGCCCACCTGTCTTGGTCAAGGATCGACCAAATCTGGACCTCCAGGGGGCTGGCACCCAAGACTAAAAAGGTGGAAATCTGCCCAAAAACATGCTCCGACCACAACGCCTTGAAAATAGAACTTAGATTAACTCAACCCGGTTCCTTCAGATGGAGAATGAATGACACACTACTAAGAGATCAAGAGATTGTGAAAAAGGCCCAAAAAACATTAAAGGACTATTTTGAGATAAATCTGAATACTACAGTTGAAAAAAGAACGATCTGGGACGCAAGTAAAGCTGTTATGAGAGGGTTTCTGATACAACAGAATTCAATTAAGAAAAAACTCTGGAACGGAAAGAAGGACAAAATATTGGAGAAAATACACCAAGGAGAAAAAAAACTGAGAACCAAACCAAAGTCCAAGGAGGTGCTGAGAGAAATTAAATTCCACCAAGCAGAATACTCAAAATTGATCAATCAGGAGATTGAATGGAAAATAAAACAGATGAAGCAAAGATCTTTTGAATCAGCAAATAAATGTGGAAAGCTGCTAGCTTGGCAGCTGAAAAAAAGACAAAAGCTAAACACGATAACAAATCTAGAGATTGATGGAAGGACCGTACAGAAACCAGAAGAAATTAGGAGGTGCTTCCACAGATACTTCAAAGAACTGTATGCACAGGGGCCCCAGAAAGAATCAGAGATAGATCAATTTTTAAAGATAAATGGACTATCAAAAATAACTCAAGATAAAAGATCAATCTTGAACTCTATAATAACCACACAGGAAATTGAAGGTGCCATTCAGAATATGCAACTAGGCAAATCTCCAGGCCCGGATGGACTTACCTCCAAATATTACAAGGTTCTGAAGGACTATTTGATACAACCTTTGTTGGAGGTATGTAACCAGATTATGGATGGGAAGAGGGCACCAGAAACGTGGAAAGAAGCCTTCATCACATTGATACCTAAGTCAGAATCTGAAAAGACTCAGCTTAAAAACTACCGTCCCATCTCACTCCTAAATGTGGATTACAAAATATTTGCAGACATTTTGGCAAATAGACTTAAAAAAGTCTTAAATGAAGTAATTCATAAAGACCAAGCTGGCTTTCTCCCTGGTAGACATTTATATGAGAACACTAGAAACATCATTGACATTTTAGAACTTTTGCAGACTAACAGGAACACAAGGGCGGTGTTAATCTTTATTGATGCGGAGAAAGCATTTGACAATATATCTTGGATGTTTATGAAGAAGAACTTGGAGGGGATGGGAGTGGGACGGGGGTTTGAGAATGGATTATATGCAATCTATTCAGAACAAAAAGCTAAATTAATAGTGAACAATGTGGTGACGGAGGAATTTAAAATTGAAAAAGGGACACGACAAGGGTGCCCTCTATCCCCTCTGTTATTTATTTCAGTCCTGGAGGTGCTATTGAATATGATCAGAGAGGACCGGTTGGTACAAGGGATAGAGGTCGGAGTGAAACAATATAAACTGAAAGCTTTTGCAGATGACCTAGTTTTGACACTGCAGGAGCCAGAATCCAGTACAAAAAGAGTTCTCGAACTTATATCTGAATTTGGTCGGGTGGCGGGATTTAGGTTGAATAAACAAAAAACTAAGGTTCTGACCAAAAATTTAACAATTACAGAAACAGAGGGGTTTCAGAGAGAAACAGAACTGAATGTGGTTAAAAAAGTGAAATACCTTGGGATCTATTTGTCCTCCAAGAATTTGAATTTATTTAAGGATAATTATGAGAAATGTTGGTTGGAAGTTAAAAAGGATTTAGAAATTTGGTCAAGATTGAAACTTTCCTTGTTGGGAAGAATTGCAGCTATAAAAATGAATGTGTTGCCGAAAATGTTATTTTTGTTTCAAACCTTACAGATCGTGGACAGAGTGGATTGCTTTGGAAAATGGCAGAAGGATATATCTAGATTTATCTGGCAGGGCAAAAAGCCCCGAATAAAGTTTAAAATATTAACAGATACGAAAGAAAGAGGGGGGTTTGCCCTGCCGGACTTGAGGTTGTATTATGAAGCTGCAGCCTTCTGCTGGCTGAAAGATTGGTTTTTGTTGGAAAACACCGATGTCCTAGATCTGGAAGGTTTTAATAATGCTTTTGGATGGCACGCATACCTATGGTACGACAAGGTTAAAGCACATAAATTGTTTAAAAGCCACATTGTCAGAAAAGCAATTTTTGCAGTCTGGATGAAATATAAAGACTTACTAGAGAGTAAAACTCCGAGGTGGCTATCACCAGTGGAGGCCAAGGCCCGAAAAAGACCCAATATGGAGGCCTATTGGCCGAAATATTGGGAATTGACTGAAAAAACTGGAGACAATTGGAAGTTGCAGAGCCAGGACAAACTAAAAAATAAGGTGCGAGATTGGCTACATTATGCTCAAATTCAAGAGGTTTTTAAAATGGACAAAAAAGTTGGTTTCCAGGTGGAAAAGTCGAAACTAGAGACAGAATTGTTAGAACCAAAGACAAAGCTGTTATCTAGAATGTATAACTTGCTGCTTATGTGGAATTTACAGGATGAGACAGTTAAATCTGCTATGATTAAATGGGCACAGGATGTTGGACACAACATTATGTTTGAAGACTGGGAAAGGTTATGGAACACCGGAATGAAATTCACGGCCAGTACGGCCTTGAAGGAAAACATTATGAAAATGATATACCGGTGGTACATGACCCCAGTCAAGTTAGCTAAGATACATCACCTGTCTGACAATAAATGTTGGAAGTGTAAGGAAGCAGAGGGGACTTTCTTTCACCTCTGGTGGACATGCCCAAAGGTTAAGGCTTTCTGGGAAATGATTTACAATGAGTTGAAAAAGGTATTTAGGTATACCTTTCCCAAGAAACCAGAGGCCTTCCTGTTGGGCATGGTAGACCAGAAAGTGTTAAAGAAGGACAGAACTTTGTTTATGTATGCTAGTACAGCAGCAAGAATACTCATCGCAAAGAACTGGAAGACACAAGATTTACCCACGCTGGAGGAATGGCAGACGCAGTTGATGGACTACATGGAGATAGCTGAACTGACCGGCAGAATCCGAGATTTGGATGTAGAAACAATTGAGGTGGACTGGAAAAAGTTTAAAGACTACTTGCAAAAGTATTACAAACTGTATGAATCTTAAGACGGTGCATGATTTGAAAATGATACGCTTTAGCGATTATGATTAAGTAAATAGTAAACTAAGTGATAAAAGAGAAAAGGAGATAATATGAAATTGAACATGTTACGTTTATTTTAAAGGTATAAAAATTCTGACATAATATATTGAATATAGATACATAACATGTAAAAGTTACAATAAGGTATGACATAAGGTAACAAATTGCTGACATTGTTAATATAAAGAACGCAGAATCGGAAGGGGTGGGGAAGTCCAAGTTGGGATTTTTGTTAAAAAAAAAAAAAAAAGGTTTCTTGTAAACTCCTTATTTGTTTGTAATGTATAAAATTTGGAAAGAAACGTAATAAAAAATATTATAAAAAAAAAAACAAACTGATAGTTTGGCAGTGGTGGCCAAACTCGGCCCTCCAGCTGTTTTGGGACTACATTTCCCATCATCCCTGACCACTGGTCCTGTTAGCTAGAGATTGTCAGGTGTGCATGCAGGAGCCAGGCCCTGTGACCAATAGGACTTTGCAGGACTGGGGCCTTCCTAAGTTTGTTCTGAAGAGGCAAGTTGCAGCCTCACAGGTGAAGCCAATTGGTAACTCACAGCACTTGGTGGCAAGAGCTGGGAAGGGATCTAAGGTCAGCATTTCCCTTTGGCTCTTTGCCACAGCAATACACTTCCTGCCTTGCTGCGTTTGGCTTCTTGCTTCCTGATCCTTGAACCTTGGCTTCTTGAGTCCCTGCTTCTTGATCCTCGGACCCTTGACTTCTTGCTTCCTGACCCTCGGACCCTTGGCTTCTTGACTCCCGGCTCTCTGACCCTCAGACTCTTGGCTCCTGACTCTTGACTTCTGGACCCCCGTTCCTGCTCCCACCCTGCCATCTTGCCCCTGGTCCTGACGTCACCTACCGGGACTTTGATCGCCCGTGAACCAGACCATGACAGAGTTGATGGGAGTTGTAGTCCCAAAACAGCTGGAGGGCCAAGTTTGGCCAACAGTGGGTTAGGCCAGGCTTCCTCAACCTTGGCCCTCCAGATGTTTTGGGACTACAATTCCCATCATCCCTGACCACTGGTTGTGCTAGCTAGGGATTGTGGGAGTTGTAGGCCAAAAACATCTGGAGGGCCAAGGTTGAGGAAGCCCAGGTTAGGCAGTTCAGTTGCTGAGTTATGCTGAAGAGTAATGATTGTGCCCCATAGTGTTTCCTTAATGTTGCCCTGCTTGCTTGTAAGGTTTTTGCAACAAAATAACGTTGTGCAGTTCTTGGTATAGAGAAAAGGATTTCTTTTTTTAAAGTAAATAATAATTTATCTTTAGTAGTTTAAATTTTTCTTTGTTTACTCCCTGTAGATTGGCCCAGAAAGTTTTCAGCAAGGAAGCCAAATCATTACTTAACTAGATACTCCTTTTAAAAAAGAAATCCTTTGTTTCTGATCCTTGCTGGACTTTGTTAGACAAGGGAGGCGGGGGCGGCTTTTTCTAGTAGCTGTAGCCTTGTCATTAAACTGCACATTAGGTATCACTTTTCTTTGCATATGTACATTCAAAGACATGCAAGCATTTTGGGAGCAGCACTTCCTTTTAAGGACAGTTTATTGCTAGAGACATTATTTGTTTAGACCCTTGGGGACCTTGAATAAACAATAAGCTTTCACTAGAAGGGTGCGAGACAGATGATCTATTTGCATTTTCTTTTATGTCCTTGCAAATGTCTGTAAAACTGTCAGTTTGAAGGAGCCAGTTTATCAGTGAAAGGATAAGAGAGATAAGTCACTTTGGTTCCACATGTTTGAAGTAGCTACCGCACTTACTTGCATGTGTGTTTTAGATGAAAACATGCTTCTGAAATGTCTCTTTTCCTCTAAATGCACAAAAGCTATCCCTTAAATGAAACCTGTAGTTGAAAACTACATTTAGTCCTTATCCAAAGAGCTTTTACATGAAGAGCTTTTATACTGCTTTGAAGACTTCTGTAGAATAACATGTAACTGGCATTTTTGTTCTTTGCCCATTTTTGAATTATCTTGAAGTTTGCTGAAAGAAATATGTTGCCTTGGATTACAGCTTTTAAAAAATTGAGATTATAGGCCTCGTTAGAATATTTGTTGTTGTTTAAAAGTGCTTTTGGGGAAATTTCCCTGATGGACAACATTTTATTTTCTTGCTATCAAAAAGTAAGAGAGACTGTCCAACAGTGACTTACAATTCAATTTAAGAAAAGCAAAATCACTAATCCACAAGCATGACACACATGGATTTTCCATAAAAATCATTTGCTATGTCCCCCCCCCCCCCAGTTTGTGTAGCATTTCTTTGTATTCAGCTTAATTTGATGTAATCAACCTCTCTTTAAAGCAGATGGTTGTTTTCAATTGTTCTGGCTAGACCAGTGGTTCTCAAAGGGTGTGATGTGCCATACTGGTGTGGCAGGAAAGGGTGGCAATTGTGGCTGGAAGATTTAAGGACAATCAGTATTATATTTTGGGAATGATTCATGTTCCTATATAGCTGCATTGTTTTATACTTTCTGGATGTCCCATGATCCTATTATAAAGTAGTTGTGTTCTATGTTATAAATCTAACACTTCTAGTTGTTGTTTCCTTTTGTTTCCCATTTCTTGTCAATAAAAATATTGGTGTGGCACGAGCAAATTTTTACTCTAAAAGTGTGGCTCAGAGAATTTTTTTTGAAAACCACTGAGCTAGACAAACCAGTGCCATTATTGAGATAACTAGTATAATTCAGTGATAATCATTTAAGATCACTGCCAAGATGCAGGCCTTGATTGGGGGCTTACTTTGGGGATGAGACGATTGTGTGGACTCTCCCTTTCCAAGGTAAAGTACAGATGAGTTTCACTTCTGCATTTATTCAGCTGATTCTAGCTGCATGGGAAATGTAACTTGAAGCAGCATGTGCCACAATAAAAAACTTAATTTTTGCTGGAAGTGTGCCAGGTTTTCTATCATAAACCTATTTGTTCAGCTAGTTAGAGTAACTAAAAGCCGTATTGCTTCTTCTGAATGTCCAAAATCAAGGGCTGATATTTTAGATAACTTAACATTATTTCTTTTAAATTTATAGTTATATCCTGATGGGTCAGGATTGTTAACAACTAAAAAACCTGAAACCCAATAAAACATATTTTTGGACTTACTGGCTTGCCTTCTGAAATGTGTGGTAATATCTATATTTGGCAAATTAAAAAACATTTTTAATGCTACTGTTGAAATTTTCAGTCATTTACTAGCATTCTATCAATATTATATGCTGACTATTTCAGATTTGTATTTTTGCACAAATGTTAGAATACACATAACTATTACTACCACCTCTGGCATGGTCACAAGGAGATTGGAAAGTTTTGAATTGTCTTAGATTAACTACAGTTTAGTGTGTTAAAAAAGGTAAAGGACCCCTGACAGTTAAGTCCAGTCGCGAACGACTCTGGGGTTGTGGCGCTCATCTCGCTTTACTGGCCAAGGGAGCCGACGTTTGTCCGCAGACAGTTTTTCTGGGTCATGTGGCTAGCAAGACTAAGCTGCTTCTGGCAAAACCAGAGGAGCGCACGAAATGCCATTCACCTTCCCGCTGGAACGATACCTATTTATCTACTTGCACTTGACATGCTTTCGAACTGCTAGGTTGGCAGAAGCTGGGACTGAGCAACGGGAGCTCACCCCATCGCAGGGATTCAAACCGCCGACCAAGCCCAAGACTCAGTGGTTTAGACCACAGCACCACCCGTGTCCCTAAACTGTGATTAATCTTAAGTATGGTTAGTGAAAGCAAGCCTGCTTCAGAAACTAGTTGGCTTCTTTCCACTAAGCATAATTAACATTAGTCATAGTTAGCCAGGTTTGGATGGCATGAGAAACTGTGATTAATTAAAAACAGAAGGAAAGTATTCCAATCTCCTGATGGCCATGCCAGAGGGCAGTAGGGAGTGTCTGAGCCAGTGGCTCAAATAGATGCATTAGGTGATATTCAACTAAGTTTTACTCAGAGTAGTGAAATCAATGGACTTAACTTAGTCATATTAATTAATTTCAGTGTTTCTGAGTAAAACTTAGTTGAATATTACCCATTGTTTAATTGCTAAACTGCATGTTGGCATTGCATCTAAGTCAGCCTACCATGTTGCCGTCTACCGCAAGCAGAAAATGAGCACAACTTTCTACTTAGACTGACTCAGATAAGGGTCTGGGTGAGGAACAATTGAGGGAGAAGGGTATGTTTAGCTTGGAGAAAGAGAAGACTTGAGTAATGGTATGATTGCCATCTTCAAATATCTGAAGGGCTGTCCCATGGAAGATGGAGCAAGCTTGTTTTCTCCTGCTCCAGAGGGTAGGACCCGAATCAATGGATTCAAATTTACAATAAAGGAGATTCTGACTAAACGTTAGGAATAACTTTCTGATGTTAAGAGCTGTTCAACAGTGGGATGGACTCCCCTGGAAGGTGGTGGACTCTCCATCATTGAAGGTTTTCAAGCAGAGGTTGGATGGCCATCTGTCATGTCATGGGTGCTTAAGCTAAGATTCCTGCATTGCAGGAGGTTAGATTAGATGACAATTGGTGGCCCCTTCCAACTCTACAATAATACAATTCATTGTACCTCTTTTTATGGATTCTTCACCTATAGATTCCCCACCTATTCACTGCCATTTACTGTGACTGGCGTTCTTCTACTCATTAGGAAACATGGCAGCAAAAACTGGGGCAATGTTATCCACTGACAGCAGAACAAAATAATGGACAGAGCCTCAAATAATAATTAGAAACACATCTCAAGCTTTGTGTTGTCCATCCATCGTATGTTGGACAAATAGAGGCATCCTATTTTGATAGTTCAGGTCACTATGGAATTGGTCTATTCCCACCTGCGCCCCAATATTTGAAGCTTTAGCAAGGTTTCATTCTGCTACATGCTTCAGCCCCTCCAATTACTATTTGATACCTGGCAATTATGTTTCTGAGGAGCAAACAAATTTTTAAGATCACAGGTGTACTCTTATTGGAACAACTTTATCTTATTCACTTTGAACAAAAATACTAGTAGGTTTTTTTGAGGTTATTTCCTAGCCCTGCTACATAGAGGCTACATAGATAGCAGTTCATACTTTTTGTCAAAGTTAGCTACCCAAGGTGGTTAGGAATACTTTCTCTTTGGAAGAAAACAGATTCTTTGCCTGATAGTGCTTACTCTTAAATTTTGCCTGGGGTTAGCAAGCTCTAAACAAATAGGATCCCCAAAACATTTCAAGTTTCCAAAGGAAAGAAAAAGAAGGGGGACTTCTTTCTTCCTCCTCTCCATCTTTCCTCTCAAAAGTGCAACTAGCATGATAAACTGTTAAGACGCCATACATCGTTACTTTTTCATATATCAGTCCAAGGTACAGAAAAGGTGTTAGGACTGTCTCACATTTGGAGAACCACTGTTCCAGGTCTATATTAAGAATTAAGCTATGTTGTCCACACAATAGCAAACACATGTGTTTGTGTATGTATAATCGTATGTGTGTGTTATACTGTGTGCCTTACCCTACATGTGCCCACTCAACCGCTTCGATTGGCACAACTACAGGTGCCACATAATACCTGTTCTGCATTTGTAAGAACTTGATTGTTTACTGTGGCAGCGCCTGCATTTTGGAACTACCTTCTTATTGAGATCAAGCAGGTGCCTTCACTGTACTCTTTTTAGCACCTACTAAAAACATTCCTGTTTAGACAAGCCTACCCAGGTGCTTAGAAAAGTTGACATCATTTTAATCAGTTTTAGTGTTTTAACTTTTGTATATTTTAAAGTAGGGTTGTAATTTTCTATCGATTGTACTGTTTTTATCTTTTATAAACTGTTTTGAGGTTTTCTTTTGTTTTTACAATCAATCGGTGTATAAATGTTATCAATCTGTCAGTCAACAGTCTCTGACCTGAAGGAAGAGATGTTGGCATGGATGCTTCTGTTGGAAAGTCCTGCAAGCTTTAGTGGAAAAAATTATCTCAGATTTTAATATTATTATTTATTAAATTTGTATACCACCCTTCATCTGTAGATCTCAAGGTGGTTCTCAACATAAAATTATAATATTTGTTTGTGTGTGTGTGTGTGTGTGTGTGTGTGTGTGTGTGTATCTCACATAATGAAACTAAGAACAATAGCAAACCATTATTCCCCCCTCCCACAGCATCTGGCATCCTTATTTTAGCCCTTTGTTGTGTCCAAAAAGTCAGTGACCTGACTTTTCCTGATGAAATTGTCTCTTGCATTGTATCACCCTTCTTTCCCAACCCACTCCTGACCCCAAGTTAGACTATTTTTCAAAAGATATATGTGATGGTGGACATATTTCTGAAGCACCACCACTGAAGGCTGAGTGCCTAGAGATGGCTGCATATGGAATGCTAAAGAGGTACTAGTGTCGTGGCAGGTGGTAGGGTATGCAACAGCAACATGTTTGCAAGTGTTATCCAGGATGTCTTCATATTTATTGCTGACCTTGTTTCAGTGGTTTGGAATTTATAGTGGTTCAGGCACACTTCTGGCAACATGGAGGACTGCTAGTTGATTTGCGGTGGACCATGTAACAGAAGTGTACTGCAAACTTGCTTAAAAAAAGAGAAAAGCCTGTACCCCACTTTGTGAGAGCGATAGGCCTCTGATACACAAGGAACTTCATTAAGCAGCATCTTTGCAACAAATGTTGCAAAGCTAGAGAGGGAGCTGTGTAAATCAAATAAAAATGTGAGAATTAATACAGGTAATATCAAGCCCACATGTGCATTTTGGGGGCATTCATTGAGTGAAAGCATGGATATAGGGTGTGTGACCTGTCTGCTTCCTGTGCAGATACAGACAGGGCATAGCTTAACCCTGTCAAGGAAGTTGATCCCAACAACCAGATCCTTACCTCTCTTACTTCCCATTTGGAGTGGTGGGTGGGACCACTCACCTGACATTACAACAAGGTCAGGTGATGTGGTGCTTTGAATCTGATTGTTGGGACTTCAAAGCACCACAGGGTTATTCATAAGGGGCTTGCAAAGACTGTTGTTCTCAGAAGCACTATACGTGATACATCTGAAGGACCAATCATCAGCTAATAGGCACTTCAGAAGCTCCTTTTGGTCCAGGTGCCTTTTAACCTTCCTACATCATATGTGACTTCAGGTGATTGGCAGGTGGGCATGGCTTGGCCATAATGGCCTGGTTTTCCACCACTGATGTACATTTTAATCACTGGTATCTTGAGCTAAAAGGATCTTGGATAATAGAACTAATGAAGATCTCTGCTTAAGGCTGTGGAGAGCTCTTACCACAGGGTACTGTCTCAGTAAACAGCTCTGAATTAGATGGACCCATGGTCTGAATCCATTTAAGGAAGCTTCATATGCTAATACGCTATCTAAGCTCTATTAAAATCTTCTGCAGGCAGTGGATCGTCAAATTCAAGATTACCATCTGTTCCTACAGTTTCTTCTGTGCCTGAGGATTCTGCTTCAAACATGAGGTATTTTTTAAATAACTTTTAACTTTCTTGAACCGGGGTGTATCACTTTCCTATTTATTTAAGTAATTATGGGACTCACTCTTCACTTCGGAGTGGATTGTGCTCTTTCATTTGAGGTCAATAGGAAGTTTTAGATTTCTATCACTACTACTGTAACTTAAAAAGAAATAAAGCACAGTGGTGTTTAGCAACTGGTTTGGGAACTCCTGTTGATGCATTTTGTACTTTTGTGCACATAAATTCATATTCTTGCAGCATTTTAGCTTCCTGGGGTCCCCCTCTTCAACCTTGTCAATCTCTTAGCATTACAGAAAGGCTTGAGCATGCTTTGGAAAAGGCTGCCCCACTTCTGAGAGAGATATTTGTGGATTTTGCTCCTTTCCTGTCACGTACTCTTTTGGGTAGCCATGGGCAAGAGCTACTGATAGAAGGTACAAGTAAGTTCCCCTCTTTAATTCCTTATAAGGTTAAATACTTTAATATTTAAAAATGCAAAAAGGATGAAGTTTTAATGTTACTTTTTATGTAATGGAATTCTTTAAGCATTACCCAAATCACACTAGAATTTTCCTATTAACTTGCTTCTATGATATTCTCTTATCTAAATCGTAGGATTATTTTTCATCTACTATGGGTAGGATCCCCAAAGGTTGATATGTATATATGGTGATATATACATATTGGAGTTGTCATTTCCCCCCCTGTTCCTGTTGCAGACCCTCATGCTACATCAAATACTAAAAAGGACAGTCTCCAAGAATTAGCCTTTTTGTAGGGTGTAAGGGTGTGCATTAAGAAAGCTGGTGCTGAGAACTCCAGTGTACATGCACAACTACCTGTCTCCCAGTCTTTCTTCCTTCCCAGGAACTTAAATGCCCTGGTTCTATCTGATAAGCTGTTCTTCCATCCACTTCTCCTTCTCTAATGCTCTTTTTAAATTGGTTCTTCTCATGGCCAATCCTCTCTGTTTGTCTCCTTTGTTCTCCTTCTCTGCCATTACTCCATTAAATCAAAGATGTAGCCTATTGTAGCTGCATTGGCTTCATGTTACAGCCATTCTAGACTCAGAAGGGCTTGTATACTTCACCAGTTTTGTTTAACAGCCTGGTTCTCAGTGTTTCAGGTTGAGATGCCCTTGCCATCATTCTAGGTGTCTTAGTCACTGATGGGGAACATCTGACCCTCCAGATGCTCTTGAGCTTATAACTTCTATCATCATGCTGGCTAGACTGATGGGAATTGGAGTTCAACATCTGGACGGCAACAGGTTCCCCATCCCTGCTATAAGTTGTAGGAGGTAGGAATCAGAACAGTATTGGGTGGCATTAGCCTTTAAAAAAAGGGGGGCTATCATTTTTCAACAGACATTCATAGGCAAAGTTTAGCAAGAATTCAAGTTCACTGGTAGACTAGAATTTTTGTTGAACTTTTGCCTTTGACTGAAGCACCTTATCTTTATCAATGCCATAAATAGGATATAAGATTAGATTAAACCAGTTCTTCTATTCCTTTGTGACTATTGAATAGCTTAGTGCCTTTTAAAGAGCAAAATTCCTTCTTGCATATGATGGCATGGGTTCTGTTCTGATTTTAAAGGGGGGGGGGAATGTATTTAGCATTGCTTGTCCAGCAAAAAGTCTGTATGATCTAGATGCGCTGTCAGTTTCAAAGGTTGAAGCAGCCAAGTGTATCAAGTTGATCAATGTAAGGTACTGTATAGTTTTAATATCAAAGAGGCTGAGAGCAGGTTCTCTTCAGTATTTTGCAGATTGAATGAATAAGAAAAACTTCGTGCAAAAAAAAGTTCAAGAGAAGCAATTTGTAGAGTAGAAAAACATGAGAGGGAAAGGCAGTTTCTAGAGAAACAGGAGAGCAGGAAACACACAGTACCCTTGAACATCTGAGACTGATTTGCACAGAGAAACTTGCCTTATAACAAAGCGGGCAGATGGTGGTCTTTTGCTGGGCAGAATTAAGATAGAGTATTAGGAGGCAGAAATGATTTGTGAACTAGACAATTTGGTTTAAAGGGCTTGTTCTTCTCTCCTGGATTGATTCTTAGCATACAATCATTCACAGTGCTGATTTTCCCCTTTGCCCATTTCAATGCCCATTTTTCGTTTAGGTGTCTAGTTTCTGTGATTCTTCCAGTAACTTCTACCATGCCTCCGAATTAGAGCACATAACAACTTCCATGGGGGTAAAGTGAGTGGCACTAGATACTATGATGTGTTCGTAGCACAGATGTGGCACTCTCTTGTTGGAGAGGAGAACACTTCAAGGCAATTGGAAGTCCATTAGATCATAGAAACAAATATGTGGTTTCTCAGTACAGGCATATTTCACTGTGATGCATGTAACACACTTCAATCTGAAGCTCGAAAGATTTGGTAACAAAATAAAATTATGAAGGATTATGATTCCATCATAATTGGTTTCTTTCGACCATTTCACAGAACATGCAGTTATTATTTAACTAAGAATAGTTGAGGAAAGTGCAATAAAAACTGGCACTGGCCATTTTGAAGAAGCTTTCTTTACTGAGGCCTCTTTCAATGCAGAATGTCAATTGGTTTGCCCATTTTAAAAAAAAGTCTTAAAATGCTTTCCTGTGTTGTAAAATTCCTGAAGCAAGATTTTGTACATATCAAGTATGCTTTCACCTATTAGTAACTATGGTTCTTGGCTTAATAAACCATACTGTGCACATGCTGGTGCATGCAGCCTGATCACTCCGACTTTACTTCTTCCTTGGCATGAGCAATAAACAAACATGGAAGGGAACAGCTAAGCATTCATCTGAACCTGGGATCGTGCCTTGCTCTGTCCTAACAATTGACAGCCAGTAAGCCAACAACAAATCATGGTTTAAACCTGTTTAGCAGTTGTGGTTTCTTAGGGCACACAAACTATGATCCCAGGTTTAGATATAACACTAAGCTTTCCCTACTTTGCTTACCTACTCACACCAGGGGAAGGGAAAAGTACTAGTGGTCATGCTGCGTGTACCAGCATGCAGCTCATGCAGTTTAGTTTAGGCCCTTGGCTTACTGTTATGTTTGAATGTGGCTGTTGTGGGTATTTCCAGAACCAACGTTTGGTTCCTGAATAAATTTCAACAACTGTTTCGAATACAGTACTAGTAGTTAAATTTTACAGCAATCGTCTTTTTGAAAAGGTTTGTGTATTTCAATGTGTGATGGTGAAACAGATGTGCAGACTATATTATATTGCATTGTGAGTGGCGAGTTTCTGGTTTTATGTTTTTAGGTATGGTGCTTACAGTGGGAGCTACATTGTTGTGACATCTTGTTTAGAAGAATATGAGTAAAAAGGTGCCTTACAGCTTTAGCTCTATTGACTTTATATTTTTCTAACCCACTAAATGCTGAATATTGCTGACTTAGCTTTTCTAGTTTTATTAATAATTGATCTGAAAGAGGAGCAAAACCAAAACAAAACAGTTCTCAATATGTTGAAGCACAGGTTAATGACTAGAAACTCTACCATCTTAGGCTGTGATAACACCTTTTCACATTATACTAGGAAACTAGTATGAAGTGTGAATTGCTAATAATAACCAAATTAGTTTATAAACTAATCACAAATGTATAGGTACTGCTTGCACTCCCCTCCCCCCTAAGGTTTAGGTGAGGGTCAAGGGTCAAAGTACTAATAAGAGTGTTTGGGATGTCTGCTGCCATGAAACAAAATGGAAACTTGATTGATAGCTGGAGGGCTGAAGGGAGAGAGCTCAATGGAGAAAGCAAAGGTCATAGAGCCATTTCCCTTCTCTGCATATATAATGATCAACCCACTCCAAGGTGAAGAAATGTAAGTACTATAAATCAATATACCATATGCTATGTATGCGTTTATTAACTTGGAACACAAATATTTATGTAATCTCAGCTAAATAGCTCCAAGGCATCATTTTATATCAAAATACTGCATGGCAGTGATTAAAACTGGTGCCTGCTTTTAGCATGTTTTATACTGATATATTAGGATTGAATGCTAAAACAAATTGAAGCTGTAAGATTTCTCCTTTTGTTAATATAAACCATACTGACAATACAGAGAGAATACTAACAAAATAGACTCTTGGGTAGGATTTCCAGGAGGTACTAAATATGAATTGCAACATAAACCCAAGTAGATCACTATATATCTTTTCTATTTTCTTTTTCTTTAGGTTTGGTGTGCATGAAATCTAGTAGTTCTGTTGTGGAGCTGGTCATGCTACTTTGTTCTCAGGTGGGTTACAATTGATTTGAGAGTGAGTTGCTGCTAAAAAAAAATCCTTTACAATTGCAATTATGATTTGGAGCAGTAGTCTTTGACCTTTCTGGATTCACCTTTAACCCTAGCCTACATCATGAGGCCCTGCTTTTAATTTTTTTCCATATATGACTGTCTTTTCTCTCTCTGTCCTCGCCCCCCCCCCCATATTTTGCTTTCTCTTAAGAAAAAGGTCCAAAATGCATAGTGGTCCAAAAAGCATCCTTATTAGACTGGGGTATGACCCACCAGCTGAAGATGAAAGCTTTACACGAACTAGTTTATCTCATGTGATCAGTTGGATAATGTCCTAAAATTTTGGTTTCCTTAACCTTTTCCAGTATTTTAATAATGGTCCATACATTGGATTAAGTAACTTTATATTTAAGCAGGTAAATCTGTGAAATAAAGGTTTTTGACATGGATTCAGTATAATTGTATTTCAGATATGTTGGAAGAAAAGGTTTTGCCTTTTTGTATTTGTAAAAAAACTCTAAAATATATAGTGCTCCTTGCTGATCATTTTTTTATTAGCTTGAGGAAAAAACTGAACCACAGTTGCCATCTATTTGAATTTTCTGATCTGTGAAACACAGTATGTCTGCTGCTCTGAAAAGCAGTGTTACACTTCACTTTGATTAACAGAAAATCTAATCTGAAAAATTAGAGTTGTCAACAAATAATAGTATGTAGTAGATCAAATAGCACTTTACTCATCTCCTAGTTTTCTCCATTGTAATTATATATGAGGTTTCTATCGAGCTTTTCTTTTTGGCATTTTAAAAATGATACCTTCCTGGTAGTAAATTCCCCTACTTAAAACTTTAAAATAGCCTTTTTTAATGGGAAGGTTATTGGTCTAGAGGTCAAGGGTTTTGACCCATTTCAAAACCTTTGACCTTCATTTAAAGCCCTTATGGTTTACTTGCCTGACGAATAAGGATAATGTAAAATTAATGTTTTTTTTACATCGATTTATTCGTTTTAGTGCTTATATTGCCAAATGTATTTAGACTGTGCTGATGGACATTTCATGAATACAAATGAAAGAATCATAGAAGGTGTGAAAAATCAATAACCTGCATTGACAATAAAGTGCAATAAAAACAATTACTTCTGGAGATTACACCTAATGGATTTTTGCAGTGAACTAGTGAAGAGCCAGTTATGTTTCTAGTTGCCTTATTATTCAGCAATGTAGTCAGAACCATGTTGACAGGATTGCTTCTTCTTTCTCCTCCTCCTCTTCCTCCTCCTCCTCCTCTTCCTCTTCTTGGAATGCATATAAGCTTGCAAAAATCTAGAGTTTTCATCCAATTTCAGTTCTTGTTTTCCATGATACGGTTTGTTTGTTTGTTTGTTTGTTTTTAAAAAGGTCATCTTCCGAAGTGTAGATATACTACTTGAAATGCGTTTTGAACATTAGCACTCAATGCATAAAATTATTTGGATTAAAATGCTCCTTACTGTATACTGGAAATAATAACAAAAGTTTCAGTTATGTCCCCTTTGTTTCTTGGCTCAAAAAAGCAAAACGAAGTGTACCTTGAGAACTGCTGTGTGTCTCCACACTGGATAGTGTTGGTACTGATGCAATCTAAAATGGAATAAATGACATGCTCTAATGTGCCTATTTGTCATACATGTCACAGTGCTGTTTTAATGGTAATCTAATGTTAGAATACGGCAATGGTTAGTTGAGTTGGTAGCAGTGAAACATAAGGTTTTATATGAAATACTTGAAATAAACCAATACAGCAAACCAAACCCATAACATCCTTTCATACCAAAGAGTAGCTAAAATATTTTGTTGACTGTGCAAAAGTGGTGTAAGAAATCAAATTAGCTCCAGATGTATACAGATTTGATCTGGGGTGATAATTACATTTTTCACTCTGAATTTTCCTAATTCAGAGAGGTCAGTATGGCAATCACAGAAGTGATTTATTTTCTTAAGAGGTAAACTGTCTGTTGCTACATGAAAGCTTGAGAGATATGAAATTGAATTTCAGCTCGACATTTTACAGATACTGGAAGGAGATGGGGTTGAGTTTGATTGATTTTTTTTCTTTTTGTGGGACAAGGGAGGGGGGAAGTGAAGCAACCCTCTTGCTAAAAGTTTAATTAATTTTTTAAGAAGAGATGGAGAGGAAGGAGTGCCAAAGATCGAAAGATCAGGTCAAAAACTAGTTTTTAATCACATAAATAATACAAAGTAGTTACAAATAAGCATCTGCAAGCATGATTTAAAACTTTACAAATTTGTTGGACATGATGCTAAATTAGATCTCTGCTTTGATTAATACTTTTGTGATATGTACCTAATATTAATCAGTAATTCTCTCAAAATATTATTTACTCATACCTATTAGTCTTGTTTTACTGTTAGGCTTTGTCTGACACATCATTTCCCAAATACCAGTGGTTTGAGAAAAAAATGTTCATTATTTTGACAAGGATTAAAAAAGACAAGACTACAACTTTTGTTGAGGCTCTTGTAAGATTATTCTGTATTGTAGTACAGTAAAAAAATCCATTTTGTTCAGCAGTATTTTGCTGCCATATGTTTGACCGGTATCTTTGGAGTGTCTTAGCTCCCCCCCTCCCCGGGAGGGCAAAATTTCAAGTTGTTTAACATAGTATTGCTTTACTCTCCCTAACAATCCAGCTGAATGTACAAAAATAACCCAACATCCTAAAGCAGTTTTTAAAGTGACATTCAGTTCTGACACTGAATACTTACCTTCATATCTAACTATTGCAACATAAGGAATTCTGCATTTAATATTAACAGAAAAGTGTTCCTGCTTATTTGACATTAATATCATTTTTGAAGGACTCAGCGTTGCATTCAAGGCCACTTTATAAAAGCATTGTGTTGCTCATCCTAATTCAGTCTGACATACATTCCAATAACACTACCTCCCCTCCAGAGTTTAAAGCTAAATTTATGGCTGAGCATTGTGAAGTGCATCATTTAAAAATGGTTTCAACCCAAAACATCTAATAAATAAATAATGTGTATGGCTACTCAGTAGTAGACTTTCCAGACTAGAAATCATTCCATCGGATACTCAACAGTCCACTATCGTAGAGGGCTGTCAGATAAATCTTATAGTAGCTGCATTTATGTCCTGTAAATCACATGTTATTGTCTGAGCCTTCTGCCAGGTCATCTATTCTTTTCCCATTTATCAGAAATGCATATAGTACATTGAAACTAGAAATACCATCTAGTCTGGGCCCAGCTTCCTGTCCAAGTAATTAAAACAGCCAAAAGAATGAAATCCTCAGCATCGTGTTACTTTTAAATGAATCAAGCCCTTAATGTATGTAGATCTACTTCTTTGCTACTGTAGTACACCATTCTTATATAAAGGTATTGTTAGATTCTATTTGGAGTAAAAACACTGCTGGTTTCTGTAGGTTGCACATACAGATTCAAGTGCATGTAAGTGAACATTCCCATGTGCACAATGATTTATTTATCAGATCTATTAACTGAGCTATTTCTCTGAATTAATTGTACTGAAGCTTATTAAAATTCAGTCTTTTAAAATACTCTCTGCTCTAAAATATTTGTGTTCGATGTTGCAGATCAATTTGTATTTTAAACCCTTTTTTGGGAGAGGATATCAGGTGGTGCAAATGACGCATCCAGAAAAGGCTGTGAGTTCTGCCATCCTATCTGTATCCTGTTCCTTTGGATTAAAATTATTATTTTCAGATTACTTTGAATTAATAGGTGAAAATTCTATGTAGCTCTTACAATTGCAAAAGAAAAGACTTTTGTATAGGTGGTGGAAGAGCAAGAACCGTCATGGGACTCTCATGTAAGATCAGCAGTTTTGCTTCAGATGATCTGATTTAGAATAAGCCCTCAACTTTCAGCTATAAGAAGTAAAATCCCTGCTCCAATAGACCCATTTTTTAAAAAATAAATAAATTTCTTGTATCCAAGTTAGGATTATGAAAACTTACTTACTGCACGAAAAGGAATCAGAAATCTGCACTTAAATGACTCCTAATAAAATACCTTGACTATCTGGCATGCTGCCTAGAAAAATGTGTTTCTCAGGTTCCCTCTGAAATTACCTGTGACTTGGTGTGGATACACCTGTAACTTAAAAGAAACATAGTGATAAGCTAAGGTAGGGTTAGGCAACCTAAGGCTAGATGCAGACAAATCGCCTTCCCAGTCCGGTCTGCGGATGGTCCAGGAATCAGCGTGTTTTTACAAGAGTAGAATGTGTCCTTTTATTTAAAATTCATCTCTGGGTTATTTGTGGGGCACAGGAATTCGTGCATTTCTCCCCCCCAAATATAGTCCGGCCCACCACATGGTCAGAGGGACGGTGGACCAGCCCATGGCTGAAAAAGGTTGCTGACCCCTGAGCTAAGGTACTTACTCAGGGCAAGGCTTTTGTGATCTATTATACTTATCTGAGTAGCCTAATTGCTTACAAGATCTCAACTCAAGGGGACCCATATGCAACTTTCATGTAACAATCACATCATTGAAATCTTGGGTATGACCCATGCGGCAAGCATCCAAACCTTTTCAAAACATAGGTGACTGCGAACTGTAGAGAATAAACATTCTGAGAAGCATTTCCTTTGTCTGGATAGTTAATTTCAAGGTTCACATTGCAAAATCCATGTTATATTATCCCTGGGTTGAAAGTGAAACTGTCCATAGAAATCAATAAAGAAACCCAGGATTAGGCTATAGTTCTGATTTGTTACTAGAATGTTCACCCAGAAATGAAAAGTGGTAGCAAAAGGACAATTTCAAATTCTTGTAACTTAAAGTCTTATTTAGCAAGAAGCTGTGTGCGTTATGTGGGGTTTGGTGCATGGCACATCTCCTGCTCAATCATACATACTTAAGTCATTGATTTCTCTGAGAAATGCTTCCAATAAGAGGGCTGTTGAAATGGGGCATTCAGGACATGCCATTCTCATCTCCTCCCTCTCCCTTTATATGCTACAGACAATCTTTTACAAAGTCGTAACTTACTTACTTGGATAACTGCTATGTGGGAGCTCCTATATGTTTCTGCCTCCACTGCTAAACCACTTACTTGGAAAATAGCAGAGTTCAGTTTCTTCAACATTGGACAGGAATGGGAACCTGTGACCCTACAGATGTTGCTATACTAAATTCCCATCATCTCTAACCATTGACCATGCTGGCTGGGACAGATGGGAGTTGTAGTCTAACAATTATTGGAGGGCCGCAGGTTCCCAACCTGGCATAGCAGAGTATCAAGCTGGAAATAAAAACTCCCTAATTTATTTAAATGTGTGGGTTTTTTAAAGGGTTTATTATAAACACTGCTTTCAAATTCCGGGAAAGTCTGTGGAGGTTGAACAGAAATGCCATGTTTATAAAGCAATGACGCTGATTTGGAAATTCAGATGGGTCCTTTCCTTCTCATGTTTGAATTCCAAAAAGATAATTACTCACAGTGAATTATCGTAGTGACGTGAGCACGACTTCCTCTCTGTTTCACATTGGAATGTAGGAATCTCAGTGCTGTCAAAATCACTCCAATGGGGGCTGGGAGGTGCAAAAAAGTTTCTTGATCAAACATAGAGGCACCAAGCACATGCAGCCTATTTGCTTCTTCTTCCAACTTGCAGAACATTCCCACCCCCATGCCCAAAAAGAGAAAACTTTGATCCTGAGGGAGAAACATACATTTAGATTCATCAGAGTGAAGATTTTTCTAGACTAGCCTAACTGGTCTGAACATTGTGTAGTGTTCAAGATAAGACTCTCTATGCTTAAAGGATGTTGAAGATCATCTCTTGAACACCAGAAACACTTATACATATGAAGTAACATATGCAAAACAAAGCAGTACTTTAACATAAATTACAGATATGTAGTCCTGCTGTTTGGTGTGCGCACACATGCTTCAATTTCCCTTAATTATTTTAGTGACCACACTTGAAAAATTGCATTATTCTAATATATATAAATTCAGTATTTTCAGTAAGGGGTTTTATTTGATGGGGGCGGGGGCAAAACAGCAGAGCAATTGTAAGTTAAAGTATCCCACTGCAGATGTTAAGAACTAAAAGGTCATAATTTAGCTGCAGAAGCAAGGGCCCCGTCCTCCCCCTCCAACCTCAAGGCATCCTATTGCTTCATTCGCACACTAGGACTTAAAAAACCCAACCATTTAAGGTGAATTTTGTGCTAAGAGAGCACACCCTGTGGTTTGGCAGTCTAGTCAGAAGGATGATACCATGCTGGTTTTCTAACTGGATCTTTGAACAATATTCTCATGGGTGGTAAATGTAAAACAAAGTAATATCAACTGGCACTTAATTCTGTGAGCTCCCTGCTGATTGGGCTAGGCAGTGAAATAGAGCTCTTCCTGACAGGAAGTCAGCCTATAAGTGTGGAGACCCCTGAACATAAAGTGTGCTTTAATTTGAGAACCTGCTGTTTTACAGCTTTTCTCTTTAATTTGAGAGCTTAGGAAAAAGGGGCTAGACTAGGGGAATGGATGCAAGCTGACTGGCCGTAGGATAGAAAGTCTAGAGTGTGGTAGCAATTGTGTGCTTTTTACACCAATTATAAATGTGGGAGCAGTTATTTTGAGGCAATTTAGATAGTTTCTTGCTACCAAGGCTTGATTTTAAACCTGATACTGCAACATATAAATCACTTACCTGTGTAGGCTTTCCACACAGATGGCTGTGTTTAAAAAGTACTTACTACATGCACTAGCCTATACATGTTCAGCTTTAGCATGCTACCATTGTGTCTGCCAGGCTCACAGATTGCTGGCCTATTTAGGATGCTTACATATGGGACAGCAGACATGGTATGTGCCATTTTAAACTAGAAGCTGGCAGTGCAGAGCACTGGCATGGGCAAATGAAAGCTGTGTGGCAGGTTTAAATTGGGCCTTGCAAGAGTGAATAGGCACTGTAGTTACAGTGTCTGATTTTGAGAGGACATTTTCCCTCATAACTTTATTAGTGATATGATATCCAATATTAGTTGCACTCAGAGCAGAATGTTTGTGTTCAGTTTTTGGCGTCCAGTTTTTGTTTTGTTTTTGAACAGAGAAGAGTTAATATTTAATTCAAAAGAGGTGTCTGGCCAACTTGATTCTCATGCCAGTTTTAATACTAAGCGTGGTTAATTACTTTGGTTCATTTGCCTACTGATTGCTCTCAGGTGGTCACTGTTGCCATCTGTTTGTCTCTAGAGACAATGCGGTGTGTCTCTGGGGGTGAAGTCAACTGCTGTGTTAGCAGCACTGGGCTGATCTCTCTGGAGCAGAAGCCTGGGCGGTGTGTATGGAGGTTATGGGCTGCCCAGACAACAATTACCCACTCTCAGTTTTGCTGATGTGGTCCAAAGGAAAGCAGAGCAATATATTTGGCACCAGCTTGGTTGTAGGCAGTGCTCCCCCCCCCCGAAAAATAGGTGCTGGTACTCATCATGAAGGGAAGCGGGTGGTGCTGTGGGTTAAACCACAGAGCCTAGGGCTTGCCGATCAGAAGGTCAGCAGTTCGAATCCCCGCAATGGGGTGAGCTCCTGTTGCTTTGTCCCTGCTCCTGCCAATCTAGCACTTCAAAAGCACATCAAAGTGCAAGTAGATAAATAGGTACCGCTCCAGCGGGAAGGTAAATGGCGTTTCTGTGTGTTGTTCTGGTTCGCCAGAAGTGGCTTAGTCATGCTGGCCACATGACCCGGAAGCTGTACGCCGGCTCCCTCGGCCTATAGAGTGAGATGAGTGCCAAAACCCCAGAGCCGTCCACGACTGGACCTAATGGTCAGCGGTCCCTTTACCCTTTACCTTTACTCATCATGAAGTTGCTACAGTAAGTGCCACACCTTTTAACAACAACAAAAAGAGGTGCCGGTACTGCATACCTTTGAGTACCCCCTGGGAGGAAAAACTGGCTGTAGGAGTTGCCCAATGGAGATGTACAAGGTGCCATCCAACCATCTTAGGGACTCCATTCCCGATTTGTGCAGGGTTTGCTCTGTTAGGATATTTCCGTTCCACCTTAAAAGGGAGCAGGATGTTTGTATAACAGCCTGCGTAAGTTCCTGTCTCACAGGATGTTTATGTTGTAAGTTCGTTTCGTTTCTGTCTGTTTTTCCTGAGCAGTCGGAGCAGACGGTCATGTCTCCTTTGTTCTGACCAACGCCTAATAAACTGTAAATATGCATGTTCTGCTCTCATGCTTGTGCAACTTTTTGCTGTGTGAATTCTGCTGTCAGAGTGTGCACTAAGCCTGAGGCTTAGTGTCGCTGAATTGCTGATATTGCCTGACTACGGGAGGTCGATGGATCGTCCGGCACCGAGCTTGGGGGCTCAGATGGATTCTATCTCCCTGGCAGTATCCCAACAACAGGTTTCGGGCCCAGATTCACGGCACTTGCAGGAGAGTAAGACTGCGACAGACTGCTGAGGTATGTGTGGGAAAAGCGAAAGCAGAGGCTTTTCTGTTGCCGCGGCAGCCTCTTTGATGTCCGGCTGGCCTAATTGGCCTGGGAACCGAGCCAAGCAGGCTTCGTGATTTATGGGTGCCAAGATAAGGAGTCTCTGAAGTGAAGAAGACTCACGGCTGGCGTTAAGAGGTGGAATGGAGTTTTTCCAAGCCTCTGAAGCTGCTGAGTGTCCAAAGTTAAATCGGGACAATTATGAGACCTGGGCAAAATGGTGTGAGAGTTTGCTGCGTCAGTTTGGAGTCTGGCAAACTGTCAGTGAAGCCCCTCCAGTTCCTCTGACAGGGAGATGGGAGGCTCAGAATTCGAGAGCCATAGACGTAATAGTCTTGTCCGTCTCTCTGGAGGAAATTGCTACGCTAGCTGGCAACACGACTGCACGTCAGATGTGGAATGCTTTGAAGATAGCCCATCTGCCAGTCATCCCAGCCCAGAGTTTGACTGCATCGGAGGTCCTGGCTGTTTCCCAGAATGCGAGTGAATGCAGAGATGCCGAGGGCACCGGTTGCAAGCTGCAGGGGGAGCTGACTGTGATGTCATCCCAGGCAGCATTCCAGCCTCCAGAGGGAGCCAAGGAGTCGGCAGCTGAGAGCTCTGTTTCTCGTGAGAACCAAGGTCAGAGCCTTTGCAGAGGCCGGAAGACCAGACGTAAACAGAGCAAGATGCTTGCAGGTGGCCAGGAGCGGGGGGGGCAAGTTGCAACAGCCCACGCCAGTGGAAAACAAGGCTATGTTTGCTGGCACAGCTCCACCAAAGGCTAAAGGCACGTCTGATGGCCAGGAGCAGGGGGGCAAGTTGCAAAAGCCCTCGCCAGTGGAAAAGAAGGCTATGTTTGCTGGCACAGCTTCACCAAAGGCTAAAGGCAAGCTGCAAAAGCCCACGCTGGTGGAAAACAAGGTTTTGTTTGCCAGCAAATCTGCTTCGAAGGGAAAGGCCAGGTTTATTGTTGACTCTGCGGCCACGCGCCATCTCGCCAAAGACCGCCATCTGTTTGTCTCCTTCACACCTCAAGATGGAGAGGTCCAGCTGGCTGATGGAAGGACTTTGCAAGCTACAGGAGTTGGGACTGTGAAACTTGAAAGTCTGCATACTACCATTAGTAATGTTCTTTTTGTTCCAGGAGCTGTGGACAATTTGATTAGTGTACCACAGCTGACTGGGCGTGGTTTTGAGGTTTCCTTCAAGAGGACTGTCTGTGTCATCAGAAAAGGCAAAGAGGACATGTGGCATGCAAAGTTGATGGATGGTTTGTTCTGTCTAACTTATGATGACAATGCTGTTATATCTAATGCTGATTCTTGTTGTGTTGCACAAACTAACAAGGTTCTTCATGCAGGATGCATTCACGATGCACATCGCAGATTTTGTCACCTCTCTTGGCAAGCGCTAGCCAAGATGCCTGAGTTGGTTGAAGGTTTGGACATCAAACCTTGTAAATATCACATGAAATGTGTATCTTGTGCAGAGAACAAGGTGAAGGTTGCTCCAAAAGGCAAGGAGTCTAGCAGGCAGGCTTCCAAACCCTACCAGCTAGTTCACGCAGACCTGGTTGGGCCTCTAGCGCCCTCTTTGGGAGGAGCAAGGTACTTCATGGTTCTAATTGATTCTTTTTCCAGGTACATTCATGTGTTTATGCTCGAGCAGAAATCGCAAGCATTTCCTAAGTTCAAGGCATTCTGTGCTTGGTTGGAGAATGCTCATGGTAAACGTATTGGTTGTCTGTTTACTGATCGAGGCGGGGAGTTCACTTCTCAGCAGTTTGAAGCTTTCCTGACTGAGAAGGGAATCCAGCATGACTTGTCAACGCCTAGATCGCCATGGATGAATGGGCTTGCGGAGAGAGCAAATCAAACGTTGCTGCAAGGGATAAAAACCTTGTTGCATGATGCCAATCTCCCTGAGAAGTTTTGGGGGGAGGCTCTGGCGAATTTTGTTTATTCTTTTAACAGGAGACTGTCATCACCTATTGGTTGTACTCCCTATGAGAAGATGTATGGGAGGAAACCTAATGTCAAGCACTTGAGAATCTTTGGTTCTGACATGTGGGTGCACACCCCACAAAGCAACAAGCTTGGGAAGCGTGGGGCACATGGTTTGTTCATGGGGTACGAAAAAGGTGCATACAGGGTATGGATGACTAACTCTAAATCCATTAAGTTCACAAGGAGTGTTGAGTACAATCCTAAGTGGGGGGAAAATGTGGGAATTTTCCAGAGTTACCCAGAGGAGGATGAAGGTGATGTGAAGAAAGCAGATCATGCTGAGAAAGCTGAGGAAACTGAGGATGATGATGATGATGATCAGAGTTCGAATTCCAGTTCAGTGGGCGGCGCTGCTGCTGCTGTCAGTGACAGTGATGACACAGCAGACTACAAGAGCGCAAAAGCCTCAGTCAGACCATCTGATGAGTCTGACAATGAACTGGAAGAACCACTGTTCACCATTGGTCGTTTTTCTCCTAAGAAGGAGGAGATGAGTCCAGAAGACTTGCGTCTGGTTCGCAGGTCTGAAAGGGCGACCAAAGGCAAACCTCCAAAGAGATTTGCTGATGAGTTTGCTAAGACGGCAACTGCTGTTCTTAGTAGCTCAGAGAAGGTGTGGGAACCTTCAAGCTTCAAAGAGGTCCAGGAGTTAACCTCTAAAGATGCTGAGCCTTGGCTTAATGCCATGAAGGCTGAAGTTGATTCCTTAAACAGGAACCAGACTTGGGAACTGGTACCGGTAGTCCCAGGAATGAGACTGGTTGGCAGCAAATGGGTCTTCAAGGCCAAGACAGACCAGAATGGCAAGGTTGTCAGACACAAAGCCAGATTGGTTGCCAGAGGTTTTTCACAGGTACCAGGACAGGATTACCACGAGACCTACTCACCCACGGTCAAATATGAGAGCATTCGGCTGATGCTCAAGATCGCTGCGGAGGAGAAAATGCATGTTTCCCATCATGACATAAATACAGCTTTTTTGTACGGGATTTTGGGGGAGGAGCTGTACATGCTTCCACCTGACGGGATGCAGATACAGAAGGGAATGGTCTGTAAACTGAGGAAATCCTTATATGGTCTCAAGCAGAGTGCCAGGTGTTGGAACACAAAACTCACTGAAACATTGCTTTCTCTAGGTTTTCACCAGGGCAAAGCTGATCCATGTGTGTTTGTCAAGGAGGAGGGGCAAAACAAACTGTATTGTTTATGTTTTGTTGATGAAGGATCTTGGTGAGGTATCCAACTATCTTTCTCTGCAGGTGGAGAGGGACCAAGCAGGTAATTTTCTGGTACACCAAACACAGAAAATTACTGATGTATTAACCAGGTTGAATTTGGTTGATGCAAACCCAGCAGACACACCGATGGTGACAGGTTACCAGGTAGATAGTACTGCTGAAGCGTTTTCTGACACAACGCTGTACAGATGCATTCTAGGCAAGTTGAATTTCATTGCTAGATGTTCGAGACCTGACATTGCTGTAAGCACTAACCTGCTTAGCAGACATGCTAACAATCCTACTGTTCAGGATTGGAAAGCTCTGAAGCGCATAGCCCGGTATTTGAAAGGGACTATGCACTACAGGCTGAGGTTCACCAGTCAGAAGACTGGAGGTCTTGAAATCTTTGCAGATGCAAGTTTTGGAAGTGACACCACGGATGGTACAAGCACTTCTGGAGTATGCTACATGTACAACCACTGCCTGTTTGACTGGTTGTGCAAAAAGCAGACGACAGTTAGCCTAAGTTCCTGTGAAGCAGAACTCAATGCTCTGTCATTTTCACTCATGGATTGTGAATGGTTGATGCAACTGTTTAAGGACATTGGGGTTTCTGTGAAATGTCCTATACAAGTGTATCAAGACAATAGATCTTGTTTGGCTTTGCTGAACTCAGAGAGTTGCAAGCAAAGAACCAAGTACTTGCAGATTAAGCTACATCGTGCAAGAGAGTGTATTCAGAAAGGACTCATTCAGGTGTCCTACATGCCAGGAAATGAAATTCCTGCTGATCTGTTGTCTAAGGTTGTTAACAGAGAACAACTGAAGGTTTACGCACAAAGGTTGCAATTGGGTTGAACCACAGGTACTACTGGTTACACGGAAAGGGGGAGGATGTTAGGATATTTCCGTTCCACCTTAAAAGGGAGCAGGATGTTTGTATAACAGCCTGCGTAAGTTCCTGTCTCACAGGATGTTTATGTTGTAAGTTCGTTTCGTTTCTGTCTGTTTTTCCTGAGCAGTCGGAGCAGACGGTCATGTCTCCTTTGTTCTGACCAACGCCTAATAAACTGTAAATATGCATGTTCTGCTCTCATGCTTGTGCAACTTTTTGCTGTGTGAATTCTGCTGTCAGAGTGTGCACTAAGCCTGAGGCTTAGTGTCGCTGAATTGCTGATATTGCCTGACTACGGGAGGTCGATGGATCGTCCGGCACCGAGCTTTTCTTCTCCCAAAGATATCCCACAAGGCAGCAGCAGTTTAAAATCAAGAATTTTCCTTTTCTAGATGGGCTGCCTTTCCAGGTTGGTGAGCCCCACCTGTCCCTCACTTCCCTCTACAGCATGTGCAGAAACCACCTTCTTGACAATTGGATTCATTATTGGTCTCACCCACTCAATCAACTGGAGCCTATATTCGCATTCAGGGGAAATCCCTAACTCATCAAGGGTTTGAGACCCATTGGCTACCCTCACCTGGTTTAGCAGGCCAGTTGAAGCAGTTTCCTGGGTATGGCCGCTGTTGCATGCTGACGGCTTCTTGGAGCCACACGTGACAGCTGAGTGCACGGTGAGGGCCAAAGGCGTACACAATACCGCAGAAGGAGCTTGATGTGTGTCACACCGTGGGTACTACTCCTCCCCTACACTATATATTCACATATAGGAGCTGCAGCAAAATACTGCTGTGTGGAGTGGTCCAAACCAAGAACGCCAGCCAGCAAGCCATGCTTTCCCCAGGATAGCATCCCACTCCCCTCCCCCCAAGTTTTCTGTTCATTCAGCCCCACAATTGGAGGAAGTATGCTTCTATATACCAAGTGCTGGAAACCACAGTAAGGGAGAGTGGTCTTATGCTCAGGTCCTCTTGGCAGGTTTCTGATAGGCATCTGGTTAGCTATTTTGTGAGAACAGGATGCTGAACTAGTTGGCTTTTGGCCTGACTCAGCAGGGCTCTACTTACAGTACTTCATAGTAACTACATACACTACTAAGCCTGCTCAGAACACACTGTTGGGGGGGAATCTTCCCCCTCCCTTCCTTTTTAAACATACTACAAATGTTTGGGTCCTCCAACTCATACCTACTTTTTGTACATGCATGTTGCTGTTTTAGTTACACAAGAGTTGGAGAAGGAGATGACTATTAATATACAGAATTTGTTCAGCTAGTTCCCTTCGTTTTAGCCTTTAGATTACAGATTGAGAGATTTTTGTTTCTGGGCATTTAGATGACATTAACTTTTCTTCCTTCTGTTACAAATGGTTTTAGTGTTGCTCTGGTCTTTAGCTCTCGCTTCTTTTTTATTTTATTGTTGTTATTGCATATATTTGCATCTCTGTTTTAACTGTATAAACAGGGTTGGGGGTTCTTGTAGGTGAAAGGTGGTATAAAAATTTCCTAAATGAATAATGAATGAATAAGAGTAGGTTTTTACATTTTTCTTTAGAGTGCACAAGGATGTGCACAGGTGGCAGATATTTTTTTTGTTATTGTTGTTCCTGTGGTTGAATCATTTGGATGTTTGATGTGATGCTTACCCAATGAATCATGCCATCAGCAAAATATATTTTTGTTCAGAGGTCCTAGCTAAGACCACTGTACTGTACCACAAGTGGTTGAAAATCCTGTGGCATATGGAGAATATTAACATGTGTTTTAATCTGGTTTTTAGCTTGTCCTTGATATAATTATTTAGTTTTGAATGCCTTTAACTGGGTTTTTAATGACAATTATGTTTTATTCTTTTTGTAAACTGCTTTGAGGTTTTATTATGATAAAGCAATGTATAAATCTTGTGTTTTACAAACATACGCACCATATGGCTTTGAAAGAAAACTTTATGCTGGAAGGAATGAAGTTAGTATTTAAAACACGATAATTTTATCAATACATGGTATAGCAGTATGAAATTAGTGCTTATTTCTTTTGAAAGATAAAAGTAGTACCTCTGCAGTTTGTGTCTACAAAAGTTCATTGTGGCCTTGAATTCTCTATTTAAGTATTAAAATTAAATTCTCGTTATAAGGTAATTTCAGGTATTTACTGCACAACAATATAACACCAGTTTATAGGAAGCCTGCTCGGAGTGGAATACACAGAATGGTTAAACAGCAGGGGAGTCTTCTGCTTTTAGTTAAAAACTGCTGTTTCTGTATGGCATATTTACAACTTATTTAATTCTTAATGTAGTGTGCTGTGGGACTGAGCATACGAAAAAGAGTAGAAAGAGCTCTGCTTTCTGTGTCTAAGGCTATTACTTGCTGTACAATAATAAAGGCACTATTTTATTGGGTTAGTTGTAATTAACTTCAGCACTATGCATTCATATAAATCATTCTCAATCTGTTTTCTTTGCATTTTCCTTCCTTTAACTGAGTTAGCATAGTTGTTTTCAAATGTTGTTTTTCCTATAAGGAATAAAGCTGTAATAGCCTTTCTCTAAATGGACTTGTAGAGCTAATTATTCTAATAATTATTTAATATGCATTGATAGAGTCTTAATGCAGTTTTTACAAATGGTTATGGATCAGTATTTTGGCTATGGTCTGGATTTGACCATGAACATTAAAAACAGATTTATCTATTACCAGAACTCCCCTTCCTTGGGAGGGGGTGTTATTATTGTTTTTTCCCTTGCTTCTTTGTCTTGATCTGAGTGCCCCCCCCAAAGCCCTAGTGCTTAACACTTTCAGGCACTGAATAGAACCTGAATCTACATTAAGTGTCAGATTTACACATAATTTCCATGGCGTTTCCTTTTTCCAGTGTTATACCAAATCTTCCCCTTTTCAAGTCTCAAAAGGCAGATGTAGGACACACATTGGATTGTGCCAGTTTCTTGGACTATTTCATATGAAATAAAAGTGAACACCATAAAGCTCATTTTTGGCTTTGGTAAATTTAATTTTTTAACTAGTGTAATGTGACTTTAAAATCTTGGTTCCTTACTGCCTTTGTTTTGATGACAAGAGCAATAGTTTTCAAATGTAATGGAACAAAAAGTACTTTCTGCTTATATCTGAACACATTGCGTAGTGTGTTTTTTTAGCCTTATAAAAATAATTAGCCTCTATATAGTTCTAATGGCAGCCTTGAAAGTTTTAGCCTGGAGCAGCCTCTAATGAACAGCCCTTGTTTTTTTCCATTTGGGCTTTGAGATTCCCTAAAGACTTGACTTCAGACCTCAGAGGGCAGCAGCTGCCATTTGTCTTGAGTACTAGTGTTGCGAAATAGTCAGACCACGTACTAATAGAACACATTTGTACAATTCAGTACATAGATGCTTGATAGAGGTTTAATGATGATCATCTGTTGAGAGCTTGTAGATGGGTGGACTTAGAGCAACTTCTATTGCACCTTATCAAAATAATACCATCTGTATTGATCAGGTGGGTGATGTTGCTTGGCTAAGCTTGCTTTCCCAGAGCAGGTTTTTGGTGTGTGTTTTTACAGATCGCTATGTTTTTATATTAAAAATCTATTTTCTTATAAATTTCTAAGAAATCTTGAAGTAATTAATGCCTCAGATCTGTGCAAAATTGTTCAGCTGCATAATTGACAAAACAGAACTCTTACATACTGTCCCTTCTCGTATACCATAAATAATAAAACTGGAGGGGATCCTGTAGTAGGCCATCCTTTCCAATCCTCTGTTTGTTGCAAGAAATGCAGGGCTAGAACATCCCCAACAAGCCCACTACCCCTCGAGGTAATTGGTTCAATTGCCAAACTTCCCTTTTCATGTCAACACATTTCTCCAAACGCTTAGCCAAAATCTACCCTTCTGTCATAAAATTATAGAATCATAAAATTTTAGAGTTGGAAGGGACTACAAGAGTCATCTAGCCCAATCCCCTGCAATGCAGGAGTCTCAAGTAGAGAGATGGCCGTCCAATCTCTACTTGAAAACCTCCAAGGAAGGAGAGTCCATCACCTCTTGTGGGAGTCTTTTCCACTGTTCATATAGCTCTTACGGTCAGAAAGTTATTCCTGTGTTTAATCAGACTCTCCTTTTCTTCACTTGAACTTGAATCATAACTAATTCCTTCAACTGTTCCTCATAAGGCTTGGCTTCCATACTCTTGATCATTTTGGTCACCCTCACCTGCACGTGTTCCAACTTGTCAATTGTGGCACCAAGAGCTAGACACAGTATTCCAGGCGTGGTCTGACCAGGGCAGAATAGAGTAGTACTATTACTCCCTTTTATCAGAATACTATACTTCTGTTGATGCAGTGTAGAATACTATTAGCTTATTCCCCCCCCCCTTTTTTGGTTGCTGTATCATACTGTTGACTCATGTTAAGCTTGTGGTCTACTAAGACCCCTAGATCCTTTTCACATGTAGCATTGCCAATCCACTTGTCCCCACCTTAGATTTGCACAATGGGTTATTTCTGCCTAGGCATAGATCCTTACATTTTTCCCTGTTGAAATTCATGTTGTTAGTTTGGGCCCAGTTCTCCAACCTGTTAAAACCATCTTGAATCCTAATTCTGTCTTCAGTGGCATAATTGTCTAACCCCCCCCCCCCCGGTTTGGTGTCACCTGCAAGTTGGTACAGATGCTGAACACTACAATTAGCATGACATTTGGCATTTCCCTAGGGGAGCTCTGAATGTAGCTTTGCAACTTCAAATACTTTTGAAGTATCTGTACCCAGTGCTTTTTTTTCTGGGGATATGCAGGGGTACGCATGGCCCTAAACATTTTGTGAATCTTTGTACAGTGGTACCTCAGGTTACATACGCTTCAAGTTACAGACTCCACTAACCCAGAAATAGTACCTTGGGTTAAGAACTTTGCTTCAGGATGAGAACAGAAATTGCGCAGCAGCGGCGCGGCGGCAGTGGGAGGCCCCATTAGCTAAAGTGGTGCTTCAGGTTAAGAACAATTTCAGGTTAAGAACAGACCTCCAGAACGAATTAAGTACTTAACCTGAGGTACCACTGTACTTTTGTCCATTTACTGCATTTATTTTTCCAAATTTGAACTATAAAATGGTGATTTTCTGGAGTCAAAACGAGAGTACCTCTAAACATTTTTTAAACAAAAAAAGCACTGCCTGTACCCATTTATTTATTCCCTGAGTCTGTGTAAGTGGAGGAACACTTAAATGTCAGGACCTGGCTAAGACAGTAAGCAACTGTACCTGAATCAAGATCTTGAGGGGGGGGGGGGTGTTTTTTAGTCCAGGTTTTATGAAGTCAGTTGCTGGAGCTGGAAGAGTTGTATCTTGAGGTGGATCTGGAGGAACTGGATCTAAAATGCATTGGGAAGGAGCTACTGATTTGAAAATGCAACGTGTGAATTGACTTGGGGTGTGATGTGACCATACTGATGGGGCCCTTTACTCTAAGCCAGGGGTCAGCAAACTTTTTCAGCAGGGGCCAGTCCACTGTCCCTCAGACCTTGTGGGGGGCCGGACTATATTTTTTTTTTATAAATGTTTATTTGGGTTTTACAAATCAAAAAATTCATCATTTCAGATAGATCATTACAATAAATAAAGCTCACATTAAAAAAAACAGAAAAAACAGAGATATATAACAAAAGAAAAAACAAAAAAAGAGAAAAAAGAAAAACCCACTTTTTTAAATTTACAAAATTCCATACCCCTCTGTCTTGACCTCCTCACATCTCCCTTTTTGTGTTCCTCTTTATTCCAATCAAATTCAGCAAATTCAAACCCTTATTTAAACCATGCTTAAATTATATTCTTTTAATTATTATGTCCCAATTTTTCATTATTTTAGCCCATTCCTCATCTTATAGGGGCCGGACTATATTTTGAGGGGGAAAATGAACGAATTCCTGTGCCCCACAAATAACCCAGAGATGCATTTTAAATAAAAGGAGACAATCTACTCATGTAAAAACACCAGGCAGGCCCCACAAATAACCCAGAGATGCATTTTAAATAAAAGAACACATTCTACTCATGTAAAAACACACTGATTCCTGGACCATCCACAGGCCGGATTTAGAAGACGATTGGGCCTTAGTTTGCCTACCCATGATCTAAGCCTTATTGAATACCCGGAACTGTGTATGTTCAGGCCTTAGAGCCTACATTGGAGCAGATGATCGGAGTGTTTAACATTGGCCTCTGAAATTGGCAGGAAGGATGACATTTCTGGACAGATCAGACGCTGTAAAAATAGTAGACTCCTGGCCTTCTACCCTTGCTCACCAAGAGAACAGTGCCTTCTGTCTGCTGAAATCAGCTTCTTAATTTCCACCTCCAGTTCCCAAGAAATGATCTCAAGAACCCTAAGCTGAAGAACACACCCTCTAGATCTCTCCACTGCCATCCATGGTCCTCCTTTGCAAAGTTCTTTTCAGCACTTTAAGGCAATTTATATCTCACAGCTACTTGCATTTTTGTCAGTGCTTAAGTATTTACTATAGATTCACTATAGACTGCACAGTAATTATGATCATGTACATTAGCAGTAGATTTTATAGGCATAGGAAATAGTAGTCGATTAAGTTCAGCTTACAGCAGGTATGAAATTATTGACTTGGTCGATCTCCTCTTGCAGTCCTTCCTTTTGAAAGTGCTGAAATGTATTCTCCAGTTATTCAGCTACATTAGTGGTCGACTCTGAGGCTTTTAACATGTTTTTCATCAGCACCTTTGGGAGAAGGATAACAAAGATCTTGACATAACAATGCAGTCAGCTCTGAGAATGTAATTGCAGTACAGGATATATGTGCTGTGTTGAAACATTGCATTAAACATGAAAGACATTGGTTGTTACATTTTGCCCCCCTCCCCCGCCAAGCTATTAAAGCATGCTTAAGGGAGTGTTCACCTGTGGCTTAAAAAAAATTGTTTAGACTAATATTTTCTCTGATCTTTGTCTGTGATAGAGAGAGTTAAGCTGGAAAACAACCAAGATAAATGTCTTTGCTTCTCAGTTTGGGCAATTTCTGTTTTCAGTAATTAAGTTCTGAAGCACTACACTGAGTGTGATTCAAGGTGAAAGCCATTGTTTGAAGACAAAAACATGTGCATGATGTCATTTAGAGAAAATCATAGCTCTTCATTTATATTCCCACCTTCCAACACTTCTCCTGCCAATATTTTGTGAGGGAATGCTAAAACAACTGAAGAGGCATGTTGGCAAAAGAATAGAAACATCTAGGCAGGATAAACAATCACTTTAGTGCCCATTGTTGTGGTATACAACTGTATACTCCAAAAAATTGTAGCAACAAAAATACGTAATTGTGATTGATTGCTTTATAGGCCTATGAGCAAAAAAAACACCACACACACAAAATGCTTCTAGTTACTCAGATGTGTTGTTGTTTTTGTAAATTGAGGCATGTCTATAGAGGAAGGCACACTCCCCAAACACCCTGTTAGTTGGATACCTCATTTATTTTGCAGTATTTCCATGGTAGCAGTGCATGGGCCAGTTGCTGATTGGACTGTTTCTTGAGGTGCCAAGGCTTATTCAGCAATCTAGCTCTCTTGGCTGGTATTAATAAAATATTGAGGTTTGTGATGAGAACTGATAAGTTGTGGTGCCTTTGATTAAAACTCTGCTTGGTGATGAAGCTTCCTTGGGCAAGAGTCTGCCCCAGAGGGGAAGAAGGACTCATCTACAATCTCTGCCTAAAGACCAGCAGCCTTTTGACTCTTCTTCCTCTGTCATTTAACAATGGCCATGCAGTCAGGCTAGTTGAACTGTTTCCGTACTAAAGAGCTGTTATGAGATCTATTACCCCCCCCCATCCTGTAAGCAACTCTAGGGGCCTTATCAGTTGAAGTGGGTTGTTGATTAAAAAAAGAAAAGTATTTTAAAAATAGATTAAAAATATTTTTGCCTAACCTACATCTGTGGTGATGACAGGCTTAATACCTTTTCACCTTGGTATTCTCTCGCCCTTGTAGTAGGAAGTCAATATGCTGAATGCTTAGTTTGAATAGCACTTTGGGTGGTTCTTGTTATCTGGATAGATGTGGTCATGCTCATCAGCTGACATTGTTTACAGTACAAACAATACATGTACTGCATGAAATAAATATACAGTGGTACCTTGGGTTAAGTACTTAATTCGTTTCGGAGGTCCGTTCTTAAACTGAAACTGTTCTTAACCTGAAGCACCACTTTAGCTAATGGGGCCTCCTGCTGCTACCGTGCCGCCGGAGCACGATTTCTGTTCTCATCCTGAAGCAAAGTTCTTAACCCAAGGTAATATTTCTGGGTTAGCGGAGTCTGTAACCTGAAGCGTATGTAACCTGAAGTGTATGTAACCCGAGGTACCACTGTACCTAGCCAGCACAACCAGTCCTTTTTAAAATTAAAGTTGTGTATATATAAATTTTGAGTTAAAATTTTAATATCTTGTGTCACCATCTTAACTTTCACTATAACTGTTTCCACTGGTTTAATTAATGTAAATTTGTTCTTTTAATTTCCTTTTTCACTTTTGCATTGTAGGAGTGGCAGAACTCAATACAGAAGAATGCTGGTCTAGCTTTCATTGAGCTTGTCAACGAAGGAAGGTAACTTCCTAGTTATATTAATTTCTATAATCACCATTCTTCATTTGAGCAAATTCTGATTAATTTCTGTTGCTGACTTATGAAGTTCTTTGTCTACAATGTTTTGGATTTGGTAGCGTACATTTGCATTCCTTTAGAAATATTGTACTTTGTGAACCTGATTCAGCTGCTAAATCTCCTGTACAGGTCTATGCAGAGGTTGTCTGAACCTGGGGAAGGAGTCTTGTTATAATAACTCAAACAAAAATGCATCTCAGACTCAGGGCAAGTGTACCAGGCCCCCCCCCCCGGCACAGGCTTGCTCCCATATTCTGTTGTGGTTTGGCATTTTCTCTTATCTGTAGTCATATTGATATAGTGTGCCTATGGCAGACCTGCACAGTTTGTGACCAGTAAGATGAAACTTCCTGTTTCTACTGGTTATTCGAAGGAATGTCAACTACTTGGTAGACCCAATACATGCTGGTTGCTTGTGTCTGACTTGCTGGAGCGCAAGTTATAGAGCACTGTTGTGGGGTCAGATCACTGATTTAAAAGTCTCATTAGTTACATGTATGCATGTGAAATTTCTCAAATTGACCACTTCAGGCATTTTTTTAAAAAAAGAAATAGAAAAAAGCAAGTGTACTGTATGTATTACATTGGGTGCTGTGGCAGAAAGGTGGTATATAAATGCAATACATAAATATACCAACTGATTTTTGCATAAGCACCTTTATCAGAAGGATTTTTGTTATAATAAATTTCAGAGTAAGATGTTCATACTTTTCAGTTCAGTTCATGAATGCAAAGTGTGTTATAGAAAATGACAGATCATGGCAGAAACATTAACTTTGGCGTGCACTTAAATGCAGTAGAATTGTATATACCGTATTTTTCCCTCTATTACACGCAGATTTTTTCTCCTAAAAAGTAAGGGGAAATGTCTGTGCGTGTTATTGAGCGAATGTGTGGTCCCTGGAGCTGACAAGCGCGAGTGAAGGCAAAAATCAGGCAAATATCAAATCGTCTGGAGAAGGGAGGAAAGCTGCTGCTTTCCTGCATTCTGCCTCAGGGTCTTACTGCCCACCCGCTTCTGTTTCCTTACTGTGTTTGCTCAAACGGAACAAAGAGCAGAGAAAACCCCTCCCCTCCAGGCAAGCAGAGTGGAAAGCAGAGGTCCTTCCTTCTAATTCCTCTCCGTGCGTCTGGGACTCGAAGGCAACATGCAGGTTGGGGGGGGGGAGAGAGAGAGCTGGCTGGCTTGTGGGGGGGGGGACTTTTGCCTTCCTTTCCTCCCTCCGGTAAAACCCCTCTCCTGCATTCTTAGCCAGCTGCTTCTCTGCACACCCCTCTCCTTGTCGCTTCTATGTTTTTCCTTCCCTCCCTACTTAAAACGTGGTTCCAATCACGGATCCACATGGATCCTCAGGATCTTTGCATTGAGTCACCCCAAATTCACCATCAGATCACATAGCAATGATCTGATGCAAAAACAGGGCTGCAATGGTGCAAAAACATGGTTACAAAGCACGGATCCACATGGATCCTCAGGATCTTTGCATTGGGTCACCCCAAATTCACCATCAGATCACATAGCATGTCCATGGCTACAGCCTGCACCAAAAAAATCACGCACCCACTGTTGCCTGGGGCTGCAATGGTGCAAAAACGTGGTTACAAAGCATGGATCCACATGGATCCTCAGGATCTTTGCATTGGGTCACCCCAAATTCACCATCAGATCACATAGCATGTCCATGGCTACAGCCTGCACCAAAAAAATCACGCACCCACTGTTGCCTGGGGCTGCAATGGTGCAAAAACGTGGTTACAAAGCATGGATCCACGTGGATCCTCAGGATCTTTGCATTGGGTCACCCCAAATTCACCATCAGATCACATAGCATGTCCATGGCTACAGCCTGCACCAAAAAAATCACCCACCCACTGTTGCCTGGGGCTGCAATGGTGCAAAAACGTGGTTACAAAGCATGGATCCACATGGATCCTCAGGATCTTTGCATTGGGCTACCCCAAACTCACCGTCAAATCACATGTCTGTGGCCGCAGCATGAAGCACAAAAATGATACATCCACTGTTTCATTCAGAATTTTTTTTTCTTGTTTTCCTCCTCTAAAAACTATGTGCGTGTTATGGTCAGGTGCGTGTTATCGAGCGAAAAATACGGTATTTCCTAAGTAATTCAAAAATACATAATAATCGCACCAGAAGTAGTAACCATAGTGATATAGAAAATGAATAAAGCACTTAATGATTGGAAAAGAGAAATACACCTATTTAGTCTCTCTTAGTAGAGTTAGAGAAACATCCACTTAATGTAAATTTTAAATGAAGACTTGGTGAACTCTAAATCCAAAGTAATCTTTATTAGCAGAGAGATTAGCTACTCCCTCCTTCTTAGTGATTAGCACTTTCATCCTATGTCAAGTAGTAAACTCTGGCTGTTCTCCTCAGAGTGCTTTAGCCACTTTGGTAAAATGCAGAGTCAGCTGTTCAAGACAATACGAGTTGCTTCTGGTTTAAAGCTACTTTCTCAATGCAATAGAAAGCTTGCCGATAGATGAAATATTGTGGGAGAGTAAGTGTACACAAAGACCTAGAGAGGCTGATGGGTTTAATTCCAACATGTTTTTTTTTATCACATAGCTAAAAATTCTCTACAAAGAGGGATAAAGTGGGTATACAAAGTTAACAGTATAGTGAAATCCAGGCAGTTAGAAAGGTTAGTGATGTTCATTGTTGAATTTCCCATAATTTTGGAGCTTTGGATAATGTTTTGCAAACTCAGTTTGATTGAACAAATTATGCAATGATAATGCATTACTGCTTGAGGCAAGCACTGGAAAGTGTTCACTGAAAGGTATTTTTAACTTCAAGGGATTTATAAGAAGCTATAATGCAGAGTTAGAGAACAGATATAACGGCCATACTTAACAGTTTCAGATTGTGCCTGTTTGAATATAGTTCTTAATTTATAAAATTAGAGTTCTGGGGTTTGAGGCTTCCTGAAACTGAAGCCATATCCTCTGAACTACCAGTCTTCTCACTCCGTAATTTCAGATGTTTGAGATTAAGTACTTTGCACAAATTCCATGGGTGAACCCTGGTTCATATTAATCCCTGGAGATAGTGAAATTGAAGACATAGCCAGTTACATTTTATCCTGCAATCTCTATATAGCCATGAGGTTCAAAGACATTAACCCTCCTTGGTTTTTCAAATGCATCCTAAGAGGTAAAGCAAAAAACTCAGTTCCTGTTTTGCAATGAGAATCTCCCTATTGTGGATTCAGATAGCAGTAGCAGTTAATATGAGAAAAGGCACAGTTTGGACAGAATGCTTCAATTTAGGGTCATTTCTAATATTTTAACGTATCTGGTAAATTAAATGCCTCGTGCTGTTTCATATCTAATTGTCACTGCTGGACAGCATTTACATTTTGTGAACTCAGCTGTGTACAAAGAGCGAGCAATTAGCAATATATGGTGTTAATTTGAACATATAATATTTTCATTAACACAGTATAGTATTAATATTTCAAATATCAGCATTTCAAAAGGAATAATTGCATATACTATAGGAGATGCTTGCTGTATGTTTATTTATGTAACACACAGCCCTAAACTATCTTTCTCCACTACCCTCCATATGTTGATAGCAGGAACAGGTGTTAGGATAGCATTTAGGTGCCTCTCTCATGGCTGCCGGGACGCGGGTGGCGCTGTGGGTTAAACCACAGAGCCTAGGGCTTGCCGATCAGAAGGTCGGCGGTTCGAATCCCTGCAACGGGGTGAGCTCGCGTTGCTCTGTCCCTGCTCCTGCCAATCTAGCAGTTCGAAAGCACATCAAAGTGCAAGTAGATAAATAGGTACCACTCCGGCGGGAAGGTAAATGGTGTTTCCGTGTGCTGCTCTGGTTCGCCAGAAGCGGCTTAGTCATGCTGGCCACATGACCCGGAAGCTGTACGCTGGCTCCCTCGGCCAATAAAGTGAGATGAGCGCCACAACCCCAGAGTCGGCCACGACTGGACCTAATGATCAGGGGTCCCTTTACCTTTACCTCATGGCTGCCAGCAGATAGGAGCATGACTGGTGGTGAAGGAGTGTGCTCTGGTCACTTGAAGGCTGTTGAATCTTGTGCTGGAGGAGAAAAACAAAAATAAATCCAATTACATCCTCCCACCTCTTGCAAAAATATGTGAACTGCTGTAGAATGTACATATGATTATATTTTAGTCACGTAGTACATACAGTTATATTTTATTTATTTATTAGATTTAAATCCTGCCTTTCCACCGGAGACCTTGAAGCTGCTCATACCATTTATAAAATGCAGTGGATAAATCATGCACGTTAAAACAAAACGAAGCCTGTGCAGCTGGAGCAAGAGCCTAGTGTTATCTTCACCTGGCTTCCTCTCTCTCCTGTTCCACCCTCCCCCAGGGCAGCTGGTGGTGCAAGACCATGTGGTAGAAATCTTGTTTGAGTATTTAGGGAACTGTGTTTGCGGCTGCTTTCATTCCGTTGACGTTTCCTGGGATCCAGACCATTTGCTTGCTATAGGGCATAAATTATTATTGTAATTTATAGGTTTCTGTAATCTACATTAAAATACATTTGCTTTTGATTCTACCCCCCCCCCCCCGCCCAACAACTTGCTTAAAAAGAAAACAGCTTCAACATAGCTCAGCTGCTAATAGGGAAACCTAACAGCTTCAGCAATGGACTTGTTAATGATACGCACCTTGCCCAGACAGAACAGAACACTGGTTCCTCAGTGTGTTAAGAGCACTGTGCTATCTAGACTAATAATGCGTTCATCAAGGGCCAAGGTCATAACGATATGAATGAGGTGAAGGCAGGTCAGAAAGTCCTTAGCACTGCAACCCAATATGTGTACTTTAGTTCTCAAAATTCAGAGTTGTAGGGAAAGATTTATTCTGTATGTTACAATGATGGGCTTCTTTCCTTAAAGCATGTAAAGTTAACTATTAAGATTGAAGCATGCTTTGTACATTTGAGAACCTTAATAAATATTAAGAGCATTTTTTAAAAAACAGGCCCCTCTTCTACAGTTAACACCAGCTGCTTTTCTCTCATATAGGACTGGACAGGATATTCATGTACAGATACTGAACAATATTTATCTGTTTTTCATTCCACCGTTCACCATTTACGCTCTACTGTGCACCATATTGCAAAATTATTTTTCACAAATTTATTATTCTTCAGTTATAAACTTCAGTGTATTTACAATTTATGTGACTGAAATATCAGTTCTGAATTGGAAAAATAGGCCAATTTTATTGCAGCTTTTGCCAACCTGTTGCTCTCCAGATGTTTTGGTACTACTAGGAAATGTAGTCCAAAAATACTTGGAGGGCAACAGATGGGCCAAGGCTATTCCACTGGATACTCATACAAGTCAAAGATCATGACTCGACATAAAAAATTGTCCAGTAGCACCTTAGAGACCAACTAAGTTTGTTCTGGGTCTAAGCTTTCGTGTGCATGCACACTTCATGCATGCACACTTCATGCACACGAAAGCTTATACCCAGAACAAACTTAGTTGGTCTCTAAGGTGCTACTGGACAGTTTTTTATTTATTTCGACTGGGTCAGACCAACATGGCTACCTACCTGAATCATGACTCTACACTTATAGATAGATTACTAAATCATGGTTGCAATCAACCAGTTAAAGAGTCATTCATCTGTTAATTATCTGCCTTTTTTTACCTGCCTATATAAAATATCCTTAAATTTTATATTCCTGCTATAACTCCCCCCACATCCACAATTCTACCAGCTTGTTACCTCATTATCTCTTGCTGGTCCTCATTTTCTGCCCAGAACTCCTATATCATCTCTCTTCTCAAAACCCGCTTCTTCCACTAAGCCTTTGGCTTAACCCTTCTACTTTCATCCCCTACTGCAACAATGCTTTGAGTATGTGTAACAGTTGTATGCCTCCCTGGCTATGCCCTTTCTCCTATCTTTCCACACCAACTTTTGTCAGAATTTAAGTTGTCAGTTCTGTCAGACAGGGAATCTGATTTTGCACTATGTGAGTTGATGGTGATACTATTTCAACAATAAGTAATTGTATCTGTAACTTTTATATGGGTGCATTTTTGAAATATTTAGGGGAATACAACACTTAAAATTTCACAACCAAATGTATATCATTTATTGTTAGAATGAAAGAGCATGTATTTTATACTAAGTTCAAAATAGTATTAAAAAGTCCTTTTATTGACACCAATTAAAATAATGACTTTTTCCAATTTACTTAAAAGGATTATGAGGAGAAAACTGGGGTAACATTTCCCCAGTTTTCATTTCTGGAAATGTCAAGTGTAGAACCCTCACCGACACTGAAAAACAATTTTTAAAAAACCCTCAAGACCACAGTTTTGTCTTGTATGTGGTTTTTTTTATGTGTATGATGGTCTACGTCTAATAGAAAACTATGTTCTTACAATTAACAAATTCGTTTTAATGTTCTGGATTCATAATAGGAATTGCTTTAAGAACATGCTAGATAAAACCACAATACATAACTGAGAAGAACATCAAACAATGTTAAGGATGTGATGAAAATGCAAATGATATCTTGGGGTGTCCTGAAAGGATAGGGAGAGTAATTCAGCTAGTGTTTTGAAGATCACATAGAGATTTTACATTCTGTGTTAAAATGTTCACCTATAAAACAAAGTATATTTTTAGAAGTTTGGCTTTTATTGCTTTGAGTTCTGTTTGATCATCTCTGCATGCATTTAAATATCTTTGTGCAAATTGGGAACATCTGCGTTAGTAAACTTAATAGAAAATCTCAGGTGATTTGCAGATGACTAAGGCTCTTGCTTTTCAGCTAATGTAAGTCCAGCTCACTTCAATGAGGCCTGTATCAGTAAAGTGCTTTAAGTATCAGATTGTAGTGTTAAGGTTTTGCAAGGGCATGTCAGCATCTTTAAACAGAAAAGAGTTAATGTTTTTGATATTTAAAATGAAAACCAGAGACAGCTAATTCAGCTTCAGTATTATCTAGGAAACTTCGAGTACTGGTTGTCAGTAAAGTAAGCCTGTGCCAGAAAATCATGGTGCTGTTTGCCTGTGGTTTCCATACATTTGCACTGATTCCATTTTCAGCTACCATCCTTTCTTAAAAGAATATCAGTGGAATATGGGCTCAGTTTTTATGTATAGCCTACATTTGGTTAACTGTTCTTGCTTATTATCAAACTGAGCTTCATAACTAACTAAGTTTTTTATGTACTGTATTGGTAGAGGTGTATTTTAGCTTTAAATATTAAGATTCATCAATAGTGTGTAGTATTGGTGGTGATTTAAATCAATGCCTGATAGAAAGTTCTGTGTTTGTTTCAATATGAGAATCATTCTGTTGCATGCATGGTAGTCACCATTCATTTAAACAGTAGCCATTCATTTCAGTGGAAGGACCCATTCTACTCTAAAGTAATGTATGCAAATTGGAGTCAAACTTACCCTTTAAGTTAAATGGAAACCCAACTTCAGACGAAGGTTTATCCTCAGGACCACAGCAGGTGAGAAAAGGGGTTTAAATTCCATTTAATTTCAGGTCTTCATTCGTTCTGAACCTATTAATGATCAACCCTTCCAGCTGTTTTTATTTACATTTTTAGAAACCGGCATTTTGATGCAAGAGGTGTTCAAGTATATTTTGGGTCACAACTCCCTCTCTCAAAATTAATGACTAAGTACTTCCAGGTGGTGCAGTTCCATGCTTGTGTCTGAACATCTGTTCCTGGAGCATATTGCTGGATCTGGACATTGGTGTTTTTACTAAAAATGCTTTAAAACCTTTGATTGGTTGGTTGTTTTTTTGAAATCCATCATTACCAATTTGTCCCAAATTTCTTTCTGTTTACAGATTGCTGAGCCAAACAATGAAGGATCATCTGGTGAGAGTTGCAAATGAAGCAGAATTTATCTTGAGCAGACAAAGAGCTGAAGATATTCACAGGCATGCTGAATTTGAGGCAAGTCCCAAATCTTACACATTGCACTAGTATTTCATTCATACATAGTGGAGTAATAAACTGAAACATAGGTACCACAGCTATGCCAGATTAAAAATGTAAACACATCAGGTGCCTGTGAAGTTGTGTCTTTAAAATCCCTGACCATATTGACCTGTAAATAGTACACAGAAGCTCTGAAGCACCTATTCTCTTGGATCCAGAGATCTTTCACAAATAGAAAAGCATTTCCACTTGTGCAAGGCAACCCTACTGAATTCCTTCAATTCCCAGGTCCTTCTGCTTCTCTGTGTACCCCATCTTGCACATCCAAAGAGTTCCCTGACCCTCAGGAGCAGCTATGGGGAGAGGAGGGAACTTTTAGTGGGGGTGGAAGAGACAAGAAGGACCCATTATGTGATTGGAGTTCTGCTGTATCTTCTCTGGATCCAGCCCACTTTTTTTACTTGTTGTAAACAGGGCTGCTGGTCGGAGAATAGGGATAAAATTTGGGATGATTTACAATTTTGTATTTTAACATTCATAATTGACAACGATGTTCATCCAGTATAACATCTGGTATAATATAGATAAAAGGCTAACTTCAATAAAGCAGTGTATTGTTTGTAGACTTAAATTGAACTTTGCATTATTTTTCTTAATGAAATATTATTTGGTAATTTCACTTCCCTCTGAGTCATCAGAACAACGACAACAAAAATACTTTTTCCATGAAGTCACTTGCGTGATTTTAGTTTGTTTAGTCTTCCTTTGGATAGGGTTGAACTCCTACACTCTCCCTACTTGGAACACTCTCATTTTCCAAACCATTCTGACTGATTTTTTTGCACCAGTCAAATAGGTATAATATTTTACGGCAGTCTGTTTAGTCCGATGCATTCTAGCACTGGTCTCATGGATGTTTCACACACAATTGTTGCTGCACACATACAAATTATTTCCCTCTTTATGCATCCCATGACCACATTATCCTTTTTGATGTAGCATTGCAAATGGATCTTATGAACTATAACCTTACCAGTATGATTCCTTAATCCTCTCGTGCTTATGGCTTTCAAAGATATTGTCCCTGACTGTCCTTGTTGATGTGGATTATGTTCTTTAGTCTCCTCTCCACTCCTCTACTGGAATCTTAAGTACTTGATAAAAACAACATGTTGTTGGAATTAAACTTACTGGTCTATCTAGATCAGGCTGCTCTTTGTATAAATTTACTCTCTAGCAATCTTTTAGCCATTTCAAAAGAAAACGATTGACTGAGTAGAGCTGCTTTTGCACAATGTCTTCAGTGGGGACTGGCGGGGTAAAAGCACCTTAAAGAACCTTGCCAGAGTTTGCAGCTGGTACAGAACTGGCAATCAATAAGAAGAGTGGAGCAGCTAAGCTACTAATTTGGATCTAGAGTTAACTGCTTCTGAATCATCATTTTTGTAAAGATCACATTTTAGATTTTCTAATTGCTACCATTTCTGTCAACAGTTTCAGCATTAAAAAACAAACAAACGTGCCTTTAATTTTCTGGGGAAACCTAGTACAAATGTGTATTTGTTCACATGGGGGTTTCACACAATGACTTTTGGACAAATAAACGCCTGAGTGGCTTTCACACAAATAAATCCTTAGTCTGTTCTGTAATAGTATTTCAATTGCCAGTGGATCATAAAAATGTAGCCATGGAAATGTTACCGCCTCCAACCAAATATTTACATGTATGAATATACTGCAAACAAAGTCTAAAAAGTTATTTTTTTGCTGAAGTAGTAACAAAAAAAGTATTTTATATTTTTTTATAAACCCAAACTACATAAAAATAAGGGATAATTTATTATTGAGGGACAATGAATTACATTGACATGTATTTTGAAGTTATTGGATTACTATGGCCTCCCGACCAGTTCAATACAGAACAAAAAAGAAATACCTCATAAAAAACTAGTTTTTTATTGGATTCTCCTAAGAACTAATTTTATTTTTGCTTTGCAGCTTTCTTTTACAAATGAAACATTGAGGATTTTCCTTATATATTAACACATAAACATTTGCTTTAAAATGCGTAAGAAGTGGAAAGTTTATTTTCCTGGACAGTGGTAATGTTTCTAAAGGTCATCTCTGTGGGTCTCAGGATTCATGCTGTGCATTGTTTAATAAGCTGTCTGTACTTCATCTAGACCTAGTTACCCACTCCGGCAAACAGAGATGTTGTCAGATATCTACATTGTCATTTTGTGCTAGTGAAATAGCAGGCAGGTTTCATTTGTTACATCAAAAAATGAAGGGTTGGTAGACAGTCCTGTGGAGACGAAATATACATCTTTTTTAGTTCATTGCTTGATAATCATTGGAGTCTGACAAAGGTGACAACTTATACACTGGTTTTATGCAGATGCACCATGAGTGACATGGCCTCATTGATTAGGTGAATTGCTCTTCTTTTCCTGCTGCTAACATACCCCTCTGCCCTTTAACCGCACTTTTTTCACATAAGAATAGCTAAATCATGGGAATTTTTTTTTTACTGCATTTCAAAATGCTGCCTCTGTCAGAACTGACCACAATTTTTTATTTCTCTGTGTGTTTCTTATGTCTTTGAACTGTCTTCAGGCAGGTGTTGGTTGACACTTCTTGATCTGATGTTGCCTTGACTCTGTTATATCTCAGTGTGATGGCTGAAGGGATTTAATTCACATAATCTTGAACTTAAACAGAAGCTAGACTGCAGAAAAGACAGCACTTCTGTTATACTTATCAGAACTGGAGGAGGCAGCCATAGTTTTCTCTATTGACCAAGGCATGTTGCTCTTGAACTCACAAGATATCCATATGTTTCAGCAGAAATTAGTTTTGGAAAGAGAAGCATTATGTTGCTTGGGAAAAAAATGTGTGAAGGAGTTAAGACTCAGTCATGAACATAATATGAATCCAAATGTAGCAGAATTATTCAGATGGGTGCAGAAAATAAACTATAACTAAAACCACGTGGTGATTTGCTGTAACACTGCCACACTTCAGAGCAAGTTAATTCTGTTATCAAATCACGCAAACATAAGGGAATATGTTCACACATAACAATAAAATGTGATTTAACTCTTAGTACTGCTGTTTAAAATACCCTGAAGAAAATTTTGAAATAAAAAGTGAGATTAATTTTTATATTAAAGCACAAAACAGCACACAGTATGCATTTAGATCATCATTTTCATAATAAGCACAAGACTATATCTTTTTAAAATATGTACCTTCTAAAGAATGAAACCAGCATCTGAAGACATCTGAAGGCATCCCTGTATAGGGAAGCCTTTTAAAGTGTAATGTTTCATTATGTTTTTATATATGTTGGAAGCTGTCCATAGTTGCTGGGGCAACTCAGTCAGATAGGTGGGGTACAAATAATAAAATTATTATTATTATTATTATTATTATTATTATTATTATTATTATTATTCCATTTAAGCATTGGCAAAGAGAAAGGGCAGAACTTTGGTTTTTTGTCTGGGCTGATTTTTCTCAATGCCCACACAATCCTACTGCATGCAGGGATCCTTTGATAGTCAGTGCAATAGACTTCGGAGCATTGCACAATTAATTTGGAATGAGCAATATTTTTTACGACTTCCCAGGGCTAAATCTGGAGTGACTTGAACCTGATTTTTATTATTATTTAAAGGGAAGTCTATTAAATATTCATAGATACTGTGAATGCTTATAGGTGCCACAAATACAACGTATTCTTTCAGGGTTTTCTGTGAACATCTCCTGCAAAAATGGGGTGATGACACCACTGCCATAACCTCTTAAAAGTAAATGGTAAACATGTGTACTGGAAAATAGGTGTAGCACCATGTCACTTCTAGCAGGGGGGAAATTGTGAAGCACCCCAAACAGAAATGGGTCTGAATCCATGGCAATGTCCCTTCAAGTAGTATGCATATGTTAATAACAGTCTGCATGCAATTTGGATTATGTGTTTGAGCACTAGCTGTTGGTGGTTTTATTAGGAGCTCTGAAAATCAGTGGTACAGTGATTTGCACATCAGTTTTGGGCACTTGTTGTCTACACTGACCGTCAGTGGCCCTCTAAGGTTTCAGGCAGGTCATCCTACCTGGGACCTTCTGCATGCAAAGTGGATGCTTAATAGTCCCAACTGTGATATATGCAAGAGTGATTAAGAGACAAGCATAAGAATGTTAAATATAAAGTGATGAACAAAGAAAATATAAGTGTGAATAAAATATGTTTCATTTTATACTGCTTTGTTTGGATGTTGATGGCTTGTGACTGGCCAGTCAGTTTCTCAGTAGTATAAACAGCTATTCTTCAAAATGCAGCATGTTTTACACACACACACACACACACAGAGAGAGAGAGAGAGAGAGAGAGAGAGAGAGATACGCAGGTTACAATTTTTGTGGTTTATAAGTAAGGCATGCATCGTTTCCTTTTTGTGGTGATGTCTTTACTTAAATTATGCATTTGTCGCAAATTGCAATAGTCTTACGTTCTGATTATTAGCAGTTTGTCAATATAACTGGGATATTCATTGGATTCTTCTTTGTTGTAAATCATATTAGGCAGCTAACTTCTCTGCATGATTGCCCTTCAATAATTAAATCTAGCATTTCCAGCTGCTGTAAAATTTGTTGCCCTTTTCCCTTCAGTTATGTTTCTTCATGCGTATTAGTTGGACTTCTCTATAGCCCTAATTTTCACCCTGTGCCAATTTATAGGCTATAGTTAAGCAGCAATAAGCTGTTCATGTTTTGGTTTATGGCTTATGTTGAATATGAATGTAAATGTAGTCATGCCTTGCTCAAAAGATACAGGTAGTTTCTAACTTATTTCACGTGTCCTCCTTTGCAAAAATAAAATAATGTTTTCTGTGAGTCTTCCCTTTCCTTATAGCTAAGCATCAGATATGCTTTATCTATTAAATCTTAGCTTTTGAGTAGTCTTGAGAAACATTTCCTGTATTGTGTTTACACACATGAACATGTTAGAACTCTCTCTTTTTTTAAAAAAAGAAGGCAAAATAATGAAGACAATAATCATAGGAACAGTTTATTAGGAGCAACCAATACTGGAAATCAGCCCTAAGCCATTACGCCTTCTTACAGCATTAGTAATACAACCATCACATAGCTGTGAGATAGGATAGGCACAGGCCATAATTTGGGCCAGGCAAAGGTGGCAACAGGATTTCCTGGGCTGGGTATACTGTATGTGGATCGGGCCCCTCCCAGATCTACATATATATATATATATATGTATGTTAATGTATGTATAATAGCATACATAATATATGTGTGTCAATATATGTATTAACATATATTAACCTAGCTTATCTCACGGAGATGCTGCAAATATAAAAGGGGGAAAGAGAGGGAAACATGCACAATGTTTAGCTCCCGAGTGGAAAAGCAAAATAGAAATATATGTTATGCATATATGTTGCACATAGTTAAAGTATGGAATCAGCTCGCATGGGAGACGGTGATGACATCTGAAGAGGATTCAATAAATTTATGGAGGCCAAGGCCAACAATAGCAAGATACCACTTTGATTCATCTTGCAATTTCCCTATCCTTCCCCTTTCTATATTTAGCTTGTTTGTGCATCTAAGGGATGAGGGCGGCTAATGTAAAACCCTGAACTTCAAGGAAAAAGAGGGAAAGCATTTGTAGGATTCTGCTTTTTCAGCCATACTAGACTAGTGCAGAATGTGAACAGATTCATTTTAAAAGTTTGTTTCCATACAATAATATGTAAATAGGAGAAAACATACACTATTGGCTTGGGGGGGAAAATATGGCATTAAAAGGTGGGAAATAAGAGGTATTTCTTGAGATAATTTATGTGCTCTCTGTGTTTGTGTATTATGCATGTAGAACAATTGCAAGTGAGGCTTCCAGACATCTGGAGAAATCTGACTTTATTATTTTTCAATTTGCAAAAAAAGAAAGAAAAAGAAAAAGCATTTTATCTTAACATGTTGTGTTAAGGGCTTTCCATGTTTACTCAAGCTCCAAATTGCAACTGTCAAGGGCAATGTAGATACTGGTATGGTACCCAGTGATAATTCAGGCTTCCCCACTATTTGGAGCTGGATGGCTGTTAACAGCTGAAGAGCGAGCAGTGCCGTTTATAGATGCATCAGGCATAATATATTAGCTGCGTAGGTAAGGAGTGTTTGGGGAAGCTGCACGTGAAGAAATTCTGACTGGAAATTCACCACACATTGCTGTGGTGGGGGAAAGACATTGCATTTTATCAGGTAGCATCAGGCAGAAATTTGTATCTGTTTACATCCCTGCTAAATATAGACACTAGCTGGGGGTGCAGTTTGGCTTGGTTGCCCACTTGCTGATCCAGAGGCTTTTAAATTTATATCCCTCCCCTTGCCTTTCAAACTGTTTTTGCTCATCTGTAATTTCTTCTCCGCCTTTCCTTTCATACTTTGCACCCAAACTGCCACATTCTTTCATTTTTCCAATAACGTTAATGTCAAATTATTATTGATTTTACTTTATAAATTACAGTGGTACCTCGGGTTAAGTACTTAATTCGTTCCGGAGGTCCGTACTTAACCTGAAACTGTTCTTAATCTGAAGCACCACTTTAGCTAATGGGCCCTCCTGCTGCTGCCGCGCCACCAGAGCACGATTTCTGTTCTCATCCTGAAGCAAAGTTCTTAACCTGAAGCACTATTTCTGGGTTAGCGGAGTCTGTAACCTGAAGCGTATGTAACCTGAAGCGTATGTAACCTGAGGTACCACTGTATCTTTTACCTCTTTCTGACTTCCATTAGCATCTTCTCTCTGCCTTTCCCCAAGATGCGGGATATCTTCCTCGCTTGTGTATCCTCCCCAGATTTTTCTGACTTTAGCCACCATACAGGAAGATGCTGGTGCTGGTAATCAGGTCCAACCAAAAGGCTATAGCTTAGCCAGGGGGATCAGCTGAACCCCTTTGCGCTCTACTGAATCTTCTCTCACAACAGGTTCATACTGAGCATATGAGGGGGGGAATCCTTATAAATTCTTATTACCTACAAATATGACTTTTTAATTTAGCTGGTTTGTGAAATTCAAGAAAAACTACAAACACGTTACACGGCTATTAGAAAAAAAAGGACATGGTAGATGTTCCCCTTGAGCTAATATGTCGAACTCTTATCCAAAGGTGAAATTATAATCTCCCCACACTCTACAAGTTATGCAATGTAAAGGGATGAACAAACTAGCTACTTTCTTGTTAAGTTTCGCAGGAATTAATAAAAAATACTATTTAAAAGATGGAATTGAAAAAAATAAAGACATTGCTGGATTTGGATCAGTGTAATTCAAAAAAGACTAATGGGTTGTTTTAAAAAGGATGACAGTGTTTGCCGAAGCAGCATGACGTTATGGTAGAGACTTCCTTTTGTAAAAGATCTTCTGCTTGAAATTCTGAAGAAGCTAGTAATGGTTATGCTTTTTATATAATAATTTTCATATGTTGTTAGCTACTAACTATGAAGAAAGTATATTTCAATTATGGTCAACAACATTTTCAGCATTATTTTTTTTAAACTGGGATAATCTTGTAACAGTACAATGGGGGTCGGTGGAAGGCTTTGTTTCTCAGCTGAATAATAATTTAAAAATACAATAAAGTTTAGCATTCCCTGCCAAAACTGAGCCAGGCCAATGTTTAAGTAGGAAGAGAGGGGTTTATTCAAGATATATGTATGGGCGCAACTAGATGTTACATAGCAGATCCACAATCTGGATTTCCCTTCCTGATTTCTGTTATTTTTGTTTACTTTAAACAATTTGCATCCTGCCCTTCAAAAACTTTTTTTAAAAAAATTTGCCTTAAATCATACTAAGATTAAATCAATGGAAACCAGCAACAGTAAGACTGGAATCCTATAGGATCTTTTAGATCTCCTCCTATGAGGACAGAAAGAGAGGTCTTCCATTGGAGAGGAAGATATGACTCCACAATACTCCTTCTACCTCCAGAAACCTCTGCATCCTTTGCCTTACTCAACACAAGAGCTCTGTTGGTAGATGCAAAGTGGAATAGCATTCCCTGTTACCCAGCGTACCCTCTTGGTGTGTGTATGGCATTGTGTTTCCCCCCTATCATTGGAAACAATTGAAGACAGTGGGAGGGAAATTGAATGGCTCTCTCTCACCCACAGCCTGAAATGGACAAATGTGGATGGAAGTTCATTAAAGGTAAAGGTAAAGGGACCCCTGACCATTAGGTCCAGTCGTGGCCAACTCTTGGGTTGCGGCACTTTATTGGCCAAGGGAGCCAGTGTACAGCTTCCGGGTCATGTGGCCAGCATGACTAAGCCACTTCTGGCGAACCAGAGCAGTGTACGGAAATGGCGTTTACCTTCCCGCTGCAGCGGTACCTATTTATCTACTTGCACTAGCGTGCTTTCAGACTGCTAGGTTGGCAGGAGCTGGGACCGAGCAACGGGAGCTCACCCCGTCGTGGGGATTCGAACCACTGACCTTCTGATCAGCAAGTCCTAGGCTCTGTGGTTCATCTACCTTCAGTTCTCCCTCCCTCACTCCCTCTTTGGATTGATCTGTAGAAATGTATAGTAAAATAGTATGTAAGAGTAGCATAAAACCAATTTATCAAGTAAAACTATTAAAAGGCCTGGGTTTTGAGATCAAGTAAATAACTTTGCAAGTTGTTAACATTTTTTGGAGGGGGGAGGGTTGCATCAGATCATGATTATTATATTGCTGGGGGAGGGCCCAGCTGCTCCTTGCCCAGCATACTTTCCTCTACAGAGCAAATAGCAACTTCAGGAGAAGGGAAAACAGCACGGGTCAGAAGAACCAAGACTCTGATCTGATGCAGGGATGCAAGGGAGCACAGGATATGCAAAGATGCAGCTGTAGAAACTGGTAATCTTTGCCAGCTGCTATTAACTTCTTCAAAAGCAAAACGGGGGATATCCATAAATTCTGTATATCTCCCATATAACTTGTAGCTGAACCCTAAGAACAATTTCTCATTAGTGGAGATCTGTGTGAGTGAACAGTGATGTGTCTCACAGTGTTCAGGGCCCCTGGAATATTTGAGAGGGATCCAAAAATGAGACATACTTAATGCATCTTCTGTTATGTCCATGTAAAATCCTTCAGAGTATTGCTGGCAAGTGATCAATCTATCATATCTGAATTCTGCCCTTCCAATCGGGAGCTTGGTGTGGCACTAAGTTATCCCATTTTATTCTCACTGCAGGATTGTGAGTTTTGGAGGATAAAAGAGTTCCTGGCTCATGGCCACTTGGTGAGCTTCATGGGAATTTGAACCCTTTCCCAGTTTAGTTCCAACAACTCTGTCTGCAACGCTGCACACTTCCTGTATGATGTAAATGTATGTTTAGTGCAGATACAGCAGCATGGCTGATGTCTGACGTTGAATAGTCCTCTTCATAGAATAAGAAAGAGAAGGAGCATTGTTGGTATTGTACTTCCTTGATCTATGTGTCTGGGTTGTTGGCTTGCTGCTGAGAAATAACTGTTCCATATTAAGTTGTCTGTAAGCAAGAATAAATTTTCCTGTGGGACATAATTGATAAATCTTAATAGATTTCTCATTTTTTTCCTGCTCCATTATCAAAGTGCTGGTAGAATTTTAGCTATAGGTGATCATAGGGAGTGACCTAAATTGATTTAGCTGGCTCTGTGATCATACCTTGCCTCTGTGCTTTGTGTCACTACACAGCTACACTATGGCGGCCCCAAATTTATCTAGTATGGACTGGTTAAGGACCTATAAGAAAGAATCCAAAGAGTAGTTCTAGCAGGGGCATAAAGTTGTAACAAACCTTTAATTAATTAGAGCCTATTTTCTAATGTCCACTTGTCCTAAAGTCTAATTTGTGTCGAATCTTGCCCATTCCAAACCAAGAGAGACCTCCTCTGTGGAAAAGTCCTGGGGCCTTGCATAGAATCACAGTACAGATAAAAACCCTAAGGAACCCTCAAATGTCCTAAGGTAGTGGAGTGCCTCATGTCATGCATGTCTCACCTGAGCCACCTGATCATAGCCCAAGCCCTGAGTCTCAAATATCATCCTACACTCAAGCCCAGAGTTGGCATAGGTCTGCCTGCCTGCCTGCCTGCCTGCCTGCCTGCCTGCAGGGTCTATGTATGACTAGAGGTCTCATTAGATGCAAGGCCTTTTTGGGAGGAGGGAAAAGACTCCATTGTGAATAGCAGCCCAGCAGATGACCAGGAAGAAGAGGAGCTAGCAGTGAGAATTTAAGTCTTTCTGTCGCCTCTGGAGCCTTGCTAGATTAAAAGCTTGTTGTTGAGCTCATAGCCTCCAGCTCCGGAACTTACACAGCTCTGGAACTCCCTACTTGGCCCCAGCTCCCTCATTTGGTGCTGATCATGGACAGTTTGTTTAAGCACCATCGTTATATTGAACAATAGATTGGGCATGGTGACTGGTAGGAAGGGAAGGAATGTAGGAATAGAAACTTAAAAGTAGGGCAACATACTGTGCTAGATTTGAATGTGATCGCAGGTACTTTACTGGCACAGGCTACTAGATTGTACATCAGCAGTTTTTCCTCCATCCTACATTTGCCTTCCTGCAACTGACACTCCACAATTGTCAACCAAGGATAGTTCAAACCTTATCATAAACTGCTGCTGCTTTTATTTCTACTTCTGTTTTCTCAAGGTATGTTTTTAACGTTTCAAGTCTCACTTACCTTAGAATTGCAAAAGGGCATTCTTAGATTGAAGCATTCTTAACTAACCTTTTAATCTAAAAGAGTAGCGTTGCCTGCCAGTACAAAGCCCTTCATGGCTTGGGACCTAGGTATTTGTAGAAGTGCCTTTCCCATTATCTGCCAACCCATGCCGTAAGATTTTCTGATGATTCTGTTGTCAGCCATGGTCAATTATGTGATGATGCAGTGCAAGTCCCTCTCTGTTACAACACCCCACTTGTGGAATTCCTTCTATTGTAGGTACAATTGTCTCCTTTGCTGGCATCTGTTTGACATCAGCTGAAGACATCTCTGTTTCTTTTGGTTTTGGTGGACAGGTGTTGGTTGGTTGTTCTGTTAGCTATAGCCGCTGAATCACTGTATTAGTAGGTGTGTGGTTTTAATGTTGATGTTTTGATACATGTATTAATGTTTTACACCTCCTTGGGAACCTTTGCTGAAGGGAGGTTCAAAAATGTAATAATTAATAATTGCAAAAAATACATCCACAGTTATAAACCACAATACATTTAAGCATGGTTTTGAATTAAACATGAAGTATACATGCTAGTCTTAACCAATTGTGCAAATGTAATTGGAAGGAACGCTTTCATTTATAGAAATCTCTAGTAAGTCACTAAAGTACACTTCAAATTATCTTTCAGCTTGAAAGTGCTAATAACAAAATGGCTGTTTAAACAGGTTTTAATTCCAGTCAATGTTCAGTCAGTATTTATAATGCCAAAATTACTAAAAACATAAATATCCTTAGATTCTTCTATCAAGCCATGAAGAAGTGAATTATTGAAAAGATAAAAATAAATTTGTTTGCTTTCTGTCAGAGTTCATATCCACAGCCAACCTTGATAGAAGACCAGAATGATTTAGACAAGTTTGCTTTGGAGATTCATAACATATGCTTGCTGGACAGAATTGAGTTATCTGTGCTCTGGAGAGTAAGTTATTGTAGCAGGAGCTGACAGAGATGAAGATAACTGAGGGAAATTCAATTACCTTTTAGTGTTTTCCTTCTAATAGGATTCTTAATGTGAAAAAGATCCTTAGATGATGCGCCTCTGTTGCTTGGTGAGATCTACTTTGATACGTGCCTCCAGAATAAAGTGAACTCTCCTTTCTAGGCCTTCATTAGGAATGAAACATGTGACTGCTTCTTAAATGTTGTATTAGATTTCAGGGATTAGATCAAACATTGTCAGTGGTAGACCACATATTCTTCCTTAAAAAACAAAACAACCCAAATCATTATTTTTAAATGCTGCTTTTTTAGTTTAGAAAACAATGAAATAAAAGGATTGCGTGTACATTTGCTGGTCCTTATCTACCACTATTGTTATGTTGAATCCTTTTGCTAAATACACTTCAACAGTACTTCCTATATTGAGCAGTGAGACTGAAATTGGTTCTTGTTCAGGTACCTAGGCTCTCTGTGAAAGAAGTACAGTTCTTTTGAATGAAATGTTTGCTACATGTTTGTGAGAACCTAGGTCAAATATATTGCCTTAAATAATATCTGAATGAGATATTTTACAACAGTTTCTTGTTTTTCCTCTTTTCCCCGGCAACAACTGTTTGTTGTGTGAGGCAGCCTGATAAGACTTCAACAATGACAGTCTTCCTCATATGGACACAGAGAATACAGCAGCAAAGTTAGACCAAAAGTATAGTTTATTTTGGTGCCTAAATCTAGTTGCTAGAAGAGAAAACTGAGAAGGAACATGGTGTCTGGAATGCACTCAGAGGTGTAGGCAACTCATCTTGGCATTAAGACTACCAGAGTAGATTATTCATCTCCTTCTGTCTGCCTATGATAATGCCATTCTTAAGAGTGCAAGCGTTGTATAGTTATTAGGAAGTTTTAAAAACAATTGCTCAGCTTAAGTAGGGTAGAGGTAAAATTATACGTCTTAACCTGTTATCAATATTGCATTTCTGCCTTGCCATGTAGAAACTTTCAACCCACAAGTAATTGTCACAAGTGGCTGTTGCTTTGCACAGGCATTTTGCCACATCTACCCATGCATGTACAAAGGAGCCATGGCTTAATGTGGCTTTATAAAACATTTCTATCTAATGGTGGGTTGCGTGTATACACAGAAGTATATCCTTTGTGAGGAATTTGTAGAGCATACCTTGGCTCTCACTTTATCCAGATCAAAGTATTTTTGGACATGACTGATTTTCTTTTCAGGTTTTGAGCTGTATAAATATGGCTTAGCCTGCAGTCAGTTCAAAAAAGAGGAAAGATAGCGCCATAAGAAAGTATATTCCTTTCAGTGTTCTAGCTTGACTGATTTGATGAAAGCATGATGTACTGTGAGGGGGCGAAGCAGTTAATATGATTAGCTGTAATTTAGTTATCGTAAACACATTTGCAATCTGATTTTGTAACCGATGTAGTTTTCTTCTTTTGGGTACTCTGTACTTGAGCAGAAAATAAAAACATCTTAGTTTGTGTAATGGGCCACCGATAACAGTAAACATTTGTGTGTGTGTGTGTCTGTACCTTTCAAAAACAATCTGAAATATTTAGTAAGCACACTCTTTTTTGCAAGAGGGATGTAGTTTTTTTAAAGCTTGTGTTTATTTCTGATTTTAAGCTAGAGTTTGATAGGTTTGTTGATTTGTTGTTTCTGTCTGGCCACAAGTTGTAGCTGCTTGTGTATTTTAGAATCCTAATATCATGAAGTTTCTGATTACTTGCCAGCAACTTCTGTTAGTTTGGGGTTGCCTTGTGTGAGCAGAAGAACAATTTTTTATCTAACCTTCCCCTGCCCACTGATTTCTCTCTTCTAACTACAGTGTACATGTCTCATCTCCTACCATTCTGGAAATCCTTACCAGCCCTCAGGTAGGTTTTGGGAGAGACAGGAAGCAACAGTGGAGGGGAAGGAATTGGGTTTTTAACATGAGCAGAACTCACCTTCCACTTACCCAGAATCCTTCCTGCTTGAATATTGTTGGCAGTGATCTTTAGCAGTAATTTTGTGTCATGGACGTGAAGAAACTTTGTAAGCATAATGTCATGTGATCTTTACAAAAGAGAAGTTGTAGCTCTGTATTCTGCTCTTTGTGTGTGTCACCTTGTTTAAACTCAGTGTTTCATAGTTTTAAGCATACAAATAAACACCAGGAAGGTTCGCTACCGTATTTCCTTTTAATAGCTACAATATAGCTACAGTACACCAATAGAAGAAGAATTTATTTCATTATCCCCAGAGGGGTGGCCATGTTGCAGGGGGAAAAAAGGAGTTTTGTACTGCTTGATGGACTAACACATTTATTTCGGCATCAGCTTTTGTGGGCTGCTGTCCACTTCACCAGATGAGTGATACGACCAACGATACAACCACACCTGACTCATCAGACAGAGTCACAACTTAAGAATTTCCATCAGCATTTCTCAAACTACACTACCCACCCAAAGAAGGTTGTTGGTGGGGCAGGAAGAGAGAGAGAAATAGATGCACAAGGCTAGACTGGTACTTAGGAACAACCTACTACAGTAGAGAAAAAGACAGAACATTACTTGTCACTTAACGGTTTTCAGCTGAAACCAATAGGACAATGACACTTCCTTCTCACAGACCTTTGATGGTAGGGTGTTTACAGACGGGCCCCAACTAAGACAGCTACTCATCAGCAACTACAGACACATAGTGATATAGGAGAGAGATGAACATAGGGACTAACTGCTGCTACAGACCCAGATAAGAATAAGAATAAGGATACCAACTGTGTCCCCATGTCTACTCTGGCACCACTGTTATAGGGCTTCAGTGTGTCATCCACCTTGTCAGGGATCCAGTCACTCGTTCATCTTCCAGTCAACAGTGCGGCTGCAGCTTTTTGAGCCAATTGAAGTTTCTGAGTACTTTTCAAAGGCAGCTCCACGTAGAGTGTGTTATATAGTAATCCAAACATCCTGCCTGAAGAGTTCTGAAGAACTTGGAAGCTTGTTTGCTGTTTTGTCACACTTTGTGACACAAATCTGTCTGGAATGTGTCCTTGAACTGTGATAATTCCTCGTGTGTGTGTAAGGAATGTAGTCTAGTGTACAAAGATCATCATCCATTGCTCTGCCTACATTTGCATCTGGCCCAATCCACTTTTTTCCACTCTGCCCCACCCACCATTAACATGTGGACCCTAGGTGGTGAACCATGAAGTGAAGTGGCCCTCAGGAGGGTAAAAAAATTACCTACTTTTAGTTGGTCTTAATACAGTCGTACCTTGGATGTTGAACGGAGTCCGTTCCGGAAGTCCATTCGACTTCCAAAACGTTCAGAAACCAAAGCGCTGCTTCTGATTGGCTGCAGGAAGCTCCTGTTACCAATTGGAAGCTGTGGAAGCCAAGCCGGACGTTCAGCTTCTGAAAATCGTTTGAAAACCGGAACACTCACTTCAGGGTTTCGATCGTTTGGGAGCCAAGGCGTTTGAGATCCAAGGTATAACTGTATAAGATATTGCTGCAGTATGATTTTAGCATTCTCTTTGTTAGAATTCTACTCTTTGTCTAACTGGTGCCTTTCTTATGGAGCATCTACCTTTCAGTGAGAAGGACACAGAGAAAGCAACTGCCTTAAGCACAAATTAAATCTCAAAGGAAGTAGAATAGAGCAGTTATTAAATTGAACATGCATTCTTATCTATATGCTTATTTCCTTCTGTTACCTATAGAAAACATATTCTTATTGTCATGTAAAAATATCAACCCTCTTTTGACTAGCACCAGTATATCACATTATTGTGCTTTATAGAACTTTCCTTGTACTGATTATAATGCTTCTAATCATGAGATAGTCTTAACACTTTATTTTCTTAAGACCCTGGGGTGTGGAGGGAGGGCTACTTTTACTATGTTAATAATAACCAGGATCCCCTATATATGGCAAAGCAATGAGACCACAACAGATTTCTGTAACAAATAGCTTTCGAAAAAAGTTAATTTATATGCAGATCCTGAATCTTCAGATCCGTTAAGGGCTAGATAAATGATGATGATGCAGAGGGCGGAGGCTGCAGGTTGCAGAGATGAAAAGCCAATACATTGTATTCAGTCCATTAAAACAAGAAGAAATAGAAAAGATACCTTGATAAGTGTTCTGCCTGTGTTAACCTTGATGGCTATTATCGGGGGAGGGGAAAGGGGGCATGCTGCTATATCTATTTCATTGGCTTGGGCTTTTTCATGCTGAAAGAAATCAATACTTTGAGTCGTTGGATGACAGAAGCATCACTTCAGAATTGAAGGTGGCTGTCAGACATTGTCATTGGTTGACTTTTGTTTGCTATTGAGGTTTTAAGCTTTCATTTTTCTAAGTCTTATTCAGGAGCTTTGGAAGATTTCCCTGGGTGGCATTTCTAGTTCAGACTTTAAACGGGAGGTTAAAGGTCAAGTGCAAAAGATCTAACAGAAAAACGCAGGAGCTTGTTCCATTTACTAAAATCTGTGGTTCGGATGGGAATTTGCATTTGTAGGTGGTATGTTCTTGTTTTCCCTCAGATTGCTTTTTCTCTTCTTAATGATACCCTTATGGGAAATGGTTAGTAATCATTAGCTTGGATATAGTTTCTTTTTTAAAAAAAACTCAACTTAGTATTATTCAACGTAGTAACATTACACTATTATTTGTTGTGGAGCTGAAAATAGATGCATACATGGAAACATTTGTTTTCAAACATTTCTCTTTTTCTCTATACTCAGTAATACTTCTAGGAATATCCTAGTAGACTGGAATAATCATTAGTCAAAGGAGAAAATTCCCTTATTTCTCCATCCTTAATTGTTTTTCATACGAATTGTTGTTTCCCTTGATTTTTACCATGTCTTGACTGCTCTTTTCGTAACACATTTTATATGGCATTTTATCAGTGCTTATTTTCTGGGGGTACTCAGGGGTATGTAGTGCTGGCACCTTTTCCCCCAAATGATAAAGCATGGCACTTACTGTAATAACTTAATTGTGAGTACTGGCACCTTTTTTTCAAAAAAGACAAAAAGCACTGCATTTTATTATAATAAGGTCAATTATACTGTCCTTTTGTTGAAAAACCACCAGTTTAATATTGTTGCTATAGTATTAAACACTTGAATACCTTTTTAGGAGCTGACTTAGTATAACCAAAAGTTAAATTCCTATTTAAGCTCTGACTTAGTATATGAAAATTAAGCCAATGGACTACTCTCAAAATGTTGGGTTATATTCAGCATCATGTGAGCAAATTGGATGGGACTTTCCCATTCTGTTTGCCTCCCTATGCCACCAAAACTGCCCCAAAGGATCCTGCAACCCTATACAGCAGATTTTGGCAGTGTGCAGGAGGCTGCCGATGTGTGTGTGTGTGTGTGTGTGTGTGTGTGTGTGTGTGTGTATGTAAAAGGAAAGATCCGCTGTGCAAACAAAAGTCTTTTGCATGAGTAGGCTGATACCACTGGATGTCACCCACTATTAACATAAACTCTAGAGTCATAATTATTCTTCCTTTGATTACATCTTCTGAAAGTACTAGGGGCTGCTTACCCTGCACACATTGCTTGCCTATCGCACTGGCTTACCTGGTCTTGATGGGGATAAAGAAGGAGTTAGTTGGTTGGATGTGCTAGCCTTCCTTGTATATAGTGAAACAATGTGAAACAAATCAAATGGTGCACAGATGCACTGAACAGACAAAAGAACGTGCATCTTCACACAGCACATAGTTAAACTATGATATTTGTTACTGTAAGATGGCTATCAGCTTGGATGCAGTGTTTGAAACTCCCATTGTTCTAGGGTGCATTTTGTGACAAGGAATTTCATTAGTGCGAGCAGTTTCTGAGCTCTGAGCACAGTAGTACACCTAAGATTTCAGTTTAAAACTGCAGAGTGGAAGGAAAGGACGACCTTTTTCTGTCTACCCCACTTCCAGCTACTCTCTGAAGGCTGGAGAAGAGAATATAAGGGGGTGGGCATGGGAAGGACTAGACCATGTGAAAAATGAACATAATACTTTAGCCGCAGTTCATTCATTTTCAGCTTTGTATTCTTGTTATAAAAAAGTGTGCCTAGACATTACATTGTTGTGCCCATAACCTAGGTTTAAGGTGCCATTTAGATCCTAGCTTTCACATCTCAGTTTCTAACACTGCTTGGATGACTTTAGAAGGGTACCTAAGGTTCTCAGTGGCTATGGCACTTCCACAGTCAAAGGCAGCATGAATGCCAGTCGTGGGGTGGGGGGCAGGGGTCCAGCAGTAGAAGAGACCAAGTGTTTCATATATGAACCTACCATTGACCAACACTTGCTTCTTCTTGGTATATGAGAGCTACTGATGCTGGTTCCCTATGCTGTTTTGTTTTGTTTTTGAATGTCATATTCCCAAACCATAAAGTGCTACCAGATAAAATTCAATGTGCATACTTATTTAAGAGTTAATTGCATCATCACCAATCCCTTCTTAAAAAGGAACTTGGGAGCATCATGTATTTACAAAATCCTCTAGGGCTGGGGTTGAGAACCCTTTGACCTTCTAGATGTTGGGGACTCCGACTAAAATCAGCCCCAGCTAAGCCAAAGGCTAAGTGTGAACAAGTGGGTATTCACAATAAAAATCACAGCTACTTTGCTGCTCCCTGCATCCTGCTCCTTCTACACCACCTGGAGCTAAGACATGATTTGGTTAAACTTGATGTCTGAACCTGAACTCATGGTCTGTTTCCCACTGACAAATCACAAATGGTTTGCCAAGAATAAACCTTGACTATAGCTTGTAATTTTTCAGAAGCAAGGCAAACCATGAGCCTAGGTTCAGGCGAAACACTAACCCAAATTGTGGCTTAACTGTGGGTAGTGTGGTGGTAATGGGACCATGGTAGGAGCAAAGCAGCTGTGATTTACCTGCATACTCCCCCCTCCATGTTTGTTTATCTTTTTGTTTAGTACAGATATCATGGCAATTTACCTGCATACTTATGCAATCACACATAGACTTGGTTTGACTTAGTGTTATGTGTGATCTGGGTCTGTATCTTGTTGCAGAAATTCTATGTGGAGAGTCTAGTAACTTTTTCTTTGTTGACAGAACTGAGTACAAAAGTGCACAGTATTTACCATGTTTTCCTTTGTCCTCTCTTCCCCACTTCAGTCATTGTCGGCCCAGTATTCTGCAGATAAGCGAGAGGATGAGAAGATGTGTGATCATTTGATAAGGGCGGCCAAGTATCGAGATCATGTGACAGCAACTCAGCTAATACAGAAAATCATCAACATTCTGATGGATAAGCATGGAGCCTGGGGCAATTCTGCACCAAGGTAAACAGATCTTTAACATTTGGCAATATATGGATGTGTCTGCTATCACTGGTCTTGAAAGGACAGTGTTAACACTAAAATTAGATTTAAACTAACAAAAAAGCAACAGAAAATACTGATTCATTTCTACAACTTGATCATTTTTTTACTCTCAGGTTTTCCATAATGTCTCTTAAATAGAATGGAGTGCCTATGTTTAGATGTTCATTTGAGTACAAGAAGGCGGAAGTGACAATATATCTAATAAGGTGATCCAGAAACCAAAGTTGTCTCAGTGACCCACCTTTTGATTGAGATCTGTATAATCAGCTTGTAAATTATCTAATGCATTGAGTATAGAACATGATTATTTTTCACTTTATAACAATTTACAGCTA